>NC_084587.1:1738881-3071381 GCF_033807715.1 Cololabis saira | reverse complement strand
AACCAAACTCCTGCTCCGATCATACTGAGATTGAGGTTAATGTTGAAGTACAATTTCTTTCTTTCACAAAACCAAACCAAAACCAAAGGCATATATATGTGCATTATTGATATATTTAATATATATACATATATACGCCTACATACGCATACACATACATACATAAATATATACATACAAACCCAGTGATTTTTTTTTTTTTTGTGGGGGTGGTTGGTGGGGGGTGGGGGAGTGACGTCCACTGCCAATCCAGGAAGCAGGAACACACGGAAGCACATGTCAAACACCGGAAATCTGCAACAAAAACCACAAACAAAACACAAAACCAACAAAACCAACACGTAGCCGACCAAAACACAAGCAGCAATAAACCCAAACCACAGTCTGAGCTAAGCTACCGCTAACTAACCCCAAAAACTACAGAGCAAGCATGCAGGTGAACAAGCCTGTGTGTATGTCTATGTGTGTGTACAATTTCTAGAAAAAAGTCGAAATGTATTTCAACTTTATTCTCGAAATTTCGACTTTATTCACAAACCGCGCCCCCCATCCCGCCTCCATTTCGATGTGCGACAATCGCCACAAAAACTCTAAATCCAGCTATTGGCAACAATTCAGCTCAGGATTAAACTGGAGTTTCCAGAAATCCAAGTAAACACAATCGATTATTGAGTGAGGTGCGTTCAACTCCGCGATGCTCCGCGATGCTCCGCGATGTTCTTCCGGTCTTCTGGCTTCCGTGGTGTCGTCTCTTCCAGAAGAGGCAGTCAGTAGCTCGGTTAAGCGTGGGTTGATATACGTAGAGGAATAACTCTGATCAGGATGAATAATCTTGCACTAAAAGATCAATCTCAGCGGATCTCTGTGAACAGAGCAGACCCGTCCAACACGTCTTTATGGGACAAAAAACTGAATTGGAGGGGATTTTTCTATATAAATTATTAATTAATAAAAATCGTTGTGTTGACGGCCGAGTGTCTCCGTCAGGTGGATGTAGGTGTGGTTGTAAACACGACCAGGACCAAAGCGATGGGAGCCCGCTAGACCGGAACATTTCTACACATTAAACTGATATTTCTACTGCTTTAAAAAGAGACGAGCACAAATCTAATATCAGAGTGTAGATTTAAGATGTTAAAAGCACAATAGTACAGATTAAAAACAATCATCTCAAATGAACTGGCAGTTAATAAAAAACGGAGCCGAGGGGTTTTATCTTTTAATTGTATGAATTTGACTCATTAATGGGGATTAAAGTTGTCAGGGGACCACCGGGATGTAATTTAGTAGCTGCTGAAATTAGCTTTTCACAATCTGCGCTTTAAATAATAACAGAGCAGAAAAAAATGTACAAAAAAAGCAACTGCAGTAATAACTAAAGAACAACAACAGAACTAAAAATAGTGATATCTTCAATTTTGGCGGGAAAAAACATGTCGTTGTTGCTGATCTGTCATCTTAAACTTGTCGTTACTGATTCTTGCTCACTTATTCACTCCAGCTGTGGCGCCGTTATCGCTCACGGTGAACTTAGCGGTGTTATTTCGTACAAAGGTTCATTTATAGTAAAAACAACTGTGAGAGAACAGCAGGTCCGTTCGCCCCCATGTGGTCAGACGTGGTATTACTACTAATACTTTTTGTCTTATTATATGTTCTTCTGTGTTTTTAAACGGGGAACACGAAGGAAATATCTTTGGATATGACTTGATGAATAATTTTGTCCAGCTTCTAAAGGTTTGGTTGTTGACTCGGTTTTGGTGGTTCTTCTTTGTCCCACTCGTCATATCTGGCGGTGATTACATCCCCACGTTTCTTTAACTCTCCCTGAGTGAGACGCGTTTGCATCCGCTCGGACTCCAGAACATAGTTAAACTGACCCAGTGACCAGTCTGATGCATCTGGATCTGTGGACCAGAACCGGCCCAGAACCTGCAGAAGAACAAGCCTCGTCCGTGGAAACGTCTAAGTCATTTAATTTCTTTGAGGAAGAAACGGTGCACGAGTGTTTGGTCACGGTTGTCAGGTCTTGTAATCTTCTCTCCTGGAAAACGTCAAGCTTTGCTTTTCTTTGCATTTCCAACGAACCGTTTTGGGGCTTTTTGTGTTTTTCCCTTGGATCTCCATGATTTTACTTTCAGTTTGAACATTTCTCTCCAGTCCCTTTGCTTTTTAAGTTGCTTTCTGTTTATCACAGCTGGGTTCCCTCGATCCGCCTTCATGTTACAAGCCACCAAGTCTTTCACTGCAGGCGAATCGGCGAGCAGCTGGCCTTCGCCACCCGGCAGGAGATTTTACACTCAAACAACTTTAAATTGCATCAAAAACACTTTCACAGATATGAAAAAGAGCATGTTTTTCACTGTTTCTCACGTCTCTTACATACAAACTGCTCCAGAGCTGCTTACGAGTCCCGTGGGATAAATCCGAATGAGAGTCTGGACGTCCTTGTAGGCTAACCAGATTCCCTTGCAGGAGTACGACCCAAATACAGGAAAAACAAACATAAATATTTATTTGAACTAAAAAAACCTGACGTGGCGCCTGAGGAGCGACTGGTCAACAGGTGGAATGACAACGGACCAGCAGTAAGTAAGTAAGTAAGTAAGTAAACTTTATTTGTAGAGCGCTCTTCACAGACCATGGTCACAGAGCGCTTCACAGTTAAAATAAAAACACAGTTAAGGGATACATACAAATTTAAGATTAAAAAGGCCAAGACAACACATTTACAATCATAACAGCCCCAAGATAATTAGGCAAAAGCCTGCACAAATAAAAAGGTCTTTAGTTGCCTTTTGAAGGAGTCAACAGACTCCATGGAACGCAGAGAGACTGGAAGATCGTTCCAAAGCCTGGGAGCAACGGCCTGGAAGGATTGGTCTCCTCTGGTCCGGAAGCGAGTACGAGGAACCATCAGCAGATTCTGATCCACAGACCTCAGAGCCCGAGCTGGGGTGTAGGGCTGGATCAGATCGCTGATGTAAGGTGGAGCCTGACCATGCAAAGCTCTGAAAGTTAAAACCAGAATTTTTAAATTTACCCTAGAGGAAACTGGCAGCCAATGAAGATCTTTGAGAATAGGGGTTATGTGTGACCTCCTATTAGCGCGGGCCAGAATTCTTGCTGCGGAATTCTGCACTAGCTGCAGGCGAGACAGCTCCTTCTTGTTTAGACAAGAGAACAAACTGTTACAGTAGTCCAAACGCGAGGACACAAATGCGTGAATGACCAGCTCCAAATCCTTTTGCGACAACATTTTCCTGAGTTTCGAAATATTCCTCAGATGAAAAAAGCAATTCCTTGTCAGCTGTTTGCAGTGTTGCACTAATGACATGTCTTTGTCAAACACAACACCCAGGTTTCTTAGGCTCGGTTTAACAGACTGGCCCAAGTCACCCAAATACTGGTTAATCCCAGGAATGGAGGCATCAGGGGCAATAACCAGGGTTTCAGTTTTGTCTACGTTTAGCTGCAAGGTGTTCACACTTAGCCATTGTTTTATCTCCACCAAGCAATGAACTAGGGAATTTAGCCTGTGGAGCTCAGTAGGCTTGAAAGAGCAGTAAAGCTGAATATCATCAGCAAACATGTGGTAAGAGACATCAGGAAAACTCTGGATGATTTTTCCCAAGGGGATCAAATACAACAAAAATAATAAAGGACCCAAAACAGAACCTTGGGGGACTCCACACAACAGATCTGCTGACCCAGACCTTATTTGGTTAGCTGTAACACTAAAGCTACGCCCAGAAAGGTATGACGAGAACCACTGTAGAACTGAACCTGACAGTCCTACTTCATCCCTCAGCCTTCTCAACAGGATTTGGTGGTCGACGGTGTCAAAGGCTGAGGACAGATCTAAGAGAACTAGAACAGTGCATTTTCCCGAATCAGCAGACATCATAATGTCACTGGACACTTTCAGCAAGGCTGTCTCCGTAGAGTGATGTTTGCGGAAACCAGACTGAAATGTCTCATGGATGTTGTTTTGATCCAGGAATAATGACAGCTGCTCAGAGACCACCTTCTCTAGGATCTTGGACAAGATTGGTAGCTTAGAGAATGGCCTGAAATTACCGAGGACAGTCGGGTCTAAGCCTGCCTTTTTGAGTAAAGGCTCCACTATAGCATGCTTAAAAGCATTGGGAAACACTCCGGAGGACAGAGAGAGGTTAACCATTTTGGTAACCCAGGGGCCAATTACATCAAACACTTTCACAAAAAGCCTACATGGAAGGACATCCGATGAGCAAGAGGAGAGTTTCATCTTGGTCACCAGTGCTGAGATATCAGCAAGAGTCACAGACCTAAATGAGGACCACAAGCTGGAGACAGGCTCAGCGACAGCAGGGGTTCCACACAAAAGGGGAGGGATTTTCTCCTTGATCAACTTAATTTTCTCAGTGAAAAATCTCAATAATGCATTGCTGTCCGCTTCACAAAAAACAGGAGTAACTGGCGCAGCAGGACACACAAGAGAATTGATTGTGTTAAAAAGCACTTTGGGATTTTTCTTGTTAGCTGTTACCAGTTGACGAATAAAGTCTGATCTGGCATTTTCCACCATCTCATTATATGAGGCCACAAGATCCCTGAGATGGAGTCTGTGCACCTCAAGTTTAGTGGATTTCCACAGGCGTTCAGTCTTACGACAAAGTCTCCTTAGACTCATGGTGTCTTCATTTGTCCAAGGGCACATTTTTTTTCCGAACTGACCAGCTTGATTTAAAAGGTGCCACCTGATCCAGAATTTTGACACAATGGTTGGTAAAACACTGAGTAAAATTTTCCACATCAAGGCAGTCCATAAACAAAAGAGGGTCAAACATGGCAGAGAAACTGTCTGCAGTATTAGCAGAAATAACACGCCTCTGAGACCTAGCTTCTATGGGCTTAGGCTCAGGGCTGAAGTGGAGATCAAACAGAACAAGACAATGATCACTGAGCTGGACGTCCTGTACAGACACATTTGAAATGTCTAGTCCAAGGGTAAAAACTAAGTCTAAAATGTGGCCTTTCTGGTGTGTGGGCTCAGAAACATGTTGCTCAAAATTAAAAGCTTCAGTCAATGATAAAAGTTCCTTTGCAGAGCAAGATGAGCTGTCATCAACATGAAGGTTAAAATCTCCAAGGATAAGAACAGATTCCAACTTTATTATGGAGGATAAAAAGTCACTAAAATCCTTCAGAAACAGAGCAGCAGGTCCAGGGGGACGGTAGATTGACACACAGCAGAATGGATTTGAAGATCCCACCATGACCATTTGGGACTCAAATGAAGTCAAATCCTGGGTCTAGGTCATTTTGCATGTGCAACTGTCCTTATATATAACGGCCAGACCCCCACCACGACGGCAGGGGCGGGGTTTCCCGACAACAGAGCAGCCAACTGGACAGAGTTCATTAAGATGAATAAACTCTTCCTCTCTCTGCCATGTCTCCGAAAGACACATTAAATCCAGCTTTTCTCTTGTGAAAAGATCGTTCAGAGAGAAGGATTTATTTGTAATAGACCGGGCATTCAGCAGGCCGATATGCAGGGTCGATGACGTCAGGGAGGTAGTGTCCGTGGAGCGCATCGGGATTGGTCGAAGGCACGTCCAGCGGTCACGTGGCCTCCAGCTGGACCTTGCGGGAGCCGGTGTAAACACGGAAGAGCGTGGAGGCGATGAGGACCATTGACCACTACTCCAGCGCTGTGTAGGCTCCAAGGCTGTCCTTGTGGTCCAAGCAGACGAAAGCATGAATGTGCTGTCGCACACGTTGAGGAGAGGGACCCGGCGCAGACACCTTGCACGTTGTCCATGGCCGACGATGGCAGAACCCAGGCGTGCTGCAGCACGTCGTCGCTTCACCTGGACACCAGAGCGCGAGCCTCTTCTCCTTGATTTCTTGCGGACTGGGCCCGGAGCCCGACAAAGCAGCCAGAACTCAGGTGAGTCGGGGTTGATGAAAAAGGGAGGAGGAAACGCTTGTTTGTACCTGCCCCGTGTATCAAACATGCCCTCCATAGACTCCTTGATGCGAAACAGAGCGTCCCGATCATAGATCCGTAAAGCTGAGACACATCCATATGAAATACGGGCTGATATGATCACATATGTGGAGAAAATGACCATTAGAACGCTATACAGCAGGAGACGAGCCGTGGCAGTGCCAGTCACAGGCGCCATGACCAGCAGGGGAGCAGTGACAGACGCTCAAGGGAACAACAAGACTCAGGTGTTCACAAACACCTCAGGTGAGCTGTACAGTATAAGGTACATCAACAGCTTTGCCTTAATACTTTCAAAATAAAACAGGAAATCAAGCTTTTTTCAAAAAGAGAACAAGTAAGGAAGGATAATCTTTGTCTCCCTTGAGAGAAATTTGTCTTGGACAAAACTAAAGACTCCAGGCACCACATATATAACAAAACATATAAAATCACAATAAACAAAAACACATCGTCATATCCCCCCGCTCTTTGCATGCCCCCTCGCAATGTCCTGAAAAAACACCTCTACACAAAAAAATACCTTGCTACAGCAGCATTATTGCACTTCCCTCTACACATACAGCAGCATACTCATTATTGCACATCCACTTGAGCTTACTTGCACAAGTAAACTCGACTTAAACGAGTCAAAAGAAGAAATGTGATCGAGACTTGAGTAACTCACAAACTCAGACGTCGTCTCAAGACAGACTTCGCCAAGGAAACCAGCAGATTGCATCAGAACCTTTTCTCCGATACGATCCCCCGTCCTGATCCAGCACCAGGCAGCACCCCCCCTTTAACAGAACCAGAGCTACAGACCAGAACCGGACTCAGGAAGGACCGGCATCGGCCTCGGCCGGCTGGAGGCTGAGAGGACGGTAAAAAGGGGAGAGAAGAAGTCTTCAGGTAGTCTGTTGGGTCGTTTGCAACACAACAGGAACAATGACTACTGTACCGGGGTACCAGGGCCCCGGGGTACCAGGGGTTTCGGGGTTCCAGGGTACCAGGATACCAGGGGTACCAGGGGTCCCGGGGTACAAGGGTCCTGGGGTACTAGGATCCTAGGGTACCACGGGTACTGGGGTACCGGGATATCGGGGTATCGGGGTACCAGGGTACTAGGGTACTGGGGAACCGGGATATCAGAGTACCAGGGTCCTGGGGTACCAGGGGTCCCAGGGTATCAGGATACCGGGATACCGGGGTACCAGGGTAACAGGGTCCCGGGGTATCGGGGTACCGACTCTGAGAAACCTTCACCACTACTCCACCTGAACGTTTTGTCACATTGTCTTAAGTCAGTTCACCGTTGTAGTTCGTTTACATCTTTCTCCATCCACGTTGGTTACCATGGCAACCGTGGGCCCACGGCTTCGGTGGGGACGCACAGATCAGATAATCAGATTTGGGGCCCCGTGTCAGACTCCAGCCCAGAACCACCTGTACTGAGAACCTGGTTCTTTTTAAAGGTTTGAGTTTAGGGATGAAAGCTGCAGGTTACGGACCGCCGGCCAGGACTCGATGCAGAAGAACCGCAGGAATGATGCAATAAAACCCAACTGGAATGTAACTTGAATATGGAAATATTTAAAGTTTTTATTTAAGAAAGAAAGAAAGAAAGAAAGAAAGAAAGAAACTATTTGGAAAAGCAATTTCAACCCGGTGAAGAAAACAGGATTCCTGGAAGCCAGTGGCTGAGAAAATTGCCTATTAGGATGGAGATTTGAGCCGTGAGAAGGTGCCAGGAGAGCAATCAGTCCGGACTGACGGCCGCGGCGTGGAGGTCACACGTTTATCTTAATCCCATCTGCCCCCCCGGCGTTGAGAACGACCCCCCTCATCTACGGCGCAGGAGAAGAGGAGATTCCTGATAAAGTGCCGTCTAGACAAAGCGCCGGCGTGGGGGCGATGGCGACGGCGATGACAGGCCTATTACACCCCGGAGGAGGAGGAGGAGGAGGAGGGGGGGAACAGCTGAGAGATGGAGCTGTCAGCACTAAATGGCAGATTTCTCCACCAGAGGGTTTAAGGTGTCACTGCTGCACGTCATCGGAGAGAAACTCACTCTGAAGGTTTTACCATATTAGTTTTTAGTTTAGTTTAATTTATTTCGAGCGGTACAACATTTACAACATAAGTGACCTGCACGCAACAGAAAATTAAGCAAATACCTTTAACAGTAGACGTGCAGGTTCAATATTCAAGTTAATTCATTAACACTTGAAAAGGAGTGGGAAGAAGAAAACTTATTTAATGCTACCCTTGTTTCTCATCAATAACTTGACAGATTTTTATTTCAATGAACTAAAAACCTTTATCAAATTATAATAACATTATTCTACAGTATTTGCATTTCATAACCACAATGTGTGTAAAATTAGGAACAATGTATATTATCACCACGGGTGACAGTTAACTGTTAACTTACATTTATAATACATATCAGCAATGGTAAGAACAACAATGCCAGAAGGTAATGGACATGTAGTACGTACGTATGTACGTACGAACGTACGTACATACGTACATACAAACACGTCAGTGATGGTCAGAACAACAGTACCAGAAGGTAATGGATAATAAATATTAACTTAATGAGGAACAACAAGAACATCAACATTTAAAGACCGAAGTTGATTTAACATCGTGTTACAACCCACTCTCTTTACACTTTGACCAGACCATGTGTTTATATAGCAGTTTAAATCTGTGGATATTTTGGCATTGCTTGTGTTGGATATCCAGACTGTTCCAGAGTCTCTGGAAGATGAGCTTTATCTTCACCTCTGCTGCCACCTGGTGGCGGCTCTCTGAAGTGTTTGGTAAAAGTCAGGATATCCTCCATCTCCAGACCAAAACCAATAACTGATCAAGGAAGATTTATTTAAATTATTAGAAACAATTTACTGAAGAAAATCAGTGTATTATTATAATCATCCTTGGTCAACTGTCTGTTACCTACAGTATGGTTCTAGGTGTTTTTTTATTTTGCTTGTAGGGGAGAGTGGGATAAGTAGTGCCATTTTTTTTTTAACTTTAAGTGCCTTTAAAGAAAAGGGATTACAGCAAAGCCTCCAACTACAATTGATAAATATAGTTTAGGATGTTGTGAATCTCTGGGAACAATCACTTTGAATCTAAAGTAAACTGTATGACAAATATAGCTTTTGAAAAAAAAGTGGTTTTGTGGCACAAATTGCCCCGAGTGCGGGGTAAGTTGTGCTGTTAGAGAAAACACACCGGGGTAAATTGTGCCATTGACAAAACATATAATTTTAATCTCACAAACAATGATGCTCCATGAAAGCAAAAGAAAATTCAATACAAAATTGCTTATTTATGGTTTATTTAACATTTTTGTCTGGGTGCGGTTGGAGTAGGAAACAGACTCAGGAGACCATGAGGCAGGAGTTCCAAAAATAGTGATTTATTGTACTTAAATCAAAGAAAAACGTTGCTTAGCAGGATTGCAAAACACAAGAGCCTAAATTTAAGCCAGAAAACCAAAACAGGACGTGACACATGGAGGTAGAAACAGTTACAGCAGCAGGGAAAGACCAGACCAGATAGCCTGTTTAGAATACTAATATATACTTTATATATACATTAGGTGTACTCTTTGTTCATTCTCTAGTGGATACATTTACTTTCTGTGAATATCATCATGAATGGTGGAGGAAATTAGAACTGTTATGTGTCATTGATATTAATGTTGATGTTTTGTAGATACTGGGATTCCTGGGTAACCGGGGGAAGGGTTGGGGTAGCCATGAGTTGTTTATCTTCTGTTTTGTTTTGCTTTTGCTGCTTGTTTAGTTGTTTTTTTTTGTCTGTTTTATTATTGTTGCTGTAGTTTTATTGTTTTATTTTTTTGAAAGAGAGACTCTCTGACCGTGCTGCTTCCATTCTCTATGCCATTTATGACAGTATTATGATCATCTTGTTACCATGAGATTCTCAATAAAAAAATTATCACAAAAAAAACTTTTTTAGAAACAACACCGACTGAGGTCTAACTGATGTGTAATTCACGAATTACACATCTGAACTATTATATATATTATATACTATTACTATTACAGTGACACTCTTTGTAGCTTCTCATCTGCTGCGCGTTACGCTGCACACACGTTCTCATGCTGATATTCTGATATCAGTTCAATAAAAACATCTGGACCTTTACCAGGTTTTAAAATTTGCAAATTGAAGTAACTGTTTCTGTGGACGACTCTTTCTTACGTCAGTGCTTTAGTTTTGCTGCCGTTTACTGATGCACGACTGTCGCCACAGCATTTCAGTCATGAGGACTGGAACGTTGCAACACCTTGATTCTCCTTGATTTGCTGTTGTGTTTCTGATCATTGTCCTGTTGTAAGATAGTTGTCAGTTGCATTTGATGGTAGAACACTTTAGTTGATAGAGAAGCTCATGTCGTCTCTAAGTACGAGATGCCGAGGTCGTGTGGCTGTAAATGGATCTCAAATCATCTTCTGATATGTTTTATTGTAGATTATTATTCTCCTTTGGGCAAACAGATTTCCAGAAGAAGTTTTCACAGCTGTAGGTTCAGTAAGGATGGACAGATGCAACAAACTGTAACTGCACTTGAGTTTTTTATTTACCTGTATGAATGAGGAGTGAATGAATAATGGGATCATTGTGAGCGCTTTGAGTGTCCAAGAAGAAGCGCAATATAAATCGGATCCATTATTATTATTAATTATTATTATTATTATTATTATTATTATTACTAATAAATTAAAGGCTCATTCCTGAGTTAAAACAACCTTTTATTAGCTATGGAGTGGAAAGTTTTGTTCCAGACTAAAATGACCCAAATCAGATCAGTTTTTGGTCACGGGCAGGAGTTCCCCCTTATGATCCAGGTCCTGGTCCAGGTCCAGGTCCTGGTCCAGGTTTCTACCCCCTTATGATCCAGGTCCTGGTCCAGGTCCAGGTCCTGGTCCAGGTTTCTACCCCCTTATGATCCAGGTCCTGGTCCAGGTTTCTACCCCCTTATGATCCAGGTCCTGGTCCAGGTTTCTACCCCCTTATGATCCAGGTCCTGGTCCAGGTTTCTACCCCCTTATGATCCAGGTCCTGGTCCAGGTTTCTTCCTCCTAAAGGAGTTTTTACCTGTCACTGTTTGGCTTAAGGTTTTTCTCCCACTAGGGGAGTTTTTACCTGCCCTTGTTTATGTAATAATTGCTCGGGGGTTCATGTTCTGGTCTCTGGAAAGATCCTGGAGACTTCTGTTGTAATAGATGCTATATAAATAAAATTTAATAGAAAAATAGAGAGAATGGAGAACAGAGAAAGGAGAGACAGACACAGTGGCTAACCGGTGCCCTGCAGGGACGACTATATAAGCAGATGTACAGCAGACACTGAGGCGTCAGCAGCAGTGGGATGATCGGGGGGGCTGCAGGTCAGCACGGACTCCTGAAGCTCCTGAAGCTCCTGAAGCTCCTGGAGCTCCTGAAGCTCCTGAAGCTCCTGAAGCTCCTGAAGCTCCGGCCTGCAGATCTGCATAGCAGAGAAAAAACTACAAAAACGATGCAACAAGGATAGTTATTAAATACTTATAATTAATTATTATAACCTTACAATAAATAATACTGAAATTGAAATAGTATCAGAAAACAAATTCCTTGGAGTCATTTTGGATGATAAACTAAGCTGGAAAGCGCACATAAATCATGTTATATCTAAAATGTCAAAATCCATTGCAATTCTGTACAAAGCTAAAGATTTCCTCTCTCAAAATGCATTAATCACTTTATATTACTCATTGATAGCTCCATGTATTACATACTGCATTGAGGTCTGAGGAAACACTTATAAAACAAATAACAATCCAATATTTTTATTACAAAAGAAAGCCATAAGAATCATCAGTAAAAAACCTTTCCGTGAGTCGACCGACCCGCTATTCATCTGCTTAAAAATACTGAAATTCAAGGACTTATTTGACTATATTATAATACAAACCATGTACAAAGCCAGAAACAAACTTCTACCTCCACGTGTCCAGAATCTGTTTCAAATGAGGGACCAGATACAACATGGAGGAACTTTATTATTGGAAAAACCGAAGACCCGAACCAACGTAAAAAATCACTGTATCTGTCAGCGGGGTGAACATCTGGAACCACTGTCCTGTAAATATCTAATCATGTTGGACACTATTCAGCCTTAAAAGACTTTATAAAAATTACATAATTTCTCATTATGGTACGGAAAATTAAGTTTGCCAACTTCTGTACTGTTATAGTTTGGGTTTTGCACAATCAGAATCAGAATCAGAATCAGAATCAGAATCAGAAAAGGGTTTATTTCCAGGATCCTGGCGTAGGTTCCTGTGGAGTCCTGGGGCCTCATTTATCAACCGTGCATACGCACAGATCTGTGCGTAAAGTGTGCGTAAGAACATTCCCACGCAAAGTATGGAAGTTATCAACATGTACCTGTGTGCAGGAACGTGTGTAAATGTAAGCACAGCTCTGACCACGCGTACACACAAAACCTAGTGGTAGAACAGTGAAACTACAAATAGAACCCATCTCATTAGTAATTTAGCAGATATTTTGAATCATTGGTGTGACAAGCTATACACGAATCCGGCGACCGGTTTGTGTGTGCCGCCATCTTGCGGCGGCGCCATCGCTGCGGTGGCAGGTGTCAATCAGCCACCGCAGCGCTGTTATTGTAACCTGACGCTCTACAGCATCATTATAGCTGGATTGATGATGTTAGACAGTGGCCTTCCATAAATAATGAAGGTATCTTAAATTAATGCTGATTTTAATTTATAAATAATGATTTGTTTGAGCGATAAGCAGGAAAGAATAGAGGAATAGGGAGATAAGGGAGTGTATGATTAAACACTGTAATATAGCTCTCTCCACCTCCTCTCCTTACGAGGCACGTCTGCACAATTAAATATTACCTGTTTATGTTTTGTTTTATTTTAGGTATCCAAGAATATTTTATTGATCGCCTGGCGTCCGATGACGAAAAAAAAATGCAATTACAGGTCTCTAATTGAAGGGCAGAACTATCTCAGCTCCGGATGATACAGAATACATACATACATAACCCCAATCTGCAGATAAAACTAGTTTGTTGAGGAAAAAATATCAACTCTATTTGTAGCTGCAGAAGAAAAAAATAATCTCACGAGGAAAAGAAAAATATTGCTCATGTCTCGGAGCCTCTTCAGCATAATATAGCGGTAAAAAAAAAAGAAAAGAGAAGTAAGAGTAATAAAAAACATGTACTGTATGTTGTTATATTATACTAATTTATTGAAACACATGGCGAGTCAAACATTTACCAAAGCAGCTGCCAAACACTAAACAAGGTAGTAAGACGGTGGTTGTGCAGAACTGCGGCAGTAAATCCTCATCGGAGCTTCATTCTTTAGTAGTGATTTCATATGAACCCAAACCGTTAATAATCATTATTTTCTCCATATACCGCTCCCTGGCTTCCTTGTTTAAGGTATCCCGGTAAATTCCAGTTCCTTTCCAGCAGTTTAACATCTTTTTTTGCGTTCCGTCTGTTCACTTGGTGAAACAGAAAAGTAGTTTTTAAAGTCCCTCCCGTCTTCATTCACTATCAAAACAAATGCACGTGACGGGACAGGAGTTTTCCGATGATACAAATACATTAAGAGAGCCTGGCAGGGAGCGGAGTAATAGATCCATACGTATATATGTCTATGGGCTGGAGCGGAGGAGCGGAGCCGCCACCGCAGTAATGGCGGCCGCTCGACTTCCGGGTTTCGCCGGATTCGTCTATAAAAGACAGCTGTGGCAGGACAAGCTGAAAATAAAATACAAGTACCATGGCTTATCTTGCACTGGAGGAGGATTTAGAGACCGTGCGCTCCGCATGCTGATGTTCAGTGAGAGACAGAGCGGCTTCTCAGCAGCTTCCCCAAAAACATTCTGATGGATCTATGCTGTGATTTACAACCTACTGTATGTTGGATCGAGAGACAAAACGCATCCCAGTCACATCCAGCTCCTGCCACTCTGGGACTTTTGGCCACCGGAACATTTCAGAGAGAGATTGGAGACATATGCAGCGTCTCGCAGCCGACACTAAGCAGAATCATGCCGGCAGTGTTGGATGCAATAATTTCTCTGGCCCTAATTTACACCCAGTTCCCATACACACATCACCAACAAGTCGAAATTAAACGAGGATTTCATGCCATCGCCGGATTCCCAAACATAATTGGAGCTATAGATTGCACCCACATCGCAATAAAAGCACCAAATCTTAAACCAAATCTTAATTTATATGGATAATCTTCCAAGAAATATATCAAACATGGTCAACATAATTATTTTACTAGGTAAATATCACATGCATAAATGCAAATGGAAAAACAGCAAACTCTCCATTGTGGATCTGAAAAATGAATGTAAACTGTATTTAGCGTCTCTAAAACTGTGTGAAAAAAACGACATTGCCAAAAGCTTATATGAAACGATGTCTTTGTTTCTTAATGTTTATTAATGGTTTTGAAGCAGGCTGGCACATGGCATGTCTCCAGGGAGGTGTTGGAGATTTCTGAACACCGGAGACAGCTGATCGGCTCAGAGCTTCAGGGTGGATGAGGAACCGGAGCAGTGGCGTCAATTCAGTCTCAGCTAAGGTACGGCAAGGTTACGAGTCACAGAACTTACTAGAGTATCAATCAACATGTCCAGCAAATACTCATCACATAAGTCTGCTATGTATCTGATCTGTGTGGTCAAGAAAACTGGAACTTTTTCAAATACAGTCTCGCTCACTGCAAAAACTCAAAATCTTACCAGGAATATTTGTCTTATTTCTAGTTAAAATGTCTCATTTTTAGTCAAAAAATCTCATTACACTTAAAACAAGAGTCATTACCAGAAAAATAACTTGTTATTTGACCATTTTCACCTGTTTTAAGTAAATTTTCCCTTGAAATAAGTAGAAAAATCTGCCAGTGGAACAAGATTTATCTTCTTATTACAAGCAAAAAAATCTTGTTCCACTGGCAGATTTGTCTACTTATTTTAAGTGAAATTCTACTTGAAACAGGTGAAAATTGTTGTTTTTGAGTCTTGTCTTAAATGTAATGAGATTTTTTTTGACTAAAAATGAGACATTTTAACTAGAAATAAGACAAATATTCATGTTCAGATTTTGAGTTTTTGCAGTGTAAAATAACTAGTGAA
This sequence comes from Cololabis saira, assembly GCF_033807715.1. Classification (NCBI taxonomy): domain Eukaryota; kingdom Metazoa; phylum Chordata; class Actinopteri; order Beloniformes; family Belonidae; genus Cololabis; species Cololabis saira. The sequence goes on along the minus strand of NC_084587.1, from coordinate 3,056,177 downwards.
ATCAATCATGTTGTTCTGATTTGCATTTGTAGTTATTCTATATGTATTTAGTAATAGAATAATCAATACAAAGAGACAGAGTAATTCCATAAATGTATTTAAAAAACAAACATTTACATTTAACCCTTGAAGCCGAGGTGGCGGCTGCCGGACCTTCAAACCCGACCGACGCCCCTGAACCGGAGTCCGGTCCTGCTGCTCTGCGGGGGTTCAGTTTTTTGAATATTTTATTAACGTCCCACTCCAGGATAGAGACGGGCGTCGCTGTGATGTGTGTGGGGTGTGAGGGTGTGGGGGGATGAGGGTGTGGGGGATGAGGGCGGGGTCTCTGGGGCCTCTGGGGTGTGAAGTGGTGGAGAGCATAGACATCATATAGAGCTATATGTTCTATATGATGTCTATGGTGGAGAGGCTCCAGCCCCTGCTGGGGGGAGGGGGGGGGGGGGGGGGGCAGTTGGAGGGATGGAACTGGGGAATGTGAAATAAACTATTTTTTGCTATGATGGGAAATGTAAGTTTATTTTGGGTTTTGAGCTCTGTGCCTTTCTTTATTTTTCAATGATAGGATATTTGAGTTTACTGATCATTCATTTCAAAGTCTTGAGCTTTGCTCTTTTGTATTTGCTGTAACTATTGTACGGTACCAGTAAAAGGGGAGGTTTATATAAGCCTTGCTTCTACCTGCACCCTTTCGGTTACAAATGTACCGAAATAAACATTCAAACATAAAGAAAATGGAAGAGAAAAGGTGGGGCTGTCTGTAGGATTTCAGTGAAACACTAATTAATGTGAACATGGAAATGGAGCCAGGTCACAATAACTTACACCTTTTCCAGGACTCAGAACGTAAGTTACGGATGTAACTATGGTTCTGTGAATTCCTGGATGACTGCCAGTGGCAGTAAACAGAGTGGATATGTCTCCTCGCGCTCCGCGCAGGTCGAGATTTAATAACAACAGTGTCACGTGAGTGACGTGTAGGCTACCTGTGCGTCTATAAATACCGCCCGGTAGACTACATCCGGCCTCCCAGAATCTTCTCGCAGGAAGTTCGGAGTGACCGGTGTGACTGGCAGTCATCCAGGAATTCACAGAACCATAGTTACATCCGTAACTTACGTTCTGTTTCATTCCTTCCAGACTGCCAGTGGCAGTAAACAGAGTGGATGACTCATACCAGCACTGTCACGAGGAACAACACCCACCTAGTGGTCAGCCGTAGAAGCCAACGGCAGAACGGCCGAAGCCAGCGTGGACCCAGAGGCCACGTTAAGGCGATAGAACCTGGAGAAGGTGCACGGCACCGTCCAGGATGCCGCTGCACAGATCTCAGACAACGGTACCCCTCTCATTGCCGCCCAGGAAGTGGCCACACCCCTGGTGGAATGACAGACAACGCCTGAAGGGGCAGGTCTACCTGCCACGTCATAAGCCTGTTTGATTGCTTCAACAATCCAGTGGGAGAGACGTTGCTTCGACAGGGCACGGCCCTTGTGCGCCCCCCTGTAGCACACAAACAATTGCTCAGAGCGTCGAAAGCTCTGTGTTGCCTGAAGGTAGAGCCGCAACGCCCGGACTGGGCACAGCAAATTAGCCCGCTCCTCCAGCCGGGACTCAAACGGGGGAGGATGGTATGCTGCCAACTCTATGGCCTGATTGGCATGGTCAGGGGGTAACACCTTTGGCAGGAAAGCAACATTTGGCCACAGGGTCACTCCTGAGCTGTCTGCCTTCCACCGAAGGCACGTAGGACTGACTGAAAGGGCGTGGAGCTCGCTCACACGCTTGGCAGACGTAACAGCCAACAGAAAGGCGGTCTTCCATGACGTCGTCCTCAAGGACCCCCCTGCCATAGGCTCAAAGGGGGCCTCGCCCAAGGCCTGCAGGACCAGCGGCAGGTCCCATGCTGCTGCACGCTGCACTCTGGGGGGGCGCAGTCTCCTGGCACCCCGCAGAAACTGTGCCACCCAGTAATGCGCACCAACTGGTCTACCATCGATGTGGCCATGGTGGACAGAAATAGCCGCTACGTGCACCTTCAAGGTCGAGGCCGCCCGGCCCGCCTCAAACAGATACTGCAGGTACCGCAGTACAATTTGTAACGGACAGGAGATCGGGTCAAAACCCCCGTCCCTGCACCAGGAGGAGAAAGCGGCCCAGCAATGCGAATACACCCTTCTTGTGGAAGGAGCTCTAGCATTCTGCAAGGTCTCACATACCGAGGGCTCAAGGTGCGTCAAGAATGACCCTTCCCTCTCAACGGCCAGGCCCAGAGTTGAAGGAGGCTCGGAGAGGGATGCCATACCTCCCCGCCCAGCTGGGACAGGAGGTCCGACCGTACTGGGAGCTGCCAAGGCTCCCCGTCCAACAGGCTGAGGAGCGTGGAGAACCAAATCCTCGAGGGCCACTTGGGCGCCACCAGGAGGACCCTGTGACCCGATAATCTCACCCTGTGAAGCGTGGGCATCACCAGGGGAATCGGAGGGAACGCATAAAGGAGGCCTCTCGGCCAAGTGTTGGCGAGAGCGTCCATCCCGAGCGGGGAACTGGTCTCTGCCAAGGAGAACCACAGTGGACAATGAGTCGTACACTCCGAGGCGAACAGATCCACACGGGCTTCCCCGTATCGATCCCAAATCAGTCGCACCACCTGGGGGTGCAACCGCCAGTCCCCTGGGGGCAGCTGCCGGCGTGAGAGGGAATCCGCCACCACGTTGGCTCTGCCAGGGAGGTGCATTGCCCTCAAGGAGGCCAATTGAGGATGAGCCCACATCCACAACCTCCGGGCCTCGTTCAGGGAGTCCAGCGACCTGGTTCCCCCCTGGTGGTTGACATGAAACACTGTCGAAGTGTTGTCTGTCCGGACGAGGACATGCTTGCCCCTGAGAAAGGGCAAGAAGTGCCTCAGCGCCAAGTAGACAGTCCGGAGTTCTAGGACATTGATGTGCCGTCCCCGCCACAGAGGGCCCCAAACCCCCTGGACTGACCTCTTCTGCCATACCGCACCCCAACCCTGAGGTGAGGCATCTGTTGTCACCACCTCTCGCCTCGAAGGGACTGAGCCGAGAGGAACACCGTGCAATAGAAAGGTGCTGTCCCGCCACCGGTGGAGATGAATAAGGCACTGGTGGGTAACCTTGACCTTGACCCACCTGTGAAGGCGAGGGTCCATCTGGAGGCTGTTGAACCACATCTGCAGGGGGCGCAGGTGCAGCAGCCCCAGAGGTGTCACAGCTGAGGCCGCCGACAGCATCCCCAGCAGTCGGAGCCATGCGTGGACGGGCAACCTCATCCCGAGGCGGAAGGACCGTAGCAGGTCCTGAATCCGCTGTGCCCGCTCTGCAGTAAGGCGTGCCTGCATTGACACGGAATCGAGGGACAGGCCGATGAAGGTGGTCTGCTGCGTAGGACGCAACAAGCTCTTCTCCCAATTTACCGACATGCCCAGAGCCTCGATATGTGTGAGGACCCTGGATGTCATCAGCTCCGCCTCCTGGAGCGAGGGGGCGCATATAAGCCAGTCGTCCAGATATGGGAGAATCTTTACTCCCGACAGGCATAGCGATGTCAAGGCCGCCCTCATGCATCTGGTGAAGATGCGAGGAGCCAGGGACAGGCCGAAAGGCAGGACGGTGAACTGGTAGGCGTGGCCTTGAAAGGCAAAACTGAGAAACCGTCTGTGATCTGGGTGTATTGGGACGTGAAAGTAGGCGTCCTTGAGGTCTATGGAGGTGAACCACTCCCCTGGAGTGACAGATTGAAGGACGTTGCGTGTACGCAGCATCCGAAATGGGAGGACCTTCAGGTACTGGTTCAGACCCCGAAGGTCCAGCACAGGCCGAAGAGAAGTGTCTTTCTTCGGAATGAGGAAGTATGTTGAGTAAAACCCACTGCTCTGTGTATGTGGGTGAACTCTTGTGATGGCCTTTTTGTCCAAGAGTTTGGCTATCTCCTGTGACAAACACAGGGCCCTCCCGCGGTCTCTGACCGAGGTTTCCCTGACCCCGGAGGGTGGTGGGGGCCGGCGGCGGAACTGCAACCTGTAGCCCTGGGACAGTGTTCTCAAAACCCATACATCTGGAGAATGGGCTGCCCAATAGGCCAGGTGCTGATGTGAAAACCTGCCCACCGCCGGCCCGAGGCCCTCATAGAGTGCCTCGAGGATTATTTGGGGGTTTGGGGGGACGCTGGTGTTGCCCCTGCACCCGCTGAGACCGGCGAGGTGGAGGGTGTGCGCCCCTGGGCTGACGCCCACCACCCCCAGCAACCCGGCTGTGCTGCCAGGGCTGCGGAGGGGGGCTCGGGGGATGTGAGCGGCGCAGGTCTTGTGCGCCCCGTCTCCTGGAGTGCTGAGCTGGGGGTCCCATGCTTGCACTCCGACGACCCCAGGCCTCTGATGCCTGACCCGACTGCTTCCTGCGCTCCAATGCCTGTTCTGCCTCTGGCCCAAACAACTGGCCCGGCACTACCGGAAGCTTCCGTAGCGTCTGCCTGCAATCATCAGACATGGGTGCCTGCGCCAGCCACACCTGACGCCGCGTCACCACCAGGGTGGACATCAGGCGGCCAAGCTCTCTGGTCATCAGCCCGAAGGCTTGGAGCGCAGCGTCGTTAGTGTCACCCAACTCCCCGCCCTCATGCTCCGACTGCAACATCTGGGACTGGGCGAGGAGGAGCACGGAGAGGGAGTTCCCAATGCGAGCCATTCGGCCTGCTGCATCATAAGCCGTCGAGAGAAGGCTATCCGTTACCCGGCACTGAGGCCTAGGACAGCGGGCCTTATCTTTGAGCGCCTCATCTGGTGAAAGGACCAGTGAGGCGATACATGGGTCCACGGGAGGCATGTGAACCAGGCCATGTTGCTCCGCCTGGCGCATGGAGGCCAAAGTCCTCGCATCCTTGCCATGGTAGGCAAACGCCTTTGGATCTGCCCAGCAGCGCCGCAGCTCCTGCAAAAAAGCAGGCGAGGGCGGGACATCAAAGGGCGGGGCTACAGGAGTCCGGCGAAAGAATGGGTTGCTCGCCGGTTGGGCAGCGGGCGCATCATCCAGCCCGACCTTAGCCAGGGCCGCACGTAGTGTTGCCTGCAAAGGGCAGGGGCCCTCTCCCAGCTCAGTGCTCCCAGAGCTCCTGAGGGATGTCTCCGAGCCTGCCTCTGCCTGTATGCTAGCTGGGTCAACCACCAGACACGGCAGCTCAGGGGAGGGATACTCGCCAGAGCTAAACACACTGTCACGGCCTTGAAACATGGAGTTTGAAGCCCTGGTAGACATAGCATCGTCTCCACAATCTGACTCCCAGGGGACCGCCAGAGGTGGGGAGGGCAGAGCCCGCTCCCTCACTAAGGCCTTAAGCTGCTCCAGTTCAGCCCGTAAATCCTCCATCTCACTGCGTGAGGGAGCATCCTTCGCCTTCTTCTGCGTAGGGCCACTGCGCTCGTCATGGGGCCCCGCTCTGCGCTTGTCCCGGTGCTTTTTGCGGGAACCTGCACTGACATGAGCGGGCCCAGAGGGTGGGAGGTCGCTCCTAAAGAGGAGGCCTTCCACCTGACGCAGCCGGTCCTCTCTCACAGAGAGCGGCAAAATGCTGCAGTTGATGCAGGGGTCGGAGAGGGCCTCCCTCAGGTGCCCCACCCCCAGACACTGGGGGCACAATTCATGGCCATCCTCTACCAACAGTAGAGTGCCACATGATGTACAAGCCATCATCGCTTCCTCCAAAAAATAAAAAGGGTCAAGTTAGGGAATCTGGGCGAGAACCGAGACTCGATCAGAACATCTAACAGACTCCTCACACCACTGTTCTTAATCCAAACAATTCAGTGTGGAGCCAGGCAATCCAAGCGAGAACTGTGGCCGCCACAGAACGCGTCCGGAACCTCTGGACTAGCTTTTTTTTTTTTTTTTTTTCTAAATATATATTTTTTTTAATTTATATATATTTTTTTTTTTTTTTTTTTTTTAAAGCTTAAGTAAAAAATACTCACCAAGCCAGGCTAGGAACCAACAGACGAGAGCAGTGGGCGGACCACTGAACGCGGCTGGGACATCTAGCATGTGGAGGAATCAGCTCAGCACAAACAATTCAAGACCGTTTGTGTGGCTGGGGAGCGAGCCAGCCCGACACACGGGCGCTCGATCCAGATGGAAAAAAGGGAGAGGTAAGATGGCTTGACAGCCACAGCCTTAGAGGGCACAACGTGCGCTCCGACCAAGAGTCACAGGCAGGCTGTCAAACACCACCAACCAGAGTTGAGCTTACCTCCCCGAACCTGCAGAAAATATAGATCCGAAACACGGATCTACGGAGCGATTAACCAGCGATGTACGTCAGGTTAACAGCGAGAAGATTCAAGAGGCCGGATGTAGTCTACCGGGCGGTATTTATAGACGCACAGGTAGCCTACACGTCACTCACGTGACACTGTTGTTATTAAATCTCGACCTGCGCGGAGCGCGAGGAGACATATCCACTCTGTTTACTGCCACTGGCAGTCTGGAAGGAATGAAACAGAACTGTTGTTACACCCGAGTGATGGTGTAGAAATGCTCCGTACTGACCAACTCAGGTCATTTAACCCTGAATGTTCTGAAAAACTGTCAAAACACCGGTTTGCACGGCCAGTCGCTGACGTTCCTGTCACTGCCATCGACTCTGGTTCTTATACTGAGACGTTTGCACATTAGCTTGAACGGATCGAGCAGCAACTCTCTGCTGTCCATGTTCAACTCTAGAAATGTTTGCAAACAACATGGAGAAGAGTTTAACGGCTAAAACGACGGACTGATGGAGCCGTTTCCTGGATAAATAAATATCTATCTATCTGACCATCGATCAAGCGGAGCGGCTTCGTCACGTACTAAAGTCGCACTAAAACATTCTGACAGATGATTGAGCTCAGTTACCACATAGAACTGGTTTGAGGTCAGTAAGAAAAATATTCATACATAGAATAGAATAGAATAGAATAGAATAGAATAGAAAGCCTTTATTATCATTATACTGGTACAATGAGATTAGGCAGCAGCTCCATTAAAGTGCACACATGCAAAGACTCTGGAAACAACAAAATAAGAAACAGGAGACATAAATATAAATACACTATGAAAATGAATGAATGAGAGAATAATAATGCACATAATGGATGAAGAATATTGCTCAGTATGAGGAGCTTATTGGGCGATGATTAAAGGTCGCACTGATGATTTTTGAGAAAAATTAAGGATTTTAAGTGCGGAAAATCAGGTAATTCTTTTGTTCTGACCCGTCGTGTCTCCTGGCAGGACTGCAGGCTGAGCTGGAGACGAGGGGGTGAAGGACGAGGACAGAGAGCTGGACGACACGTGGACAATACGGTGGACGTCTTGAGGAAGGAACAGGCCAGGAAGGTGCAGTTCCCTCCCAACACACCGAGCTGGAACAAGGATTACAAATCACATCAGCCTCGGTTTATTCTCTCTCTCATCGTTAAAGTGATGATTTTAAAACTGTTAACGATCACAAACAGATGAGCTGTTGGAAGATCTATGAAGTATTTATAGCACACAGGGCCAGTTATGTGGACGTGGTTGGAGTTAAACGTCGTCCCTGGAGCTGCAGACGGAGCTGAAGCAGAGAACAAACACACGGCCATGATGAACTATATTTATTTCTTTTTAAAAACCACTAAATGAATTAAACTGAACTTTTAACATGACGGTCATCTTTGCATCGTGTTTTTATTGTTTGGTAAATAACTAACTTGATTTAAAAGTGCAGGTAAGAGGTTTCTGTCAGTGAACTTTCATCAACCCCAACTTTACACTGGAATTAATCAAAAAAACGCTTTTAATCAAACGTGTTTAAAAGCAATAAAACCTGAGACATGAAGTTAGAGGTCAGTAGTGAAGATTCTCCTCCTGCACGATTATTTCTACAAGTTAAATCACAACATTTAGTTATATTTTATCTCAGGAAAATAAATTTGCGTTATTGATAGATTTGTATGAAAAACACTGTAGACTCAGGAGTATTGCCAAGAAAAATGCTATTGACAAACCATGGACGACTAAAGGACTAGGAAATACCTGCAAGAAGAAAAACTATTTATATACAGGACTGTCTCAGAAAATTGGAAAATATTGTAATAAAGTTCTTTATTTTCTGTAATGCAAAAATGTCATACATTCTGGATTCATTACAAATCAACTGAAAGATTGCAAGCCTTTTATTATTTTAATATTGCTGATCATGGTTTACAGCTTAAGAAAACTAAAATATCCTATCTAAAAAAATTAGAATATTCTGGGAATCTTAATCTTAAACTGTAAACCATAATCAGCAATATTAAAATAATAAAAGGCTTGCAATATTTCAGTTGATTTGTAATGAATCCAGAATGTATGACATTTTTGTTTTTTTTTAATTGCATTACAGAAAATAAAGAACTTTATCACAATATTCTAATTTTCTGAGACAGTCCTGCCGGCTCAGCCCAGTTAGAACCTCGGCAGAATGGTTACAGAAGAAGTATCTGCTTGGCTCCACCCGCCTCAGCTCGTAGTGGAGAAGAGCAAGACGGGGGCGTGGCGGGTAGAAGTGCTGAGTAGATACTAGTGGAAAAGGACCATTAGTGTTTTAAATGTCTTGTTAACGTCCCTCTCCAGGACAGAGACGGGCGTCGCTGTGGTGTGTGGGGGGTGAGGGGGATGAGGGTGTGGGGGGTGAAGGTGTGGGGGGGGGGGGACGGGTCTCTGGGGCCTCCGGGGTATGAAGTGGTGGAGAGGCTCCAGCCCCTGCTGGGGGGGGGGGGCAGTTGGAGGGATGGAACTGATGGAACATGATATTTAGTAACAGAAGGAGACACTGATACTTCAATTAATATAGATGGTATTGAAATGAACAGTAAGGGAAACCACGTTTTTGGGCGTCGTGCTGGATGAGAATCTGAATATGAAATCACATAAACATTATACAAAGATAAAAATATCAAAAACAATTGCTGTTACACAAAGTAAAGGATTCATTGGACAACAAAGCTTTGTACATTTTATATAACGCTACGATTGTTCCATATGTCCTACTGTGTTGAAGTTTATATTCAGTCCATTTAAGAGCCATAAGAATAATCAGTAGAAAACGATAAAGATCCAACTAATCCATTATTCCTCCAGTTAAAATTGTTGAAATTTCATGAATTAGTAGATTATAGTATTCTGCAAATTATGTTTAAAGCTCATAAAAAAACTTTACCAATCAACATTCAGAAAAGATTTGAAAAAAGAGAAAGCAAGTATAATTTAAAAGGAACAAAGATCTTTAAAAAACCAAGATTCAGGACTAAAGTGATGGAACGTTGTGTTTCTGTGAAAGAATCAGTTTATGGAACAATCTGAATAAAGAAAACAAAGAATCCAAATCAAACATTACATTCAAAAGAACAATTAAAGCCAGTATGTTAAGGAAATATAATGAAATATGTTAGTTATGTGTGATGGACAGACCCATAGTCATGAAAGGTATAAACATTGGCCCGGTTTCCCAGATCAGTTAAGTAGCTCTTAACAGCGAAAGACTTCTTTCAAACCATCTTAAGGAGCCTGTGAAAGAAGTCTTTCGCTGTTAAGAGCTACTTAACTGATCTGGGAAACCGGGCCATAGTTTGTTGTTGAATGGTATTAACTGAATTGTAACTTGGGAACTAAAAAGGAATGTTTGTGTCTGTGTCGCCGGCAGATATTTTATTTTAGTTTTTATTTCACTTTGTTGTTGTTTTTTAATTTACGTTCTTTGTAAATTGATTTCTTGGTAAAAAGGGGCAGATTAAATAAGATTCTTCTTCTTTCTGCTCCCTTTCATTCACAATTTAGGAACGTTTGTGTTTATATTAAATTGTTTGTTGTTTTATTGTATCAATGAATGAAATAAAGAATAAATAAATAAATAAATTAGCCATTTTCAACTTAGTTAAAAATCAACTTACAACAAGGAGATATTTGTAAGTTTTCTCCCGCCTGGAGCAGAAACCTGGGGGGGGAACGGACATAAAAAACATAAATATTCCTGTCGGACGAAAAGAATCAGGTTGAACAAAAATAAACATTACTACAAAATAATGTCTGTTGTATCTGGTAACAAAAATATTCCCTTTGTAATGCCTTTGACATAAACATGTTTACATTAACAACATTAATGTTACTCTTTTTCACGCTATTATTGATGAAACAGATAAATAAAGCCAGATAAACAGACTAAATGGCGCCCTCTGGTGGACAAATATAAACATTGCGCTGCCGCGATAAAACCTTAACCACGGTAAAAGTGACGAACTATGTGATTAAATATCGACCAAACTTACACGGTAAGTAAGTGTATACACTACAAATCACAATATGCTTAATATAACAATATAACGCGTCATTACATTTTAACTAAGCTCCGTTTGAGAGAAAACTTTTAACCGTTTTCATGTCTTTTGTTTGCTGCACTGGTGCGTCCCTGAAATAGGTCCGACTAGGAACGTTACTACTTCACCGCAGGGCGGAACAACCTGTGAGGACAAAACGTAACTACACACACTTTATTACATATTGCAAAGACCCTTATATTTTAAGACATATCAGTTTTATAAAGATTATCAGTTCAAATAAATACATGTTGTTTTATCTAATTAACAGGTGATCAATCAGAGTGCAACATTTGAGGTAGATCAATGTTCCTTCTGCAAAAAGGATGAAGAAACACTGGATCATTTGTTTTATCAATGTCCTTTGTCTCATTGTTTCTGGACAGACATGCACAATTGGATTTCTCTTAAAATTAATAATGTTCCACCTTTTGAATTAAGACATATTATTTTCTTCATGGGTGATATGGAATTTTCTGTTTCTGATATTATTAATATAATTTTGTTACTGGGTAAGAACCATATTCATTGTGTCAAATGGAGAAATTGTAAACCCTCCTTTTGGGGTTTTATTAACGATTTTAAGATTTTTTTTTCACATGTCTCAATAGAGAAGAAAACAAAAATGCAAGTAAAACAAGTCTAGAAATTGCTTGTTATTTGTTATTCTAATTTAATAATTCCTCTCCTTTTCTATGCTCCATTATGTGAATTTAAATGCTTCATTTATTCTGTTATTCATATGCACCTTTTAATTCTTAGAGCACCTTGTTTTTGGTTTTTTGTATTCCTTACAAGAATCCCAATTTTGTATTTTTATTTTCCTTTCTTTTCATATTGCATTTAAACTGATATTTGTTCATTATCCTCTTTGAGAGTTTGTATATTTTCAATAAAGATTTTCTGAATCATTGCACTTCATCCTCCAGCACCTGGACTCCACAGGAACCTACGCCAGGATCCTGTTCGTGGACCATCATATCTGTCCCCAAAAAACCAAGGACCACAGGACTTAACGACTACAGCCCCGACCCCTGTGGTCATGAAGTCTTTTGAGCGCCAAAAGTCCGTGATCCACCTGCAGGTGGAGTCAGGCAGGTTCAGCTGGGAGAGCTGGTCCTGGAGCAGAGATGGGATGATGGTGTTGAAAGCAGAGCTGAAGTCCACGAACAGCATGTACGAACAAACATCCAAACCCATTGTGTATCAGTAAAGGGAGTTAATCTGTGGAACAACTGTAAAGATGAAATGAAATCATGCAAATCACTAAGTAAGTTTAAACAAATGTTTAAAATCAATACTCTTTATGAATACAAAACGGAAATGGACACATGAACTGACAGTTCCTTGCTCAGCTGAACCACCTTTTCTTTTCTTTTATGCTTTTCTTTCTGAGTTCTGTGAAATGAAGAAATGGTAAAAACAGAACATAAGAAGGGGAGGACTAGAAAAGATTTTTGAAACTTCATCCTACACCCTTTCAAACAGGAAATATTTATCTACAAATAGATTTGTCTCTTTAATTTGCTTTGTTTTGCTAATGTTTTTTTTTTTTTTTCGGTATATACATTTTATGTATTCTGATTATTTTTTTAGTTTTTGTTTTAAACTGTTTGAATAAATAATTAAACTAAACGAAACAACAGGTACAGAAGAAGTATCTGCTTGTTCCACCCGCCTCGGCCCGTAGTGGAGAAGAGCAACACGGGGGCGTGGAGGGTAGAAGAGCTGAGTAGATACTAGTGGAAAAGGCCATTAGTCTTTTAAATGTCTTGTTAACGTCTCTCTCCAGGACAGAGACGGGCGTCGCTGTGATGTGTGGGTGAGGGTGTGGGGGGTGAGGGTGTGGGGGGATGAGGACGGGTCTCTGGGGCCTCCGGGGTGTGAAGTGTTGGAGACTGAGGCTCCAGCCCCTGCTGGGGGGGGGGCAGTTGGAGGGATGTTTAGTAACAGAAGGAGAGACACTGATACTTCAATGAATATAGATGGTATTGAAATGAACAGTAAGGGAAACCAAGTTTTTGGGCGTCATGCTGGATGAGAATCTGAATATGAAATCACATAAACATTATACAAAGATAAAAATATCAAAAACAATTGCTGTTACACAAAGTAAAGGATTCATTAGACAACAAAGCTTTGTACATTTTATATAACGCTACGATTGTTCCATATGTGACCTACTGTGGTGAAGTTTATATTCAGTCAATTTAAGAGCCATAAGAATAATCAGTAGAAAACGATAAAGATCCAACAAATCCATTATTCCTCCAGTTAAAATTGTTGAAATTTCATGAACTAGTAGACCATAGTATTCTGCAAATTATGTTTAAAGCTCATAAGAAAACTTTACCAATCAACATTCAGAAAAGATTTGAAAAAAGAGAAAGCAAGTCTTACTTAAAAGGAACAGAGATAAAAAAAAAAACAAGATTCAGGACTAAATTGATGGAACGTTGTGTTTCTGTGAAAGAATCAGTTTATGGAACAATCTGAACAAAGAAAACAAAGAATCCAAATCAAACATTACATTCAAAAGAACAATTAAAGCCTGAATGTTAAGTAAATATAATGAAATATATTAGTTATGTTTGATTGACAGACCCATAGTCATGAAAGGTATAAACATTGTTTGTTGTTGAATGTTATTAACTGAATTGTAACTTGGAACTAAACAGGAATGTGACGTCTGTGTCGCCGGCAGATATTTATTTATTATATTTATTATTATTTTTATTTATTATTTATTTTATTTTAGTTTTAGTTTTGTATTTACTTTGTTGTTGTTTTTTAATTTACGTTTTTTGTAAATTGATTTCTTGGTAAAAAGGGGCAGATTAAATAAGATTCTTCTTCTTTCTGTTCCCTTTCATTCAGAATTTAGGAACGTTTGTGTTAATATTAAATTGTTTGTTGTTTTATTTTATCAATGAATGAAATAAAGAATAAATAAATAAATAAATTCGCCATTTTCAACTTAGTTAAAATTCAACTTACAACAATGAGATATTTGTAAGTTTTCTCCCGCCTGGAGCAGAAACCTGGGGGGGAACGGACATAAAAAACATAAATATTCCTGTCGGACGAAAAGAATCAGGTTGAACAAAAATAATGTCTGTTGTCTCTGGTAACAAAAATATTCCCTTTGTAATGCCTTTGACATAAACATATTTACATTAACAACATTAATGTTACTCTTTTTCACGCTATTATTGATGAAACAGATAAATAAAGCCAGATAAACAGACTAAATGGCGCCCTCTGGTGGACAAATGAAAACACTGCGCTGCCGCGATAAAACCTTAACCACAGTAAAAGTGACAAACTACGTGATGAAATATCAACCAAACTTACACGGTCAGTAAGTGTATACACTACAAATCACAATATTCTTAGTATAACAATATAACGTGTCATTACATTTTAACCAAGCTCCATTTGAGAGAAAACTTTTAAACGTTTTCATGTCTTTTGTTTGCTGCACTGGTCCGTCCTGAAATAGGTCCGACTAGGAACATTACTAGTTCACCGCAGGGCGGAACAACCTGTGAGGACAAAACGTAACTACACACACTTTATTACATACTGCAAAGACCCTTATATTTCAAGACATATCAGTTTTATACAGATTATCAGTTAAATAAATACATGTTGTTTTATTTAATTAACAGGTGATCAATCAGAGTGCAACATTTGAGGTAGATCAATGTTCCTTCTGCAAAAAGGATGAAGAAACTGGATCATTTGTTTTATGAATGTCCTTTGTCTCATTGTTTCTGGACAGACATACACAATTGGATTTCTCTTAAAATGAATAATGTTCCACCTTTTGAATTAAGACATATTATTTTCTTCATGGGTGATTTGGAATTTTCTGTTTCTGATATTATTAATATAATTTTGTTACTGGGTAAGAACCATATTCATTGTGTCAAATGGAGAAATTGTAAACCCTCCTTTCTGGGTTTTATTAACGATTTTAAGATTTTTTTTTCACATGTCTCAAAAGAGAAGAAAACAAAAATGCAAGTAAAATAGGTCTAGAAATTGCTCGTTATTTGTTATTCTAATTTAATAATTCCTCTCCTTTTCTATGCTCCATTATGTGAATTTAAATGCTTAATTTATTCTGTTATTCATGTGCACCTTTTAATTCTTAGAGCACCTTGTTTTTGGTTTTTTGTATTCCTTACAAGAATCCCAATTTTTTATTTTTATTTTCCTTTCTTTTCATATTGTATTTAAACTGATATTTGTTCATTATCCTCTTTGAGAGTTTGTATATTTTCAATAAAGATTTTCTGAATCATTGCACTTCATCCTCCAGCACCTGGACTCCACAGGAACCTACGCCAGGATCCTGTTCGTGGACCACCATATCTGTCCCCAAAAAAACAAAAACCACAGGACTTAACGACTACAGACCCGTCGCCCCGACCTCTGTGGTCATGAAGTCTTTTGAGCGCCAAAAGTCCGTGATCCACCTGCAGGTGGAGTCAGGCAGGTTCGGCTGGGAGAGCTGGTCCTGGAGCAGAGATGGGATGATGGTGTTGAAAGCAGAGCTGAAGTCCACGAACAGCATGTACGAACAAACATCCAAACCCATTGTGTATCAGTAAAGGGAGTTAATCTGTGGAACAACTGTAAAGATGAAATGAAATCATGCAAATCACTAAGTAAGTTTAATCAAATCTTTAAAATCAATACTCTTTATGGATACAAAACAGAAATGGACACATGAACTGACAGTTCCTTGCTCAGCTGAACCACCTTTTCTTTTCTTTTATGCTTTTCTTTCTGAGTTCTGTGAAATGAAGAAATGGTAAAAACAGAACATTAGAAGGGGTAGGACTAGAAAAGATTTTTAAACTTCATCCTACACCCTTTCAAAAAGGAAATATTTATCTACATATAGATTTGTCTCTTTAATTTGCTTTGTTTTGCTAATGTTTTTTTTTTTTTTTTTTTCGGTATATACATTTTATGTATTCTGATTATTTTTTTGTTTTAACCTGTTTGAATAAATAATTAAACGAAATGAAACAACAGGTACAGAAAAAGTATCTGCTTGGCTCCACCCGCCTCGGCCCGTAGTGGAGAAGAGCAACACGGGGCGTGGAGGGTAGAAGAGCTGAGTAGATACTAGTGGAAAAGGCCATTAGTCTTTTAAATGCCCTGTTAACGTCCCTCTCCAGGACAGAGACGGGCGTCGCTGGTGTGTAGGGTGTGTGGACCATAATACATCCATGGTGTGGACTCTGGGGCCTCTGGGGTGTGAAGTGGTGGAGACTGAGGCTCCAGCCCCTGCTGGGGGGGGGGGGGGGGCAGTTGGAGGGATGGAACTGATGGAACATGATATTTAGTAACAGAAGGAGAGACACTGATACTTCAGTTAATATAGATGGTATTGAAATGAACAGATTAAGGGAAACCAAGTTTTTGGGCGTCGTGCTGGATGAGAATCTGAATATGAAATCACATAAACATTATACAAAGATAAAAATATCAAAAACAATTGCTGTTACACAAAGTAAAGGATTCATTGGACAACAAAGCTTTGTACATTTTATATAACACTACGATTGTTCCATATGTGACCTACTGTGGTGAAGTTTATATTCAGTCAATTTAAGAGCCATAAGAATAATCAGTAGAAAACGATAAAGATCCAACAAATCCATTATTCCTCCAGTTACAATTGTTGAAATTTCATGAACTAGTAGACTAAAGTATTCTGCAAATTATGTTTAAACCTCATAAGAAAACTTTACCAATCAACATTCAGAAAAGATTTGAAAAAAGAAAAAGCAAGTATAACATTATACATATTAAAAGGAACAAAGATCTTTAAAAAAACAAGATTCAGGACTAAATTGATGGAACGTTGTGTTTCTGTGAAAGAATCAGTTTATGGAACAATCTGAACAAAGAAAACAAAGAATCCAAATCAAACATTACATTCAAAAGAATAATTAAAGCCTGTATGTTAAGTAAATATAATGAAATATGTTAGTTACGGTTAGTTAAGTTAGTTATTAGAATGGTATTAACTGAATTGTAACTTGGAACTAAACAGGAATGTTTGTGTTTGTGTCGCCGGCAGATATTTTAGTTTAGTTTTTATTTCACTTTGTTGTTGTTTTTTAATTTACGTTCTTTGTAAATTGATTTCTTGGGAAAAAGGGGCAGATTAAATAAGATTCTTCTTCTTTCTGCTCCTTTTCATTCTGAATTTAGGAACGTTTGTGTTTATATTAAATTGTTTGTTGTTTTATTTTATCAATGAATGAAAAAAAGAACAAATAAATAAACAAATAAATTCGCCATTTTCAAGTTAGTTAAAAATCAACTTACAACAATGAGATATTTGTAAGTTTTCTCCCGCCTGGAGCAGAAACCTGGGGGGGGAACGGACATAAAAAACATAAATATTCCTGTCGGACGAAAAGAATCAGGTTGAACAAAAATAAACATTACTACAAAATAATGTCTGTTGTATCTGGTAACAAAAATATTCCCTTTGTAATGCCTTTGACATAAACATATTTACATTAACAACATTAATGTTACTCTTTTTCACGCTATTACTGATGAAACAGACAAATAAAGCCAGATAAACAGACTAAATGGCGCCCTCTGGTGGACAAATAAAAACACTGCGCTGCCGCGATAAAACCTTAACCACAGTAAAAGTGACGAACTATGTGATGAAATATCAACCAAACTTACACGGTACGTAAGTGTATACACTACAAACCACAATGTTCTTAATATAACAATATAACGTGTCATTACATTTTAACCAAGCTCCGTTTGAGAGAAAACTTTTAACCGTTTTCATGTCTTTTGTTTGCTGCACTGGTGCGTCCCTGAAATAGGTCCGACTAGGAACGTTACTAGTTCACCGCAGGGCGGAACAACCTGTGAGGACAAAACGTAACTACACACACTTTATTACATACTGCAGAGACCCTTATATTTTAAGACATATCAGTTTTATACAGATTATCAGTTAAATAAATACATTTTGTTTTATCTAATTAACAGGTGATCAATCAGAGTACAACATTTGAGGTAGATCAACGTTCCTTCTGCAAAAAGGATGAAGAAACACTGGATCATTTGTTTTATAAAGGTCCTTTGTCTCATTGTTTCTGGACAGACATGCACAATTGGATTTCTCTTAAAATTAATAATGTTCCACCTTTTGAATTAAGACATATTATTTTCTTCATGGATGATTTGGAATTTTCTGTTTTTGATATTATTAATATAATTTTGTTACTGGGTAAGAACCATATTCATTGTGTCAAATGGAGAAATTGTAAACCCTCTTTCCTTACGGGGTTTTATTAACAATTTTAAGATTTTTTTTCACATGTCTCAAAAGAGAAGAAAACAAAAATGCAAGTAAAATAGGTCTAGAAATTGCTCGTTATTTGTTATTCTGATTTAATAATTCCTCTCCTTTTCTATGCTCCATTATGTGAATTTAAATGATTCATTTATTTTGTTATTCATATGCACCTTTTGATTCTTAGAGCGCCTTGTTTTTTGTTTTTTGTATTCCTTACAAGAATCCCCATTTTTTTTTTATTTTCCTTTCTTTTCATATTGTATTTAAACTGATATTTGTTCATTATCCTCTTTGAGAGTTTGTATATTTTCAATAAAGATTTTCTGAATCATTGCACTTCATCCTCCAGCACCTGGACTCCACAGGAACCTACGCCAGGATCCTGTTCGTGGACCACCATATCTGTCCCCAAAAAAACAAAAACCACAGGACTTAACGACTACAGACCCGTCGCCCCGACCTCTGTGGTCATGAAGTCTTTTGAGCGCCAAAAGTCCGTGATCCACCTGCAGGTGGAGTCAGGCAGGTTCGGCTGGGAGAGCTGGTCCTGGAGCAGAGATGGGATGATGGTGTTGAAAGCAGAGCTGAAGTCCACGAACAGCATGTACGAACAAACATCCAAACCCATTGTGTATCAGTAAAGGGAGTTAATCTGTGGAACAACTGTAAAGATGAAATGAAATCATGCAAATCACTAAGTAAGTTTAATCAAATCTTTAAAATCAATACTCTTTATGGATACAAAACAGAAATGGACACATGAACTGACAGTTCCTTGCTCAGCTGAACCACCTTTTCTTTTCTTTTATGCTTTTCTTTCTGAGTTCTGTGAAATGAAGAAATGGTAAAAACAGAACATTAGAAGGGGTAGGACTAGAAAAGATTTTTAAACTTCATCCTACACCCTTTCAAAAAGGAAATATTTATCTACATATAGATTTGTCTCTTTAATTTGCTTTGTTTTGCTAATGTTTTTTTTTTTTTTTTTTTCGGTATATACATTTTATGTATTCTGATTATTTTTTTGTTTTAACCTGTTTGAATAAATAATTAAACGAAATGAAACAACAGGTACAGAAAAAGTATCTGCTTGGCTCCACCCGCCTCGGCCCGTAGTGGAGAAGAGCAACACGGGGCGTGGAGGGTAGAAGAGCTGAGTAGATACTAGTGGAAAAGGCCATTAGTCTTTTAAATGCCCTGTTAACGTCCCTCTCCAGGACAGAGACGGGCGTCGCTGGTGTGTAGGGTGTGTGGACCATAATACATCCATGGTGTGGACTCTGGGGCCTCTGGGGTGTGAAGTGGTGGAGACTGAGGCTCCAGCCCCTGCTGGGGGGGGGGGGGGGGCAGTTGGAGGGATGGAACTGATGGAACATGATATTTAGTAACAGAAGGAGAGACACTGATACTTCAGTTAATATAGATGGTATTGAAATGAACAGATTAAGGGAAACCAAGTTTTTGGGCGTCGTGCTGGATGAGAATCTGAATATGAAATCACATAAACATTATACAAAGATAAAAATATCAAAAACAATTGCTGTTACACAAAGTAAAGGATTCATTGGACAACAAAGCTTTGTACATTTTATATAACACTACGATTGTTCCATATGTGACCTACTGTGGTGAAGTTTATATTCAGTCAATTTAAGAGCCATAAGAATAATCAGTAGAAAACGATAAAGATCCAACAAATCCATTATTCCTCCAGTTACAATTGTTGAAATTTCATGAACTAGTAGACTAAAGTATTCTGCAAATTATGTTTAAACCTCATAAGAAAACTTTACCAATCAACATTCAGAAAAGATTTGAAAAAAGAAAAAGCAAGTATAACATTATACATATTAAAAGGAACAAAGATCTTTAAAAAAACAAGATTCAGGACTAAATTGATGGAACGTTGTGTTTCTGTGAAAGAATCAGTTTATGGAACAATCTGAACAAAGAAAACAAAGAATCCAAATCAAACATTACATTCAAAAGAATAATTAAAGCCTGTATGTTAAGTAAATATAATGAAATATGTTAGTTACGGTTAGTTAAGTTAGTTATTAGAATGGTATTAACTGAATTGTAACTTGGAACTAAACAGGAATGTTTGTGTTTGTGTCGCCGGCAGATATTTTAGTTTAGTTTTTATTTCACTTTGTTGTTGTTTTTTAATTTACGTTCTTTGTAAATTGATTTCTTGGGAAAAAGGGGCAGATTAAATAAGATTCTTCTTCTTTCTGCTCCTTTTCATTCTGAATTTAGGAACGTTTGTGTTTATATTAAATTGTTTGTTGTTTTATTTTATCAATGAATGAAAAAAAGAACAAATAAATAAACAAATAAATTCGCCATTTTCAAGTTAGTTAAAAATCAACTTACAACAATGAGATATTTGTAAGTTTTCTCCCGCCTGGAGCAGAAACCTGGGGGGGGAACGGACATAAAAAACATAAATATTCCTGTCGGACGAAAAGAATCAGGTTGAACAAAAATAAACATTACTACAAAATAATGTCTGTTGTATCTGGTAACAAAAATATTCCCTTTGTAATGCCTTTGACATAAACATATTTACATTAACAACATTAATGTTACTCTTTTTCACGCTATTACTGATGAAACAGACAAATAAAGCCAGATAAACAGACTAAATGGCGCCCTCTGGTGGACAAATAAAAACACTGCGCTGCCGCGATAAAACCTTAACCACAGTAAAAGTGACGAACTATGTGATGAAATATCAACCAAACTTACACGGTACGTAAGTGTATACACTACAAACCACAATGTTCTTAATATAACAATATAACGTGTCATTACATTTTAACCAAGCTCCGTTTGAGAGAAAACTTTTAACCGTTTTCATGTCTTTTGTTTGCTGCACTGGTGCGTCCCTGAAATAGGTCCGACTAGGAACGTTACTAGTTCACCGCAGGGCGGAACAACCTGTGAGGACAAAACGTAACTACACACACTTTATTACATACTGCAGAGACCCTTATATTTTAAGACATATCAGTTTTATACAGATTATCAGTTAAATAAATACATTTTGTTTTATCTAATTAACAGGTGATCAATCAGAGTACAACATTTGAGGTAGATCAACGTTCCTTCTGCAAAAAGGATGAAGAAACACTGGATCATTTGTTTTATAAAGGTCCTTTGTCTCATTGTTTCTGGACAGACATGCACAATTGGATTTCTCTTAAAATTAATAATGTTCCACCTTTTGAATTAAGACATATTATTTTCTTCATGGATGATTTGGAATTTTCTGTTTTTGATATTATTAATATAATTTTGTTACTGGGTAAGAACCATATTCATTGTGTCAAATGGAGAAATTGTAAACCCTCTTTCCTTACGGGGTTTTATTAACAATTTTAAGATTTTTTTTCACATGTCTCAAAAGAGAAGAAAACAAAAATGCAAGTAAAATAGGTCTAGAAATTGCTCGTTATTTGTTATTCTGATTTAATAATTCCTCTCCTTTTCTATGCTCCATTATGTGAATTTAAATGATTCATTTATTTTGTTATTCATATGCACCTTTTGATTCTTAGAGCGCCTTGTTTTTTGTTTTTTGTATTCCTTACAAGAATCCCCATTTTTTTTTTATTTTCCTTTCTTTTCATATTGCATTTAAATTGATATTTGTCCATTATCCTCTTTGAGAGTTTGTATATTTTCAATAAAGATTTTCTGAATCATTGCTCCAAACCCACCTGTTCAAACTGCAGTTCCCATAACTGTCTTTGGATTTTATTTGACTAATTCTTGCTTGTTAACTTGTCCTTTGCTCTTTTGTTCAGTTTCTCTGAGTTTTCTGAAAAGATAAATATAAATCTTATTATTTGATGAAAACTTCTTTATGGGAATCCGGCAGATGCTGAAACACTTTTGAAAAGGCGAGAACCATCAGAGCCAATCTCTTAAAAGTCACAAAGGTACCAACAAATAAATAAGGAATTATTTACATTAAAGAACAAATTGGCTCAATAGAGGAACATTTAGTGGAAATAAATGTGGCTGTAACCCATAAATTGAGAGGCATTCTCTACTAAATCATGTAAAAGTTATCCAGCTAATAAATTTCATTTAAATTAGTGATGTGGATTATGTTAAAAAATGAAAAAAATAAATTATTATTATAGAAAATAAAGTATTTTTTTTAATTTCAATTGTAAAGTGCTGAATAAAAATACAGAGAGAGAGAAAATATATTTACAGGACTGTCTCAGAAATTAGAATATTGTGATAAAGTTCTTTATTTTCTGTAATGCAATTACAAAAACACAAATGTCATACATTCTGGATTCATTACAAATCAACTGAAATATTGTAAGCCTTTTATTATTTTAATATTGCTGATTATGGCTTACAGTTTAAGATTAAGATTCCCAGGATATTCTAATTTTTTGAGATAGGATATTTGAGTTTTCTTAAGCTGTAAGCCATGATCAGCAATATTAAAATAATAAAAGGCTTGCGATATTTCAGTTGATTTGTAATGAATCCAGAATGTATGACATTTTTGCATTACAGAAAATAAAGGACTTTATCACAATATTCTAATTTTCTGAGACAGTCCTGTAATGTTTTTAGTTTTTTGTATTCCTTACAAGAATCCCCTTTTTTATTTTTATTTTCCTTTCTTTTCATATTGCATTTAAATTGATATTTGTCCATTATCCTCTTTGAGAGTTTGTGTATTTTCAATAAAGAAAAAATCAGAGTACAACAGGCTGCGCCTGCAGTGAATATGATATTTACCCATGAGAATAATTATATTAATCATATCAGATATAACAGCCTTCAAATTGTCTACATATAAAAAAATATGAGAAATATCAAAAACTGGTATGTCATCTATTCTAAGTAATAACCAACTTCTCAATTCTTTCCAGAAGTTTCTGGACACAGGACATAAGAAAAACATATGATCTAAAGTTTCATCTGCTGCATTACAGAAAGTACACAGGTCAACTTCCAACTTAAGGGTGGTTATTGCTGTTGGATAAAAGCTGTGTTTGAGTCTGTTTGTCCTCGTTACACACTCATGTACAGTAGGTGGCGATATGCACCTTAAAGTTGGTTGCCATCCGCCAATAAAACAGAGAAGAAGAAGAAGAAGGCTCCACCCGTCACGTGGTTTGTTGCCTCGCCCTCTGGATTCATGAAGTTTGAGTTGGGAAAGGGGGGGGCGATAAAGTACTCTTAGCTTTAATAATATAAAAATACACGTTTTAAAAAGTCATTTATTGTGTAATATCAGCTCTAAAAATAGTCTAATAAACCTAATAAGAGACGAACTCCACGCAGAGCAAACCTAGCGTCGATAATAGATTTTTGCGGGAACAAATCCCCCCCCGGCGCGTACATGGTACGGTCCTGACGTCACCGGGGTTCGAAGATAAAAGCGGGAGACTGAAATTCGTCGGGCCTCATTCTTCCGCACCGCGACCGCCGAGGCCGAAGCTCCGCTCCTTAAAAAACCCCTAAAAAGGCATAAAAACCTCCTCAAAATGTCCGACGAAGGTAAACTGTTCATCGGAGGCTTGAGCTTCGACACCGACGAAGACTCTCTGGCCGCCGCCTTCGGCAAATACGGCAGCATCGAGAAGGTGGACGTGATCCGGGACCGGGAGACCGGGAGATCCCGCGGCTTCGGCTTCGTCAAATACGACAACGTGGACGACGCTAAAGACGCGCTGGACGCCATGAACGGACAGACCCTGGACGGCCGCTCCATCCGAGTGGACGAGGCGGGCAAGAGCCGCGGCGGATTCAGCGGAGGACGCGGCGGGAGGTTGGATTTGGTTTTATTTTTTTATTTAATTTTTGTGCGTGTAATCGGGGACGCCGCCATTACTGTTTCCTAGGGGGGCCAGATGGGCGCGCTCAAGGCTGATTTGTGGTCCCGCGTTACATCGACGCAGAGCCTACGCAGTAGCAGCTAGGAATAATGGAATAGTACTCCGGTGCTATTTTGTGGGTTTTCTACGCAGTAGGCTCTGCGTCGATGTAACGCGGAACCATGAATCGGGCTTTAGATTCTTGGCGCTGAACCAAAACTAAAAGCCACCATTACAGGATTTTATTACACTGTTGTGTAATGGCTCAGAAATACTTTTATTTTTACTTTCTAACTTGTATGCATATATTAATGGGTAATACCATCTTAAGGCATATATATATGCATTTTAATATATATCATATATATTTTAATATATCATATTTTTATTATATATATATATAATATCATATTTATTTTTAATCGTTAGGCTCAGAAATACTTAATATATCATATATTTTGTATTGAGGCAAATTTGTGGTGTATTTGCCCCCCATGTGGCACCACTGAAAAGATAAAACAAAGCAAACCAAAAAACGACATAGAATTTCGTACTTTAACACTTAATATATCTTAGTTACATGTGCTAAAAGGAGTAAGAAGAAGTGTAAACTTGTTTAATCCTCCCCCCGTCCATTAATCATTTATTAACACGTTTTTATAAGATCTGTTAAATAAAATGAATTCCGGTCTTTCTGCGCATGCTCGTTCCCTCGCCCGTCTGTCCGCCATTTTTTCCCTCCCTTTATTGAACACAATAAAACACAGAACAGCGATTAAACATCTTCTCGTAAGTTTTATAGTATACTTAGTAGACATAATATGAGATACTGTCAAATATGGAGCTATATAGAAAAACAATTAACTATATATTTAAATAAAAGACAAAGGGGTTTTTTATGAAGTGCAAACTATAAAAGTATCACAGTATTTAAAATCAGGCAACAAAAATGCCAAAAAGAGGAGCAAGGACTGAGGCATGCATAAAAAAAAAGATATCATCGCAATTCTTTTTAGCCATTTTGTTGGATTTTACCAGCATTATGAATTATCCTTATGGCTCCTTTCTGCAGTATGAATAGTGGTTGCAGTTAACTTTTATATGCATTTCCCCAAACCTCTAAACATTAACTCAAATAAGGCAAAACCAATTCCTGGATAATATGCCTCTAGATACTTTTTTTTTTTTTAATGAGATTTCCAGTCTCCAATCTTTAGTTTCATGTACTTCTTTCAATGGTCACCCCTCACTCACTGTACCTGTGCTTGATTTTTCAGGGGAGGCGGCGGCCGTGGCTTCTCCAGAGGCGGCTACAGCGACGGTGGCGGATATGGTGGAAGAAGCTACGGTGACCGGAGCTACGGCGGCAGCGACAGGAGTTACGGCGGCGGCAGCGGTGGTGGCTACAGAAGCGGCGGATATTCATCCGGCTACAGAGACGACCGCCAGGGAGGCTACGGTGGTGGGCGCTCCGGCTCCTACAGAGGCGGATACGACGAGTAAACATCTCCCCGATTCAAGATCATCACCTGGCTGGATGTATATGAAAGATGCACACCTCAAGAAAAATGTCCACGTCAAGAATATTTTCAGAACATTTTTAAGCTTCTGTGAAACCTGTAAAAGTCCCATTTTTGCGAATACGAATACAGCAGCCTTCCAAATAGTTCACTGATGGACAATTTAAATGCTTGCTGAATGCTCACTTCCCCCCACATTCCTTTTAACAATGAGAGTTGATGGGACTACTTTTTTTTTGTCTGAGCTACCTCCTGCCTGATTTTTAGATTGATGGAGATGCTAATAGACTTTTGGGGGGCTGCTGTTAAGGCCCTTGAACTATTAAGAGAACCTTAGATTAGCCAAGGCTCCTTTTTTATGTTCAATTTCCCAAAAGAGTGAATTCCTTTCAGACTGAACTACATCCGAAGTGTCCGACTGTTCCTGAAGCTGCAAAATGCAGCATGCTACAGTCTGTCCACGGTGTCTTCTGTGCTCTGCTCATCTGCATTTTAAATGTGCTGTAAAATGGACCAATCTTGTCAAATGATCTCGAAATGGAACTTCCTTTGCCCAAATTAAAATCTAAACCGTTTTGTACTTTATGTTCTTTGTATGATTCAAGCCTATTAAAACAACTATGGGGGAAAAAAATAAGTTTGTCGATAGTCGATGTTTCTGATTTGAAAATTTTATTTCCAACATGCAAAAAGTAAAACTGAATACAAATATCCACCAACATGTTCCAAACGGAGTAGGATTGAAGTAAACACTTATCCAGTCCTACCCCTGAATCTTACACACATTCTTACATATAACAAGACGAGTTTCAATAAACTTGTATAAAACACCCATAGCTACTTTAACTGTTCAATATAGTGATATATTACTCAATTATGTGTATATAAAAGACAAAAGGAAAAAACACCCTGCATTTAGATCAGAATTACAAACTTTTGCCTTTGGTTGAGTAACATCAGTTACAAAATATACACTAAGAATCTAATTGTACAACATCAATAAAATTAAAACATGTCATCTCATATAAACTTGCACCCTTAAGAGCTCTTTTCTTTAACAAGCCTTAAGAGCTTTAGCTCATTTCTCCAATGGGTCAAACACGGTTTGGTCTTGAAATATCTACGGTTGTGAATGAAAAACCTTCCCAATAATGCCAAATTAAGGACAAAGTCCAAATTATTCAAAAACGCCAACTATAACTGTCTTCACGTTTAAATGTAGGACTGTTGCAGCTCTCTCACGCCAGAAGAAAAAGCTGTTGCAAAGTTTCAATTTCGCTTTCACAAAAACACTTAATTCAAAATTTAATTTTTTTAAGGATTCCACATGTGTGTTCGCAGGACACCGTGAAGCAGTTCAGTTTGTCTTTTCTGAGTTCATTTCTTATCTGGGTTACTTTTCCAACATTTCCACCGAGGGTAAAGCTGACGGGAGGATTCAATAGGAGTGTGATTTGAATTCAGTCCTATGTTTTGATCAACTGTCAAATGCAGCACTGAGATCCAGTAATACCAGTTTTTAGACAGAAACCCCTTAATTCTAGCCATGTTTTTCAGGTGATTTAGTGATCAACTTTAGACGGCTGTTAAAGTTCAGGTCTGAGTCAATAATTACACCAAGATTTCTGGCTTGGTTCGTAGCTGTCATAACAGAGCCAAGGTGAGCGCTGATCTTTTTATTTTTAGGGCCAAAAATGATCAACTCTGTATAATAGTTTAGTTTATTTGCACATAAAACAGAACCTGTATAAACCGTAAAACAATGGTCAAATTAAGCATTGTGCAGGAGAGGTAGAAGCCAAAAGGGCTTATGAAAATGCCTCCCCTTTATAAACAAACATTAACAGTAACAGCAGCAGTAGCAGCAGCAGCAGCAGCAGCTGACTTCAGAGCAAAAACAATATAGAAATGCATAATATAAAACAGAAAAAGACAATTTAGCATGAAAAAGTTTAACCTTCTACTCTGAATCATCCAGTCTGTTCTCTGCACGTCCGTCACTGTCTGGTTCAGATCGGACACCAAACTAGACAGAACAGACTGCAACGGACAATTAATTTTTTGATTTGATTTGATTTGATTTGATATGTTTATTTGGTCACGTTGTAGAAGTCAGTAGTCAATACAACGTTTTTGCATGTATGTCAAGCAAGGACCAAAAGGTGTAGACTGAAGCCAAAGCTTATTTTGTCTACCCTTTTAACACAATGTAACCACTATAGTGCAAGATTTGAAAAAACAAAACAAAATAACTACATGAGAAAAAAAATATATATTAGAGAAAGAAAGAAACAAAGTAAATAAATAAGAAAAATAAATAAATGTTGCTCAAACTGGCCTATCTCAGCTTAACAGCATGATGTTCATATTTACACACGTGCATACATTAATAATAATAATACATTCATCCACACACACCAAACCCACCTATATACAGTACACATTGCTGTGCATACATACATACATATATATGTACTTATCTATACCTGTATACACATACATACATGTGCACTCATCTACACATACATACATCCATATACATGCCCTTCCATAGACATAATACACACATCATTCTGTCCATAATTTTGCAATAAATCTACATAATGTGGCTATGCCAATGATTTATAATTATTTATGATCTTGTCTTTATACATATTTTTGAAATATTTTAGTGTATTACACAGTTTCATTTCACTATCAAGGTTGTTCCACAGATTGACTCCGTTTACTGAGATGCTTCTCTGTTTCACGCTCGTTCTTGTCTTGGTTTTCATAAACATACATCCTCCAGACTCAGACAGTTTCTTCCCCTGAGCTGTTGCTCTGATAAACTCTCACAATTAATAGTCTCAGAGAAACCAACCAATCACGTGCTATAATAATAATAACAATAATAACTGTAATTATGATAACACAATCATACGCTGTGATAACGCACCTTCCAATAATCATGTCTACCTCATTCTGCTGCACCTTTCACTTTTTAAAAATTGTATATACGTCAATAAGAGCTGTCATTTGTCTATTGTCTATTACTTATTTACCTATTTACTGTAGAGTGAGCGATAACAACCGAATCAAATTCCATGTCCTGTCTGACCTGACCTTACCAAATAAACGTGATTCTGATGTGTATGTATGTGTTTATGTATGTGTATGTATATATATATATATATATATATATATATATATATATATATATATATATTATATGTAATTGTATTTGATATATATTTGTATTATATACTATATGACAATGTAAGGGGGGGCTGAACTTGATAAGCTTTGCTTCCTTCAGCTCCATCTCGAACTTACACTTCCTCGCATGTGCTATTTATATATATATATATATATATATATATATATATATATATATATATATATATATATATATATATATATATATATATATGCATGCATATGTTTGTTTTATGCTTGTGCATGTTTGAGACAAATAAAAATCAAATCAAACTCACTAACCCTGAAATCAGGGTAAAAATATACATGAAAAAGGAGAGGTTCTCGTGTAATTTAATTTAATTATATTTAATTATTTTTCAGAAGTTTGCAAAGGAAGTCAAATACAACAAAAGACACGTAAAATAGTGCCACTGGGGAAACGCCAGTGGGGCGCGCATTGATACCGATGTGCAGCGCCCCACCGGACCTCGTTTCGGGACGCTCTTCGGTCAGCCGGCATTTTCTTTCTGCCTCCCTCATAATCTTAAAATAAAAATCAATTTCTAGTGCTTTTTCTACGACAGTCAGCTTTCACCATGCCAGGGTTTTCAGACAGAGATCGTGGCAGAGATAGAGGGTAAGTGACGTGTCATTTTTATTTTTTTTGTGCAGGTTTAAAGAGGAAAAATAGGGTCAACACGGTTAATGCACACATAATACAGCTGGTTTTTATATGCAAAATGCGTTTAATTACGCAAAAATAAAATATCTTTTGCAAAGCTGACGTTTTCGTGGCTTTATATTTGAGAAATGTTCTCAAATGTCCCCGTTTTGCGAGTCTGTGGGAGTTAAAATGGCAGCAGTCTAGTTTTAAATGGGCCTTGTGACGCAGTTTCTCTAATAATATTATTATTAATATTATCATTTTATCCTTGTGGTGCATTTGTGCATTTTGTTCCAGCAGATGTGGAGGAATGAACCTCACAAGATGCCAAACTGAAGTCTGTAATATCCCTGTTGTGTTTAGATCAGCAGGCTGCAAGGTTGTTATTGTTGCTGTTTTTTTGTTTTTAGTAATTTTGTTGGAGAATTAAATGAACAATATGACTTGTGGAATTTTTCATTGCTACATTAATTTATTGCACAATATTTATACACTTCAGAAGTGTTTATTATTATTATTATTATTATTATTATTATTATTTTATTTTTTGCTTTTTTTATGCAAAATTTAAAACCGGTCATGTTTGTCTGTATTTTTAGTTTATATTTTTGCACGTTTTTCTAGTTTATTAATAATAAGGGTGTTAAAGGAACAAAACCACCGGAAGTCACGTGACTAACAGACACCTGCAGCCATTCCGCCTAAATTTGCAACAAAACCCAAATATTGAGAGAAAAGACCTGTGGTTCGTCCGAAATTCCGTACTAAACAGTTTATACTCGAAAAAGTATACTTAAGTTCGGCACACTTTTGAGTAAATATCAGTAGTGTCTATTCATTTTGGACGTATTACTCAGAGCCGTTGGTTACCCCGGTAACGACTCCTGTCACATTAAATTGATACACAAATTCTACCCTGTAAAAAACAATATTTAAAGTTTTTTAAGAAAATTAAAATATTGTGATAAAGTTCTTTATTTTCCTTAATGCAATTTAAAAAAAAAAAAAAAAAAATGTCATACATTCTGGATTCATTACAAATCAACTGAAATATTGCAAGCCTTTTATTATTTTAATATTGCTGATTATGGCTTACAGTTTAAGATTAGGATTTCCAGAATATTATGATTTTTTGAGATAGGATATTTGAGTTTTCTTAAGTTTTCTTAACAGACATTTTTATTTTATTCACCTTATTTTATCATTTTAAACATAGCTGTTCTCTTGGAGGTAGCTTGAACAATCATAATAATAGTTCAGCTATTAACTAGTAAAAATAGTGCAAATTTAAACATAAATTTGAATTCAATAAAAACAGCAACTCAACTTAAAATACCCAGCAGGCAAGTAAACAAATAAGCAAATAATAGAGCAACAATGTCATAAAGCAAGGCAGTAATGAGCTTTTTAGACTGAACTCTTACTTCTTACTGTCCTTTTCTGGCTTAAAGAATAAAATGTTTGTGTTTGAAGGACCTAAAATCTTCCTCGTGGTAGCAGGGTTTATATTTCCATCATCTGTTTGATGCGCTGGTGAAAATAATGAGAATAAAATACATATCTGATCCGTGATGAGGATGCAATGTCCGATTTCGATCAAGTCTGAAACAACTACCGATCACGTGATCGGATCGGGACATCCCTAATTATAAATGTCACACAATTGTATATACTGTAGGAGACTGTAACTTGTGAAAAGCTCAACCATGACGACATCCGTCGTCATTGACTGCGTTTCCATGCATCAATAACCCTTTTATAACCGGAATATTGGCAATAACCCGGTTTTGCACGGCCATGTAAACACCAATAACCCCTTTGAATAAACGGAATTTGCTCATATTCTGGTTTTTAAAATGAAAATGACCCCTGGGTTACTCCTTTTCTAACCTGAATATTTGGTCATGTTTAGCCTAACAGGATTTCCCCATCAAAAGGAACATGGATTTGTTTTCTGCACATGCTCTGTTCACAAGGAATCCTGGTCTTTTGAGTCCAGGAAGTTCTTCTAAACACGGAGAAACAAGACCAGGAGGAGACTAATCACTTCATAAATGTAATGAAGGATATGAACATTTCTGCATTTGTAGACGGTAGAAAGTACCAGGATAGAAGATTTACAAGAAGGTGAGAGAAAAGTTGCGCGAAGCAGCATTTGTAGGAACGCCAGACCAGATCAAGCTCCGCTGGAAGATGCTGAAAAAGGAACTACAGGACCAAGAAACAAAACCACTTCTACTGGGCTGTTGATTATCCGCCGTGCTGCTGTTATTGTGGTTGTTTTGGATTTGGATCCAGGAAGAAGAAGCAGAAATGACGGGAATTGCTTCATGACGTTCTCCGTGCGTCGCTGGTTTGATCCAGATAAATGATTAATTACCATGTATACAGGGATAACCCTGTTTGCTCACGCATGGAAACACATTATTCTGAATGTTTCAGTAACCGTAATATTAGCAATAACCTGAATTTTGACTGCATGTAAACGTAGTTATTATTAAGGATCATTTTGGGGGGAAGTAGCAGACTGATCTCTGATAACGTGCGTGACCCTAACGTTGATGTTTTCTAACCTCAGGTACGGCGGGGGACCTCCTCGGTTCGGAGGGGGAGGCGGGGGAGGAGGGAACCGGGGCGGACCCCCCCCGGGGAAGTTCGGCAACCCCGGGGAGCGGCTGCGGAAGAGGCACTGGAACCTCGACGAGCTGCCCAAGTTTCAGAAGAACTTCTACCAGGAACACCCCGAAGTCACACACAGAGCTCTGGTAAGCTCGGATGTCGAGATTAAAAAGGAAAGGAAAAAGGAAGAAAAAAAATAAAATGAGGAAGAAAAAAAAAGGTCAAACATTTTTGAAAAAGCTCCAGGAGCCACTAAAGCGACGCTAAAGAGCCGCATGCGGCTCTGGAGCCGCATGCGGCTCTGGAGCCACGGGTTGCCGACCCCTGACATAGTTCAATATTCAGAACTCATATAGCCAGATAACAAAAAAACAACAACAATAAAGAGCTACACTAATAAAGATGAAGAGGACAATAACAGAGGTTTACAGTACTATATTCTCAGCTTCCATATCTTCAACAAACATTAAGAAAGGCCGCGGCCCTCTGGTGGTCCGTGGCGCTATTGCAGGTGGTCCGTGAAATTGTAATTGGAAAACAATAATAATTAAAAAAAAAATATGTATTTATTCTTTAGAATCAATTTATTTTCCATTTATTATTCATTTTTGTGAATAATTTACCCATCCAAATTATGTCAAATGAGTGAGAGTGAACTTTGTAATATTATAAGCCCTCTTGGCTTCCTATTGTTCATTTTTCATTGACCTTTTTTTTTTTTTATAGCAAAAGGTGCAAATAAAAATAAACACTGATGCAAATAAATAGCCTAAAAAGGCCCATACTCTTATTTAAAAGCAAGGTGCAAAATAAAACAAACATCCCCAAAAGCAGTGGTCCTTGAGTTGCTTCTTGGTTATAATGGTGGGACTGGGACAAAACCAGTTAAAACCTCTGCGCTACATCCATAGTTAAAACCAAACATACGTCTCTGTCAGCGCATTGTGCCGCATTAAAAGTAGTCCGGGCGAAATCCCCTGCTTTGAGCATCAAAATGAAACGATTCCTCGAGTCGAGGACAAGAAAATTCCTCCATCATTTTTTGTTATCAAATTACTCGAATTATTCGAGGAATCGTTTCAGTCCTAGCTAATATATTATCTCAGTGTCATTCGGGTGTCGTGGTTAAAATGTGCTTCTACGGCGGTATGAGATGCTTCTTCCACAACAACGTTTCCACTCCTCTGTTTTCTTCCCCTCCAGCAAGAGGTGGAACAGTACCGGAGAAGCAAAGAGGTCACGGTGAAAGGCCGGGAATGCCCCAAACCCATCGTCAAATTCCACGAAGCTGCTTTTCCAAGTAAGTCAATTATTTTTATTTATTTAACCTTTATTTAACCAGGTAAGTCAGTTGAGAACACTTTCTTATTTACACCTGGGCAAGAGGCAGCACAAAGAGTCAAACACATACAATCACAGTGAAACAAACAATCAAACACGATGTATAAAAAACACACAACACATAACAAATATGAGTAAAAAGTTTTAGCACTGCTCCGGAAAGGTTACAAACATGTGATTAAAGTTGCTCTCGTCAATGAAAATTATCACTAAATATCGTCGTCAACGAACCTTTATCACCTGAGGAAAACAAGAAGAGACGCAACAAAAATGCTGGTCATGTGACGATAACGATAATTAAATATATAATGCAATATCGTAGAAAATAAAAACCAGACTAAAATGTAGATTACTAAATAAAAACTCTGCTAAAATGTGTCTTCATTTTTGTCGACCACAACGAGATGAAATGTTCTAACAAAGATCCTTAATATCTATTTTTTAAGTTGTTTCTTCTGGTTTAGTTCTGCTGCCGGGTGAGCTACAAGACGTGGAAAAGAAAACCGAATGCGTCGTCGAAAAAGAAAAAGACGGGGAGAAATGAGGAAAAATAATATGTTGTAAACTCAAATTAGAGTCTTCTGTATCTGGAATGAATGTATTCTTGAGTCTATAAGGTAACTATAATATAATAATACGATAACCTGGTTTGAATTGTAAAATGGGTTTGGCTAAATACAATCTTTGACTTTGACAGAGAGAAACCGATCACATCATTTTCGGAAAAATAAAATAAAATAATGGAAATTGTAAATGACCTTTTAATATGAGTATTTCTATAAATGTGTTTTTATGTTTGTTTTCTCATTAACGTTATTTAAAGCCAGGCATCAGTGCATCAGCAAAAATAGTCCCCGGTAATTCACTTCTGTTGTGGCTTTTTTATTTGCGTCGTTTTTTGTTTTTTTTGCAGCAGGGTTTATTTTATTTGCAGCGGGGTTTCTTTATATTTTCAGCGTTTCTTTTATTTGCAGCAGCATTTCTTTTTATTTGCAGCATTTCTTTAATTTTCAGCAATGGCGGCTCTCGGCCACCGTATGATCAGGACAACCCTATCAGATTGTGTTTACCTCAATGTCTTGTTTCTGCAGGCTACGTCATGGACGTCATTGCCAAACAGAACTGGACCGAACCCACTCCCATCCAGGCTCAGGGCTGGCCCGTGGCCCTGAGCGGGAAGGACATGGTGGGCATCGCTCAGACCGGCTCAGGGAAAACCCTGGCGGTGAGTACGGCTTTCACGTTCCTGCCAGATAGCCCATCATGATGTAATGGTTGCATGGTTGCGTGTCGACCGTTTGACTTTCCTTCTGCTTGTTTTAGTACCTGCTGCCTGCAATCGTGCACATCCAGCACCAGCCGTTCCTGGAGCACGGAGACGGACCCATCGTAAGTACCGACGTGACTCCTGACGTTTAATAAAAGGACTGTTGAATTGGGCTGGGGATCCATTCAAATGTCAAGAATCGATTCCAATTCTTAAGATTCAGAATCGATTATCAGACTTTGATTTGATTCCGATATTGATTTGGGTTGGTGTTATTAAAACAGTTTTTTCAGCTGTTGCATGAATTATATGACTGTAGTTCTGCAACATATTAATACTAGTATTATATTGAGATTCAATAGCAAGTATTGCAGTTAATGATGCTGTAAGGACCAATCAGGTCCCAGAATGCTGATAGAACTGCTTTCAGAAACATCGTGGGGCAGAGGAAATCGGTTTTAGTTTTTCCCATTTTTGAGAATTTGGTTTTTTGCATTTTATGCAAATGTAATCCCAAGACAGAATATAAAGCAAAGAAATATAGATAATTTATGCAATTATAACTGCAAACTTGAATGTTTTCATATGTACCTTTTAAATATATTTAAAGGCAAAAACATGGCACCATTTCTTCTCGTGTCCAATAAAACATTCCTTTTTTGGGCACAAACAAAAAAATACCAAAAGTTGTAATGAAATGATAAAAAACATTTTTTTTTTTTTTTAAATCGATCTTTAGACATATGAATTGATTTTTAGGAATTAATATGAGAATCGGCATCTCTGCTGAGGCTGCTGCCCCTGCGACCCGGGAACGGATAAGCGGCGGACGATGGATGGATGGAATATGAGAATCGATAATCGAATATTTAGAATCGGAAAATCGATCTTTTCAACACAAGCTTCTCATACTTATATTTCTGGAAAAGAAAAAAGTCAAGTCATACATGATAGAAACTATTCAGTTTGTGTCTAAATATTTGTACTTGTATGAAACTGAAGATCATAATGCAAACCTGACATTTACTTTTAGTTCAGTTTGTGGAAAATGGTTGGCCTGGCTTTCTCTTTAAAACTTAAACAGTTATAAAACATTACAAACTGTAACAATAGGGCAAACGCATAGTATTGTTTTGTATTTTGTGTCTTTCAAATAAAAGACAATTTTTTCCAGTCATATGTTCCTCATGCAAGGTTGTTAAAAAAAATACTGCTATAATATCGTATCGTTATCGTGACCTCAATAGAATAGAAGACTTTATTTATCTCCCAGAGGAGAAATTCAATCGTGCAGCAGCCAAACACACACACACACACACACACACACACACACACACACACACACACACACACTCAACGGTTTATACAAAAAATTAAAAGAGAAATAACTAATAAATAGCTAAATAATAAAAAAAGAGCAATATAAAATGTAGAAAAATGAGTAATGTACAAGAGCAAAAATAGTAAACACAAAAAAACGGATAATATTTACATGTGCAAAAATACGTGAAGTATTTAGCGGGCAAAGGTTATTGCACTTTCAAAGAAATTATTGCACTCGGGTGGCTACAGTTGGTTATTATAGAGTCTGATGGCTGTGGGGATGAAGGACCTGCGGTAGCGTTCCTTCTTGCAGCGGGTGGAGCAGTCTTTGGCTGAAGGAGCTGCTGATGCTCCCACAGTGTCATGTAGGGGGTGAGAGGGTTGTCCATGATGGAGTTCAGCTTGACCAGCATCCTCCTCTCACCCACCTCCTCGGCAGAGTCCAGAGCACAACCAAGAACCGAGCCAGCGCTCCTGACCAGTCGGTTCAGTCTCTTATATCGTGTATCGTACCATGTCGTGAGATTATTGTATCGTTACACCCCTAATGAACCCTGATCACGTAACGGTGGCCGTAACCGGAGGCTCACATGAAGCTGCTCTCTCACGTGTGTTTCCAGTGCCTGGTGCTGGCGCCGACCCGGGAGCTGGCCCAGCAGGTGCAGCAGGTGGCGGCCGAGTACGGCCGAGCCTCCCGTCTCAAGAGCACCTGCATCTACGGAGGAGCACCCAAGGGCCCGCAGATCAGGGACCTGGAGAGAGGTACGCAGATGATTCTAATCTCGTTGCCTCACGCAGGGGTTTAAATACCCTTGTCAATCACGTAAACAATGAATTATTGGATGTCTTCAAATGGTTTCAGCTGAACAAGCTTACTCTTAATATTAAACAATGCAACTTCATGATTTTTAGTAACAAGAACAAAACATTTCCCAAAGAAAAACCTAGAATTATAATCAATGGCTCTGCAATTTGCCATGTTACTCAAACCAAATTCTTTGGTGTCATTATCCATGATCATTTAAATTGGAAGCAACATATTGATTCTGTATGCATGAAATCTATGAAGATGTTTGGTATTTTGAGAAAGGTTTGTCCTTTTGTTCTTCCTTCCTCTCATTTAACTCTCTATTATAGCTTAATCTTCCCTCATCGTAATTACTGCAACATTGTTTGGGCTTCGACACATCCAACATATATTAATAAATTACTGATCATTCAAAAAAGGTTTCTCAGAATGATATCACATGCAAACAGATATGAGTTATCTGCTCCCTTTTTCATTAAATATTCATTATTATCCGTCAATAAAATTAACATTTTTCAAACATGTTTATTTATGTTCAAATTTAAAAATTATATACAAGATCTTCCTTTTTCTTTTCATAATTTCTTTTGTGTTAATTCCGATATTCATTCTTATGCCACAAGGCACAAAGATGATTTTATTTACCGTTTGTAGAACATAGAAACATCAATCTTTCATCACTTGTGGAATTCACTCAATAAATCTCTTAAATCATCACCATCCTTGCCAATATTCAAAAACATTTAAAGAACTTTCTTATTGTTTCATCTTTGTAGTGTTTATTATTTAATCTGAGTTACATTTTATTTTGTGTTTTTTGTTTTTTTACTCCCTCTTGTGTAGCTTTTGTTGTGTTTTTTTTATTCATATATGGAAAGGATTCTATAGAAGCCACCAGGCTTCTTCCTTTCCTTGCATGTTATTTCAATGTTTTTACATTTATTTTTCAATTTGTCTTATATTGCTAAATAAATAAACTACCGTAAACTAAACTACGCTCACTTTGATACTGTCGTGTAAATGTCACTAAAGTTTTCCCGGTCAAATGTCTCGTGTCTGTAATTGTGTTGGACGTTGTTCCCCGTTTTCAGGCGTTGAGATCTGCATCGCCACGCCGGGTCGTCTCATCGACTTCCTGGAGTGCGGGAAAACCAACCTGCGTCGCTGCACCTACCTGGTGCTGGACGAGGCCGACCGCATGCTGGACATGGGCTTTGAGCCGCAAATACGCAAGATCGTGGACCAAATCCGGGTGAGTTTCACTCACACACTGACTGCGTTTACATGCATCAATAACCCGAATATTAGCAACAACCCGGTTTTGCACGGCCATGTAAACACCAATAACCCCTTTCAATAACCCGAATTTTCTCATATTCTGGTTTTTAAAAACCCCAATATGAGCCCTGGGTTACTCCTTTTAAAACCTGAATATTGGGTCATGTAAACGCCAAACGGAATATCCCCATCAAAAGGAACAGGAATTTGTTTTCTGCGCATGCTCTGTTCACAAGGAATCCTGGTCTTTTGAGTCCAGGAAGTTCTTCTAAACACGGAGAAACCAAGACCAGGAGGAGACTAATCACTTCATAAATGTAATGAAGGATATGAACATTTCTGCATTTGTAGACGGTAGAAAGTACCGGGATAGAGAGATTTACAAAAAGGCAAACTGACATTTTTGCCGATTTCACTGCCGTTTTTACCTGAACTGCTCATGTGGCTGGATGGTCCAAACGATTTTATTTGCTACATCGATCCAATGCAAAATAATTAAAAACCGTGCTTATTAATCACAAAACGGTTTAAACGGCTCCGACCCGGTGTGTCAGTGATCACCGCAGACAGACTGCAGCTTCACCAGGACCAACGGTTCCCCGATGGTTGCTGTTGATCCAGGACCAAACTTGTTAAGGAGCATCAAACTCACTCTTATCTACGCAGAAATAACGCTAAAATATAAAGAAATATGTGATCTATGGTGAAATAGGAAACTGAAGATGTGCAGCTATATATAGATACGTGTAGGCTATATTCACTTTGTTCCCATATCCATGTCTCCTCCTCCTCCCATGGAGCTGCTGTGATACGTCATCATCGCCGCCATATTGGATGTTCAAGACTGCGCTGTAAACTAATACAAGTAAATGGACTTATTTTCATAAAGCGTCTTTCTACAAAGAAATGTACGTTTTACGTCTCATTTATTCACACACGCACTAATATACTTGGGAAACAGTTAGGCACCAAATATAATATATTTAATTTTCTCAGATGGCAAAAATAAGAACTTTATTGATCCCACATAGGAGTAATTCATGTTATATCAGCTATAGAGAACAAGGTAGTGCTGAAAAACAATATATATCCCCCCTCACAAAAATAAGAAAAATAGAGAAACATATTTTCTCATCAACAAAACATATTTTACATAAATATATTTTACATTTTTCAAGTAACAAAATAACATATTTGAACCATTTTTCAGATTTTTTTCAGTTATTTTAGCGTTTGAAAAATGGTTCAAATATGTTATTTTGTTACTTGAAAAATGTAAAATTTGTTTTGTTGATGAGAAAATATGTTTCTCTATTTTTCTTATTTTTGTGAGGGGGGATATATATTGTTTTTCGGCACTACCTTGTTCTCTATAGCTGATATAACATGAATTACTCCTATGTGGGATCAATAAAGTTCTTATTTTTGCCATCTGAGAAAATTAAATATATTATATTTGGTGCCTAACTGTTTCCAAGTATATTAGTGCGTGTGTGAATGAATAAATGAGACGTAAAACGTACATTTCTTTGTAGAAAGGAACTTTATGAAAATAAGTCAATTTACTTGTATTAGTTTACAGAACAGTCTTGAACATCCAATATGGCGGTGTCGTTGACGTATCAGCAGCTCCATGGAATGTCATATACATGTCTATGGTCGACAGTGCAGCAGGGTTAGTCTTTTTAATCACTTATGAATCCTAAGAGGAGTTAATATTCTCTCTTTTCTTCATGGCAGCCGGACCGCCAGACCCTGATGTGGAGCGCCACCTGGCCCAAAGAGGTGCGGCAGCTGGCCGAGGACTTCCTGAAGGACTACGTCCAGATCAACATCGGAGCGCTGCAGCTCAGCGCCAACCACAACATCCTGCAGATCGTAGACGTGTGCAACGACATGGAGAAGGAGGACAAGTGAGGGATTTACTCC
This sequence comes from Cololabis saira, assembly GCF_033807715.1. Lineage (NCBI taxonomy): Eukaryota > Metazoa > Chordata > Actinopteri > Beloniformes > Belonidae > Cololabis > Cololabis saira. The sequence goes on along the minus strand of NC_084587.1, from coordinate 3,016,652 downwards.
AACACTTTTAGTAAAAGCTGGGTTTTAATAAGGAAGTTGTTCAAGACGGTGATATTTCAAGCTTCAGATCAGCATCTGCAGCTACAGTTAAAGTCTCTACATAGAAACAGTGTTTCTCCTGTCGTTTCTTGACTAGGACTGCAACTAACGACTATTTTAATAGTCCACTAGTCACCGACTATTGAAACGATTAGTCCAGTGGTCTCCAACCCCCGGGCCCCGGGCCGGTACCGGGCCGTGGGTCATCTGGTACCGGGCCTCACAGAAAGAAAAAATAATTTCTGTAGCCCTGACTGATGATGGATGACTCTCAAACTGATGGTTCACAATGTTTTTATTCCTTGGATGTAAATCCACTGCAAACACACGGTATTAGCTATAAAGGAATAAAATAAAATGGTTAGTCTTTCTACATTCATATAAGTTTCATTTAACTTAAATACAGACCGACGCGGCAGCTCGCTCGGTAACTTTTACCGTTAAAGTCCGAAGCGCCGGATGTTTACGAGGTCTCGGCGAGACGCTTTCAAAATAAAAGCACTAAATATTGGTCCCCTTAATATATAACAAATAAAATTGAAGCCTGGCTTTAAATAGCGTTAATGAGAAAAACATAAAAACACATTTATAGAAATACTTCTCCATCCATCCATCCATCCATCCATTATCTATACCCGCTTTATCCTAGATAACCTTAGAAATACTTATATTAAAGGTAATTTATAATTTACAAATTATTATTATTATTACTATAGAGAAAATACCACAGTTTTTAATGCTGATCTTGTCATTTTATTTAGTTTTTATCAGCTACACCTTTAGATTGGTCCGTGAAAATATTGTCAGACATTAAACCGGTCCGCGGTACAGAAAAGGTTGGGGACCACTGGATTAGTCGACTAATCGGATAATTAGTCTTTTTTTTTTTTTTTTTTTTTAATTTAGTATGAGGTTGCTTTAATTATGTGGCAAATGATAATAAACACAAGAAAGATGGTACTAGAGCCCTGCTATAGGGACTGTTTCTACATCCCGCTCCCGCTCGCATCCGCAAAACTCTGAGAATTCATGCACAATAATAGAGACGCATTGATCTTGTGTGTTCTCTCGTCCAGCAACAGAAATGTCCAGACAAATCTATCTGATTTAATGTTAACATGATCATTGTGGAGTTTGATGGATAATTGACAGTTCATAGGCACCTGACTGAACGTTAGATGCAAATCCATCATTGTCATCATCACACAAGCCTTTTTTCGCCTTTCGCGCTGCATCAATTATGATTGAGGTTATAGCAACGAGAGTAGCTGTGAGTGGCTCAAATAATACTAATAAATAACATGAAATAAACAAAGTTAACGAATGAAACAAATTAATTAAACAAATGAAAATAGGCTTAATATCTTACCAAGGCGGGTCCGTTTCGTTCAACACTCCGACGTGCTTTCTCTTCAAATGCATTACCAACGTGTTCCGTGAAAAGCAACGTGGGCTTTGCAAACCTTGCAAGTCATCTTTTTATTCACCGTATTGAGGTTAAAATGCTCCCAAACTTTTGAAGTTTTATTCTGCTGAGGCGCTATCGTGCATGCGCGACTCTGCAGAGATCATATTGAAGTGAGGCGCCTCACTCCGTTGGAAAAACACGTCCGGAGACAATTGTCGACAATTTTGATTATCGATATTTGTCGACAGCGTCGCCGAATCGTTGCAGCCCTAATCTTGACTCTTTTCCTGTTTTTCCTCTCAGACTGATTCGTCTGCTGGAGGAGATCATGAGCGAAAAGGAGAACAAGACCATTATTTTTGTGGAGACCAAAAGACGGTGTGATGAACTCACCAGGAGGATGAGAAGAGACGGGTAAACATCCATCCATCCATCCTTTCTTTCTTCTGCTTTTTCCTATTCCTGGAAAATGTGTTTAAACTGTCCACAGCACGCCTAAAATAACTGTTGCAAACACATTTCTAATTAGCTGTTTTACACGATTCCTCCTCGCTGCTCATCTTAACGTAGCGCTGCAGGTGCTCCTGGTTTCCTGATTTGATTTGTATTTTATTTATGGATGAAATTGTCCAGAACCCAGAAGCTAAGGATTCTTGCTGTTGGTTGAGTGACTGTAACAGGAAACTCTGCACATGAATGTGGATTATTGAAGGAAACATCCTACCATATTCTACTCAGGCCGGTCTCAAATGATTCAACAGTTTGGGTTTTATTCAGGGGTGAAAGTAGGATAAAGTTCTTGTAGGAACTAATCCCCCCCACAGGCCCAACCGCAGACACATTCATTTTGTACAATTTTAAAATGACTATTATGTAGTAAGACAAGTCTAGTTTTAGTATGCTTTATAATTTATAAGCATACTAAAACTAACTAACTAAGCCAAACTGTAAAAAGGCTCTTCTCAAATAGACATGTAATGTTCTAGATGAGAGCTGCACAGAGCTAGATAATATAGATAATAGCGTACATAGATTAAAAGGTTCATGCTAAATCTGGTGTATTTACACTGCTTTTTGTGGTGTCTATCAATATGCATCGTCCCATCTAAATAAATAAAAACATTTTCTTTTTAAATAATTTCCAGTGTAATGTTATGTGTGTGTGTCAGACAGTAAAGTTTAACATTTTTAGGCTTAAAGGGGATTATGAAAAACATGTTTTCTCTTGCTTTAACATACAGGACTGTCTCAGAAAATTAGAATATTGTGATAAAGTCCTTTATTTTCTGTAATGCAACCTCCAACGGACCCGCCTTGGTATTTTAATATTGCTGATTATAGTTAACAGTTTAAGATTAAGATTCCCAGAATATTCAAATTTTTTGAGATAGGATATTTGAGTTTTCTTAAGCTGTAAGTAATGCAATTTTGTAATTGCATTACAGAAAATAAAAGGACTTCACAATATTCAAATTTTCTGAGACAGTCCTGTAATGGTGGTTCCTGGGACAAAACCAGTTAAAACCTCTGCTCTACGTCCATAGTTAAAACCAAACATACCCGCCGCCTCCGTGCCGCATTAAACGTAGTCCGGGCGAAATACCAGCTATGAGCTGCAAATGAAACCATTCCTCAAGGCAGAGAAAATTCCTCCATCATTTTTTGTAATTGAACTACTCAAATTATTCGAGGAATCGTTTCAGCCCTAGCTAATATATTATCTCTTGAAATAAGACATTTTTGTTTTTGTAATTGCATTACAGAAAATCACAATATTCTAATTTTCTGAGACAGTCCTGTATATTTGTTTCCCCGTTCCAGACCAAACGTTTTATTATGAAGAAATGATTGTACAGTTGTTACTTTTACGTGAGATGGACCCCCCCCACACACACACACTAGCAGCTCAACTATAACATGTGATGTTGTGTCTGCTCCAGGTGGCCCGCGATGGGAATCCATGGAGACAAGAGCCAGCAGGAGAGGGACTGGGTCCTGAATGGTGAGACGGAGTATTCCCACCTTCATGAAATAACGGCCAGAGTTGTATTTTCAAGTTTTTCAAAAGACAGAAAACATTGACTACGTTTCCATGCAGTCAAAATTCGGGTTATTGCTAATATTCCGGTTACTGAAACATTCAGAATATTCCGTTTCCAAGCGTGAACAAACAGGGTTACCCCTGTTTACATGTAATTAATCATTCAGGATATCTGGATCAAACCAGCGACGCACAGAGAACATCATGACACAATTACCGTCATTTCTGCTTCTTCTTCCTGTATCCCAATTAAAAAAAAAAATCCTGCTTCGCACAACTTTTCGCTCACCTTCTTGTAAATCTTCTATCCCGGTACTTTCTACCGTCTACAAATGCAGAAATGTTCATATCCTTCATTACATTTATGAAGTGATTAGTCTCCTCCTGGTCTTGGTTTCTCCGTGTTTAGAAGAACTTCCTGGACTCAAAAGACCAGGATTCCTTGTGAAAAGAACATGTGCAGAAAACAAATTCCTGTTCCTTTTGATGGGGAAATCCCATTAGGCGTTTACATGACCAAATATTCGCGTTAGAAAAGTAGTAACCCAGGGGTTATTTTCCGGTTTTTAAAAAATTCTGGTTATTCAAAGGGGTTATTGGTGTTTACATGGCAGTGTAACCGGGTTATTGCTAATATTCCGGTTTTAAAAGGGTTATTGATGCATGGAAACACAGTCACTTATACAAAAACTATTTGGTTCAGTTTTTTTAAGAACTTCCAAAAATATATACAGGACTGTCTCAGAAAATGAGAATATTGTGATTTTCTGTAATGCAATTACAAAAATGTCATACATTCTGGATTCATTACAAATCAACTGAAATATTGCAAGCCTTTTATTATTTTAATATTGCTGATCATGGCTTACAGCTTAAGAAAACTCAAATATCCTATCTCAAAAAATTTGAATATTCTGGGAATCTTAATCTTAAACTGTAAACCATAATCAGCAATATTAAAATAATAAAAGGCTTGCAATATTTCAGTTGATTTGTAATGAATCCAGAATGTATGACATTTTTGTTTTTTTAATTTCATTACAGAAAATAAAGAACTTTATCACAATATTCAAATTTTCTGAGACAGTCCTGTATATTAGTTATAACTGGGGGAAGTTTTTTTTTTTCATTATGCACTTTGAGAAAAAAGTCGTAAATGTAGAGATTAGAAAGGAAAGGAAAAAGGAAGAGAAAAAGGAAAAAGAACGAAAAAAGGGAAAAAAAAGGAAAAAAAAAGGTCAAACATTTTTGAAAAAGCTCCAGGAGCCACTAGGGCGGCGCTAAAGAGCCACATGCAGCTCTAGAGCCGCGGGTTGCCGACCCCTGAAATAGAGGAGGACGACATGGAATCGTGCAAATTCTGACTTTTCTGTTTAACAATGAAACTCTCCTTTTTGTGTTTTCAGAATTCAGATATGGCAAAGCTCCGATTCTCATCGCGACAGACGTGGCCTCCCGCGGCTTAGGTCAGTATGCCGTCGAGCAGCAACAGATCCATCATCAGTGTTTAAACTTACTTTTAAAGAAAGTGACTTGCTTTCTTTAACTTTTTCTATGCATTTTCTGAGTTTCTCCTCACCTTAAGGTGGAGTCTTTGTGGCAGGCACTAGGCATGACAGTCCCAGGCCGCGAGAGGGAGATGGATGACATATTGCTCCACTGGCTTGCCACCCAGTGGGCCTAGAGAGGTGAAAGCTCTTGTGTGCCAGTGATCTTCAAAAGGCTTGTGTGGCTAAGCCTTCCCTCCCCGATATGATGAAATACACAACACATCTGTTCTCTGTCCATGGATCTCACCTGACAATAGCCATCCAGCTGTTTCCAACTCAAACGTAAAAACGGAAAAGATGCCTGACGCTGTGACTTTGGCCGTGCATGCTTCTGTATTAAGAGGGGCGCCGTATCGCAAGTCACTTTGTTTTGAGATTTGGAACAATTGTTACCATTCGGAGCTTTTGTACCACGTAGCATATGGGTGTCGGCTAAGCTTGCAGCGGTTTTTCTTTCCCGTCAAAGTAGCTGGATTCCTTGAAAATGGAGAGAGCAGTTTGAAAATATTTCGCCTTTGAAAATTTATGAGACCTGGCACATGCGTTTTTAGGGGGTGGCGGGAAACGTGTAGTGAGAGGAGAGAGAGAGAGAATGAGCTCAAACCAAAGTTCCTCCCTCGCCTGCGTTTTATAGTCATGTCGAGAGACCTGCCGAGAGACATTTTCTCAAGTGAACACTGGCTTCTTGGAAGATCTTGCCTTGATGAAACTGATGCAGGGACACTGCGCATTCGTGCTGGCTTTTAGGGGTCCCACAGGGTTCAATATTGGGGCCTTTTTGTTCATTTTTTTTTTTTTTTACCAAAGGGGTCCCAGTTCAAATTAGTACTTGGGTCTATTTTGTCTTGGCAAGACGTGCAGTGCGGCCTTTTTAATATCAGGCTTCTTTTGAGAGTGTACTGGGATAAAAACCTGGACTTGCAAAAAAAAAAAGTACCACTCACCGTGGCCCGACTGCGTAGAAGCTCCTGGATGTCACTTGACAATTTGTGGGGGATTTCGCTGCATTGGGAAAGGACTAGTGAATGCATACTCCTTTATGGTAAGACTTGAACCCACCTTTCTCTCCCTTTGGTAACAAAAGGGAGAATGATGTCTTTGTACCCTTTTTTTTATATTTATGCTAAGCAACTGGAGTGTGCATCGTTTCTCTCTTCCCACAGTAGTATTCCCATGGAGTAGATGTAACGTAATCTGATTTTTTGTCCGTAATCACTGTCCTTCCCTCCGCAGCCTGACAACCATTCTCTTCCCCCCAGGGTTTCACCCTTGCTAACTTTCCCCTTTGATCTGGCTGTTGTGGTGTGCAAAATTCTGTGTGGCCTCCATGTTTTGTTTTGCCACACTGCAACACTTTCACAGATGTGGAGGATGTGAAATTTGTCATCAATTATGACTACCCTAACTCCTCCGAGGATTATATCCACCGCATTGGACGCACAGCCCGAAGTCAAAAAACGGGCACCGCCTACACCTTCTTCACCCCCAACAACATGAAACAAGCTAGCGACCTGATCTCTGTGCTCCGCGAGGCCAATCAGGCCATTAACCCCAAGCTGATCCAGATGGCCGAGGACAGAGGAGGTGAGAGACTCCGGCGCTTTTCTGGCTCATATCAGCTCCTAACATTTTATTCACATTCAAAAAAGACCAACTTGTGCTGTTTACCTCAGATTTGTCGTGTATTGATCCCGTCAGCAGTTGTTTTGGTGATGAGTTGTTTATCTGGGGTGTAATTGGAAATCAAACCTGCTGGATCAGGGGTCGGCGACCCAAAATGTTTTAGAGCCATATTGGACCAAAAACCCAAAAAACAAAGTCGCAAAAAAATGAAAAGTCTTGTATAAGCCTTAGAATGAAGACAACAGCCACCTGGCTGGCGCCGCCCTGCTGGTAGAAACGCACAATTTAAACATATTTTGGTCAACTAACATGACTCAGCATAAATTATAGAAAAAATGAAATAAATAAGGATTTAATCCAGATTTAAAGTAATTAAACCTTCATTTTGTTTAGTTTTTATACGTTTTAAGGATTTAAAGTAATTAAAACTATATATTGTTTAGTTTTTATATATTTTAGGATTTTTTTTTTTATGTTTTAATTTATTTTTTTTTAATTGTAGTTTTCAATTTGTTAATACATGAATTATTCAAGTTTAATCCACTTTTTTTGAACATTTTTTCATTTAATCAGAATTTTAAATGACATATTTGGGTCAATGTGTAACAAACATGACTCAGCATATATTATATAGAAACACCAGCAACAATATTAAAACAAAAATTTTAAATAAAAAAGGATTTAATCCCGGATTTAAAGTAATTAAACCTTAATATTGTTTAGTTTTTACCTATTTTAAGGATTAGATTTTTTTGTTTTTTTAATCCTCTTTTCTCAGTTATTTTTATCTTTTTCCCTTTGGAAACGATCCTGTCTATGACGCAAATCTTCGTTAACAGAAATGTTGAAATGTAATATTTATTCTACACATTTTTACAGCATTTGAAAACATTAAGAATGTTTGTGTCATGTTTGTCCTCCTACAGAAACCATTAACACAAAAAATATATTTCCCTCCCCATCGATTTCCATTTTCAAACATTTTTGAAAAAGCTCCAGGAGCCACTAGGGCGGCGCTAAAGAGCTGCATGCGGCTCTAGAGCCGCGGGTTGCCGACCCCCGCTCTAGATCTATCAAATATATATAGTAAATTAAAGCAAAAAGTTATTTTTGTTAAAAACACAGTCTTGGGCCGCTCGGTGGCGCAGTGGGTTAAGCAGCGGGCCATATACTGAGGCTACAGTCCTCCTCCTGCAGCGGTCGCGGGTTCGAATCCAGCCCGCGCACCTTTGCTGCGTGTCTTCCCCGTTCTCTCTCTCTACCCCTTTCAAGTCTGCATCTCCAATAAAGGGCCACTAGAGCCCAAAAAAACCTTTAAAAAAAAAAAAAAAAAACAGTCTCAAGAATTTGATGTACTCGCAACCAAAATGGGGTCACTGTCTTTTTTGACTGTCTTTTTGATCTTAAATTTGTCTCCCTCTCTCAGGTCGTGGTCGGGGGGGAAGAGGCGGCTACAAGGACGACCGCCGGGACAGGTATTCTGGGGGCGGGCGGAGTAACTTCGGCGCTAGTGGCTTCAGGGACAGGGACGGCGGCGATAGAGGGTTCGGCGGGCCCAAGCCCGGCTTCGGGGGCGGGGGGGGCAAGGCCCAGAACGGGGGCGGGTTCGGGGGCGGCGGCGGCGGCGCTAACTCTGGCGGTAGCTACGGCAACAGCAGTTACAACGGCAACGGACAGGGAAACTTCGGGGCCCCGCCCGGCCAGGGCTTCGGCGGCCAGGGCTTCCAGGGCCCGCCCCAGTTCGGCGGCCTGCCGCGGGGCCAGAACGGCCTGAACCACCCGCCCTTCCCCTTCGGCTCCCAGCCGCCGCCGCAGAACTCGCCGGCGCCGCCGCCGCCCATGGTGCCCTACCCCATGCCGCCCAGCTTCCCGCAGTAACCACGGCAACGTACGCGCTTCACACGGAACCAACTTCTGTTCAGTCCTGGAATCTTACAGTCTGATTATTATTATTCTTATTCTCCTTTGTACTGTTTTTAACTTTGTTTTGCCTACAGCAGGGTGGGAAGTGTTCAGTAAAACCCCGTTATTACCCCGGCGCCGTACACGCTACGCCCCCTACAGTGCAAACACCATTAATGCACTTTTTTTTTCTTCTTGACTGTTTTTGTTACATTCCTCGGTAATTTATTTTTACTTGGTAAATTTGATGTCCTCAGTTTGTGGTATGTTCAAATGTGATGTTATAAGATCATATAAAAGGGTGCCTGTGGCCCTTTTTAAATAAAACAAGAAAAAGGAAACTTTGTCCTGTGGTGTTTGTGGGAGTTCTTCAGGGAACCGTATCCGGACCCCCGGATATCCTTTTAAAAAAGATTATTCATTTAATTCAGAGAAAAAAAAAATATGAAACCCAAAAAGCTGTAAAATCAAAGTCAGAATTCTGACTTTTTCCTCTGAATTCTGAGATTAAAGTCAGAATTCTGACTTTTTTTTTCCTCAGAATTAATTTTTTTTCTTTTTTTTTCTTCAGTGGCCCTAATCCTCTTGCGTACCTGCTCCACCCCGGCATGTTGGACCAGAATAATAGACATTAAGAAAGCTTATTCAGTTGATTTTACACCTTTTAAAATAAAAAACTGATATTTTATGGCCGATGTATGTTGTTACTTGTGTGTCAACAAAGATTTAAGTAACTCTGATGGAGGTGGAAGTAATCGCCGAAACATTTCAGGTATTTAAAAAACCTAAATATTCTTCTCTAGAAAATAAGAATCGGCAAGATAAATTGTAAAGCTATGGACAAAATAAACTAAATTAAATCAAAAGATTTAAGTAGTTTCCCAGGTGATGAGCAGAGTTTTTGTTACATTCCTCGGTAATTTATTTTTACTTGGTAAATTTGATGTCCTCAGTTTGTGGTATGTTCAAAAGTAATGTTATAAGATAAAAGGGTGCTGTGGCCCTTTTTAAATAAAAAAGGAAAAAGGAAACTTTGTCGCTTATTCATTTAATTGTACACATTTTTAGGACTTTTTAAAATCAAAAACTGATATTTTATGGCCGATGTACAGTATGATGTTACTTGTGTGTCAACAAAGATTTAAGTAACTGACTGATGGAGGTGGAAGAAATCGCCGAAACATGTCAGGTCTTTAAAAAACCTAAATATTCTTGTCCAGTGAAAAGAATCAGCAAATTCATTTATAAAGCCTTGGACAAAATGAACTTTACTAAATCAAAAAATGTAAGTACTTTCCCAGAAGATGAACAGAGGGATTTAGGAAGCAGGACCTTGTGGGAGGCCTTTTCTTTTAAAATTGCTTATTCACAAATCTCATTTATTTTAATAAGAAATTTACTTGTGTTTGATGTTATCACTGAATCAGGAAATTAAATACTAAAAAAGGAAATTGGGGGAAAAAGAATTGGTCATATTTATTTAAATATATTTTATGAATGATGAATAAATAATTTGTGGTGAATGTCTCAGATGTTCCTCTTTACCTCATTAAATTCAAATTATTAAACTGTTTCAGTTCAGGCTCAAATTAAGTTTTAGTAACAGGAAAAATCTGATATTTGGTGAAAATGATCATATGGGGTAGTAATATAGAATACTGAAGTTTTTTTGAGAGAGACCTTCACATGCAATACATTATGGAATGTTGCAGATTTACAACATTGGCCCGGAGTATTAATTAATACTGAAGACTAATTAGAATAATAATTGAGTAATATAACTGAATATCAGAGGTGTATTAAAAGTATTCACATTCATTACATACACATAAGTATCAACTCAGGTTTTTTACTCAAGTAAAAGTATAAAAGCACTGGTTTCAAAACTACTTAAAGTATAAAAGTAAAAGTAATGTAAGGGGGAAAAGCCATTAAGGACAAAAGCCATTGAAACTGAATGTATCTTAGTATAATGGAAATATATTAAAGAAGCATATATGTGACTATTGAGCATTAACATGTGTTTCAGAGAGCAGGAGATATGATGACTAGTTACCTATAAGTATTGTAATGGTGCAAAAAGTCAAACTTCATGTTCATGTTATCATTTATCCTAACCTTTATTGGAATGTACATCCAAGTTTAGTTGCAGGAATCTGAGGGAACGGATGTAAGAACAAAACTGGACAAGAACATCTGAAACAACCACAACCAAATTCACTCTATCCGGGTGGAGCAATTTAACTGGATAGTTTTTATTTAAAGGCTGAAATGAAATAGAGTAACGAGGCTGTTTTTAAAATGTAAGGAGTAAAAAGTACAGATAATTGTGTGAAAATGTAAAGAGTAAAAGTAAAAAGTCGTCTGAAAAATAATTACTCCAGTGAAGTATAGATAACCAAAATTTCTATTTCAGTAAGGTAACGAAGTATTTGTACTTTGTTACTTGACACCTCTGCTGAATATGATATGAACACCAACTTTATTTGGATGGTTTGCGAAAAAAGCTTTCTGTCAAACAGATCTATGCTAATATACAGGACTGCCTCAGAAAATTAGAATATTGTGATTTTCTGTAATGCAATTAAAAAAAACAAAAATGTCATACATTGTGGATTCATTACAAATCAACTGAAATATTGCAAGCCTTTTATTATTTTAATATTGCTGATCATGGCTTACAGCTTAAGAAAACTCAAATATCCTATCTCAAAAAATTAGAATATTCTGGGAATCTTAATCTTAAACTGTAAACCATAATCAGCAATATTAAAATAATAAAAGGCTTGCAATATTTCAGTTGATTTGTAATGAATCCAGCATGTATGACATTTTTGTTTTTTTTAATTGCATTACAGAAAATAAAGAACTTTATCACAATATTCTAATTTTCTGAGACAGTCCTGTATGTGCCATGGAATTTATGCTCCAGTCCTTAGTCAAATGAACATTGTATTATGCCATTGCTTTTGATCAAATCTACCTCTGATAGTCTGTGACTTCACTCCAAATAATTACATTTTCTATAGGATATACCCTCAATGACACCGCAAAGTAATTAGTACACATGGGACATAATAAAATAACCGTAGTATAAACTATTGCTCGAACTATAGACAAACTAGTAGATAAAGCACGTGGCTTCTATTGGTAACTGTCCGGCTGCCCTGGGGAAAAACCCAGAGGAGATAAAATCTACTAATTGGCATTTACTACATCTATATATATTCATAATTCATCTCATGCACTATTGATTTCAAATTTATGGAGGTTGGTAGTGATATATGATAAAATAGTGTCACTGACCACAAGGTGGCAGACATTGTGAAAAGGACACAACAGTGCCCTCTGGTGGGCTAGTGGGGAACTGTTTGTCCCGCAGTGGGACTTCTAAGTAAAAAAGGCTCATGAAGTTTGGATGTGGAGTAATAAGTTAATTCAAATTTAGCTGTTGCAAATCCTGCCTTGAGAGGATTGCAGCATAAAAACTAGGATTAGTTTTAGCTCGCAGTCGTGGCTGTAAATTGATTTTAAAGAATGTCCAAGATTTACTCATATTTTTTTTCTTTTGTCACCTGTTTTGGTGTTACCAGGATTCCAGGTGTGGGGGGGCATTAGTCTTACCTGGGGGGGCAAAAAAAAAAAAAAAAAACTTGTGCACAATCCAGCGTATAGGCTGCTCCTTAACCCTTGTGCTGTCTTCAGGTCAAGGAAGGAGGAAGGGAAGAAATGAAGGAAGAGAAGGGAGGAAAGAAGGGAAAAAATAAGGAAAGAAGAGAGGAAAGAAGGAAGGAAGGGAGGAAAGGAGGAAGGAAGGGAGGAAAGAAGGAAGGAAGGGAAAAAAGAAGGAAGGAACAGAGAAAACAAGGAAAGAATGTACGAGGGGAGAAAAGAAGGAAGGAAGGGAAAAAAGGAAAGAAGGAAAGAAGGGAAAAAAGAAGGAAGGAAAAGAGAAAACAAGGAAAGAATGTACAAGGGGAGAAAGGAAGGAAGGAAGGGAGGAAGGAAGGGAGGAAGAAGGAACAGGAGAATTAGGTCATTTTGACCCGAAGACAGTACAAGGGTTAAAACATGTTCTGTTTACTCCTCTCTCAATTAAATCCATAACTGAACATATGAACATACAGGCGATAATGTTTTATTTTTGTTTTTTTCTAAGGTGATAGAGGGTTTAATAGATGATTTACCACCATCCACACCTCTGTTTAAAACATTACAAATACTAACAATCTACGATGTGAATAAGTATCAAATAGGAATCCTGATGTATAAAGTCTCTCCGTTAACTTTACCCAGACATTTATTTTGAGTTTAATTCTTATTATCATTCATACTCCACAGGTTCTCCTTCTGTAGAACTGCAGTTGCTACATGTTCATTTATGTATCAAGGTGTTGTGCTTTGGAACAGTTTAAAACATCTATCTGCACTCAAACGAAAGCTGAAACAAAGTTTATAGATTTTTAATATATATTTTTCAGTCACCATTATTCAAATATATTTCTAAGCTATTTAGGAAAGTTTACTGTATTTGTATAGCACAATTCAACGCAAGGTAATTCAAAGTGCTTTACATCGACATTAAAAGTGGCAAAACATAATTAAACAGTAAATAACAAATAAGATTAAATAAAATGATAAGAAAAGAGGTAAAATAATAAAAAGCACAAGTTGCTGAAGAGTAAGGGCAGTAGATCCAGCAGGTCCATCTCATTTCACTCTATTTAATTGTATTCTGAAGTATCGTATAACTCTGAGTTATTAGTTATACAGTATAGGCCCATGTATTGTGCTTATATGGTTTTGTGAATTATTGTTTTTTATTTTTTCTTGTTTTTTGGGAGGGGGGAGACTCTGTAATGTTCCTTTTTACAAGTGCAAACAATTAAAAAAAGAAAAAAAAAGAGTAACATTAGTACGGAAACTTTTCACTGCTTCATTTTAACGTTATTTCATCAGGATGAAAAGGAAATGACGTCTTTTTCGCTGCTTTTACCCGTCGTGGCGTCTGATGGAACGATTTTCTGGTGCATCGTTTAAAACCCAAGATGATGTTGCAGAGATTGGTACCAAAGATATGAACTAAAAAACATCATAAACACCTTGATCTTAATGTTGAAATCACTCATTTAGTCTCTTGGGTCCTTTTCTGAAGTTTCCTTGTAAAGATAACGTGTGTTTGTTTCATTTAAAGTCTCAACAACATGCAAATATCTCACAAACAAAAACATTTAACCCTGGTGATGTCTTTGGGTCAAAATGACCCAATTCTTCTATCCTTCTTTCCTCCTGCCATGCTCTCTCCTTCCTTCTTGCTTTCCTCTTCTCGTCCTTTTTTACCCTCCTTTACTCCTTTTTCTTCCTACCTCCCTTTCGTCATTCGTTCCTTTATTACCTTCTTTGCTTTTCCTTCCTTTTTTCTTTCCTTTTCTCCATTCCTTCCTCCCTCCCTTCTTTCCTCTTCTCCCTTCTTTCCTTCCTTTCTCCCTTCTTTCCTTCCTTTCTCCCTTCCTTCCATCTTTTCTCCCTTCCTTACTCCCTTTCCTACTTCCTTCCTTCTTTTCTCCTTTCTTCCTTACTTCCTTATTTCCTTCTTTCCATCTTTTCTCCCTTCACCCTCCCTTGACCCAAAGACAGCACAAGGGTTAAAACAATCAAATCTGTAGATGAAAAACTTAAAAAAAGAAAAGGAAATAAATACTTAGATTTTTGCAAATAATCCACATTTTATGTTTAATGTATTTATTTTTAATGGTATTTTGTAAAAACAAAACAAAAGAAAAGACAAAGATTCCAACCAGCTCACATGTTTCTGCTGGAGGAAACACAAGCATCCAACTAAATATCAGATAAATATAAAACTTTAAACACTTAACAGGACAACAGCATGAAAGTATCACACAAGGAAAAAGGCTGCAGAAAGAAAAGGAACAAAAAATCATTATTAAAAGTTTCTTTTCCAAACATTATAGTAGATAAAAGAGTAAAATCCTCACCGCTTGCATGTCAGCTCGCTGGCTGGCGCTCGTCTCTCCTCCGGCCAGCGGGATTCCTGCATTTATTCATCTCTTCTGGGTTTTAAAAGAGAAAAATGATTCAGATTCACAAATCTGTTAACGCAGATTTCATCAATTAAACAGCTAATCAGAAGAAATGTTGAAAGATGACGTTAAAGACCTTGCAAACAAAACCATAAAAAACTGATTTACATCATCAGAGTCAACGTTTGCCCCCCCGTCTAGAAATAGAGAAGTTAGAAGAACTTCCCGCTGCTGATGCAGAAAGTACTTCCTGTTTCCCACAGTTACTCCTTCTCCACCAAACCGGTTCCAGGGCTGGTTCTGGTTCTGGTTCTGGTTCTGGTTCTGGTTCCAGGGCTGGTTCTGGTTCTGGTTCTGGTTCTGGTTCTGGTTCTGGTTCTGGTTCCAGGGCTGGTTCTGGTTCTGGTTCTGGTTCTGGTTCTGGTTCTGGGCCAGTGCTGAGTTTGGAACTGGGATTTCTGTTTCCACTGACAAAGAACTTTCTCCGGGCCAGAAGAACCGGTTCCAAGGTAGCACCAACTCTGTGCTGATCCAGAGGAAAGAACCGCTTACGTAAGTGGAGGGGACGGAGTTATTAAGACCAACGGCCAGTACTGGAGTTGAGGGGGGATGGCATCCCCCCCCGAAATAAAAACGGTCCAAATAATCCCCCCCTTTCCATCCCATATGTCATTTCATCAATGAATGTGGTTTTACTGCTATTTCAACATTTAGTCATCACCAGAAAAATAACTTATTATATATATATAAATTTTCACCTGTTTCAAGTAAATTTTCACCTGAAATAAGTAGGAAAATCTACCAGTGGGACAAGATTTATCTTCTTATTACAAGCAAATAAATCTTGTCCCACTGGCAGATTTTTCTACTTATTTCAAGTGAAAATCTACTTGAAACAGGTGAAAATTGTTGTTTCTTCCAGTGATGAGTCTTGTTTTAAGTGTAATGAGATTGTTTTATTAAAATGAGACATTTTAACTAGAAATAAGACAAATATTCTTGTTAAGATTGTGAGTTTTTGCAGTGATCCAGGACAGAGTCATATTGATAAGTTCAGAAAAGTGTTTTTTATTGTTGTGTTTTGATGTATTAGATGTAAGCCCAGTGGATATTTAAAGCTTACAGAAGGCTGCATTTAACTGCTGCTATGTCATTCCTGCAGTATTTCTGCACGTGTTTTGGTCACTGCTATTATTTGTAATATATTTGTAATCAGTACAAATTATCTGTCCCCATATGATAAAATCCACCATCGCCCCTGATTTTTTTTTTTACAACTCGAGTACTGAGTATAAGGCGTCTTGCAATCAGAGATGCGAAAGCGACAGCATTTGACTGATGTTTGTGAAGGACATGTCATTCTCTTTTTGTTTTTAAGAAAATGGTTTGTAAAGCTATTTTTGAAGCTTATAAGTGCAATTGACTATCTGTAAATGTTTCTTTGCTTTTCTATTGTTTCTTTGCCTTTTGTTGTTTCTTTGCTTTTCTATTCTCTTTTTGGTTTTCTGGAGGTCGGTAGCCAAAAAAAGAAAGTTGGTACTTTGGTTGGTGCTTTTATAAGCATTTTGCTTCAGCCTATGCCTTTTCAGTCATTGTTCAACACATTTTCGGTTTTGTATGAAATGTTAATGCTGTGCACAATGTTTTTTTTTTGGTGTTTTGTGTTGTCATGACTGAATAAACTTCATTCATTCATTCAAGGAGCACATCCCCTGGTATTACTCCAAAAATAGCGGTCAAAGGTGATGGTATGAATTTAGATCCAAAGATCTCTGAAAACGTATCAAATACATATGTCCAGTATTCATGAAGGTCTGGATATGTCCAAAAAGTCTGGATAAGGGACCCTGTTGCTGATTTACAGCTACTGCATAGAGGATCTGCTCCTGGATATATCTTAGCTAGCTTTTCCTTGGATAGATGCAGGCGGTGCAGAATCTTAAATTGCAGTGTACTTTTTGAAGAATGGATAGCCAATTATCTTACATGCCATATCCTCCCACTGAGACTTGATATTTAAAGCTTACAGAAGGCTGCATTTAACTGCTGCTATGTCATTCCTGCAGTATTTCTGCAGCTGTTTTGGTCACTGCTATTATTTGTAATATATTATATTATTTGTAATCAGCACAAATTATCTGTCCCCATATGATAAAATCCACCATCCATCCTGATTTTATTTTACAACTCGAGTACTGACAACGGCAATAGCAAGACTGGGAGACGGAGACATTTTAAAATAAGAATGAATCTGGATGCAGCAAAGCATCATGGGTCTGAGGAGGAGACAACCTGTCTTTTAGAGATGTGTCCACGGAGGAGCTACGTGGACCAAGTCCTATACACTGGGAATGTGCATGACGTCACAGATGAGACTTCGCAGCGGGTTAGGCCCACTGAGTGTCAGAAATACTGAGTGTCAGAAAGACTGAGTGTCAGAAAGACTGAGTGTCAGAAAGACTGAGTGTCAGAAAGACTGAGTGTCAGAAAGACTGAGTGTCAGAAAGACTGAGTGGCAGAAAGACTGAGTGGCAGAAAGACTGAGTGTCAGAAAGACTGAGTGGCAGAAAGACTGAGTGGCAGAAAGACTGAGTGGCAGAAAGACTGAGTGGCAGCTTAAACTTCCAGTTTGAGCAACTGGAAAACATCTAAAATGGAAAGAGCTGTTGTGCGATCGACTGTACTCATAGATTTAGAAAGAAATCAGAGTTATCGTTTTACAGACTGCTGAAAAATAAGCTTAAGAGAGACAAATGGATCGCTGCAATTCCCAGAAACAACTGGATTCCAGACACCGAAACGTGGATTTGTGGTTCCCATTTAGTATCAGGTAATGTTGGATTTTTGGGTAGCTAACGTTAAACGGTCAAATCATAAAGTTCGGTGTCCTCATCACTTTAATTTCTACAACAAGTCCTGCCTTGAAGTCGGACCAAGCATCAAGACTTTTGTAAGCCTTCAAGCTTTGCTTTGTGTATTTCCCCGGCGTAGAAATTAAATACATATAAATATCAGGAAACTGGATTCGTGGCCAAATATTAATGTCCATGGGCCACTGGTTCTTGGGGTAACTGTACCAAATATTAATGTCCATGGACCACTGGTTCTTGGTAACTGTACCAAATATTAATGTCCATGGACCACTGGTTCTTGGTAACTGTACCAAATATTAATGTCCATGGACCACTGGTTCTTGGTAACTGTACCAAATATTAATGTCCATGGACCACTGGTTCTTGGTAACTGTACCAAATATTAATGTCCATAAACCACTGGTTCTTGGTAACTGTACCAAATATTAATGTCCAT
Organism: Cololabis saira; assembly: GCF_033807715.1. Taxonomy (NCBI): domain Eukaryota; kingdom Metazoa; phylum Chordata; class Actinopteri; order Beloniformes; family Belonidae; genus Cololabis; species Cololabis saira. The sequence continues at coordinate 2,998,739 of NC_084587.1, read as the reverse complement.
GGACCACTGGTTCTTGGTAACTGTACCAAATATTCATGTCCATGGACCACTGGTTCTTGGTAAATGTACCAAATATTAATGTCCATGGACCACTGGTTCTTGGTAACTGTACCAAATATTAATGTCAATGGACCACTGGTTCTTGGTAACTGTACCAAATATTAATGTCCATGGACCACTGGTTCTTGGTAACTGTACCAAATATTAATGTCAATGGACCACTGGTTCTTGGTAACTGTACCAAATATTAATGTCCATGGACCACTGGTTCTTGGTAACTGTACCAAATATTAATGTCCATGGACCACTGGTTCTTGGTAACTGTACCAAATATTAATGTCCATGGACCACTGGTTCTTGGGGTAACTGTACGGGTCACTGTCAAGTCCAACTGATGCTAATTTAAGCCGATAATTGTCTGTTATTCCGTCGTCTCCACTAGTTGCAGATGTTTTTGCCACTCAGTGGGGAAGTGATGTCAATGCGAACTCTCTATTAGAGCAAATACCTTGTTGTTGCTGCAACTTTCACGCAAACACAGCAATGTAATGACGTGACTCCCCTTAGCAACCGAGTTGTGGAAAAACAAACAGGTTTTCAGCTGGTTCCTACTGTAGTTGAACGAGTTGTGAACCAGAACCAGCCCTGGAACCGGTTTGGTGGTAAAGGGGTAATAGAGTCCATTTGGACCCCAGTGGACCCGGATATACTCAGATTGGTTGGACCATAAAAGGCCGGCAGAGCCGGCGTCCTCCCCACCCTGGAGCTTCCTCTGCAGGGCGTCTCTCTGCGCGCTGAGCTGGGCGTTGCGCTCGGTCAACCGCTCGTTGTTTGAGCGGAGCTGGCGCTTCTCCCGCCCCCAGGCCAGCTTGTCCTTATTCACTGTTGCCATGGAGACAGACACTGGCATTTATCCGGTGGAGAACACAACATTTGACCTCTGAGTTGTTTAAAAGCTCTTACTCTTGACTGCCATGTAGACGACCCCGACGAGCAGGAGAAGACAGACGACGCCCAGAAACACAGAGTCACATCTGGCGTGACGTCTCTTTCTGGACTTTCCACCGACTAAAGACACTAAACAGATTATAGAAGAGTATCAGGGCCATGCAGGAGGAAAATATTTGAGAGGGGAAGATTTTATTTTATTGGGCACTTGTGCAAGTCGAAATGTCGAGAAAAAAGTCGAAATGTCGAGATTAATGTTGAAATAAAATTTCGAGAAAAAAGTCGAAATGTCGAGATTAATGTTGAAATACAATTTCAAGCATAAAGTTGAAATTTCAACTTTTTTTCCTTTTTTTTCTCAACATTCTAAACTATTATTTTTATTTTTCTCCCGCCTGGCCCTCCTAATCTTCCGTAACAGATAAAAGTATTAGAGTAAAACCCGCCAAGGCCGTGCTGTAGCAGCGCTGCCAGGGCCGGAGGAGTCGTACCTGCGTGCAGGGCCCGTGGGGCCCCCGGGGGGCCGGCGGGGCCCCCGGGGGGGGCCGGAGACACCTCCTCCACCCAGGGACTGTCGTACACCCGCAGGCTCTCGGCGCTGACGTAGATGTCCACCACGCTCTCGCTCACGTCCTGCTCCAGGTGCACCGTCCTGAGGACGCCGCGCTCAGACATGGTTCTAACCTGGACTCACCTGGACTCACCTGGACTCCACCGACGACAGAGACGGTTTGTTTCTGAGAAGAGCTGCCACGCCAGAAAGAGGAAGAGCAGATCAGGAAGTCAGGAGGGAATGAATATGTGTTCTTCATAAATCCAACTGATCCGTCACCTTCTGATGGTTTTGTGGCCGGTGAGTGCAGGTAAAAGGTCACATGATGATGATGATGATGATGAAAGTAGTTTATTTGGTCGATCAGTTTCAATTGATACAATACATTGCATTTCATTTCATTTTGTAGGAAAGAAATAATAAAAAAAGAAGTAAGGAATAAACCGACCAAAAGGTGTAGCTGAAGCCTAAGCTTATTGTGCCTTCCCTTTTTAACTTTGTTTACTACATAGTACTACTACCAGTACTGGAGATGAGGGGGGATGAGGGGGGGTTGAGGGGGGATGGCATCCCCCCCTGAAATAAAAACGGTCCAAATCATCCCCCCCTTTCCATCCCTTATGTCATTTGTCAATGAATGTGGTTTTACTGCTATTTCAACATTTAGAGTCATCACCAGAAAAATAACTTTTTCAATTTTCACCTGTTTCAAGTAAATTTTCACTTGAAATAAGTAGGAAAATCTGCCAGTGGGACAAGATTTATCTTCTTATTACAAGCAATAAAATCTTGTTCCACTGGCAGATTTTTCTACTTATTTCAAGTGAAAATCTACTTGAAACAGGTGAAAATTGTTGTTTTTTCCAGTGATGAGTCTTGTTTTAAGTGTAATGAGATTTTTTTTTTACTAAAATGGGACATTCTAACTAAAAATAGGACAAATATTCTTGTTAAGATTGTGAGTTTTTGCAGTGATCCATGTTACTTATCCTGTGAAGGACAGAGTCATATTGATAAGTTCAGAAAAGTGTTTTTTATTGTTGTGTTTTGATGTATTTGATGTAAGCCCAGTGGATATTTAAAGCTTACAGAAGGCTGCATTTAACTGCTGCTATGTCATTCCTGCAGTATTTCTGCAGCTGTTTTGGTCACTGCTATTATTTGTAATATATTATATTATTTGTAATCAGCACAAATTATCTGTCCCCATATGATCAAATCCTCCATCCCCCCTGATTTATTTTACAACTTGAGTACTGACTTCTACTGTACTAAAACAACAAGGACAAACAATCTACAACAACAAAAAAAATCAGCAAAGTAAAACACACATACAAAACAAGAAGGAAGACAAATGTAAATATGACAGAAAAACCAAGTAAAAAACAAACAGAAGGATCTCAGAAAAACAACTAACAGAGAAAGTAAATAATCAATGCTTAGAGGAAACAGAAACAATCTCTAGAAGAGTGAAAACTAAAGGAAACCAAAGACCAATCATTACATTTTTTGGTATATAAATATTATTATTACAACAACAATGTATGTATATATATACATATATATATACATATATATATATATATATATATATATATATATATATATATATATATATAGTTTTGTATCACACTAATGTTCTGTATCTTTCAATTATATTGGATTTATACATCATTTTAAATGTATTTATTGAACTAGTTTTTTAATTCATTGTTTAGGCTGTTCCGTATTTTAACTCGTGTAACCGATATTCATCTTTCTGTAGTATTTATCCTAGTTTTGGTTCTATTATATATAGATAAAATCCTCGTATCCAGGTTGTGCTCAGCTGCAGGGGGAGGTGTTGGTCCGGGTCAGGGGCGAGCAGAAACCCTTATGAGGGGCAGGTGCTAAAATTTAAAAAAGGGACACATGGAACACGACTTTAACTCTTTCCGACAATAACTTTGTTACATTTGTTACTTTGTTACATTACAATACAAAACACTGTTGTGTTTTATATTGTAATACCTGATCTGAACTTCTTAAACCTTACCCACGACAAATACTCCCTATTATAATAACAAACTAAAACTAATACTGAAACTATTTTATATATATTATTAATAGGGTGGGATATTATGAACATACAAATCCATTGTTTATAAAATCCCATATTATGAAATTTTAGGATTTGGTTTATTATAAAATAATGCAAATAATGTATAAAGTTAAGTGTGAGGCACCAGAGCGGCCTCCCCACGTACAAGGGGATCAGGCAAACTGGACCTGGGTGATGAGGTGTAAAGGAGAGACCCTGCAGAGCGTGGAATGCCAAAAAATAAGGCTTTTTATTGTATGCAAAAAAGCACAAAGACATACAGGCGAAGGCAAAATCCGTATTGTAAAAAATGGCACATTGAGTATAGTCTCTCAGGAAGCTACCTCCACTCAGCAGCCCCTCCTTTCTGGTATGCAGCTGCTGGTTATGAAGCCAGGCAGGGTGGGGAGGTTGATTGGGCACAGGTGTGCCACAATCAGCAGAACCAGGACCACCTGTGTGCTGCTCCCCCGCAGACCACGCCCAATCCTCCACCCTGCAGACCACGCCCAATCCTCCACCCTGCAGACCACGCCCAATCCTCCACCCCGCAGACCACGCCCAATCCTCCACCCTGCAGACCACGCCCAATCCTCCACCCTGCAGACCACGCCCAATCCTCCACCCTGCAGACCACGCCCAATCCTCCACTCTGCAGACCACGCCCAATCCTCCACCCTGCAGACCACGCCCAATCCTCCACTCTGCAGACCACGCCCAATCCTCCACCCTGCAGACCACGCCCAATCCTCCACTCTGCCACACACAATAAAAAAGTCCGGTGACGGTGAGAAGGGGAGGGGTTGCTCACTTTCTCACATTAAGCTTTACATTAAGTTAAGCCTTTTCAGTCACTATTTTTCGGTAATGTTGTTGTGTTCAATGTTTGTAGAGTGATGTGACTGAATAAAGAATTTCAATCAAATCAATCAAAACTAATGGAAAAATACAAAAACTATAATAACTCTGGATACCCACCAATCAAAACTAAAATAATGACAGAAAAACATTCCAGATCTGAATCAACATAAAGAACTGGTCCATGTTCCTGCTGTCTCTTGGTTTTCCAGCTGGTGATGATCCACGGCCTCCAAAGCTTCTCTAAACCTGAAGCAGGAGCTTCACAAAAACACCCACATGTTTAGATTGTAGCTCATTATTCAAGTTGACAACACGCCTGCGGGAGCGGAGATGGGAGTGACTGCAGAGTAAAGAAAACAAGTCAAGGATGTAATACAATACAATACAACAGGATCTGATACATTTCACATGTTAACTCATAACTGGTCAAGGTTTGAAGAACCCAGAATGACAAAGGTACTGTTTTCAAAACTGCTGCAGTGTTTTAACAGAGATAGGGGCAGCGAAAAAGGACTTTATTCAGAAAAAAAATCTGTTCCAGCGTGCCCATGATTGAATGAATTATCTTTATTTCGGTCATGTACACGTTTTTACAAAACAAAATGAAAAAGTAAAATAAACATTGCTTTTGCCGAAAAGGTGTCGCTGAAGCCGTAGTTTATGCCCACTCCTTTTTATCTTGTGATCAGCTTAAATATGAAACATTAGCATTAATCTGTGGAAACAAACAATGCATAAAGAAGACAAAAAATAAATAAGACAAAATATAAAATTAGTGTTTCACATTCTAGAATGTTTTTGATAATATACTTTATAGTTATAGTGTTTTCAATTTATTTACAATATTTTCTTGAAACATTTTCTTAAACTTGAACATAGAACTGCACATTTTTAGGTCGTTGTCACAACTATTCCATATTTCTCTTGCCTTAATTGATGTACATCTCTTTTTATCTGCGAAAGAGCGACTCTGACGGAGATTCTTGTTCATTTTATTCCAGCAGCAACGGCAGCAGAAGTCTGTTTCATGATCCAATTCTGAGGGTCAGATGTTCATAAACCTGGTGCTGAGGAGAGAATTAAAAAGGAATCTAGACGGAGATAAGGAACGACCAGATCTACCAGGAGCTCTGTCTCTTCATAGCTGCTCAGATACCAACGCACTTTTCAGCAGCAGAGACAAACTAAAATAAATTAAGAAGCGTCGCAGCTTGAAGCTTCTCTCTCTCTCATTTTTTAACTTGATATCAAACACAAGCCACAGACCCAGCAGCACATCTATCATCTCCTCCAGGTTCTACATCTTTAGTGTTTTCTTCATTTAGATACACTATCAAATACGTCACAGCAGCTTCTCCAACCTCCTACTTCTGCTCCAGGAGCTGAATTGTAGTGGAAAAGAAACCAGGCCGAGTACCGGGTAGAGGTGCTGGTGCTGGTGGAAAAGTGCCAATAATGCCCCTGGAACCTTGACACATATGTGTTGGTCATGCCCATCCTTGAACTCATTTTGGTTTGGAGTGTATAAAACAATATCTGAAGTAACAGGAATAGATTGTCAGCCTATTATGTATACCTCAATATTGGGACCCATGCCACTTGATAGTATAAGGATCTCTAGGTTCTACGGCTGCAATGATTCCCCGAGTAACTTGATTACAAAAAATGATGGAGGAATTTCCTCTGCCTCGAAGCCTTGTTTAAATAAAAAATACATTTAAACTTCCTCGTTTCTCACGGGTTCTTTTTAATGTGGCACAACATGCTTACACGCATGGGTCCCTTTATAAAAGGGATTATTTCAAATTAAAAATGAAGATCCCGGTCCACATTGTGTAAGACTCTTGTTGCATCTGTTTAAACATGTTGGTTCTGAATGGGAAGTTGCACAATTTAAAAGCAGTGTTTAAGAATATTTTTTATTTTTGATTCTTAGAATTCTTTTTTTTTTTTTTTATGTTTCAGGAAATTTTAAGTTTAAAATAATTGTATTTATTTTTATTGGAAAATTTAACAAACAGTTTACTAGTTTGCATCATATGTAAATAAATGTCAATTATTCTCATAAAAGAAACAAATTGGTTGTTTTTATGAAGAGATCTGTCTTTGCTCCAACCTCCTACTTCTGCTCCAGTTGCTGAATTGTTATGGAAAAGAAACCAGGCCGAGTGGGTGCTAGTAGGTGCTGGTGGAAACGTGCCATAAGTGACATGAACCACTGGTTTTTGAAGACCCCCTTCATACGAGGCTCAGACATGTCAATCAAAGTTTTCCTGCGGCCACCAGTTCACCAGTTCACCAGTTCAACCCCCTCAGAGTCAGAATGGGAGTAAAATCCGATAGGTTTGTGAACCAGGCTGTAAATATGTTTATTTCAGCTCTTAAGTTGGACATTTTAACTGGGAAGTCGGTGGATATTGACTATTTTGAAGCCTCTAGTGGCCGCTGGAGGAACTGCAACATATTTTAGTTCCACATACAGGACTGTCTCAGAAAATTAGAATATTGTGATTTTCTATAATGCAATTACAAAAACAAAAATGTCATACATTCTGGATTCATTACAAATCAACTGAAATATTGCAAGCTTTTTATTATTTTAATATTGCTGATCATGGCTTACAGCTTAAGAAAACTCAAATATCCTATCTCAAAAATTGAATATTCTGGGAATCTTAATCTTAAACTGTAAGCCATAATCAGCAATATTAAAATAATAAAAGGCTTGCAATATTTCAGTTGATTTGTAATGAATCCAGAATGTATGACATTGTTTTTTTTTTTATTGCATTACAGAAAATAAAGAACTTTATCACAATATTCTAATTTTCTGAGACAGTCCTGTATTTTAGTTCCACATCAAAACTCAACCCAGAAGTTGGACGGTTGGCGCTTGAACTACTTGAACTGGTTTCATGTCGTCGGTTACGTCACGCTTCACTTACTCAACCTGCACGTCAGGAACCATCACCACTGGCAGGAAACAAAGAAAAAAAGCCTGAAAAGAGAAGTTTTAATTGACTTCCATATTAAAATGTTCAACTATAACAGAAATGAATATATTTACAGTCTTTAGGCGGAAGATAACAGACTTCCAGCTAGAGACTCTAACAGATACACATACATAATAAACAGCCTTATTCCAGCTTATGTTAGTAGTTATGTGTATGTATGTGCACGTTTGTCTGTACATGTGAACCCAAGCAACACTAAAGTAAATTCCTCCACAACCATGTGACACACTGATGAAATCATTCAGGAAGTGACTCATTTTTTCTTCATATTTCTCAGATAAATAATGAAATGTGCTGATTTCTACCTGAGGTTGTTTTTGACTTTTTCACTTCATTTTTTAGCAGAAGCTGCACCAAATTCACAGTCACTGTCATTACTGCCACCAACCAAAGTTAGTTAGAATAATTAATGTTATTATAGAAACTCATGCCTAGATAAGAAGAGTTGCCCAAACTAAAGGAACCCGTAACTCTGGAAGAGTGTCTGAGATCCTGCAGATAAGACCAGCGTCTCCCGGAGGAGGATTCAGAGAGGACAAACCGGCCGGGGGAGCAGGAATAAACCTTTTAGTCGTCCCCGGGAGCCCGACGCCACCAGAAGAGGAGCAGCTTCCCATCTTTAGACGACGCGGGACCGACCCGACACGGTAAGAACCCGACGACGAATCCGTTACCTTCGTTTTCATTCATCTCCTTGACCCTGACGGATGCTCGCTGTGGGATTTCAGGCTTAATTTTTTGTGAATTGTCACTGATAAGTTGGACTATTGGCCGTACAGACAGAATGTCCAGGTGTATGAGTCGTTTTTGCTTGTTTTAGGGGGTTAAAGTGACTCTTAGTTGATATTTTGGAGGGAAACCTCACGTGCAGCCGAGAGCAGACGAGTATCAGCCGTTTCCTCCCCTGGTTGGACTGGACGGGCCGGTCTGACGGCATGTCTGAACGTGTTAAACTGAGGTCACCTGTCAACACTAGAGCTGCAACGATCAGGATTTTGAGGGCCGATCACCGATCACAGCGTGAAAACCATACATTTTTCAATATTGTTGTCTCATGTACACGACACCGACATTGGCTGCGTTTACATGGGAAGTTTAATTAGGGCCCGAGCACTGACAGGGCGAAGGCCCTATTGTATCTGTAGGAATTTTTCTCGTTTTTATTTTCTTTCTTCTGACGAAAGGAGGGCCTTTTTTCCCCCTAAACGTGCCCCAAAAGTCACCAATTTTTGCATGCGAGCCAGGCCTGGCGAAAAATTTGATATTTAATGGTTTGCATTAATGGGTGTGGCCTAATGTCTCAACAGCGCCCCCGGAAAACTTTGTGCCTCAAGCCTCACAATACGGTTTGACGTACATTCACGAAAACCGGTACACACCTGTATCATGTCGCAACTTAAAGAAAAGTCTCTTGGTGCCATGGCCCAAACCCAACAGGAAGTCGGCCATTTTGAATTAATCGTGTAATTTTGGCACAATTTAGGCAATTTTTTCGGCCATTAATATGGCCCGAACCGTAACGTGCACCCAGGTGTGTTATACATCAAAATGTGCGTCTCGATCCTGCGACGACGCGCATTGCTTTTCACAGTCAAAAGCGTTACCGTGGAGACGATAGACACCAAAAAACGCGCCCCCCCCCCCCTTCATCTGGTTGGTCCATATCTGATAGTTCCTACTTTCTGCCATAACTTTTGAATGGTTTGACAGAAAGACTCGTGGGTGGTGTCATCGGACTCGGTTTTGAACATAATTTATTGAACATATTTTTATATTTATTGGTGCAAATTAGCCCCGCCCCTTTTCCTGATTGGTCAATATTTGATAGCCCCTATTTTCTGCCATAACTTTTGAATGGTTTGACATACAGAGTCATGGGTGGTGTCATCGGACTTAGTTTTGAGTCCTTGACCTTAATTGGTGAAAATTGCACACGCTAGGGCCCGTTCATCTTTAATTCCTCTTTAATTCAGAATTTAAATTCAATCTGATTTAAAATGATGAGAAATTACCATGTAATCACCTAATTCCGAATGAAAATGGCCATTCGGAATTAAACTTAATTCCAAAGTAAGTGGCTGGTTTATTCCGATTTTAAATCCGAATAGAATAATTCCGCGATCATGTATAAACCCATTCCACTTTAAATTAATTCTGGTCTTTCTTTCTGCTCGTTCCCTCGCCCGTCTGTCTCCATGACGCTTATATTCCGCGCTGGGCTTGTTTTCCAAACAACTCAGCTCAGTCAGGTTCACATCTACGTTGTGGAACCGCTGGCGTTCATGTCTCTACACTTGCGCCTGACACTGTTTTCTTTTTGTGTCACTGTTGTTTTTAGGTCTTCTGTATTGTGGTTTTTGTTGTCTTTTATATCGTACGTTGTTGTCTTTTATATCGTGTATGTTATATGTATAATGTTTTATGGTACTATGGACCTCTTCTCGAGATGTGTCTCTAATAAAGTGTGAATTGAATTGGCCGCAGGCCAGCGTGCAGCTCCTGAAGCTCCGGCCTGCAAACATGCACAAAAGAGAAAAAAGGGGGGCCGGCACAAGAAACTACAGGAACGATGGACATAAATGATAGCTATGAGATGCTTATAATAAATAAAAATGGAAAAGGAGAAGAAGGGAAGAGGAGAGGAGAAGAAGGGTGAGAGGCACCGCCCAGTGGATCATGTTGGTGCCCCCCTGCAGCAGGGGCCAATAGCACCACCAAGCTATGTATGAGACTAACTATTATAGTCTTGTTCTATACTGTAGCTGCAACTATGTTTATGTTTCAGGAGACATGAGCGCGTTGGTGGAGGCGGCGGCGGGACTGGCCCTGGGAGCCGCGGCAGGGTGCATGCTGGGAGCCACGGAGGACCCGGTGGACGCCACGCTGGCAGCCATGACGGCGAGCGGCCCGCTGAAGCCGGTCCTGGAGGAGGTCCGGGCCGTGGGGCCCCTGGGCCTGGGCACCCTGATGGGGGCCACGGCGCTGACGGCCGCCATGACGTCGGTCATCGTCGGCGTGGTGCTGGCGGCGGCCGTGGCGGCGGCGTTCGTGGCCACGGGGAGCTGTGGCCCGGCGCCCCGGCGCTCGGCGGGCTTGTGGGTGTCCGCGGGCCTCGCCGGCGCCGTCGGGACTGCGCTGGCTGGAGCCGGGTTTGGGATGGCGGTGGAGTCGGTGGTGCAGAACCACGGCATGCTGGGACTCCTCTGGGCTCTGGGCGTCTTCACCGCGCTGAAGACGCCGCTCAGCTTCGTGCTGGCGGCGCTGTGGCGACGCGGCGAGGCCCGGTGCACCCTGGGACGCCACGCCGAGCGGGAGCAGGTCGAGGCCGCCGAGTGGCAGCTGAGGCAGCGGACCACCCTGCAGGTGCAAGATTTTATATCGATATATCTATATATATATATATATATATATATATATACATACAGCACTTATAGTTTGTATAATAATAGTTCACGGACCCACCAACATGCTCCAAACAGAGTAGGAATGAAGTAACCACTACGGTGGCCGACAAGGGCCAAACGCACTGCAACGGCCTAATGCGTCTCAGTTAAGGAAAACGGCTTCAAGTACAGAAACGATTCATATTCACAAACTCAAAATGAGGTACAAAAAGAGGAACGTGGTGCTAATGAAAAAACGTGCTGCAAAAAACAAAGACAAATGCAGCATCATCAAACGCGCTGCAAATAGAGAAACGATGCAAATATAATATATAAACATCGTTTATAAATATAGTCAGATAAAAATCACATTACCGTTCCTGCTGTATGTTTAAACCATGGACGTAAACACTGTGGTTCAGTCAGCTGCGCCCCCTGCAGGTTTGGAGCACTTCCTGTTGTAGTGACCGGTTATGAAGCATTTCTCTTTTGAAGATGGTTTATTGTTTTATATCGTTTTGTGCTTTGCATCGTTTCTCTATTTGCAGCACGTTTGATGATGCTGCATTTGTCTGTTTTTTGCAGCACGTTTTTTCATTTGCAGCACGTTCCACTTTTTGTACCTCGTTTTAAGTTTTTGAATTTGAATCGTTTCTGTACTTGAAGCCGTTTTCCTTAACTGAGACGCATTAGGCCGTTGCAGTGCGTTTGGCCCTTGTCGGCCACCATAAATCACTTATCCAGTCCTACCCCTGAATCTTACATACATACTTACATATAACAAGAGTTTCAATAAACTTACTTATAAAACACCCATACTTTAATAACTATTAAATGCAGTGATATAATACTCAATTATATGTGTATATAAATATAGTCAAAAACCAGAGATGGGAAAAGTACTAACATTCTGTACTCAGTAAAAGTACAAGTACTTGTGAAAAAAAACGACTTTGGTAAAAATAAAAGTACTCATTGAAATAATTACTCAAGTAAAAAGTAAAAAGTACAGGCTGTGAAATGTACTTTTAAAGTAAAAGTACAAAGTATTTTACCTCATAACAAACATCCGTTAAGACCTGATCAGTCTCAATTTAGATTAAACACTTATACCATTTAAACTTGACTCCACACCAAAAAGAAAACAAAGCACAAACTGCAGTCAGTAGAAAGCACATGTAACTCAAGAGTGTAATTTGTACACGTCTGAGAGTTAAATTAACATTGATCTCACGATATAAAGTGAGATAGAAATGCCATTAAATGGGGGTCCGTAGCCTATAATGCATTCTGTGCAAAATTAAAACATCGATGTTTAGGAAAAGTAGACCTGTTAAAACAAAAGCAAAACAAGATTCAATATTCAAGAATTTATTGCCATTTCAACATAGTTTCTCAACAACAGTTGATTGAAATTTGCTTTGGTTCACTCAGGGAGAGACAACAAAATAAGTGGAACCGAGAACAAAACCACAACAGAGCAAGTAGCCTACAGGAATGTAGCATCATACAAGATGTAGCTTATAGTCTACTTACTGCAAAAAGAAAAACTACAACGCGAACAACTGTTGCCTTTGTTGTTGTGCCGTGTGCGAGGTGGTAGTGTCCGGGTTTATAGCCAATGAAAAGAAGGAACACGGACAGAGAGCCAATCACAAGCCGGGATGTAGGGAACCCTGTGTAATGTTTCATACGATTGGCGGAGCATAGAAAGGCTAGGCTACAGATGTTTTTATTCCGGTCTAAATATTATTTTAATGATTTAATCGTTGTCGTGCATTAACACAAAAGTAACGAGTAACGACCAGCTTGTTTTGCAAATGTAAGAAGTAAAAGTACAGATACTTGTGTTAAAAATGTAACGGATACAAGTAAAAAGTACTCCGAAAAATAAATACTCAGTAAAGTACAGATACTAAAAATGTGTACTTCGTTACAGTACTTCGTTACTTGTACTTCGTTACTTCCCATCTCTGTCAAAAACAAAACAAATCAAGGCAAACAAAAGAAAAGAAAACAAACGCCCAGCATTTAGTTGTGCTACTATGTATGTATGTAATAATAGAAGTAATTATAATACATAGTATTACATTATCATTACTTTACTATAATACCACAATATAATAGAGAACAATAGACAGCAATGGTATAACAATATACTTGAATAACTATATAAGAGTAGATATGCTGTATACATTGGTTCATATATTTACTTTTTATATACATAAAATTACTATAAATCTATATATCCACATATCTACATATAAATATAAATCAGTATATATTAATAGAGATATAGATACCGTATTTTCGCGACCATAAGGCGCACATTTTTTTATTATTTTTTTAAATGTGCCGGGCGCCTTATGAAACAGTGCGCCGTGTCTATTACCTGAATTACGGTAATGTAAGGCCGGCCACCATGAGAAAGGTAAAAAGAGAAGGGGGCGGGTGAAGCCCCCGTGAGTTACGACGTGAATGAGACCATCCACTGAGCTGTTTAATGCGAAACAGATGATGAAGACTTTTAAGGATTTGCTTGATGTGTAAAGTGAAATAAAATACAATCAAACGAAGTTTTGCTCCGCTATATTTTTAAATAAGCACACTTACTGGTGTGTTCTGCAGCGCGCGTGTGTTTTGCATGTCGGGAACCGAGGAAGCACCTGCCGTGGGTTTGCGGCTCTGATCGCCGCCTCCCCGGGGGCAGATCCGGCTGAAATGCCGGTGCTCTTTCCCCGGGAGCCCCTACTACCAGTCCATGTGGGCTCCTCCAGTCCCGGCCGGTCGGAACCGTCCACATTCCCCGGTTAAAGCCGCGGCTGCAGCAGCGGGGTGATGCGCGCTGCTGCAGCCGACTTCCTGGTTCCCAAAGCGGGGTCCGATGACCTGGTTCCCGGCCGATTTGCGAGCAGAGATTTCTGGGGTCTGCCCCAGGTCAGATCAGCTTCACACTCCGAGATTTGCAGCCAAATCTGTCGGTTACAAACCCGGTACCGGATCCCGACATGCACGTGTGTGTATTCGCGGCACGAAACACACACATTCTCGTTTATGTTGCGCTTGACTGGCGCAGCTGATGGACAGAAACCTTTGGTGATTTTTAAAAGAAAAACTTTGCATAAGACGTTTCCAGCCGGAGTCATTATAAGGGCGAATGAAAAGAGGGGGCTGGATGAAGGGATGATGATCAAGAAGCTGAGACAGGTCTGGAAATTCAGACTGGCGCAGCTGAATTAACGGAGCTCCTGTCGCATACAACCCCCGGTACCGGCTCCCCGACAGCGCGTGTGTGAGCGGGTCCAGCGCGAGGGTCCCGGGACGCGGGACCGCCGCGGGACCAGCGCGGGGGGGGGGGGGGCGGACCGAGACCCGGTCCAGCGCCAGGGAGCAGACGGGGAGCGGACCCGGTCCAGCGCGGGGGGGCGGAGTGGAGCGGAGCGGGACCCGGGACCCGGTCCAGCGCGAGGGGGGAGCGGAGCGGGACCCGGGACCCGGTCCAGCGCGAGGGGGGAGCGGAGCGGGACCAGGTGTCGTGCCAAAAAGTGATTGCCTGCCAGAATCTGATTTCTTCTGATTTCTGGCCCCGGGAGCGCGCACAGCAGCCCGTTGAGCGATAGCGCTAAAACGTCAGATTTTCAGATTATGAAGCTCAAGAATGAGATCAAGTCATATTTAGGCAGAAACAACTTTTCATTAACTGTATTTGGCCTTCAATCAATTTTTGGCAGGTAAAAATGCCTATTTTGTGTTGTAATGGTCCTTTAAAAGAGTTAAAAGCAATCCTGTGAGCTCTAGTATTTATATCATGAAGCTCAAGAATGAGATCAAATCACATTTAGGTAGAAAACAACCTTTCATTAATTGTATTTGGCCTTAAATCAATTTTTGGCAGGTAAAAAGACCCATTTTCAAGGGAGAAATCAGATTCTGGCAGACAATCACTTTTTGGCACAACACCGGGACCGCCGCGGTCGGGATCCGCAGCACAATGGGGTATGAAAAGTTTATTTACTCTCGTGCTTGCCTGCCACGCTGGTGGACAGAAACTGCCGGCTATGGTGATTTTTAAAAGAAAAGCGTTCCCTAAAGAGACTTTTCCAGCCAGAGTGAAATGAAAAGGGCTGGATGGATGAAGAGATGGTCGAGTGGCTGAGACAGGTTTATGTGCGGCGCCCCGGTGTTTTTTTTTAATTCTTTAATGCAGAAACAGAATATGAACCTTTGAAGGGTTTGATTGATGTGAAAAGTGAAATAAAATATCAAACTAAGTTTTGCGCGTGTGTTTTGCAGCGCGCGTGTGTGCAGCTCCGTCTCCTTAGACGGCGCCTTTTGGGTCGGTGCGCCATATGTGTGTTTTAAAACCAAAAATGACACACAAAACTGAGGGTGCGCCTTTCCACACAGTGCGCTATATGGTCGCGAAAATACGGTACATAAATACTGTACGTATAATACAACTCAATATATCCATATAAATACCTACATATAACATATCTATATCCATAATATACATCTATATATCTACATATATTAATAAATGCACGCATCTGTATTTTGTATAGAATGTTTCTTTGTATCTTTTTTTAAATGTTGTTGTGGACTTTGTTTTAGCTCCACAGTTTCACTCCGTAGGTCGACATGCAGACGCTCTTCAGTGTTTGTGCGTCTGTTGAGAACTGACCCCTGAGGTCGTAACCTCCCTCTCTTTTAAAACATATCCCCTGTATTATGTCCCGGCAGGTTGAGCGGAGGATGGTGGCGCTGGAGGCCGGCGGTGCCACGGGGGGGGCGGCGGAGGAGCGGGTGGCGTGGGCCGCCGAGCAGAAGCTGCGGGTGGAGATGGAGACGAGGAGGACGAGGAGCGAGGAGGCCGCCGCGGAGCAGCGCACTGCCCGGGACTGGGTCCGCGCCGTGGTGACCCGCTACGTCGACCTCCTGGCCTTCTCCGGGGTGCCAATGACGCTGGTCGCCGTGGCGACGGCGGGCCTGGGCCTGGCCGGCTACGGCGGCCACCAGGCGGCGCTCATCGCGCTGCTGGTCCTGGTCGTCGCCATCGCGTACCTGCTGATGTCGTCCTCCGACTTCCAGTTCTGGATGCTGGTGGGCGTCATGGCGATGATCGTGAGCTTCGTGGTCGCCATGCTGACGCTGCACGCCGGGCAGCAGGCTGTGGAGGCCGCCCGGAAGCTGCGGGAGGCCGGGCGGGGTCAGACCCGGGAGAGCGTCGGCGGCCGCATGGACATGCAGTCCTCGCTGGAGGCCCTGAGCGCCGCGGTGTTCGTGGCGAGGATGTGCCAGCTGGGGCTGGGCGCCGCCGTCGGGGGGGCGCTGGCCCGGCGGGCGGCCGGGCGGGTGGAGGTGACGGCCGGGGCGGCGGCGGTGGCGGGGCTCCTGCTGGTGGGGGTGGAGGTCCTGGCCCCGGCTCTGGGGGACGGGGGCTGCGCCGGGGCCCTGCTGGGGGTTGTGGGCGCCGCCGGGGTGTCGGTGGGGGCGGTGCTCTCCGCGGCGCCGGAGGGCCAGGCCGTCTCCTGGCCGGGGACGGCGGGAAGGGTGGCCGGGGTGGTGGCGGGGGCACTGGCGGCGGGGCGGTGGCACGCCGTCAACATCGGGCTGCAGCTGCCCGTCGCCTACGTGTTCGCCAGGATCGACCCGGTCTGACTGGTTTTATAGGGCTGAGTCGTCTTGACGTCATCACCTGGTGGAACCGCCATGTTGGAAGCTACTTTAGCTGCTCTCCGTACCACCCACGCACTGTGTACAGACGTGCTCCCGCTTCGTTGTGTCTTAAGCCTGAATTATGGTTCTGCGTTAAACCAACGCAGAGCCTACTTTGTTGCCGTGACGCTGTCGTGAACCCCTCGGACTTCTCCGTCACTCCATTTCGCCGCGGTGCAGTACCCGCTAGTTGATACTTTTGTTTAGCTTCCGGTTTTTCCGATCACAGTGAATCAAAGAGATCAGGACAACTATTGTGTAAAAAACCAAAACAACCCAAAAAAAAAAAAAAAAATCACACACATGAACAAAAGAGCGCTGAAAGTTCACTATTGCTTCACCAACTGGAACCGGAAATGCGTTGCTACCAAGCAAACCAATCACAGCCCTCTCGGTCTGCGTTGGGTCTGCGTCGCCTCGACGCGTAGTTACAATTTTTGGGAGGTGCACATCAGGCACGGCGTGGCGTGCGGCGTGGCATGTGCGTGGGGTGCGCGGCGCAACCTGCGGCGCAACTTGCGGCGCAACCTGCGGCGCAAGCTGCGGCGCAAGCTGCGGCGCAACCTGCGGCGCAACCTGCGGCGCAACCTGCGGCGCAACCTGCGGCGCAACCTGCGGCGCAACCTGCGGCGCAACCTGCGGCGCAACCTGCGGCGCACGCTCGGCGTTTAACACAGAACCATAATCCAGGCTTTACTTGTAATCATTACTTTCCGTTATTCTGTAAACCATGGTAACCTATTGCTGTGTTGTAGCTGCAGCAGCTCCACACATAACTGACGTGGGGAAAAGATCGCTAATGGTTTAACTTTTGTTCCCACTGTTTGCCGGCTTTATGATCTGAAGCTCCTGCACCCATCCATTTGTGAACTGCACATGAGACTGTAACGACTTATAACAACAGAACTGCTCCGAAATGTAGGCGCTCACACCGCAAACAAGCAGTAATTCCTCGTCAGAGCTCCACTCTTTAGTAGGGATTTCATATGGATCCAAACCGTTAATAATTGTTATTTTCTCCATATACCGGCCCCTGGCTTCCTTGTTTAAGGTATCCCGGTAAATTCCAGTTCCTTTCCGGCATTTTAACATTTTTTTTTTGCATTCCGTCTGTTCACTTGGTGCTACTACACTGCTGTTTGTTTACACTCACAAGGCTCCCAACATGGCCGACGCATCACAGAATGCAACTTGGCGACCAAGCCCTATTTCATGTGAATATTGTTTTTTGTTTTTTTTACAGTAAATTGTCATGATGATGAAATGGAATAAAAAATAATGAACAGGTGGAAATATGTTTGTTTGTCTGAACTGACCCGGCTCCGACTCCGTTTCCATAGCAACAACTATTGAATCAGAAGGTGAATGTATTACTAAACCTTTTGACATTGCTAATCATTTTAATAATTACTTTATGGACAAAGTGAGTAAATTAAGGCAGGAATTGCCAAAATCCAGTTGTGAGTCATTGTATCAATATATAAAAGAACAAATAATGAGGGATAAGCAATGTACCTTTAAACTGGGTAAAGTAAGTATAGAAGAGGTGGAAAAATTATTGCTGTCCGTAAATAATGAGAAACCACCCGGAATAGATAATTTAGATGGAAAGCTATTGAAGTGTATTGCCAGTCATATTGCTGCGCCCGTTTGCCACATTTTCAATTTGAGCCTTGAATGTAACGTCTGCCCCCAAACCTGGAAAGAGGCTAAAGTCATTCGATTACTAAAGAACACCAGGAATGCCTTTACAGGCTCTAACAGTCGACCAGTAAGCCTTTCACCTGTTCTCAACAAACTTCTGGAAAAAATTGTTGTGGTGACTATCTCACAATCAAAAAAAATAATAACTTCATTAGTCACACTTGCGGTGGTTAGGAATGTCTTTAACTCATAGCCTTCTTTAGTCCAACAAATCAACTTTCCAGAGCAGTTCTCCTTTGGGTGACGTTCCCATTTATTGCACGAAAATTATCATTTAGAAAACGGTTACATTACCAAAAAATGTTGAACACAACGGTTGGCATACGCTACGCCCACTTGGTGCACGGCCAAAGTAGGGATGCAAATTATCGATTTCATTAATTGACAGTTGATAACCTTATCGATCGATCATCGATTAGTTGATAAGCAGCGTTTTTCCCCCATCTGAGATACAAACATAATTTTTGCTTATATAAAATACAAAGGACATTTTAATGTATTCCTTAATCCAATATTTATTTGATACAAAAGTAACAAAAATACATTTTTGTACCACAAGGAATATAATATAAAGTGCACTTCAAGGCTATTAGTAGTAGCAGCAGCCATAATAGTGTCATTTGTGTCAAGCTAATTTTAAGTTCTAGTTACGTTTTAAGTTAGAGTTTTGGCAGTGTTCAAAATAAAATGATGAGACCTGCTGTATTGGAGCACATTTTCTTTTAGTTAAAACTGTAGCGGGGACAGATGTTTAGAGAAACCTATGTATGTACCGGGTGAAGGCTGATTTATGGTTCCGCGTTACAACAACGCAGAGCCTACGCCGTAGGCTACGGCGGCGGCTCTGCGTCGATTTAAGGCGGAACCTTCAGGCTTTAGGGGAACATGTCGGAGAACAACCAGAAGAATATAGCGTGGATTAAAAATAAAAGTTAAGCACTGAGCTACATGTGTCTCCCGTCTGGGCCATTGCAGACTCATTGCCTGAGCATGATGTTACTAAAACCAAACATATCCGCCGTCTCTTTCTTCTAACTTTATGTGCGCGCCGCGGCGCGTTGTGTCGCATAAAATGTGGTCCGGGCGTAATACCAGCTGGTGAAATTAAACGAAAAAAATAAATAAATAAATAGATTAATTGTAATCGTTAATTTTAATCGGGTAATTTCATAACGGCAATTAATCGAAAATCGATTAATTGTTAACATCCCTAGTCCAAAGGAAAGGAAACATGCACAAACACAAATGACAAGCTTCACTTCAATGCAGCCAGCACAATCTTCTCAAACACCAATGAGAGGCGCTGTAACCTCCATTAATTCACAACAGGACCAGAGAACAAGCAATGTCTGTGCAACTCAGACCTCAAATGAAAATGGAGTTCATAATATTGGAAACATCATTCAGCAACAAACAGACATCACTGCTCAATTAATTCAACAGCATCATGCAGCATCTCTCCCACCAAGAGAAATACCCATATTTGATGGTAACCCTCTACAGCAGGGGTATTCAACTAGATTCGGCCGGGGGCCACATCTGCAAAAGGACTGTATGGAGAGGGCTGCACAATTTGAAAATGTGGGGGTTTTCAAAAGGTATTTTGCACTCAAAGACGAAGACTTATGTATATATAATACATTTGTATTATACATTTGAATATATCTAGTTTACATATGAATTGTGTATTAATTGTCTCCAGATATAGTCATTGTGAATGTTAAATATAATATTCAAATAAAGAAATATTATTTTAAATGCAAGTTCATTTTGAAACCATGCATTGTGCAAACTTAATGAAGTTGATATTGACCTACTTTTAATAAACACGCCATAATGACAAAGAACCACTTTCCACCAAGATTTCCTTATTTGAATATTATATTAAGCATTGAGCACAAGCATTTCAGTCCATAGTAGCCAGTTTGATGTTATAAATAAGCAACTAAAATATTAACCATAAGCTCCTTTATTAATGACACATCTGTGCATTATATGAGCAAAACAAAACAATCACGAATTATAGGAGGTTTAGAAGTTCCATCTGAAATGCAAAGTCCTCACTTATTCAAATGAAAAAAATGTCAGACCAATCCTAGAAGCCTAATGATGTCAACAAGTCCTCTGTACAACGGAGGTTAATAATAATGTGACAAACATTAACACTGTGCAACACTGGCAAAAAATTTGAAGTAAAAAACATCTCCAAGAGAGATTAACATGTACAAACACTATGCATCGTTAACCAACTAAAAAAAGGCTACCAAGCTTGTTAAACTTAAATGCGATATGCATTCTCTGCACACATTACAAATAAAAATCGCACCTTGTGTGAACGCATTCCTGGCATGTCTGTCTGCCTGTATATCTGCATGTATCTCAAGGCGGCTCGTCAGCCAGCGGTGTGCAGCGGGCCAACAAAATTACGCAGCGTAGTTGGCACTCTCTCAAAAACAATTTAAATAAAAAGAAAACAGCTCGAGCTCGGAACTGAAGTACAGTACTGCAAACTAATGTGTGCCATATTGTCCAATGTCCATCACTCATTTACAAAAAAAAATAAAATAAAAATAGATTTACCTTACCTAACTGTTCGGTTTTTTCCCCACTTATTCCACCGAACACCGAAAGTGTTTTTTTTGCTATTTTCGGCCGAACATTCGATGCATCACTATTATAAAAAAAAAAAAAAAAAAAAAAAAAAAAAAAATTTCAACAAACAACCCCTTTTTAAAATATGACCAGGGGCCACATAAAAGCTCCTGGCGGGCCGCATGTGGCCTGTGGGCCGCCATTTGAATAGCCCTGCTCTACAGTATGGATCGCTTATTATGGCATTTGAACAAGGGATTGAAAGTAAAGCCTCAAATAGCAAAGACTGCTTGTACTACCTAGAGCAATACACCAGGGGGCAGCCAAGAGAACTGATAAGAAGCTGCTATCATATGCCAGGTAATCAAGGCTACACCAGAGCCAAATACTTACTAAAGGAGCACTTTGGCAAAGAAATGAAGATTGGAGCTGCATATATGGAAAAAGCTTTAAATCATAAAGTGCAGATGTTGAGGAAGACATAACTACCATCAGGTACAGAGACACTAATGCTCTCACGCTCTCGGTCTTTCAAGATCGAACCAAAGTCATTGAAGGACATCTGGTCTGTCGGTTTAAAGTCTTTCTGAAAGGAGTTCCAAGCAAAGGGGGCAGCGAATTTAAAAGCTCTTGAGGGGAGGAGGGACCTGGTCGAGGGGAGGAGGGACCTGGTCGAGAGGAGGAGGGACCTGGTTGAGAGGAGGAGGGACCTGGTTGAGAGGAGGAGGGACCTGGTTGAGAGGAGGAGGGACCTGGTCGTGAGGAGGAGGGACCTGGTTGAGAGGAGGAGGGACCTGGTCGTGAGGAGGAGGGACCTGGTCGTGAGGAGGAGGGACCTGGTTGAGGGGAGGGACCTGGTTGAGAGGAGGGACCTGGTTGAGAGGAGGAGGGACCTGGTTGAGAGGAGGAGGGACCTGGTTGAGAGGAGGAGGGACCTGGTTGAGAGGAGGAGGGACCTGGTCGTGAGGAGGAGGGACCTGGTTGAGGGGAGGAGGGACCTGGTCGTGAGGAGGAGGGACCTGGTTGAGGGGAGGAGGGACCTGGTTGAGATGAGGAGGGACCTGGTTGAGAGGAGGAGGGACCTGGTTGAGGGGAGGAGGGACCTGGTTGAGGGGAGGAGGGACCTGGTTGAGAGGAGGAGGGACCTGGTCGAGAGGAGGAGGGACCTGGTCGTGAGGAGGAGGGACCTGGTCGTGAGGAGGAGGGACCTGGTTGAGAGGAGGAGGGACCTGGTCGTGAGGAGGAGGGACCTGGTTGAGAGGAGGAGGGACCTGGTCGTGAGGAGGAGGGACCTGGTTGAGGGGAGGAGGGACCTGGTCGTGAGGAGGAGGGACCTGGTTGAGGGGAGGAGGGACCTGGTTGAGGGGAGGGACCTGGTTGAGAGGAGGGACCTGGTCGTCGAGAGGAGGGACCTGGTTGAGAGGAGGAGGGACCTGGTTGAGGGGAGGAGGGACCTGGTTGAGGGGAGGAGGGACCTGGTTGAGAGGAGGAGGGACCTGGTCGAGAGGAGGAGGGACCTGGTCGAGAGGAGGAGGGACCTGGTCGTGAGGAGGAGGGACCTGGTCGTGAGGAGGAGGGACCTGGTTGAGAGGAGGAGGGACCTGGTTGAGAGGAGGAGGGACCTGGTCGTGAGGAGGAGGGACCTGGTTGAGAGGAGGAGGGACCTGGTCGTGAGGAGGAGGGACCTGGTCGTGAGGAGGAGGGACCTGGTTGAGGGGAGGAGGGACCTGGTTGAGGGGAGGGACCTGGTTGAGGGGAGGAGGGACCTGGTTGAGGGGAGGAGGGACCTGGTTGAGGGGAGGGACCTGGTTGAGGGGAGGAGGGACCTGGTTGAGGGGAGGAGGGACCTGGTTGAGAGAAGGGACCTGGTTGAGAGAAGGGACCTGGTTGAGAGGAGGGACCTGGTCGAGAGGAGGAGGGACCTGGTCGTGAGGAGGAGGGACCTTGTTGAGAGGAGGAGGGACCTGGTTGAGAGGAGGAGGGACCTGGTTGAGATGAGGAGGGACCTGGTTGAGATGAGGAGGGACCTGGTTGAGAGGAGGAGGGACCTGGTTGAGGGGAGGAGGGACCTGGTTGAGAGGAGGGACCTGGTTGAGAGGAGGAGGGACCTGGTTGAGGGGAGGAGGGACCTGGTCGTGAGGAGGAGGGACCTGGTTGAGAGGAGGGACCTGGTCGAGGGGAGGAGGGACCTGGTCGTGAGGAGGAGGGACCTGGTTGAGGGGAGGAGGGACCTGGTCGTGAGGAGGAGGGACCTGGTTGAGGGGAGGAGGGACCTGGTTGAGAGGAGGAGGGACCTGGTCGTGAGGAGGAGGGACCTGGTTGAGAGGAGGGACCTGGTCGAGGGGAGGAGGGACCTGGTCGTGAGGAGGAGGGACCTGGTTGAGGGGAGGAGGGACCTGGTTGAGAGGAGGAGGGATCTGGTCGTGGGGAGGAGGGACCTGGTTGAGGGGAGGAGGGATCTGGTCGTGGGGAGGAGGGACTTGGTCGTGGGGAGGAGGGACTTGGTCGTGAGGAGGAGGGACCTGGTTAAGGGGAGGAGGGACCTGGTCATCGAGAGGAGGGACCTGGTCGCGGGGAGGAGGGACCTGGTTGAGAGGAGGAGGGACCTGGTTGAGAGGAGGAGGGACCTGGTCGTGGGAGGGACCTGGTTGAGAGGAGGAGGGACCTGGTTGAGGGGAGGAGGGACCTGGTCGTGAGGAGGAGGGACCTGGTTGAGGGGAGGAGGGACCTGGTTGAGAGGAGGAGGGACCTGGTTGAGAGGAGGAGGGACCTGGTTGAGAGGAGGAGGGACCTGGTTGAGAGGAGCAGGGACCTGGTTGAGAGGAGGGACCTGGTTGAGAGGAGGAGGGACCTGGTTAAGGGGAGGAGGGGACCTGGTCGTGGGGAGGAGGGACCTGGTCGTGGGGAGGAGCAGGGACCTGGTTGAGGGGAGGGACCTGGTTGTGGGGAGGAGGGACCTGGTTGAGAGGAGGGGGGACCTGGTCGAGAGGAGGAGGGACCTGGTTCAGGGGAGGAGGGACCTGGTCGAGGGGAGGAGGGACCTGGTCGTGAGGAGGAGGGACCTGGTTCAGGGGAAGAGGGACCTGGTTGAGGGGAGGAGGGACCTGGTCGTCGAGAGGAGGGACCTGGTCGCGGGGAGGAGGGACCTGGTTGAGAGGAGGAGGGACCTGGTTGAGGGGAGGGACCTGGTTGAGGGGAGGGACCTGGTTGTGGGGAGGAGGGACCTGGTTGAGAGGAGGGGGGACCTGGTTGAGGGGAGGAGGGACCTGGTTGAGGGGAGGAGGGACCTGGTTGTTGAGAGGAGGGACCTGGTCGTGAGGAGCGGGGACCTGGTTGAGAGGAGGAGGGACCTGGTTGTCGAGAGGAGGGACCTGGTTGAGAGGAGGAGGGACCTGGTTGTCGAGAGGAGGGACCTGGTTGAGAGGAGGAGGGACCTGAAACTATGATGCAATCAGAGTCATAGGACTCACTGAACTCCTCCGGCCCGTTACTGGGTAAATCTACAGCCTCTGCTTTGTTGTTCTCAACAGGATCCTCTTCAGAAAGGCTTTCGATGATCCATCAAGGATGTCGTACTCGTCCTCATCTATGTCAAATGTTATGTTCATCTGGCTCCTCTGTCTTTTCCGGGTCTCCTCATCCCTCGCCGAGGGGTCTTTTCTGGCCACTCCTCTTGGAGGTCTTTGAACGGTTTGAGGAGCGCTGGGGAGACATCGTTCTTATCCACTGCAGATAATACTCAAACCACCTGCTGTAATCAATGCTCAGACGACTGACAGCATGAATCCTAGTCCGCTGCAGCTTGTCGGCAACCAGCTGCAGAAGTGTGGGCTTGTCCTGCGCCGAAAGGACACTTTCCACCCAGGACAGCGGTGAGGAGGACGAGGTCTCTGCCGGACGAAGGCGCGGGAGCGAGTCGTCGTCGTCTTCGTCTTCGTCTTCTTCTCTGTATTGTGTGACAAAAGGAACAATCAAAAAAAGGAACAATTGGAGGCAACGGACATGAGAACTGGGCTTTTGTGAGATTTATTCCACTGCTGATCGGCCACCATTTTCCAGAGACTGAAGACATGGTCTGTGATCCTTGAACAGAAAGATATTGTAGAACTGTTATCGAGCCCCTCATTCACAACAGAAAGCCTGTGCTACCTACAAGCCAAAATCTCTGACAACAGACACTTGCTTTTAGAAGTATTTCCTGATACTAAATTACGCCCCAAACATCATTATCTTGAACATTATCCTGTTCTGATCAAGAAATTTGGTCCATTAATTGAGTTTTGGACAATAAGATTTGAGGCAAAACATTCCTTCTTCAAAAAAATGGTTCGTGATCAGGGTTTCCGTTGTCCGGTAATTGCCGGACTTTGTCGGTAAAATATGCCGAAGTCCGGTATTTTATAATCTCTCCGGTCAAAATGTCCGGTGAAAATACTCACTGGTGCTGCGGGACTAGAGTCCCCGGGAGTACCGCGGAGGGACACGCCGAGCCTCGGTGCCGGGAGCCGGGAGGAAGCGGAGCTGCGGCGCCGACATCCACGTGTGCGTTTATTTATGGTTCCGCGTCGCACCGACGCAGAGCCTACGGCGTAGAGTACGCGTCGCCGCGTACCTTACGCCGTAAGTTACGCGCAAGCTTCTTCTCCTCCTTTTTGAAGTTACGCTCGCGAGTCAATTGACGGGACTTATTTTATTTTAAATACCCTGTTTTTCAATAAAAATACTATTAAATGACTTGCATTGATATCGTACTACTGCATATGATTTATTTTTAACCTCAAAAAATTCATATAGCCTATGTGACCGGAATTTCAAACATTTGTCCGGTAAATTGAAACCCTGCCGGTCACATTGTCCGGTGCCAATTTTTTCTAGCGGAAACACTGTTCGTGATACTGGCAACTTTAAAAATATTCTGCACACTTTGGCCACAAGACATCAACTGATGCTGTCATATTATTTGGAGATGCCAACTATTTTCAAGCAGACTGTTGAGACTGGGAGAGTATCAGTTGTGTCTGTGGGCATTTTGGATGCAGCCATCTGAGAGGTTATATGGAATAAGTTTCAAGGTCTGGACTCTGTTTCACTCACCTCCATTGCTTACTTAAAGGGGACAAAATATTCTAAAGCCGTGATTCCCAACCCCCGGTCTCCGGACCGGTACCGGGCCGTAGAGCCGTTACTACTGGGCCGTGAAATGGCTTGTGTTCCGATCATAATTAGGGCTGCAATGATTCGTCGACAAAAAGCGATAATCAAAATTGTCGGCAATTGTCACCAGACGGTTTTTTCCCAATGGAGTGAGGCATCTCACTTCACTTCACTTCACCTCATACAATCTCTGCCGACAGCTGCGCAGCACCACAGCGTCTCAGTGCAGCTGCGGGTAACAAAACTTCAAAAGTTCGGGAGCATTTTAGCCTGGATACAGCGAATAAAAAGAACACTTGCAAGTAGGGTTGCCACCCGTCCCGTAAAAATACGGAATCGTCCTTTATTTGAGAAAAAAATGTTGCGTCCCGTATTGAACTAATACGGGACGCGATTTGTTCTGTATTTTCATTAACGCCCAATACACACGTCTGTCACACACACATCAACACTAAATTAATCAATAATAACAAAATAAAACACAGGAAACATTAAGGCCAGCAAAATCTATGTGGCGGGACAACAGGACCTGCTCTGTCTGTGCCCAGATCTTTCTATGTTATTATATGTGTGTGCCAGACAGCGCTGCGGGGAGGACTCGGGCTTCACCTCCAGGTAGGAGTTGGGAATTGGGAATTAAAAGTTCCGTATTGAAACAATACGGACATATATTATGCCAGGCCCGGTTCTACGATGGTGCATAAGCAAGCATTGCACCCTCAGTTTGTGTTTGCGTGCTCAGTTGAAAAGACGAAAAGAAAACTGACAATGCGCCCGCGCTTAGCCTGATTTACGGTTCCGCGTTAAATCGACGGCATGGCTACGGCGATGGGTACGCGTGCGACGCGCCCGTACGTTCGCGTCCCTACGTATCCTACCCCGTAAACTCTGCGTTGGTGCAACGCGGAACCATAAATCAGCCAGTGTCCGTCACGCATCTCCGTGCAGCAGTTACCTGCACCAGCAAGACACTGCTCTCTGATTATGGCTCACAGTTTGAAAACCCCAAATAAAATATAAATTAGAGAATATTTTATGAAATCAATAAACAATTCCATCATCAAAATTATAACAAATAAAGGTTCAAAATATCATGCTTTGCATGTAATAAGACTAGGTAATATATTAGTTTCACCTTTTAAGTTGAATTATTGAAATAGATTAACTTTTACACCAAATTCTAGTTGAATTATTGAAATAGATTAACTTTTACACCATATTCTAGTTGAATTATTGAAATAAGTTAACTTTTACACCATATTCTTCACCTGAAGCATTTTTTTGTCATATAATTTCATCCAAAACTTGTATAAATCGAAATGTGTTTCTTTGAGTGGCAGCCCTGTCATGGCTTGGCGGACAATAAGTTCTGGTACCGACCGGACTGAACAGCGCCATGCTCAGGTGCTGTATGCAGGTTAGGTTCAGTCAGCTGCAGAGATGAGCGGACCTCAGCAAACCTCCATGAGCCGTTTCTTTACTGGTTGTTCGAGTAAAAGAAATAGTGATGAACAAGTGGAAAATCCTACCAAAAAGAAAAGCAAAAGCTTTAATCACAAGTACGACATTATGTATATATAATATGGATTTGTTGCAATTGGCGATTTGGAGGCGCCAAACCCACTATACTTATGTGGAGAAACGCTCGCCAACGAAGCAATGAAGCCATCCAAGCTCCAAAGACACTTAAATACAAAACATCCTTCTCTCAAAGACAAACTAGTGGATTTTTTCGAAAGGAAAAAACGTGAGTTAGATTTGCAGAAGCAAGTTTTAAAGGCCACAACATCAGCTAACGTCGCTGCAACGAGGGCTTCATATCTCGTTGCTCACCGGATTGCAAAAGCTAAAAAGCCCTTTACAATTGGAGAGGAGCTAATACTGCCCGCTGCAAAAGACATCTGCCTCGAACTTTTGGGGGAAAAAGCAGCTGGCAAAATGTCGCAGCGGTCTGGCAATTGAAATAGGCTGTTATTTTCGTAAAATGAGTCGCCACCTGTTGGTGGATAAATATATGCACCTGAAACCATTGTAAAGTTAGTAAAACAATGATAGCCTGCATTTTAAAATGCATTGTTTTTTTCTAAAATGTTTATTAAAATTGACATAAATTGTCAACCGGTCCCTGAGCTTTTTGTTTATACTTCTGCTGGTCCTTGGCACAAAAAAGGTTGGGAACCCCTGTTCTAAAGGAATGGTGCTTTCAATTGGACAGACATGTGGACTGCCAGATTTTGGGAGAGTATTGGAGATCTGTGTAGTCGACGGCTGCATATAATTTATTATGGAACTATTCACAGCAACCTTCCTGGAGCATCTCAGGTGTTACCAGCTCACCAGAGGAGACCCTGCAGCAACTGTGGTCGCTGATCCTGACGATCTGAATGACTACACACCCCTGGCTGCATACCCTGGTGAAGGAAAGCTGCTCATCACTCCAAGGACCTTCATGTTACATTAAGGTAATGTTTGATTGAGGAGGGCTGTGTTGTTCATTTAAACACACTCAATCTTTGGACCTCTACAGTATAGAAACTACTTGACTAGTGCGATCACATACACTTTTAAAGGTTGTATATACATTTGTGTATGGTTCCTTATTTAATCATTTTCGAAATCAAATTTAAAAAAGTTTTTTCTGTTTTAAAACCACAACAGAAAAACAGACTTAAACTTGTTTTAGATGTTTCCCTTTTTCAAACAAAAGCATAGTATGAAATGTGTTAGTGTCTTACATCACACATCCTGATGATGTCAGAGGAATCCTCTGACAGGTAAGCTGGAAGAGCAAGAAAGGCAGCAGTTCTTTGGTTTTGGTTTGTGTCCTACAAAAACAGAAAATAGTGAATGAGATATCAAGCTAGATCCCTGATCTACGGATGAGTATTACCATTTTTCAGAACTGAAATGCCCGTGGTTACATTGGTAACTATCCAAAAATCATTTCACAAAAATAAAAATTACAAAGTAACAATTCCCTTTAATTTGGTGGAAAATTGTATTAATTGCAGTAAACATTCAAAGTACTAAGAGACATTAAGGTTTAACGTGCTTAGCTGTCTCTCCTTGCACCGGTAACAGTGAGAGACTGCAATCAAAATTTACCTCTATTCATCACCACCATGAAATAAACATATGTAGCATCTAAAATTTAGGAAAATAACATCCTCCTTTTATAACCAAAAAACGCCATAGTAAGTGCTTCGATAGCTTATAAGCCAAATAACCCTACCAGCTAAGTGGCTAGGCCCAAGCTAATAAACCATTAGAATAACAAAAGATATAATACGTGGCCAGCACCATTAGCACCTTTTCATGGCTATCTAAACCAATGACCATGAATATCAGCTGCCTTGTAATCAATACGACAGGCTAAAGAGTGTTTTCACTCACCGCGGAGTCTAGGCATGAATGCACTTTAATTCAGTTCGCCAGATGGGCAAAATCATCCCGTCTCTCTCGCTGCTCTAAAAGGTTTAAATGTAACAGTACATCGATCAGCAGCTGTTAAACATCATTAAGAATTGATAAAACTTAGTTTAAAAGATAATTTTCATGTCTTACCTAGTGGATGACAACAGATTTTATCTCAGAATCTCTCAACCGCACGAGGCAGCAAGCGTGAGAAAATGTCCGCCAAACCGGAAGTAGTGACAGGAAGTAGAATTACGGGGCCGATCAACTGGGGCTCATTGATTGACTACTTGGGGGTGCAAAATACATTTTTTTCCTTCATCATTTTAAACACGTTTTAACCACTTTTAATCATTTTTGGTGCACATAAATCAACTTGAATTAATTATTTATTTATTTATTTCAAAATAAAATGGTAAAAAGGTGATTTCAATGAATTTTTTACTTCACAATTAAACCGAATTATTTAACAGGGACAACTTTAATATTAAAGGGATGTCACTTTAGAATTCTAACCTGGGCTACATATTGGTCATTGTTTCCTTGCAAATCTAATGTATATAAAACTACTAAATTCTTGAGATTCAAAATTACATTTTCACACAGTATTACATTTTCTTGAAAATTAAAACCTGTGTGCCCACAGGATTTACCATTTTAATGGGCGCAATCTACTGCCTCAACCTTGAGTACCCGCAAAGTATGAGGTACTCCTTTGAGTTCATTCAAAAGGTTCTCATGAACCTCAAACCAAACCCGTGCTCAGCAAGAATCCATGGACTGAGAAACAAACTGCTGAGATATCGCATGTAAACAAGATGTGTTCTTAACACAAACATTGTTCATGTTTTAATCATTGTTCTATGCAAGAACATTTTTTGAAGTTCCTAACACATTGTTCATGTTTTCATCATTGTTGTTTGCCAAAACAATGTAGTGTAAGATCCTCATCAGTGTTGCATACAGCATCGCTTTGCACAAAAATTAAGAGGTGAATCTTATATTTCAAATGTGCAATTGTTATTTACAATTGTTTAAATTAGTCGTTTAAACATGGAGGTTGATTCACTCTTTCTCCCGCATTCCCAGTCTACATGAGGCCTGTATTAATGCTACAGCATGTTTTGTGATATATCAATGTGCAACATTGTCCATGTCTGCCTAGAGGTGTCTCAATCCATGGAGTACCGGTGTACTGTTTTCTTTCTTTATTTCCTTCCTACCTCCTGCCTCTGTCCTCCTTCCTTCCTTCCTTCCTTCCTTCCTTCCTTCCTTCCTTCCTTCCTTCCTTCCTTCCTTCCTTCCTTCCTTCCTTCCTTCCTTCCTTCCTTCCTTCCTTCCTTCCTTCCTTCCTTCCTTCCTTCCTTCCTTCCTTCCTTCCTTCCTTCCTTCCTTCCTCTTCTGTCCTTCCTCCATCCATGTTTTAGATGTTTCTCTACTCCAATACACCTGATTCTAATGATCAGCTGCTGTTTAGAAATCTCATAATGATCCATTCATTAGAGTGTTGAAGCAGAGAAACAAAACATGCAGGACATTGATTGAGTTTAACATTACAACCCATAAGTGTAAGACTATTTCTTTTTACAAATAAATGTTATTTTTGGACAACCAGGTTGAGGTTATCTTGCATTATTACTATTACTGTTAAGGTTGTTTTATTTGACTGTTAAGTGTACTTAAGCAGGGAATATCAGTATGGATCATATTGTTTCTGTACTTGTAAATGTATATTGTTATGTCAATGTATGTTACGCCGGGGAAATACACAAAGCAAAGCTTGAAGGCGTACAAAAGTCTTGATGCTTGGTCCGACTTCAAGGCAGGACTTGTTGGTCAAATTAAAGTGATGAGGACACCAAACTTTATGATTTGACCGTTTAACGTTAGCTACCCAAAAATCCAATATTACCTGATACAAAATGGGAACCTCTAATCCACGTTTCGGTGCCTGGAATCCAGTTGTTTCTGTGAATTGCAGCGATCCATTCGTCTCTCGTGAGCTTATTTTTCATCAGTCTGTAAAACGATAACTCCGATTTCTTGCTAAATCTATGAGTACAGTCGATCGCACAACAGCTCTTTCCCTTTCTCTTTTTAGATGTTTTCCAGTTGCTCAAACTGAAAGTTTACGCTGCCACTCAGTCTTTCTGCCACTCAGTCTTTCTGCCACTCAGTCTTTCTGCCACTCAGTCTTTCTGACACTCAGTCTTTCTGCCACTCAGTCTTTCTGCCACTCAGTCTTTCTGCCACTCAGTCTTTCTGCCACTCAGTCTTTCTGACACTCAGTTTTTCTGCCACTCAGTCTTTCTGACACTCAGTGGGCGAAACCCGCTGTGAAGTCGCATCTGTGACGTCATGCGCATTCCGTCTATATAAGAAAATAGAAATACATATTTTGGGAGGTATCATGAACAAAAGACATATACACAAACAATAAGGTAAACATAAATAAAATTAATAACAAAAACAGTAAGGCATTTTAAGGCAAGTAGGATCGACATTTCAGAAAAAGATTAAAATAAAACATACTTTGATATATCAGCTAATAGTTCTATTAGTTATTTGACTCAGAAAGCCTTCAATGTGTTGGTGGGATCATAAATGTGTCTTTAAACACAATGAAATATTTAATTTTTTAATTTATTTATTTGTATTCCTTTTTATTGACATTCAGCTTTAAAGATTCAATTCCGATACATCATGTATGCATATGTTACCGGCCTCAGACCTAGGGGTTATCTGGGTCGGCACAAGGTGTTCACAGGGCAGGAAGCACTGTGAAAATACGAGGAACAGCACACTGTTAAACTTTTGCTTGCACGGTCAGCAGCGGTTTATTATTGACTGCTTCAATAATCAAAATACTCATTTATAACATCAGTATCAAAATAATTCAACAATAGCTTCATTTGAGTTCACAATAACATACAAAATACAAATAAACCAAATAATACCAAAAATTCACAGTATTCTCCTTTAAACAAAAAATAAAGTGCAAAAATAAATAATCTGTAGTCTCATTCCACACATAGAACTGTAGTAAGAACAATAACCTTACATATACATCAAAAATACCTTTCCTAAACCTCATACAGTTTACATTCAGTGGTGTTCATGACTCAACTATATTGTAAACAAATGAAAAATATGTTTCAAACGTTTTTTCAGGCACACGACGCACGCACGCACGTGCACGCGCACCACGTGTGTTTTCTGTGTGGGAACACAATGGAGAAACTTTCTCTGGCCGCAGCCATGATGAAACTTCATCAAAACAATAAAACTACCGGTCAAAACTCTCTTCAAATACTCTCAAAACGTTACCAAACATGTCACTGACAGTTCACATAAGGTTTTAACATCCTTCGGAATGTCTAGATAATACTTATTTACCTGTGAAAATACGAGGAACAGCACACTGTTAAACTTTTGCTTGCACGGTCAGCAGCGGTTTATTATTGACTGCGCATGCGTGGGACTGTGACTATCTCGCTGTTTCTCTGTGATTCACAGGAGCGCGTGGGCGCCATCTATAGACTTGGACGTCTAATAGCATGTGATACCACATACATAAGTGCAATTTTGTTACATTAGTTCAAAATAAATCTAAAAAAATGGGGGGTGCATGTTTAATGCTAAACTATAAATAGAGGCTATTTCTGAACCCTCTACACTCTCCCCTGCTTTAAGAGATGTCTCCGGACATCTTAGAACCAAAGAAACAATCAGGTAGTAGTAGTAGTCTGGAGAAAAGTCATCTGTCTAGTCTGTGTAGTGTCTGATGAGTCAGTGGGGTCAGTCAGTGAGTGTCCGTCAAATCCTAAAGCTACTGTCAGTCCTCTGTCCTAATAAGTCCATACCGCTGGGGTAGGGTAGTAACAGGTTTCGGGCAGGACAGGGTAAGGGGTCATGGGGTAAGGCACACATGTGAACATGGCGTTTGCTCCAGGTCTCCAGGGCTGGTATGATGGTTGACCGAAATGTTCATATGTGAATCTTTCTCTGGGTTTTACAGTACGGGTAGATCTCCTCATCGGTTCCTCTCCAACTCGTGGCTCTGCGTCAGGTTCAACCGTTTCTTCTGGAACTACTGGGCCTGTATCACCCTCGTCCTCAGTTATCACTTGTCGTTCCTGGACCTCCTCTGCAGGCAGTGTGTCTGCTGGTGGTGCTTGTGGTCTAACCACAGCTTCCTCTTGCTGATGCACCTCACCTGGTTCTGTTGTCTGTCTCATAGGTTGGAACTCTGGTGCTATAGCTCTGAGATGACGGTGTGGTTCAGGTTGAGGTGTTTGATGTCTGACTATCCTCCTTGTATACACAGGTAACGGTCGGAGGCTGTAGGAATACCCTTCCTCTTCATCAGAATCATCAGTCTCCTGCTCTGCTGCTTCTCTGTTGTTAGTCTGTCTGTTTCTCTGTTTTGTCTGTTTCTTTTGTGTCTGACAGGGCTGGTCATCTTGTTCAAATGGCAAGTCATTTACAGGTAGAAGGAGGTTACGGTGCAGTACACGGATATTTCTGTCTCCCTTTTCTGCCTGTACTTTGTACACGGGTCCGTCTCCCACTCTTTCAATGACTCTGTGAACTTTCTCCTCCCAGTAAGCACGGAGTTTGCCAGGTCCACCTCTCTCGGACAGGTTCCTGACAAGCACTCGATCTCCTGGCTGAAGAGCCATCCCTTTAACACCACGGTCGTAGTATTTTTTTCCTTTTGCTGAGGACTTTTGGCTATTCTCTGAGGCAATTCTGTATGCGTCTTGCATCCGAGAAGCCCATTTCTGTGCGAATTCCTGTCGACTGGACACGTCTCCCTCAGGTCTAAGATCGAATACTAAGTCAATAGGCAAACGTGGGGCTCTTCCATAGAGGAGAAAGAATGGCGAATAGCCCGTTGCTTCATGTCTCGTACAGTTGTACGCGTGGACTATGTGAGGCAAATGGTCTTTCCACTCAGCTTTTCTTTCCTCTTGGAGAGTGCGGAGCATCTGTAACAGTGTTCTATTCAAGCGTTCCACCGGGTTTCCCTGCGGGTGGTATGGGGTGGTTCGAGAATGGGAAATGCCTGACAACTGCTGGAGTCGCTGGAATAGATGGTTCTCGAACTCCCGACCCTGATCATGGTGTAGCTTTTCCGGATACGAGAAACGTGGAATAAAATCATTGAAGATTTTCTCAGCTGCGGTTTTGCCTGACTTGTTTTTAGTCGGGTAGGCTTGTGCGAAGCGCGTGAAGTGATCTACCAGAACTAAAATATACTCAAAACCTCCTTTACTTGGCTCTAAGTGAAGGTAATCAATAGAAATAAGCTCAAATGGGGCACTGGTTGTTATTGAACCCATGGGTGCTTTTTCTGGGATGGTGGGTCGTTTCTGCTTAATACAGGAACACTGGCGGATGACATAGTCGTCTATTTCACGCTGCATGAATGGCCAATAGAACCTTTGTCTTGCCAGATGGATCACTTTGGCAGCCCCGACATGACCCATGTCGTCATGCAGGTGTTTGAGCACGGTCGACTTCAGCTTACTGGGGAGAACGAGCTGTTTCCATTTTCCTGCTTGCCTGTATAGAATTCCTTTGTCGAGTTTGAGTCTATTCCATTCATGTACGAGTCTCCTTGTCTCTCGTGTCATTTGTCTTTTGTCGTTATCGTTAGGATTCCATCCTCTCCTCTTCAATGTCATCACCTCATTGATTGACGCATCCTCCTTTTGAGCAGCTTTGATGTCATCTGGGGTGATGGTTGGAATTGTCGCAGGGGGATCTTCGTCACCACCAGAGGAGAGTTGCAGTGCTGCCATCCATGGCACATCATTCTCGGCCACTGCTTTGTTCCCCTGCCATATGGTAGAAACAACATCTGGGGGTAGAGTTTCAGTGTACTCCCCTGTATGACCCTGAAGCTTAACGGGATACCTTGAGAGTGTGTCAGCGTCAGCATTTGCCTTGCCTGGCCTGTACTTTATGGTGAAATAGAAGTCTGCCAACTCACCCACCCAGCGATGTCCAACAGCGTTGAGTTTGGCTGTGCTTAACACATAAGTCAGGGGGTTATTGTCTGTATACACGGTGAAGGTGGGTGCATAGTAGAGATAATCCCTGAATTTATCGCAAATGGCCCACTTCAGTGCCAGAAACTCGAGCTTACCAGAATGGAGATGGTAATTCTTTTCTGCGGGCGTGAGTGTTCTGGATCCATAAGCGATGACACGGAGCTTTCCTCCCTGCTGTTGATAGAGCACAGCCCCCAGACCTTCATTGGATGCGTCAGTATTTAATACAAAAGGCAAATTAAAATCTGGGTAGGC
The DNA here is from genome assembly GCF_033807715.1 of Cololabis saira. NCBI lineage: Eukaryota > Metazoa > Chordata > Actinopteri > Beloniformes > Belonidae > Cololabis > Cololabis saira. The sequence goes on along the minus strand of NC_084587.1, from coordinate 2,963,004 downwards.
TAAAATGGGTGGATTGGTCAACATGTCTACCAGGCGAGAAACCACAGCACTGTGTTCGGGGGTCCACTGGACGGGTGTATGAGAGGGAAGCTGGCCAGACTTTGTGACTTTTCTTTTGGGTGCAGCATTGTTACCTTTAGTGGGCCTCTGGTTGGGCTCACTGGGACCCTCTGCAAGCTTGAACAGCGGCCGTGCAATTCTGGAGAAGTCCTGTATGAAGGATCTGTAATAGCCTAAGAAGCCTAATAGACCTCTGACTTCTCCGACATTCTTTGGCTCTCTCTCTTTCAGCTGCAACACTGCTTCCAGGTCTTTAGGGTCTATTTGGACACCTTCACTTGTTACTAGACGCCCAATGTACCTCACTTGTCGTCTGAACAGCTCACATTTCTTTGGACGTAACTTGATACCATGCTCCCGCAGGCGGCGGAGCACACGCCTCAGGTCCTCTACGTGGTCATGGAATGATTTTGAAAAGCACAAGACGTCGTCCAAGTATGGAGTGCAGTACTCGTCTCTCATGCCATCAAAGACACCCTCCATACATCTTTGAAAGGCTGCTGGGGCGTTGGTAAGGCCAAAGGGGAGTCGAAGCCACTCATATAATCCCCAAGGGGTATTAAAAGCGGTCAGGTACCTGGAACTCTCGTCGACAAAGCCCTGGTGGTATGCGCTGCCTTGGTCGAGTATTGAGAACCAGGAGTAGCCCCCCAGGTTATCCAGCAGGTCTTGAATGCGTGGGAGCGGATGACGGTCTGGGACAGTTTTGCGGTTTAACTCCCTGAAATCAACGCATAGACGTAAACTCTTATCTTTTTGTCTGACACAGACCACGGGGGATGAGTACGGTGACGTGGACTTCCTTATCCAGCCATGGTCAAGCAGGTTCTGCACATAGTCTTTTACTTCTCTGTACAGGGGTTTTGGAATGGCATTGTAGCGTTTTTGGACTGGGGTTTCATCATTTAGCTGAATTTTGAGTTGCAGGCTTGGGATGCAACCTATGTCAGCATCATCCTTGGCAAAGACATCTGACTCGTCGTATAACATGTCTCTGGCTATTGCTTGTTCCTCCTCTTCGAGGTGTGACAATTCAATAGGTGGGTGCCATTTATCTTGAGTCAGAGCAGAGCAGGTTTGAACTGTGGGACGGATTTGGGGTTTCGGGTTGCTGGGGGAATGGTTAAGGGGTTTGGTCTCAATAATTTCCTCCAATGTGCCCAAAATGGTTCTCTGTGACAGATAGATGTCGTGTTTAGTGAAATTCTGGATAGGGATTTTGGTGATTTTTGATGAGCCATTGGGGACATCAATTAAAGTGGGAAAGGGGTCTAAACCCTCGGGGCAGTTGTTTCCTTGACTGGGCTCAAATAGCATCGTTCCACCCCGGGGCCACGCTCTGACTCTGCACTTCACCTCACAGATCTGACCAGCAGGAACAGTTAGTCCTTTCTTTCCAACTTGCACAGTGTACTGGGAAGGTGTTTCGTCAGGGGTCAGTACCTGGAGAACAGAAATCAGGGTTTCCACTGTGCTTTCACTGACACTCATGGCTTCTTTCAGTATGGCTGTAATATCCACCTGTTCTTTGTTCTCTTTGATCAGCTCTGCAATGACATTACTACCTAGAAGGGGACAGTTAACACAGTTCTGGCTGATTAAGATGGGCACTTGTATGTCAGCATGTCCATGACTCTCACTGCGTATCTGTAAGTCAACATTAGCCCATCCATCAAAGGGGACAGCCGTGCCATTTGCTGCAGATATTTGGAGTGGTTCATCTGTGAATAGGGATGAGAGTGGCTGTATTTTCACACTGGGCAACACTTCTTCTACCCACGCCCTCCCCACCATGGTCACCTGGGCCCCTGAGTCAAGCAGCATTTGGAGGGGGACCCCATTGATTGCACATGAGACCATACATCGCTTGCCAATGAGTTGTGCTACACGTTTTCTGGGTGTTGGCTGGACCTGTGTAGTTGGTTTGACTGGGTTTCTAGTTTCGACTGAGTTCACCTGTACTGGAGGCTTGTTACTGGCGACAGTCACTGGCAGCCTCACTCCAGTGACCTCCTCCCGTTTCCCGATGCCTTCCTTTGTAGACAGCCAACTTTTCGATGTCCTTCCTGACCACAGGCGAAGCAGTGAGGGCAGCTCTTTATGTTCTTCTGCACACAGTCTTGACATCTGCCCCTGGTCTCAGACGATGTCTGGGGTCGCGTTGAGGGTCGAGTCGGGGTTGGACAGTGGCTAATGGGAGTCACAGTCTCTGCGGGTTTGACAACCTGGGCAAAGTGTTTGGTCAGTGAGGTCACTTGTGCGGTCAGCTCTAGAATAGCAGCACGGTTAGCCTGTAATTCAGAGTCAACGTTGGTCTGTTTGGCCTGGTCAGTCTTTTTAGTCTGGTCAGTCTCGTCAGTCTGAGCTGTACTTACAGTCACTGGTCGGTGTTTAGTCACAGTACCAAGGCGTTTTAACCGATCTGCCTCCTCACTTGTGGACTTAATGATCTGTTCGAGGAGAAGGTCGTCAGTAACCTGTAAGTCGGCGAGGAAAGGTTTGAGATCACACCGGACATGGTTATTTTTTTCATTTAACCCTTGGTAGAGTGTGTGAAGGAATGTACCCTGAACAAGCTTTCTGTCATAACAAAAATCTGCACCTGGCTGTTGTGACTCAAAAACAACTCTCTGTTTCAGACCCATAATTCTGTACAAAAATTGCTGTGGGCCCTCTTTGTCTTGCTGTCTAGCAGTACTAAGCTCCTGAAAAAGCTCAGTGCTGTTTTTGTCTCTGATATGAGAAGGGAGAAAGCGTTTTAACTCACTCATGGTAAGGTCTTCTTTGTTAGTTAGCATATCCCTGAATGTACCAGGCTTAGTTATCTTTAGCACAGTGCGGATAACCTCTGACTCACTAAACCCTTCTCGTAACCCTTCATCCATCTGTTTACAAAGGCTACTGTATGACATGTCAGACCCTGTGTCAGAAATCTGACCACCATAAAGTTTAAATTCTCTACGTGGAAACAGAGCGGCTACATCGGTAATTCTCACCACCTGCTCACCAATACTGGAGGACGTACTGGCACGGCCAGGAGGGACACCACCTGCACTGTTGGTGACGGATCGGGCTGGCGATGTGGTGACGAGGTTCCTGGTTGGTGCGTTGTTGTCTCTGCCCATGGTCGGTTGAGGTGTGTGAGTGTGTGTCTCTCTGGATGGGGACAGCAGGTTACTGTCCATGGTTGCTGTAGAGGGGCTGGTCTGTTGATGAGTCGCTGTGTCATCCATCTGGAGAGATGCAGCTGCGGCTTCTTCTCCCACGTCAGCGTCTCCACGGTCAGCTCCTCCCACAACGTCTCCTCCATCCGGGGCACGTAGCATGTCATCGATCATGTCGTTGAGGGGAAGGATTTGAGACATTCCTTCGTCCTCCATTCCTTTCAACTTTTCACTTCTCAGGTAGTCGACAATCAAATCAAACAGTTCTGGTTCACTGAGTGCCGCCAGGTCCTCCACATCTCTGTCGTCATCAACTGCACTGGCGACAGTCTGTAGTTGACTAGAACTCAAAGCTAGGAGTCTCTTCTGTATGGTGAATATCAGCAGCCGTCGTGGGGTTGGGGTGGGAGCCATCTTCAGCACCCGTGGCCTCTACTCTCTGGATGACGCACAGCAATGCAGCCTTCCCTGAAGCTTTAGACACAGGTTCTCGCTGTGGCAGTTCACTCTTTCCCTCCTAGGTGGCGCTGTTATCCCTGACGAGCCCCCAATTGTTACCGGCCTCAGACCTAGGGGTTATCTGGGTCGGCACAAGGTGTTCACAGGGCAGGAAGCACTGTGAAAATACGAGGAACAGCACACTGTTAAACTTTTGCTTGCACGGTCAGCAGCGGTTTATTATTGACTGCTTCAATAATCAAAATACTCATTTATAACATCAGTATCAAAATAATTCAACAATAGCTTCATTTGAGTTCACAATAACATACAAAATACAAATAAACCAAATAATACCAAAAATTCACAGTATTCTCCTTTAAACAAAAAATAAAGTGCAAAAATAAATAATCTGTAGTCTCATTCCACACATAGAACTGTAGTAAGAACAATAACCTTACATATACATCAAAAATACCTTTCCTAAACCTCATACAGTTTACATTCAGTGGTGTTCATGACTCAACTATATTGTAAACAAATGAAAAATATGTTTCAAACGTTTTTTCAGGCACACGACGCACGCACGCACGTGCACGCGCACCACGTGTGTTTTCTGTGTGGGAACACAATGGAGAAACTTTCTCTGGCCGCAGCCATGATGAAACTTCATCAAAACAATAAAACTACCGGTCAAAACTCTCTTCAAATACTCTCAAAACGTTACCAAACATGTCACTGACAGTTCACATAAGGTTTTAACATCCTTCGGAATGTCTAGATAATACTTATTTACCTGTGAAAATACGAGGAACAGCACACTGTTAAACTTTTGCTTGCACGGTCAGCAGCGGTTTATTATTGACTGCGCATGCGTGGGACTGTGACTATCTCGCTGTTTCTCTGTGATTCACAGGAGCACGTGGGCGCCATCTATAGACTTGGACGTCTAATAGCATGTGATACCACATACATAAGTGCAATTTTGTTACATTAGTTCAAAATAAATCTAAAAAAATGGGGGGTGCATGTTTAATGCTAAACTATAAATAGAGGCTATTTCTGAACCCTCTACACATACATGATACATCTGCTGTCTGTCCTAAATGTCGAAATAATGTTTTTGTTTTATGCCCAAACAATGAATAGAATAGAAACCAACAATACTTAATATGTACAAGTAAATGTAAATGTAAATGTAAATGTACTTTATTTGTATAGCACCTTACATCGACCTCAAGGTGAACCAAAGTGCTTTACATAACATACAACAAAATAAAACAAGAATAAAACATATGAACATATAAAAACATCAAGTATAAAAAAAGTGTCGCCACACTACTGGGTATTAAAAGCCACCCTGAATAAATAAGTTTTAATTTTAGATTTAAAAAGGCCAAGGTCAGAGATGGTGCGTAACTCACAAGGGAGCTTATTCCAGAGCCTGGGGTCGGCAACTGAAAAGGCTCGGTCACCCCAGCGCTTCTGCTTTGACCTGGGCACTTCCAACAAACGTTGGTTGGAGGACCTCAGTAAGTAGGGAATGATCTTTTCAACATAACAAAGTCGTTGACTTGAGAAAAATAAAATCAGGCCTATGGAGCGTGACTTAGTTGACCCAGTTTTCCCAGTATGAGGTGAATTTCTCCAATTTATGATTAATAAATGCTGTTATCTTCTCCATTTTACAAATGTCCATTGTTTGTTTCTGAAAATCTGAGACAATTACACGTTTAAAGCATTGTTTGATAGTAAAATGACAATAAGACAGTCGTCCATCAGTAATCAAGAGGTTACAGTATTGGCCCTCTAGTGGACATATAAGTTACTGCATTTAAATGCATTAACTTGCCCTCTAGTGGACATATAAGTTACTGCATTAAAATGACTTATTTGCCCTCTAATGGACACATAACTTACCGTTTTTAAATGCATTTATTTGCCCTCTAGTGGACATATAAATTACTGCATTTAAATTTATTTATTTGCCCTCTAGTGGACATATTACTGCATTTAAATGCATTTATTTCCCCTCTAGTGGACATATAAATTACTACATTTAAATGCATTAATTTGCCCTCTAGTGGACATATAAATTACCGCATATATCAGTAACATATATTTTTAGCTTTTAGCTCCAGTGTTTCCTCATGGCGAGCCTCCAAGCTGGGAGTGACTCTGGCCTGCAGGGGGGTCGTCCTGGGGGTGGTTCTGGCCTGGATGGTTGTGGAGCTCTGCACCACGGCTTTACCGCTGTGGTGTGGAATCCTCTACTAGTGGACATATAAATTACTGCATTTAAATGCATTTATTTGCCCTCTAGAGGACAAATAGGTTACTGCATTTAGATGCATTTATAGACCCTCTAGTGGACATATATGTTACTGCATTTAAATGCATTTTTATGCCCTCTAATGGACATATAAGTTACTACATTTAAATGCATTTATTTGCCCTCTAGTGGACATATAAGTTACTGCATTTAATGCATTTATTTGCCCTCTAGTGGACATATAAGTTACTGCATTTATATGCATTTATTTGCCATCTAGTCGACATATATGTTACTGCCTTTAAATGTATGTATTTCCCCTTTGGTGGACACATAAATTACTACATTTAAATGCATTTATTTGCCCTCTATTGGGCATATAAGTTATTGCATTCTAATGCATTTATTTGCCCTCTAGTGGACATATAAGTTACTGCATTCTAATGCATTTATTTGCCCTCGAGTGGACACATAAATTACGGCATTTAAATGCATTTATTTGACCTCTAGTAGAAATATAAGTTACTACATTTAAAAGAGTTTATTTTCCCTCAAGAGGACATAGAAATTACTGCATTTAAGTGCATTTATTTGCCCTCTAGTAGACACAGAAATTATTGCATTTAAATGCATTTATTTGACCTCTAGTGGACATATATGTTACTGCATTAAAATGACTTATTTGCCCTCTAGTGGACATATAAATTACTGCATTTAAATGTATTTATTTGCCCTCTAGTGGACATATTACTGCATTTAAATGCATTTATTTGCCCTCTAGAGGACAAATAGGTTACTGCATTTAGATGCATTTATTGACCCTCTAGTGGACATATATGTTACTGCATTTAAATGCATTTTTATGCCCTCTAATGGACATATAAGTTACTACATTTAAATGCATTTATTTGCCCTCTAGTGGACATATAAGTTACTGCATTTAATGCATTTATTTGCCCTCTAGTGGACATATAAGTTACTGCATTTATATGCATTTATTTGCCCTCTAGTCGACATATATGTTACTGCCTTTAAATGTATTTATTTCCCCTTTAGTGGACACATAAATTACTACATTTAAATGCATTTATTTGCCCTCTATTGGGCATATAAGTTATTGCATTCTAATGCATTTATTTGCCCTCGAGTGGACACATAAATTACGGCATTTAAATGCATTTATTTGACCTCTAGTGGAAATATAAGTTACTACATTTAAAAGAGTTTATTTTCCCTCAAGAGGACATAGAAATTACTGCATTTAAGTGCATTTATTTGCCCTCTAGTAGACACAGAAATTATTGCATTTAAATGCATTTATTTGTCCTCTAGTGGACATATACGTTACTGCATTAAAATGACTTATTTGCCCTCTAGTGGACATATAAATTACTGCATTTAAATGTATTTATTTGCCCTCTAGTGGACATATTACTGCATTTAAATGCATTTATTTGCCCTCTAGTGGACATATAAATTACTACATTTAAATGCATTAATTTGCCCTCTAGTGGACATATAAATTACTGCATATATCAGTAACATATATTTTTAGCTTTTAGCTCCAGTGTTTCCTCATGGCGAGCCTCCAAGCTGGGAGTGACTCTGGCCTGCAGGGGGGTGGTTCTGGCCTGGATGGTTGTGGAGCTCTGCACCACGGCTTTACCGCTGTGGTGTGGAATCCTCTATCCGTCCGGGCCAGGATGGTCTCTGTGGAGGCCCCCCAGGCCGGGATGGTCTCTGTGGAGGCCTCCCTTGTAGCTGCGGACTATGAGACCTCCTGGTGTGGACGGCTCCCTGTTACTGTTTCCTCACCTGGATCCTCTGTGCTCAGCCATGTCTACACCGTGTGTCTGCATGTGTGTCTGTGTGTGTAACTTGGGTGAATTGTGGTGTGCTTGTGTCTGTCTGTGTGTGTGGCAGGGCATAAATACGTTTTATGTTCATTTGTTTTATGTAAAGCACTTTGTGTTGCATTTTATGTATGAAAGGTGCCTTATAGATAAAGTTTTATTTGATTTGATTTGCATTAGAATTACTTATTTGCCCTCTAGTGGACATATAAATTACTGCATTTAAATGCATTTATTTGCCCTCTAGAGGACAAATAGGTTACTGCCTTTAAATTTATTTATTTCCCCTTTAGTGGACACATAAATTACTACATTTAAATGCATTTATTTGACCTCTAGTGGAAAAATAAGTTACTGCATTTAAATGCATTATATGCCCTCTAGTGAACACATAAATTACTACATTTAAATGCTTTTATTTGCCCTCTATTGGACATATAGGTTATTGCATTCTATTGCATTTATTTGCCCTCTAGTGGAAATATAAGTTACTACATTTAAAAGAGTTTATTTTCCCTCAAGAGGACATAGAAATTACTGCATTTAAATGCATTTATTTGCCCTCTAGTGGACACATAAATTATTGCATTTAAATGCATTTATTTGCCCTTTAGTGGACACATAAATGACTACATTTAAATGCATTTATTTGCCCTCTAGTGGACATATTAGTTACTGCATTCTAATGCATTTATTTGCCCTCGAGTGGACATATAAGTTACTGCATTTAAATGTATTTATTTGCCCTCTATTGTACAAATAAATTACTACATTTAAATGCATTCATCTGCCCTCTACTGGACATATAAGTTACTGCATTTAAATGCATTATATGCCCTCTAGTGGACACATAAATTACTACATTTAAATGCTTTTATTTGCCCTCTATTGGACATATAGGTTATTGCATTCTATTGCATTTATTTGCCCTCTAGTGGAAATATAAGTTACTACATTTAAAAGAGTTTATTTTCCCTCAAGAGGACATAGAAATTACTGCATTTAAATGCATTTATTTGCCCTCTAGTGGACACATAAATTATTGCATTTAAATGCATTTATTTGCCCTCTACTGGACATATAAGTTACTGCATTTAAATGCATTTATATGCCCTCTAGTGGACATATAAATTACTACATTTAAATGCATTTATTTGCCCTTTAGTGGACACATAAATTATTGCATTTAAATGCATTTATTTACCCTCTAGTGGACACATAAATTACTACATTTAAATACATTTATTTGCCCTCTAGTGGACATATAAGTTACTGCATTTTAATGCATTTATACGCCCTCTTGTGGACACAGAAATTACTGCATTTAAATGCATTTATTTGCCCTCTAGTGGACACATAGGTTACTACATTTAAATGCATTTATTTGCCCTCTAGTGGACACATAAATTAATTAATTTAAATGCATTTATTTGCCCTCTAGTGGACACATAAATTACTGCATTTAAATGCATTTATTTGCCCTCTAGTGGACATATAGGTTACTGCGTTTAAATGCATTTATTTGCCCTCTAGTGGACATATACGTTACTGCATTAAAATTACTTACTTGCCCTCTAGTGGTCACATAAATTACCGTTTTTAAATGCATTTATTTGCTCTCTAGTGGACATACAAGTTTCTGCGTTTAAATGCAAAAATGCTTTTTTATCTTTCAAAGCAGCGCAAAACGTATAGAGCTTCAACGGAAGCTCTGATTACATTTACCATTAAGTTTACCGTTAGCATAGCAACTTAAAACATACTGTATGCCAATAAAATGTAGTGTTAAATAAAGGGAATTGTTCAACAGAATGAGGGCAGTACAACACAGACTTCACTCATCTAGTGTGAATCAGCTGAACGAAATACAGATGTCATGGTGTCATTTTAGAATTATTGCAGGTCCAGGGATAATTTAAATCCAGCACGAATAGTACATATGGTGATAAAAACCACATGAAAAACGTACTACTGTGTGACTCTAGTCTAATATTCTGACACTAATGTATTGTTGTGAGTTTGCAGTGAGCAGGAAACAAAAATCCAGCAGCCAAACAAATAACTTTTTTATTTAAATTATTTTCTAAACGCAGAACAATGAATCATAAATTGGTGAAAAATCAAATTTAAGATAAACACATTTTCCAATTGAAACTGAAAACAAAACAAGATTAATTTTTTCTCAGAACAACATAACATGTCTAAATTGGTACCTTTAACTGAGCTCTCTGAGTAAAAGCTGCCCCACACTGATCACAGGCGATATTTTATCCTGTGTGAATACGCTGATGACGCCTTAGATGACCTTGTTGGGTAAAAGCTGCCCCACACTGATCACATTTGTAAGGCTTATCTCCAGTGTGAATACGCTGATGACTCCTCAGATTATCTTGTTTGGTAAAAGCTGCCCCACACTGATCACATCTGTAAGGTTTCTCTCCAGTGTGAATACGCTGATGACTCCTTAGACTACCTTGATGGGTAAAAGCTGCCCCACACTCATCGCATTTGTAAGGCCTATCTCCAGTGTGAATACGCTGATGACTCCTTAGACTACCGTGATGGGTAAAAGCTGCCCCACACTGATCACATATGTAAGGCTTATCTCCAGTGTGAATACGCTGATGACTCCTCAGATTATCTTGTTGGGTAAAAGCTAACCCACACTGATCACATCTGTAAGGCTTATCCCCAGTGTGAATACGCTGATGACGCATTAGACTACCTTGATGGGTAAAAGCTGCCCCACACTCATCACATCTGTAAGGCTTATCTCCAGTGTGAATACGCTGATGACTCCTTAGACTACCTTGTTGGGTAAAAGCTGCCCCACACTCATCACAGCTGTAAGGCTTATCCCCAGTGTGAATACGCTGATGACTCCTCAGATTATCTTGTTGGGTAAAAGCTGCCCCACACTGATCACATCTGTAAGGCTTATCCCCAGTGTGAATTCGCTGGTGACGGCTTAGATGACCTGACAAGGTAAAAGCTGCCCCACACTGATCACATCTGTAAGGCTTATCTCCAGTGTGAATACGCTGATGACTCCTTAAATTATTTTGTTGGGTAAAAGCTGCCCCACACTGATCACATCTATAAGGCTTATCTCCAGTGTGAATACGCTGATGACTCCTTAGATGACATTGTTGGGTAAAAGCTGCCCCACACTGATCACATCTGTACGGCTTTTCTCCAGTGTGAATACGCTGATGACGCCTTAGATGACCTTGTTCGGTAAAAGCTGCCCCACACTGATCACATCTGTAAGGCTTATATCCAGTGTGGATACGCTGATGACTTCTTAGACTACCTTGTTTCGTAAAAGCTGCCCTACACTGATCACATCTGTAAGGCTTCTCTCCAGTGTGAATACGCTGATGACTCATTAGACTATCTTGTTGGGTAAATGCTGCCCAACACTGTTCACAGCTGGACAGCTTCTCTTCAGTATTAATCCTCTTTCGGACCTTCAGAACTGGTGTGGAAGTGGTGAGGACTTTATACCTCCTATCACAGCAGTGACTTGTGGTTCTCTCTTTGGCTTTATGTTTCTGTAAGGAAAGAGAAAAAGACTTAGATCTGTTGTTGGCTGATCTGACAAATCCTTTTTCAATTCAAGTGCTGTCTGTCATGTTCGCAGTGAAACAATGAAGAGTTTTATGTCTCAGTGCTATGTTAAGCATGTTCTGTTATCAATGGCTCTTGACAGCCAGAAACATTCAGATAAAACATCTCAATATGTCAAAACACAAGTGTGAAGGGCTAAGGCTACCCACCCTCACAAAATCATAAATTGTTTATAGAAATCCCTTGATATGACTGATGGTGTGTTTAATGTATTCTGTACAAACTCAAAATGTCATCAGTCAGCACTTTTTCTGCCCTGACCTTGTGTGTGCGGTACACAGTGTAGACTGGAGAGGCATGTATTGTTATCCTGCGTGTTTATTATTTATTTATTTTTTTCATTTATTTGATCGGGAATAGTGTGCTATGACTTTTGGTGGTGAAATTCCTTTTTTTCCCAAAGTTATTCCCAAAAAAACGGTAAAAAAAAAACATTCAAAGCCCAACATTCAAAAGGAAAAAGTAAAAAAAAAAGCCAAAATTCACCTTTTTCTGAGTCACCTAACTTTCTCATACTTGCACGTAGAAATGTCATTCAAACTTCAAAACTTCTGTTCTCTCCAAAACACCAAACAGTTTTTCCCTAAGATGTACACTTTTCAAAATATGAGCACTCAAGCAAGGACTGGAAATAACTTTTTTGTCAAATCTAGAGTGCTGGTGTTGGTTGCTAGAGTGGGAGAAACAGTAAAAAAATAACCTGATTTTTTAATTGTAACTCGAGCTCACGGCCAAACCGTAAAAAGGAGACAAATAATTTTTGGTCAGAATGTAGACATAGATGTTGGGATTCATAAAATGTGACTTTGACAGGTGGGGTATGCACAAAATTTAAATGGAGGGGGCTAAAGCAGCGCAAATACCTTTCTCAGTCCCCATTGGCTGTAATGTAATCAAACGTTTTCTTCAAAAGAATCTCACTCTGTCTTCACACTGAGCTTACTCAAACATTTTAAGGAATATCTGAATAAAATTAAGATTGTCAGAATCTGCCGGTTTCCGTGTCTCTCATAATGTTTTTCTGCTACGAGCTACGGTTTGATCACAAATCGGAGTTATTTGAGACCTTGTCAGAAGCCAAAATCTGGGTTTTTCTCACAGCCAAACCGGAAGGTTCTGAAGAGAGGTTCTTGTTGCCCCTAGCAACCCGAATTCAGCTGCTGACTCATTGCCTCAGCCAGAACTGGTCACATGACTCAGTCACTGAAGACTTCATATACTTTAACCTGTAAAATGAAAGACGTCTCAAAGAATTCTATGAAATCTGACCCCTGATCTTTGACCTTAGCAGTATATACCCCCCACCAGTAAATACCACCACCAGTAAATAACCCCCACCAGTAAATACCCCACCAGTAAATACCCCCACAGTATATACCCCCCACCAGTAAATACCATCACCAGTAAATAACCCCCACCAGTAAATACCCCCACAGTATATACCCCCCACCAGTAAATACCACCACCAGTAAATACCCCCCACCAGTAAATACCCCCCCCCACAGTAAATACCACCACCAGTAAATACCCCCCCACAGTAAATACCCCCCAGTAAATAGCCCCACCAGTAAATACCCCCCTCACACAGTAAATACCCCCCCACATTAAATACCCCCCACAGTATATACCCCGCACCAGTAAATACCCCCCACACAGGAAATACCCCCCACCAGTAAATAACCCCCACCATTAAATACCCCACCAGTAAATACCTCCACAGTATATACCCCCCACCAGTAAATACCACCACCAGTAAATACCCCCCACCAGTAAATACCCCCTCACAGTAAATACCCCCCAGTAAATACCCCCGCAGTAAATACCCCCCCCCCCCACAGTAAATAACCCCCACAAGTAAATACTCCCCACCAGTAAATACCCCCCTCACACAGTAAATACCCCCCCACCAGTAAATACCCCCCCAGTAAATACCACAGTACATACCCCCCCCCCCCCCCCCCACACACACACACAGTAAATAACCCTCAGTAAATGCTATAACTTTTGAATGGTTTGACATAGAGAGTCGTGGGTGGTGTCATTGGACTCGGAATTGAGTCCTTGACCATAATTGGTGCAAATTAGCCCCGCCCCTTCTTCTGATTGGTCAATATGGGATAGTCCGATAACTTTTGAATGGTTTGACATAGAGAGTCGTGAGTGGTGTCATCGGACTTAGTTTTGAGTCTTTCACCTTTATTGCTGAAAAATGCAGCAATGTACACAAATGGGCAGCAACCCCCCGTGGAACTCTCGAAATTTCTGCGAGGAAATTTTTCTAGTTGTTATTATTATTAACATTATTATTGATACAAATGTATCAAACATTATTTCATAAAAAATACAAAACAGCTGTTTTGCCTATTGGTCAACCTGCCTGAATGTCAGGGATTGGACAGTTCTGAATGTCAGTGATTGGACAGTCCTGAATGTCAGGGATTGGACAGTCCTGAATGTCAATGATTGGCCAGTCCCGAATGTCAGTGATTGGACAGTCCTGAATGTCAGTGATTGGACAGTCCTGAATTTCAGTGATTGGATAGTCCTCACCTACTTCCCGCCTCCCATTTCTGAATTTGAGGGAGCTTTCAGACCTGTGGCCCGTTTGTTTTGTTCCGATTCATGGACTAAATCGATACAGTTGTTTCGTTTCTCATTTGTGTTCACAACGCAACCTGTCTGTAGCGGCTCAAAGCTGTTAACAAATGCCATGAACCAACTGTTCTCTCATTGGTCAGAAATGAACGCGGAAGGAGTTTCCTCTTCCGTACCCCGGGAAAAACAACAAGCCCCTTTCACAGAGAGGACGCAAAGCGCAGACCGCCGCCGGCTTTCCCATTCATATACAGTATGTGCTACTGGCGCAAGAGCGGACCGCTCTGCGGGCGAGAGGCCGCCTGCCGTGGCGTTGGCGCTACGCAAACCCTGCCCAAATTGAAATTTTTTTAATTTCACCGCGTCGCGCTGGGACGACATCTCGACACGGTGAGACGGTGGTGGAGGCTGCTCCGACTCTCCTCCTTGCGCCGACTCTCTTCCTTGCGCCAAATCTCCTCCTTGCGCCGCAGTTTACACAATGAATGGAGTTGTGTCGGTTGCTGTGTCGATTATGTTCTCACTCCAAATAAAAAAAAACTAACCGCAGCCAGGTCTGGAATGAAAGCGAGCCGAGACCACCTCTCCTAGGATCTCGGCTCGCTTGTTTTGTGCCGCTTCTGAGTGCGATTGCTGTGTTCAGATATACCAAACGAACCGATCTTTAGGGGGAAACGCTCCCTGTTCCGGAACAACTGCTCCAAACGGGAAAGGTGTGAAAGCACCCTGAAATAAAGCGTTTGGATCATCAGCAGCAACAGAAAGAGCGAGGAGGAGCGGGAACGTGGACCTGAACACTGACCTGCAGACCAGCGGAGGAAGAGTCTGCTTTGGTCCTGCTGCTGGACTCCGAGTCCGGGTTCTGATCCCGGTCCTGGATCTGATCCCGGTCCTGGATCTGATCCTGGGTCTGGATCTGGTCCCGGTACTGGATCTGGTCCCGCTCCTGGTTCTGATCCTGGTCCTGGATCTGATCCTGGTCCTGGATCTGATCCCGGTCCATCTCCTGGTCCTGGATCTGATCCCGGTCCATCTCCTCCAAACACGTGGCCACCACTCGTTGCCTGCTGGGAAATGTAGGATTATCGTACTCATGCGCGGATTAATACACAGGCTTCCCTAGGCTGCAGCCTAGAACTAGGGGCCCCAGGTGTGGAGGGGCCCTTGGATTGGTCAGACTATTTTTAGAAATGTTAAATACACTACAATGGTATAAAAAAAAGTGACCTCTATTGATCCGTGGGGTGATAAACAAGTAAAAAAGCACTGACTGGGCAAACATGGGTCACTTCTATCCAATCAGCTCATTGATTGGATTTGCCGTTCTTCCGTCACAATGCTGTCGCCTATCAATCTTACAGCGGCAAAATGTCGGACAAGAAAGTCAGTGGCGCTCAGAAACGTAAAGTGCAGCGGGAGAAAGAAAAAAGGGACAAGGAATTATAAATGAAGATTCCAAAGCTAACAGGGTATTTGAAGTCTGGTGGTTGTCAGGGTCAAGATGTGGAGGCGGATGACGCTGACCGCGACCACCGCGACTCGTCTTCGTTGGCTATAGGCCTGCTCCCTTGAAGTCAACGGCTCGAGGCGTCATTCGAGGATTCTGGCGTCGACGCGCATTCCTTGAGTCGAGCCGTCGTATTTTTAGGGAAGGGGGAGGGGGGGATGCTGCAGTAACAGCAGGAGCTACATGTGAAGTGTGTTATGCGGTGAAAGAAAGCAACAGGTTAAAACATGGCGAGTAAGAAATCAAAGGTTTGGAAACATTTTGAAGTTGTGAAGGATGACCCTAAAAAAGTACAGTGTTTGATGTGTAAGCAAGAATTTGCTTACCATTCAGCAACGACAACCATGGGAAACCATTTGACGAGGGTAAGCAAGGAGCTGCTCAGTCTATAAATCAGGCTTTGTTGTAAACTATTAAATATCAATGAAATAAAATCAATGATCAATTGTAGCCTAATATTTTATTCATGGTAACATTCTGTCAGGTCCACCCGTCGACATGGACGCCGGCCACCAAGGATAGTGAATCGTCTGGTTCGGGAACTTCGCAATTAAAACAGACCCAGCTGCACGTGGTAGTTTATAGATTTATTTCATTTAAAATGCTTAAAACAATGTTCATATTACTGTTGCATGCACTGTATGTTCACATGGTTTAAACAGCACTTGGGTAAAAAGCCAAATTGATACGGGGGGGGGGGCGGGGGTACTTAAAAAACTTGCCGTTGACGCGTCGCATTAAACTCCCCGACTTGAGTCGACCAGCTAAATCCTGCGTCGGGGACAGCCCTAGTTGGCTAATGAGGAATGTCCGACAGTGTCCGAGTGTAATACTGAGGCTTCGAGAACGGAGCCCGCAGACTCAGCGGGTTCTGCTTCTGGTGTCCCGGGAGTTAGCCACGATGTGCTAGCCTCCGCTAATGCCTCCGCGAGTGTTTCACCTGTTTCTGCAGAGAGTGCACAAGACGGCAGCAATCCTGCTAATGCTACCTGGAGCTCGGATCCTGCGTGCTGGGAGACAATTGATGAAGATATGAGGAAATACTGGATTAAAATGGGGCCTGAAACATGTCAGAATAAAGATGCAGATGTGGCTGCATCTGAAAGACAACACAAACACCATAAAAGATACTTTTCTAAAACGTTGTTTAAAAGGAACCCTGGCTATTAAGACATGTAGGTCTTAAAAGATAAATGTTGGTATCAATTATAACAATGTGATATAAAAAACCTTTTTGATGTCTTCGTTTTTATAAAATTTGAAAATATAATTTAACATGTAGGTCGCCATTGTTGTTTACATTCTGGGTAGTGACGTCAGACGGTGGCTCCTGCTAACCCCCGTACACTGTTTTGACACCCAGAAACAGATGAAAACACAGCTAAACAGGTGACGGCGCACCAGAAACACAGATCAAAAAACAGCTAAACATTAAGGTGACGGCGCACCTACAAAAAAGTAAAAAAAAAAAAAAAAAAAGTACAGCACCATAAAGCATGAACTACAAAAACACCATAAAACTCAGATAGACTAACAGACCACACGTTTGAACTAGCAGATAGCTGATGCTACAATAAAAACCCCAGCCAGATCTGGCGTCATTAAATTAAATAAAGATGTTCTTGCCTATTTGAAGCGAAGTCTGCGCCTCCCGTTTCGTCAAAGTCCCGGGCCAGTCCCCTCAGCCTCTGGTCTGTCATCACCCAGCACCGAAGCCGGTTTTAGGGGGGCGGCAGGGGTGGGCTTTGCCCACCCAAACGTGCATCTGCCCACCGCTGCTCCATCCCGGCCAGAGCGGAGAGCGGAGAGTGGAGAGCGGATGGCGGTGCGCTGCAGGCTGTAGAGCCCCGGCTACGCCGTCTACGGCGTAGGCTACGCAGGCTACGCAGGAGCCTACGCCGTCTACACCGTAGGCTACGCCATAGGCTACGGCGTCTACGCCGTAGGCTACGCCGTCTACGCAGGAGCCTAATGCACTGGTAAGATGCGCACGACATTGATCATTTTTGCAGATCTCCCGTGCATCACAGAACTTTGATCCAGTTTGCCTGAACCGAGACGTCTTATGGGCTCCCTCGTCAGCCTCCACGGCCGGGAGAGTGCTGCTCATCTATGTTTTAGATACCTGTCCCAGTTAAACTAACGCGGCTTATCTTCCCAGAGCCACCGCTCTACGTCATCGCCCCCAGAATGCATTGCGCAGGTAAAACATGGCGCCTCCCGCAAGTCAAAATATGTGATAAACATTGTAGATTTTTAAAGCAATTAGATTATTTTATGTGTTTCTAACAACATATTTTAGTATAAGAGAACAATTGTGGCTAATAAGGGACTACATGTCTTAATAGCCAGGGTTCCTTTTAAAAGTTAACTGGCAAATGGCGAAAGTGTGGAAAGAGAATGGTTGCTGTATTCCCCTTCAAAAGGATCTGTATTTTGTTTCGCATGCAAATTATTCAGTGACAGTGATTTTCAGTCAGCTTTCACGACTGGCTACAGTGACTGGAAGAACGCAATCGCACGCCTCGCTGAACATGAAGGATCAAAGAGCCACAAAAAGGCCATGGTAGCCTATGTTACACGCTGTGCTGATGCTGGATGCATTGATACTGAACTAAAGAAACAATTTGACAGTGACTGTGAATACTGGACGGAAGTTTTAAAGAGGGTGGTTGTGGTGGTTAAGTTTTTGGCGGAGCGAGGACTACCATTCAGAGGACACAGGGAAATTTTTGGACAAGCTGATAACGGGAATTTCATGGGAGTTCTGGAAACCATCGCTGAGTTTGACACATTTCTGAAAGCCCATATTGAAAAATATGGCAATGCTGGTAAGGCAACACCTTCCTATTTGTCTTCAACAACATGTTTGGAGTTTATTGAGCTGATGGGGGAGCAGGTCCTTGCAGAGATCATCAGGCAAATAAAAGTGGTAAAGTACTTCAATAAGTGTCGATTCCACGCCAGATGTGACCCACATAGATCAGCTGACATTCATTATGAGATTTGTGTCACCCGATGGCAGGATTGAGAAGCGTTTTGTTAAGTTTCTACCTATTCAAAGTGTAAGGTTAACTAAAGGTTAACACTATACAGCTGTGCAAACTTCCCGTTTTTGTTTGGGCCCTCATTGTTCTTTTGAAACTTTCTTAAGTTTCTTTCCACCAGACATGAAAATTCTCAGTTCCTCTTTAACTAAAAATGTCATGATTCACCTCTACCCCTGATGTCTGTTTCCTCCCACAAACACAGCCGTGTTGCTCTGCAAAGCTCCGACTATTGCTTCCCCTTCTGCAGAGGCGCATTTTAAAAATAATTTCCAACAGTCTTTGGGGTCTTCCTTCGTTACAAACTGGGTTTAATGTTGATTTAAACCTAACACAAAGTCACTCTGCCAGTCTGTTATTGGTGTTTTGCAGGACATGAGTATTGATATAAATAACTAGGGGTGTAACGATACACTAATCTCACGATACGGTACGATACACAATATTGAGGTCACGATAACGATACGATATTATAGCAGTATTTTTTTAACAACCTTGAATGAGGAACATATGACTGGAAAAAATTGTCTTTTATTTGAAAAACACAAAATACAAAACAAATACTGTGCGTTTGCGCTATAGTTACAGTTTGTAGTGCTTTATAACTGTTTAAGTTTTAAAGAGCAAGCCAGGCCAACCATTTTCCACAAGCTGAACTAAAAGTAAATGTCAGGTTTGCATTATGCATCTTCAGTTTCATACAAGTACAAATATTTTGCCACAAACTGAATAGTTTGTGGCAAATGTATGATTAGACTTTTTTCTTTTCCAGAAATTTAACAACTAAAATTAAATAAATAAATAAAAGTAAATAAATACATACAATTTTACATCATAAAAAAGATTGACTCATGCTCACTTATAAAATCCTACACTGTTGAGGGACATTAAAGTACACTGGAACTCAGCAGAAGTTGTCCCCGTGTTTATCCTACTCACGACCCCAAAAAGGTTTAATTTAATAAGGTAAGGCTTAACTCTACACCAGCCTTACATAAGTAAAAGTTCAGAGCTCAAAACCCCCCAAGAGTCCCGTGATCAGGACCGCAAAACGGTACTAGTTTCTTCTGAGCGGAGTAAGATTTTGGTCCACGGGTCGAGGCGTGGTCGGATGCGCGTTACTAGTCAACACAATAGATTAATATTAATAACCCAATATCGCGATACACTTTGTCACCTCCACGACACGTATCGTGACGTTTTTGTATCGCGAAATTTTCGTGGCACCATATATTGTTACACCCCTATAAATAACTGCAGAGGCCAATGCTACGATAATGCCGTCAACATGTCCGGAACTTACAGTGGCCTTCAATCACGCATTAAACAAATTAACCCTTTGGCTGAATGGGTAGCGTGCGCTGCACACACACTTAATTTAGTCGGGATTAACAGTGTGAACTGCTGCCTTGAGACGGAGGAATTTTTTTACTTCGTACAGACACTTTTTAATTTTTCCTCCAAATCCACATCCCGTTGGCAGGTTATTACAGCGGGTTTACAGCCCAATGATAACCACAGAATAGAAACTTTAAAAAGTCTGTCTGACACGAGATGGTCAGCACACGCACAAGCAACAAAAGCACTGCACCAGAACTATCCGAGGATCCAAGAGTCCTTGCTGATGTTAAGTGATGGCTCCAGCCAAAATCTTACAACTCGATATGAAGCAAGGGCACTCTAGGAATAGACGATATTTTACCGTTCACGATATACCATCAAAAAAATTCCCCATGGTAAGAATTTGTCATCTCACGGTAAAAAGGATAAATTCCCATTTATAATGTTTTTGTGTAACAAACATGGCGGAAGGCGGATCTGAGAGCTCGTTGTTAAACGAGGCTCCAGCTCCATTATCTGGAACTGGTTTGGATTTAAAAAGAGAGACAAAGAGCAAGCATCGTCTATTATATGCAGAGTCTGCAAAAAAACAGTGAGTACAAAGGATGGCAATATATTTTATTCTTCATCATGTTGTCTTTTGCACTATTTTGTTACCAAACAGAAGGAAATGGTTGTTACATCTTGATATAACGTTGGACTATTACGAAAAGAAATTGCAATAGTATCTAATTTGTGGCATGTTCCAACCACAGGTTAATTTGCACATGTTATTTATATTAGAAGAGGTCATCACTGATTGGATTTTATTTTCAGTGAACTTTTATTTATTTGTCAATTCAATTCAATTCAATTTTATTTATATAGCGTCTAATACAACAGGAGTTGTCTCTAGACGCTTTACAGAGACCCATACCCAGAACATGACCCCCGAGCAGTTATTACATAAACAATGGCAGGTAAAAACTCCCCTAGTGGGAGAAAAACCTTAAGCCAAACAGTGGCAAGGAAAAACTCCCCTTTAGGAGGGAAGAAACCTTGAGCAGGACCAGGCTCATCAGGGGGGACCCTCCTGCCGAGGGCCAGACTGGTGGGTCAGGGACGGCAACAGCACAGCAGGCAGGTGGAAGCAGCAACGGGATGACCGGGGGTGGGGACCGCAGGCCAGCACACAGCTCCCGAAGCTCCGGCCCAATCAGCAAGTCCCAGGTTGGGGTGCAGGGTCAGGAAAAGACTTGTGCTCCGTAATGTAAGCTACAAGCCACCCACGGCCACCTGCAGGACAAAAGAGAGAAAAGGGAGGAGAAGGGGGGGCCAGCAACGGGATGACCAGGGGTGGGGACCGCAGGCCAGCACGCAGCTCCCGAAGCTCCGGCCCAATCAGCAAGTCCCAGGTTGGGGTGCAGGGTCGGGGAAAGACTTGTGCTCCGTAATGCAAGCTACAAGCCACCCACGACCCCCTGCAGGTTCCGGTGTCCGGCAAAGGATGCTGCAACATGGACAAAAGAGAGAAAAGGGAGGAGAAGGGGGGGCCAGCACAAGAAACCACAGGAGCGACTCTGACACACTAAAGTTTACACTACCTAGAGATTTACCAACACCAGCTAGAGGTTTGCTAAACACTAACTATAGGCTTTACTAAACAGAAATGTTTTAAGTTTAGTTTTAAAGGCGGAGGTGGTGTCAGCCCCCTTAACCCAGATTGGAAGTTGGTTCCATAGTAGTGGCGCCTGATAGCAGAACGCCCGCCCTCCCAATCTACATTTAGATACTCTAGGAACTACAAGTAAACCTGCACTCTGAGAACGGAGAGCTCTGACAGGAACATAAGGCACTATCAGGTCTTGCAAATAATGCGGAGCTAAGCCGTTTTGGGCTTTATACGCAAGTAATACAATTTTAAATTGGATTCTGAATTTTACGGGTAACCAATGGAGCGACGCTAACACTGGAGAGACGTGGTCTCTCCTGCTAATTCCTGTCAGTACTCGTGCTGCTGCATTTTGGATCAGCTGGAGCCTATTCAGCAAATTACTTGGACATCCTGCTAACAACACATTACAGTAATCTAGTCTAGAAGATACAAACGCATGAACTAGTTTTTCTGCATCACTCTGTGAGAGGATTTTCCTAATCTTTGCAATATTACGGAGATGGAAAAAGGCTATTTTACAAACCTGATTGACATATGGTTTAAACGACAAATCCTGATCGAAAATAACACCAAGATTTCTCACAGTTGCACTGGAAGCCATCGCAACACCATCTAATCCCTTCCTAAGATGCTCTGGACCAAGAATGATAACCTCTGTTTTATCTGAATTTAGAAGCAGGAAATTTCTGGACATCCAGTCCTTGATGTCCCTAAGACATGCCTGAAGTTTAACTAACGGTTCTGTTTCATCCGGCTTCATAGACAAATAGAGCTGCGTATCATCAGCATAACAATGAAAGTGTATGCCGTGATTCTGGATTATACTTCCCAACGGCTGCATGTATAAACTGAACAAGATTGGCCCTAGCACTGAACCCTGCGGAACACCATAACAGACCCTTGACTGTTCTGAAGAAACCTCATGTACATGAACAAACTGGAACCTGTCAGATAGGTATGATTTAAACCAACATAGAGCTGTCCCTTTAATCCCAACAACATGCTCTAACCTGTGCAGTAAAATGCCATGATCTATAGTGTCAAAAGCAGCTCTGAGGTCCAGTAGAACCAGTATGGACACTAATCCCTTATCTGAGGCCATAAGGAGGTCATTCGTGACTCGAACAAGTGCTGTCTCTGTGCTATGATGCATTCTGAACCCTGACTGAAAGACTTCAAACAGATCATTTCTATACAAATAGTCACATAACTGGCTTGAAACTGCCTTTTCCAGAATTTTAGACACAAATGGAAGGTTGGAAATTGGTCTATAATTAGCTAAGGTGTCTGGGTCAAGAGAAGGTTTTTTAAGTAAAGGTTTAATTACTGCGACTTTGAAAACCTGTGGTACATATCCTAAACTTAGGGATAAGTTAATTTGGTCCAGTATTGTCGTACCAATAAGAGAAAAAATATGTTTGAATAGTCGAGTCGGGATGGGGTCTAACATACATGTGGTTGACTTAGCTCTATTAACGAGTGAAGTCAGCTCAGGGAGGTCTATAGGATCAAAACAGTCTAGAGACAAGTCAGAGCCTAGGGAAGTCGCTAAAGCTGAAGAAACACCTACAACCGGCTGGTTGATTTCTTCTCTAATTCTCGCGATTTTACTGTTGAAGAAGCCCATAAAGTCCTCACTACTGAGAGCTGCAGGAATGCACGGCTCAACAGAGTTGTGACTCTTTGTCAGCCTGGCTACAGTGCTGAACAGAAAACGTGGGTTACTTTTGTTATCCTCTATCAACGTTGAATAATAAGCTGTTCTGGCTTTGCGAATGGCTTTTTTATATACTATTAGAATATCTTTCCATTCACGATGAGAGTCTACAGACCTACAAGAGTACCACTTCCTTTCCATTTTACGCACGTTTTGTTTCAACATGCGGATATCTGAATTATACCAGGGAGTTAAGCTCCTGTGGCTAGAAACCCTCCTTTTCAAAGGAGCAACTTCATCTAAAGCTGAATGCAACAAATCAGCAGTGTTACTAGCAAGGAAATCAACATCTGCAGAGGTAGAACCCAGGTCACTGGCCTCGACTACATCACTATTTCGCACTGTTGTAAGATAAGCAATGGCCTCCCTAAATTTAACAATAACTTCATCAGACAAACATCTGCTAAAATAATACCTCCTATTTTGCACTTCAACATCAACAAAATTAAATTCAAACGTTATTAAGTAATGGTCGGATAAAAGGGAGTTTACAGGTGACACCAACAGACCATCAGTTTCAACACCGTAGGTGAGAACGAGATCGAGAGTATGATTAAAACAGTGCGTCGGTTTATCCACTTTTTGTGAGATACCCATTGATTCTAGAAGAGAATCGAAGGCTAATTTAAGATTATCGCTTTCAACATCCATATGAATGTTAAAATCACCCACTATGATGAATTTATCTGTGCTGATCAATAATCCAGAAAGGAAATCTGAAAATTCAGACAAAAACTCCAGATACGCACCAGCAGGGGGCCGGTACACTACCACTAACACAACTGGCTTCTCTGATTTCCGGCTCGGAAATTTCAGACCAAGCATGAGGCTTTCAAATGTATTATAGTTGCACTTAGGTTAAATTTTTGTTTGGAGACCGGAGTTATAAATTGCTGCAACTCCTCCGCCTCGGCCCGTGCTTCTAGGAATGTGATGATTAAAGTAGCCGGGCGGAGTTGATTCATTCAAACTAACATACTCTTCCTCCTGTAACCATGTTTCTGTTAAGCAGAAAATATCACTCCTGCTCTCTGTAATTATATCATTTACTAACAGAGACTTAGAGCTTAATGATCGTATATTTAGTAGTCCGCATCTAATTTTTCGGTCTGTAATTGGTACCAAATGTACATTGGTTTTAATTTTTACAAGGTTATCTTGGTTAACGCCTCTATAACGCTGCACCTGGTGAACTTTTGGAGGGCGGGGAACTGCAACCACTTCTATTTTGCTAGGCACCTGGCCAGAGTCGCCAATATCATGTAATCCTACAGTTTTAGAGTCGCTAATTACATAATGCAATCCTACAGTTTTGTTGGCAGGCGTTGGTCCTTGAGAAGCAACAGATGTGTCGCTGAGTGGGGAAAAACGGTTAGACACATGAAGCGGGTGGTGGTGTTCTGTGAGCCCTTTAAGACTACCCTTCCTCCGAACCGTCACCCAGCTGCCCTGCCTGGCCGGCTGCCGGGGAGCTGCAGGGGAGCGGTTACGCTCAGCTGCTACGGGCCGGTCCGCAGAGGATTCTATCGGACTATGGTCTAGTTGGCCAAACCGGACCTCTAACTGACTGAGCCTCGCCTCCTGTTTCGTTATTTATCAGGTTGTATTTTTTTCTACTTTGTGATTTTATAAGCTAAGAAAACTTGAAGGACAATGGTACTTTTGCTGTTTGCACTGTTATCCCACTGTTTAATACAGTTTGAATAAATGTTGAATCTGTTCTTACATTTCAAACTTGTTTAATTTGAGTCATTACAGTTTTGCAGTATAGGTGTACTAATTTAATTGTTTTTTATTAATTCAATTTAATTGGTGTAGTTCAGTAGCTTTTAGTATTCTTTTAGAGCAGTGATTTGGGGACTCCAAAGACTGAATGTGGTGATAGATTTATAGTTAAAAAGGTGGAGTTGAATTGGTATTTTTTTTAATCGTCATCGTTATCGGGATAAATGCCAGAAATTATTGTGATACATTTTTTTTTAGCCAATACCGCCCATCCCTAGGGCACTCTACAGTAAAATGGAACGTTTCCATAAACCAGTACTGCACTGCAAACTGTGGAACTGGATTTATGTAATGGAGTCAATTTGATCAGCTCATTGAGGGATTATGTGGCCAACCTATGGGATAATTTTGACAACTTTGAGAGTGAAGCAAAAAACATGTCTCCGACAGTGTCCAAACAATATACAGCGGCCACACACAGACACAGAAGAAGAAAAAAACAAGCAGATGAGGCAACTGAGCAGGACTGTGAGCAGTCGGGCCGTGACAGGTTCAGAGCAATAGTGTTCCTTGCTGCCATAGATCGTCTCCTTGCTGAAATGGATCGGAGGGATCACTCCTACACACATGTTCAGCACACATCTGGATTTCTGAACAACATTCCATCTATCTCCATAAAAGACCTCCGTTCAGGAGCAGCTGATCTCCAGAGGAAATATCCAGGTGATCTAGAAGAAGATTTTGTGGATGAAATTGGACAATTCATTGAATTCATTAAGGGACAGGATGACACCTCAGCTAGGTCACTGCTGAGTCATATAAAGCTGGGCATACACTGTACGATATTTTAAATGGTTTGATTCAGCCCCATCTCACACTGCACCACTAGATCGCTGAGTTAAAAAGTTCACAGCCCACGATTTATGGTCTCACACTGTATGACCCGATGCTCTGATGCGACCCGTCTGCTCACACTATACGATCATAATCCTCACGTCGGACCCCAGTCCTGCCCACCCAAGCAAAGGTTATGGGGATCCTTTATTTTTTTATAATTTTATTTTTTTTATATATATATATAAAAAAAAATAAAAAATCACAAAATATTTATACCGTTTCTGATTGGGTGGGCACTGCGCATCATTTTTAGACACAACAATGAACGCATACCGCAAAAGTTGTGTCTCGGCGGAGGGACCCGGCGTCCCAGCAAAATGAGCAGAACAGAGAAGTTCAGAACAGCACACAGAGCGCACACTGAAGGCTGATTTATGGTTCCGTGTTACACCAACGCAGAGCCTACGGCGTACGGTATGCGGCGACGTGCACCGTACGGTGGTTAGCGGAACGCGGAACCATAAATCAGGCTTTAGCAATTTGTGCCATTCTGTGTGGCGATGAATGAAAAAAGATGAGACAAAGTCGTGATTGGACAAGGAATTGGCTGGGCAGACGTGGGAAATGCGGTCTTTTTTTCTGCTATTAAAACATGATTTGTAATGTGAATTTGTTTCACTTTAAACTACAAATAATAGTTTTGACGTGACATCAGAGATTGCACATGCTCTCTGCGAAAGGATGAGGCAAATCGGGTCGTAGCACGACCAGGATTTCAAACACGTTTGATTTTCTTGCGAGCACACGATTTGTGATCGGGAGCTCGTCGTGAGGTGTTAATCTCTCGTCGTGAGGTGTTAATCTCTCGTCGTGAGGTGTTACTCTCTCGTCGTGAGGTGTTAATCTCTCGTCGTGAGGTGTTAATTTCTCGTCGTGAGGTGTTAATCTCTCGTCGTGAGGTGTTAATCTCTCGTCGTTACCCCATGTATAACTGCACGAGGCACGACCAACGATTGGGTCGAAATCTGGCCCGATCCAAAAAATAGTCGCGCGACTAGCCGACAATCGCACAGTGTCTGCCGGCTTAAGAGGACGGAGACTACAGTTAGTGTTTCCAAATGTTGATATAGCACTGAGACTCTTTTTGACTTCACCTGTTACCAATGCCAGTGGGAAGCGTTCATTTTCAAAACTTGGACTTGTGAAGAATAAACTGAGATCCACAATGGGCCAAAACAGACTCAATCAAGACGTTATCACTTCCCTCCCATTGTCTACTGTCTACTGTTCACTCTTCAATGTCCTTATATGGTCATTTCCTGTCAAGTTTCTTAATAAAAGCATAATGCAATGGAGGAGGGTACTTTGGGGAAGCTCAGGAGTTCTCAATGAGGGTCTCGTTGCCCTGCACTCCTCTGCCCCCCCCCCCTTCTGCAGAAGTGTTAAAGACCCATTCCAAGGTAGTCTCTGTCTTTCCTCGTTATGAGTTTATGTAATGTAATTTAGACCTAACACACACACACACACACACACACACACACACACACACACACACACACACACACACACACACACACACACACACACACACACACACACACACACACACACACACACACACACACACACACACACACACACACAGCGCTGTCTTCACTCTAGTGTTTAATAGAGAACAGAAACAGAAATAGAGAACAGAAACTCACTGATCTGGTCCTGGTCCTGGTCCTGGATCTGGTCCTGGATCTGGTCCTGGATCTGGTCCTGGATCTGGTCCTGGATCTGGTCCTGGATCTGGTCCCGGTCTAGTTTAATAGAGTCTAACAGAAACTCACCTCTTGGTTCGGACTGGATTCACGGAACCACGGCAGCTTCTCTTACTTCCCCATTTCTCTGGAGGAGCGTCTCTTCTTCTTCTTCTTCTTCTTTTGTGTTTCCGGCAGTTTCAACGCATCCAGGCGTATTACTGCCCTCCTCTGGTAGTTTGGGGCTGAATTAGTTCACAATGGTCACTTATATTAGGTGGGACTCCACCTTCTGTGTGGGGTCTGCTCCGGTCTGTCCGGGTTGGGGGGGTCTCTGTGGCGATGCTCCTTGTGGTCGTGGTCGGTGATGCCTCTCGGTGTGGACGGCCACCCATAGGTAGTGTTTTCCTCACCTGGATCGTTAGTGCTAAGCCATGTCACCGGTCCACTTACTGTGTGTGTGTGTGTGTGTGTGTGTGTGTGTGTGTGTGTGTGTGGGCGTGTGTGTGGGCGTGTGAGTGTGTGCACATGAGTATGAGTGTGAGTGAGTGTGTGTGTGTGCGCGTGGGGGGTGGGAGGTGGGGTCGTATGGGATGTTTTAAATTCTGACTTTGATTGTTATTTTATTCTTCTTGTAAAGCACCATGTGTTGCATTCCTAATGTATGAATGGTGCTATATAAATAAATAAAGTTTGAGTTTGAGTTTATATTCTTGAATAAAGCCCAGTGGCATGCAGAAAATGTATGACTGCCCTTGCTATCAGTTGGTGGTCCTCATGTTGGCCGAGTAATATTCTAACAGAAAAACAAGATAAACCTAGATCTAACAGGGTTCTATATAAAATACTCCCTTCTGCAGAATACTTTTTACACTTCATCAGAACATGTTGAACTGTTTCCGGCCTCCCACACTCACACAACCCACTTGGATGTTTCCCTACTACTAATAAGCTCTGATGTAGCCCACAGTGCCCCAACCTCAATTGAGTCAATTTAACCACGTCAACTCGACTTCCAGAATAGTGATGTGAAGTCTTGACCTTCGGCTGAATATTAAAAAGGTGCCTCCCTCTTTCTTCCTTCTCCCAAATTTCCTGCCACTCTCTCCCAATTCCCTTCTTGATTATAAACCTATACTCAGCCTTTCCTAGTGGGATCTCAACATCCACACCGTCTCGCTTTAAAGGTGCTTTTTAGTGTCTCTGATGAGTAGTTTAACAGTCCATGGTGAATTAGTGTCTGCAATGTTGGTGTACTTTGTTTTGATCTCACCTAAAAAATGTCTGCCACTGTGGTCAGCCTCCTGTCCCACTGTGGTTACCTCGTTCACTCTGGCGGAGCGACACAGCACCGCAAAATGTCCAGTCTTGTGGCAGTTTCTGCACTGAGCATTTCTGGCTGCACAGGCTGCATGTTTGGGGTGATCCTTACCGCACCCGAAACACTTGCCCCTGTCGCCGCGGTGTCCTGGGCTCGCGGTGTGGAAACTGCCGTGCCTTTTTCCCCTTCCCCTGTGCGGTGGGGAAGGAGCTGCGCGTGCATGTGTTTGCGCCACTTCACTGAGGTAGCTAGCATCAGCCGAGCCAGCTCTAGCCTGTTGGCTTATCTGCCCTTTTATCTGTTCCGACTGTCTCACACTCTCCACTGCTCTTTCCAGTGTTAGGTCTGCCATCAGCTGTACTTTTTCCGATAACTCCTTGTCCACAATCCCGATGACCAGTCTGTCTGGTAAAGTGTGGCGTCATTGAGGAAGTGACAGAATCAACGGAGTGGTGCGCCCCGATGGTCCCGGTCCCCAAACGAACAGCTGATGTGAGAATCTGTGTCGACTTAAAAAGACTCAATATGGCAGTTAAAAGGGAGAGGTATGTCTTACCCACCATAGATGACATACTGCCACGACTGGCAGAGTCCCGAGTGTTCTCCCTGCTTGACGCGGCTAGTGGCTTCTGGCAAATCCCGCTGTAGAAGGAAACAGTCCCTGGATAACACACTCATATGACACTTAATTTGTAACTGCAAACTAATTTTGTACCTTTTCCTGTATACTGTATATCTGTCAATAATAATAAAAAAAAAAGGATTGGAAAACTGGGCTGGTAGCCAAGACGGCGACCTGTTGTGTTGTCTGTCTTGTCTTTTTAATTAGCAGACGAGGCGTTATCTTGGCACCTCCCGCGTCCGACCACCGCGGGGCTACTGCGCATGCCCCTGACTACTGTGGCATGCTGGGAAATGTGGTTTTCATGTCACATTCGTAACATCACAACTTTCCCCCAATAAAAGAAATAATATTTACCCCTTACAACAAAACAAGTGTGTTTTGACTAGTTTCTCCCAAAAATAGTGACTTTACTTATTAAACTCTATTTAACTTTTTAATATACTTGCTTCTGCCATAAGAAAATATTAAAGTGCAAACTTCAAGTATTCAAAACAACAACTTAGAATCGTGTGAACAATTTTCTTTTTTTTTCTTTAAATAAACAAGACGGTGACTCAAAACAGATGTAGGAATAAAATGAGAATTTTTTTTTTTTTCCCCTCCAGTAAGTATTAAACTATAAACAGTCCATGTTGCTCCTTTTCAGCTCCTTTTCAGCAACTTATAATACTAATGTAGCCCAGTTAAAATATAAGCCATGGTTTTAATAGAATTAAAAGAATTAAATACTGGTTTGTTTAAAAAGTGTTAAAAAAGCTTTTAAAAGGTATAGTGTGTTTTTGTTTACAAAACGTTTTTGTAATTTCATTCTTATGTCATAGAAGTTTGTTTGTTTTGTTTTTGTTTAAAAAAAAAAGAAGAAATGTTTACTGTATGTCTCATCATCTGAAGTGAATCAATAAACTGAAAAACAATCAATCAATCAAATTGTATTTGTATAGCACCTTTCATCCAGGTACATGAAATACAAAGTGCTTTGAAATTTTGACTGAAAAATAAGCATAATAAAAACAAAAATAAAAACTGGGAGACCAATGCACACTGACATACAATATAGTTAATTAAAATGAAAGAATGATAAAAGTTCAAGAATTAAGGCTAAAAAATAATCAGTCCACAACAATAAAATATAATAAAATGGATCAAGACGTGATGACGCGTGGATTCCCCACGTGTCAGTTACTTCAGAGTTACTTCAGCACATCCAACATGTTTCTGCATGTGTTGGCACTTTTTCTGGACTAGAGGGCAGCAAACACCTGCACAACTCACTTAAATGGTGTTCAGTTTCAGTTTTGATATGATATTCAGTTAAATCATTACACCGCAGCCTCGATCTGTGATTACAAAGAGTCTTTAAGAGATGGGTTCAACTGTCGCTGTAAGAAATCAAGAAAAAGTGCAGCAAAACTGTAAAGGACCACTGGACCATTACAACTGACAGACTTCTTCAGATTTAATTCATTTCCATTTTATTTATATAGCTTCTACTGCAAAACAAGCTGCTTTTCAGAGACCCAGAGTAGGACCCCCGGAGCAAATATTAGTAAAGAAACGTCTCAGATGTGAAACTGCTTGTAGTTTTTAACTCATTTCGGAAGGAAGAGCTACCTGTTTTTACTTTAATTTGAAAACTCCGTTTCCAGTCAGATTGCCTCTTCTAAGCTGGTTTCCACAGGCCTTGTTTGTGTCTCTCACCAGATCTGGCAACACTTGGCTTCACTGCGGTAGTGAGGTTTGGTGGTTTAGATACAAAAACCATTGAGTGAGGTTCATGGAAAGATCCCGTTTGGGGTTAAAATAAGCACTTTACTTTAAAGTTAGATGGTAAACACAAGTTCAACAATAAAAGAACAAGACATGAACAAAAAGAAAACATATTTTCTCTGAGAACAAAACAAGTCAGCAGTCCCCTCCTGTCACAGTCATAATGATACATGAGCAAAATGTTGGTTTACAATAGGATAGAAATCCCTCAAGTTTTGGCCCAGTGTTGTGCTGATGCACCAGTCTGAACCCTCTCCACATGATGAAACATGAAAATAATCTGCGTTTGTTTCTCCGTTTGTAATGAAGAATCACCTCAGCTTGAGTTTAAATGAACCACTGTTGGAGTAAAGCAATGTTCCCGTTCCATCCCAAAGCTGATCCATTCATATATGGCCAATTCTCGCATCCCGTCTGTGTGTCCTTTGCTGGCGTTGCCATGGCAGCCCTCATGCATGGAGCTGATGTGAGCAAACTGAAATGGAGGGTGAACTGTGTTGGGTGGAGCTGTGACAAGTTTCAAGAAAGCGCCAGAGATGAAGGACGCTTATGTGCGCTGCTCTGGTTGATGTGGGTTTTAGGCCCAATCTCAATTATCCCCCTTCTTTTCTTCCCTACCCCCTAAAAAAGAAGGGGGAGATTTTAGGGCACTTGAAATCTAGGGCACTTGGCCCAGGTGCCTGTCCCAATTCTCCTACTCCCCCTCGTTTTCATCCCTACCCTGATCAGGAAGCTGAGAGCCAAAAGCTGTTTTAATTTCAGCTGTAGCGCTGTTAATATGCCACTTTATTAAGTTTTAATATTTTTTCCGGCGTAAAAGTAACCTTTAAGATCCCCAACCTGGGCTCAGTTTTCGGAGATGAGAAGAGCCGCCGGCCCAGGGGAGCAGCAGCAGCCGGAGTACAGACGTGATCGCTGGGTCGACCCACGCTGTCAGCCCCGGGAGAGAAACCTGCAGCTCTGTTGAGTAGGGTGTAGGCGTAGGGTGTAGGCGTAGGGTGTAGGCGTAGGGTACGGCGTATGGCGCACATCGCCGCGTAACCTACGCTGTAGGTTCTGCGTCAATTTAACGCGGAACCATAAAACAGCTCCGCTATCTTCACTTCAGCTTTATCTGAAAGTGTGTAAATTACCCAGATAACAGCTTTGTGGTTTCTGAAAACTATTATATCAGAAACATCCAAAACAAATCTGACAAGTCACAGGATTATTTCTCTGTATTTCCCACAAATAAATGCTTGCTCCCTTGGTCACAATCTGAGACGACTCTGCAAATGATGTTTGCCCTCGGTTGGAGAGTCAAATCGACGCAGAGCCTACGGCGTAGGTTACGTAGCCTATGGCGTAGGTTACGTAGCCTATGGCGTAGGTTACGTAGCCTACGGCGTAGCTTACGTAGCCTACGGCGTAACCTAACAGCCTTTACTCTGGCACAATTTTCGCGAACAACGGACAAAAAAGGGATTATGTACATTCACTGAGTGAATATTATGAAAGTAAAATATATATTTCTTGCTAGAAATGTAATCAAAACGCATTTTTATGCAGAAACTAACTCAAAATATTGATTTTATTAATTATTATGTGTATATTTATGTATGTGTACGCATATGTATGCGTATATATATGTATATATATTAAATATAGTAATAATGCACATATATATACTTTTGGTTTCTACCGTCATGGTATCAATCATTAATATTTGTGCAGACAAGGGAAAAAAAAAAAAAAAAAAAAAAAAAAAGATTTTATTCACTAAAAAATAAAAAAATGTCCGCCATGTTTTTTTTTTGGATTCAGTCCGCAAATGACGACGAAAAGCATTCTGGGGAATTTTTATAACCCCTCGCTCGCGAAGTCAGCATGTGAAATCACTCGCTGTGAAGGGGCTATTTTCAGCCCCTTCACAGCCCACTCCCCCTAGGTGAAAAGAGGAATTGGGACACCACTACCTTCACGGGAACTCGCAAAATTTAGGGGGAGGGATCAAAACGAGGGCGAGGGGGAGAATTGGGACGCACCCTTAATGTTTCAAAACACTTTTTGAAACCTTATATGAGCAAAACAGAGTGTTCAGATTGAGAAGTTGTCTGTTAAAATTCAACTGAAATCACATTTGAAACTACTTCCAAAAGTGGTTTCTACCTGAAATGTGAAAAATTTTAATAAAAACGACTCTGAAATTTGAACATGAAAAGCTTTTTCTTGCTTTAGTTTATCCTGACCAGAAGTGCACATTCTCGTACGTCTTCCATTCGCAGCCGTATCTGCTGGTACACAATGTACCGAACCTAATGTAACCCAGGTAGCCATGGTTACCACTCCTGTCTGTTCCTGACAGTCAAAGCTTTTAGTGATGTCACATCCCCCTTCACTTCCTCCTCAGTCCACTTCCTGCCAGCTAAATGTTTGGTGTGCTCAAGCAGTGTTAGCAGTGTTAGGTGTGCTGCCCGGCTGTGTGCCAGAGATTTCATTCATACTCAGCGGCCAGGTTTTTTGTGTTAGATGGTGAGCTTTCCCCAGTCCTGGAACTGAACCTGAGATCGAGCCTGGACTCTCCTCCCACAGTCCCCATCATGTGTGGTAGGCTTGTGCCTTCTCCCCAATAGGGAGAACCCCCCCAGTCCAAACCCCAGTCCCAACCTCTGCCCAAGCCCCAGTCCAAACCCCAGTCCCAATCCCAAATCCTTAAGTCTGAACTGACTGACTGAACATTGAACATTGAACAACTTAAAGGGCCCCAGTTTGTTATTTTCAATATTAATGCAAATGTGTTTTTTGTTTGTTTGTTTAAATATTAATATGCATATTCAACTTGAAACGTTTCTGCCTCTGGTTGGTCATTCACACTATACACATTGAGCTCAGCAGCCGAACCTGGTTTTTCTAAACATATTTCACTAATTCTCATTAATGGTCAATTAGCCTATCAAATAAGTTGTTATCCATTGCGCTTGCTACAGCTTGGTGAGCTAGCCAGGAGCTCAATAAGTGTGAATACCTTTGATTTTTTTTTTTGGTTCATTTGCATATTTTCATGTCAAAATGGAGTTTGTTAAACTTGGGGTTAATTTAGCCAAGTCAGTGCTTGTCAAAAGTGACACAAACACATCAGAGACAGATCGCAAACTTCTTGACATTTTAACAACAACCTTTGGGCCTATTGAAAGAGTTGAAAGTGTTGAAGACCCTCTGGATACTAAACACAAAAACCTGGTCATTGAGTTTATAGATGACTCCGCCCTAATCACTTCAGAGTCACTGTTACTAATGGTGCAAGAAATGGAGGATGAAGGAGTTGTCTATAATATAACATCTCTTGCAAATGAGTACACAGCTATTGTGGGTGGTACACACACTGAAAAATATCTCAAACAAATTACTGATGTAGCCATGTCTACTGGCAAAAGTTTTGAGAGCGTGTTAAAGGACATGCTCACTCATATGAGCAAGGAACTGAAAGAATCCAGTGAGGAGGAAGTGACTGCTGTTCTCAAAGTTGAAAAGGAGGAAAACACAGGAAATGGAAACACAAGACGTGTTACCAGAACAGTTTCCCTCTCAGCTGATGATTTGAATCCCCCTGAAGTACAGACAGTTGTGGTGGAACATATTTTGAGGAAAGAGGATTTCACTTCTCATTCAATGTCCCCACTCAAACTTCGGGCTTTCTCTGGGAAACCAGAGAAACCCAGTAACGAAACAGACTATGAGACCTGGCGTTCTCAAATCGATATATTGCTCGCAGACCCTAGCATGTCTGCCATGAATGTCACGAGGCGCATCTTCTCGAGCTTGCTGTCTCCTGCAGCCGAGGTAATTAAAGGTCTTGGACCTGAAGCAGTACCTGCTACATATCTACAGGTTCTTGACGCAGCCTTTGCTACTGTTCAGGATGGAGACGAGCTTTTCGCTCAATTCTTGACTACTTATCAAAATCAAGATGAAAAATACTCCGCCTATCTACAGCGTCTACAACTTACCTTGAATACTGTAGTGAAAAGAGGCGGAGTTCAGTCTGCTGAAGCAGAGAAACATCTCATCCGACAATTTAGTCGTGGATGCCTGGAAAATGCAGTAATAACAAATCTGCTTGAACAGAAAAAGGAACACCATCCTTCCTTTTCAGAGCTACTGGTCTTGCTGCGCACTGAGGAAGACAGACAGCTGGCAAAAGAAACACGCATGAAAAAACAATCAAGTACATCCAAGAGACATGTTCACTTGAGCTCACACAGTGCATGTGCCTGTGGTGCAACATCAGAACATGACGGCAATACAATTAAAGATCTCCAGAAGCAAATGAATGAACTGCAGAATCAATTGACATCACTGCTTTTGCAGAAGAAAACAAAAGCCACATCATCAAAGGCTAACCCATCTGCTTCTGCTGTGCCCCAGTCCTCTACCAGACCAAGGCCTTGGTACTGTTTCAAGTGTGGTGAGGACGGTCACATCATTACATCCTGCAGTAATGCAGCCAATCCCACTTTGGTGATGGAAAAGAAAAAGCAACTACAACAGAAACAACAGACATGGGACATGAAGAACAAAACGAATAAATCAAACTGAAAGCAGTCTCTGTGGAGGGACAACCAGAGGCTGCAGTGAACCAATGTCCCGTGAATTGTAAACAATCACAACCCACTTCTCATGTCTGCAAATTACCAAAAGGACTCATCGGTACCAAAAGCACAGCACAAGTGTTCATCAAAGGAACACAATTCAACTGTCTATTAGATACAGGATCTCAGGTGTCAACGGTCCCCTATTCCTTTTATTCCAGTTTCCTTTCTGACCAAGAAATCAAACCACTGGTTGAATTACTGGAAGTTGAGGGGGCTAATGGTCAGAGTGTGCCTTACATGGGCTACATCGAACTTGATCTTACTTTTCCTGCTGAGTTCCTTGGCACGTCCATAGACATACACACTCTTGCTTTGGTGGTACCTGATGTCCAATCAATGCAGTCCTTGGTTCTTATTGGCACGAACACACTTGATGTTCTCTATGAGAGAAGTCTGGAAGATAATCTGCCAATGAATCATTCACTCCCATATGGGTACAGAGCGGTACTGAAGATTCTTGAGCTGAGATACAACCAATCCAATCATGGTGTAATCAGACTCCACGGCAAGAATCCCCAAACCATTCCTCCAAGAGGAACAGTGGTTCTGGAAGGAACATCTGCCAATTGCTTTTTGCAAAACGCTGTCATTGAGCATCCATGCTCATTCTCTTTACCTGGCAGCTTGATTGTTCAAGCATGCTTGGGTGACTGTTCTAAACATCAACCCTGTCAGTTGCCTGTCATTGTGAGCAATGAATCTGATCATGATGTTATCATCCCTGCCAGATCTCCTATTGCACAAATGAGTGCAATCAACACCGTCATTACAAAAGAGCAAATTGCATCTGATTCAGTGCATTCTTCATCTCAGTCACTGAACTTCAACTTCGGTGACTCACCTCTCTCATCTGAATGGAGAGAGCGCATTACAGCAAAGCTTAGCAGCATCCCAGAAGTCTTTGCTAAACATGACCTTGACTTTGGCAAAACTGATAAAGTTACTCACCGAATCAAACTTTCAGATGAAACTCCATTCAAGCAAAGGCCAAGACCCATCCATCCTCAAGATGTTGATGCTGTTCGCACACATCTGCAGGAACTCTTTGAAAGCGGAATGATCCGTGAATCTGAATCACCCTTTGCATCACCCATCGTGGTGGTAAGGAAGAAAAATGGCACTGTACGACTTTGCATTGATTACAGGAAGTTGAACTTACAGACCATCAAGGATGCTTATGCCTTGCCAAAACTTGAAGATGCCTTCACAGCCCTCTCTGGCTCTGAATGGTTCTCGGTACTCGACCTGAAATCAGGTTATTACCAAATTGAAATGGAGGAAGCAGATAAAGTAAAAACTGCCTTTGTATGTCCCTTAGGATTTTGGGAATGGAATCGCATGCCCCAAGGAGTAACAAATGCACCGAGCACTTTTCAAAGGCTAATGGAGAAATGCATGGGAGAAATGAACTTGAAGGAGGTCCTTGTCTTCATTGATGATTTAATCATCTTTGCACCTACCTTGGAAGAACATGAAGCAAGGCTAATGAAAGTGCTCAACCGGCTGAAAGAGTTTGGTCTCAAACTCTCTGTTGAAAAATGTTTTTTCAAACATCTGTGAAATACTTGGGACATGTAGTTTCACGCAATGGCGTTGAGACTGATCCAGACAAGATTAAAGCACTCACTACCTGGCCAGTACCCAAAACCTTGAAGGAACTCAGATCCTATCTTGGATTTGCGGGGTACTACAGAAGATACATAAAAGGCTATTCTGCTATTGTCAAACCCCTCCATGATCTCACATCTGGCTACCCGCCATCCCAGAAAAAGTTCAGAGCAACAATTAAACCAGAACAATATTTGAATCCCAAACAGCACTTTGGAAACCGTTGGACACCTGCTTGTCAGGAGGCTTATGACACTGTAATTCAGAAACTCACTACTGCTCCAGTTCTAGCTTTTGCTGACCCCCAGAAACCATACCTACTGCATACTGATGCCAGCTCCATTGGTCTGGGAGCTGTGCTATATCAGGAGCAGGAAGGACAGAACCGAGTCATTGCTTATGCGAGCAGAGGACTCTCTCGCAGTGAATCCCGTTATCCAGCACATAAACTGGAATTCCTAGCTCTCAAATGGGCAGTAACTGAAAAGTTCAGTGACTATTTATATGGAAATGATTTCACAGTTGTAACGGACAGTAATCCTCTTACTTACCTCTTGACAACAGCTAAACTGGATGCAGCCAGCTACAGGTGGCTTGCCTCACTTTCCACCTATTCCTTCAAGATCCTGTATCGAGCAGGCAAGCAAGCTGCTGATGCAGATGGGCTTTCCCGCAGACCACATGGTGATCTGTTGGACGATTTCAAATCTCAAAAGGAAAGGGAGCGAATACTAAAGTTCTGGGAACATCATTTGCCTGATTCTGAACTCATTCCCATTGACCAACCCACTGTTCAAGCCATTTGTGACAGACAGCTTGTCTACAGTTCCTATCCCCCAACACAGACTCTTGTCCAATCCCTTTCCATGTCCCTTACAGCCCTCCCAGACAGTTTTACACATGACCAGCAGTTCGGATCCTCAGTCATTCCTCAACTTACAGAAACTGAGATCGCTGCAAAACAAAGAACTGACCCAGTCATACAGCATGTGATAACTCAACTGGAAAGTGGAATCACACCCCCTCCTACCTTGAGGGATGAACTTCCCAACCTGCCACTTCTTCTTAAAGAACTGAATCGTTTGGAGCTCCGGAACAACGTTCTTGTAAGAAAGAGGCAAATCGGTTCTCAATGTTCTTTCCAACTGGTCTTACCACAAGAACTGCGAAACCAAGTTCTCATTGGTCTGCATGACCGTATGGGCCATATGGGAATGGACAGGACACTTGATCTGGTCCGAACCAGATTTTATTGGCCAAGGATGTCTGCTGATGTAATCACAAAGATCAAAACCTGTGAAAGGTGTGTGAAAAGGAAATCCTTACCTGAGAAGGCTGCACCTCTTGTCAACATAAAGACAACAAGACAGCTGGAACTCGTGTGCATGGATTTCTTATCACTGGAACCAGATGGAAGGATCAAAGACATTCTTGTAATGACGGACCATTTCACGAAATATGCTGTTGCAATACCCACACCAAATCAAAAAGCCAAAACTGTTGCCAAATGTCTATGGGATAACTTTCTAATTCATTACGGAATTCCTGAAAAACTCCACAGTGATCAAGGACCAGATTTTGAATCCCGAACAATAAAGGAACTTTGCAAAGTAACAGGAATACACAAAATCCGGACAACACCATATCACCCCAGAGGAAACCCAGTGGAACGATTCAATCGTACACTGTTGAACATGCTCGGAACTCTAACAGAACAGGACAAAAGTAACTGGAAGGATTTTGTCAAACCACTAGTGCATGCATACAACTGCACCAGGAATGATGTCACCGGATTCACGCCTTACGAACTTATGTTCGGACGTCAACCGAGACTCCCCATTGATTTAGCTTTTGGACTGCCCGTTACAGACAACCAAACTACTTCTCATTCTCAATATGTTCAAGATCTCAAATCTTACCTAGAAGAAAGCTATAAAATAGCGACTGGAAATGCAGAGAAAGTCATGCAAAGAAACAAAGCCAGATTTGACAAGCATGTTACTGCCTCCGAATTATCTGTTGGAGATCGTGTTTTGGTCAGAAATGTACGCTTAAGAGGGAAACACAAACTAGCAGACAAATGGGAATCTGACGTGTACATTATTGTTAAAAGAGCTGGTACTCTTCCTGTTTACACCGTCAGACCTGAGAACAAGGACAAGCCTTCTCGAACATTACACAGGGATCTTCTACTCCCTTGTGGGTACTTACCTGCACCTGTAATATCTCAACCGAAGAAACAGCCACTCAGACCAAAACCACTCCCGCAACCAGATAATCCTACCAACTCAGAAGACCTATCAGATGAAGAGGAAACCATCCCATCTCGCTGGTACAATTCTGAACCTCCTAAATTCACAACAGTAATTCACGTTCCAAACCCATCTCTCATGGTTCCAACACCCATGGAGAGCATATCCTCTGGTGCAGTACCAGAGGATGCTCCTCTGAACCTATCCAACTTACCTGATTCCAACTCACCTGATGGCAATGACAACCCTGAAAACTCATACTTACCTGATCCCATACCTGAAACCTCAGACTTACCTGACGACCCTGAAACCCAAGAAAACTTACCTTTACCTGGAACACCAGAACTAAGTTCTGACTCTGATCATGAAGATATAACCCAATCCCCGGACGCACCACTTACCTTGGATTCTTCAATCTCGGACACTAGTGACGACCTCCCCGTGGTTGAGGTCAGGCGTTCATCTAGAGCCTCAAACCCACCAGACCGATTACATTATTCAAAACCTGGGCAATCAGATGCAGCAAAATCATTATTTCATGGGTTAACTACTGCATTAGCATATGCCTTGACAGGCCCAGGTGTTCCTAAATGCGAACAGTGTTCTACGTAATGTACTGATCAATCGACCAAAACCAGTTGACACTAAGCTACTAACATGTACAGGGACGTACCTGAGAAAAGGGGGGGAAAGTGTAACCCAGGTAGCCATGGTTACCACTCCTGTCTGTTCCTGACAGTCAAAGCTTTTAGTGATGTCACATCCCCCTTCACTTCCTCCTCAGTCCACTTCCTGCCAGCTAAATGTTTGGTGTGCTCAAGCAGTGTTAGCAGTGTTAGGTGTGCTGCCCGGCTGTGTGCCAGAGATTTCATTCATACTAAGCGGCCAGGTTTTTTGTGTTAGATGGTGAGCTTTCCCCAGTCCTGGAACTGAACCTGAGATCGAGCCTGGACTCTCCTCCCACAGTCCCCATCATGTGTGGTAGGCTTGTGCCTTCTCCCCAATAGGGAGAACCCCCCCAGTCCAAACCCCAGTCCCAACCTCTGCCCAAGCCCCAGTCCAAACCCCAGTCCCAATCCCAAATCCTTAAGTCTGAACTGACTGACTGAACATTGAACATTGAACAACTTAAAGGGCCCCAGTTTGTTATTTTCAATATTAATGCAAATGTGTTTTTTGTTTGTTTGTTTAAATATTAATATGCATATTCAACTTGAAACGTTTCTGCCTCTGGTTGGTCATTCACACTATACACATTGAGCTCAGCAGCCGAACCTGGTTTTTCTAAACATATTTCACTAATTCTCATTAATGGTCAATTAGCCTATCAAATAAGTTGTTATCCATTGCGATAACAACTTAGGTTGTCAGGTTGCCAACTCCCTGAAAAATAAATCAGGGACACCTCATCGGCAGGGCCGGCCAACCCCATTGCCTTCACCCTTACTGGCGTGGTCAATTTTTTTAGCCCCTTTTTTTGTGAGTGAAACGATTTTTTAACTATTTGACCCAAACCTGAATTGAATTAGATGCATATTTTTGAATGCCATGAACACATGGAAAACACATTATTATCCAGCAATTCAATTTGATAACAAATAACAAAATGAACTGAATAAAATAAGTATCTTTCTCAAACAGAAACCTGTCCTGCTTAACTTAAAATTGTATAAATTAATATAATATAAAAGAAAGTATTTTATAGTATATTATACTATAATATATAATATAATATAATATTATATATATATATATATATATATATATATATATATATATATATATATATATATATATATATAGTGCCAAGTGACAATTTAGGTGCCCTGAAACAGACATCATAACAGGTCTAGCGTGTATTATTTATTTGCTCTTGGGGACGTTCCCGTCCCAGTCTGCATGAAGAAACCTCAGACTGAAGACATTCCTGACACTCTGCTGTTGAATCACTGCTTTCTGAAGATGATGTGCATTTTTAGGAGGTTCAGCGACGTCTGCGGCACGGCCCTCATTTATCAGCTCGTTCAGCTTCTTCGAGTCTTAAAAAATCTTAAAGGAGACCTATTATGAAAAACAGGTTTTCTCTGTCTTTAACATATATAAAGTGGTCTCCCCTCAGCCTGCCAACTCAGAGAAGGAGGAAAGCAACCAGATTCTGCAGTGTCTGTACAGCCGCCCAGATGATCCATCCAGTGTGATGTGGATCTACGAGCCAATAAGA
Organism: Cololabis saira; assembly: GCF_033807715.1. Taxonomy (NCBI): domain Eukaryota; kingdom Metazoa; phylum Chordata; class Actinopteri; order Beloniformes; family Belonidae; genus Cololabis; species Cololabis saira. Next base: position 2,920,994 of record NC_084587.1, on the reverse strand, counting down.
TTCTGCTCCCCAAAGTTACGTAACCAAAATGCGATTTACATCGGTTGTCCTCCGATGCGTGAAACCACACCCACAACTACCTCCACCGGCCGGAGCTTCCACCATTTTTTCGTAGCGGTGTATCGCGTCATTCAGGCAGCCAATCAGCATAGAGCCTCATTATCATAGCCCCGCCCACTCAGAATCCTGCATAGATAATGAGGTTAGAGAATGGGAAGATAAAGACATGGCTCAGAGGCTGAATTTCTAATTTATTTAGCAAAAACAATCAAAAGCTTGTTTTTAAGACATTCAAGGCCTGTTTAAAATAGGTATTAGATGCCATAATAGGTCCCCTTTAAATAAACTGATCCGGTGGATAGTTGGTCAGAGCTGGTCATAGCTGGACAGTCTACAGGTCTTTGGGTAAGACTCCTGTTCACAATGTGAGGGCTGTTGGAAATCAGTCCACACACATTCAGATGTCCAGGTTCTTCCTGCTGTCATGCTCGTCAATTTCATCGGTCTACTCCTCCAGCGACCCGCCATCCCTCCTCCCCCCTCCATCAATCAACTAAACCCTCAGAGGCAGACTGAATGAATCAGAGCTGATGTGAAGGAAAAGAAGTGTGGAACAGACCCCGGATTTATCTGCAGTGCACGGATGCAGAGACGCAGGACACTGAATTAAAAAGAGAAGAAATTACACCAGGACCTTGGACCTTTCTGTGAAGTCTAGTTTCCTCTATTATTTTAACAAAGTATATAAGGTTTTTTGTGTCATTTACAAGGAGGTACCATTATGTTTAAGACAGAGTTTTATTCATAGTCCTGATTGAGTTTTTCAAGTTAAGTTCACTGCAAGGTGGCTGTGTGGGGAACTGGTGGCCATAGGGGTCACCACACTCCCCAGTAAATGAGGTCTGTGCCCCGGTATAATCTCACACAGTAGAAAACCATCCAGCAGTGAGGGACACTGTGATATAGGCCCAAACGTAACAAGGGCAGAAGAAAGTTAGCGTAGACCAGTGGTTCCCAAACTTTCTGGCGAGCCCCCCTTTGGTTTATAAGAAAATCCTTGCAACCCCTTATAACCTCTTTTAAATAACACAACAAAACACATTTACACGGTTATTTTTTCAAGTGTAACTGTTTTTATTTATTGTGCAACAGTATTCTTTGCTTTCAGGGTAATTATGTTCAGTGTAACAATATTAAACATTCAATACATTTTTCAAAAAATGCCTCTCCCCATCCAACAACCCCCATCAAAAACCTATCCATCATACTCAGAGGCAGTTCTAAAGTCTCTTGGGGCCCTGGGCCAAAATTCACACGGGGCCCCTCCAACAAATTAAAAAACGTTATATACAGTAAATAATCTGATGCTAAGAAATTTGAAAGAAAAACACAAGTTTAAATAATGCATCTTTATATTGTTTCAAAATAAAATATAAACACCACTGGCACACAACGCACAATTAGGGGGGGCACGCTTTTTGGTGTCTAGCGTCGCAACGGTAACGCTTTTGACTGAGAAAAGTAATGCCCATCGTCGCAGGCAGGCCAGCTGACAGTCTTGCCTGGGCCCGAGACAAAATAATCTAAGATGGGCCCCCCTGCACCCGGATCTCTCCTTCTCCCTCTTCCTCTCCTCTCCTCTGCACCTCCTTTCCCTCTCCTGTTCCTCTCCTCTTCTCTTCCTATCCTGTTCCTCTCCTCTCTCTCTGCAAAAGACAAGTGACAGGCATTAACAATAATGGTTAACATGAACAAACTACACACACTGGTTAGTGCCAAATACACTCTTCATATGTATTGGAATTCTGACACTAGCAGGAAATAAATGAATATTTACCATTGTATTTTAGACTACTGCTGTTGTGACATGTTTAGATTTCCAAAGGCCATGCGCCAAACATTTTGCGGCACAGTATCAGTCCAGCAGAGATCATTTTAGATGCTTCCCGTGGCCTGAATGCATTAAGTGACGGGAGCATTATTTGATAGGATGTTACTGGACTATCAAATTATGCTACCCCTGAAATATTGATTTAAAATGGATAATATGGGATGTTGAGTATTTGATCCTTCAAAATAAACTACCCATGACATGAATTGCATTACACTTTGTGAACATTATAGGATAAAGAGAAGAAAAAAAAACAATTCTATCGCTTTATTTGATATTCATTCAGTCATTGGCCTTTATTTAACCAGCAGGTCATTAAGAACATTCTTATTTACAGTGATGGCCTGGCAAGAGACAGGGACCACTTGGGGGGGAAAGGAAGTGGGCTAGGGAGTAAAACAGTAAAATTGTAGCTCTACAAAGGTAGAAAATGATTAGGTAGCATTTTTTGGTAGGGTAGCAAAAATCGACAGACGCTATCGGTTTATGCGGTGGTAGCATTTTTCGACGAATCAGCAGAAATCGACAGAACTCCGGCTCGGTCTGCGCGTTGCACCCAGAGCGACCGCTTCGCCACCGAGCTCAGCGGTGCGAGACGGACCTGCCGCGGTGTTTGCGCCGCGCCTGCGCCCGAATTGAACATTTAGACCAGACGATTTTTTTGTTTTGTTTTGTTTTGTTTTTCTCAGATCCGGGGCTTTTGGAAAAACATTCAGGGCTTGAGCCCAAGTAGCCACCCCCTAGATCCGCCTCTGGTTGGCTGCGCTGTTTCTTACCTTGCTCTACGCTGACTTTATTAATTCCAGCTTCACCACCTTTTTTAAAATATTTGTGTAGAGAATCTCTGAGGCCTCTATTTTCTTCTTCTCTTCTTCTCCTTTCTCTTCTTTTCTGAGCACCGGACTTGTGCTGTGTACTTGTACATTTTGAGCGCAATGAACTTCAAATTAAATGATAACATCAAATTTTGATCAGCGGCCAAACCATTTCTGTGTTGGAGGTGGGGGGGTTCTTGACCACTATTTCAAGGACAATTACGAAGAAAGTAAAGTAAGTAAGAAAAGTTTATTTATATAGCACCTTTCACATATATAAAATCACAAAGTGCTTTACATTAAAAGAAGGCACACAAATTAAAAGAGATTAAATAGAAAAGATACCAATAGTATACATATATATAAAAACCTAGATAAAATGAACAAGGTACAAAAAACAGCACTGGGCTGGCATGTTAAAAACATAGCCGCAACGCACAATTAAAAACATAGCAGCAACGCAGAGACACAATAAATGAATGGTTAACCAAAAGCCTGTCTGAATAAAAACGTTTTCAGCTGCTTCATAAAGCCTTCACATGAGTCTAGAGAACGCAGTTGTGAAGGGAGAGCATTCTATAATTTTGGAGCAACAGCTTGAAAAGCACGGTCACCTCTGGATTTATAATGAGTTTGAGGGACAGACAGTAACGATTGGTGTGCTGATCTAAGAGCCCGATTTGGCGCATAAGGTAGGAGGAGGTCAGCGATGTATTGTGGTGTTTGGCCATGAAAAGCTCTGAAAGTTAGCACCAGTATTTTAAAATGGATGCGAAATTTAATGGGAAGCCAGTGAAGAGAGGATAAAATTGGAGTGATGTGTGTTCTCTTATTACTACTAGTTAAAAGCCGGGCTGCTGCATTCTGGACAGTTTGGAGACGATTTAAGGAGGTCTGATTTAAACAGGTAAAAAGAGAATTACAATAATCTAAGCGAGAAGAAATAAAAGCATGAACAACCATCTCCAGAAAACAAATAAGCTTTTATGTAACTCAAATACTACATTTTCTTTCCACAAATAGGCATATTTTGAAACATTTTGAAAAATGATTCCATAATTTAATGAGGGCCCAGTTCTGGGTCCCCCCCTACCCTGGGCCGGGGACAACAGACCCGTTTGTCCCCCCCTATCGGCGGGCGTGGTCGCAGGATCGAGACCCGCATTTTGATGTATAACACACCTGGGTGCACGTTACGGTTCGGGCCGCATTAACGGCCGAAGTAATGGCATAAATTGCGGCAGGGTGTGCGTTGCCGCGTACCCTACGCCGTAGGCTCTGCGTTGGTGTAACGCGGAACCATAAATCAGCCTTTACAATAATGCAATGGGCGCATTGCGTCATTGAGCGCGCTGTACATTTAAAAAAAAAAAAAAAAAGACATTTATATGCACCTAATGGTCCCAAAAATACAGTAGTTTTATGTTGTGAGGCGGACCCCTGATCACGTCACAACTGGCTTTTTAGCTTAAGTGTGTTTGTTCATTTTATCGTTTGTCTATTGCTGCATCCACTTTGCTTGATCTTGATGACGGGTTCACCCACAACAGAAAACATACCCCATCCTCATTTCCCAGTTGAATGACCAGAGCGTGGGAAACATCAGAAGAACTTGGTTTTCTGGTGGTGAGAAGTTTTTCTAGTGTCTTGGATTTTACTTTCTTCTTTACTATTCCTCACATTCTCTCCTACAAACCCCCGAACACACACACACACACACACACACACACACACACACACACACACACACACACACACACACACACACACACACACACACACACACACACACACACACACACACACACACACACACACACACACACACACACACACACACACACACACACACTCTCTTATCTTGCCCGTAAAGCCTTCAAGTTCTGTTATACTCACTGGATGAGACGAAATCTTATCCGCCATTTTAAATCACGCGAGACGCAGTCACCACGTGACTGAGTCGACCATCTTTCTTATGCCACACCGAATGTATGAACAGCCATCGTGACTCACACACGCGTATACACACACACACCCACACATACAAGCGTATATAATCAGAAGTTTGTGTTTTAGTTAGTTGTTTGCTTATGTGTACTATCTGAATTCATTATCAATTATTAATAACTCTCGAATAACTGAACCAGCACTCCCTTTGTTGCATAACACAAATGGTGCCCTGTGTGAAGCTTTTAATTTACCAGCTTTGTGTCAAAGCTGTTTAAAATAATCCAATATTAATTTTGATTAACAAGAAGATTTTTTTTTTTTTTTTGATAATTTTATTTATTGAGCATTAATAGCACAGCACATGGATACTGATACAAAAAGGTTCACAATGCTCATTTTTATATTTTAACACCCCTGCCCTCCCATCCCCTGAACAGGTTGGACACCTAACCAACAGAATTGTAAAATTGAATGAAAAAAATAAAAAACAAATAAAACAGACCAATTATGAATATAGCAAGTCAACATGCACATAAGCACATATACACACACATACAGGTGGCTGCTATGCGATATCTAAGTGGGCACAGTTCTAAGTTTGCTGATGTACAGTAACACCGGATCCCAGACAGAGAAAAATTTGTCCTTGGACCCCCCGAGAGTATATTTGATCTTTTCCAACTGTATGAAATGTGTCAGATCGCTAAACCATAGCGACACTTTGGGTGGATTTTTTGACTTCCAGTGCAATAGTATTCTTCTTCTTGCAAGCAGCGTTGTAAATGCAATAATATTTCTATAGCTTTTCTTTAATGTTGTATATCTAACACTTGTGGTACCAAATATGGCCATAGCAGCATCGGGTTGAAGATCAATATTCAGTGCTTTTGATAACGTTTTAAAGATGGTGGACCAGTAATTTACCAGGGCAGGACACAACCAGAACATGTGTGTTAAATCAGCAGGAGTGTTTTGACACCTGTCACAACTCGCATCTGTGTTAGGATATATTTTAGCCAATCTTGCTTTGGAAAAATGCATGCGATGTAGGATCTTGAACTGTATTACGTTTAATTTGGCACAGGAGGTGCTGTCATTAACTCTTAATAGAGCGCTTTCCCAAACGTCCTCCTGCAAGTCCTCCCCTAATTCATTCTCCCAATCTGCCCTGATTTTTGTTAGGGTTGCATTTTTAAAGGAGGTTATATTGTCACTTATTCTTGAGATGAGTTTTTTAGGACTGAACGGGGATTTCAACAGATCATCTAAACCAGAGGGCGATGTTATATGTGGAAAGTTGGGGTCTTGATGCTGAACGAAATGGCGAACTTGAAAATAACGAAATAAGAAGACCGAGGTAGGCCAAATTTGTGTGAGAAATCATCAAAACTTGCAAAAACACGATTTATGTACATATCCTTAAAATTATGAATGCCTCGTCTCTGCCATAGAGCAAATCCAGAGTCTAACCTAGCTGGGGGGAAAAGGTGATTGTTAAGAATGGGACTTAGATGGAGAAGGTTTTTAAACCCAAAGCTCCGTCTAAGTTGAACCCAGATTTTTAAAGTGTTTTTAACTACAGGATTGCTAGTGTATTGAGAAATAGAGAGGGGAAGGCTGGAGGTAACCAGGGCTGCGAGGGAGGAAGAAATGCAAGATGAGGCTTCAGAGCGGCACCAGTCTGTGTCAGGAGTATGAAGCCAGTGCATGATTTTTTGAACATTAGAGGCCCAATAATAATGACAAAAATTCGGAAGAGCTAAGCCACCCTGACATTTAGGTCTCTGTAACAGCTCTAACCGCACCCTAGGATTCTTTCCGTCCCATATAAATGAAATCAAAGTCTTATCAATGGATTTAAAAAAAGATTTAGGAAGATACAGTGGGATACATTGGAACAGGTAAAGAAACCGAGGGAGCACATTCATTTTGATGCAGTTCACTTTACCTGCTAAGGATAGGTGAAGTAGACTCCACTTCTTCAGGTCTAGTTTGACTTTCTCAAATAGCGGATTGAAGTTTTTTTGATAAAGACTCTGCATATCCCTTGTAATATTAATGCCCAAGTATTTAAAGCCATTTTTAGACATTTGAAACGGTAAAACACCGTCCTGAATGTGAAGAGCCAAGTCATTAACAGGGTAGCATTCACTCTTATTTAAGTTCAGTTTGTACCCTGAAAAAGCACCAAATCTCCTCAGTGCACAAATAATATGGGGAGCACAAGAGACGGGGTCAGATGCATAAATTAACAAATCATCCGCATAGAGAGATACTCTTTGCTCCCTCCCCCCCCTATGGATTCCAGTAATTGTTGGCAAAGTTTTGAGTGTAATAGACAAGGGCTCTATGGCCAAAGCGAACAGCAATGGGCTGATTGGACAGCCCTGACGGGTCCCCCTTGATAGCTGGAAATACTGTGAGCGCTTACCATTCGTAATTACAGAGGCTTTGGGTGATGTATATAACAGTTTAATCCATGAAATGAAATTAGGGCCATATCCGAATTTCTTCAAACATGTAAATAAGTATTGCCATTCCACCCTGTCAAACGCTTTCTGTGCGTCCAGCGCAATGACCACTTCAGGAACAGCACTGGACGCAGGGGAGTGGATAACATTCAACAGCCGACGAATATTTGTAAACGAGTGCCGGCCTAAAATGAAACCGGTCTGGTCAGCTGATATCACATCCTGCATTGTTGTTTCTAGGCGTAAGGCGAGGGCTTTAGCCAGGATCTTCACATCACAGTTTAGGAGGGAGATGGGACGATATGAGCCGCAGTCTGTGGAGTCTTTACCTGGCTTTAGCAGGAGGGAGATTGATGCCTCAGTTAAAGTCTGCGGAAGTGAGCCACGGGTCAAAGAGTCATTAAACATATCCAGTAAGAGTTTTGATAGTTTGTCAGAGAACTTTTTAAAGAACTCTATGGGGTACCCATCAGGGCCTGGTGATTTATTGTTCTGCATTGCCTTCATTGCATTCACGATTTCTGTGAGACTCAATGGAAGCTCCGTTCCGGCTCTATGAATTGCTGTAACAGAAGGAGCGTGAAGGTTATCAAAAAAAAGTTCCATGTCGGAGTAGTCATTTGTCATCTCTGATGTATACAGGATTGAATAAAATGAGGTGAATGTTTCTTTAATTTCTTCTGGGTCAATGGTTAATTCCCCATCATTCTTCCGAATCTGTAGGATTTGTTGAGAGGCCGAGCGGCACTTAAGTTGGTGTGATAGTAAACGTCCAGCTTTGTTGCCATGTTCATAGACATACCCCCGTGCTTTTAAAAGGAGACGTCCTGTCTTTTCAGCAGATAGCAAATTATATTGCATTTGAAGGTCCTTTTGTAGATCTCAGGGGAGGGAGAGACAGAGTACTGAGCATCAACCATAGATATTGCCTTAATAAGCTCCTCTTGTTTTAGTCTGTTCTTCTTATTTATTTTAGCCGAATACGATATTATCTCACCCCTGATTACTGCTTTTAGTGTCTCCCACAGGAGAGAAGGAGAAATGTCATCCTTTTGGTTGAATTCAATGAAATCATCTATTTTTTGCGATATCATTTGGCAAAAGCTCTCATCAGTCAGGAGGTGTCTGTCTAATTTCCAGGAGGACTGTTCAAATTGATAAGGAGGAAATGCAAGGTCTAATAATACAGGGGCATGATCTGACTCTACTATAGATGAATATTCAACTTTTTTAACAAATGATAGAAGGTTCCGGTCAATGAAAAAATAATCTATTCTACTATATGAGTGATGTACATTGGAAAAGAAAGAAAATGATTTACTCTGTGGGAATAAAAAACGCCAGGGGTCAACACCTCCTATTTGGTCCATAAACGCTGATAATAGCTTGGCTTTTTTAGAAATATTCGTAGAGGTAGAATTGGAGCGATCAAGCGCTGGGTTCATCACACAATTTAAATCTCCACCAAAAATCAGTTGTCGTGAGTTCAAATCTGGAATTAATGACATGATTTTACTCATGAATTTATCATCATCCCAGTTCGGGGCATAAATATTAACTAGAACCACAGGCTTATGGTGGAGGAGTCCTGATACCATCACAAATCGCCCCCGTGGATCCGAGATAACAGTGGTTGCATTAAACTGAATTTTTTTATGCATCAATATGGCTGTCCCACAAGTTTTAGAATTAAGGTTGGAATGGAATATATTCCCCACCCATCCTTTTTTAAGTCTGACCTGATCCTTTATCTGTAGATGGGTTTCCTGGAGAAATGCAATATCACACTTTAAATACTTAAGGTGATTGAATACCCTGGCTCTTTTAACAGGCCCGTTTAAACCCTTCACATTCCAACTAATGAATCGCATAGCAGCCACCCTTGCATTAATGTCATTTACCATGTTTAATTAAAGAAAATAAACTGAGCAGAAAGGTAAGTAATGTAAAAGTACAGCCGTGATCATGTTTAAGTGCACAGTTTGGTCCTTTTCTTCTCTTAAAGAGATAAGTATATGTTTCAAGAATGTGGCGGTGTCCCTTTTCCCAACCCTATCTAAGAACAAAAACATAACTAAAACTAAGCCTATACCTGTCACTCTCTCTGAGGCAAGCTGCCGGCTAAACACTATTCCAAACAACGTCTGGTATGACATTTCCTTACTACCTCTGCCTTGCGAGGCTCCCAGTTTCTATAATAAACTATATCAAAACCACTTAACACCACAGTATAAACAAAAGAGATGGTTGAGCAGTACAGCTACTATCAAAAGTAAATGTGAGCGCATATGAAAACGCATGCAACATCAACATCACAGTAAAAAAAAAAAAAAAGAAAATAAATAAAAAAAGAAAAAAAAGAAAAAATATTAAAGTATTTTTCTTTCCTTTTTCAATGATACAGCATCATATTGATTAGTCCACCAATACCATAACTGTCCATACCTCGGGTCCGCGAGCCGCGGGTCGATAATATGTCAGAGAGACGGGCACGGCCGCCGTCCAGATCAGGTGATGAACCGTTGCCAGGCAACGCAGCCCAAGCCGGGATATTCAGTCTTATTTTTTACCGAACCTCCGGTCGAAAAACTTCTGAGCTTCATCAGAGGAGTCGAAGGTAAACACGTCGTCCCCGCAGACATCACTCGCAGTCGGGCCGGGTAGAGCAGGTGGAAACGGACATCCCTCTGATACAGAGCCTGCTTCACGCCGTTAAACGCGGCTCTCTTCTTGGCCAGAGCTGCGCTGACATCCTGATAAATCCTTACGGTGGCACCCTGGTATTTGAGCTCATGATTCCTGGCCCAACGCAGCGCGGCTTCTTTCTGCTGGAACCTGGAGAAGCAGACCAGGAACGGGCGGGGGGAAGATCTCTGCGCGGCTCTGAAGGTCGGGGTCCGGTGGGCTCTCTCCAGTTCAGGCGGGGAGGAAAAAACATCAGGACCCATCATGTCCATCAGAACTTCTGACATGAACTTTACGGGATCTTTGCTGACTTCACTGCCTTCAGGGATATTCAGTATGCGGAGATTAGCTCTCCGTGAGCGGTTCTCCAGGTCGTCGCACCGGTCCAGGAGCGCCTGGTTCTGGCTCTGCAGCAGTTTGATGTCGGACCCCGCCGCTGTTAGCCGCTCAAAGTTGTCCCCGGCCACAGACTCGACGGAGGTAAGACGGCTCTGGAACGAGGACACTGTTGACTGTAGTGAGTCCAGAGAAGCTTGTATTGGTCTGACAGCATCTTGAATCAGAGTAGAAACGTCCTCCTTGAGTGATGTTCTCTGTTTAGCGAACTCAGCAGACAGTTGGTCCATAGTTAACACCGCAGTCGCGGCTGCAGGTGCAGGTGCAGCAGCGCTGGCTTCGGCTGCTGTCGGAGGATCTTTAGCTGCGAAGGCTGCTAGCTTACCCGCTGCACGTGTGGACGGGGTTTGCGAGTTAATAGCTGAATTTGCTTGCTTTGGCTTGCTCATCTCTGGGACAAAGTGGTTAGATTGATTTTACCGCGTAAATTACGTCGAGATTCAAGACAAAAAATGGTTCAAAAAGGAAGGTAATAGAAAATGAACCGGGAGCCTTCGCTCGTGCGTCCTCTCCCTACATGTCACAACCGGAAGCCAAGATATTTTTTTTTTTAATGGCAATTGATTCCCCACTTCTGAAACATAAGCATACATCAGATGTGTTTTGGGTATTGCTTGACTTCATTGTAGTGCTAGTGCACTTATTGCAATGTTAAAACTTTATCGTAGTTTTGACCGACTAAAACTACTCACAATTTGCTGGGATCATTTTGCATCCACTGACATGGACGATGGTGATTCATGAACACAAATGATCAGTTTACCACAGTCCTCTCTGCTTTATTTACACAAATGTTTTTCGACTTAATGAAATCTCGCAGAATAACAGATGCAGCCTTCCCAACAAACAATAATAACCCTAAATATAAATATGTCATGATTCAGTATTAGTATTAGCATCTAAAACTGCTGATGTATCTTTAGCATTTCAAAGTCAGTGATAAGAATGATCTTAACTACGCTGCAGCCGTCTGGACATCCGGTTGGGTGGAGCAGGCCTGCACCTCCTACTCTCATTCAGGTAACAAAACCACACTTTGTGCCGCACCAGGTGTGCAGCACAGTCATCCGCCTAGGAGCAATTAACCTGAACCGGAGGAGCAGGAAGCAGGAAGCAGGAAGCAGGAAGCAGGAACAAAACAAGCAACACAAAAATGTAAATGGAAAACACAAAGTACATGAACATGAAAAAGTTTGTTACCAAACACCAACTCCAGCAATAACACCTTCATGCAGTGGTGAGAAGGGGAATATCAGCGCTGCAGACAGACGCTTCTTCGGTCACAATCATGGAAGAGACCGGTGGTTTGGGGTCCATGCCCAATTTACGAGGCTATTCCTTATCACAGAAGGGCCGTAAATGCAAATCCTGCTCGGGCTTTGAGTCGTTATGGAGGTTTCTTTGTTTCAACCATGCGGTCAGCTGTAAGAAAATCAAGGCTGGTCTCAGAGTGGTGCCTCAGAGCTGGGCCTTAAAGTTCAAATTAAGGCTTTGCATGTTTACATAGGACTGTGGCCCAACAGCTCCCTGTGAGGCAAACAACAGAGACATCCAGAACCACCTCAAACGCAACCAGAACCACCTCAGACAGTCCCAGAACCCAACAAAGATAAAACCAGAACCAACCCATACTGAACCACCCTGAAAGAACCAGAACCGCCTCAGACACACCTAGAATCACCCCAAATGGACCAGAACAAAACAATACCAAATCTTGTAATTGCAACAGAAAAATTACAGAAAAATTTAAAATACATATTTAATCTGTAGGAATAAAATGAAATTGAAACCAGAACCACCCCAGACTGAACCAAAACAACCCCAGACAGAACCAGAACCTCCCTCAACAAAACCAGAATCACAACTTACTAAACCAAAACCACCTCAAACATAACCAGAATCACCTCAGACAGAACCAGTACAATCCCAGAAAGGAACCAGAACCAACCCCAAACACAACCAGAACCTGTTCAGACATAACCAGAACCACCCCAAAAAGAAGCAGTACTACCGCAAACAGAACCAGAACCATCACAGACAGAACCAGAACCACCCTGAACAGAAACACCCCAAACACAGTGCTAGAACCATCTCGGAGAGAACCAGAACTACCATCCCTTCCTTTTTTCCTTCTACCTAGCTCCATTATAATCCCTCTTCTCCCTCCCTTCCTTTCCTTTCCTTTGACAACTACATCTGCTGTCTTCTCCACCTCCCAGTAATGACGTCCAGCCAGACTCTCTCTACTCAGGACCTGAAAATAACTGAATCTGTCTGTATGACCAGAATAAGACTGACGTTTCTTCATAAAAGTCACCTTTCTGTTCTCCTTTGACAGTAACAGCTCCATGTTTACTGTGTTTGGATCCAGAGTGATTTCATATGAATATTTCAAGAATCCAGCTTGTTTCTTTGGCTCTGGTTCTGGTTGAAGCAGTAAAACATCCACCTCAGTGACGGTCACTGGGACGATTGTCCACGTGTCTCTCAGGATGTCCTGTAGTCGACCTCTGACCTCTGACACAGCTGCTGTCACATCCTGAAAGTACCTGAGAGGACGGATGCTGATGCTCGAGGAGTGCGTGGACTGACTGAGTGGTGACAGTCAGTACGTTTACATGCAGCAGTTCAATCGGGTTTCTGATCATATAAGACATCGTTCGGACTTTTAAACTGCATGTAAACACCTGAACCCCATCTACTTCGGACCTATGTTGGACATTTAGTAATCGGGTTGCAGCACCTAGATAACCCGTTTGCAGTTGGAATGTTAACGCCATGTATACGGGGGATCGGATATTGCAGTCTGCGCATGCTCGAGAATTTCCTCTGGGGAGCATTCACCCGGAAGTGAAAGGAGGACGGAGGACTCCGGACCATAGACATATATACGTACTGTATATATGTCTATGGTCCGGACACCGGAGCAGATCAAAATAACGGTGAGTTGCTAAAACTTGTTGCCTTTGTTCAAAGAATGTTTTGTTCTGTATGTTCTGTAATGTTATACACGTCGCTTTGGATAAAAGCGTCTGCTAAATAACGATTTACCATTCAAGTTATGGCAGAAAATAAGAACTATCAAATATCGACCAATCAGAAGAAGGGGCGGGGCTAATTAAGGCCAATGAAAAGAAAAGTAATGCGTGTCACACCAGGGTGCACGTTACGGTTCGGGCCGCACTAACTGCCGAAGGAAGGGCATACATTTCGACAAACTTACATGATTAAATTAAAATGGCCAACTTCCTGTTCGGCCATGGCGCCAAGAGACTTTTCTTTAAGTTGCGACATGATACAGGTGTGCAAGGGCGCAGATGGCACTGGGGACGTGGGGGACAGGTCCCCCCCAGATTAATTATAGTGGTCCCCGATCCGTCCCTCCCACCCACTGTCCCTATAACAGCCTGTCGTAACTGCATGAGAGCGCGCACTGCGTTACATCGGACGCTCTCTGTCCACGCTGAAAGCGTTATGCCCCCCCCCCCCCCCCCCACGTTCTTTTGATTGACAGCTGAAACTCGCTTTGTAGGCTGATTTATGGTTCCGCGTTACACCAACGCAGACCCTTCGGCGTAGGGTACGCGGCGACATGCAGCGAACTCTGCGCGTCACAGCGTAACCTACGCCGTCGATTTTACGCGGAACCAAAAATCAGCCTAAACCGCGCTCCCCGCCCGTGCGCTCCTGAAAGAAACTCCTAAAAGAGTAAATAGACAAGTAAAATATGGGTGATTACTTCACTTGTAATCTTCCTACGTTTGTACTTTCTAAACAGAAAACAAGCTTGATATTGTGATATTTAAATGTTCTATTTTCTTCCTGCCGCTCGCATTGAAAGCTGGTTGAAAGCCAGTGTTCTGAGATTTCTTCCTACCCATAATTTTTTCCTACTCGAGTTGACTGCACATGCGTAAAGCAGCAACTTCAGACTTCAGAAGGCCATAATATCCTGCTACCTGATCGCCGCGGAAGAGAAAAGGTTAGTTTCTTGTATTTTAATACTTTGTATGGACAGTAGTTAATGCATACGTTTGAGGGACAAATCAAATGTATGTCTTTATGCCTGTGTGTGAGTGAATGTGCTTTTCCAGCTGTATTAAACAGCTGGAAAAGTTATTCAGTTTTGTGCCAAAAGCAGTGATGGAAATCAACAGGTAGAGCAGGAAATGGACAGACCACCAAAGGTTAACTGCAGCATCCAGCAAGAAGGTTTGATTGATTTTATTTATTATAATTTTTGGCTACGGTAGGAAAGAATTTTAGGTAGGAAGAAATCTCAGAACACCGGTTGAAAGCAGGTTGAAAGCACTGTAGGAAACAGTCATGGATGAAGAACAGCTGATCCAGTTAGTTGAAATGAGAAGTTATCTCTATGATACCTCCTCATTTCACTACAAAAACCCCAATAAAGTGGCAGAAAGAAATATTATCCTATTATTATATTATTTTTTTTGTTAACAATTTTTTATACATACATATACATAATACGTATACACATACACATACACACACATACACACACATACACATACACACACATATAAATATATATATGTGTGTATGTATACATACATACATGCACATACACACGCATACCCTAAATTAATTAGCATTAACACAAAATAGTTGGAATCATTTGCTGACAGCCTGGTCCCCCCCAGTTCAAAAATCCTACCTGCGTCCCTGCAGGTGTGTACCGATTTTCGTGCATGTACGTCAAACCGTATTGTGGGGCTTGAGGCACAAAGTTTTCTAGGGGGCGCTGTTGAGCCATCTTGGCACGCCCATTAAAGCGACACTACGTAACTTTTCCACCTTAATATAATATTTCCAGAGTCATTGTGATGGTACATCAACTTCCAACAGGTTTAATGAAACCTCTGTCATGGTCTGAGGGGTCTGTATCGCCTTCACTGGCACTATGTAACTTTGAGGAGCATGGTAGGAACCCTGCCACACTAAAAAACTACAAATCGTTACGACTTTGACTGCTTTACGGCATACGTCACTTCCCCCTCCTTCCCGATTCGCAGTCGAGACGAAAATGGGCGGAGCTTGGAGCGCAGCTCCGCAGAAGCTGGTAACCCGTTGCTGCTGCAGCAGCTCCACACAACAGATGTGGGGAAAAGATCCTAATGGTTTAACTTTTCAACGGTTTCCTGCTCGGAGGCAGAACCACGCAGGCCAAGTATCTGATATAACAAAGTAAAAGAGTGAAAGAGTCGTCGGCTCGCTTTGGATCGCGGCTGTAACGACCAAACACCGGCTTCCACACAGTAAAGCCTGAATTATGGTTCTGCGTTAAATCGACGCAGACCTACGGCGTAGGGTACGTGGCGACACGCCACGTACGGTGCGTGTCGCCGCGTACCCTACGCCGTAGGCTCTGCGTCGATTTAACGCAGAACCATAAACAGCCTTAAACCACAAACACTCACACAGACGGTCGGATCAAAACACGGGTTTTATTCCCCACTTCGCCAGCTAAACGCAGTTGCTCGCCAGCTCTCTGCGGTGCAATTAACCCCAATCTTCAGATAAAACTAGTTTGTTGAGGAAAAAATATTAACTCTTATTTGTAGCTGCAGAGGAAAAAAATAATCTCACGAGGAAAACAAAAATATTGCTCACGCCTCGGAGCCTCTTCAACATAATATAGCAGTCGAAAAAAAAGAAAAGAGAAGTAAGAGTGATACAAAACATGTACTGTATGTTGTACTATTATACAAATTTATTGAAACACATGGCTCTTCAGTAGGGATTAATTATTATTATAATTAATAATAATTAATAATCATTATTTTCTCCATATACCGCTCCCTGGCTTCCTTGTTTAAGGTATCCCGGTAAATTCCAGTTCCTTTCCAGCAGTTTAACATCTTTTTTTTTGCGTTCTGTCTGTTCACTTGGTGAAACAGAAAAGTGTCCCGTCTCCTCTCATCAAAACAAATGCACGCAACGGGACAGGAGTTTTCCAGCAGTATGCGCTGGTGCTCATGGGAAACCTAGTGTTCTTCCTGGTAAAGCACTACCGCTTTTGTCCAAAAGATGCCGCCAAACTCAGAAAAGCTGAAAGTTACGTTGTGCTGCTTTAAAGGAGCATGAGGCAGGATTGAGGCAGGATTTATGAAAAAAATTCGTATACGTTTTAAGTTTTCTAGTAATAATGTCAGATGAAGCGTTCCAAACCAAAAAAGAATGAGCCCTCTAGCTTATCTCTCCGTTGCCTTGAACAGGCTGTGTGCTGCAATTGTGGCCGGAATTTCCCACGCTGTCCTGCCGATGTGACGTCACATGACGCTGCATGTGCGTTCTCCCCGTTCTCCCGTGCCGGCTTCACTGTTGGCTGCAGTACCCCCAACGGCTGTCGTGGCGAAGGGTCGCGCTAATGAGTCTCATTTCTTAAAAGGAGCCTCATGCTCCTTTAATGCAAAGCATGAAATATCAAGTTTTTCGCCAGGACTGGTCTGCGTGCAAAATTTGGTGACTTTTGGGGCACGTTTAGGGGGGGCAAAAAGGCCCTCCTTTCGTCAGAAGTAAAATAAAGAATAAAGAATAAAGAATAAAGAAAAATTCCTACAGATACAATAGGGCCTTCGAATTGTAAGTGCTTGGGCTCTAATAAATTATTAAATTTTTTTTCCTGCTGATGGAGGCCCAAAATTCTGTGCGTCTTCGATCGCAGGACCCTTTTATACCTACACTCACCGACAAAGACATGGACACCCCAAAAGCCCCGGAGTTCCTGTAAACACAGGGGCACGCGGCCCCCGCCCAGCGACGACGGCCCAAGGCAGCAATGCCCCCCCAGCGCAGGCAGCCACCCCCCACCGAGGTAGAGCCGGGCCCTCCGAGTGGGACCCCGACGTCCACAGCCCAGCCCAACCCACCGGAATGGACCGGAGACGCCCAGGCCACGGCCATGAATACAATCGCCTATTATCGTGGACCAGAGATAATACATAGATTGGACTTTTGTTTCCAATTCATTAGAATGCTTTTCTTTGCGATACATAAGGCAGTGAGGACCAAGTGAACCAGGTTAGATTCCATGTGGATGTCTCCCAAGTGACCTAGTATGCATAGTGTGGGGAACACTATGAATTCTGTAATTGAGCCATGTGGATAAATATTCACATATCTCCATCCAGAACCTCCGTACCGGTGTACAGAACCATAAAGCATGCATATAATTATCAGGGGTGTTCTCTGTGCACTGTGAGCAGATATTAGAAGTTGCAAAACCCATCTGGAACATCCTTTGTCCTGTATAATGTATTCTATGAAGAACTTTGTACTGTATAAGTTGTAAGTTTGGGTTCTTGGTCATAGTGAAAGTATTTAAACATTTTTGTGACCAAGAAATCTTGTCGGTGTTGAGAGAGATGTCCGCCTCCCATTTTGAGATCGTAAGAGATACTGTTATCTATTTTGGACATTAACCTGTAGAGTTTCGATAGCAACTTTGGGGTGTTTAGATTAAATAACTCCATTATCTTAGCGGGATATTTTTTATTTATTATGGACTTAAGTTATTGGTATTCTAAAAATGTGTTACTGCTAATTCCATTTTGAACAGTGAGTGTATTAAAAGGTAAAAAATGTCCACTTATGATTACATGTTGTGGATACCGTATTCCTTGGTCTCTCCATTGAGTAAATTTCACCATCTTTTTATCATTTCTCAGGATGTCTGGGTGTGATGGGTGTGCATTCACATGGAAAAAGTGAGACTTTGGCTATTTTAAGGAATTGCCACCAGGCTGTCAGAGTTAAGTTAATATTAATTAGGGGTGTAACAATATATCCTGCCATGAAATTTCGCGATACAAAAACGTCACAATACGTGTCGTGGAGGTGACAAGCTGTATCGCGATATTGGATTATTAATATGAATCTATTGTGTCACGAACCGGGCCGCACGGCCATGACAAAGAGGGAGACGCAACACAAGGAAAGCCAATCAAAAATGTTTTTTATTAAATAATACCAAATAATAAACACAAAAGAAGAACCTTAATTAAATATGCCGTGTGTAGTCAGTAGATCAGTGGTGTAAGTGAGTGCATGCGGGAAACAATGTGTGTGTATAGGTGTAAAACTAAAACAAACCCAAACCACAAACAAAATGCTGCATCAGGGATGAGAGAGAGAGGAGAAGTGAGCAGCTAGAGCTTTTTAAAGGCTCATTGAGCACAGGTGCTGCCACTTCTCTGATGACCCTCAGCCCCGCCCTCTGCTACCTGCAAGGGAGAAGACAAGCCACAAGGCAGGAATAGTGGGGCAGCTTAGCTAGAAATTCCATAACCATTGTGCATTTTGTGATAAAAGCATCAAAGTTGGTACACTTGTAGCCAAAGGCATAATGAAAAAAATTAGATATGGAGCCATCATGGATTTTCAATATGGCGCCCATTTTTCAAGATGGCCGCCGGTGACCACTGTTTTAGATACAATTTCATATAAACAATGGATAAAATGTGATAGAAACATCACATTTGGTACATCCTCTTAAGGATAGTTCCCAAGTGCTATGCATAGTAGATCAATTCAACTTATATTCTCAATATCACATTATATCCATCATAAATATGAAAATGTATCTAAAAACAATTGTCAATGGCAGCCATTTTGAAAAATAGCAGACATATTGAAAATTCCTGATGGCTGCATATCTTTATTTTGTTCTTCATGTTTTTGGCCATAACTGTACCAAATTTGATGTTTCTATCATATTTTATCCATTTTTTATATGAAATTGTATCTAAAACAGTGGTCACCGGCGGCCAACTTCTGCTGAGTTCCAGTGTACTTTAATGTCCCTCAACAGTGTAGGATTTTAGAACATCAACACAGCACCTAGTGCAGTACTGTGGCGTATCACTCCGCCCAATCTAAAACACATTAATCACTACAGATAAACTGACTAGTGTCATTATAGTCCCTGATTTACATCAGAATATAAATAATATATTTATACAATAATCAACCCTGAATTACCAAAATAACCTTCTTAACAAAAATAAATCTCCTCTGGGCCGCTCGGTGGCGCAGTGGGTTAAGCAGCGGCTCATATACTGAGGCTACAGTCCTCCTCCTGCAGCGGTCGCGGGTTCGAATCCAGCCCGCGCACCTTTGCTGCGTGTCTTCCCCGTTCTCTCTCTACCCCTTTCCAGTCTGTATCTCCAATAAAGGGCCACTAGAGCCCAAAAAAATCTTAAAAAATAAATAAATAAATAAATAAATCTCCTCTTACACTTATAAGGTGAGCATGAATCAATGTTTTTTAAGATGTAAAATTGTATGTATTTATTTATTTATTTAATTTTAGTTGATAAATTTCCATCCATCCATCCATTATCTATACCCGCTTTATCCTTTGCAGGGTCACGGGGGTCTGCTGGAGCCTATCCCAGCTATTTTCAGGCGAGAGGCAGGGTAAATAAATTTCTGGAAAAGAAAAAAAGTCAAATCTTACATGAGAAACTATTCAATTTGTGGCAAAATATTTGTACTTGTATGAAACTGAAGATGCATAATGCAAACCTGACATTTACTTTTAGTTCAGTTTGTGGAAAATGGTTGGCCTGGCTTTCTCTTTAAAACTTAAACAGTTATAAAGCATTACAAACTGTAACAATAGGGCAAACATACAGCATTGTTTTGTATTTTGGTTCTTTCAAATAAAAGACAATTTTTTCCAGTCATATGTTCCTCATTCAAGGTTGTTAAAAGATACTGCTATAATATCGTATCGTTACCGTGACCTCAATATCGTGTATCATACCGTATTGTGAGATTAGTGTATCGTTACACCCCTAATATTAATGCTTTTAAAACATTTATGATGTTTAATGTTTTGACTAACAAATGGTAAATCTGAGATTTCCAGATCATTGCAAAACACTTGTTCTGAATCCAGCCATTGACTATCTAGAGAGTGACTGCAATTTATTAACTAAGAAATAATACTGGAAGTTAAGTAAGTCTAAGCCTCCACATTCTTTGGATTTTTGTAATGTCTTTAAGCTAATACGTGGTGTTTTATTCTTCCACAAGAATTTTGACACATATGAGTCCAATGACTTAAACCAATAGGAAGGGGGTTTGGATGGTATCGTTGAAAAGATATAATTTTTTTTTTTTAAGACCATCATTTTGATGGTGACAATTCTCCCCATGAGTGAAATGGGAAGAGAGTTCCATCTGGTAAGATCATCTTCTATTTTTCTTAAAAGCTGAACATAATTTAGTTTTATTAACTCTGACAGCCTAGGGGAGATGTTTATGCGTAGATATCTAATGTTTCCTGATTGTAATTTAGTAGTGGCTCTATTCTGGAAATTGCAGTTAAGGCACAAAACTGTGGATTTAGACCAGTTAATAGAATAGTCAGACAGAGATGAAAATCCATCTATAAGTGCAATTGTCTGTGATAGTGAGGTTTGTGAGTTCTGGAAAAAGAGTAGTACATTATCCGCATAAAGACTTTTTTGTGATCTGGTCACATGACTTCAGCCAGAGTGTAGGGGCGTAGTAGGTCCTGGATGTAGGAGTGGGACGAACCATACAGAGCTCTGAATGTCAGCAGCATAACTTTAAAGTTAAAACGAAAAGGTACGGGGAACCGTGAAGGATCGGGGGGATGTGAACCCTCCTATCAGAGCGAGGGTTTTGGTTAAGGGTTAGGGTTAAGTGTTAAAGGGGACCTATTATGGCATTTAATGTATATTTTAAACAGGCCTTGAATGTCTTAAAAACAATCTAAAGCTTGCGTTTTCTACATAAAACAGAAATTCAGCCTGTGGGCCATGTCTTTAGTTTTACCGCTTCTAACCTCATTTTCTGTGAGTGATTCTGAGGGGAGGGAAGGCTATGATAATGAGGCTCTGTGCTGATTGGCTGCTTGAATGACGTGTAGCAAGGGTGGGAACAAAGCCTCTCTCTGGGCAGAAGAGCCAGCTGCATACACAAAGCGTCTCCCATGCGAGGGAGCTTCGGCGACAAAATAAATTCCATTGCTTTATTTTTTTTGTATTGGACTGTCCTTACTGGCCGCGAGTTTAACGGTTTCAGTGTGGACAGAGAGCGTCTGATGTCACGCAGCTCGACGCTATAGTCGGACGCTCGCATGCAGTTATGACACGGTGTAAACGGATCTTAAAGCCTGATTTACGGTTCTGCGTTAAATCGACGCGTACCCTACGCCGTAGGCTCTGCGTTGGTGTAACGCGGAACCATAAATCAGCCTTTAGTTACCTGAAGAGGGATCCGGGTCACCTCATCCTCACACTAATTCACACAGGAAGATTTAATTGAATTCTAAACAGGTACACCACAGTTATTTACTCTGATTCCTCATAATTTAATTTCTTAGGTTACAAGACAAATTAATCATGTTAACTGTAAAGAAATCACAACACTGAAGATTCACAAATGGCAACTTTATTGTTAAAAAAAATAAAACATAAGTTGTATATAAATAACATTAATGCACTACTGCTGGCTCAAGGAAGGACCGTGCGTCTTCTGAAGGTGTCGTTGAACAGCTCCAGGTGCTTGGAAGATCTGAAACCATAAACAGAAGAAAAATGTATTACTAATAGAGCTCCGTGTTACCTAACGAGTGAGTGGCTCTGTTAGGTAACACTGGAGCCACCGGGGCCACTCACCGGTCCGGTCTGGTGAGCAGCCCCGGTGCTCCGGAGCTAAATACTTGCATACTTGTAGACAAATATAAATAACATTAAAAAAAATAACGTCACTTACCGCTGGTTCGTGTGCAGTTGCCAGTTCTGTACTGTTGGAACTGATCCTTTTATGAGGGTAAGTGTCGATGCAAAAACTGTCCCTCGCTGTGGAAACAGTCACCGCTTCTGAACAATGGCGGACATTCCAGCCGGCGGAGTTAGTTGTGGGCGTGGTTTCAGCAGCGGAGGACAAACCTCTGCGTCACCATAGGCGCAGATTCTGAACGGCTTGTAGAAGTCACATGACACTGGGGCGGGGTGTACAGACCCTGCAGAATTTCGTGGCTTCCCATCTTTTCTGTGTTGGCAGGGTGAGGGGAGACCACTTTATATATGTTAAAACAAGAAAAAACGTGTTTTTCATAATAGGTCCCCTTTAAGGGTTAGGGAGTTTGGGTTAGGGTTAAGGTTTTGGGTTAGGGTTAAGGGTAGGGTTGGGGTTAGGGTTAGGGATTATGGTCAAGGTTAGGGTTAAGGTTAGGGTTAAGGGTTAGGGTTTGAAGTTAAAACGAAGAGGGATGGGGAGCGGTGAAGAGTTTCTAGGATCAGGGGGTGATGTGAACCCTCCTATCAGAGCGAGGGTTAGGGGGTTAGGGTTAAGGGTTAGGGTTAGGAGTAAGGGTTAGGGTTAGGGTTGGGGCTAGTGGGTTAGGTTTTGAAGGTAAAAAGAAGAGGTACAGGGAGCAGTGAAGAGTTTCTAGGATCGGGGTGATGTGAATCTTATTAGAGCAAATTTTGGACCTGCTGAAGATGAGACGGTTCTATCTTGTTTAAGCAAGAAAAACTGTTGTGGTTGTCCAAACGAGACGACACAAAAGCGTGAATAATTAGCTCAAGATCATCTTTTGAAACAACTGTTCTTAGTTTGGAGATGCAATTTATGTACCTTACATTTAACTTAAACAATCTGATCTAAAATAGATTTACAATGACTGTCAAAACTATGTGAGGCTATCCACGTCATAACATTTCTCAAGCACTTTAGAGTCAAACGAGGAAGAGCTAACCGAGCTGCTATATCCTCAGTGATGCGCCTCTTTGACCTACAGTACACTACGCCAAGGATCTTTGTCTAAGGTGTGTGTGTTTGTTTTATTCATTCTTTCCAAACCAGGGGAGCGGTGAGCCGTCGCGGGACGAATGTGAAAACACAGCCAGGAGGGACCAGGCCTCAAATCAAACGTACCCAATGACCTCCCACAATAAAAAGACATGCGGGGGCACATAAAGGCACATAAAACATCAAAGTTTGTATGTATTTGAAACAGATGTTTGTGGTTAACACATTGGGGCAGGGCTGTGCCAAATCCGGTAAATCCGGTTCGGTGAGTCTGAGGAAGGGTTTGCAGACTTCAACTGACCATGAAAAGTACAACAACGTATTAGCCAATCAGTTAATCACAAATGAGTCATTTGCATCATATCTGTACAAAGCTCCACCTCTGAGCTCTCCTGATAAAAAACAGGTGCTGAAGCAAGGTGACTCATTCTGCAACTATTAAATATTATTTAGGATTTTAGAAGAGGAGGAGCAGGGAAAAAGTCCCAGACTGTAAGTACATGCACCAAGAAATAAATGTATAAAGGTATGAAGTAGAAAGGATCTAGTCATATGTGTCCAAACATAGGTTATGTTATTGTTATTATAACATAGAGTTATTGTTGCTCATGAAAAAAACAACATTAGTTGTGACAGCTTTGGAGACCAGATCAGATGTGATCAGATGTGGGCTCTCAGCTTGCAGCAATCAAAGTTGTAACTATGCATATTAACCCTAATTGTATTTATAATTATGAGTATAATCTGTTTAAGTTGGTTTCAAACATGCCAAGAAGAAACAAAAGGAAACTATGATAAGCTGCACCAACCGTGTTACTGTCACTTGATTATATTCCACTTTAAATCAAAGTATCCGTATTGTATAAGTTCTTGAGTATGGAAGTGCGGTTCCTCTCAAAAAATAGGTATATCTGTAAAGTTTGACACAAGGTTTTCAATAGGTGTCCAGCTTCAGTAAATATTACTGTATACTTACTAAATTAATGTAATCAAATTACATTATTGGTTTTCTGGATAATTTAAATTTCCCGTTTGTTTCACTACATAAAGGATACAGGAGGAAGTGTTTCCCTCCAATTGATGCATGCATCAAAATCTCTTTTTCTTACTACAAATTCAGCAAATCTTTTGTCATTTCCTTTACCGATTCATTCCAGACAACCTTAACTCTAGTATGAATCTATGCATCTGTTTATAAATAGATACACACGCATGTTGAACATACAGAAACCATTGTAAATAAATTTTAGATAAATAAATGCATCTATACCCAATGTGCACACACCAAACCATACATACATACCTATGTACATGCACACGTATAACAACCCACACAACACACAAATCCTATTTAACAAGTCTGTAAAGGGGAAGAAGAAGTGTCAGAAATCCACCAGGTCTTACCATTTGCACTTCGAGTGTAGATATTTAAAGCTGAGGTTATTCTGAAAAACAGTGCAAGTTTAGTTACTCAAACAGTATGATTCCTGACTCTTTTACAGCCAAAATAACTAAATACTTGGGTGATAAAAGGTTTAGAACTTCTCCCATATTCATTCTGTTTTACCTGAAATATAAACATTTTCAGTTTCTGTCCCGTAATGACTGAATTTAATTTTAAGTTATATACTCGTCAAAAAGCTCCTTGATGGTCTGAGGAGTAATTTAACTATTTAAGATAAAACAAAATAGTAAAACAGTGTCCCAGAGTTAATTGAATCCTAGTTTGAGCAGTTTAAGCAATGTGGCTTCTGAACTGGTTCTGGTCTAAGGCCTGGTTCCTCTTAAATGGGGTGGGACGGTTCTTTGGTTTGGCTGTGATTCAGAAACCAACTTCAGTGTTAGCAAAGATGCTCCTGCTCCACTTCAAAGAAATCATTACATAAACAATGGCAGGTAAAAACTCCCCTTTAAGAAGGAAGAAACCTGGACCAGGATCTGGATCATAAAGGCTGAAATATGCTTCTGCGTCACACCAACGCAGAGCACACGCCCTAGCCGTGACGCCGTGCTGAACCCTTCTGACTTCTCCGTCTCTCCGTTTGGTCGCGGTGCAGTACCCCCCGCGGCCACTAGTTAGCGATCTTTTTCTGAATGGTTTATCCGACTTTTTCCAGTCACAGTAAATCAAAGAGATAAGGACAACTATTGTGCAAAAAACAAAAACAAAAAAAATCACATATAAACGAAGAAAAGAGCCCTGGAAGTTCACTACTGCTTCAAACCGGAAACCGGAAATGCTTCGCTTTCAAACGAACCAATCACAGCGCTCTCTGTCCGCGTGTGGTCGGCGTCTCCTCGACGCGTAGTTACAATTTTCAGGAGGTGCACGTCAGAGACGGCGCAGTTGACGGCGTGTCCTCTGCGTCGATCCAAACCACACGCCGTAGGCACGGCGCCATTTTGACGCAGAAGCATAATTCATCCTTAAGGGGGAACCCTCCTGCTGAAGAACAGCTGGGCAGAGCAGGAAAAGAGAAAACAGACAGAATGAAGAAAGGAGAGACACAGACACAATGGCTAACTTTGGCTTGTCTGGCGCACTAGCACTCCCCATTTTAGCCACACATCTGTCTACATGACTGGTGTTTGTTTGTTGAAACATGCTGGAACAAGTTTGTAGTTTTACTCCATGAAGTAGCAACATTAGTATGGCTTGCTCTGAACACCTGATGTTGAATCTTCCTTTTGTAAAAACACAAATAATCCAACAGTCTGGATGTACTGTTCCTCTTCCAGTCAGTTTCAGCCTGGTCCATCCAGCCCATAAACTGTATAAACCAGTCCAGCTGGAGGGCATTGCGAACATATTAAAGCGCAGCATGAAGATTTGATGCAGTCGAGTGCTCGCTCACTCTCGTGTCATGTGACAACCCTAAAATCATGTTTTATGATATCGTGATATTATCTCAAATGCGATTAATCGCTCAGCCCCGAGTGAACCCATGAAGAATTTGGGTATCAGAAGCTCAAAAAAAGAATGAACAGCAAGATGTAAGAGGTGAGGATTTGGACCCAAGAACAGCACCAACTGGACCAGATAGAATGGTAATGACTTTTATTGTCAGCAGAAGCAGGTAAGCACAGCAAAGACCAGGAAGTGGTAAGGCTTATTCAGAGCCCAAGACAGAAGGGCTGAGGTCTTTTCCATGGCAGAGGTTGGGAGTAAGCAGGGTCGAAACCAGGAGATCAGACGAAGGGTGAATGCTGGAAGGTCTTGCATGAGAACAAGGAACGATCTAGCAGTGAGTGTGGAGGAGAGTGGAGCTTTTATCCTGGCTTGATTGCTGAAGAGCTGCAGCTGGGAGAGCAGGTGAATGGAGTGACCGATGAGGTGGGTGTGGCTGGCAGATAGGGTGAGCAGGAGAGAGGTGAGTGGAAAATTACTGAAGGCCAGAGGACCAACCATGAAAACAAGTGCAAAATAAGTTGTTTGGAACTGGCAGAGAAGACTTGGCAAATTTTCAATGTACACAACCCACACCCCCGGCTCTGCTACTCCTCCCACAACTGAAAATCTGTACAAATGTGGCACCATTTAAAAGGGAAATAAACAGGCTCCCCAATGGTAAGAATCACACTAAGAATCATTTGTTCCCTCCGTCATTAATAGACACCACTTTTATGATTTGGTACAGCCGGGGCATTAAGCACTTCAGGGATCTATATAAGGATGGTATCTTTTCCACATTTTCAGATCTGAGGTCAAAGTTCAATTTGCCTGCCTTCCATTTGTTTCGTTACTTCTAGATTGGACACTGTGCCTCTGCTCTGTTTCCATGCTTCCCTTCCCTTCCTGCTAACCAACCGTGGGATGATCTTCTAACAATGGAACTTAGCCAAAAGTCTCTCATATCTAGGATATATGCACTGTGTATGACATTTGATGATCATTCTGTAGATAAAGCTTGGGAGGGTTGGGGACGGGAGTTGGGCCTTGACTTCACAGGGGAGCTGTGGGATAAAGCTATCCACAGCATACGATCTAGCACGCCTTGCGCTAGACTAGAACTTATTCAATTCAAGGTGCTGCATAGAGCCAACCTATCAAAATCCTGATTATCTGAATTATATCCGAATGTTGCAGACTTATGCGACAGATGACAGGGTTCTCCCTGCAATTTAAGTCACATGTTTTTCTCTTGTCCTAGGTTACAGAGATTTTGGAGTGACTATTCTGTGATCATGTCTAAAGTTCCGGTGAAAAATGTTGTTATGGCCCCTCTCTTAGCAATATTTGGACTCTCCTCCTCCTCTCCTCCTCTCCTCCTCACATATCAGCCCCGTACAGTCAGAAGTTTTGGCTTTCACATCTCTTTTAGCAAGACGTCGTATCCTACTTTCATGGAAATCCCCCAAGTCGCCGTCTATTGCTCTTTGGCTTAGTGATGTTATGTTTTTTCTAAAATCTGAAAAGGTGAGATATTCAGTAAAGGGCAACTCAGCTAAATTTGTTCGTAAATGGCATTCTTTCGTGGATTACTTTAACTCATTGAAGACTCTACCCACCGACTGATCCCTCCCCCTTACCTCTCATCTCTCTCATCTTCTCCCGCTTTATCCGTTCCCGGGTCGCGGGGGCAGCAGCCTCAGCAGGGATGCCCAGACTTCCCTCACCCCAGACACTTCCTCCAGCTCTTCCGGGGGGAGTCCGAGGCGTTCCCAGGCCAGCCGAGAGACATAGTCTCTCCAGCGTGTCCTGGGTCTTCCCCGGGGTCTCCTCCCGGTGGGACATGCCTGGAACACCTCCCTAGGGAGGCGTCCAGGAGGATCCGGTACAGATACCCAAGCCACCTCAGCTGACTCCTCTCAATGTGAAGGAGCAGCGGCTCGACTCCGAGCTCCTCCCGGGTGACCGAACTCCTCACCCTATCTCTAAGGGAGCGTCCAGCCACCCTGCGGAGGAAACTCATCTCTAAGGGAGCGTCCAGCCACCCTGCGGAGGAAACTCATCTCGGCCGCTTGTATCCGCGATCTTGTCCTTTCGGTCACTACCCAAAGTTCATGACTATAGGTGAGGGTAGGGGCGTAGATTGACCGGTAAATCGAGAGCTTCGCCTTTCGACTCAGCTCCCTCTTCACCACGACGGTCCAGTACATCGACCGCATTACTGCGGACGCTGCACCGATCCGTCTGTCAATCTCCCGCTCCATTGTTCCCTCACTCGTGAAAAAGATCCCGAGATACTTGAACTCCTCCACCTGAGGCAGGACTTCTCCACCCACCCGGAGAAGGCACGCCACCCTTTCCCGGTGGAGAACCATGGCCTCGGTCTTGGAGGTGCTGATTCTCATCCCTGCCGCGTCGCACTCGGCCGCAAACCGCCCCAGCACATGCTGGTGGTCCCGGTCTGATGAAGCCAACAGGACAACATCATCTGCAAAAAGCAGAGATGAAATCCTGAGGTACCCAAACCGGATCCCCTCTGGCCCCTGGCTGCGCCTAGAAATCCTGTCCATAAAAATTATGAACAGGACCGGTGACAAAGTGCAGCCCTGCCGGAGTCCAACATGCACTGGGAACAAGTCTGACTTACTGCCGGCAATGCGAACCAGACTCCTGCTTCGATCATACAGAGACCGGACAGCCCTTAGTAGAGGGCCCCGGACTCCATACTGACTCAGCACCCCCCACAGAATGGCACGAGGGACACGGTCAAATGCCTTCTCCAGATCCACAAAGCACATGTAGACTGGTTGGGCAAATTCCCATGAACCCTCGAGCACCCTGCGGAGGGTGTAGAACTGGTCCAGTGTTCCACCACTGGGACGAAAACCGCATTGTTCCTCCTGAATCCGAGGTTCGACTATCGGCCGTAATCTCCTCTCCAGTACCCTGGCGTAGACTTTCCCGGGGAGGCTGAGAAGTGTGATCCCCCTGTAGTTGGAACACACTCTCCGGTCTCCCCCTTACCTTAATTTTCTTTTCATTTCTTTCATTTATTTATTTGTTTTGATTATTGTTATTTATGTTGCATTTGGTGTTTTATTTATTATTTCCATTTAATGAGATATTAGTGATGGGCATTTGCATTTACCACTGCATTTGTTTTTGTATGCCGCATTCGCTCATCCATTGCTTTCCTCCATCGATCATTTGTTGCTCATCTGTTTATTTTTTGTTTAACTCTACAGAGACTCTGTTCTTGGTTGGGTTCTGTGTGTTTAAAAAGAAAAAAAAAGAGGGGACAATGTACGATGCATAGTTCGTGTCTTTGATTGTATGTGTCCATGTTGTCATTGTATGTTGTTTTTTCCTAAAAAGATCAATAAAAAAAAAAAAAAAAAAAACAACTTTTGAATGATTTGACATAAAGAGTCATGGGTGGTGTCATTAGGGCCCGAGCACTTGCAGTGCGAAGGCCCTATTGTATCTGTAGGAATTATTAGGGCCCGAGCACTTGCAGTGCGAAGGCCCTATTGTATCTGTAGGAATTTTTTTTCTTTCTTTCTTTATTTCTTCTGACGAAAGGAGGGCCTTTTTGCCCCCCTAAACGTCCCCAAAAAGTCACCAAATTTTGCATGCAAGTCAGGCCTGGTAAAAAAATTTGATATTTAATGGTTTGCATTAATGGGCGTGGCAAAATGGCTCAACAGCGCCCCCTTGAAAACTTTGTGCCTCAAGCCCCACAATGCGGTTTGTCGTACATGCACGAAAATCGGTACACACCTGTATCATGGCACAACTTAAAGAAAAGTCTCTGGGCGTCATGTCGAGAAACCGAACAGGAAGTCGGCCATTTTGAATTAATCGCGTCATTTTGGCGAAATTTATGCCTTCCTTCGGCAGTTAATACGGCCCGAACCGTAACGTGCACCCAGGTGTGTTATACATCAAAATGTGCGTCTCTAGCCTGCGACTACGCGCATTACTTTTCTCTTTCAAAAGCGTTACCGTGGCGACGCTAGTTCCTTCATCTGATTGGTTCAGACAGAAAAAACTTTGTGCCTCAAGCCCCACAATACGGTTTGACGTACATGCACGAAAATCGGTACACATCTGTATCATGTCGCAACTTAAAGAAAAGTCTCTTGGCGCCATGGCCGAAACCGAACAGGAAGTCGGACATTTTGAACATTCTGAATTAATCGCGTAATTTTGGAGCAATATATGCCATTCCCACGAGAATTAATACGGCCCGAACCGTATCGTGAACCCAGATGTGTTATACATCAAAATGTGTGTCTCCATCCTGCGAGTACGCGCATTACTTTTCTCTTTCAAAAGTGTTACCGTGGCGACGCTAGATGCCAAAAAGCGCGCCCCCCTTCATCTGATCGGTCCATATTTGATAGTTCCCCAAAAGTCACCAAATTTTGCATGCAATGCAGGACTGGCGATAAATTTGATATTTCATGGTTTGTATTAATGGGCGTGTCAAAATGGCTCAACAGCGCCCCCCGGAAAACTTTGTGCCTCAAGCCCCACAATACGGTTTGACGTACATGCACCAAAATCGCTACACACCTGTATCAGGGGGCGGCAGTAGCTCAGGTGGTAGAGCGGGTCGTCCAATGATCGTAAGGTCGGCGGTTCGAATCCCGCTCTATCCCAGTTTGCTGTCGTAGTGTCCTTGGGCAAGACACCTTACCCACCTTGCCCTGTGTGAATGTGTATGAATGTTGGTGGTGGTCGGAGGGGCCGTTAGGCGCGATATGGCAGCCACGCTTCAGTCAGTCTGCCCCAGGGCAGCTGTGGCTACAATGTAGCTACCACCACCAGTGAGAATGTGTATGAATGAATAATGATTTCTGTAAAGCGCTCTGGGTGCCTAGAAGGGCGCTATATAAACCCAAGTCATTATCATGGCACTACTTAAAGAAAAGTCTCTTGGAGCCATGGCCGAAACTGAACAGGAAGTCGGCCATTTTGAATTAATTGTGTAATTTTGGCGCAATTTATGCCATTCCTTCGGCAATTAATACGGCCCGAACCGTAACGTGCACCCAGGTGTGTTATACCTCAAAATGTGCATCTCCATCTTGCGACTAAGTGCATTACTTTTCTCTTTCAAAAGTGTTACCGTGGCGACGCTAGACGTCAAAAAGCGCGCCTCCCCTTCATCTGATTGGTCCATATTTGATAGTTCTCCAAAAGTCACCAAATTTTGCATGCAAGCCAGGCCTGGCGATAAATTTGATATTTCATGGTTTGCATTAATGGGCGTGGCCTAACGGCTCAACAGCGCCCCCTAGAATACTATTCTCTGCCATAACTTTTGAATGGTTTGACATAAAGCGTCGTGAGTGGTGTCATGAGACTCTGTAATGAGTCCTTGAGCTTCTTTGGCCTTAATTAGCCCCGCCCCTTCTTCTGATTGGTTGTCCTGATTTTCTGCTATAACTTTTGAATGGTTTGACATAGGAAGTCGTGGGTGGTGTCATTTCTGATATGCTTATGGGGGGCGGTGGCCGTGAGTGCGAGGGCCCGGTCATCGCTGCTTGCAGCTTTAATTGGACTTAGTTTTGAGTCCTTGTCTTTTATTGGTTAAAATTGCATGCGCATTTGAATGTTTTGACATAGAGAGTCGTGGGTGGTGTCATGGGACTCTGTAATGAGTCCTTGAGCTTCTTTGGCCTTAATTAGCCCCGCCCCTTCTTCTGGTTGGTTGTCCCTATTTCCTGCTATAACATTTGAATGTTTTGACATAGAGAGTCGTGGGTGGTGTCATGGGACTCTGTAATGAGTCCTTCACCTTCATTGGCCTGAACTAGCCCCGCCCCTTCTTCTTATTGGTTGTCCCTTTTTTCTGCTATAACTTTTGAATGGTTTGACATAGGAAGTCGTGGGTGGTATCGTTTCTGATATGCTTATGGGGGGCGGTGGCCGTGAGTGCGAGGGCCCGTTCATCGCTGCTTGCAGCTTTAATTAGGGCCCGAGCACCTTCAGTGCGAAGGCCCTATTGTATCTGTAGGAATTTTTTTTTTCTTTCTTTCTTTCTTTCTTTTTTCTTCTGACGAAAGGAGGGCCTTTTTGCCCCCCTAAACATGCCCAAAAAGTCACCAAATTTTGCATGCAAGTCAGGCCTGGCGAAAAATTTGATATTTAATGGTTTACATTAATGGGTGTGGCAAAATGGCTCAACAGCGCCCCCCGGAAAACTTTGTGCCTCAAGCCCCACAATACGGTTTGACGTACATGCACGAAAATCGCTACACACCTGTATCAGTACACAACTTAAAGAAAAGTCTCTGGGCGTCATGTCGAGAAACCGAACAGGAAGTCGGCCATTTTGAATTAATCGCGTCATTTTGGCGCAATTTATGCCATTCCTTCGGCAGTTAATACGGCCCGAACCGTAACGTGCACCCAGGTGTGTTATACATCAAAATGTGCGTCTCTAGCCTGCGACTACGCGCATTACTTTTCTCTTTCAAAAGCGTTACCGTGGCGACGCTAGTTCCTTCATCTGGTTGGTTCAGACAGAAAAAACTTTGCGCCTCAAGCCCCATAATACGGTTTGACGTACATGAACGAAAATCGGTACACACCTGTATCATGTCGCAACTTAAAGAAAAGTCTCCTGGCGCCATGGCCGAAACCGAACAGGAAGTTGGCCATTTTGAACATTCTGAATTAATCGGGTAATTTTGGAGCAATATGAGCCATTCCTTCGAGAATTAATACGGCCCGAACCGTAACGTGCACCCAGGTGTGTTATACATCAAAATGTGCGTTTCTATCCTGCGACCACGCACATTACTTTTCTCTTTCAAAAGTGTTACCGTGGCGACGCTAGATGCCAAAAAGCGCGCCCCCCTTCATCTGATCGGTCCATATTTGATAGTTCCCCAAAAGTCACCATATTTTGCATGCAAGGCAGGCCTGGCGAAAAATTTGATATTTCATCGTTTGTATTAATGGGCGTGGCAAAATGGCTCAACAGCGCCCCCTGGAAAACTTTTTGCCTCAAGCCCCACAATACGGTTTGACATACATGCACGAAAATCGGTACACACCTGTATCATGTCGCAACTTAAAGAAAAGTCTCTTGGCACCATGGCCGAAACCGAACAGGAAGTCGGCCATTTTGAATTGATTGTGTAATTTTGGCGCAATTTATGCCATTCCTTCGGCAATTAATACGGCCCGAACCGTAACGTGCACCCAGGTGTGTTATACATCAAAATGTGCGTCTTCATCTTGCGACTACCCGCATTACTTTTCTCTTTCAAAAGTGTTACTGTGACGATGCTATACGCCAAAAAGCGTGCCTTCCCTTCATCTGATTGGTCCATATTTGATAGTTCTCCAAAAGTCACCAAATTTTGCATTCAAGCCAGGCCTGGCGATAAATTTGATATTTCATGGTTTGCATTAATGGGCGTGGCCTAACGGCTCAATAGTGCCCCCTAGAATACTTTTTTCTGCTATAACTTTTGAATGGTTTGACATAGGAAGTCGTGGGTGGTGTCACCTGAATCGGTATTGAGTCCTTGAGCTTCATTGGCCTGAATTAGCCCTGCCCCTTCTTCTGATTGGTTGTCCCTATTTTCTGCTATAACTTTTGAATGGTTTGACATAGAGAGTTGTGGGTGGTGTCATCGGATGCTGTATTGTGTCCTTGACCTTCTTTGGCCTGAATTAGCCCCGCCCTTTCTTCTGATTGGTTGTCGCTATTTTCTGCCATAACTTTTGAATGGTTTGACATAGGAAGTCGTGGGTGGTGTCATTTCTGATATGCTTATGGGAGGTGGTGGCCGTGAGTGCGAGGGCCCGTTCATCGCTGCTTGCAGCTTTAATTAGGGCCCGAGCACCTTCAGTGCGAAGGCCCTATTGTATCTGTAGGAATTATTTTTTTCTTTCTTTCTTTCTTTTTTCTTCTGACGAAAGGAGGGCCTTTTTGCCCCCCTAAACATGCCCAAAAAGTCACCAAATTTTGCATGCAAGTCAGGCCTGGCGAAAAATTTGATATTTAATGGTTTACATTAATGGGCGTGGCAAAATGGCTCAACAGCGCCCCCCGGAAAACTTTGTGCCTCAAGCCCCACAATACGGTTTGACGTACATGCACGAAAATCGCTACACACCTGTATCAGTACACAACTTAAAGAAAAGTCTCTTGGCGACATAGCCGAAACCGAACAGGAAGTCGGCCATTTTGAATTAATCGTGTCACTTTGGCGCAATTTATGCCATTCCTTCGGCAGTTAATACGGCCCGAACCGTAACGTGCCCCTAAGTGTGTTATACATCAGAATGTGCGTCTCCATCCTGCGACAACACGCATTACTTTTCTCTTTCAAAAGCTTTACCGTGGCGACGCTAGACGCCAAAAAGCGCGCCCACCCTTCATCTGGTTGGTTCAGACAGAAAATACTTTGCGCCTCAAGCCCCATAATACGGTTTGACGTACATGAACGAAAATCGGTACACACCTGTATCATGTCGCAACTTAAAGAAAAGTCTCCTGGCGCCATGGCCGAAACCGAACAGGAAGTTGGCCATTTTGAACATTCTGAATTAATCGGGTAATTTTGGAGCAATATGAGCCATTCCTTCGAGAATTAATACGGCCCGAACCGTAACGTGCACCCAGGTGTGTTATACATCAAAATGTGCGTTTCTATCCTGCGACCACGCACATTACTTTTCTCTTTCAAAAGTGTTACCGTGGCGACGCTAGATGCCAAAAAGCGCGCCCCCCTTCATCTGATCGGTCCATATTTGATAGTTCCCCAAAAGTCACCATATTTTGCATGCAAGGCAGGCCTGGCGAAAAATTTGATATTTCATCGTTTGTATTAATGGGCGTGGCAAAATGGCTCAACAGCGCCCCCTGGAAAACTTTTTGCCTCAAGCCCCACAATACGGTTTGACATACATGCACGAAAATCGGTACACACCTGTATCATGTCGCAACTTAAAGAAAAGTCTCTTGGCACCATGGCCGAAACCGAACAGGAAGTTGGCCATTTTGAATTGATTGTGTAATTTTGGCGCAATTTATGCCATTCCTTCGGCAATTAATACGGCCCGAACCGTAACGT
Organism: Cololabis saira; assembly: GCF_033807715.1. Taxonomy (NCBI): domain Eukaryota; kingdom Metazoa; phylum Chordata; class Actinopteri; order Beloniformes; family Belonidae; genus Cololabis; species Cololabis saira. The sequence goes on along the minus strand of NC_084587.1, from coordinate 2,885,982 downwards.
GCACCCAGGTGTGTTATACATCAAAATGTGCGTCTTCATCTTGCGACTACCCGCATTACTTTTCTCTTTCAAAAGTGTTACTGTGACGATGCTATACGCCAAAAAGCGCGCCTTCCCTTCATCTGATTGGTCCATATTTGATAGTTCTCCAAAAGTCACCAAATTTTGCATTCAAGCCAGGCCTGGCGATAAATTTGATATTTCATGGTTTGCATTAATGGGCGTGGCCTAACGCCTCAACAGCGCCCCCTAGAATACTTTTTTCTGCTATAACTTTTGAATGGTTTGACATAGAGAGTCGTGGGTGGTGTCACCTGGATCGGTATTGAGTCCTTGAGCTTCATTGGCCTGAATTAGCCCTGCCCCTTCTTCTGATTGGTTGTCCCGATTTTCTGCTATAACTTTTGAATGGTTTGACAGAGAGTTGTGGGTGGTGTCATCGGATGCTGTATTGTGTCCTTGACCTTCTTTGGCCTGAATTAGCCCCGCCCTTTCTTCTGATTGGTTGTCCCTATTTTCTGCCATAACTTTTGAATGGTTTGACATAGGAAGTCGTGGGTGGTGTCATTTCTGATATGCTTATGGGAGGCGGTGTCCGTGAGTGCGAGGGCCCGTTCATCGCTGCTTGCAGCTTTAATTAGGGCCCGAGCACCTTCAGTGCGAAGGCCCTATTGTATCTGTAGGAATTTTTTTTTCTTTCTTTCTTTCTTTCTTTTTTCTTCTGACGAAAGGAGGGCCTTTTTGCCCCCCTAAACATGCCCAAAAAGTCACCAAATTTTGCATGCAAGTCAGGCCTGGCGAAAAATTTGATATTTTATGGTTTGCATTAATGGGCGTGGCAAAATGGCTCAACAGCGCCCCCTTGAAAACTTTGTGCCTCAAGCCCCACGATACGATTTGACGTATATGCACGAAAATCGGTACACACCTGTATCATGGCACAACTTAAAGAAAAGTCTCTTGGCGTCATGCCCGAAACCGAACAGGATTAATTTTGGAGCAATATATGGCATTCCTTCGAGAATTAATACGGCCCGAACCGTATCGTGAACCCAGATGTGTTATACATCAAAATGTGCGTCTCCATCCTGCGATTACGTGCATTACGTTTCTCTTTCAAAAGTGTTACCGTGGCGATGCTAGACGCCAAAAAGCGCGCCCCCCTTCATCTGATTGGTCCATATTTGATAGTTCCCCAAAAGTCACCAAATTGTGCATGCAAGGCAGGCCTGGCGATAAATTTGATATTTCAAATATTGTATTAAGGGGCGTGGAAAAATGGCTCAACAGCGCCCCCCGGAAAACTTTGTGACTCAAGCCCCACGATACGGTTTGACGTACATGCACGAAAATCGGTACACAACTGTATCATGGCCCAACTTAAAGAAAAGTCTCTTGGTGCCATGGCCGAAACCGAACAGGATGTCGGCCATTTTGAATTAATCGTGTCATTTTGGCGAAATTTATGCCATTCCTTCGGCAGTTAATTCGGCCCGAACCGTAACGTGCACCCAGGTGTGTTATACATCAAAATGTGCATCTCCATCCTGCGACACCACGCATTACTTTTCTCTTTCAAAAGCGTTACCGTGACTATGCTAGACGCCAAAAGGCGCGCCCCCCCTTCATCTGATTGGTCCATATTTGATAGTTCTCCAAAAGTCACCAAATTTTGCATGCAAGCCAGGCTTGGCGATAAATTTGATATTTCATGGTTTGCATTAATGGGCGTGGCCTAACGGCTCAACGGCGCCCCCTAGAATACTTTTCTCTGCCATAACGTTTTAAATGGTTTGATATAGAGAGTCATGGGTGGTGTCATGGGACTCTGTAATGAGTACTTAAGCTTCGTTGGCCTTAATTAGCCCCGCCCCTTCTTTTGATTGGTTGTCCCGATTTTCTGCTATAACTTTGGAATGATTTGACATAGAGAGTCGTGGGTGGTGTCATCAGATTCTTTATGGAGCCCTTGACCTTCATTGGCCTGAATTAGCCCCGCCCCTTCTTCTGAACGGTTGTCCCCTTTTTTCTGCTATAACTTTCGAATGGTTTGACATAGGAAGTCGTGGGTGGTGTCATTTCTGATATGCTTATGGGGGGCGTTTGCCGTGAGTGTGAGGGCCCGTTCATCGCTGCTTGCAGCTTTAATTCTAATAGTTATTGTGACTACGCTTTTTATTTCTAAACAACTGGATACAACTGTTTGATACTAAACTTTTTTTCTGTTTCCAATAATAATCCACCAGAAACTGAGATACTTGTCCGTGAGAAGTTCTTCCCACGATAACGTGATGGCAGCAGGATCATCTTTCCAATGTGGTGAGTCTGGCATCAATAACAAGAGTGCAAACAATCATTTTTACACTTTTTCCACTAAATTATTCTTTTACAAACACAGTGGATTAATACAAACTATTATAGAAGCTGAGGGTGTTGACATGGAGGCAGCTGAGTGGTTCAGAACTAGCGGTGACAAATCCATTGCCCTGACACTTAACTCTTACGTAAAAAGTAGTCACTGATGTGAAACCTAGCAATGGAGACCAAAACCAGACTGTAAATATGTACTGTAATTGCGAAAAAATTTGATATTTTAACAAGAAGATCAATGTAGATTGATTCGCTATTGGAGGCTGTAGTTGTTTACTGAAGTTGTCAGTAGAGTAACTCCAACTTTTAATACTTCTTGGTTCATATCAAATACGGAAATTAGAATGTTGGTATTTTAAAACAAAAAAGTGCTGCCTAAAGTAATACATTTGACTGTTATTTTATCCCTGTTGTCCCTTTTGATTCTAGAGAATAATCTGACATCTATGGTGAATTCTAATTCAATGGAGTATATGAACGTGTGAAAAGTCACTAAAAGATCCCTTGGTTTTCTTTTCTTTTCTTTTCTTTTTAACAGCAGAGGAACTCCGCATTGTGGTGTTTGGAAAGAGCCAGAACAAAAGATGTTTACTGACTAACTTCATAGCGGGGAAAAACGTACTCACAGAGAAAGCAGGTCTACTTCTCCAGAAAATCTCCAGACAATCTACAGTTGAACATGGAACATGGTATAAAACGAATATAACTGTAGTAAACACACCAGACTTATCAAAACTGTCTGAAGATAAAGTGAAACATGAATTGAAGAAGTGTGTGCTTCTCTGCTCCCCTGGACCGAATGTTCTGCTGCTCTTAGTAAGTCCCTCTGATTTCACTGAACAAGACAGACGAAGACTGGGGTTCATACTGAGTTTCTTTGGTCAAGATGCATTTAAACACGCAATTGTGATCTTGACGCACAGTGAGGAGGAGATTAGGTCCCCTGTCAACAAACTCATCCAAGACTGTGGATACAGGCAGCAAACCATCAACTTTGATGGGAAAGATAAACGCGATCTTGAAGAACTGATTAAGAAGATGCACAAAATCCTGAGTGACAACAAACGAGGCCATCTAAACTTTACAGAAATGGGTGACCCAACTACAACTCCTGTAACTTTTAAACCTCCTCTCAACTTAGTGCTGTATGGGAGACATGCAGTATCAAAGACTTCTGCAGCCAATGCCATTCTGGGAAGACAAAGGTTGGATGCTTCTGCAGACTCAGGGTGTGTTATGACCGAGGCAGAAGTGTTTGGACGTGTGGTGTCCCTGATGGACCTACCTGCCTTGTATGGAAGACCCCAAGAAGCAGTAAAGGAGATATTCAACTGTGTGTCCCGCTGGAAGCCCGAAGGCATCCATGCTTTCATCCTGGTTCTACCGATGGGTCCAATAGGTGAGAAAGACAAGATGGAGTTACAGACCATCCAGCAAACATTCAGCTCTCGAGTCAATGACTTCACCATGATTCTGTTACCTGTGGCATCTGATCCGACAGATCCAGACATTGTTGGGTTTGTGAAAGGATATCAAAACATTCAGGACCTCTTTCAGAGGTGTGGAGGCCGTTACACCATCTTCAACATCAACGACATACATCAGGTCTCTGACTTGCTGCATACCGTGGAAAAGATGACAGGTATGGGATCTCGAGGCTTCACAAGGAAAATGACTGAAAAACCACAATGGACAAAGCACTTGAAACCAAAAATTCCCCAGAAGCAAGCAGATACTAAACAACAGACCAGAGAACCTCTGAGGATGGTGATAATTGGGAAGACTGGCTGTGGGAAGAGCGCCACGGGAAACATCATTTTGGGGAAGAGTTGTTTTAATTCGAGAGCTTCCATGATATCAGTGACTGCAAAATGCCACAAAGAAACAGGAGAGGTCGCTGGGCGGCCAGTAACTGTGGTGGACACGCCTGGCTTGTTCGACACAAATCTGTCCAATGATGAAGTCAAGCAGGAGCTTGTGAAATGCATCAGTCTCTTGGCTCCTGGACCTCATGTTTTCTTACTGGTGCTTCCGATCGGTCGCTTCACGCAGGAGGAAAAAGACACTGTGGAGATCATCAACCAGTTTTTTGGTAAAAGATCACAAAACTTCATCATCATCGTTTTCACCAGGGGAGACGATCTTCAAGAACAGACCGTGGAGAGTTACATGAACGAGGTCAGTAATGACTTTGTCAGAAAGATGGTTGAGGACTGTGGAGGTCGATACCACGTCATGAATAACAGAGATCATGGGAATCATACACAGGTCACCCAGCTGTTGAAGAAAGTAGATCGGATGCTAGAGAACAACGGCAGCAGCTACTACACTACAGACCTGTTCCAAGAAGCTGAGACCGCCATTCAAAAAGAAGTGAAGAGGATCCTGAAGGAAAAAGAAGAAGAAATGGAGAGACAGAAGCAAGCACTACTACGTAAACATCAACAAGAAATCAGAGCAAAAATGAAGAGGATCGAAGAAGAAAGCGCAAAAAGGGAAATAGCACTCAAGGAGAAGGAGGAGTACATTCGCCAAGAGGAACGGAAAAGAAAGAAAGAAGAGGAAATGAGAGCAAAGGAGGAGACTGATCGAAAAAGACGTGAAGCATATCAACAGCATGAGTGGGAAGAAAAACTTAAGGTTCTGGAGGACAAAATACAATCTGGATCTGAAAGAAATGCATCTAGAGATCTCATGATGAACAGAGAAGAGATGAAACAAGAACGAAAGGCTTGGGAAAAGGAGCGTAAGGAATGGTGGGGAAATCGACAAACAGAGGAACGACTGAGACAAGATGAACATGAACGGCTTCAAAAGATGAAAGATGAATATGAGCAGGAAAGAAAAGAAGAAGGTCGACTCAAAAGAGAACGAGACGAAAAGGAACGGAGAGAGGCAGAGGAAATCTCAGAAAAAAGACTTCAAGAAATGCAAAAGAGAACCCAAGAAGAGGTCAGAAAACAAGCTGAACAATTCAATGACTTTAGAGATAAATATACACGGGAATTTGCAACTCTGACAGAAAAACATAATAAAGAAATGGAAGACGTGAAGGAAAAACAACAAAGGAAGAACAAAGTCATGCTGGGATACATGCTGAAGAACAAAGCATACAGGAAAGACTTTGAGAAAATGAAGATAAGACAACAAGACGAACTGGAGGATTTCATCAACAAAGCTTCTGAGGAGGAAGGAATAAAACAACTACAGATCAAACATGAGGAAGAGGTCAGCGAGTGGATAGAGGAAAAAACACTGGAAGATACAGGCGACAGCTCATGCTCCATCTTATAAGACAACCTCGTTGACCCGAACGCAACAGCAGCAAGAATTTGGTTCAGTCATCTTCCTGCTTACAGCAAAATACAATGAGATTTAATTCAGTTCTCCATTTATCAGATCTGTTTCAAGACAAAACCTGACCTAACTGCTCTGGGTTCAAGGCTCAGATTGTGGTTTCCTGAGGCTTTTCAGGACTTTTACTCTGTTTATTTATCTTTTAATGACCTTCCAAACCATCCAAACCATTCTGCGGTAATTCAGTTGATCAGTTTTTCTTGTTTTTCTCTGGTCCCTGTCATAAAGAATAAAGCTGGCAAGGTGGGCAGCATGGACAACTACTGACCAATTGCTTTAGCCAGTGTGCTGTCCAGTCTGCTTATGTACACACTTCTGATAACCAGTTCGGATTTAAGGATCAACATGGTACTGATCTTTGTATTTATGCTTTAAAAGAGATTGCTGATAGATATAAAAGACATAATTCTTCTGTTTTAATTGGGTTTATAGACGCATCCAAGGCATTTGATCGCATAAACCATCATAAACTGTTTTTAAAATTGAGTCAGAGGGGGGTACCTGACAGTATCCTAAGGATTCTGTTTTTTTGGTATGCCAATCAGTGCATGCAAATAAAATGGGGGAATGTAGTCTCTGCTCCATTTGGGGTGAGTAATGGAGTCTGTCAGGGCGGCTTACTTTCCCCCTGCCTATTTAATGTGTATATGGATGCTCTATCAGACCAGTTGAAAAGCTGTGTGATAGGAAATACTATTGTTAATCATCTTATGTATGCGGATGATCTGGCAATCATTTCTCCCTCTAGTGCTGGGTTTCAGGAGCTGCTCAACATGTTCTGAATATGGGGTGGAATTCAATGCAAGCTATAATGCTATAAAGAGCTCTGTTATGATTTGTAGAACTAATGGTGATAAGGAACTGGTGTTCCCATCATTTCATTTGTCAGGGAATGTGTTACCTTTTTGTCACACTGCTAAGTATTTGGGACACATCATCACTGATGATTTTTGTGATGATGAGGATATGTATAGGCACCGGCATGTTTTATATACACAAGCAAATGTGTTGAAGCGTAAATTTTCCTGGTGTTCTGATGAAGTTAAAATGAATCTCTTCAGAGCATACTGTACACCACTCTACACTGCCCCCTTGTGGGTTAAGTTAAAAAAGGCAAGCATCCGCAAACTGCAGGTTGCCTATAATGATTGCCTCCGTATTTTGTTGGGAAAACCCAGGTGGTTAGTGCGAGCGAGTTATTCTGTCAAATGCGTATAAACACTTTTCATGCTCTGTTGAGAAAATTGATGTATAGATTCATTTGTCGACTTAATGACACACAAAACTCTGTTTTAATGCTGTTGACCAATCCTGGACTGAGTGCTGTGAGATATCAATCAGCAATGTGGAAACACTGGCATGACTGTCTTTTTTAAATTTGTATGTGTGGTTGTCTTTTTTAAATGGACCCTGAGTCTATTAATAACATATATCTTTAAAGTAAATGAATACAAAAATGATATGTAATGATATTATATATACATATTTTGATTTGAAAATAGCCATTTATGAAGCCATACAGAAATGTATAAGTATAAATTCAAAATGTCATATTTACCTGAGTTAAGTGTGAATCAATATCTTGTTTCCATTTGTACCTTTTTTTAAATCAATAAACATAAATGGTGATTGTAAATGCATGAAAACAATTGGTTGATTTTCTTAGCAGTTGGGTCAATTTCAGCTTTATAGCACATATAAAAAGCCTGTGGCCAACCAAAGGGCTTTACAGTAAAACATCAACAATTAAAAACAATAAAGACAAAACAATAAAATAAATGACATAAAAAACAAAAAGAACCCCAGTAACATCAGAAGGATGAAAGATACAGTAGGGGTGGCTACTCAGCCAAATGCCATGGTGAACAAATATATGATAATGTAAGAGTTTAGAGCGGTGGGAAAAGAGGTAGAAGAATTCAGGAAGGACACTAAAAACAGCTACAAGACATTAGAGGTGTTGTGCCACAAACTGGGTGCTGGTTCATTTATTTGAGACTTATTCATAATTGTCGTAAGATAGTTATTAATTATTAATAAAGATAAAGATGACTTGTCAAAATTGATTATCAAAATGAATAAATCTAAACGGGGCACCACCTGACTTTATCAGGAAACGAAAACTTGCCTGCTTTGTGAAACGGACCCCTGGGGTCCGTTTCACAAAGCAGGTTTAGTGAAAACTCTGAGTCTGTTAACCCTGAAATGAGGGAAACTCTTGAGTTTTCCGTTTCACAAAGGGAGGTAACTCAAACCAGAGATAGAGAGGTAACTCTAGCCCGTTTCACAAAGAGAGGTAACTTAAGCTCTCGGTCAGTTACCGTAGTAACAGACTCTCTGAACCTAACCTGGTCGGGACCAGGTTTATATGAATGAACCTGGAGTTTCTCTGCGTCTCCGCCTCTTTCAGAGCCACACGCACATTTGATTTCCTCATTCATTCAATCAGCAGGCGAGTTTTGGCGAAGTTCTGCCGTCTGTCATTAAAAACAGAGTCAGTATATATATTAGAAGTCCATTGTCACGAACACGGCATGTCCTTTTGATGAAGACACAATTGATGAAGGTGCAGCATTAATGCGCAGAGAATTAAATATTCGTCCGGAAATGGTTATCAGACCCCGTAATACATGTACTGTACATTACAGTACATAGTCTCATACCGGCAAAGCAATATATGTTAATCCTTTATTTGTTATAATTTTGATGATTGAATTGTTTAATGATGTCATAATATATTCTAATTTTTTGAGATTTTTTATTTGGGGTTTTCATAAACTGTGAGCCATAGGCTAATTATCAAAATTATAACAATAAAGGCTTGAAATATCTCACTTTGCATGTAGTGGGAAATAATATTTAATTCACCTTAAGTTGAATTTACTACGAATGAAGTTTTGCAATATATTCAAATTGTCCGACCTCCACCTGTATATTATTACATGAATAAATAAGAGCATAATATATGTCTGTATTGGTTCAATACGGAACGCAACTTTTAATTCCCAATTACGGAACAATTCCGTATTTAAGGGACGGGTGGCAAGCCTAAACCTGTCCAAGCCATCAAGGAGTTCCACAGGATTGCAGGTGAATGATGTGGAGATCTGTTCAATTAATTTTATATTATATTCTGTGTTGCGGTGTTACCCTTTTTTCGAAAAACATGTTCAAATTCGCCGTATGCGCGCATTAAAATCTTTTAATTCCATTCGGGTGAAAAAGGACACGGCGTGAAGTATGTGGATCTTCAGTTGCAAACTAACGTTTCCTCAAAGGGATTTTGTAAATTGAAATGATAAATAAAGTTAAAAAGAAAATGTATGTCGCTCTTTTGTGTCGCCGGTTGCCATGGTGAATCCTTGTGTCAGCGCTCTACTGATGATGGCTTTTTATTTCCCTCACGCACAAGCTTAACTCCAGGTGAAACTACTTAGAGTTGAGTAAATTACCTCAAATCCGCTGTTCTGGAACCGAAAACTCAGTGTGCAGGTTCAACAAACTCTGAGTCTAATCCTGAACTCTTAGTTAATCTACTCTGAGATCGGAAACTCTGAGTTTTCGGTTCCAGAACAGCGGATTTGAGGTAATTTACTCAACTCTAAGTAGTTTCACCTGAAGTTAAGCTCGTGCGTGAGGGAAATAAAAAGCCATCATCAGTAGAGTGCTGAAACAAGGATTCACCATGGCAACCGGCGACAACAAAAGAGCGACATACTTTTTCTTTTTTTTATTTTAGACTTTATTTATCATTTCAAGTTACACAATCCCTTTGAGGAAACATTACCGGTAGTTTGCATCTGAAGATCCACATACTTCACGCCGTGTCCTTTTTCACCCGAATGGGATTAGAGATTTTAATGCGCGCATACGGCGAATTTGAACATGTTTTTCAAAAAAAGAGTAACACCGCAGCACAGAATAATATAAAATTAATTTAACAGATCTCCACATCATTCACCTGCAATCCTGTGGAACTCCTTGATGGCTTGGACAGGTTTATGTAGGCTTGCCACCCGTCCCTTGAAATACGGAATTGTTCCGTAATTGGGAATTAAAAGTTGCGTTCCGTATTGAACCAATACAGACACATATTATGCCAGGGTTCTCCAACTCCGGTCCTGCGGGAGAGCACCTATCCTGCATGTTTTAGATCTTTCCCTGCTTCAGCACACCATGATACAAGGAGCTGTGTCAGCAACAGAACTGTCCGGACCTTGATGACAAGTTAATGACGACCATTGATTAGAATCAGGTGTGTTCATGCAGGGAGACACCTAAAACATGCTGGATAGGTGGATCCAGGACCGGAGTTGGAGACCCCTGTATTATGCTCTTATTTATTCATGTAATAATATACAGGTGGAGGTCGGAAAATTTGAATATATTGCAAAACTTCATTCGTAGTAAATTCAACTTAAGGTGAAACAAATATTATTTCCCACTACATGCAAAGTGAGATTTTCAAGCCTTTATTTGTTATAATTTTGAGATTATGGCTCACAGTTTATGAAAACCCCATCCAATAAAAAAAAAATTTCTAAATAAAAAATCTCAAAAAATTAGAATATATTATGAAATCATTAAACAATTCAATTATCAAAATTATAACAAATAAAGGATTAACATTTATTGTTTTGCCTGTAATGAGACTATGTACTGTAATGTACATGTATTACGTGGTCTGATAACCATCTCCCGACGAATATTTAATTCTCTGCGCATTAATTCTGCACCTTCATCGATTGTGTCTTCATCAAAAGGACATGCCATGTTCGTGACAATGGACTTCTAATATATATACTGACTCTGTTTTTAATGACAGACGGCAGAACTTCGCCAAAACTCGCCTGCTGACTGAATGAATGAGGAAATCAAATGTGCGTGTGGCACTGCAGTGAGACCGGGATTCATAAAAAAGACACATACCAGGCGATGTAAGGCTCCTTAATCATTCTAAAGCGGCTCGCTGATTTCACGAGTCGTCTGCGCTGCAGACGCTCCAATCGAGCCAATCATCCTCAAAATGCGCAGCTGCGCCAGACTGAGGACGCTGAACAACGGACGTGCTGGAAAAGTGATCAGATGCAGGTCGGCAGTAAATTAGAAAAAAGTAACCAAAGAGGGCCGTCACAGCATGCTGTAACCAGCCGACTACGTACCAGTTGCATGAACTCTTGCCACAAGATCCGCTTCTGACACGAGCCGGCCAAAGCCACAGGTGGATGAGGAACGAGACAGGAACCGACTGGAACCCGCAGTGGGCGGGGGCGAAGAGTCGCGCTTTGTTTCCGGGTTCACCATCACCTCCCCTTAAATAGGCCAGCGACGCATGCCATTGGTCAAGGCTGCGCACTCACAAATAAGCCATTAAGTGCGTCTTACCACAATATCAAATCACCCTACCCTCTTATGAATCTGTTTAAGGGAAATATTTGACTTTTTTACTCTCTCTCTTTCTCTCTTCTGCCCCCTCCATCTCCTTTTTGCATTTAGACTTTAACTGTTTTAAGTTAAACTCGGATGTCCCTGTGATATTGTTGCACTGACATAGTGAATAAAGTGAACCGAATGAGTGAAATTGCGTTTGCTCTCTAACTCTGCCGCTTGTTGTCCGTGGTGCAGAAAACGGATGTGTATTGCGTAAAGGCCCATTGGCTGAATTGACGCCACTGAGGGAGGAGACGGAGAGAAACTCAGGGTTTATTGAAGAAAACCTGCTAGCGACCAGGTTAGGTTCAGAGCGTCTGTTACTACGGTAACTGACCGAGAGCTTAAGTTACCTCTCTTTGTGAAACGGGCTAGAGTTACCTCTCTTTCTCTGGTTTGAGTTACCTCCCTTTGTGAAACGGAAAACTCAGAGTTTCCCTCATTTCAGGGTTAACAGACTCAGAGTTTTCACTAAACCTGCTTTGTGAAACGGACCCAAGGTCTACTTTTTATTTTATTGTTTATACATTTTATTGTTTACATTTTACATTTTATTTTATCTCTTATATATTTGTTTTTATAATTGTATTGTGTTGCACCAATCACCATAACAAATTCCTCATGTGAAAACTTGGCAATAAACCCTTTTCTGATTCTGATTCTGATGAGGCGTCTACGTTTATATCTATGGTGGTGAGGGTCCATTCTGCCATCTGGTGGTGATATGTAATAACTGCACAAAGTGTAAAGTTAGAAGAATTACATTACAAAATTACTTCCTGTAATTTCTTTCAAAATAAAAACAAGACTACAGTCTACTTATAAGCTGCACCAAGATCTGAATCTGCCTTTCGTTTATCCTGTAAATAGGTAGAATGACAATAAAGAAGTCTGAGTCTGAGTTTTGCTTGAAAAACTAATTAACAACGTTTTAATGTCTACTGCTCGGGGGTCATGTTCTGGGTATGGGTCTCTGTAAAGCGTCTAGAGACAACTCTGTTGTATTAGACGCTATATAAATAAAATTGAATTGAATTGAATTAATGGCTGAACACCACATGAAAAATTAAAAATAAAAATCACGGCTTCCGGTTTAGCTCATGGAGTAGTCAGACGCACCTGAGACCACGCTCCCAAGAAAAGTTATTATTTTCCCACTAAAAACTCGTTCACTACATTTTGAGTGGAACCATTGTTAGATGAGTGGGAAGAGACTCACAAGAGGCCAAAGAAGAGAAGAAGAAATGTCTAAAAATCAAGAAATAGGCAGCACGGGGGCTAAGGCAAAAGCTAATGATAGCAACCTGGAGGCAGTTGTTGGTGGCCCGGAGGGTGAAACCAGTGTGAACTCGAACGACTTGATGGCGGCAATTAAGGACCTTAAATCTGATCTGACGAAAGGTAACGACTCCCTGCGCCAAGAAATCAACCACATGAGCCAAGAAATTAATGGCAAACTCGACAACTTAACAAAAGAAGTGCAAAGTTTGTCCGACCGTGTTGATGAGGCGGAGACACGCGTGGGGCGGATGGAGGACTGGGCAGCGGAGGCAAATATGCTGCTCTCTGCCTTTGCCAAACAGCAAAAGTTTCTCCAGGAAAAAGTGACGGACCTGGAGTCCCGATCTAGGAGAAACAATATCCGCATATTCGGAGTGGCTGAGGGTGAGGAGGGAAATTCTGTAGCCCAGTTCATCACTGCTCTCCTTAAACGTGAGTTACCGCTGCCGCAGGACCTCGACCTGAAAATCCAACGGGCGCACCGCTCCTTAGCGCAGAAACCTCCACCCGAAAAACCTCTGAGACCCATTATTATTAACTTCCAGGAGTTTACAACCAAGGAACTGGTGCTAAAGGAGGCTTGGAGAAAGGGCAAAATATCACTGGGCAAATGGGTGATCTATTTTGACCATGATTACGCCGCTGAGACAGTCAGGAAGCGCAAGGAATACAACCCGATCAAGAGAGCTTTAAAGGAAAAGGGGATACGTTTCCAAACGCCCTATACCAACATGAGGATCCACTGGGACACCGGAGCCAGGACGTACAGCAGCGCGGAGGCAGCATGGCAAGAGTTACACAGACGGGGCTTCAAAGTGGACCCGCCGCAGGTGCGCGACGCGGAGCCTGCACTGGATTCACTGTCGGAGCTGCTGGGATGGGAGCGGGGAGCAGAGCGCCGGGGGCGGGGCGGCTCCGCCGCTCAGAGAGCCAAGGAGAAGCTGCGGGGGTTCCAGAGGGATAACACGGAGAACGCCTGACGTTTTATTTTTTATTTTTGGCTACACACTAATCTCACAATTGGGTGAGAATCATTATCATTATTATTATCACCATGCTTCGCTGGATACTTTTCTTTTTTGGCCTAATGGTTTGATTATCACCGGGTAGTGTGGTCTCAACTACTGTTACATTTTAGTTGGACTCATAGGATCGGGACAGTTCTTTTGCTAGAATTAATAACCATCTCTTATATTGGGCCCTCTCTAGATGAGAGACTTAACCCTCGACCCTCCAACTGGGTCACTCTGGGGGAGACAGTTCTCCCCCCCTTTTGGAAGCCTAGATTCTCTTTTCCTTTTTTCTGTATAATAGTTACCGTTATCACTGTTCTGTGTTTTTTTCTGGGGGAGATTGTTGTCACCTGTGATGCTCATGCCAAGGCTGGATAGCTTAAAGATTACGTCTTTGAATGTAAATGGCCTACGACACCCGATTAAGAGGAGCAAAGTGTTGGCAAAGTTAAAAAAGGATAAATCACATGTTGTAATGCTGCAAGAAACACATTTGTCTAACGAAGAACATAATAAGTTGAAGAGGTTTGGATATTCAAATTCCTTTTTCAGTGCATGCAAAAACAGCAGGAAAAGAGGAGTGGCTATTATGATGTCTAACTCTCTGAATTTTGACTTGATTAAGGCAGAAGGAGATAAGGAAGGCAGATATGTTTTAGTCAAAGGAAAACTTGATAACATATTAGTCACATTTGCTTGTATCTATATACCTCCAGAAAGTGATAAAAAAATCTTTACTCAGTTTTTTGATAAGATTGTCACTTTCAGTGAGGGTATACTGATCTGTGCCGGCGACTGGAATACAATCCTGAATTACTCATTAGACACGACAAGTAAAAAACAACACAAACTGCATATGTCAAAAAGCCTTAACATTTTAATCAAAGAGTCTGGTATGTTCGATGTCTGGAGGAATCTTCATGGTTCAGAGAAGGATTTTACCCATTTCTCAGCCACACACCACACTCACTCTAGAATAGATTTCTTTCTGATGAATATCTCAGATAGACATAGGGTGAAAGAATGTTCAATAGGGACCTCGGATGTTTCAGACCATAATGCAGTCTACTTAACTATACAATTAAATGACAGACATAAAAGCACACTGTGGAGAATGAATATTGGGATTCTGAATAACACAATGACTGTTAAGGATATAAGACGAGAAATTAAGGACTCTATTGAAAATAATACTACAAGTAATAGTGAAGTGGAACCAACGATGGTATGGGATACGATTAAAGCAATTATGAGAGGGAATTTGATTTCACGGACAGCTTACATGAATAAAGTGAAGAGGCTAAAATATGAAAAATTACAGGAAGAATTGAAAAAATTAGAGAAACAAAAACAAACGGATAAAGATGTAACACTGACGAATCAGTTAAAAGAAATCAGGAAACAAATAGATGCGATTCTTACTGATGAACTTGAAAAGAAAATTAGATTCACAAAACAGACTTTTTACGAATCTGGTCCTAAAGCAACAAAGATCCTGGCACGACGCCTTAGAAATCAACAAATTAAAAGCTGCATATCTAAGATTAGAGACCCATTGAATAACGTTATAACTTCTAAACCTCAGGAAATAGAAAATTGCTTCAAAAAATATTATGTGTCATTGTACTCGGAACCAGATCCAGTGGAAGATGAGATGATTAGAAAATACTTACTAACATTGGATCTCCCCTCCATAGGCAAGGTACAAAATGATTCTTTATCCGCTCCAATTACAAAGAAAGAACTAGACAGAGCTATAAGTAATTTGAAAAACAATAAGTGCCCAGGAAGTGATGGCTTCCCAAATGAGTGGTACAAGATCTTTGCGGAGGACCTTGCACCTACATTACTTAAATCTCTGAATTGGACTCTTAAACATGGTAAAATACCTCCATCATGGAAGGAAGCAGTGATTGCGGTGATACTAAAGGAGGGCAAAGACAAAGAGTTGTGTGAATCTTACAGACCGATTTCCATATTAAACGTAGACTATAAAATATTCACGTCCATCATTTCTAGAAGGCTGGAACATCTTCTTCCTTACTTAATAGATGAAGACCAATCAGGGTTTATAAAGGGAAGACAGACGCAAGATAATGTCAGACGCACACTACATATTATAGAACATATTAATAAAAACAACTTAGTACAGCCTTGATTAGCCTTGATGCCGAGAAGGCGTTTGATAGAGTTAGTTTGCCTTTTCTATATAAAGTTTTAGAGAGATTTGGCTTTAATGACCAATTTATTAGTTGCATAAAAGCTCTCTATAGTGGTCCTACTGCCAGGCTGAGGATCAATGGCTCTCTGACAGGCAGCTTTAACGTTAACAGAGGTACAAGGCAGGGATGCTGCCTCAGCCCCTCCCTCTTTGCGTTATTTATTGAACCGCTTGCTCAAGACATCAGACAACATGATGAACTGGAAGGGATTAATATAGCAACCGAGGAGCATAAAATAGGCCTGTTTGCTGATGACATTATCACATATCTAACAAACCCAAACGTAACAATCCCCAGACTCCTAACCACCTTGGAAAATTATGGCACGATGTCAGGATACAAACTGAACATCAAAAAAACACAGGTACTTTGCTTAAATTACCTACCAAATATCAAAATTAGGGGTAAATATAAACTAAAGTGGGACACAAAATGGATAAAATATTTGGGTGTGATAATTACACAGAATTTAAATGACCTGTTTGAATTTAATTACCGTACTTTGACCAACAAAATTCAGGCAGATATAACACGCTGGTCAACATTAATTTTAGATTTCAGTTCGAGGATAGAGGTGATAAAAATGAATGTACTGCCCAGGTTGTTATATGTCTTCCTCTCACTCCCCATTAGGATCCCAGAATGCCAGTTTTCTGCATGGAACAAATTAATATCTAGATTCATTTGGGCAGGCGCAAAACCTAGGATAAAACTCAAAACCCTCCAGCTAGATAAAGAGCAAGGAGGTCTTGCCCTGCCTGACTTTAAACAGTACTACTATGCAGCTCAGTTGAGATACATTGTCTACTGGTGTTCTCCAGAATATCAAGCCAAATGGAAAAATATTGAATGTAAACTACATAAAGTGCCACCCGCTGCTAGATTAGGGGGGAAAGAATATATAGATCAAAAGGAAGATAATACAATCTTAAAAAACACTTTGAAAACATGGTTTGAGATTGTTAAGAAAAACAAAATGGAGGGGGACAGTAAGTTGTTGATATGGCCCTCTCATTCACCCGACTTTGGCCCCAAGTTATTAGATGACACGTTTATTAGGTGGTCGGAGAGGGGCATAACGGCAATATGTACACTTGTGGACGGAAAAACTTTTAAGAACTTTGATAAACTCAAACGGGAGTTTAAATTTAAAAACAGAGATCTGTACCGTTATTTACAGCTACGTGACTTTTATGACAAGGAAGTGAATAGGTACTTATCAGCAGAGACTAATGAGATGATTGTATTTTTGATGGACGCATATAAAAGAACCCCCTCAAAGACTGTATCAAAACTGTATAGCTGTCTCCAAAAAAGTAATGGAAGAAACTCATTATATATCAAATCAAAGTGGGAACAAGAATTCAATGTTGTATTGTCAGAGAGTGATTGGCTTTCCATGTGCAACACACAGCAATCTTCAACTAGTTCGAGAAGATGGCGAGAATTCGGCTGGAAAAATCTCATACGCTTTTTTATCACTCCACACATTAAGAGTAAACAAACACAACAACAACAGAATTGTTGGCGTGGGTGTGATCATGTAGTAGCCAATCACTCTCATATCTTTTGGACATGTCCAAAAATACAATTATTCTGGCATAATGTTGTCCAAACAATGGAGGAAATTCTAAATCTGAGAATACCTAAAGATCCAAGGACTGTATATCTGGGACTTATGCCTGTTGAAGTCACTGAAAAGAGAGACATCTACCTCTTCAAAATATTGACTGTTGCTGCTAAGAAGGCCCTGACAAGACTCTGGATGAGCAGCGATCCCCCAGGACTGAGACAATGGCTCGACATTGTTGAAGAAATATACGCCATGGAAAAATTGACTTTTTGTTTGAGAATTAGAGGAAGGGATTTTGCTCAAAAGTGGCAAAAATGGTCTACATTTAAGGTCAAATCCCAGCCATGCCCTTAAAGAAAGAAAAGAACGTCAAAATATTACATCTCCCCCAGGTAGTTATGTTATGATTGTTACTATCATTTTTTATTTTTATTATTATAATTTTTTTTTCCTTCTCTTTCCTTTCTGTGTAACTTGAAAAAGACAAAATAAAAAGTATAAAAAAAAAAAATAAAATAAAAATCACAAGCAAAGTTACAAGTTGGTTTGATGTATTGAAATGCGTCAATGAAGAAGATGATTAGGAGATATAAAATATTAAACACTCACTGAAGGAGAATCTTCCAGATGTGCCGCCGTCCTTGGCTGCCAATGGGAAAGCCGGCGGCGGCCGCCGCTTTGCGCATTCTATGTGAAAGGGGCTTGAGACCAAAGCAACGCCGGTCAGTATCATGTGACAGACGGACCATGATTTGATTGGCTGGATGCCGGTTTGACGTCATCATGGTTGACTAGTTATCCTAGTGGCCCGGATGTTAAAAGGTATTTTCTGACAGTGAACTTTAACCTCTGAATTCGGCCTGTTTAACTTGGACAATCTAAATTATTTTACTTTGAACTGCTCATCTTCAACTCTTGAAATTTAAAACACTGAAAAAATAGTGGAGAAAATAAAGTGTTGAAAAATTGAGGAGTTTAATTCAGATACAGAAAAATGTATATAAATTAATTTGCTGTGTAAAATCTTGCTGGGTGAAATTTAAAGACTTGTAAAGTTCAAAATCTGATGGAACAGATTTACTTCCACTGGCATCCTGCAGTTGTGGTCAGCAGTGCTCCAAAAGAGGTGAAGACACAAAGGTGGTTTCAGAAATCTCTAATAAAAGATAACTGCACAAAGAGACTTATTATTTTAAAATTTTAAAATTTTACGATTATGATCTGTTAACTACAGGTCTGGATCTGGACCCTAGTGGTCTGTAGAGGACCTGCAGGTCTGGATCTGGACCCTAGTGGTCTGTAGAGGACCTGCAGGTCTGGATCTGGACCCTAGTGGTCTGTAGAGGACCTGCAGGTCTGGATCTGGACCCTAGTGGTCTGTAGAGGACCTGCAGGTCTGGATCTGGACCCTAGTGGTCTGTAGAGGACCTGCAGGTCTGGATCTGGACCCTAGTGGTCTGTAGAGGACCTGCAGGTCTGGATCTGGACCCTGGTGGTCTGTAGAGGACCTGCAGGTCTGGATCTGGACCGTGTAGTTTTCTTGACTCACTGAATCATTAGGTGAGAAAATGAGAGCTGAAAACAACGTTACAGATGACGTCATGGAGGGTTTGTCCAGTTCTTCTTCTACAGTCTAGAAACCATATAAGGACATATTATTTTTGTTGATTTCTCCTCCTATAGTACAGTGTAAAATCAACAAGGCCGACTGTTACGCCCCAGGCTAGGGGAACAGAGGCGCAACATAAGAATGAGGCAGCGAGAGATGGTTCACAACAAAAAGGCTGTATTTATTGTTGCACAGCTCAAGGTTCAATATCAAAAGTTCAAATCAGTGCTAACCGGGTTAGCACAAAAGAAACAAAATGACAAAAATGAAAATGAAGCTTCTCTTCGGGGTAAACCTAGACCAAAATAACAAACAAAAGATACTATCTTCTCAACCAGACTACCTAAGCCCTGGGAGGAAACAAAAGATCAAACAAAATTACAATATCTGAGCCTAACTTCCTAACTTAACAAAAACAGGAGAAAAAGGGGATCAAATTAAATGGCGGTTTACCCTTACTGCTTCGGTATAAAATAAAATACAGGCTACAGCCAGTTACAACACTCTTGAGCATAAACTAAGGACTACAAGCAAACAGCAGACTAAACACCGATACAAATCACACAGGCACTAACGGCTGAGAGCCGTAACACGGGACCATGAACATGAAGAAGCAGTTCTAGATGATTTGTGGATCATTTTATTCATACAATAAACTTGCATACAAACAAACACTTTACCATGACAGAGACCTGACAGTCCAGTAGTGATGTCATGGCTGGAACAGGAAGTGGTGTGAATAAAGACTAGGATAAACCCTGGCTGCACAGCAACCTTGTGCTCAGATCTGTCAGCAGGTTGTAACTTCATCTTGACTGATTGCAGCTTAGTGATTCCTCTCTGACATCACAGTTGGTCACATGTGCAGCAAGCTACCTGCAGCTGACATGAAGTGAATGATCTCAGCTGAACTGAGCTGCAGAGAAACATCATGCTGCTGTTCACTGTGAAGCTCTGACTTTAAAAGGACTGGAGGAGGAAGAAGTTTCCAAGGAATCATTCAGAACAGTTTCACTAACGTGCGATTCAGGAGTTCTGATGGAAACAGAGGCAGACATGTACAGATTCAACTATCTGTCCAACAGAGACAGTTTCTCTGACAGGAGGAGACTCTTGAGACTGAATTCAACAAAGAGACACTGAAGAACCAAAACCAGAACGAGGGGTCCGTTTCAAAAAGCAGGTTTAGTGAAAACTCTGAGTCTGTTAACCCTGAAATGAGGGAAACTCTGAGTTTCCCGTTTCACAAAGGGAGGTAACTCAAACCAGAGAGAGAGGGGTAACTCTAGGCTGTTTCACAAAGAGAGGTAACTTAAGCTCTCGGTCAGTTACCGTAGTAACAGACGCTCTGAACCTAACCTGGTCGCTAGCAGGTTTACTTCAATAAACCCTGAGTTTCTCTCTGTCTCCTCCCTCAGTGGCGTCAATTCAGCCAATGGGCCTTTACGCAATACACATCCGTTTTCTGCACCACGGACAGCAAGCGGCAGAGTTAGAGAACAGAAAAAGCGTATCTGACAAACGCAATTTCACTCATTCGGTTCACTTTATTCACTATGTCAGTGCAACAATATCACAGGGACATCCCAGTTTAACTTAGAACAGTTAAAGTCCAAATGCAAAAAGGAGAGGGAGGGGGCGGGGGGGTATAAGTGTTGGGAAAGATAATACCTAGTGAAATCCATCATGTTGTTCTGATGTTGTTCAAAACATTATCCAAGATGGCAGCAGGTCTGAATGTGAGGTCTGAATTTTAATGTTTAAAGTCATCGGATGTCTTTTATTGCGGGATTTTTAGTAAGTTATTTTTTACTCTCTTTACTCTCCCATTTTGAGATCTCTCAAGTTTATTTTTTTACATACTGTGTGAAGCCTGAACCCTTGGTTTGCTTTGGCTCTGTTTGAGGCCTGATTTTTTGCCTTTGGACGTTGTGGGGCCTGGGCCCTTGGTTTGCTGCGGCTCTGGATTGGGGCCTGGTTTTGCATCTGGGCTGCCTCTGAGCAGTTTGAAGTAGCAGCTAGCTTCGACCGGCCCGGCAGCAGCGGCTGGCCACTACTAGCCCTGCAGCAGCTAGCCATCACTAGCTCTACGGCGGGCGGCCATCACCGGCCTCACTGCAGCTAGCTTCAACCAGCCCTGCAGCAGCTAGCTTCCACCAGCCCTGCAGCAGGTAGCCTCCTTCAGCCCTGCAGCAGCTAGCCCCCACCAGGCCTGCAGCAGCGAGCCTCCACCAGCCCTGCAGCAGCTAGCTTCCACCAGCCCTGCAGCAGCTAGCTTCAGCCAGCCCTGCAGCAGCTAACTTCAACTAGCCCTGCAGCAACAAGCCTCCACCAGCCCTGCAGTAGCTGACTTCAATTAGCCCTGCAGCAGCTAGCCTCTACTAGCTCTGCAGTAGCTAACTTCAACTAGCCCTGCAGCAGCTAGCTTCTACTAGCTCTGCAGTAGCTAACTTCAACCAACCCTGCAGCAGCTAGCCTCTACTAGCCCTGTGGCAGGGCCCTTACTAGTTCACAGTTATTGAATCCCATCATGGCAATTGTGGTGCCAGCGCTCCTGGTTCTTTTATCACTGCTTACAATCAGCAAACTTGAAGTGGTTGGAAACAGTTGGGGTCTTACTGAATGCAGGGAAGACTATACTGTTTCTGAACATTATTTGTACCCCGGTAAAGGCACAAGCTGGGATACCATCTTCCTCAAGTTCTGTCCCACCTGGTCCTTGCATGGTTCTGATATTATTTTACCCCATTTTATTGTATTATTTAGTGCATATGATTGGTTGCTTTCATTTTACTCGTATCCCCTAAGTCCTAGAACAACTTCTAGGCATGGTTTTGTTCAGCCAGTACCTACTCATTCAGTAAGGAAGAAATGTTTGATTGTTCTTCTGCTCTTATTGTCTGGTAACATTGAACTTAACCCTGGCCCAGATATTAATTGCCTGGGTACTCCATGTGACTTTAAATCTAGATCAGGGCTTGGTGTTATTCACCTAAATGTTAGAAGTCTATTGCCAAAGCTAGACCTAGTGAAAATCTGGGCTAACTCGACCGATACCGACGTTCTTGTCTTGTCCGAAACCTGGCTAAAGAAATCCATCACAGATAAAGACATTGCCATTAAAGGTTACAATGTTTTTCGTTGTGACCGCCCCAGAAAAGGTGGTGGCATTGCAATATATGTCAGGCAGAAATTCCATGTCACTGTCCAATCATCTCTAAGTAATCAGCTTTCATCCTTAGATTTCAATGAGATTCTTCTTACAGGAGACTTGAACTGGGATTGGTTATCCTCTGTCTCTGACAGTTTTAAATCTATGTGTGATTCTTTTGATTTATCACAACTAGTTAATGGGTCAACACGCCCAAATCTTAAATGTCCAGAGAAATCTTCTCTCCTTGACCTATTTTTAACTAATTTTCCTCATAAATATTCAGATATTGGTATTTTTGCAAACGATTTGAGCGATCATTGCGTTATAGCCGCTGTCAGACAAGCTAAGCTCCCCAAATCAAGGTCACGTGTTATTTTTAAACGTGACTATAAACATTTCTGCGAGCAGGCTTTTCTCCATGATTTATGGAACTTTGATTGGTCCAGGATCTCACTCATTAATGATGTAGAGCTGGCGTGGAAGTACTTTTACGATGCTATTAGTATTATTATAAATAAACATGCCCCTTTCCGCAGATTTAGAGTAAAGGGCAGAAACAATTCCTGGTTCTCCCCGGAGCTGTCTAGTCTCCTAAAAGTAAGGGATGAAGCCTGGGCCAAGGCCAGAAAGTCTAAATCCCAAGGGGACTGGCTGATATTTAAACAGCTCAGAAATCATTTTACATCTCTTGTTAAAAAAGCTAAATCTGATTTTTATATTAATAACACTACTCGTAATTTAAATCAGCCCCGCCCCTTCCTATACGCAGAGTACGCACATTGCGTAAGGCCCCCGACGGCCAGGGGCCCCCAATTGCCTGAGCGAATTTGCGGAGTTTAGGCAAAGAACGTACTATAGGATCCTCCCACTATCTGAGTACTAAAGACAGACCCCTCGCCACAGCTGCTGCTACGGTATTTGCGCAGTGGTGCGTTGTGAATCCAAAAACGTAACTTGACGTTCAATCTCATGCGTGCACGGTGCAGCAGCCAGCAGCTGTTTGTTTACGTTTACGAGCCGGCGACCGAGCCGGCGCTAAAAAGAAAACCTAGTTCAGAGTTACAGTAGTAACAGTAACACCAACACTGCAGACTGCAAAATGAAAAGGATATATCCTTCAGGGTGCGAAAAAAAGAAAAAGAAGTAACGGAATGATGAGCTGCGTCAACAACAGTCTGGTAACCAGCCAACGTGACTTCCATGCAACTTAAGTGTTGCAGACTAGTAACGTCAATGTCGTGTTTTTGTTTTTAAAGAGGAATTCCACAATTTTTTTTATATTTTACTATGTCATCATGTAATTAAGATACGGTAGATATTGGCTTAGAGAATGATGTGTGGTGGTGTGGAACTTTGGAAGTTGAATTGTGGAAATAATAATAAAACAGTGACATACCTCCAATCTGTGGGGGGACACCATGGAGGTATGAATGAAAATGGGTGGAATTCCCCATTGTTGTGGTGAACTTGCCACAGTGTTGTACACAAGAAAATCATGCACAATCTACAGCATGTGTCTTTGTCGTTTTGCTGTAACTTTGTTAGTTGTATCTGTATGACTATGACCAGAGCCTTGGGGTACCTATCCCAGTGGGCCATATACAGTTTTTATCCTAGGCGGATATTTTTATACTTGGATTAACCTAGCTAATATATAATAATATTATATATATATATATATATATATATATATATATATATATATATATATATATATATATATAATATTATTATATTATAAATTTCAAATTTGCATAAAATTAGCTTGCATTCTGTTACTATGCCGTGTGTGTGTGTGTGTGTGTGTGTGTGTGTGTGTGTGTGTGTGTGTGTGTGTGTGTGTGTGTGTGTGTGTGTGTGTGTGTGTGTGTGTGTGTGTGTGTGTGTGTGTGTGTGTGTGTGTGGGGGGTGGGCCCGGGGCAGAGGGGGTGGGGGTAGTGGATGTATAACAGTTCAGTTATCTTATTGTTTGTTTGTCGCTCTCTTTTTGTATCTATAATTTCCAGGAGCTATGCTTAAGTTTGTGACTAAAGCCACAAAACAGCCACAGCCAGATACAAGTGAGTCAGATGTGAGTGGCCAAAATCAGTCCAAATCGTGCCCAAATTGGCCCAAATCGCCGCGTCTGCCGGCGAAGCCGGCGGCCACAAGATGGTTCCTGCTCGATTCCTGCTTAGGGCCCCCTGGGAGCCAGGATCGGCACTGATTTAAATGATCCCAAGAAGTTTTGGAAAATAGTTAAGTCGTCATTTGGGGATGACACCAGAGATGCTTTGCCTACTTGCATAGTAAAAGATGCACATATTTTATCTGAAAAACCTGCTATTCTTAATTGTTTTAATGAACACTTTGTCTCTTCAGGTTCCCTATTTGAGTCCCTACATCTAAATCAACCAAATGTGCAGGGGGATTGCCCTCATTCACCAATCAGTGTTATGGCTCCACAATTTGATTGGACTCCTTTTGAAGTAACCGAGGTCCACAGAGCGTTACAGCAGTTAGATCTTGATAAATCTGCTGGACCTGATAAACTTGAGCCCTTTTTTCTGAGGTCAGCAGCAGATTTTATTGCAGAACCCTTGTGTCATATTTTTAATCTTACCATTTCTGAAAATGAGATTCCGAGCATATGGAAGTCTACTTATGTTCTTCCTCTGCTAAAAGGTGGTGATCCCTCTGTAGTTAATAACTACAGGCCAATCTCTAAATTGTGTGTTTTATCCAAGGTTCTTGAAAAGTTGGTCAGTGAACAACTTAAAGAATTTTTAAATGCTAATGGTCTTCTTTCAAATCATCAGTCAGGTTTTCGCAAACAGCACAGTAAAATAACTGCTGCTATTAAAGTGGTAAATTACATCATAGAGGCACTAGATGGCCGAAAATATTGTGCAGCTCTCTTTATCGACTTATCAAAGGCATTTGATACTGTCGATCATGTTATCCTGGCAGACAGACTCCACAATCTTATCTGACCAGGCTGTAAACTGGTTCTCAAATTATTTATCAGGTAGAACACAGTGTGTGCAGGCCGCTGGATCTTCTTCTTCCTTTCTTCCTGTTCTAAAGGGCGTACCTCAAGACTCTATACTAGGGCCGTTGCTGTTCACAATTTATGTTAATAATCTTTGTGAAAATCTGGCTGATGCTGTGTCTCATTTCTATGCGGACGATACAGTTATTTATTGTTCATCCTCGTCAGCATTACAATCCCTTGAGTTCTTGCAAACTGCCTTTGATGCTGTTCAATCCCGTCTGACTCAGTTTAAACTTGTATTAAACGCAGATAAATCGAAGACCATGCTTTTTTCAAATGGCAAGCCGCTTCCATCTCACCTTCCAAGGTTATTAACTGTTCAGGGGATTGAAATTGAATTGGTTAGTTCTTATAAATATTTAGGCATTCTGATTGATGACAAATGGTCTTTTAAATCTCATATTGATAATCTTGTTTCTAAATTGAAACTAAAATTAGGTTTCTTTTTTAGGAACAAATCATGTTTTTCATTTCGGGTCCGGAAACATTTGTTCAAAACAACTTTTTTACCCTTGTTGGACTATGGCGATCTGCTTTTTATGAACGCTCCTGAGCAGTATTTAAAGAAATTAGATACCGTGTATCATTGTGCTTTGCGCTTTATCACCGGCTGCAGCTATCAGGTACATCACTGTTTTTTGTATGCTGCTGCCAATTGTCCTTCTTTGCCTGTCCGTAGACTCTCCCACTGGCTGACTTTTATTTACAAATCCATTTTGGGACGTCTCCCTACATATTTGTGCGTGCACATGTGTAGAAACATCAGCCATTATGGCCTGCGCTCACAGAACTTTAGATTCAGATGCAGGTCCCGAGAGCCAGAACTGAACTGGGTAAAAAGGCGTTCAGGTTTTCTGCCCCCTCAACTTGGAATGATGCGCAGAAGGACTTGAAATTGGTTGAGCATGTATCCTTGGGTAAATTTAAATAAATTTTAAAAGACAGATAAATTAGCTCTCTCGGTTCTTGCAACTGCCCCGTTGTGTAAACTTTACCATTGTTTTTATTGTTTCCCCGGAATGTGTGACTGACTGTGTTTGTATGTATTGTTTTATTCTTTTTATGCTGCCATTTTGGCCAGGTCACTCTTGAAAAAGAGGTTTTAATCTCAATGAGTCTTTCACCTGGTTAAATAAAGGATATATATATATGCATTTGTAGTTATTTTATATGTATTAAGTAATAGGATAAATCGCACGTATTAACACTTCTAACTCCAGTGGCGTGAAGTATGTGGATTTTCAGATGCAAACTAATGTTTTGAAGGGATTTTGTGAATTGAAATGTTAAATAAAGTTTAAAAAAAAAAAAGAAAAAAGTATGTGGATCTTTTGTTGTCGCCGTTTGCCATGGTGACTCGTCGAATCGGGGCTCAATTGATGCTGGCTTTTGATAGTTGTGGCGCACGCGCTTAACTCCAGGTGAAACTACTTAGAGTTGAGTAAATTAACTCTAAACCGCTGGTCTGGAACCAAAAACTCAGAGTAGATCAACTAAGAGTTCAGGATTATACTCAGAGTTTGTTGAACCTGCTTTGTGAAACGGACCCCAGGCCAGAACCTGAACCCAGGATAGAGAGTTTCAGTGAATGTGGTGTTGAAGGTGTGGAGGTGGATCAGTCTGTCAGAGGAGACGCTGTAGAAGGACAGAGTTCCAGCAGGAACGTCCACATACACTGCTACTCTGTCAGAGACTGAGGAAGAGGAGAAGGAAGGTGTTTCTCTGTTATTGTGCCAGACAGAGTATCGACCACCATCAGAACATAAGAGACTCCAGGAATTATCGTTCCTTCCAAACCTACAGTCATCAGAGTTTCCTTTCCTTCTGATTCTTCTGTAACTCACTGATACATAAACTTTTCCTCTCCACTGGACCTCCCAGTAACAGCGATGCGTCAGAAGTTCACTACACAGCAGCTGAGGCCAGTAATCAAACCTGTCTGGATGATCAGGATATGACTGACCCTCCTTCACATACGTCATCTTCCTGTTGTCATCAGACAGTTTGGTGTCGTTGTGGACTGTGTTTGTGTCGATGGTGAGTTGACAAGAATCTGATGGACAGAAACAAACAATCCAGCTGCAGTTATTATTGATCCGTCATTGATCATCGATGGACTCATGAATGAGTGATGTGTCAGTGTGAAAATGGTTGAATGTGTGAATGAAATAAAAACACACTTACACTTCCTCAGACCTGGTGTCATCCATTGTTGCCCAGCAGGCTCCACCCTGGAAGGAGGAGGGGAGTCAGACCAGCACAGTCTCTTTCAGCAAACATGGACATTACATGGCTCTCACACACGGATGAAGGACCAGTCCAACACTTGGACAGATGCACTTGCAGATGCAGCATCTCTGAAGTCTGTCCTGTGGTCGTCACCTTCCAGCACAGTTTCAACACATTCTTTTCATCTGATTCATCTTTGTTGAATCAGGAGCAGGAGGAGAACATGTCATGGATGAATGAAGCTGCAGCTGTTATTGTGCTGTGATGGGCCTGAAAACCACACTGCTGTGGTTCTGGTATGTTTACTGGGTAAAGAACGGCTCAGAGTTGTGGAATGCATCTATCAGCTCTGCTGCAGCACCAGATGAGCTGCAGCAGCTTCATCTGCTCAAAGATCTCTGCTCAAAGTGTCATGGAAAACATTCCGACATTATGTGGTTTGTAACAAAAGGCCAACCGCTGTAAGGAACAGGATGGAAGAGGGGTGTATAAAACATGTAAATGCAGATGAAATGGTCACATCTCTTTTGTAATGTATACCGTCCTCTAAGTCTTAGAGTCTAAGAGGACTAGCATCCACATGTCGGGTGCAAGTATCTGTATTTTACTCAGGAACACTGAGTAAAAGGAGTCCAGCACACTGATGTCCTTCTGTCTTCCTACCTGAGAGTTTCCAGTCTCCAGGTTGGATCCTCCACTCTAGACAGAAGCTTCCCTGCTGACTCTCCTGGATGGTTGTAGCTCAGGTCCAGCTCTCTGAGGCGGGAGGGATTGGAGCTCAGAGCTGAGACCAGAGAAGCACAGCCTTCCTCTGAGATCAGACAGCCTGACAGCCTGCAGGCACACAACACAACTCTGAGACTCTGAGAGAACTGATCTGAGACTAAAGCTGTCCTCGTGTTCACCTGATGATGGCGCCGAAGGAAAAGTCAGAGGATCAACAGAAACACATCATCAATCCTTCAATATCAATATCAATATCAACCACATTTCTAACGGTCAACAGTTGAACACTTGGTGGATTCTGACCTGAGAGACTCCAGGTGACAGTGTGGACTCTCCAGTCCAGGACACAGCTTCTTCAGTCCTGAATCCTGCAGGTCATTGTTACTCAGGTCCAGTTCTGTCAGACTGGAGGACTGAGAGCTGAGAACTGAGGACAGAAGTGGACAGATGTCCTCTGAGAGGTTACAGCCACTCAACCTGCAGAGGAGATTAAAGATAAATGATGAGGTTATTTAAAAGTTGATGTAATTTAACAAAGAAATAAATTATATAATATCAATAAATGCTGATTATTTCAACTAATAATCAATAAGTATTGATCATAGCGATTACTGCATTTCTCTTCTCTGCATGTAAAGTTTCCTGAAATGAATCATTGATGAGAACTGGTCCCACATGGACCTGAACTTAGTTGAACAGTAAATTGAACTGGTTTCCTCCAAGAACACAACATGTGATTCTAACTAAAACAGATGTGTCCGTGTTCTTCCTTACACAACTTTCTTGGAGGCTTTGACCACCGGCAGCAGCCTCCGTAGAACCTGCTCTGAAGCTGAGTATTTCTTCAGGTCAAACACCTCCAGATCTCCTGATGACAGTAAGATGAAGACCAGAGCCGACCACTGAGCAGGAGACGGTTCATCTGTGGAGAGACGTCCTGACCTCAGGGACCATTGGACATCCTCCACCAAAGAACCAGCGTTCAGTTCATTCAGACAGTGGAACAGGTTGATGCTTTTCTCTGCAGACAGATCCTCACTGATCTTCTTCTTGATGTATTTAACTGTTTCCTGATTGTTCTGTGATCTTCTTTGCTTTGGTTCCAACAGACCTCGTAGGAGAGTCTGATTAGTCTCCAGTGAAAGACCCAGGAGGAAGCGGAGGAACAAGTCCAGGTGTCCGTTGGGACTCTGTAAGGCCTTGTCCACAGCACTCTGATAGAGGTCAGTCACAGCTCTTGTTTTAAACCACCAGAAGGTGTTCTTTTGTTCCTCCATCAGGTTGACTCCAGACTTGATTAAGGTCCGATGGACATGAAGAGCAGCCAGAAACTCCTGAACACTCAGATGGACGAAGCAGAAGACCCGGTCCTGGTACAGGCTGCTCTCCTCTCTAAAGATCTGGGTGAACACTCCTGAGTACACTGAAGCCTCTGTGACATCGATGCCACACTCTCTCAGGTCTGGTTCATAGAAGATCAGGTTTCCTTTCTGTAGCTGCTCAAAAGCCAGTTTTCCCAGAGACTCCACCATCTTCCTGCTCTCTGGACTCCAGTGTGGATCCGTCCCAGCTCCTCCATCATACTTGACCTTCTTCAGTTTGGCCTGGACCACCAGGAAGTGGATGTACATCTCAGTCAGGGTCTTGGGCAGCCCCCCTCCCTCTCTGGTTTCCAGGACTTTCTCCAGGACGTTCTCCAGGGCCGTAGCAGTGATCCAGCAGAAGACTGGGATGTGGCACATGATGTGGAGGCTCCGTGATGTCTTGATGTGGGAGATGATCCTGTTGGTCTGCTCCTCATCTCTGAACCTCTTCCTGAAGTATTCCTCCTTCTGTGGGTCAGTGAACCCTCTGACTTCTGTCACCATGGAGACACAGTAAGGAGGGATCTGATTGGCTGCTGCGGGCCGTGTGGTGATCCAGAGATGAGCAGAAGGAAGCAGGTTCCCCCTGATGAGGTTTGTCAGCAGCACGTCCAATGAGGTGGACTCTGTAACATCAGTCAGGACCTGATTGTTGTGGAAGTCCAGAGGAAGTCGACTCTCATCCAGACCGTCAAAGATGAACACGACCTGGAACTCTTCAAAGCTGCACATTTCTCTGGTTTCAGTGAAGAAGTGATGAACAAGTTCCACCAAGCTGAACTTTCTCTCTTTCAGCACATTCAGTTCTCTGAAGGTGAATGGAAGCAGTAACTGGATGTCCTGGTTGGTTCTGCCTTCAGCCCAGTCCAGAGTGAACTTCTGTGTTAGGACTGTTTTCCCGATGCCGGCCACTCCCGTCGTCATCACTGTTCTGATTGGTCCTTTTCTTCCAGGGGGGACTTTAAAGATGTCTTCCCGTCTGATGGCTGTTTCTGCTCTGTCTGGTTTCCTGGATACTGCTTCAATCTGTCTGACTTCATGTTCATCGTTGACCTCTCCGGTCCCTCCCTCTGTGATGTAGAGCTCTGTGTAGATCTGCTCCAGAAGGGTTGGGTTTCCTGCTTTAACAATCCCCTCAGACACACACTGGTACTTCTTCTTCAGCTTAGACTTCAGCCGCTTTTTACAAACTGCAGCAAAAGAACCTTAATAAAAGTGGAAAAAAGAAACCAATTAGTGTTTATAAAGTTCAACTTAATTCTCCTAAAGAATCCGGATCTGAAACGACACCGATCAACTCTAACGTTACGATGAGCTGTACAGTATTGAATAGAATCACTTTTACCACCAAAACACCTCTGAACATTCAGGACGTGGAAGTGACAAGAACATCTGGTGGTCCTGGAGTTTCTAGTACCAGGATGTTAGCAGTTCAGCCCTGATGGGTTGTGGGTTGTTGTGTTCTAGTTCTTGTTGTGGTGTCTGTGAAGGGGATTTTCCAGGTTTAGGATTTGAAAAAACCAGATCTGATCAAATAATCTGTAGAACCAACAAGACAATCTGGAGTTCAGCAGGATTCCTGGAAGAGGAAAACCAGGACTACAATCTTCCAGTTATCTTGTGTTGTTGGTCGGTTTAACATATGTATGCTGTCCTGTACAGGGTGGGTGCTACTCTAGGGGGGTGGTACCATGTGGGGGTGAATGTTGTGGCTGATCTGTGAATGTTGTTCATCTCCTGAGGCATTCTGGGTCATTTATCCAAACTGTGGACAAGACAGGCCTTCCTGGGAAGTTCAAAGCCTGGATCTACCAGCATGGCATTCTCCCTAGGATCCTGTGGCCCCTCCTTGTCTACGCCTTCCCAATCTCAGCGGTTGAGACTCTGGAGAGGAAGGTCAGCAAACACCTCCGAAGATGGCTTGGGTTACCGAAGAGCCTGAGCAGCATCGCTCTCTATGGGCGCAACAACAAACTGCAGCTGCCCTTTAGATCCTTGGAGGAGGAATTCAAGGTGACAAGAGCCAGAGAAGTGGTGCAGTACAGGGATTCAAGGGACCCAAAGGTGGCCAATGCTGGGATCCAAGTGAGGACTGGCAGGAAGTGGAGAGCAGAGGATGCTGTCCAAGAAGCAGAGGCCAGGCTACGTCACAAAAACCTGGTGGGAGTGGTCACACGGGGCCGGGCTGGACTAGGGTCCTTTCCAACTCCTCAACTCAACACCAAGGGAAAGGAGAAACAACAGGGAGCCTGGACAAGATGGGAGAATGCGACAGGGAGGAAGGTGACCTGGACTGAGCTCTGGAGAGCCGAGCCCCAACGCATCAAATTCCTCATCCAGGCAGTCTACGACATGCTCCCAAGCCCATGAAACCTGCACACATGGGGCTTAGCAGAGACACCAGCATGCCCCTTGTGTTCCAAGCGAGGAACCCTAGAACACATCCTCAGCTGCTGCACCAGGGCACTTGGAGATGGAAGGTACCGCTGGAGGCATGACCAAGTCCTTAAGACCATTGCTGATGCCATCAGCACTGGACTTGTGTGGGCAAAGCAGTTCCGGCCCTCCAAGAGAACCATCACCTTTGTCAGAGCTGGGGAGCAGGCAACCCCTGCCAGAAGGTCATCTGCTGGCATCCTGACCTCTGCAAGAGACTGGCAGCTGCTGGTGGACCTTGAACGACAACTGAAGTTCCCCAGCCACATTGCTGTTACCACCCTGCGGCCAGACATTGTCCTCGTGTCGGAGTCGACCAAGCAAACAGTGATGCTGGAGCTGACAGTTCCATGGGAAGAACGCTTGGAAGAAGCCTTCGAGAGGAAACTTTCCAAGTACGCAGGACTGGTCAGTGACTGTCAGCAGGCAGGGTGGAGAGCGAGGTGTCTTCCAGTGGAGGTAGAATGCAGAGGTTTTGCGGCCCGTTCTTTGGCCAGAGCCTTTAGTTATTTAGGCATCGTGGGAGAGAGGAAGAGGAGAGCCATCCGCAGCACCACCGATGCGGCAGAGAGAGCCTCAAGATGGCTGTGGCTCAAAAGAGCCATTGTTTATATAATAATTGCTCGGGGGTTTATGTTTATGTTTATGTTCATGTTCTGGATCTCTGGAAAGCGTCTAGAGACAACATCTGTTGTATTAGACGCTATACAAATAAAATTGAATTGAATTGAATTGAAAAGAGGAGACCCATGGAGTCATGGTAGCTAGCAATCTGGACACAAGCTGGGGTCTGATCATCCCCGGTTGGGTCACCTGGAGGAGGGTGTATAATGTTGAAAGACCCGAAACACCCGATGATTCCAGGGACATCACTGAAGATGTGTCCAGAGGCATCAGTAGATGTACTGTATGTACACAGCAGCAGCTTAAATGTTCATATAAATCCTCTTACTTCTCTGCAGATGCTCAGCCAGCTCCCCCTGCTTCATTTTCCTCAGGAAGTTCACTGTGATCTTCACAAACGCCTCTCTGCTGCTCCTTTGCTCTTCATCCTCACCCTCCAACACATGCTCTAGGGATTCTGGGTAATCTGGACTCAGACCCTTCTGGATCTTCTTCAGCTCGTTCTTCACAAACAGGACAATGTTGTCCTCCAGCAGCTGGAACAGAAGACCACATGAAGGACACAATCAGACTGAAACCACAGAGACAAACATCAGGTCCATGTTGGACAGACCGACAGCCCACTGTTCTCCAGAGACCAGCATGGAGACAAACATCAACAGAACAGAAAGAGAAGCAGTTGTTGTTCATGTACAGACCTGAAAGATGGAGTCCAGCTGTGTCTGATGCTGCTGGACAGACGGACCACTGGGAGGCTCTGGGCTCTGCTGGTCCACTCTGTGGAGGAACCAGGAAGAATTAGCTCACATCATGTCTGTCCTCATAGACACAAACACAAATTGAAGGTCCATGAAGTCCTGTTCTGAGGACAGTCCATCAGAGGACTGGCGGTGGTGAAGGTTTACTAGTCCTGCTGATCCCACCGAGAACATGTGACCTCAGTGAGAGCTCTGCTCATTCACATATTCACAAGATCCAGTTCTGCTCCAAGGAGAGTTACGAGATCAAAAAGACAACTGATGGAAACATGAAGTAGCTGAGGATCTCTGGATCATCATCAGGAACAGTCCTCTGGAAGGTAAGACCTCCAGATGTGTCAACCAGAGGAAAAAGCTCCTGACAGGAGATGAAGATCTACGAGGAGGAATCTCAGATCACCATCAGGTGTTGGAGGACCACAGGGGTCCAGGACTACATGATCTACTCAGGAAGAAACATGTGGACATGTCCTAACATGAGGACTAATTTAAATGCATTTAATGCGTTTAAATAAATCTCACCTCTCTGAAGAAGAACCTTGGTCTCCTTTAAAGTCCACGATCAAGCCTTTTGACCGGTCGCTCTTCAAGGACAAACAGCTGGGTTCATGTTCAAGAGAGTCTCTATTCTGATGGACCCTGATAGAAGACAAAGGTTCAAAATGTACATATTCTATTTATATGAAAAATAAGTTATACAGATAAAAATATTTAGTTTATTTAAAACGTATTAAACATGAATCACTGCTGGCATTTGGATACACTCACGTGTTTACAGCAGAACCTTGGTCTCCTTTAAAGTCAACTATCAAGCCTTTTGATCGGTCACTCTTCAAGGACACACAACTGGGTTCGGGTTCAGGTCCAGGTCCAGGTCCAGGTCCAGGTCCAGGTTCAGGTCCAGGTCGATTCCTGTAATAATGAGGTTTGGTGATGTGAGTCTTGCTCCTACATGCAGAACAGTCACGGACTGTTAGAGATGCTCATCTCACCTCTGAGCTTTGCTCCGACTCTCATGTTCCCCACACAAAGAGGTTTTAGAGGGAGGGACTCCCTCCTCTCTGTCCTCACACTGGTCCATTCTGCTGAATTCACGTCCACATCAGCTCACACACACACCTTCATCTGCAGAGGAAACACACATCACTGGTGTTGGACAGAGATCAGCTGATCCTGCTCTGGTTTGTTCCTCTTTAGTTTTTTTTTGCTTCTGCTGAGCAGTAGAGGTCATTTGGCTCGATTTTTATATTTGTTTCTTTCTTATCCTTCAAATGTTGGAAAGGTGAGACGTGATTGAAGAGGTGATTCTGTGAACAGAGTTTTCACTTTAGAAACTTGAAAATCTTGTTTCTGTAAATGTGTGGAAGCTCAGAGGTTTATCTGCGGAGACAAGGGTTCCATTTTGGCAAATATAAGGAGATATGAACATGCTGTATCCAATGCAAACAAGTAATATATGTGATATGAGGTGTGATGATTGACAGAGTTCAGAGTCCAGAGTGCTGGGTGTATCTTGATTAAGAAGTCTTATGATCTTTAGGAGGAGGAGGAGGAGGTGGGAGAGTCTAATAAATAATCTGGCTGAACTTAAAAAATTAAGGTGACAATTTATATTGAAGGTTGTGAACCTTTTCTCTCTTTTGTCCATGTTGCAGCATCCTTTGCCGGACACCGGAACCTGCAGGTGGTCGTGGGTGGCTTGTAGCTTGCATTACGGAGCACAAGTCTTTCCCTGACCCCTTCCCTTCAACCCTTCCCCGACCCTGCACCCCAACCTGGGACTTGCTGATTGGGCCGGAGCTTCGGGAGCTGCGTGCTGGCCTGCGGTCCCCACCCCTGGTCATCCCGTTGCTGCTTCCACCTGCCTGCTGTGCTGTTGCCGTCCCTGACCCACCAGTCTGGCCCTCGGCAGGAGGGTCCCCCCTTATGAGCCTGGTCCTGCTCAAGGTTTCTTCCCTCCTAAAGGGGAGTTTTTCTTGCCACTGTTTGGCTTAAGGTTTTTCTCCCACTAGGGGAGTTTTTACCTGCCATTGTTTATGTAATAACTGCTCGGGGGTCATGTTCTGGGTATGGGTCTCTGGAAAGCGTCTAGAGACAACTCTGTTGTATTAGACGCTATATAAATAAAATTGAATTGAATTGAATTGAATTGAATGAATTTCAACTAAATTATTGAGTAAATGAACTGAGATTTTTTAGGTGTATTAATTTATTTTGGTTCATCATTGTTCAGAATAAGGCCCATGATTTACTGGCTCCTGTGTGTTTCTACCAACAATGTCCATCCAGCGGTCAGCTGTTGGGACAGTGTGTGTGATGTCATCAGTGATGTCATCAGAAATGCCACTTGTGGAGTGATTGATCAGGGCGTGACAGCTGCTTCCATCATGAACACATCCCTTACTTGTCATTCTTGAATATCTCTGAGTTGTTGACTCCAGTAAAGAATCAAGGGTGAGGGTTGGATCCCACAGATCCCACCAGAAAGCTTAGCTGTGGTAGGATGGCCACCAATGATGACGTTCAAAACTTAGCCATGAAGCATTTACTGTATATATCACTACGACTGAGTATCATTACTGCAGAAACTTGAACATCTTGTTACTGTAAATGGAAGTAACCTCAGAGGTTGATCTGCAGAGACAAAGGTTCAATCAATGTGCAAAGATAAGGAGATATAAACATGGTGTATCCAGTGCAAACAAGTAATATATGTGATATGAGGTGTGATGATTGACAGAGTTCAGAGTCCAGAGTGCTGGGTGTGTCTTGATTAAGAAGTCTTATGACCTGGGAGAAGGAACTTCTTTTACGTCTCTCAGTAAAAATGTTTCACTTAATCAGCCTGTTGTTTCTGACCCCCGTCTGCATGAACCTCTGGGGAGCTTCTGTGTCAACAGTGATGCTAGTGGAAGTCCTGATAACATCAGTGATGCTAGTGGAAGTCCTGATAACATCTGTGGCCGCTTGCTGAAATCTTGTGCAGTAGAGCTGAGCTCTATTTTTCCGTATATTTTTAATCAGTCTCTAAAGATGCAGCAGGTGCCAATAGTCTGGAAGGATGCTATGGTTATCCCTGCCCCAAAAATCAGTTCTCCCAAAACCCTCAGTGACTTCAGACCAATCGCACTGACATCGATTGTAATGAAATCTTTTGAGAAAGATCAGAAATTCTGAAGACAACTGAGCATGACCTTGATCCCATGCAATTTGCTTATAGGCCCAACAGAGGGGTAGAAGATGCCACAGTAACTTTATTAAATTTGCTTTTTAAACATCTGGGGCCTCATTTATAAAGCTTGCTTGCGCACAAAACAGGGCTTGAAAAATATGCACGCCACCTTCCACGCAAAGGTTGGGATTTAAAAAAAAAAACTAACCGAAAAATGTGTGTATCTTTTTTTTTGTCATCAACTATTTATTTATTTTTCATTTATATAGAGGAGAAGCGTCCCCACAATTCAGGAAAAAAACACAACAAAACACCACCTGCTCAGATGCTGCTCCCCTCTTCCTCCCCACACCCTCCCACTCTCACCAACCCACTCCACCCCCACCCCATACCCCCCCAAATAATGGATCCAATGCAGAGAGCCATAAAAAATAAATAAGTACTTATACATATCTTACAAAAAAAAAAAACTGAACACACAAAACAAAAACAACAGCAGCAACAAAACAAAAAGCACGTACACCACTCTCAACCCCCTCCCCTTGCCATCCAGGAATCCCATGACATTCCCATTCACTAAATAAGCCATTTGAACTATGAGGCCAAACAGACAAAGATCATGTAAACCAAGGACGAGTTGGACCACAAACATTCTTAACCGATCAGAAATTTTCTCTAATAGATTTGACCAGCGATTAATATTTGAGGATTTGGCATGATGTAGGCGAGCTGTAGAAAGCTCAAGCTGTGCAATATCCCGGTAAGCAAAAAGCCATTCCCTCACCGATAGTGCATGTGGTGGTTTCCAGCGACAGGCTATCATTCTTTTTAGTGGCTGTAAAACCAGCCAACAATAGACGCTTGTTGTTTATAGTTAGTTTTAGAGATGAGGTGTCATTAAGTAAAAGCAAAGCTTGTGAGTGAGGAATGGCCTTTCCAGTTATATTAGACATGATACACGAGACATTATTCCAAAAGTTATTTACCTCCGGACACTGCCAAACCATATGATAGAAAGTAGCAATGGTATTGTCTGAACAAAAATCACAATATGGATTATCTCTGAGTTTCATTTGTTGTAGTCTTCGAGGAGTTAAGTAAGACCTATGAATACATTTATAGTGTATCATTTGATGATCAGGATTTCTGGAAGACAAGGATACATTTGACCATATAGTGTGCCAATCTAGATCTGAGGGAATATTAATATCAGTTTTCCAGAGTCTATTAAGAAATAGAGGTTTGTATGACGCTTTGGTTATGAATTTATATAAATCAGAGACAATACCATTGTTTTTGCCCTTAGTGTCAAAAATAGCATGAAGAGGATGGTTTTCCAACTCAGTGCCCCACGGAACACCTTGAGCGCGCATTGCTGCACGTAACTGTAGATAAAAGTAAAAAGTACCTGGTAGGTTGTAAGACCTATCTAAGTCATGGAATTCACAAAGCCCACTTCTCCCTATGATGTCTTTAAAAACCCAGACTCCTTTATCCCTCCATTTTGGAAAAACTATTGGTTTCTTCTCGATTAGAAGAGAATAATTAACAAAAATAGGGGATTGAGCAAAGAATTTATTGTGAATTTTGGCAAATCGCTTGACTTTATGCCATACTATAAAAAGATATAAAATTATTGGCCCAAAATTGCGTTGTGTGTATCTTTACGCCAACCCTGATCCTTGTGCACAAACATTTTGAAGATATGGGGAACTGGCGACGCAGGTGGTGAAATGAAGCCAGATTAATGTCATCACATATCAGACTTATAATATAATTGCGCTGATCGTGTCCCTCTGTGTTTGAAGCACAGCGTCAGTCAGGACTCTGGTCCTGGTCCTGTTGCTGAAGCCGCAGTGCAGGACACGCCATGTCAGGAACTTCCTCGTCACCCACCGTGACAACTGTACAGTGAGTGAGGACAGAACAAATGAGTGCCGGGGCACTCTACGGAGCCCCTAAACGCGCGCGTAAAGCCTAAATTATGGTTCTGCGTTAAATCGACGCAGAGCCTACGGCGTAGGGTACGCGGCGACACGCACCTATGCTGTAGGATCTGCGTTTGTGTAACGCAGAACCATAAATCAGCCTTAAAGGTTTCACACGCGCACGTAAAACTCATTATATATATAAAAAAATCTGTGTCCCTTTAGGGGCTCCGTACCTCTTGGCCTCCACCTTCAAATCACACCACTTCTTTTTTTTTCTGCAACAGATCTGTCCGTGGCACTAACGGCGTTTAGCGCAGCAACGACGTGCTGCCACTCATTAGCTTTATTTTATACTATTTATATACTATTTATACTTTTACTGTGACCACCAAATAATGTCGTTTACCTGGCCTCCACCTCATCCTCAACATCTCGATCACGTTCTCCGTGAAATTTAGTGGCACGGTGGATCGACACGTCTCATTTATCCTGACGCACAGCAGAAACAGGCGGCAGGAAGCCGCTGCGCATGCTCAGCAGGCTCATTTATATGCAAATACAATCATCATGTAGTTTGCATTGACCATTTATGGTAAGAAGTGGGCATGTAGAGGGCGGGATATGAGGCGAATTCACCTGCGCAACCTTCCAGCTGGACTGTGATTTATAAAGAGAACATTGCGTGCAGATGTGCGTGCAGATGTGCGTGCATACGGTTTTTTAAATCCGGATTTTTTTGTGCACACGCCATTTTTGGCTTTTGGGCGCACGTACACTTTTAGTATAAATCCTACACACTCTTTTATAAATGAGGCCCCTTGAGGGGAAAGGAACACTTGTGAGACTTTTATTTATTGATTTTTCATCTGCTTTTAATACAATTCAACCCCATGTTTTAGCTTCGAGGCTTTTAGAACATTTTAACATAAGCAACAATCTTGTGGGCTGGATTCTGAACTTTTTAACCGACAGTACACAGAAAGTGAGAGTGAATGGAACTGTTTCAGATCAGGTTACCACTGGTTCCCCACAAGGATGTGTACTCTCTCCTCTCTTGTTCATCCTCTACACCACTGCTAATCATTGCGCGGCTCGCGAGCCTCATGCGGCTCGCCAAGCTTTAATTTGTGGCTCGCAGCCAATACAATCTGTGGTCGGACCTGGCGCCAAACTGGCAACACTCAGTTTGCGTAGAGTGCGCAGTTTGTGTAGTTTGCGTACCAGGCTTTCAGCGGTAGTTTGGCGGCAGCATCTCATTATCGCTAGCGGTGCATGGATAAATTTGTTATCAGACAAAATCGGAA
This sequence comes from Cololabis saira, assembly GCF_033807715.1. Taxonomy (NCBI): domain Eukaryota; kingdom Metazoa; phylum Chordata; class Actinopteri; order Beloniformes; family Belonidae; genus Cololabis; species Cololabis saira. Next base: position 2,846,395 of record NC_084587.1, on the reverse strand, counting down.
ACGAGATGGACAGAAAGAAAGTGTTGGGCAAACGGAAAGTGGGTCTACAAATGAGGAAAAAGAGGACGTTGTAGCGGAAAATCAATGCGAGGACCTCGGGCCCGAAGAGGGGACAAGCGAACAGGCTGCAGGCGCAGGTAAAAAAAGAAAGATACGGGCCATACAAGATGAGCATCGGAAGTTTCAGGAGAAATGGACGGACAAATTTGTATTTGTCCTCCGCGGATCCAAACCGTTATGCTTATTGTGCAGTACAACCCTTTCCGGCTTCAAACGAAGTAACTTGGCATTTTCAAACAACGCACCCCAAATTCAACCAAACGCATCCGCCTGGGAGTGAACTCAGAAGAAGAAAAATGTAGCATCTTTCTACTTCGCTTTCTGTGCAGCAAAACGTCATCCACAGAACAACTTCAACAGCAGAGCGTTTAACTGAGGCGTCTTATGAGATTGCGTGGATTTTGGCCCGGGCTAAAAAACCCTTCTCAGACTCAGAGATAGTTAAAGACTGCTTTTTGGCTTCCGCAGAAATACTGTTTCAGATTTCGTAAACAAGGATACAATTATTAATCAGATTAAGGGATTACAATTGTCCGATTCAACCATTATGAGGCGAATGGAAGACATCGACAAAGACGTAAGTGACCAGTTACTTGCTGATCTAGCAGTGGCGCCTTGTTTCAGCATCGCGGTGGATGAGAGTACCGATATGCTTGGGTGAGGTTTCCTGAAGAAAACTCTTTCTGAGAAGAAATGCTGTGCCTACTTCCCTTTCTCGGCCAAACCAGAGGTGAGGACATTATGAATTCACTTCTGGCATTTTTTGATGAAAGGAAACTCAGTTGGTCAAATCTTGCTAGTGTGTGCACGGATGGTGCCCCGAGCATGCGAGGCAAAGAAAAGGGGCTCGTTGGTCCCATGAAAAAAAGAGACGAAATGCCCAACTTCATCAGTTTTCATTGTACTGTATCATTCATCAAGAGGCATTGGTCTCAAAACTCAAAAATAATGAATATCAAAACGTGATGCAGACGGTTGTGCGTGCGGTAAATTTCATCGTATCCAAAGCACTAAACCACAGACAATTCCGACAGTTAATAGAGGACTATGACATGGAGTACGGTGATTTAGTGATGCACAGCGAGGTGAGATGGTTGTCCTGTGGGAAAGTGCTTGAACGGTTCCTGAGCCTCCTCCCTGAGATTCGCACTTTCCTGGATGTGTGTGTGTGTGTGTGTGTGTGTGTGTGTGTGTGTGTGTGTGTGTGTGTGTGTGTGTGTGTGTGTGAACACCTGAAGTGTATCTATAGTGGGGGACGGGGGGGAGGCAACCCCGCCACCCGAGAGACCAGAGGCCGACAAGGAAGAACCCGGAACCCAGGCCACCAGCAACCCCACAGAGGGCGAGAGGAGGGCGAGAGGAGGGCGGGAGGCAACCCACCACCAGCAAGGCCCACCCCCCCCAGCGCTGGCCGAGGGGGCCCGCGGGCTGGGCCCCCACGACACGGGAAGAAACAGCCAGGGATCCTGCGGCGGCGGACCGCTACCTAGGCGAACCCCGGCCACCCAGTCCGGGCCAGACATGCGGCCAGGAGGCCCTCACCCCCCAGGCCAACGACCCCCACCCGGCGAGAGGCCAGTCTGTCCGGAGAGACAGAGCCGTCCCGGCCGCCGACGCGGACAGGTGCACCCGCCCCCACGAAAGTGGCCCTCCAGGACCAGAGGGGCGCCCCGCCGCGGAGGCAGCGGGGGGGACCGGAGACGGGCCCGGAGAGAGGGAACCCGCCAACAGGGCGACACCCGTGCGGTCCCGACAACGGAGCCCCTGGTGTTGGGTGCATGTAATTAATGCAATAAAAACAGGGAGGGGGAGGTCAGGGTATCATGCGGACAATGATCCCCCCCCTCCAGAACTAAGTATCCTTTTTAAATGTATTTATTAAATGTTGAATGTGCAGTGTCTACAGTGTTATTAAAACCTTGAGGCGCGGAGAAACCTCAGAGAAAGTCATTCTTTGTGAGCACATACACATGTGAGTTCACATTTTCAACCATGAACACCATCAAAAGGAAACAGAGAAACCGGCTCACCAATGCACACCTTGAATGCCTCACAAGGATTGCAAAACAAACTACAAATACAACATCCATATAGTCAAGGGGATGCATGCCTGCTTTCGCTCATCCCAGCATTAAGGTAAGTATTTTTACATCAGGATTGTATTGGCTGCATTATAAATTGTATGCTGTGTGGTGACAAATAGTAGATATATATGCTTGGTTGTGGTGGCTTTTGGTGTTCTGCTGTAAAATTGGAAAAAATCATGAAAAAAATAGTGAGGATCACTGCTCTATACAGATATGTGCTGTAGCAGCAGAGAGGATAGAACCATTTTAAAGTATGCTGACGATACGGTTATTGTCAGCCTGCTGAAAAACAATGAGACGAGCCACGGCCCAGTTGTTATTGATTTCCTTGACTGGTGCAGTAAGTCTTTTCTTGAAATGAATATTTCTAAAACAAAAGACATGATCCTTGACTTTCGCAAAAACAGTGCCCCCAACCAAGAGGTTACAGTTTTAAAAGGTCAGACAGTGGAGTGTGTCAGCACATATAAATATCTTAGGACTGTCATCGACAATAAATTGAACTTTGAGGCAAACTGTCAAGCTGTGGACAAAAAGGGACGCCAGCGCCTGTTTTGTCTGAGAAAACTGTCTAATTTTAACCTTGCCAGGACCATGCTGATCTTGTTTTATCCTGCTTTTATAGAATCAGTTTTATCTTTCTGTCTTGCTTCATGGTTTGGAAATGTGTCCCTTAAAAACAAAAATTGTTTAAACCAAATCGTGAAATGGTCGAGCTGATTGGTGAGTCTCAGCTTCAGCCAGAATCCCTGTATTCTAAACAGTTACAGAGGATAGCTGGCTCTATTTTAAAAGATAACTCCCACCCTCTTAAAGGTGAGTTTCAGCTGCTCCATCAGGTCGGAGGTTCATGTTCCTGCTTGTAAAACCAAACGTTACAAAAACAGTTTTGTACCAGCATGCATCAGTATTAACAAGTGAGAGAAACTGCAACATAACCTTGTATTTATGTTTTGTATTGTTTCCTTTATCTTGTTTTTATGAAAAGGCACATTTGTTATCCTTTGGCTTGGTTTGAATATTTTAGTGTTTCTTTATCTACTGATGTTTTAACTTATCTTGCTTCTTATCTTGGGGCCGTCCTTTTTGTTCTTTGTTCTTTTAGCCAAAGCACTGTCGTCACTTTATCTTATCCTGTGTTGTTGAGTCTATGGTTTTGGATTGAATGAGGAGGCACTCACTGTAAACCAAATTTACCCAAGGGTACAATAAATAAATAAATCTATCTATCTATCTATCTATCTTAACGAAAAGTTATTTTGTATGTTTACTCCAAAAACTGAAAAATCATGCAAAATACAGAACCAAATCCTTAACTTTTGTAAATAAAATAAAGCATGCTAGTCAAAAGACTGTTGCTCAAAGGTCCAGTGACTTGTAAACTTCCACTGAGTTACCGTATATTTATTCTACATACAGCAGCCAATAGAAATGCAATATTCTGCTTTGTGACTAGTCACTGGTTAGAACAAATATAAAACCAAAGGAATCTTATAAAACATATTAATCCTCTTAAACATAAATCACATTTATGCAAAACGGCTACAACAGATCAAAAATAAATCCAATAAAAATATTGTCATCTAACAATCATGTAGATTTGTGTTCAGACACAAGAATAATCAAAGTCTGCAGTGAAAACCTTCTCCAACCATGACGGAGCAGAAACTAACAGGAAAGTTCCTGAAGAAAAAGTTCAAACTTACAGTTTCTTCAATCAGTCCAATGAGTTGAATATGAAGATTCTGCAGTCTGAACAAAACCCACTGAGACGCAACTGAACTGATCCTGGAATGAGTCAGAGCTGCACCTGTGGAGGAGGAGGAGGAGGAGGAGGAGGAGGGACAGGTGGGAGGAGGAGGAGGGACAGGTAGGAGGAGGATGAGTAATACATAATCTGGCTGAACTTGAAAATTAAGGTGATAATTTATATTGAAGGTTGTTAATGAATTTCAACTAAATTATTCAGTAAATTAACTAAGAATTTTTAGGTGTATTAATTTATTTTGGTTCATCTTTGTTCATAATAAGTCCCATGATTTACTGGGTTCCTATGTCTTTATCACTAAATCTGCCTATTACCACCTGAAAAACATTGCTAGAATTAAGGGGATTCTGTCTAAACAAGACATGGAAAAACTTATTCATGCATTCATTTTCAGTAGGTTGGATTATTGCAATGGCATCTTTACAGGCCTGAACAAGAAATCAATCAGGCAGCTGCAGCTGATCCAGAACGATCCGCCAGAGTCCTTACAAACACCAGGAAACTGGACCACATTACACCGGTCATGAAATCACTACATTGGCTTCCAGTGAGTCAAAGGATAGAGTTTAAAATCTTACTGCTGGTCTACAAAGACCTGAATGGTCTTGGACCAAAATACATGGTTGATCTGTTAGTTCCTATGAAGCTCCCAGACCCCTGAGCTTCATCTGGATCTGTTTTGTTTTTTTGTTTTGTTTTTTTATTTTGGATCCCCATTAGCGGACGCAAAACGCCAACTAGTCTTCCTGGGGTCCATTAAAATTAAAATACATTCATATAACAGCACAATTATACATATTGTGCTTAACTAAATACATAAGTAATTACAATTACATCACTCCATTAACCCCCCCCCCTCATCCCACCCACATCATTACACCAGCTACATCATTGTAGTGGTAATCGTCACAACCTGCAACTACATTGAGCTGTATTTTCCACACAATAAATCACGAAATGTATATTACAAAATGTATATCAAACATATATATTAACCATTGTTTGTGTCTGTACCCAAAAATAACCTTTTTAGTTGCTTTTTGAAACTGTCTCTGCTTGTTGCTTTAGTTATGGTAAATGGCAACCTGTTCCACTGTGAGATGGCCCTGTACATACAAGTTCTTTTCATTGCATTTGATCTTGGTAATGGAATAGAAATATGACCCCAGCTAACTTGTCTTGTCCTGTGCTCATGTCTGTTTTGGGAAAAGGTTATTTTTGAGTACAGGCAGTTTGGTTGTTTCGATACAGTTATATTCCTGAATAAAGTTAGTAAATTGTTTGTTAGTCTGTCCTCTACTTTCATCCAAGCAAGATCACTATGCATTTGGTCAACACCCTTTCTCATAGAACACCCGAGTGCAAGGCGAGCTGCTCTGTTCTGCACTATCTGAAGTTTGTTTATATTTTTTTTCGCTGCACTTGACCAGATAACTGAGCAGTAGTCAAGGTGTGATAATACCAAAGTTTGAATAACCTGTCGGAGTGTAATTGGTGTTAATAAAGAGGACTATCTTCTAATCATGGATATACCTTTTCCCATTTTGCCTGTTAACTTGTCTATGTGATTCTGCCACGCCAGATGTTCATCAAGAAGTATTCCAAGAAGTTTCGCTTCAGTGACCTGTTCTATACACCTGCCGTTCATGGATATTTTTAATTGGTTTTGGCTTTTTAAAGCATGGTTTGAGCCAAAAACAATGCATTTAGTTTTTACTACATTTAAAATCAATTTGTTTTCGGTTACCCATGCCAAAATTGATTTCAGGTCATTTTCCAGCAACACATTCAGCTCATCCATCTTGTTTGATGACATATAGACTGTGGAGTCATCTGCATACATGGCTATATTTGCTTTACTCAGGACAAGTGGCATATCATTGGTAAAAATAGAATAGAGCAATGGACCCAAACAACTTCCCTGTGGGACTCCACACAGTACTGCCTTTACTGCAGAACAACTACCATTAAAGTAGACAGTTTGTGTTCTATTTGATAGATAGCTCCGCATCCAATTAAGAGTCCCCTTATTAAAACCATAAGCAGCCAGTTTCCTTAAGAGCATTTTGTGATCAATCAAGTCAAATGCCGCACTAAAATCGAGAAGAACAGCACCCACAATCCTTTTCTTGTCTGTTAGTTCCTATGAAGCTCCCAGACCCCTGAGCTTCATCTGGATCTGGTTTGTTGTGTGTCCCAAGAACCAGAACCAAGCAAGGTTCATCAGCGTTCAGTTATTCTGCTCCTCACCGGTGGAACAAACTTCCTGTAGACCTGAGGTCTGCTCCAACTGTAGATCCTTTAAATCAGCGTTAAAAACATTACTGTTTACTGAAGTGTACTCTTAAATTAAATAGCCTACTTACCTGCTGGACTCTACTGTCCTTATTTTTAACAGCTTGTGCTTTTTATTATTTTACTTTTCTTATCATCTTATTCATAATTAATCTTATTTGTTATTTACTGTCTAATTATGTCTTGCCGCTTTTAATGTCGATGTAAAGCACTTTGAATTACCTTGTGTTGAATTGTGCTATATAAATAAACTTGCCTTGCCTTTCTACCAACAATGTCCACCCAGCGGTCAGCTGTTGGGACATAGTGGGTTTGATCTCATCAGAAATGCCACTTGTGGAGTGATTGATCAGGGCGTGACACCTGCTTCCATCATGAAAACGTCCCTTATTTGTCATTCTTGAATATCTCTGAGTTACTGACTCCAGTAAAGAAGCAGGAGTTAGGGTAAGATCCCACAGAGCCGTTTTGCATAAATGTGATTTATGTTTAAGAGGATTAACACGTTTTGTAAGATTCTTTTGGTTTCATATTTGTTCTTCTAACCAGTCAGTGACAAGTCACAGAGCAGGATTGGCTGAAACGAGACGCTCCTCCCGAGCGAGAGATGCGGAAGTCGAGCGAGGGGAAAAAGTTAAAGAAGCTGCCGTGGTTCCGTGAATCCAGTCCGAACCAAGAGGTGAGTTTCTGTTCGACTCTATTACACACTAGAGTGAATACAGCGCTGTCGGGGGGAGAACATTTACCTCTAAATACAACATTTATGTCTCCGGTACAGCGGCGTCAGTTCAGTCAGAGCTAAGGTGTGTCGAGGTTACGAGTCCCAGAACTGAACTTTGCCGCGTTCCATTTGTCCTCGGAAGTCGGAATTTTCTAGTTCCTAGTCGGAATTTTCAACTGGAACGTCCCTCGAAGTGGGATTTCCTACTGGGAAAGTGGGAGAAGCTTCACCACCCCCGAGTTACCATTCCAAGATGGCTGCCATTCCCAGTTCCCAGTTCCGATTTCCGAGGTAAATGGAGCGCGGCAGTATCAACCAACATGCCCGGAAAACACTCATCACACAATCTGCTCTGTAGCTGATCTGTGTGCTCAAGAACATGTGAACTTTTCAAATGCAGTCTCGCTCACATCCTGCTAACGTAACTATGAACACTGCACTTTAACAACGTGTTGATTAAAATCATATTTATGGGCTGATTTAAAAATCATATACTGTATATGGGCTGATTTAATGTGGTTTAATGAATTCAACACCCATAAAACTTGTGATACATACCACTGGTTTTGGTCATATTGCTTGTGATGTGTTCATGGTCATCTAGACTATATATCACAAGAGAGTAATTATTATAAAATCATCTTATGGGCTGATTTAATGAGGTTTAGGATGACCATGAACACATCACAAGTGGTTTGAAAACAATCAGTGTTAGGCCTATGTATCACAAGTTTTATGGGTGTTGAATTCATTAAACCACATTAAATCAGCCCATACTGTATATATGATTTTTAAATCAGCCCATACATCAGCCCATATATATGATTTTTTTTTTTTAATAATTACCGTTTTGTGATATATAGTCTAGATGACCATGAACACATCACAAGTGGTTTGACCAAAATCAGTGGTAGCCTATGTATCACAAGTTTTATGGGTGTTGAATTTGAATGTCGAATATCCAATATCAAACCAATTCAACCGCGGTCGTTTTCTGCACCACGGACAGCAAGCGCCAGTACTGGAGTTGTAAAATAAAATCAGGGGGGATGGTGGATTTGATCATATGGGGACAGATAATTTGTGCTGATTACAAATAATATAATATATTACAAATAATAGCAGTGACCAAAACACCTGCAGAAATACTGCAGGAATGACATAGCAGCAGTTAAATGCAGCCTTCTGTAAGCTTTAAATATCCACTGGGCTTACATCAAATACATCAAAACACAACAATAAAAAACTGTTTTTTTTAATTTAATTTTTTTTAAATTTTATTTATTAACGTACAGTGCAAACAACGACAAAAGACGACGTGTGTGTGTGTGTGTGTGTGTGTGTGTGTGTGTGTGTGTGTGTGTGTGTGTGTGTGTGTGTGTGTGTGTGTGTGTGTGTGTGTGTGTGTGTGTGTGTGTGTGTGTGTGTGTGTGTGTGTGTGTGTGTGTGTGTGTGTGTGTGTGTGTTATATACCAAGCCACAAGGGGGCAGCAATAACCTTGGTAATGGGTCACGTCATGCAATTAGGTGATAAATAGACACCCAAAATTAACTTACAACCAAAAGAAACCAAAAACACCCATATTGGCTCCAACACACCGGCCCCTTAATTGTGATAAACAATTACTAAAACAAAATTCTAAGGAGCCAATACTAAAGTGATTTAGTCTTTATCTTCTTCGTGAAGCAGAGGTGTCATCTGGATCCTCTGCAGCTTCTTGCAGTAGACAGATCTTGGAGATTGGTCTGTCCAACTGTCCAGTCTTGGTCTTCAACCTCACTGATCGCACCAAACCTCTCTTATCAGGGTAAGTATCAATTATCTTTCCCATTAGCAATGATCCTCTTGGTGCAGTGGGATCCATGATGATGACCAAGTCTCCGATGTTCTGTTCTGCAGCCAGTAGTTTGTCTTTACATTCCTTCAGACTGGTTTCCAGCTGAGCACCCTGCTCCTTTTTTTTTTTTTTATTTGAATTTAATTTACAAACAATGTCAAACATTGAGCATATACGTTAATACACACACTAAATGAGAGCTGTTTACCAAATACAAAAAGACAGTTAATAAACAGTCATTTAACAGTTCATAAACAAAAACAAATAAATACATACTGAATAAATAAGTGAATACAAAATTAAATAATCTTTCATCAAAAACATCGAATTTCAGGCAGCATAGTAAATATTGTAGTATACAAAATTCATTTTCAACAATTCATAAACAAAAACAAATACATAAATAATTAATAAATAAATACAAAATTAAATAATCTGATCAAAAACTTCATCAAATGTCAGGTAGCACAGTAAATATTTTATCATAGCTATCTAAAAATGTTTTATTCTTTTTATTATTAACAAGGGCTAAGGATTTATAAAGTGAGTTAAATTCGATGAGAAAATGTGGAAAGGTTGGCTTGGAGGCTGCAAATTTTTGCTTATGAATGAAATATTTTCCAAACAAAATGAAAAAATTAACTAAGTACTGAAGGCACTTGTTCTTATTTTCATAATAACATCTTTAAGAGAAAAACAGTATGACATATCAACAAAGGTGAAGATATGAGAACACATGTTTGACCAAAATTGCATTGTGATGTTACATTCAAAAAACAGATGGTTTAAAGTTTCATCAGCATGCCCACAAAAAACACAAGAGCTATCCACATCTGTGAATTTTGAAATGAAAACGTTAACAGGATATATCTTGTGAAGAATTTTGAAATGAGTTTCTTTTACTTTGTTATGAATACAGTACTTGTAAGGTAATAGCCATGCTTTTTCCCAGTCTATGTCCTCTAAATAAGAGCGCCAATAAAATTTTCCTCGTGGTGAAAACCTCTTTTTATCTTGAAAAATGTTCCTTATATGTTTATTGTTACATTTCTTATCTTGTGTGTTAATACCATTCAAAAGTAAAACAGACAAGCCCTCTGGTCTACTTTCTTGACAGAAAGATAAGTGACTTTTCATTAAATTGAGTAAGCCAGAAGGGATTGCTTTTATCACCGAGTTGTATTCCTTGAAAGGTATAGGAAAATTATGACGAGATATGAAACTCTCATAGGACAGGACAAGACCATGTTCATCCAAAACTGATAAGATATTATTAATATTTCTCTCAGACCATTTGGGATAGAAAAGAGACTTATTCCTAATAGTTATACATTGGTTATTCCATAACAAAGTTTTGTGAATGAAGCACAGCTTCCAGGAAAGAAGTGACTGCTGATGAAATTTAGACAGTGTGATCGGAAGTTTGTCAGGTAGGTAGTTACAGTTTAAAACAAAAGCAAGTCCACCAATACTATTAAAAATATGATTGGGGATGAAGAACCACAATGAATTTTGATATTTTAAACATCTTTTTAACCAATTGACTTTAAAAGTATTAATGATATCAATGAAATTAATCACTTCAAGACCACCTTCCGCTCTGCGATTAGATAGAACTGCATCTTTAATTTTGTGCGTTTTATTTCTCCAGATAAAATTCAGAAATAGCCTGTTAATTTCATTAGCAGTTACATCATTCACAAAAAGAGAAAGAGATGGATAAACAAAATGAGAAATCCCTTCAGCTTTTGACAAAAGGACTCTTCCATATAATGTTAAGTCTCTCTGAAGCCAAAGGTTAAAAATATCTCTAGTCTTTTTAATTCTTCCAGAAAAATTGAGATGTTGCCTTGCTATTAAATTTTTTGTTATTTGAATGCCTAAATACTTGACTGTGGTTTTTACAGGGATATTATCTATGAAAGTATCAACACAATTATGTATGGGTAATAATTCACATTTGGATACATTGAGTTTCAGACCTGAAGCTAATGAGAACTGTGTAACTAAGTCAAAAGCTTTGACCAACTGTTCTTTGTCTTTCAGGAAAAGTGTTGTATCGTCCGCCAGCTGAGAAATTCTTATTTCTCTATTAAATATAGAAATGCCCTTAAATTCTTCATCATGTACTACATTTAATGACAATAGTTCGACAACTAAAATAAAGAGAAATGGTGCGATCGGACATCCTTGTCTTACGCCGCGATTTATATCAAATCTATTCGAGGTGTTGTGATTGATAATCACCGAGCTATTAATTCCTTTATAAAACATTTCAATAGTATCAATGAATTGACTTCCAAAACCAAACAATTTAAGACATTCTATAAGAAACTTATGCTCTATAGTGTCAAAGGCTTTGTAAAAGTCTAAAAATAAAATGAACGCATCTGAGTGTACTGAGTCTGCATAGTCCAATAGATCCAAAATAAGTCTGATGTTATTACTTATGTGTCTATCTTTAATGAACCCTGATTGTGTTTCAGCAACAATATGAGGTAGACCTGTTTTTAATCTAGTTGCATAAACTGAGGCCAGAATTTTGTAATCAATAGTAAGGAGAGTAATAGGCCTCCAGTTTTCTATCAATAAATTGTCTTTATCTGGCTTTGGGATTAGCGAGATAACACCCTGTTTCATAGTTGTACTCATCTGTCCCTGACCAACACACTCACAAAATAGAGGTTCCTGAATGATATCCCAAAAGTGAACATAAAATTCAACTGAAAGCCCATCTACACCAGGGGCTTTACCCTTTTTCATTGAGAAAAGAGCAGTTTTGATCTCCTCTCTGGTCAGATTAGAGTCACAAGTCTTTTTCAAGTCTTCATCAATTGTGACTATGTGTTTTTTAATTTTATCCATAAACATTTCACAAGAGGGGTTGTTGAATTCTGATTTGTACAAATTGCTATAAAAGGAAAAAACAGAATCAGATATTAATTTTTGGTCCATACAATTACTACCATTAATATTTAGCATACTTAGTGACTTCCTTTGACCATTCCTTTTCTCCAAAGCAAAAAAATAGCTGGAGTTTGCTTCCCCTTCTTCCAACCACTTGGCTCTAGATCTTACAAATGCACCCTTGGCTAATTCAATGTAAATCTGATCTATTTTTAATTGTATCTCCTTTACTTCTAACTCCTCTTCAGAAGACATACTGGGCTTAGATAAGAGGAGACCAATCCTGCTCAGTAACTCAGCCTCAGTTCTATTTTTTAGAGCTTTTAACTCTTTACCTCTCTTTACAGCAATATTTATTGTCATAAATTTGAAGTATTCCCATTTTTGTGTATATTCATTGCCCCTAATGTTATTAAAAAGTTCACTAGCAAGATGTTTTATACTGTCATTGAAGCAGTTGTCATTAAGGAGGGCATTATTAAATTTCCAGTATCCTCGTAATTTAGATGTGTTTTCTAACCTCCCTAATTTCAATGTGATCTTCTTATGATCCGACAAAGGGGCAAAAGAATGGGAGACATCTTTCACATACTGAAGTGCAGAGGAAGAAATTAAAAAAAGATCGATTCTAGATCTAGATGTAAGGTTACTCTTAGACCATGTAAAATCCTGTGTATCTGGGTTGAAAAACCGCCATGTATCAGTCAGGGAGAGATCCGAGCAAAGTTTTGAAACAATATTGTCGCTCACAAGAGATTGACAGAGCTTTGGGGGGAATCTATCTAATGTATCATCAGGACACTCATTAAAATCACCACCTAATACTACATAAGAGTTAGGATATTTGTGTAAGAGTTCATTTATTTTTGAGGTTATCCGACAAAAAAGTATCTTATTGGACGAATGAGAGTTATGCCCATAAATATTACATGCTATAAAATTTGAATTATCATGCTTCAAGATGACAAGAATCCATCTACCATCATGTGAAGACACCACCTCTAAGACCTCCCCTTTAAATCTATGCAAAAAAATAGAAACTCCAGCAGAACGGTTGGTACCATGACTGCAGTAAATCTTATTTCCCCACTGCCCTTTCCAAAACTTTATATCTGACTCACTTGAATGTGTTTCTTGTAAAAATACTAGGTCAGCCTCACTACTTTTACAGAATAGAAAAGTGGCTTTTCTTTTCAGCAAATCACGTATACCTCTGACATTCAATGACATAACCGTTAAAGAATCAAACTTAAGATCCATCAAAAAAATAAATAAATAAATAAATAAATAAAATAAAAAAAAAATAAAAAAAAATACAGAAATACAAGAATGAAGTAGCTCTCACAAATAGATAACCAGGACTTTAAAGTGTGTTTTAAATTCCTGAAACAAGGCTGTGATAGACAGCCAAAACAAAATTGTGACTATAGAAAAATTACATTTAGGCACCATAAATGTTTTTAGTTAAAACTGATTTAACCAATAACAATTAAAGATGTTTAGTTAAACCCAGAATAATGCCATTTTAACATAACACATTTTCCTTCTGTTTTTAACTGTAAGTTATATAAACTAAATATCATGAATATATTGTATAAGCTATGAACACACAATGAATTGTTATGAAAAGGCAAAAGTGTGAATATCTTATAGAATCATTTGGAACAAACAATTTGTATAGACTTGTATAGAAATGTGGAATTAATCCACTGAATGTAACTGCTGGTGGTTTTAACAACGACTTTCAACTACAAGGAGTCTCTTAATGCTCAGCGTGGAAACATCTGCTTCGGTCATCTCTGACCTAGATATAATCTTCCTGGAGATGTGAAATGTTTGGAAGAAGCAACCTTCCGTCACCCCCCAGAGTTAATAGTTCATAGTCAATAAGTCTATTAGTTCTTTTATAACCATCCTGGAGGCGTGCAGTAGGCTATATGACACATCTCCACATTTATCTGACTTACTCAATGTCTAAATGGTCAATTTTCTTCCCCTCTATCAGAGCATATGGTCCTAGGAAGGACGCCTTTTTACCTTCTTTCCTTGCTTTTTCCACAAGTGGCCAGAGTTTTTCTCTGGCCAGTCGGTCTTCTGGAGAGAGCGCCTCGGTGAGACGCAGCTTGTTGCTCCGCAGGTACTTGCAGCCCCTGGCACTTTTCCAAACAGCATCACGCATACGGCGCAGCGCGAAGAGGATGATGAGGGACCGGTGGGACCCGTCCTTCCTCCTCGGACCAAGGCGATGCGCAATGTCGACACTCTCTTGTAGATATTCCTGAAGTCCCGGAGCCACTTTCCCGAGGATGTCAATCACCACTGTTCTCACGTCCTCGTTCACCTCCTCTCTTACTCCGTGTAGTTTCAATGCCCATCTGTAACTGTAGCGCTTGTTTTCAGCAACTCCTGCTCTCAAAAGCCGGTTCTCTCTTTTCAGTTGTTCAATGTCTGTTTCTGTCCGCTTCAAAATTTCTTTGTGGTGATTAATATCAACCACAAGCTGCTCAACTGTATGAGAGAGTTTTTCAATGTGTTGAGACGTTGTTTCCGTCGTGGATTCAATCACTGAAATCTTACGGTACGTCTCGTCATGTTTAACAGAGAGCTCCTGGATAGCTGCCAAAATGTCCACACTTGCACTGTCACCGTTGAAGTCTCGTTTCTTCCTCTTGTTAGCACTCCTCGCTTGAGTGTCAGACTGGACCGAGAGTGTGTCCATTGTATCTTCGGGGGTAATTTCTATGTCCTCCTCACTTGTCGCAGCAATTTCAGCGGACTTTTCAGAGTCATTCATTTTAGCATTCGAAGACATCTTTCTTTGACGTTAACCTCCGTTGGCGCGTTAGCTAGCTTGTGTTCAAACTTTTACCTTCACGTAGTTCCCGAAGTTATTTACTTTTTCCACAGGTTTTTAGTCCTGGCACCAAAATATTAATTTATTAAAGTCACTTTTGTATCATAAAAACGTTTAAATTACCGCATGTTCTGTCTGCCTATTCACAAAGCCTCAAGTTGTTTGACGGAGAAACTGCGCACCAAACAACCTACGCCACCGCCATCTTGGCTCTCCCAGCACCCTGCTCCTGTCTCTTTTTATCACCTAATTGCATGACGTGACCCATTACCAAGGTTATTGCTGCCCCCTTATGGCTTGGTATATAAATAACACCCAAAATTAACTTACAACCAAAAGAAACCAAAAACACCCATATTGGCTCCAACACACTTAAAACAAGACTCATCACTGGAAAAAACAACAATTTTCACCTGTTTCAAGTAGATTTTCACTTGAAATAAGTAGAAAAATCTGCCAGTGGAAAAATATTTTTTTACTTGTAATAAGAAGATAAATCTTGTCCCACTGGCAGATTTTCCTACTTATTTAAAGGTGAAAATTGTCAAATAAGTTATTTTTCTGGTGATGACTCTAAATGTTGAAATAGCAGTAAAACCACATTCATTGATGAAATGACATAAGGGATGGAAAGGGGGGATGGAGGTTACAGGGGGGATGTTTTTGACCGTTTTTATTTCAGGGGGGGATGCCATCCCCCCTCATCCCCCCTCAACTCCAGTACTGACAAGCAGCAGAGTTAGAGAGCAGAAAAAGCGGATCTGAAAATGCAATTTAACTCATTCTGTTCTCTTCATTCACTATGTCAGTGCAACAATATCAACGTGGACATCCCAGTTTAACTCAAAACAGTTCAAGTCCAAATGCAAAAAAGGAGAGGGAGGGAGCAGAAGAGAGAAAGAGAGTAAAAAAGTCAAGTATTTCCCTTAAACAGATTTATATGAGGGTAGGGTGATTTGATATCTTTCCTTAACAGGGTTTTTCCTGGCTCTAATTGACGCAGAAGTGGCACCATTCTGATCACACGCGAGCGGGTATACCGTACCTTTAACTAGCTCAAGCAAACACTTTTTAAAAGATATTTTGCATTTTGGGAGTGCTAATATGATTAAAAATGTATTTATTTATTCTTTATTTCATTAATTGATCAAATAAAACAAACCATTTAATATAAACACAAACATTCCTAAATTCTGAATGAAAGGGAGCAGAAAGAAGAAGAATCTTATTTAATCTGCCCCTTTTTACCAAGAAATCAATTTACAAAGAATGTAAATTATATGAAAATTAGATGTAAAAAAAATATGACAATTATCATGTTAAAGCATTATTTTATTAACATAAAAATATAAATTTTTGACTGGATATAAGACAAGTAGTCTTGGTAAGATTTTGAGTTTTTGCAGGGTTTCAGACATTTACTGACAAATCTCGCAACCAGACAGAACATTTCAGCCTCCTATTTTTCCATTTCCTCCTCATGCTCCTGGTAGTCCAAGACCTCCTGGTCTGGTCCATGGATGGTCCTGGTCTGGTCCATGGATGGTCCTGGTCTAGTCCATGGATGGTCCTGGTCTGGTCCATGGATGGTCCTGGTCTGGTCCATGGATGGTCCTGGTCTGGTCTGGTCTGGTCTGGTCTGGTCCGGTCCTGGTCCTGGTCTGGTCCATGGATGGTCCTGGTCTGGTCCAATGGATGGTCCTGGTCTGGTCCATCATGGCCTCCTTACAACAGACATCCAAGTGCCTCTCCTTCAGTCTGCTGTGCAGAGGTGTCTTCACCTTAAACAAAACAATTCATGCATTAAGTATTTTTGTATTTATTTTGATACAGACATAAATAGTGATAGTGCCTGCTGCGTGGGGGTCACAGTGCTTTTGGCATAAATAACAGACCAAACCTTCCTCAGTTTGCCTGAGCAGGTAAATTGGTTCAGCCACCGTTTGTCAAACCCACTGGCTGTGTGTTTTTGAGAAGATCTATAAAGATGAATAAAACGTCATGTTTAAATCACGTAAACGGTGGCTTCACGTTAATATGCTCCTAATGACTTGGAAACTGACTAACGGGTGATTTATGGCTCTGCGTTACACCAACGCAGAGCCTAAGTCGTACGGTGTGCGTTGCCGTGTACCCTACGCCGTAGGCTCTGCGTCGATTTAACGCAGAACCATAAATCAGCCTTAAAGAGCAAATTGCAGGTTAGGGTTTTTTCAAAAATGATATCTGACCGTATGTGAAAATGACTATGTGAGAAGTTAATGTAGGATTTAATATGTTTTACAAGACATAAGGGCACGTATTCAGAGCCCTGGTCTGTTCCTGGTCTCTTGTACGCCTAACGGGTTCGTAATTATAAGGCTGTGGCCCGTCATATTGGTGTGAATACACATTCACAACCTCTTCAGTGTCAGGTCACAACTAACATTAAGATCCATTAAGATCCATTATTTTTCCTATTGTTGAAATTCACAGCGCTCCCTCCCGCTACGTCACTTCCGGTTCAGCTTTTTCAGATGCGGAAGTAAAATACTCTCACAAAAACAACTCCGGAGGTCACAGTAGTATATATTTATGCGTATTTAAATGAAAATTCAGTTCCTACATTATTTTCCTACACATTGATTCACAGGGGTCTCCAACCTGCAATCTGCTCTTTAACGTTACCCTCGCCTCTCCAGCTCGTCCTGTCCTGCACTCTGACCCTCGCTATCACCTTTCATGCATAATTGTGAACTATTTTCAGCCCTGACAAAATTACCGCATCTCGTCGGTAATAGGGCTGGACGATTTGGACCAAAAGTCATATCTCGATATTTTCTAGCTAAATGGCGATACTCGATATATATCGATATTTTTTCTGTGCCATAATTGGGGTTTCCCCCAAAGCATTATAGCATAGCATCTCTGTTAGCTTAATTTTTTTCTGAGGCAAACCCTTAAAAAAACAGTCAGTTTTAATACAAAGCCTCGTGCCAAATGTCACACAGGTTCCTTTATTAACAGAGGTCTGCACAATATCAAAATGTATAAAACAAATGAAATAAAAATAAACTGCCTGCATATATAGAATAAAAATGCTTCTTGAATAAAATAAAACAAATATCCCTTTCCTGCATAACAATTAAATTAAAATACACTGTGCAATTAATACAATGTAGACAGTAACAGGCAGACATTTCCACTGAGGTTGACAGTTATATCAAAGCTATATCAAAATCATAATTTTTTTTTCTTTTTAAATCGATATAAACGATTTTGTCTCGTACCATATCGCGTTTGAAAATATATCGATATATATTAAAATCTCGATATATCGCCCAGCCCTAGTCGGTAACATGATTTATTACTTTTTAACTGCCAGTAACGTTAATTGCACTGTTTCACCTGCACTCTTGCTTCTCCTGGTCGTGAGATCGCTTATTAAAGTACTGTGTATATATACCGAATATAAGACGAATAAACAAGACATGCTCGGATGCAAAAGAAACAATATTTACCTGTTTGAACAGCCAGGGAAAACCAGGACGCCGATTTTTAATACAACAAATAGCGGAAAACCACGGAAAATAATTCTCGAGATTTCGTCTTCTTCTTCTGGTGCACTGTCGTTGATACAGCGCCCCCACAGCGGCGTAATGCTGTAACTGCAGTCAAAATAACATCCATCCAGTCCAACGCCTGCCAGAAAATAACAATTTTCATGACGTGGGAGTTTTGAGAGCTGGGGGCGGCACGAAATTAGGCGGAGGTGGCCGCCTCCTAATTTTGAATGCAGGAAAAACCCTGCCTTAAAGGGATTGTGACATGAAAAACAAATTTTTCTTGATTTTTTGTGTTTTGTTGGGTGTCTTGACATCAATTACACCCAAAAAACAACAAACTTTTAACATTCAGGGTATTGTGCATGCTTCGCCTGTCGCTCCAGGCTTAACTCTCCGACGCCGCTGTGAGCGTATGGCTGGAGGAGGAGGAGGTTTGGAGGAGGAGCGGAGCAATGATTGACAGGAAAGGGGGAAAGGAAGCATTTTTCACGGCGCAAAAAAACACTGTAATAAAAAGCCAGGAAAAGAGTACTAGAGTGAAGTTTTTCTTGTTACACTCTTTTAGACACATTTGAGGGATGTTGGCCAAGACTTTTAATAGTGTTAAAAGCATGTTAAAAATGATGTCACAATACCTTTAAGATGAACTTGCATAATTAATCGATCAGTGGCTAACAGCCTCGTTAATAGCCTGACTGGGGCAACATTGGACCCATCACTTGCCTTCTTTTTTTGAAAAAGAAATTGTGGGGTTGCCTGCTTTCTTTTCATTTTTGTAAGTTAGTAACACTGCAGAGCGCGCTAAAAACGAGATTGATAGCGACCACTGTCGTCAGGGAGGCTGGGACCAAAGTGGGAATTACGGGGGGGGTTGGGGGGGTTTGACCCCCCCCAATTACAACCTCGACCGTCCTAAATGAGGGACAAATAAGAAATCGGGGACGTTGAAACATTTATCTGTCTTATCAGTGTCATAAATATTACAGTTTATTGTATTTTCCATATTCATGCCAGGAAAAGGGTTGTGGTAAAACACACACACCCAGACTGACACCCCTAGAGTTTTTTCACTGTCACTGGTTGGTTCCCGGCTGCCGTTATAAAAAATATAGAGAGAGAGAGCGGGAGGGCTTGGCGCTGTTTCTGCGACCTCGTTGACGACTGGGGGAGCACTGTTATGTCTAGATAACTTAATTTATTACTGTCTCACTTTCGGAGTTCCGAATTATTATATTTATATTTATATTTAGAGATGCACCGATCAGGATTTTGAGGGCCGATCACCGATCTCGAAAACCAGTATCGGCCGATCCCAATTTTGCAGATCACCGATCACAGCGTGGAATCTATAAATTCGTCAATATTGTTGTTTCATGTACACGACACTGACATTGTATTATTAGGTATAACAATTAGGAGATTAGGTGTAAGACTCGGCTTACAAAGAGTAAGTGTAGTTTAGTAGCTTCAGCTTTCCTGTGGTAATAATTATATACAACATGTGACCAACACAGAAACAGCAGACATGTCACTCTCCAAAAGTTGATACAAGTTGTTAACTATAAACCTTAGTTTTCCTGTGGAAAGAAGAATTCAATCTTAAAATAAAAATGAATTATGAATTATTAAGCTTTGTGAAAGCTTTAGCGGTAGCATCCGCCGCGTGTGAGGAAACTCTTGTGAGTGAAGCAAAACTCTTCACACTAGAGCTCGTGAAGCGACTGACACGACTGTCGTCCTGCGTGAGGGTTTGGACTGTAAATAGTCTGTTAAAACTCTGACAGGATTTCATCAGTGAAATATTCATGACGCGGCAGCACGCACCGCGGCAGCGCGCACCGCGGATCCAAGCTGCAAACGTGTTTAAACCCGATCTCTTCTACAACAGAAATCAGCTGATGAGCAAAGCATATGAATTCATTACCTTACGATGTAGTTCTTTATTTTTCTTCCTGTCGTTTATAAGTCTCTGTTACAGGTGTTACAGCTGAGTTAGTGTCGTTGCTGCGCGCTCCTTTTTTTTTCTCTGCCTTAGCAGAAAACTCAATATACTCCGTGTGAAGAACTTTCAAATGTCTTATCAGCTTCGTTGTGTTGAAATTCTTTTGTAACATTCCTCCTCGTGGTATCTCCTTTGGAAACACTTTGCAAACTGCAAATCTGTTGTCCTTTTTCAGACATTGTAAAACTCCCGCACCGGCGAGGCCGATGCCCCCTTAGGACAGCTTGGTCTGAGATGTGGGAATGCTCGCGCGGGCGGCGTTTTTTTGTTGTAAACGTCATCAGATCGGCCGCTCTGAACTATTATTTTCCGAACTCCGATCAAAACCGATCAGGGGCTGATCAATCGGTGCATCTCTATTTATATTAATATTATGTCCGGTGTCTGTGTCTCAGACAAATATTATCATGTATCTATGTCTTTGCATCGCAGTGTAAAATGTCAATATGTGACACAGTTCGCTTCATGAACCACTTTAGAGTTTTTCCCAATTTCCTGTATTTCCAATATTCTTGTATATATGTTCATTTTATGTCTTTTCTCTATATTAAGAAAAAGAACATGTCCGCTTAAGTTACTTAAGCAGCTGCGGAAGAGCAATGTGGCTCGAATCGTCATGCTATAATACATTTTTTTTGTGGGAGCTCATTTTGATGTGCGGACATTGTTCTTTTTCTATATATGATGCTTTTTTGTCCAGCACTCATGCCTTACATGGATATTGGGATGTGCGTGTTTTCTCTGACTTCTACCTTTGCTCTATATTAAACAATAAAAATCCTAATAATAATAAAGGTTGTTGAACCTTGAACCTCCAAGATATTGTAAAAATTGTGCAAGACTTCGGTTACCTGAAGCACGCGCCTGCACCGTACTGGGTTCCCTTTACGCCCTGGCCTCTAGAAAATGCTGACCCCCCCAATTGTCATTGTATAATTCACACTCTGGCTGGGACATACTGTATCACATTTCAAGATATGAGGGGGATACAAGTCTTGGGAAAGATAACAGCTAGGGAAATCGATCATGTTGTTCTGCATTTGTAGTTATTTTATAGGTATTAAATAATAGAATAATCGATACAAATAGACACAGAGTAATTCCATAAATGTATTTAAAAAACATTTACATTTTCCCCTGAAGCCAAGGTGTGGCGGCTGCCATACCTTGCCGTACCCAACCCTGTCGTGCCAAAAAGTGATTGCCTGCCAGAATCTGATTTCTCCCCTGAAAATGGGTCTTTTTACCTGCCAAAAATTGATTGAAGGCCAAATACATTTAATGAAAGGTTGTTTCTACCTAAATATGATTTGATCTCATTCTTGAGCTTCATAATATAAACACAAGAGCTCACAGGATTGCTTTTTACTCTTTTAAAGGACCATTACAACACAAAATAGGCATTTTCACCTGCCAAAAATTGATTGAAGGCCAAATACAGTTAATGAAAAGTTGTTTCTGCCTAAATATGACTTGATTTCATTCTTGAGCTTCATAATCTGAAAATCTGACGTTTTAGCACTATCGCTCAACGGGCTGCTGTGCGCGCTCCCGCGGCCAGAAATCAGATTCTGGCAGGCTATCACTTTTTGGCACGACGGCCCTGCTCCGGTACGATAATCCTACATTTACCACCAGGCGACGAGTGGTGGCCACGTGTTTGGAGGAGATGGACCGGGATCAGAACCAGGACCAGGAGATGGACCGGGATCAGATCCAGGACCAGATCCAGGACCGGGATCAGATCCAGGACCAGGACCAGATCCAGGACCAGGACCAGGACCAGGAGTCCAGCAGCAGGACCAAAGCGGACTCTTCCTCCGCTGGTCTGCAGGTCAGTGTTCAGGTCCACGTTCCCGCTCCTCCTCGCTCTTTCTGTTGCTGCTGATCATCCAAACACTTTATTTCATTGTCAGTAGTTTGAACTGAGCAGCAGAAAACACAAACACGTGACCTTCCCAAGAGACTTTTAAACCTGTCTACGTCTGAATATATAATATATATAATGATGAATGTGGCGGCGCGCACGGACGCAGCAGTCTGGAGGAGTTCTGTCCATCAAGGCAGGGTGAAAAAGGTATAAAATTAGGAAATAATTACAGCAAAATGGTGAAGATAACAGATTCACACAAGAAACAAAAACAAACAAAAAGCACAAGGACAGCAAGATACAATAAAATCAAAAGAGCAAGGACTGAGTTTTAGATGAATACAGTTTCATGGCAACCCTATTTTTATTATCAATCTTTTTCATAGATTTAAAATAGTTTGTAAAAAAATATTAAAGGAGGGAGTATTTCCACTCCACTTACAAATATGTGTGAATATGATATTTACCCCAAATAATCACCACGTTGATAATGTTTGAATATTTAGAATCCAAGTTATCCATATAATAGATAACATCATTGTAAGAAAAAACAGGAATTTCATCAATTTTTAAAGATAACCAATTATGAATGTCAGACCAAAAGGACTTTGTAAAAGAGCAATTGAAAAAAGATGTTCAATGGTCTCGGCCTCAGAAGAACAAAATATGCAAGGATCGATTTCCAATTTAAACCTTCTGTGAAACAAATCATAACAGGATAAATAACTTATGCTATTTTAAAGTGGGTTTCTTAAGGGGATTTCTATATTATCGCAGACATAGCAAGAGTTGAAATCTCCCCAGTTTTTCAGCTTAAAAACCAAGCTGATGGTTTTGTTGTCACATTTTTTTATCTAACAGATTTATAGCCCCCACTTTAAGGATGGCAACAAAGGAGAGACAAAATAATATTGCATGCTATTCTGTATTAAGCGAAGTAAAGGAATGGGAATTGCCTTGCAGATCTTGTCATATCCTTTTCTTGAAGTAGATATGTTAAATTTCCTTTTAAAACATTCGAAGGACAACAATAATTCATCAGTAAATCATGAACAAAAGTGAGACCATTGTTGTTCCAGTCAGTCTTAAACAAATATTTTCTATTAATGGTAAAAACCCTTGTAGCTGCTCCCAACTTTTTCCAACTGGTTAATGAATGTGCAACGCTCCGACTGATGGTTGTACACGTTTTATTACATTATTTTCTGTCTTGTAAAAGCCCAAGACCAACGTGAACCAGGGTTATAATAGTTTTGAATTTTTCATTTTAGTTTAGTTTTATTTCGTTTTGACTTTTTCTCCTTCAATTCAGTTAGTTTTAATTAGTTTTTAGTGTGGGTTTGCTAGTTTTTATTAGTTTTTATATTTTCAAAAATGCTTAGTTTTAGTTTAGTTTTTATTAGTTTCAGTTTTAGTTTTAGTTTTTTCATATGTTGGGTTATTTGTCAGGTTCGGGATTTAAAAAGGTTCTTACCTTTTTAAATCCCGAACCTGACAAATATGCATGTATGTACAGGACTGTCTCAGAAAATTTGAATATTGTGATTTTCTGTAATGCAATTACAAAAACAAAAATGTCATACATTCTGGATTCATTACAAATCAACTGAAATATTGCAAGCCTTTTATTATTTTAATATTGCTGATCATGGCTTACAGCTTAAGAAAACTCAAATATCCTATCTCAAAAAATAAGAATATTCTGGGAATCTTAATATTAAACTGTAAACCATAATCAGCAATATTAAAATAATAAAAGGCTTGCAATATTTCAGTTGATTTGTAATGAATCCAGAATGTATGACATTTTTTTTTCCCCCAATTGCATTACAGAAAATAAAGAACTTTATCACAATATTAAAATTTTCTGAGACAGTCCTGTAATGTATAATAAAATTCAACAAAAGATACAAAAGGGGTGAGTTAACAATCACTTACTTTTTATTTTAATTACTCCCTTAATGAATACATATAAAGTGCATTGCAAATGAACATTGTGTGTGTCACTGAGACAGATCTTGTAACCACACAGACAAACCAACAAAGACGTTCACTCTGAACAGCCGAATAAGGTGTGAACAATCTGAATCAAACCAAATGAAAAAAACATCAGATGAGACTGTGTGTGTGTGTGTGTGTGTGTGTGTGTGTGTGTGTGTGTGTGTGTGTGTGTGTGTGTGTGTGTGTGTGTGTGTGTGTGTGTGTGTGTGTGTGTGTGTGTGTGTGTGTGTGTGTGTGTGTGTGTGTGTGTGTGTGTGTGTGTGTGTGTGTGTGTGTGTGTGTGTGTGTGTGTGTGTGTGTGTGTGTGTGTGTGTGTGTGTGAGATGAGTGTAGTTCAGTCAAGCAACAATTTTTTGTTGATTTTGAGGAAAACACGTTGCTCCAGAGATGTGGTTGCTCTGTTTCTCAGTCCAGATGACAAGAGTCCGCACACAGAGAAGATGCGCTCCACAAAGGCTTGTGAGGCAGGGGCACTAACGAGATCCAGTGCCACAGGGGCCAGTTTTGGATGGACAGCCTCTCTTGATCTCCAGAATTGCAATGGTGTCTCATTGCACACACCCTGTTTAACATTATCAACATACCTCTTCATTTCAGTCAACACACTGTCTGTCACATGATCATGCTGATTTGTCAATGACACATGGACCTCCATACGAGATGCAAGGAAGCGGTATTTCTGCAGGACAGTAGGAGGAGAGTCTGCTGCAGTTTGAGTGGCAGTGACAGTATCTTGAGGAGTAGTGGCTGGGTTATACTGTGCTGCCAGGTTCTCCACTAAGGACTGTGCTGCCCTCCTCAGTGACACCATATCTGCGCTTTGAAGAATCAGTGAAACACTTGGATCCAACAGGCAGGCTGCAGCTGGTGTGGCATCAAACGGTGAGTAATCAGGGCTAAGAATGGCTGCGAAACGATCTCGCAAGGATTTCAGCAGGACTTGAGCTAATTGTTTCCCAGGAGCTGTAGTCATCTGTAAATGCGCCTCCAGGTTGAGCAGACATGGCACTACCTGTGAGAGTGACTGGCTGTCACTCTGAAGCTGGTCTGTGTGAATGGCAAAGGGCTCAAGTAGCTTGACCAGGTTCTCCATCTTAGCCCAATCGCTTGTGAGAAGTGTGTCCATGCCCAACTCCTCAAGTACTTGGTTTACTTCAGTTCTGATCTCCAGTAGTCTTCTCAGCATATCAAAAGTGCTGTTCCAGCGTGTGCTACAATCTCGGACGTGAGTTTTGCCACACTTTTTGATCAATGCCTCATTTGCCACAGATGATTTCCTCACAGTATGCACCAGCTTTCTTGCTCTTGTATATAAGCGATTCAGCATTTGGGTGCTTCATAGCATCTTTCAGGGTGAGTTGAAGGGTGTGGGCCAGGCATGGCATCCTCTGGAACTTGTTCTCCACATCATCTGGCAGCTCAAGCTCTTAGCAAAGCAAACAGAGAGAACAGAAAAACAAATATCATCAAATGTTAAACACACAAAAGAATAGTGCAGTTTAATAAATAATTATTTATGAATTAGGACTTTTCTGTGGTAACCCTTGGTTTTAGAGCATGGATGATACTTTTTTTTCTCATTAATATATTAATCTCATTAGACTAATATTTTGTGAAAACACCAATAGTCATCCTTAAAATATTGTCTCAGTTTTGAGATGTTCACCTTAACCTTATCACTTTAGCCCTTCACTCCCAGTTGAACAAGTCAGCACTTACAACCAATAATTATTTATATTAACCAATATACAATTCACTATCATGGAAGTTATTTCAACTATAATCACTCAGGCCATTACAAAGTACATTATTTAATTTGTTTGTACATTAAATGTGTTCTACTGTGATGTCATTATTGTGATATATCATGATAGAATATTTATATTTTTATTGCCGGCCTTAGCTTACAATACTGCTGCTTACTGTAGATCATTGTGACATCTTATTAAGACATATTTAGCACGATAACCACACTTACCAATGTCTCCAGTCTCCTCATCCTCCTCGTCTGTCTCCTCTGATTCTGATTGGACACACACTTCATCCAGGTCTTCCTCCCTAGCGTCTCCTGGTTGACCCCGTGAACCATCTGTGGACTCCTCTCTTTGTTCTCGGCTTCTATCTCGCATCAGCCGTACAGCCTTTACAATGTTGGAGCCGTTATCTGTCACAATCAGCAGCACCTTGTCTTCACAAATATCCCATGCATTTAATGTGTCATCAATGCAGCGAGCAATAGCCTCCCCTGTGTGTGGATGTTCTATTCGGTGTAGGTTCAGCAGAGCATGGTAAACTTGGCCTCGGGGTGGATGATAAAAACATGCTAACACACCTAAGAAGGATGCTGTTAGTCCTTTCTTGCTCCAACCATCCACACAGAGGGTTAGCTTCCTCACGTCCGTTAACATTTCTTTTAATTTGTGCTTTGCCTTTTCCATCTTAGCTCCAAAAAGGTTGTTCACTCTTGCAGCACCGGGAGATTTAAACTTCGGTTCGAGTAAAGTGCAGAACCCTTTGAAGGCGCTGGAGTCACACAGCCGTGTCGACATCCCGGTCTCAATAAACATGTTAACCAGTGCATCTTCCCGCTTGTGGTGTTCTTCTGTATTTACTAACCAGCAGCTGTTTGGTCGTCGGTGAAAGCAGTCCATTAAAGTTCTCTCCTTCCCCGTGCCACCGGGCCGGGAGGATGTTGCTAATGTTTCTGCGGGCGGCGGGCTGCTCACAGCAGCCAGCTTGTTAAGGTACTCGACGTTAGCCGCGCTGTGCGAGCTTCTTAAATGGACTTTAAGATTGGTGGGGTTTTTCCCCTTGAGAAGCAAGCCGCATATTTTGTCTGTTTCCAAGACAAGACACTTGCTTTTACCTCTCTCCTTGTCATATTCGAAAAAGTCCCATATAGGACTTTGCCGCTTTCTCCCAACTTTTGCTGCCGCCATGACTTGATGCTGCGTAAAAAGGGGTGACGTCACGGACCGTGAGGCGTTAAGGTGCCTTAGCTGCCAGTCGGAGATAAACGGCTGGAGCGGAAAAATGAATCATACAATGAGGCTTATATTGACAGGGACGAAAACGGAGGAAATTATATCTATAATTTCAGTTCGTTTTAGTTAGTTTTCTAAACACGCAATATAGTTTCAGTTAGTTATCGTTTTTGCCTTTTTAATTTCCGTTTTTATTTAGTTCAGTTAACAAAATTGTTTTTTCAATTTTAGTTTTCGTTATTTCGTTCGTTTTCGTGAACGATAATAACTCTGATGTGAACACTGAAATAAAATACACAGTGGCAAATATTCATCAGTGAAACCGTCATATTCCCATATATGAATTGCTTAACTGAAACTTATTAAACAAAATATTAATGCTCTCAAAATACAAATTTTACACATATAAAGAAGAATATTTCACTCAATTGTCCCTACCGTTTGCCCCTCCAACCAGAATGTTAAGAGTTGCTAGAAGTCCATTTCTTCCGTATTTCAGTTCTTTGTCTTCCAATTACTGCTTGCACGCACCAACAGACCATGAAAAAATTCACGTCTCTACCAAAAGGCATCACGTTACCACGTGATGGCGTGGTCAGATGGAGTTATTAATTAACCAAATCTCCCCAAAGTATGCACACAATAATCAAAATATAAATGGATATTAAAGTAAAATAAATCAATTCACACAGAAAATAATGTTTATGTGTGTGTTCGCTACAACCCTGTTATTCCATATTATGGAATTGTGAGGTGAGAAATTATGGGAGTAATGGGAGATAACTTCACAGGAAGCATAGATACTTCAAAATCACATTTAAGCAATAGAGTAATCCCTCCAATTTTATTAAATAGTGTGTTAGGAATATGGTACCATATAGATTGAGGATGAGAGATGCATTCTTTCAACCATTTCACTCTAAAAGCTGCAACAACCGATTCAAATTCCATGGCTCTTAAACCACCATTTTCATATTCTCTGACTAGTTGCGATTTACGTAGATAATGGGTTTTGTTTCTCCATATGAAGTTAAATATCAAGGAGTTAGAGGATTGTATTGCTTTTGGAGAGGTGTATAGAGAATGGCACGGGTAGATACATTTTGAAAACCCTTCTGTTTTGGCTAAAAGGATTCGACCCAATACAGATAAGTATTGAATTTTGAATAGCTTTCAATCTGGGAGTAATATTCAAATCATTTTTAATAGATAAATCTTTTGTTATTACTAAACCGAGGTATTTGATCTCATTTTTAACCGGGATATTAGCTATGTTGTTTAGATCACGGTCATGGAGAGCCAAAAGTTTACATTTCTTTAAGTTTAAAGTAAGGCCAGCTGCTTTTGAGAAAAGATGTATGTTGTGGCTTCTCTATCCAAACTTTTGTGAGCCGCTGCTGAGCGGGTCAACACAGTCAAAAACAAAAGACAGACGCGGATCCAGCGTCACCTCCAAGTTGATGCAATTTAATAATAATTCAGAAGATTATACTGTTGCAAAAAGTATCCATCCAAAGACAAAAAAAGCATCTTAATTTAGTTTCTGCGATCTGCCCTTTTGCGGTCAAAAAACTGTCCCACTTCCCACTCTCACACTCTTCCCTTCATCTGAAGGTGTCAATAATCACTCATTAAATCACTGCAGATGCTCTGACACAAGAAAGGAGGGGCGAAGACAAGGCAACAAACAAACAAAAAAATTATTCCTTCTGAACTTATCTGTCCATAATATATACAACACAAACAACACCATGCCCCCACACACCAATTCATATACACCTTCTTTCAAATAAAGGATTAAGTAAATAAAATATAATTAGACTAACCAAGATTAATTTTGCCCTCAACAAAACGGCCCCTGATTGTAGATGCTAAAGCAGCACAATTACTGATACACATTCAAAAAAGGGCCAAAAAGAAACTCAGGCAGGGTTCTCATACGTTATCAATACACATATCAAATATCAATCTCACAAATTCAGAAGTATTTCATAGTCCATAGTCCATAAAAGTTCATGTGATTCCTGGTCCATAGTAATATATGCTTAGGGTGCCAGAAGTTACCAGCACATAGTCCTTAGAATAATAATAATTAATAATTAATAATAATAATAATAATAATTTCAATTTATATAGCGCTTTTCACCTGAAACGACAGATCTCAGAGTGCTTTACAAAGAAGACTAAAAACAAGACTAAGAAACTAAGACAAAACCTAGCTACTAAGTAAGATAAAAAGTTGTGGGCAGCAAAAAGATAGAAATCTGAAATCCATCAATCTGCTGCTTCCAGGAGTAGGCAGAGCTTGTCAATGGGTCTCTGTAAAGCACTGTTCTTGGTTCTCACCAAGACGCTCCTTACAAGTCCTTTGGACCCTGGAAGTGTCTTTACAACCCGGCCCCGGAGCCAGGAGTTCCTTGGTGCTGTATCATCCACAATGATGACAAGGTCGTTTTGCCAGAGGCTCCGTTTAGGGTGATGCCACTTGTTTCTCAGCTGAAAGATTGGAAGATATTCTCGGATCCATCTAAGCCACAAAAGATCGGCAAGGTACTGCACCTGTCTCCATCTCCTCCTTGAGTACAGGTCAGTCTTGTGAAAGAGTCCAGGTGGCATGATTGGTTTTGTTTTAAGTTGAAGGAGGGGGTTTGGGGTAAGGGGTTCCAGGTCGTTAGGGTCACATGACACTGTCGATATTGGCCTGTCATTCATTATGGCCTCCACTTCACATAGTACCGTCTGTAGGGTTCCATCATCCAATATTTGCTCTTTTAGGACAGAATAAAGGATCTTTTTCACGGGTCTGATCAGCCTTTCCCATACTCCACCGTAGTGGGCTCCTGATGGTGGGTTGAACAACCATCTTACTCCATCCTTCAATAATGCACTTTGCATTTTGTGATGATCCAACTGTTTAAGAGTGTCCTTTAGTTCGTTCTGTGCCCCCACAAAGTTTGTTCCATTGTCGGTGCGAATGGTTGTTACTGTTCCTCTGCAACAGATGAATCTGCGTAGAGCATTAATGCAGGAGTCAGTGTCCAATTAGCTAGCCATTTCTAAATGTACAGCTCGACTCGCCAAGCAAGTAAAGAGCACGCCCCAACGTTCCGGCCCGCTTCACCTCTATGGGACCAAAGTAATCAATACCCACATGGGTAAAGGGTTGAAGATCCGGGGACACTCTGTCTTATGGAAGGTCGGCCATTTTCTGCTCAACAACCTTCGCTTGCATACGTCAACAGAATACACAACTCTTGATGATGCGTTTAGCAAATGAGTTGGCATGAGACAACCAGAATCTTTGCTGAAGTCGGGGGAGCATGTGACTTCTCCCTGAATGCCCCGTCTGCTGATGAATATGATGTAAAATCAGCTTGGATATGTGAGAATCTTTTGGCAGTATGATTGGATTCTTTAAGTCCAGAGGCATTGCTGATTTGCTTATCCGTCCTCCTACTCTCAGCATGCCACTTTCCAACATGGGATCCAGTTTACAGATTGAGCTGCTTGTTTTCACTCGTTTCCCATTTTCCAGCAGTGCAAGTTCCTGTTTGAAGAAACATCTTTGCTCAAAGAGAATTACTGATCTTTTAGCCTGTTTTGTGTCTTCCACTGACAGATGCACTTTCACATTAACCTGGAGCAGGTTCATTTTGGTTTTCAGGCTTTTCACAAGTGTCCAACTGGAGTTTAGGTCAGTCTTTGCAGAGTTCTTTCTTTGATTTAACAGAAGAAGTTGTCTGAGCTTTAATATCCAGGCAACCCCTCTCTGTAGTGTACTCCATGAAGAGTAATATTCGATCAACTTGCTGGTTGGATTTGTTTCTTCAATGCTTACACTGTTAACAGATGCCTCATCTTTTACCTCTGAATCATCCAGAGAAATTTGTCCCAACCTTTCAGGGATTTCAGGCCACTCCGTTTCCGGCCTTTCCAGATACGTGGGACCCTTCAACCATCTTGATTCCAGAAAGGGTTCGATATGCAGCCCACGTGATGCAGCATCAGCTGGATTGTCCTTAGAGCCAACATGTCACCACTGTCTCTCTTGAGATAGATCCTGGATTACTGAGAGTCTGTTGGCCACGAAAGTATGGAATCTCTTTGTTCGATTATTTATAGATTCCAACACCGAGGTGCTATCTGTCCAGAAAGTAGAGTCTACTATTTCTATTTGGAGCTCTCTTTTTAACATCCTGTCCACCTTTACCGGAAGAGTTGCTGCTGCCAGCTCCAACCGAGGAATGGTAATCTGTTTGGAGGGGGGTGACCCTGGATTTCCCCAGGATGAATGTAACATGGATCTCTCCTGCATCTGTGAACCTGAGATAGCTGACTGTGCCATAACCCATCTCACTGGCATCCCAGAAGTGATGAAGCTCTGCAGATCTGACAAGGCCAAAGTTGTTAGGTTTTGTACATCTGTCCACTTGAAATCTCTTGAGTTGCTCCAACTCTGTGATCCATATCTGCCATCTCTTAGCAAATTTTTTGCTTCTCATCCACATTTTAATTTGCAGAGCTCTTGGAGTATTTGCTTGGCTTTGAGCAAAGTTGGCAATGCTGGGTGAAGAAACGGCTCCAAAGATATGGACCT
The DNA here is from genome assembly GCF_033807715.1 of Cololabis saira. NCBI lineage: Eukaryota > Metazoa > Chordata > Actinopteri > Beloniformes > Belonidae > Cololabis > Cololabis saira. The sequence continues at coordinate 2,814,866 of NC_084587.1, read as the reverse complement.
TCATTCTGTAGGCTTCCAAAGTTTTAGTAGTATCTCCACCAGGCCACCACAGAAATCTGAGGAAGTCCCTGTGTTTGTCGGGAACATGCACCTGATAAAACATTGCCTCCATATCTGCCATAAAAGCAACTTGCTCTTGGCGAAACCTGAGCAAAACTACAATTAGAGTATTCGCCAGGTCGGGACCTTGGAGGAGTTCCTTGTTCAGAGAGGTGCCTTTGTATGATGCGGCACAATCAAATACCAATCTAAGGTTACCCTTTTGACGATGGTAAAGACCATGGTGAGGTATGTACCATACCTGTCCATCCTTGCAGTCTAGTTGTTTAGGTGGCACCTTCTCGGCATAACCTTTCATCAACACCCCGTCCATGAATTTTTTGTAGTCCACAGCATAATTTTCATCTCTCTTGAACCTCTTAAGAATATTTAAGGTGCGGACTTTAACCATTTCACAGTTGTCAGGCATGACTGCTTCCTTGTGGCGAAAAGGTAAGGGTAGATGATAGTGTCCATCTAGATGCCGAGGTTGTGGCTCCTTCTCCATGAATCTTCTGTCCTCAGCTGACATTTCATTCTTCTCTTCATTTTCCCTTTCAGAGAAGTCCTGATTATATTGTCTTATGAGAAGATCTTTTAGTTGCTCAACTGCTATTCGATTGACCGTCGATTGGCCGCCACAGGTCCAGCTTCAATAGCAGCACAAGAATTGAGTGGACCATTTACCACCCTTTCAAACACTGTCTTGACTCCATATGGTCCATTTCTTTGGCTGTTAATTATGTCCCATGGCTCCATTGCCTTAGGAACATCGACTCCAATCAGAAGCTCAATATCAGCATCAATTTCGTTCAGTTGTATGCTACTCAGATACGGCCATTTTTCCAGGTCCTTTGAGATGGGTATATTATATATAATATGGTAAGTGAACACTGGTTGAGATAGAAAGCGTAATAACACAATGGTCAGTATCGTATAATGTTCACAAAGTGTAATGCAATTCATGTCATGGGTAGTGTATTTTGAAGGATCAAATACTCAACATCCCACATCAACGAAGTAACCCACAAATCCCAATGGCAGCTTTGGCTCCGTTAGAGGAACCTGCTGATGGCAGGATCAGGAGCAAGTCTTCAGGCACCACACAAACCTGCTGGTCCAGGATTAAGACTGGACCATCAGCTGGTTTAGTCTGGATCTGCTGGTCCAGGATGAAGACTGGAGCATCAGCTGGTTTAGTCTGGATCTGCTGGTCCAGGACTAAGACTGGAGCATCAGCTGGTTTAGTCTGGATCTGCTGGTCCAGGACTAAGACTGGAGCATCAGCTGGTTTAGTCTGGATCTACTGGTCCAGGACTAAGACTGGAACATCAGCTGGTTTAGGTACCGAGAGGATCCTTCTGGATCTCTGTCCTGAACTGGACCAGCTGCTCCGGTTCAGACCAACATGATGCTTTCAGCTGGAGCTGCTGACAGGTCGGACATCTCTCTGTCGCCATGACGACCGTATGGGACGACTACTCGAGATAAAAGCCAGATCCTAAAGCATCCCATAACTGTGTCTGGATAGAAAAACATTACAATACATTTTGCAGCGCAGAACGGGTTCTGTAAAGTTGTCTTGTAAAATAAAACTAAGATGTCACTGAAAGGTTGGTTGGTACAAACTGATGTGCATCAGCAATGAATGAATAAAAAGTGTAAAAGAGCATTGTCTTTGTTTACTATTGCTACAATAAATGCAGGACACAATAACTTCTACAATAAAAACACATTTAAGATTGGTCTCTTCAAATAAGTAAGTGAACACTCTTTCCTTCCATCCAACCTGATGAGGTCCTTCCAGTCAAAATGTTGCTGTTTTTTATTGTTGGTCTCACTGCCAATTTAAAGCTAGGGTCTACGATATTCAGTTTTTTTTTTTTAAAGGCACCTTCTCCCCACACATACCCTCCCCCCTGTGCTCTGGCTCTCATGATGCTCCGACACATGCCCTCCGGTAAGGGAGCCAGCCGTACTTTCGGATTCAGAAATGGGAGGCGGGAAGTAGTGAGGACTGTCCAATCACTGACATTCAGGCAGGTTGACCAATAGGCACCGTTCGGGCTGAACGGCGCATATTGGTTGGCTTCTTTGCAGGATTACAGCAGCTGATCATATTTCATAGGTAACACTATTGGGCCATAACCACCTCCTAAATTATTTTAATAAAAATGTACAATATGTAAAATTGTAGACCCTAACTTTAATAAAGACGTTTAAGCATTATTTTCCTACTACTTACGTTAAATACATGGTACAAGCAGCATAACATATTCATTCAATTTACTTTATTTTGGAACTTGTGCAAGAATGAGAAGTGCATTTAAGAACCATGTAAAAACAATAAACCAGCGCAAACGTTCTTAAAATGTAAACACAGCCTGTCAGGATACCCAAGTAAAAACACAAGTCCAAATAAATTGAACTAAACACTATGCATAAATAATACATAACCATAAATTATAGATTTCAAAATCAAGTCCAGGGGGCTCCATTTGTCAGTGACTGTGCCAGTGTTCACTCAGATCCAGGCTTGACAATATAATGGGATTAAAAAAAACAACAAAAAAACTTCTTCCAATGAATTAGATAGGAATATCTTTAATATGGAACCATCCAAAGGATATATGTTTAATCAAGATTTAATCACGGCTTGTACATGAGACTTCAGCTGCCAGCTAAAACATACATTATCCTAACAAGCATCTTAATACACCGAATATTTAAAGAGATAAGGTGGATGGCTTGGTTTAACAAAGATATTAATTGAACTTTGGAGTTCACAAATAGCACTGCTTACCTGCAACCATCGGACAGTGGAACTGGCATTCGAAAAGGCCCAAAATAACTAACATGGGTGCCACCTAGTGGCTCAACTTTATACATCTTACATAATAAAATGTGAGAATGCAATTACTATTAAATAATACTTGGTTTCACTTATTTAGTTTACTAATGCGCTGAAACCCATGCTCTTTGCTTTAAGAGGTAAAAATTATGATAATGCAGCTGTTTTCTCACAATATAAGCCATTATTACATTATGAGCGGCGCCAATAAGGCTCGTAATGTAATAAGTTATTACATTATTACATTATGCACAAAGCTGTTATTACGTTATGCGCTCATTATGTTATTACATTATGAGCCGATTATTACATTATGAACTTTTATTACATTTAAGTTATTACATTATGAGCCGTTATTACATTATGAGTTGCTACACGCTGTCTACACTGTGTACCGCACACACAAGGTCAGGGCAGAAAAAGTCCCAGTCAGACATAAAACTCTTCATTGTTTCACTGCGAACATGACAGACAGCCATTGCCTTGAACTGAAAAAGGATTTGTCAGGTCAGCCAACAATAATAATAATACATTTTATTTGTATAGCGCTTTTCTAGGCACTCAAAGACGATTTACATTAGTAAAAATCATAAAAGCAATACACATAGGACAATTACATGACACAGGACAGTACATGAGGACACAACATGACACGGGACATCAATCACACATTAAAAGCAGTTCTGTAAAGGTGAGTTTTGAGATGGGTTTTGAATATTGGGAGGTCTGTACAGTCACGGATGTGTTTGGGGAGGGAGTTCCAGAGGGTGGGAGCAGCGATGGAGAAGGCTCTGTCACGTCCCAGGTCCGGTGCTTGGTTCTGACTGGAGGGGACAGGATCTAAGTCTTTTTCTCTTTCCTTACAGAAACATAAAGCCAAAGAGAGAACCACAAGTTACTGCTGTGATAGGGGGGATAAAGTCCTCACCACTTCACCAGATCTGAAGGTCCGAAAGAGGATTCATACTGAAGAGAAGCTGTATAGATGTGATCAGTGTGGGGCCGCTTTTAACCTGTCAGGTAATCTAAGGCGTCATCAGCGTATCCACACTGGAGAAAAGCCGTACAAATGTGATCAGTGTGGGGCAGCTTTTACCCAACAAGGTGATCTAAGGAGTCATCAGCGAATTCACACTGGAGAAAAGCCATACAAATGTGATCAGTGTGGGGCAGCTTTTACCCTACAAGGTCATCTAAGGCGTCATCAACGAATTCACACTGGAGAAAAGCCTTACAGATGTGATCAGTGTGATGCAGCTTTTACCCTGTCAGGTCATCTAAGGAATCATCAGCGTATTCACACTGGAGAAAAGCCTTACATATGTGATCAGTGTGGGGCAGCTTTTACCATGTCAGGTGATCTAAGGCGTCATCAGCGTATCCACACTGGAGAAAAGCCGTACAGATGTGATCAGTGTGGGGCAGCTTTTACCCAACAAGGTGATCTAAGGAGTCATCAGCGTATCCACACTGGAGAAAAGCCGTACAAATGTGATCAGTGTGGGGCAGCTTTTACCCGACAAGGTCATCTAAGGAGTCATCAGCGTATTCACACTGGAGAAAAGTCTTTCAGATGTGATCAGTGTGGGGCAGCTTTTACCGAACAAGGTCATCTGAGGCGTCATCAGCGTATTCACACTGGGGTTAAGCCTCACAGATGTGATCAGTGTGGGGCAGCTTTTACCCAAAAAGGTCATCTAAGGAGTCATCAGCATATTCACATTGGGGATAAGCCTTACAGATGTGATCAGTGTGGGGCAACTTTTACCAAGTCAGGTAATCTAAGGCGTCATCAGCGTATTCACACTGGAGAAAAGCCTTACATATGTGATCAGTGTGGGGCAGCTTTTACCCATCAAGGTAGTCTGAGGAGTCATCAGCTTATTCACACTGGGGATAAGCCTTACAGATGTGATCAGTGTGGGGCAGCTTTTACCCAACAAGGTAGCCTGAGGAGTCATCAGCGTATTCACACTGGGGATAAGCCTTACACATGTGATCAGTGTGGGGCAGCTTTTACCCAACAAGGTCATCTAAGGCGTCATCAGCGTATTCACACTGAATAAAAAATCGCCTGTGATCAGTGTGGGGCAGCTTTTACTCAGCGAGCTCAGTTAAAGGTACCAAGGTTCCCTATGAAGCTCCCAGACCCCTTAGGTCTTCTGGATCTGGTTTGTTGTGTGTCCCAAGAACCAGAACTAAACAAGGTGAGGCAGCGTTCAGTTATTCTGCTCCTCACCGGTGGAACAAACTTCCTGTAGACCTGAGGTCTGCTCCAACCGTCAGCTCCTTTAAATCAGGGTTAAAAACATTACTGTTTACTCAAGCGTACTCCTAAATTAAACTTACCTGCTGTATTCTACTGCCCTTATTTTTAACAGCTTTTGTTTTTTATTATTTTACTTCTTTTCTTATCATCTTATTCTTAATTTTTTTACTGTCTAATTATGTCTTGCTGCTTTTAATGTCAATGTAAAGCACTTTGAATTACCTTGTGTTGAATTGTGCCATATAAATAAATTTGCCTTGCCTTGCCTTGCCTACCAATTTAGACATGTTCTGAGAAAAAATAAATCTTGTTTTGTTTTCAGTTTCAATTGAAAAATGTGTTTATCTTAAATTTGTTTTTTCACCAGTTTATTATTCATTGTTCTGGGTCTAGAAAATCATTTAAATTAAAAAGTTCTTTGTTTGTCTGCTGGATTTCAGTTTCCTGCTCACTGCAAACTCACAACAATACAACAGTGTCAGAATATTAGAAAAGAGTCACACAGTAGTGCGTTTTTATCACCATATGTACTATTCGTGCTGGATTTAAATTACCTCTGGACCTGCAATGATAAATGACACCATGACATCTGTATTTCGTTCAGCTGATTTACACTAGATAAGTGAAGTCTGTGTTGTACTGCCCTCATTCTGTTGAAAAATTCCCTTTTATTTAACACTACATTTTAATATTGAGTCACAGGCAACTGAGCAGACACTTAAGTTAGTTTTCAGTGACTACCATGTCACATTCTGAAAAGAGACTACAACAACTAGAACTATAATTAAAATCACTCAACAAGAGTGGCCTGGGGTTGATTTACACTTAATATTTAAAGTGATATAGTACTAAGTGTGATACTGAGTGTCATCTACAGCAGGGGAGCAGGGGTTCTTAACCTTTCTGACATTGGGGCCCAATTTTTTCAGTACAGAGTGGCCCGGGGCCCATTAAATATTAACTATTAATATATATATATATATATATATATATATATATATATATATATATATATATATATCAACATCTGCATCTGACTGTTATATTAAAAAAAGTACATATTTGCCACTTAACATGTGTAACTTGAATTACACATTTTTTTCTCTTAAAAATAAAATACATTTAATTTTATTTTTCAAATGGTATCTTATTTTATTTCTCTACCAGCAGTTTGAATTTCCCCTTTTCTTTGTTAATTGTCTCAACACATTTTTATAATAAATTAATATAAACATTGGTGAGCCTGGAACGATATTTAGTTTTAATTATGTTCAATTTGGAGAAAGCTGGTTCACAGCAATATGGGCAGGATGTTTTAAGATGGTCAGTTTATTTTCTGTGACTTCAGTTCAGACTTGAGAGGATATGTTTGATGAAAAACTTTGGGTTTTTTTTCAGTGGTGTTTCACTTTCGCACTTTGAACGCCACGGTCTCTGAACGTATGAGACACTGGTTTTGTCCCAGTGGGAAGACTGAACCAGGATGAATCGGTCCATTCCGGGTTGAACTTTCCTTTCCACCTGTTACGCTTCTCATCTCTGTATATAGAGCCAAGCTAATTACCGTATTTTGACGACCCTACGGGCGCCGTGTGGAAAGGCGCACCCTCAGTTTTGTGTGTAATTTCTGTATTTAAAACACACAGACGGCGCGCCGTGTGGAAAGGCACCGTCTACACACACACACGGAGCGCCGCCTTACAACAACACACACACAAGCATACAAGTGTGCATATTTAAATATAGAGCGGGAACAAAACTTAGTTTGATTGTACTTTATTTAAGATATTACATTAATCAGTTGTCAGAGGACTCAGCGCGTCAGGTTTCATCCGAGCCTGATCAGCTGAGACGGGCAGGAGCCCGCAGCTCTCTGGCTGCGGAGCAACCGAGTCTTTCCGATGCTTTTGAGAAAGCCCAAACAACAGTCCAGTCCAGCAGAAACGTCAGCACACACATCTACATGTACAATCCTTCAGCAGTAACGACGGAGCCCGCAAGCCCGAGCGGCACCGACCTCCCCGGCCGCGCGGACGCGTCAGGATAAATGATCACGCCGCGCTCGCTCGCAATGGTCGCAGACCCAACTAATCGATCCCTCATCCTGGCGGATCTAAACCTACTCTGTGCAAAATGAAGGATTTACTCTGTAAATACACACCATTTCTCTTACTATTACACGTACAGCTAGCTGAGGGTCTTCTCCTCATTTGGTCAGGAGTTGCTATGCAGTCCCGCGGCCCCCGCGGCCCACATGTACAAAACAGAATTTGTTTTGCGGCCCACTAGGTGGCGCTCGGGCCGCGGCCCTATGGTTAAGAATCACTGATCTACAGTGTAGGCCTACTAAAAAAAATAAATCACATTTGTCATATATAAACCATTTACTGTAAACACGTTGTCTACTTTATTTTTGGTTTTAAATAAACTGCAACAGCAATGTGCAACAACAATTTGAAGTGCAATAACAAAGTACTACAAAAACTACAACTATAATTAAAATCACTCAACTTAGATAAACAGTACCTCGTCAATATGTTCTCTTTATAAGAATAAATTCAAATGTACAAAAACAGACATTATTCAATAGAATAAAACTAATAAAATCAAACAAATAGAGCCGAGGGGCAGTAGTCAATATGCCAGCAGTAGTCTACTCTAGTCTGTTAACATAATATTGTTTACCTACTCCACTCGAGGGCAAATAAATATATTTAAAAACGGTAATTTATGTCTCCACTTGAGGGCAAATAAATGCATTTAAAGAGCAAATTGCAGGTTAGGGTTTTTTCAAAAATTATACCTGACCTTATGTGAAAATGACTATGTGAGAAGTTAATGTAGGATTTAATATGTTTTACAAGACATAAGGGCACGTAATCAGAGGAAAAAGTGGCTGATTTTACCAAAGCTCCTAAAAACGCTTTTTTTTCGAACGCCGCGTCATATGACGTAGCAGGAGGGAGACGTCTCCACAGCTCTGCCCCATCTTACTGCGCAGTCGTAGGTAGTAGTAACTAGCTCTGTCTAAAATTGTATTTAATTGTGTTGGTATTCTTTTTAAATTACATTCACAGTGATGTAAACTCAAAAACGAATACACAAAAACGTAAATTAAAAAAAAAAAAATATATAAATATAAATCATGAAAAAAGTCAGGTCAGTCTAGTGCGCATGACCAAACACAGCTTTGCTGAGACGAGCTTGTGAGCGCTGCAAAGCAAAGATGAGGAGACGGAAGCGGTTTCTACCCTAACCCTAACCCTAACCCTAACCTATTTGTCCTCTAGAGGGCAAATAAATGCATTTAAATTGATTAATTCATATGTCCACTACACGGCAAATAAGTAATTTTAATGTAGTAATTTATATGTCCAGTAGAGGGTTAAAAAAATGCATTTAAATGCGGTAACTTAAATGTCCACTAGAGGGCAAGTAAATGCATTTAAATGCAGTAATTTATATGTCCACTAGAGGGCAAATAAATGCATCTAAATGCAGTAACCTATTTGTCCTCTAAAGGGGAAATAAATGCATTTAAATTGATTAATTTATATGTCCACTACACGGCAAATAAGCCATTTTAATGCAGTTTTTTATGTGTCCACTAGAGGGCAAATACATGCATTTAAATGTATTAATTTATATGTCCACTAGAGGGCAAATACATGCATTTGAATGCAGTAACTTATTTTTTCCACTATAGGGCAAATAAGTAATTTTAATGTAGTAATTTATATGTCCACTAGAGGGCAAATAAATGCATTTAAATACAGTAATTTATATGTCCACTGGAGGGCAAATAAATGCATTAGAATGCAGTAATTTATATGTCCACTAGAGGGCAAATAAATGCATTTAAATACAGTAATTTATATGTCCACTAGAGGGCAAATAAATGCAATTAAATGTATTAATTTATATGTCCACTAGAGGGCAATTGAATGCATTTAAATGCAGTAACTTATTTTGTTCACTATAGGGCAAATAAGTAATTTTAATGTAGTAATTTATATGTCCAGTAGAGGGCAAAAAAAATGCATTTAAATGCGGTAGCTTAAATGTCCACTAGAGGGCAAATAAATGCATTTAAATGCAGTAATTTATATGTCCACTAGAGGGCAAATAAATGCATCTAAATGCAGTATCCAATTTGTCCTCTAGAGGGCAAATAAATGCAATTAAATGGATTAATGTATATGTCCACTAGAGGGCAAATAAGTCATTTTAATGCAGTAACTTAAATGTCCACTAGAGGGCAAATAAATGCATTTAAATGCAGTAATTCATATGTCTACTAGGGGGCAAATAAATGCATCTAAATGCAGTAACCTATTTGTCCTCTAGAGGGCAAATAAATGCATTTAAATTGATTAATTCATATGTCCACTACACGGCAAATAAGCCATTTTAATGCAGTTTTTCATGTGTCCACTAGAGGGCAAATAAATGCATTTAAATGCAGTAACTTATTTTGTCCACTATAGGGCAAATAAGTAATTTTAATGTAGTAATTTATATATCCACTAGAGGGCAAATAAATGCATTTAAATACAGTAATTTATATGTCCACTAGAGGGCAAAAAAATGCATTTAAATGCAGTAACTTAAATGTCCACTAGAGGGCAAATAAATGCATTTAAATGCAGTAATTTATATGTCCACCAGAGGGCAAATAAATGCATTTAAATACAGTAATTTATATGTCCACTAGAGGGCAAATAAATGCATTTAAATGCAGTCATTCATATGTCTACTAGAGGGCAAATAAATGCATCTAAATGCAGTAAACTATTTGTCATCTAGAGGGCAAATAAATTCATTTAAATTGATTAATTTATTTGTCCACTACAGGGTAAATACTCACTCACTCACTCATCTTCTCCCGCTTTATCCGTTACCGGGTCGCGGGGGCAGCAGCCTCAGCAGGGATGCCCAGACTTCCCTCACCCCAGACACCTCCTCCAATGGTCCTAATTAGCTTGTCATCAAGGTCTGCACAATTCTGTTGACACAGCCACATGTATCACGGTGTGCTGAAGTAGGGAAAAATCTTTTAAATCATTTAAATGCAGTAATTTATTTTGTCCACTATAGGGCAAATAAGTAATGTTAATGTAGTAATTCATGTGTCCACTAGAGGGCAAATAAATGCATTTGAATTTAGTAATTTATTTGTCCACTAGAGGGCAAATAAATGCATTTAAATACAGTAATTTATATGTCCACTAGAGGGCAAATGAATGCATTAGAATGCAGTAACTTATTTGTCCACTAAAGGGCAAATAAGTAATTTTAATGTAGTAATTCCTGTGTCCACTAGAGGGCAAAGAAATGCATTTAAATGCGGTAACATATATGTCCACTAGAGGGCAAATAAATGCATTTAAATGCAGTAATTTCTGTGTCCACTAGAGGGCAAATAAATGCATTTAGATGCAGTAACATATATGTCCACTAGAGGGCAAATAAGTAATTTTAATGCAGTAACTTAAATGTCCACTAGAGGGCAAATAAATGCATTTAAATGCAGTAATTCCTGTGTCCACTAGAGGGCAAAGAAATGCATTTAAATGCGGTAACATATATGCCCACTAGAGGGCAAATAAATGCATTTAAATGCAGTAATTTCTGTGTCCACTAGAGGGCAAATAAATGCATTTAGATGCAGTAACATATATGTCCACTAGAGGGCAAATAAGTAATTTTAATGCAGTAACTTAAATTTCCACTAGAGGGCAAATAAATGCATTTAAATGCAGTAATTTATATGTCCACTAGAAGGCAAATAAATGCATTTAAATGTATTAATTTATTTGTCCGCTAGAGGGCAAATACATTTATTTAAATTGATTAATTTATATGTCCACTACAGGTCAAATAAGTCATTTTTATGCAGTTTTTTATGTGTCCACTAGAGGGCAAATAAATGCATTTAAATGCAGTAAATTCTGTGTCCACTAGAGGGCAAAGAAATGCATTTTAATGCAATAACATATATGTCCACTAGAGGGCAAATAAGTAATTTTAATGTAGTAATTCCTGTGTCCACTAGAGGGCAAAGAAATGCATTTAAATGCGGTAACATATATGTCCACTAGAGGGCAAATAAATGCATTTAAATGCAGTAATTTATATGTCCACTAGAAGGCAAATAAATGCATTTAAATGTATTAATTTATTTGTCCGCTAGAGGGCAAATACATTTATTTAAATTGATTAATTTATATGTCCACTACAGGTCAAATAAGTCATTTTTATGCAGTTTTTTATGTGTCCACTAGAGGGCAAATAAATGCATTTAAATGCAGTAAATTCTGTGTCCACTAGAGGGCAAAGAAATGCATTTTAATGCAGTAACATATATGTCCACTAGAGGGCAAATAAGTAATTTTAATGTAGTAATTCCTGTGTCCACTAGAGGGCAAAGAAATGCATTTAAATGCGGTAACATATATGTCCACTAGAGGGCAAATAAATGCTTTTAAATGCAGTCATTTATGTGTCCACTAGAGGGCAAATAAATGCATTTAAATGCAGTAACTTATATGTCCACTAGAGCGCAAATAAATGCTTTTAAATGCAATAATTTATGTGTCCACTAGAGGGCAAATAAATGCATTTAAATGCAGTAATTTATGTGTCCACTAGAGGACAAATAAATGCATTTAAATGTATTAACTTATATGTCCACTAGAGCAGCGTGTCCCTACCCTGGTCCTCAAGGCCCACTGTCCTGTATGTTTTAGATGTTTCCCTTCATCATCACACCTGATTCAAATCAATGGTCCTAATTAGCTTGTCATCAAGGTCTGCACAATTCTGTTGACACAGCCACATGTATCAGGGTGTGCTGAAGTAGGGAAAAATCTAAAACATGCAGGACAGTGTGCCTCGAGGACCATGGTTGGGAAACACTGCACTAGAGGGCAAATAAATGCTTTTAAATGCAGTCATTTATTTGTCCACTAGAGGGCATATAAATGCATTTAAATGCAGTAATTTATGTGTCCACTAGACAGGACACCCTTGCCTGACTGAGTGCTGCAATGGAAAGATGTTCGTTAAAAAACAATTGCACTTGACCTGACTTATCCCATTGACATATTTCACTCACTCACTCATCTTCTCCCGCTTTATCCGTTACCGGGTCGCGGGGGCAGCAGCCTCAGCAGGGATGCCCAGACTTCCCTCACCCCAGACACTTCCTCCAGCTCTTCCGGGGGGAGTCCGAGGCGTTCCCAGGCCAGCCGAGAGACATAGTCTCTCCAGCGTGTCCTGGGTCTTCCCCGGGGTCTCCTCCCGGTGGGACATGCCTGGAACACCTCCCTAGGGAGGCGTCCAGGAGGCATCCGGTACAGATGCCCAAGCCACCTCAGCTGACTCCTCTCAATGTGGAGGGAGTAGCGGCTCGACTCCAAGCTCCTCCCGGGTGACCGAACTCCTCACCCTATCTCTAAGGGAGCGTCCAGCCACCCTGCGGAGGAAACTCATCTCGGCCGCTTGTATCCGCGATCTTGTCCTTTCGGTCACTACCCAAAGTTCATGACCATAGGTGAGGGTAGGGGCGTAGATTGACCGGTAAATCGAGAGCTTCGCCTTTCGACTCAGCTCCCTCTTCACCACGACGGTCCAGTACATCGACCGCATTACTGCGGACGCTGCACCGATCCGCCTGTCAATCTCACGCTCCATTGTTCCCTCACTCGTGAACAAGATCCCGAGATACTTGAACTCCTCCACCTGAGGCAGGACTTCTCCACCCACCCGGAGAAGGCATGCCACCCTTTTCCGGTCGAGAACCATGGCCTCGGTCTTGGAGGTGCTGATTCTCATCCCTGCCGCGTCGCACTCGGCCGCAAACCGCCCCAGCACATGCTGGAGGTCCCGGTCTGATGAAGCCAACAGGACAACATCATCTGCAAAAAGCAGAGATGAAATCCTGAGGTTCCCAAACCGGATCCCCTCCGGCCCCTGGCTGCGCCTAGAAATCCTGTCCATAAAAATTATGAACAGGACCGGTGACAAAGGGCAGCCCTGCCGGAGTCCAACATGCACCGGGAACAAGTCTGACTTACTGCCGGCAATGCGAACCAGACTCCTGCTTCGATCATACAGAGACCGGACAGCCCTTAGTAGAGGGCCCCGGACTCCATACTCACTCAGCACCCCCCACAGAATGGCACGGGGGACACGGTCAAATGCCTTGTCCAGATCCACAAAACACATGTAGACTGGTTGGGCAAATTCCCATGAACCCTCGAGCACCCTGCGGAGGGTATAGAGCTGGTCCAGTGTTCCACGACCGGGACGAAAACCGCATTGTTCCTCCTGAATCCGAGGTTCGACTATCGGCCGTAATCTCCTCTCCAGTACCCTGGCGTAGACTTTCCCCGGGAGGCTGAGAAGTGTGATCCCCCTGTAGTTGGAACACACTCTCCGGTCCCCCTTTTTAAACAGAGGGACCACCACCCCGGTTTGCCACCCCAGCGGTACTGTCCCCTTCCTCCATGCAATGTCGCAGAGGCGTGTCAGCCAAGACAGCCCTACGACATCCAGAGACTTGAGGTACTCAGGGCGAATCTCATCCACCCCCGGTGCCCGGCCACCGAGGAGCTTACGAACCACCTCGGTGACCTCGGCTTGGGTGATGGATGAGCACGCCTCCGAGCCCCAACCCTCTGCTTCCTCAGTGGAAGGCATGTCAGTCGGGTTAAGGAGATCCTCAAAGTATTCCTTCCACCGTCCGACAATGTCCCCAGTCGAGGTCAACAGCTCCCCACCAGCACCATAAACGGTGCTGGCAGAGTACTGCTTCCCCCTTCTGAGGCGCCGAACGGTCCTCCAGAATTTCCTCGAGGCCGACCGAAAGTCCTCCTCCATGGCCTCCCCGAACTCCTCCCAGACCCGAGTTTTTGCCTCCAAGACTGCCCGAGCCGCGGCCCGCTTGGCCTGCCGGTACCTATCTACTGCGTCAGGAGTCCCACCGGCCAACATAGCCCGGTAGGACTCCTTCTTCAGTCTGACGGCATCCTGTACTTCCGGTGTCCACCACCGGGTTCTAGGATTGCCGCCACGACAGGCACCGGAGACCTTGCGTCCACAGCTTCGAGCCGCCGTGTTGACAATGGAGGCAGAGAACATGGTCCACTCGGACTCGATGTCCCCCGCCTCCCCCGGGATCCGAGAGAAGCTCTCCCGGAGGTGGGAGTTGAAGATGTCCCTGACAGAGGGCTCAGCCAGACGTTCCCAACAGACCCTCACAATCCGTTTGGGTCTGCCCGGTCTGTCCAACCTCCTCCTCCGCCAGCGCATCCAACTCACCACCAGGTGGTGATCAGTTGACAGCTCAGCCCCTCTCTTCACCCGAGTGTCCAAGACATGCGGCCGAAGGTCAGATGAAACGACAACAAAGTCGATCATTGACCTCCGGCCTAGGGTGTCCTGGTGCCACGTGCACTGATGGACACCCTTATGCCTGAACATGGTGTTCGTGATGGACAAACTGTGACTCGCACAGAAGTCCAACAACAAAACACCGCTCGGGTTCAGATCGGGGAGGCCGTTCCTCCCAATCACGCCTCTCCAGGTATCACTGTCATTGCCCACGTGAGCGTTGAAGTCCCCCAGTAGAACAATGGAGTCCCCAGTTGGAGCACTATCAAGTACTCCTCCCAGGGACTCCAAGAAGGCCGGGTACTCCCCACTGCTGTTCGGCCCGTAGGCACAAACAACAGTGAGAGACCTATCCCCGACCCGAAGGCGCAGGGAAGCGACCCTCTCGTTCACCGGGGTGAACTCCAACACATGGCGGCTGAGCTGGGGGGCTATAACCAAGCCCACACCAGCCCGCCGCCTCTCACCCTGGGCAACTCCAGAGTAGTGGAGGGTCCAGCCCCCTTCAAGGAGCTGGGTTCCAGAGCCCAAGCTATGTGTGGAGGTGAGCCCGACTATCTCTAGCCGGTATCTCTCAACCTCACGCACAAGCTCCGGCTCCTTCCCCCCCAGCGAGGTGACATTCCATGTCCCCACTGTGAGGGTTGATGTCCAGGGATTGGGTCGTCGAGGCACCCCGCCACGACTGCTACCCAGCCCACAATGCACCGGCCTGCCATGGTCCTTCCTGCGGGTGGTGGGCCTACTGGAAGGCGGACCCGCGTCGCCGTTTCGGGCTGAGCCCGGCCGGGTCCCACGGGCAAAGACCCGGCCACCAGGCGCTCGCCTACGAGCCCCAACCCCAGGCCTGGCTCCAGGGCGGGGCCCCGGTGACGCCGATCCGGGCGACGTAACAGTCCTTGATTTATTTGTCATCATGAAAGGCTTGTGAACCGCTCTTAGTCTGGCCCGTCACCCAGGACCTGTTTGCCATGGGAGTCCCTACCAGGGGCGAAAGTGCCCCTGACAACATAGCTCCTAGGATCACTCGGGCACACAAACCCCTCCACCACAGTAAGGTGGCGGTTCAAGGAGGGGTGACATATTTCTATCCTAATTTTTTAAAATGTTGTCGTTAAATCATTTTGAATTGTACATGAAATGTGGTATAGAAATAAATTTGCCTTGTGTGTCCTCATAAAGAAATGAAATTCCTTTTGTTTAAAGATCATCTTTTGTTCCTCCTTTCATCAAGGCCGGATAATCGTCATAAAAAATAAGAATACAGTTCAGAAATAAACATCACAAAAAGATTTACATAGACAACATACAGTCTATAAAAGTAACAACATTTAACAAATCAGCAAATTTAACGAAATTCACAAAAAGATTTACATAGACAACGTACAGTCTATAAAAGTACCAGCCATTAGCAAATCAGCAAATTTAGCAAATCATTTAGCAAGCAAATAGTAGCAAAGCATAGTCTTAACATCCAATCAGATATAGTCCATGTGATTTTGTGGGGGATCATCACACATATACAGTGTCAAAAAACACACTCAGATACAGCAAGACACACCGTAAATAAATCATTTATGGTTACATTACCTTTTGTGAGCTATGTATTTCTTCACTTGTTTTTTGAAACTGACCTTGCTTGTGTTAGCATTGAGTGTAAGTTGTTCAAATAGACAATCAGGGATTTTCAGATGATAAATGTCTCTCACAAAGGAGATTAGGGATGATTTTAACCTTGCATCTACTTTCAGCCAGCCAAGTTGAACATGCATGTCATTAATGTTAGATCTTAACGTGCAATCAAGGGCAACACGAGCTGCTCTGTTCTGAGCCCGTTGTAG
Source organism: Cololabis saira (assembly GCF_033807715.1). Classification (NCBI taxonomy): domain Eukaryota; kingdom Metazoa; phylum Chordata; class Actinopteri; order Beloniformes; family Belonidae; genus Cololabis; species Cololabis saira. The sequence continues at coordinate 2,798,470 of NC_084587.1, read as the reverse complement.
CTTCCCTAAATTACTTTTCGGTGTTCCCGACCACACCATCGCACAGTAATCCAATTGTGACAGTACCAGTGTCTTCAGGACTCATTTTTTCAACTTTGTTGTTAAGAAATGAGAGCATCTCTTAACTATGGAAATGTTTCTCCCCATCTTTTGAGCTAGTATATCTGTGTGCTTTGACCACGTCAAGTTGCAGTCTAGGGCAGGGGTATTCAACTAGATTCGGGGGGCCACATCTGCAAAAGGACTGTAGACTGAAAGATTGATGTGTCAGATTGTTCTCCTGTTCCCTCTATCTTAAATAGAAGCAAAATAACAAGAACAGAAACTTTTTTGCACGTTTTATTTGTATTTGTTTTAACTTGTTGTTTAACTTGTCTTTCTTTTATATTTTTAACCGGGGGACTGTCAATGGGAACTAGCTCTGTAGCTAAAATTGGGTGCATTTGCATTTGTAATTAGGGCCCGAGCACTGAAAGTGCGAGGACCCTATTGTATCTGTGATGTTTATTATTATTATTATTATTATTATTATTATTATTATTCTCGCCGTAAATAAATTGCCTTTTTGGAGGCCTTAAAATGCTCCAAAACTCACCAAATTTTGCACACGCTTCCAGAGTCGTGTAAAATTACATATTTTATGGGCGACAGGCATGGGTCAAAAAGGATTAGGCTCTATAGCGCCACCTATTTTATGTTTTTGAAGAGCCCCATAATATGGTTTGACTTACAGCAATGTCCTTTATGTGTCTATTATATCAGACAAAGCCCTACAAAAAAGTCTCTTGGACCCATGCTCTAAGTTACACAGGAAGTCCGTCATTTTGAACAGAAAATGTCATTTTTCATGAATTCTGATCATTTCTAGGCCTCGTACTTTAACGAACTCCTCCTAGAGATTTTATCAGATTGGTTCACAACTTGGTTTGTACAATCTAGACACATGGCCGACGCTAAATTGCGAAGCTTTTAAGTTTCTGCCAGAGGGCTTGACCGTAGTGATCCACCGAAGTTTGAGGTCATTTTTAAGCCTCGCCATGAAACATCAATTGGCTGTAATTCAGCAATACATTATTTTATGTGGCCGAAAACGTATGTGCATGATTGTAGACTGAGTCTGAAGACATCTATGGTGGAATATTCAGGATCGGTTGTAGCGCCACCTGTTGGCACCAGGAATTGTCATGTCTTGTAGTATGCATCTGTGCTCCAAGCGAGATGAGTGTATTGATCTCAAAGCTGGTCACTTTAATAGGTAAGACATTGACGATGACTGACAGAGAAAACTGTAAGTTCTTATCAAAGGGCGTCGCTGTCAGAGGTTGTCAAATTTCGGTGTCTCGCCATGAACATAAAAGTTGTTTTAACTTTCAAATATTTGGTCCAAATTGACCCAAAATCCGTACATTTAATCAGGCTTCCATTCTGAACAAGTGGATATGACAATCTTGGATGAACTCACTCACTTTTTTCAAAATATGAACTAATCTCCAAATAAATTATAATTTTGTCATGCAATGTCCAGTCAACTTCCAACTTTGCAAATATGTTATTTATTGTGATATAAAAACAATGTCGATTTGAGCAGTTTAGATCAAACAGGCGATTTGTAATGATTTTTTCTGGTTTGAATTGAAAACTGAGTTTTCATCCCTGTGAGAAGTGCAGCTCTCACACTGGAGAGGGAGGCGGGGCTGAGTTTTCCCTGCAGTCGGCTCTGACTTTTTTTCTAAGTTAGAGAGTCGGGCCAGGCCAATCAGAGGCCACTTAGGCCAGCAGCTTGTGAGTAGGGCAAGATGATTGGTTTGTTCCGATTAACACCCGCCCCAACAGCCCGTATCAACCAGCGTGGAGGAAGGTGTGTGCGTGTGTGCGTGTGTGTATGTGTTTAGCAGAGAGGAGACGCGCTCGACATGAAGCTGAGCTCGTTCCAAAGATAAAGTAAGTTAACTTGAAATTAAAATAAGGATTTAGATTTTAAAGTGACTGATTTACAAGACACTTCATTATAATTATTATTTACTGATTTTGAAAGTTATTCTTGCAACAAATGGGATATATAATCAGTAGGACTACTCGAGTTGAGGGGGGGTGAGGGGGGATGGCCTCCCCCCTGAAATAAAAACGGTCCAAATCATCCCCCCAGTAAAACTGTCATCCCCTCTTTCTATCCCTTATGTCATTTCATCAATGAATGTGGTTTTACTGCTATTTCAGCAGTCCGGACGCCGTCCTCCGCGGACCCAGGCACTTCTATTTTAACCAGCGCAGCGTTACTTTATGGCATTTGTTCAGCAGACCTTACAGACCAATTGCATACGAGTTAAGCCATCCCACGTGATGCTGCTCAGCCAATCAGATCTGTGTAAACAGCGTGACTGGGCCAATGACGTGACGCCTATATTTTCTGAAAAAAACTTTTTTTTTTCGATTCAAAAAAGGTTTAAATGGATATAAAAATATCATATATATGAACTACCTGTCCCACATATGGACTCACTTGAATTTTACAAAATATACTAGTTACTTGGGATTTTGTTGTTGTTTTAAGCGTCAAAATGTCATGTGGTGCGACCGTCCGACCAGGACTCTGGTTTTGAAAACTTTTTTTGAGATCACTAATGTATTTAAATCAATCTTCTGCTCAATCTGGCATGGCATCTGGCGCGACCATTAAAAAAACAACCATTTTTGTAAAATACTGAAAACTTGTACAAAAAAAAGATGTCAAGATGTTAAGGAAATTAATTCATTTTAATATGAATCATGGTTGTACCACATTACCCTTTTTAAGGCTAGTGCCAATTCATCTTGACAAAAAACTCAATTAGAACTTTTTTATATGAATTTATGTGTACACAATATTCTTAATGTTTGAACTACTGCAATAGATTTTTTATTTATTTATTATGATGTATTATGATGTTCTGGACCTCCGCTTAAGTACATTTTCTCTGACTGGACCTAAAGTTTTAGTTGAATACCCCTGATTTAGAGTCATCACCAGAAAAATAACACCAGAAAAATAACTTATTTGACAATTTTCACCTGTTTCAAGTAAATTTTAACTTGAAATAAGTAAAAAAAAATCTGCCAGTGGGACAAGATTTATCTTCTCATTATTAGCAAAAAAAATGTTGTGGGATAATACCAGATTCAAGTGACAAAGAAAAAGTACACATTAAAGGAACAATAATTGATCAATAATTGATCAACTTTTTTGATCAGATAGGCTGTAATATCATCATGGCCAGCAGAAGAAGTTTTAAGGTTCTTAATATCAAGTACCTCCAAAGGCTTTATTGGTTCAAAATGATTTATAGAGCTTGTTTTTCCTTATAGCGAATTTCCTAAGTTCTATATGGTTTGTTAAGGTTTTCAGAGCTTCTTTTATCTTTATAAATAAGATAAAGGTTGTGTTTAGAATTGCACTGTGTGGCACGAAGCTTTCATCCATCCAGTGTGCTGTTAAACTTAAAAGTAAAAATGTTTTACTACCTCCTCGAAACACTGACTTTGCAAGTATTGCAAGTTGCAGTCGCATGTGCTGGCTGAGGTAATGTGACAAAATTCTATATCGCAGATCCTTTAGCTCGCTCCATTTTGAAAAGTGTAGACTTCCGCACGGCGTGCTGACATTACGTGACTAGCGTGTGACAACACTCACAGAGCACACATAGAATTAGAATTGAATAGATCTGCTCCTATGGATTGGCCCATTGTTACCGATACCCGATCTAGAGTTGTTTTTAATATCGATCCCGAAACAAAAATACAAATATCGGATCGGTGCATCCCTAATAGTGATGTTTATTTTTCCATATGAAATTAAAATGTATTCTATTCATTTATTTTATAATCTTTGGTGGGATTACAAGAGAGTATGCTGGATAGATTAACCTGGATAATGATTCAATTTTGGTTAACAATTTTTTTCAGAGGTTTTCAGAGCTTCCTTTATCTTCCTTTATCGGTACACACCTGTATCATGTAACAACTTAAAGAAAAGTCTCTTGGCGCCATGGCCGAAACCCAACAGGAAGTCGGCCATTTTGAACATTTTGAATTAATCGTGTAATTTTGGCGCAATTTATGCCATTCCTTCGGTCATTAATGCGGCCCGAACCGTAACGTGCACCCAGGTGTGTTATACATCAAAACGTGCGTCTCCATCCTCCGACACCACGCATTACTTTTTCTCTTTCAAAAGTGTTACCGTGGCGACGCTAGACGGCAAAAAGCGCGCCCACCCTTCATCTGATTGGTTCAGACAGAAAAAACTTTGCGCCTCAAGCCCCATAATACGGTTTGACGTACATGAACGAAAATCGGTACACACCTGTATCATGTCGCAACTTAAAGAAAAGCCAGGCCTGTCGATACATTTGATATTTCATGGTTTGCATTAATGGGCGTTGCCTAACGGCTCAACAGCGCCCACTAGAATACTTTTTTCTGCCATAACTTTTGAAAGGTTTGACATAAAGAGTCGTGGGTGGTGTCATGGGACTAGGTATTGAGTCCTTGACCATAATTGGCGAAAATGAGCCCCGCCCCTTCTTCTGATTGGTTGTCCCTATTTCCTGCTATAACATTTGAATGTTTTGACATAGAGAGTCGTGGGTGGTGTCATGGGATTCTGTAATGAGTCCTTGAGCTTCTTTGACCTTAATTAGCCCTGCCCTTTCTTCTGATTGATTGTCCCTTTTTTCTGCTATAACTTTTGAATGGTTTGACATAGGAAGTCGTGGGTGGTGTCATTTCTGATACTTATGGGGGGCGGTGGCCGTGAGTGCGAGGGCCCGTTCATCGCTGCTTGCAGCTTTAATTCTTTTTTTGTTTTTTGTTTTTTTTTACCTTGTCTGCACACATATTAATGATTGATACCATGACGGTAGAAACCAAAGGTATATATATATGTGCATTATTACTATATTTAATATATATACATATATATACGCATACATATGCATACACATACATAAATATACACATACAAACCCAGTGATTTTTTTTTTTTTTGGGGGGGGGGGGGGGGGGGGTGACGACATCCACTGCCAATTCAGGAAGCAGGAACACACGGAGACACACTTCAAGCACTGGAAATCTGCAACAAAAAACCACAAACAAAACACAAAACCAGCACGGAGCCGACCAAAACACGAACAGCAATCGACCCAAATCTTGAGATCTGATCGCAGTCTGAGCTAAGCTACCACTACCGCTACCTAACCCCAAAAACTACAGAGCAAGCATGCAGGTGAACAAGCCAGTGTGTATGTCTATGTGTATGTATGCGTGTATGTATATGATTATGCGTGTGTGTGTGTGTGTGTGTGTGTGTGTGTGTGTGTGTGTGTGTGTGTGTGTGTGTGTGTGTGTGTGTGTGTGTGTGTGTGTGTGTGTGTGTGTGTGTGTGTGTGTGTGTGTGATAAACCAAACAAAGCTCCACCTGAAGTGTGTCTATAGTGGGGAGGGGGGGGGGCAACCCCGCCACCCGCGAGACCAAAGGCCGACACGGAAGAACCCGGAACCCAGGCCACCAGCAACCCCACAGAGGGGAGAAGTAGGAGGGAGGCAACCCACCGCCTGCGAGGCCCCCCCACCTCCCCCCCCGGCGGCGGCCGAGGGGGCCCGCTATACTAATAATAAGATATACTATACATAATAATAATACTAATAATAATAATAACCATCTTTGTATAATATAATATTGATAAATTATTCAGTTTTGTTGTCCTGCCAATGGAGGCTCAAATCCTCCATGGCAGGACCCTTCCACACCGCATTCTCACCGACACAGACACACAATCACGCACCGTTTCCCCCTCCCCGGGGGGGTCCAGCACCGACAGAAGGCACCCCAGGCTGCACGGCGAGCCCCGCCAGGCCCGAGTATCCCGACCCACCTGCATTTTTAATTCTATATGTATATGAATGTACACTGTCCCTTCTCAAATAAACTGAATTGAAATTGAAATCATTCTCTTTGAATGTGAAGTTGGGCTTTTCATCCACAGAACCATCACAACTTCGCCTCATAAACTTTGCACTGATGTCAGTGCCCTCCACCAATCCAATGTAATTATAGGATTTTTTTTTTACCTGCAAAGTTCACAATGACGAAGTCCCCAGCAGACAGATTTTTGTCACTATCATCATCTGAGCGACTGTAGACAACAGTTTTTTTCTTGGTTCTGATTTGTTTCGACCCTTTCAGAGTCTTTTTCTTCTGCTTTTCAGTCTTTTTATTTGCTCTGTCATTGTGTACCTTCTCCAGCTCCAGTGTTTCTGGAGTGTCGGTCAAGATTTTTGTTTTCACTTTCATCCTTTTTATTCTAGGTTTAGTTGGTGTGCCTTTAGGGAAGGGAAGTATGTCTTCTGGGGACACATACCCCAAATGGGCAGGAGAACCAGTAGCATCACTTGTGGACGAGTGTTCAGGACTGATGACTCTGTTCAATGGTTCAGATAAAGTAGCAGTTGGCATCTCTAGGTCTGGAACTGCTGAGCAATCAGGACTCATGGCATAAGTTGATTTTACAGGCAGGTCAGCTCTGTTTGCTGGCTCCTGGGATTTGGCCTGTCTGTGACCATGGATGGGGCATAATCTTAATCTGGAAAAGTATCCCTGTTAAAAGGGAATATGCCTGTTGTTTTAAATCCTGAGATGATGTTCCTCGGTGTCATTGCTGACATGAATGCTTCCTTCACAAGTCCTGGAATGTCATATATTGTTGCGGTTTTACCAGGGTTTGTACGCATCCAACCATCCATGGCTCTATTGTAGTAGGTATTCAATGGTCCATATACTGTTTTGTCTAAGGGTTGCAAGCGATAGGAGGTTTGAGGTGGCAGGGTGAGCATTACAACACCATTTTCCTTTGCAGTTTTCACAGCCTTCAGTGAAATGTGAGATTCATGATTATCAAGAATCAGCAGAACTGGGTGATCAATGGAGTAGTTTGTGTGACGTATGAAGTGCTCCAGAAAGATGACAAAGGCTTCTTCATACATCCATCCAGATTTTGTTGCCTGACCTATGGATCCTGCTGGTGATCCCCTGATGAAGTGGTCCTTGAAACGGACACAGGGAAAGATGAACATGGGTGGGGCTGCATTTCCAGTGGCATTTACTGCACAGGCCACAGTGACAAGCTCCCCTCTTTCAGCAGATGTTACAGAACCCACTTGCTTCTTCCCCATTTCTGTTACAATTTGCTTCGGTGTCTGCACTGTTGTAACACCAGTTTCATCCATGTTATATATCATGTGTGGAGGGAAACTGTACCTGAAATAACATTCAAAATTAGTGCTGTTAATCAAAGAAGCTTAAAGCAGTTTGAGGTTGCAGATTTAGTCAGTTTATGTGGTAGGCCTTGTCTATCAATCATAATGTTACCTGTCCATCACTGAAGTGAGATTATCGAAGAACTCCCCCACATTGTGCCTATTAAAGGCAGTGGCTCTTCCGAGAGAGGTTGCTTCAGGAGTGCAGCATGACAGATGGTGGCGCATCCTAAAACTCATGAACCAATCACGTCCTATTAAAGGTTAAAAGTTGATATATAGCCTATATCAGGGGTGCCGAATCCTGGTCCTTGAGAGCCCCTATCCAGCATGTTTTAGATGTTAATCAGACAAGCTAATGAGTTTGTAGTAGTTTAACTAGAATCAGGTGTGCTGAATTGACCAGGATTGGGCACCCCTGTATGGTTATCTTTTTATTTATCCTTTATTCAACCATTGCAGTTTACGTTGAGACTTACATAAGAATGATGGTGGGCATTTCCCTGAAAAAAAAAATAATATTCCCTATTATTATAAATGTACACTTAGACTAACCTGCTTTTTCGTCCCTCATCCAGCTTGCAGGGACATCAAGGCCATTTCTTCGTGCTAACTCAAATGCCAGTTCACGACATTTCATGGCACTCAGACCGTGAAACATTGCAGCTAGATTTTTTATATGGCCTGCAAGCTCTGTCTCAATTTCTTCCCTGAAGACTTGATTGGCATGTCCTGTTCTCTTATAGCCTGTTCTTTTTACTTCTCCTAGTTGTTTCATATCCATGTATCTCTTTAAAGTCATCCTGTCGATCTTCATGTCCCTTGCCACCTGACGAATAGACTTCCAATTCTGTACCTCTGCCACTGCTCTGTCCAAATCCACAAGAGGAGTTGAAGCCCTGTCTTTCTTCCGTTTATAGTGGCGTGGCATGATGGTTTCTGGTCTAAAATTCAAAATGTCACATAATTTCGGTGATAAAATGTAAGAATGCAATGTACATATTACAGTAACATAATACTTTAATAATAATATTAAGTGGGTGAATTTGAGCCACTGACTGGCTCAACATCCCCCAGGCCTTTTGGCTAAAATTACCCCACCCCTGCCATTTTAACAAACTTGTATCATCCAGCAGTTTAGACCTAACATCATGCTAAAAGTATAGCCTCATATTATAACTTCCTAATCCACTAACACATATGTGAGATTTGTTCAAACTTGTCTTTGATTGTTCAGACGCAAGAATCATGACTCCTTGAACATGAAAAATTAACTTTGAACGGCAAAAAACAGTTTTTTGAACTTAAATATGCTTACCGCTTACTCAATCAGCCTCTCTCCATCACAGGGTGAGTACAATGGATGACTCTTCAAACACATGTGGCCACGTGACCAAATTTGTCTATGGTTCATAAACAAGGGGTGGCTCAACTTCCCCACAGGCTCAATTCACCCCGTTCTCCCATAAGCCATATATGTACTCCATAGTTACAAATCAATCATATTGAAAGCATTCAATAATGACTACTACTGTGACAATCAATCACAGTCTTGTAGTTACATTCAATAGGGCAAAAGTGCCTCCTCCAACACTCTTCCAGTTTTGTTCCATAGGTCAAAAGTTGCTTCCAACACTCATCTTGTCGCTGTATTTTTCCACTTCTAATGCTGTGAGTAGGTTACAAACATTCTAAAACATAGATAATTTACATATTTTAATAACAGGGCGTGCCTGAGATGAAGCGTGAACAGTAAGGACAGTGAATTTGTCCACAGACGCTGCTGACGTAAAGCGCGTCCCCGCTCGTGTTTAAATAGCAGTCGCTTCCCGAACTTAGTCTATTTTCCTCCGGCTCTCTTTTCCTCTAGAGTCGAGGAAAAGGGCCGGTCTTCACCACGTGCAAACAGTGCTTTCACAGTGGCTGGAGGAGCAGAGTTGCTGGAGGTTGCAGATGGAGCTGTAGAGCTGCTGGAGGCTGCAGATGGAGCTGCAGAGCTGCTGGAGGCTGCAGATGGAGCTGCAGAGCTGTTTGTGATCTGAAAGGTACCTGTATATATCAAGTGTGTACATTCAACTGTAACAGAGGCTGTCTTCTCATTTTTAAAAAATAGAACATTATTTGCGTCAGCTAATTAACATTTGACTGTAATGAAAAAGTCGTATCCAATCTAATATGCATATCAGAAAAAAAACATTTTATATTATGCAAGCATAGTTGTCAAAATGCATTTATTACGTTTTTATATATTTTTTACATCTTTTTTATTTCATAGCTGTAACACTCCTATTCTATCCTCAGACATATTTTTAAGATATTTAAAGCAGCACAATGTAACTTTTCCACCTTAATATAATATTTCCAGAGTCATTGTGATGGTACATCAACTTACAAGAGGTTTAATGACACCTCTGTCATGGTCTGAGGGGTCTGTATCGCCTTCACTGGCACTATGTAACTTCGAGGTGGATGGTAGGAACCCTTCCACACTACTGGTAAAGCACTACCGCTTTTGTCCAAAGGAGCCGCCAAACTCAACAAAAGCTGAAAGTTACATTGTGCTGCTTTAAGTCCAGCTTCTGCAAATGTTGGGCCATCAACAGATATCACAACTACTGGGGTATTCATATTCTATTACAGATTTTTTTCAAATGTATTTTTAATGTGTTAAGCATGCAAACTGGGTAACATGTTATCTCATGTTATATTTGAATCAAAGATGATGGTAAAAACAATACTATTCCATTTCTTCTGTAATCGTGTGTAAATCCGTGATGGGGGGCCGCGGGCTGCGCAACGATATACTGTATATTAACCGGTGCTCTAATGGACAGTTATTTGGGTTTTGTGGTAATCTATTACGCATGACGTAGCCTGGGCTACTGCAACAGCACTTCCACTAATTACATTTTTTTTTTTAATTTTTTTTTTTTACCTTGTCTACACACATATTAATGACTGATACCATGCAGGTAAAAGACCAAAGGCATATATATGTGCATTATTGCTATATTTAATGCACAAGAAGAAGACAGTCGCATGTCAAGTGTAGAAATAGAGCTAGGGGAGCCGCCTGCTTCGTTTAAATCAGGAGCATAGGCGCCGAATTATGTTTTTTCTGAAAAAACTCGTCTTATACATTTGGGACTTTTTGTATTTTTTTCCCGTTGTACCGAACCCGTACCGAACTGTGACCCCTAAACCGAGGTACGTACCGAACCGTGACTTGTGTGTACCGTTACACCCCTAGTGTGTGTGTGTGTGTGTGTGTGTGTGTGTGTGTGTGTGTGTGATAGTCTTATCAAAGCTCCACCTGAAGTGTATCTATAGTGGGGGAGGGGCGGGGTGGGGGGCAACCCCACTGAGGGGAGAAGTAGGAGCCGGAGAGACAGAGCCGCCCCGGCCGCCGACGCGGGCAGGAGCACCCGCTAATTACATTATTAAAAACAAAAACATGAATTGAAATGATTTGAACATCATCTGCAGGCACTAATCCGGCTAAAAGCAGTGCTTCGCTTGAAATTCACACGATTATTCCATGCGAGATCTTTATATGTATATATTTTAAATTTTATATTAACTTTAGTGAAACCCTTTCCTCTTTATTTATCGTAGGCAATCTTAGATTTTTAAATTAAAAAAGAATAAAACACGACTTACCCTGCTGCGCATGAATGGTGACAAGTCTGACAACGGAGCAGCGAAAGGTTAGACAAAGAGGAGAAACGTGATTGCTCAAAAAGTAAGCCCCAGGTCGAAAGTAAGCCCAAGAAGGAGAATGTGATTGGCTGATGTGGGCTTACTTTGGGCTTTCTTTGGCGAAATTGACGGGAGGCAGTATCCGCCGGAGCTGGAAATAGAGAGAAGAGACTAAAACTCTTTAATCAGATGAAAACCCTGCAGGCAGACATTGTCCTACTACAAGCAATGCACTTAGTTAAAGCTTCAGCAGATACACTGGCCACGGCACAGTTACCGCATGTTTTCTCAGCTTGTTACAACTCCAGACCAAGAGGGGTAGCGATTCTCATTAATAAGAGAGTAAATTTTACTGTAAAGGACACACACATTGACTGAGAGGGTAGATATTTAATATTAGTCTTGCAAATTCAAAGCATGAATTTATGTATTTCTAATGTATATGGTCCAAATGTCCTCCTCGTTTTTTCACTCTTTTTTTCACTCTGTGGGGTTGCTGGTGGCCTGGGTTCCGGGTTCTTCCTTTTCGGATACACTTAAGGTGGAGCTTTGATAGGATTATTACACACACACACACACACACACACACACACACACACACACACACACACACACACACACACACACACACACACACACACACACACACACACACACACACATAGCCACATACACACACACACTCACGCACACACACACACATATATATATTCATACATGCACATATACACACACATAGTCACACATATACACACACACACACACACACACACACACACACACACACACACACACACATAGCCACATACACATATACACACACACTCACGCGCACACACACACATATATATATATTCATACATGCACATATACACACACATAGTCACACATATAGACACACAAACACACACACACATACAGCCACTCAGTCATATACATATACACACACACATACACACACAGAGCCACACACACATACACAGTCACACAAACATATACATACACACACAAACACACACACACACACACACACACACACACACACACACACACACACACACACACACACACACACATCATCATATACATACACGCACACACACACATAGACATATACACTGGCTTGTTCACCTGCATGCTTGCTCTGTAGTTTTTGGGGTTAGTTAATCGCGGTAGTTTAGCTTAGACTGTGATCGGATCTCGAGATTTGGGTCGATTGCTGCTCGTGTTTTGGTCGGCTCTGTGTCGATTTTTTGCTTCGTTTGTGGTTTTTGTTGCAGATTTCCAGTGCTCTTGTGCCTCTGTGTGTTCTTGCTTCCTGGATTGGCAGTGGATGTCACCTCCCCCCCAAAAAAAACAAAAACAAAAAAAAACTCACTGGGTTTGTATGTGTATATATATGTATGTGTATGCGTATGTATGCGTATATATGTATATATATTAAATATAGTAATAATGCACATATATGCCTTAGGTTTTTACTGGCATGGTATCAACCATTAATATGTGTGCAGACAAGGTAAAAAAAAAAAAGGTATGGACACACTGCTGGGTGCTGCTGTATGTAATACACTGCTGTATTTATGTCGAGCTTGAGTTTGGTTGCCATAGTTACTCATGTATTGTGGTTAATGTGCAGGGGCAGCAGTAGCTCAGGTTGTAGAGCGGGTCGTCCAATGATCGGAAGGTTGGCGGTTCAAATCCCGCTCCGTACCAGTTTGCTGTCGTAGTGTCCTTGAGCAAGACACCTTACCCACCTTGCCCCGTGTGAATGTATGAATGTTGGTGGTGGTCAGAGGGGCCGTTTGGCGCGATATGGCAGCCATGCTTCCGTCAGGTAGCCAACCGAGCAGCTGTGTCGGTCTGTATTTAAGTTAAATGAAACTTGTATGAATGTAGAAAGACTAACTCTATTTTATTTTATTTGATTCCTACATAGCTCTTATGGTGTGTTTGCCGTGTATTTACTGTACATCCAAGGAATAAAAACATTGTGAACCATCAGTTTGAGAGTCAACCAATATCAGTCGGGGATGCTACTGAAATAATTTTTTCTCTTTGTGCGGCCCGGTACCGAATGACCCACGGCCCGGTACCGGGCCGGGGACCGGGGGTTGGAGACCACTGACGTAGACTGGTATAAAATCCATGCAGGCACAGTTTTGTTTTTATTTAAATCTCATTATACGGCCCCTTCAAGTGGTACCAATCAATCACATTAATTTTGTGACACAGACGGCGTCGGCACTCGTCCTCTCCCGCCCTCACTCTCCCTCTAATCCCTTGCACGGATCCACGGATGAGGGCACAAAATGTCGGCGAGTTCGTCAGTGGTTAGATTTGGTTTTACAGACAACACAGAGTTCTTTTGCCACACAAATAAAAAGAAGAAGCATGGCGTGGCTGCACAGTCTGTCTATCATCAGTTTTTTAAGGAAAGGTTTATTTACTGCAACTTTAAAAACATGAGATACATATCCTAAGTTAAGGGATAAGTTGATCTGGTCCAGTATTGTCGTACCAATAGGAGAAAAAAATATGTACATCATTCTGTGCAAAACATCTTTAGATAAATGTAAATTACCTTTTATGTTGCATGTGCTTGGCAAACATCAGAATGTAACATGTACACTACTGGGTATTGGTCTGATGTCAAAGGTCTGAATAAAAAAATCTGAACAGAAAAAGTTTCATTTTTGTAACATCAAAGATGAAAATGTCACATCTTATCTGCCTAAAGTGGCACACACATACGAAGAAACTAACTGTCCTGATGTGCAGGTGTGAGGCTTGTGACTTCCTTCTGACTAGAAAACACAGTCTCTAGAGTGATGACACTTGCTGGCTGGAAAATCCCTCCTGTACTCACAGCTGATGAAAGTAGGGTGTCTTGGGCAGGATGTGCAGAAACATCTGCCTGGAGATGGTGGCGGTTCCACCTCAACGCTGCTCCTTGATGGTTAATGACCTTGGAGTCACACACTCTTCTGAATCCACTGCTGGTGTCACCCGGGCCTTTTCCTGATCCAGCTTGATGAGGACTGTTTCTGCGGGTCGTAGTGGTGGAAGAGGTCTGGCTCCATGTCTGCCATTATAGTAGAAAGCTTGTCTTGTCTTCTCACCAGCATCTTTCTGTTTAACAGTCTTTCTGTTGGGCCACTTAGCTCAAACACTCTTCTCTGATGTGGGGAGTGTTGTTCTGATTTTTCTCCTGAAAGGAGAGGGATTTCCAACTACAGACCTGTATCCTTGCTTCCACAATTTTCAAAAATATTAGAGAAATTATTTGTAGTTATGTTAGATAAATTTATAGACAGATACAATATTTTAAACAATGGTCAGTATGGATTTAGAACCAATCACTCCACATCAATGGTACTTATGGAATTAACTGAAGAAATTTGCACTGCAATTGATAAGAGACATTTTTTTTTTGATACCATAAATCATACCATACTTCTAAAAAAATTGAGCAAATACGGTATCAGAGGGGTGGCACATCAATGGGTCTCAAGCTACTTAGAGAATAGAAATCAGTATGTGCAGATAAATAATGTCAAACCTGAATCACAATTTATTAAGTGTGGCGTACCTCAGGGGTCGGTTCTTAATAATAATAATAATAATAATGCATTTAACTTGTAACGCACTTTCCATTCAATGAATCTCAAAGTGCTACACTTAGACCATTATTCATTCATACACATTCTCACTGGTGGTGGTAAGCTACATTTGTAGCCACAGCTGCCCTGGGGCAGACTGACGGAAGCGTGGCTGCCATTCCGCGCCAAACGGCCACCCCGACCACCACCAACATTCATACACATTCACACGGGACAAGCTGGGTAAGGTGTCTTGCCCAAGGACACTACGACAGTAGCTGGGATGGAGCGGGATTCGAACCGCCGACCTTCGGATCATTGGACGACCTGCTCTACCACCTGAGCTACTGCCGCCCCGGTTCTTGTGCCAAAACTGTTTATTTTGTATATTAATGATTTTGTTTATGTTTCCAATCTGCTCAAATGTATTTTGTTTGCGGACGACACTACTTTATGTTATTCTGGGGAAGATTTAACATATGTGTTGAATGTGGTTAAAAAGGAATTTAAAAAAATAAAAACATGGTTTGAGGTAAATAAATGATCAGTGAATCTTGAAAAAACAAACTTCATGATATTTAGTAACAGAAAAAGAGAAACGGACACTTCAATTAATATAGATGGTATTGAAATTAATAGAGTAAGAGAAACCAAGTTTTTGGGTGTCATGCTGGATGAGAATTTGAATTGGAAATCACATATCAATTATACAAAGATAAAAATATCAAAAACAATTGCTCTGTTACACAAAGTTAAGGATTTATTGGACAACAAAGCATTGTACATTTTATATAACACTCTGATTGTTCCAT
This sequence comes from Cololabis saira, assembly GCF_033807715.1. Classification (NCBI taxonomy): domain Eukaryota; kingdom Metazoa; phylum Chordata; class Actinopteri; order Beloniformes; family Belonidae; genus Cololabis; species Cololabis saira. The sequence goes on along the minus strand of NC_084587.1, from coordinate 2,783,067 downwards.
ATCTGACCTACTGTGTTGAAGTTTGGGGAAATGCCTGTAAAACATATATTCAATCAATTTTCATTCTGCAAAAAAGAGCCATAAGGATAATTAGTAGAAAACGATATAGAGATCCAACAAATCCATTATTCCTTCAGTTAAATTTGTTGAAATTTCATGAACTAGTAGACCATAGTATTCTGCAAATTATGTTTAAAGCTCATAAAAAAACTTTACCAATCAACATTCAGAAAAGATTTGAAAAAAGAAAAAGCAAGTATAACTTAAAGGAGCTTGAGGCCGGATTGTGGCAAGATTTATGAAAAAAATCCATATACATTTTAAGTTTTCTAGTAATAATGTCAGATGAAGCATTCCAAACCCAAAAGAAAGAGCCCTCTAGTGCAGGGGTTCCCAACCTTTTTGTGCCGAGGACCAGCAGAAGTATAAACAAAAAGCTCAGGGACCGGTTGACAATTTATGTCAATTTTAATAAAAATTTTAGAAAAAAACAATGCATTTTAAAATGCAGGCTATCATTGTTTTACTAACTTTACAATGGTTTCAGGTGCATATATTTATCCACCAACAGGTGGCGACTCATTTTACAAAAATAACAGCCTATTTCAATTGCCAGACCGCTGCGACACTTTGCCAGCTGCTTTTTCCCCCAAAAGTTCGAGGCAGATGTCTTTTGCAGCGGGCAGTATTAGCTCCTCTCCAATTGTAAAGGGCTTTTTAGCTTTTGCAATCCGGTGAGCAACGAGATATGAAGCCCTCGTTGCAGCGACGTTAGCTGATGTTGTGGCCTTTAAAACTTGCTTCTGCAAATCTAACTCACGTTTTTTCCTTTCGAAAAAATCCTCTGGTTTGTCTTTGAGAGAAGGATGTTTTGTATTTAAGTGTCTTTGAAGCTTGGATGGCTTCATTGCTTCGTTGCCGAGCGTTTCTCCACATAAAATACATAGTGGGTTTGGCGCCTCCAAATCGCCAATTGCAACAAATCCATATTTTATATACATAATGTCGTACTTGCGATTAAAGCTTTTGCTTTTCTTTTTGGTAGGATTTTCCACTTGTTCATGACTATTTCTTTTACTCGAACAACCAGTAAAGAAACGGCTCATGGAGGTTTGCTGAGGTCCGCTCATCTCTGCAGCTGACTGTACCTAACCTGCATACAGCACCTGTGCATGGCGCTGTTCAGTCCAGTCAGGTACCAGAACGTATTGTCCGCCAAGCCATGACAGGGCTGCCACTCAAAGAAACACATTTCGATTTATACAAGTTTTGGATGAAATTATACAGTATGACAAAAAAATGCTTCAGGTGAAGAATATGGTGTAAAAGTTAACTTATTTCAATAATTCAACTAGAATATGGTGTAAAAGTTAATCTATTTCAATAATTCAACTAGAATTTGGTGTAAAAGTTAATCTATTTCAATAATTCAACTTAAAAGGTGAAACTAATATATTACATGCAAAGTATGATATTTTGAACCTTTGTTATAATTTTGATGATGGAATTGTTTATTGATTTCATAAAATATTCTCTAATTTATTTTTTATTTGGGGTTTTCAAACTGTGAGCCATAATCAGAGAGCAGCGTCTTGCTGCTGCAGGTAACTGCTGCACAGAGATGAGTGACGGACACTAGTTGATTTATGGTTCGGCGTTGCACCAACGCAGAGTTTACGGGGTAGGATACGTGGGGACGCGAACGTACGGTGCGCGTCGCACGCGTACCCATCGCCGTAGCCATGCCGTCGATTTAACGCGGAACCATAAATCAGGCTTAACGCGGGCGCATTGTCAGTTTTCTTTTCGTCTTTTCAACTGAGCACTCAAACACAAACTGAGGGTGCAATGCTTGCTTATGCACCATCGTAGAACCGGGCCTGGCATAATATATGTCCGTATTGGTTCAATACGGAACTTTTAATTCCCAATTCCCAACTCCTACCTGGAAGTGAAGCCCAGGTCCTCCCCGCAGCGCTGTCACATAGAAAGATCTGGGCACAGACGCAGCAGGTCCTGTTGTCCCGCTGTCATAACCCTGGCTCAAAGGCCATGACAAAAGAAGGGGAAAGGACGCAACCTACTAGTAAATTAAGATATTTATTAAGGTAAATCAATAATCACAAATAAGATAAGGAATGGGATGTGTAAAGTCAGTAAAATCAGTAGTATGCATGTGGATGTGTGTAAATGTGCTGTATGGTGTTGTGTGTGCAAAAGGCTCAACAAAACCAAAAGGAGTGCTGCCAGGATGAAGAGAGAGAGAGAAAGACTGAAGCCCCAGCCTTTTCTCTTTCTGAGGTGCACCCAGCCCAGGTGCTCCAGATCTAACAATCAGCTGGCTCCACCTCGAAGAGGAAAACAGAGAGAGAGGGACTGAGACACAATATAACATAGGCCATCACACCCCCACCCCCATAAAGTCAATGTTTCCCATGGAACCATTGGCCCCCACCCACAACCAAAGAACAAATCACACTAATGACAAAACATAAGCCTATCACCGTCATCCTGCCTGCAGCCCACCACTGTGCCCCATCTCAGCAACCCTGGTACCACACCCTGGTTTCCCCCCTGCAGCAGGACGGCACCTGCTCCCACCTGGCTGGCGTCCACTTGGAGCATAAATACCTGGTCAAAACATGGAGCTGCTAATACAGGAGAAGAACACAGTAAAGATTTTACATTATCAAAAGCTTGCTGGCATTCAGCTGACCAGACAAATTTAGCCTTGGCCTTTAACAATTCAGTCAATGGGAACACAACAGTGGAGACATTTTTGCAAAAACACCTATAATAACCCACTAAACCCAGGAACCTTTGCAGTTCTTTTTTCGTAGTGGGTTGTGGATATTTGGCCACAGCCACGACCTTGGCCTGGACTGGGGCCACACAGCCCTGTCCCACCACCCGGCCAAGGTACGTCACTGTAGCTCGCGCAAAGACGCACTTGGCAAGGTTGACAGTAAGGCGCGCTTCAGCCAACCGGTCAAACAGCGCCCGAATACGCTGAAGATGCGAGTGCCACGTATGGCTATAAATAATCAGATCATCGAGATAGACTGAGCAACCCTGCAAACCAGACACTATCCGGTTCATTAGTCGGAACATCGCAGGGGCATTTTTAAGCCCAAAAGGCATAACCTTATAACTGTACAGGCCAGACGGAGTGATGAATGCACAGACCTCTTGCGCACACTTAGACAGAGGCACCTGCCAATAACCCTTAAGCAGATCGAACTTGCTAACAAATTTGGCCGAGCCTACCTGGTCAATCCAATCGTCTATTCGTGGCAATGGAAATGAATCAGACTTTGTAACAGCATTTACTTTGCGGAAGTCTGTACAAAATCGAGGTGTGCCATCATGCTTGGGCACCAAAATACAAGGCGAAGACCAACTAGATGGCGACGGAGCAGCTATATTATTTTGGAGCATATACTCAATCTCCGCATCTAAATGCTCACGTTTACCCGGCGCCACCCGGTAAAACTGTTGTTTAATGGGCTGAGCATCTCCAACATCCACCTCATGCTCAATCCAGTCGGTCTGCGTGGGAATGTCACTGAACAAACAGGGATACTTACGCACCAAACATGTCAGTTCACTGCGCTGCGACGCGGACAGGTGACCCAACAACTGGTCCAAATTATCAAGCAATTCCGAATTTCTTAACCGCCCGCACAGCAAGCTTTCATCCGGCTCTGGCACACCGTCACATTCATCCGCCACCGAAGCCACAGCAAGAGCCGGGCGCACCCCGTCACTCAGCTCCTGACTCAAACTCGGCTCAGCACGGGTGTAATACGGCTTCAAAAGATTTATATGACAAAGACGTTTAGCTTTCCGCCGACCGGGTGTTGCTATAATATAGTTCAAATCAGAGACCTTTTCAACCACACTGTATGGACCTGTATATTTTGCTTGGAAAGGCGAACCAACGATAGGGAAAAGCGCCAGAACCTGGTCGCCTGGACTGTAGTCATGACGCACGGAACGACGGTCATACAACTTTTTAATTTTTTCTTGGGACACAGACAATTTTTCCCGTGCCATACAACCAGCAACAAACAATCGATGACGGAACCCGTTTACATAATCCAACAAACTGCTAGGTGGGTCAGTATCAACGCAGTCCCCCTTCAGCACTGCTAACGGACCCCGCACAACATGTCCAAAGACCAACTCATTTGGGCTAAATCCTGTGCTTTCTTGCACTGCCTCTCGCGCAGCCAACATGAGCCACGGGAGCCCCTCTTCCCAGTCTCTATCCATCTCCGTGCAATAGGCACGTAGGAGAGACTTAAGCGTCTGATGGAACCGCTCGAGGGCCCCCTGGCTCTGCGCATGATAAGCTGTCGATTGGTTCTGTCTAATACGCAGCAGCCTCAACACTTGCCCAAACAAGTTAGACGAAAAGTTTGACCCTTGGTCACTCTGAACCACTTTGGGGATACCAAACACTGAAAAAAACTGTGACAATGCCTTAACCACAGCCTTAGTTGTAATCGACCTCAAAGGATATGCCGCCGGATAGCGGGTGCTCTGACAGATCACCGTCAGCAGATATTTACAGCCAGACTTGGACGGCGGCAACGGACCCACACAGTCCACAATGAGGTGCGTAAAAGGTTCACTCGCAACCGGGATGGGTTGCAGCGGCGCCGGCTTGAGACTCTGATTAGGCTTTCCAGTTAGCTGACAAACATGGCAGGTTTTAATGTACGCGGACACATCACGCTTAACGCGCGGCCAAAAGAAGTGTTTCAAAATGTTCAAATACGTTTTGCGCACACCAAAGTGTCCACACTCATCATGTGCCACCTTCAAGACAAGAGGACGAAACTTCACTGGCACTACCAACTGGAAAACGTCACCCTTCACACACTCATTAACAACAGGGACCCACTTCCTGAAAAGCACGTCATTATGCACCAAGTAACCATTTGCAGCACTAGATATTTCCGAAGCAGACAAGGCACGCTCAAACACCTCTTTCAATGACAAATCATCACGCTGCTCCTGTACAACTTCCCCGTGTGACAAGGATAAAGGCAGTTCAGATAACAAAGGAACCTCTAGAGCTACATCACTGTTACTGTCAGGCCCTACCGGATCAGCTTTGCTCATAGCTCGCGTAATTACGCATGATGACGAAACGTCTGGCAACCCACCGGAGCTCTCCTCAGACACAAACTCAGACTGACAAGATGCAACCACAGGCGATGGAGGCAGGTCGGCGAGAGGTGTGGACGGAGTATCAGACCAAACCCGTCTACCAGCAAGGCCGTTGCCCAAAATCAAATGCACACCATCAATAGGCAACGCCGGCCGCACCCCAACAGCCACCTCGCCTTTAACCAGCTCACAGTCAAGGAACATTTTATGCAACGGAACAGGGAGAATTTTTAACCCCATCCCCCGACAGAACACGGTCACCAGTGTCAGACTCTTCAGACAAAGGTAAAACGGAGTCAACAATGTAGGAATCATACGCCCCAGTATCCCTCAGAATTTTTATGGGGACCATCACATCACTCCCTACAAGTGACACAAAACCATCACGAACGAAATGAGCATAAGCTGCCAACACATCTGGTTCACAGGAGTGAGGAACAAACACCTCCGACACACAGCAACTCTTAACAGGTGCAGCAAAGGCAGCAGGCCTAACACCAGATCTCCTTCCCCCGGCTTTAGATTTTAACACAGGACAATCTGCCTTCCAGTGCCCTTTCTCATGGCAATAGTTACAAACATTGCCACTGTCAAAACTGCCACCTGCCTTGGAGTCAAACCTCCCAAAACCAGCTTTCTTTGAACGCTGCCTCTCAAACGTGTCATCAGCCCCAGTTCCACGCCCCCCAACATCACGAGCAACAGGGCGCTCCCTGAAACTGCTTTTATGAAGCAACATATACTCATCCGCTGATACAGCAGCATCAGCAGCAGTAGTGACTTTCTGCTCTACGTGGCTATGCGTTCTGGCAAATAATTTTTCAACTGCTCCAGAATCATCAGATCACACAAACTGTTAAACTCAGTGACGTCAAGCGCAGCTAACCACCGCTTAAAGTGAGTGGACAGGTCCCTAGTGAACTCCACATATGTCTGACCATTTTTCCTCTCCCAGTACCTAAATCGCTGGCGATATGCCTCCGGCACGAGTTCGTATACTTTAAGCACCGCCGCTTTTATCTTAACGTAAATAGAGCTGTCCTCAAGGCTCAAAGACGAATAAGCCTCCTGCGCTTTCCCTGAGAGGACACACTGTAACATCAGGGCGCAGTCTGCATCAGACCAATTTCTAGCCTTGGACACACGCTCAAACAGTAGAAAAAAAGTATCTGGATCCCTTTCATTAAACTGTGGCAGCCAACGCAAATTGTTTATATCAAAGCGATCCACAGAAGACTTAGACCCCTGCTCGCCCTTAACAGACATATGCTTCTGCAACTCCAACTTTGCCATCTCTGACTCATGGCGGAATCTCGCTATTTCAATCTGTGTTTTACTTTCCAATTCATGTTTTCTAAGTTGTAACAACAAAATCTCCCTCTGCTGCTCAAAAGTTAACCCGTGTGCAGGCACAGCCACCGTAGGTGCAACAGAAGCAGTGGCCTCACCAAAATCTAAATCAAAAACCACTTCTTCCTCGCCTGACATGAGCTCAAGCGACACCAACTTAGATTTTATAGCAGTTTTAATATTATCCTTGAGACGCCTGTCTCCCACAACCTCCACTGAAAAATGACCTGCAACCGCGAGCAACTGCTCCTTTGAAAGCGCATCCAAAGCCTCCTGAGACGGATTGGCAATAAATGCGTCCACCACAGACATGATAAATACTTAGACCGAACAACAAGAACAAACTTTACGCACACAACCGGACCCGACAAGCAACTGTGCGCACCAAAGAGGAATAATCCTCCGCTCGGCTTGGAGTTCCCCCCGCTATCTACCTAACAAAAAACTTACTAAACTCAACCCTAGTCTTCATGCATGACACGACGGGCATTTTAAACACAAAACCCGGTGACGCAGTAGAGCCCAAACTGAACTCGCCTGACGCCACGGACGTGTACCCCCAGACCCCAATGTCCAATCGCGTTTATGCACAAAAATAACAAACTAAAACAAAAAAAGGTCAACACGCCTCCATGGAAACAGTGTTGCTACAGCCTACAAGGGAAAAACGCTGCACCAATTCACAGACAACTACGCACAGCCACCCTGTCCGGTCAAGCTGAAAATAGCGCAAACAGGACAGACAAGCCAAAAAGCTCCCTCAAAAGAAACAGGTAAGTAACCCAAAACTTCGTGCAAAGCCACAAACAAACTTAGTTACTTACCCTGCAAAAGCACTCCAAACTTAAAGTCCGTTCCCTTAAACAAACAAACAACCGTGCAGCCGCCTGCACTAACAAACAAAACTGTAGGCGCGCACTCCAAACTAATTACGCACACCTGTGCCAAACCAGACTGCAGCTCAAAACAGGCCCTTAACAAGCTGCTACAACTTTATCAAACCTAAAGCTGCAAGCACTAAACTGCACAACCAGGTATTAAACAAAACAATGGCGCACACTTCACTCATTAAAGCTTACCTATACGCAAAATAACCGTGAAAAACACGGCACGAGCCCCCATTTGTCATAACCCTGGCTCAAAGGCCATGACAAAAGAAGGGGAAAGGACGCAACGTACTAGTAAATTAAGATATTTATTAAGGTAAATCAATAATCACAAATAACATAAGGAATGGGATGTGTAAAGTCAGTAAAATCAGTAGTATGGATGTGGATGTGTGTAAATGTGCTGTATGGTGTTGTGTGTGCAAAAGGCTCAACAAAACCAAAAGGAGTGCTGCCAGGATGAAGAGAGAGAGAGAAAGACTGAAGCCCCAGCCTTTTCTCTTCCTGAGGAGCACCCAGCCCAGGTGCTCCAGATCTAACAATCAGCTGGCTCCACCTCGAAGAGGAAAACAGAGAGAGAGGGACTGAGACACAATATAACATAGGCCATCACACCGCCACAAAGATTTTGCTGGCCTTAATGTTTCCTGTGTTTTATTTTGTTATTATTGATCAATTTAGTGTTGATGTGTGTGTGACAGACGTGTGTTTGGGGCGTTAATGAAAATACGGGACAAATCGCGTCCCGTTTTAGTTCAACACGGGACGCAACATTTTTTTCTCAAATAAAAGGACAATTCCGTATTTTACGGGACGGGTGGCAACCCTACTTGCAAGTCTTCTTTTATTCGCCGTATCCAGGCTAAAATGCTCCCGAACATTTGAAGTTTTGTTACCCGCAGCTGCGCTGGGACGCAAAAAAAAAAGGCTGCGCTGAGACGTCCTGCAGCGCGGCTGTCAGCAGAGATTGTATGAGGTGAAGTGAAGTGAGATGCCTCACTCCATTGGGAAAAAAAAACCTCTGGTGACAATTGCCGACAATTTTGATTAACGCAAATCGTTGCAGCCCTAATTATGATCGGAACACAAGCCATTCCACGGCCCGGTAGTAACGGCTCTACGGACCGGTACCGGTCCAGGGACCGGGGGTTAGGAATCACGGCTCTAGTGTATCTCTCCTTTGCCTTTAACAGGCTGTGTGCTGCAATTCGGTCCCGATTTTCCCGCGCTGGGCTGCGGATGTGACGGCACGACGCTGCATGCACGTTCTCCCCGTTCTCCCGTGCCGGCTTCACTGTTGGCTGCAGTACCCCCAACGGCCGACGTGGTGAAGGGTGGCGCTAGAGAGTCTCATTTCTTAAAAGGAGCCTCAAGCTCCTTTAAAAGGAACAGAGATTTTTATAAAACCAAGATGCAGGACAAAATTGATGGAACGTTGTGTTTCTGTGAAAGGAATCAATTTATGGAACAATCTGAACAAAGAAAACAAAGAATCCAAATCAAACATTACATTCAAAAGAACAATTAAAACCTGTATGTTAAGGAAATATAACGAAAAATGTTGAGTTTGATTGACATACCCGTAGGCGGTGGTAATTTTATTTAATGTTATTTTAATTTTATTTTAGTTGTTTTTATTCACTTAGTTTTTTTTTAATTATTATTATTAATTTATGTTATTTGTGAAAGGGGCAGATAAGATAAGATTCTTCTTCTTTCTGCTCCCTTTTCATTCATAAGTTAGGAACATTTGTATTTGTGTTTGTATTAAATTGTTTTGTTTTTTGAATGAAATAAAGAATAAAATGAAATGAAATGAAATGGAGTAGATCTGTAGGACATGAGGATCTATTACTCGGTCTTCTTGTTGGAGAATTTTCTTTGTCAGTCTGTACTGCTCTCTCCGCATGACCATTTCCTTGATGATGGTGAGGACTAGATGTGGTGTTCTTAAATTCTTGCTATCTCGCCAGGGCCTGGAACTCTGCACTGGAGAAGTGAGGACCATTGTTGCTCACCACCTCATCCAGGATCCCAAACTTTGCACAGGTTTCTTTGAGTCTCTGAATGACTTTACTGCTTGTTGTGGATGTTACTGTACGTGCAGCACCTGGAGGAGCCGTGAGTAATAATCTGATATTACTAGGTAACTGTTCTTGTTGTGTTCACAGAGGTCAACAGCTATTCTGTTCCATGGATGGTCAGGCAGAGGTGAGTTGTGCCACAGAGGGTGCTGGTACAGTTATCAAAGAGTTAATAATAACCGAAGGATAATCATTAATCATTTTTAAAGTAGATTATTTATCAAATTGAATTATCAAAATGAATTAATCCAAACAGGGCACCACCTGATGTAATCAGGAAAATGATAACTAAACAGCAAAAATCAGTCTCAAGGTATATTATTCTACAGAATAATAGCGAAGTAAGGAGTCCACCTTTGCAACCAGCAGTTGTGACAAATATGTGCAAAATAATCACAAACAACTTTTCTCATTCAAATTAATCAGAATTTATTTTCACAAGTGTCAAAAAGATGATAAAACACTGAGGGTAAATTCTGATGCCTAAACTACACATAAAATCAACAACTAACAGTAAACACAAACTTCAGATTACGTGTTTGTGTGTGTGTGTGTGTGTGTGTGTGTGTGTGTGTGTGTGTGTGTGTGTGTGTGTGTGTGTGTGTGTGTGTGTGTGTGTATATGCATGTACATGAATGTGTATTATTAGGGCCTGAGCGCTGACAGTGCGAAGGCCCTATTGTATCTGCAGGAATTGTTCTCGTTCTTCTTCCGACGAAATTAGGACCTTTTTGCCCCCCTAAACGTGCCCCAAAAGTCACCAAATTCTGCACGCAAGCAAAGCCTGGCGAAAAATTGGATATTTAATGGTTTGCATTAATTGGCGTGGCCTAACGGCTCAACGGAAATCCAGATCAGCAGAATAACGAGAGGACACGTGGCCGCATCCTGCAGTAAAAAAAAACAAAAAAAACCCACAATACAGCTTTTTTATCTTTCCTCAAAGTCAAAGCATCGCAAAACATATAGGGCTTCATCGGAAGCTCTGATTACATTTACCATTAAGTTTACCGTTAGCGAAAAACACACTACTGTATGATTCTTTTCTAATATTCTGACACAGATGTCTTGTTGTGTTTGCAATGAGCAGGAAACTGAAATTCAGCAGGGAAAGAAAGAACTTTTTTATTTAAATGATGGAACAATGGAACATAAACTGGTGAAAAATCTAATTTAAGATAAACACATTTTTGAGTTGAAACTGAAAACAAAACTCCTGATTTCTTTTTTCCTCAGAACATAACATAGCATGTCTAAATTGGTACCTGTAACTGATCTCTCAGAGTAAAAACTGCCCCACACTGATCCGACATTTTTTTATCCGGTGTGAATTCGCTGATGACGCCTTAGATTACCTTGTTCGGTAAAAGCTGCCCCACATTGATCACATCTGTAAGGCTTATCCCCAGTGTGAATACGCTGATGACGCCTTAGATGACCTTGTTCGGTAAAAGCTGCCTCACACTGATCACATCTGTAAGGCTTAAATCCAGTGTGAATACGCTGATGACTCCTTAGACTACCTTGTCGGGTAAAAACTGCCCCACACTGATCACATCTGTAAGGCTTAAATCCAGTGTGAATACGCTGATGACTCCTTAGACTACATTGTCGGGTAAAAGCTGCCCCACACTGATCACATCTGTAAGGCTTATCCCCAGTGTGAATTCGCTGATGACGCCTTAGACTACCTTGATGGGTAAAAGCTGCCCCACACTGATCACATCTGTAAGGCTTATCCCCAGTGTGAATACGCTGATGACGCCTTAGACTACCTTGTTCGGTGAAAGCTGCCCCACACTGATCACATCTGTAAGGCTTATTTCCAGTGTGAATACGCAGATGACACCTTAGATTACCTTGTTCGGTAAAAGCTGCCCCACACTGATCACATCTGTAAGGCTTTTCTCCAGTGTGAATACGCTGATGACACCTTAGATTACCTTGTTCGGTAAAAGCTGCCCCACACTGATCACATCTGTAAGGCTTATCCCCAGTGTGAATACATTGATGACGCCTTAGATGACCTTGTTGGGTAAAAGCTGCCCCACACTGATCACATCTGTACGGCTTAAATCCAGTGTGAATACGCTGATGACTCATTAGACTACCTTGTCGGGTAAAAGCTGCCCCACACTGATCACATCTGTAAGGCTTTTCTCCAGTGTGAATACGCTGATGACTCCTTAGATGACCTGACATGGTAAAATCTGCCCCACACTGATCACATCTGTAAGGCTTTTCTCCAGTGTGAATACGCTGATGACTGCTTAGACTACCTTGTTCAGTAAAAGCTGCCCCACACTGATCACATCTGTAAGGCTTATGCCCAGTGTGAATACGCTGATGACGCTTTAGATCACCTGACATGGAAAAAGCTGCCCCACACTGTTCACATTTGTACGGCTTTTCTCCAGTGTGAATACGCTGATGACTCCTTAGATGACTTTGTTGAGTAAAAGCTGACCCACACTGATCACAGGTGTACAGCTTCTCTTCAGTATGAATCCTCTTTCGGACCTTCAGACCTGGTGAAGTGGTGAGGACTTTATCCCTCCTATCACAGCAGTAACTCTTGGTTCTCTCTTTGGCTTTATGTTTCTGTAAGGAAAGGGAAAAAGACTTAGATCCTGTTGTTGGTTGACCTGACAAATCCTTTTTCAATTCAAGTCAAGGGCTGTCTGTCATGTTCGCAGTGAAACAAAGAAGAGTTTTATCTCTGAGTGCTATGTTAAGCATGTTCTGTTATCAGGAACCACCCAACTCTTCCCCTGAGGGCAGAATAGTCTTTATTACAGTCGGGACTTAAAAATTTAATTTAAACATTTCAGTTTCACTGGGCCCTCGATAGCTCAGCAGGCCCCATTTACAAGGCTATTGCCCTCATGCAGGGAGCGCAGGTTTGAATCCTGGGGCCTCATGTACAAAGAGTGCGTAGATTTCAATGTGAATCCGTGCGTGGAATTCTTGCGTACGCAAAAGAAAAAATGAAGCGGCGCCGCCAGCCGGAATCCTGTACGCACTGTGCGTACAATTTTTTTGAAGGATTAATTTTTGGTACGTGCTGGGTCCACCGTTTGATGACAGACAAGAGGCGACTGGCCCGGGAGTTTGACGAAACGGGAGGCGCAGACCGCTTCAAATAGGCAAGAACATCATTATTTAATTTAATGACTATTCTGATAATTTTGGTGGAGCCACATCTGGCTGGGATTTTTATTGTAGCATCGGCTATCTGCTAGTTGAAACGTGTGGTCAGTTAGCCTATTTGAGTTTTATGGTGCTTTTATGATGTTCTTATAGTTCATGCGTGCTGTCCTTTTTTTTTTTTTTACTTTTTTATAGGTGCGCCGTCACCTTAATGTTTAGCTGTGTTTTCATCTGTGTTTCTGATGCGCTGACACCTTAATGTTTCTGTTTGCATCTGTGTTTCTGGTGAGCATAATAATGTCACCATGTGTAGTGCGCTGTGCGCACGTTATCCAATTTGTCACTGCAAAGTTTTGTTTGAGGAAAAAAGATCTTTGAAATACTTATTGAACTCTGAATAGCCAACCAACCTATCCTCTAACTAATGGATAGTGTAATATTCAGGCCGAGTGAGACTCTGAAATTAGCCGTATAGAGCAGTGGACGGACTGTTTCTGTGCCTATTACGAAATTGAATCCTGGCGGCGCCACTGTCCTAATGATTTATAAAGGGACAGCGGTGGATGCTATTAATCTCCAACATTATTGATATTGGAATACGTTTTATCACACAATAGTTTACCGTGAACAGCTGCTGACAAAAACACGAGCTCTTGACAGCAAACGCTCTCTTTTTCTGTTGGCATCGAGATGCAGTTGCTGCACAGACACCATTGATTTTGTCCAACTCTCGCCTCATCCCGTCTTTCTTGGTCTTCATTTGGCTCGTTTTGATATGGGTTTTCAATGTTGTCCTCCTCCTCGACCCTGCGCTCGGGTTCAAATTGAAACGGCTGAACAGATGAAATGATTAGCGTCTGGATTATCTGGTTGAACAGTCACAACAGTGTTCGGGGGCCAGCAGGTGCAGCCGTGTGACGTCACTGCCCAGAGTGTATTGCGGTGTAAACAACAATGGCGACCTACGAGTTAAATTATATTTTCAAATTTTATAAAAACGAAGATATCAAAAAGGTTTTTTATATCACATTGTTATAATTGATACCAACATTTATCTTTTAAGACCTATATGTCTTAATAGCCAGGGTTCCCTTTAAAACTGTGCATACGCCCAAATCCACGTATGTTTCTTTGAACATCACAATCAACGTGGATTTGAGCGCTCATGCTTGAGCACAACACTCCGGCCTGTCTCCTCCCTCAATAGATATATTTGAATATGATAATGAGGATAATTATCCATTAAAACCTGCTCCTCTTAACAAGAAACTTGCAAAAACAAGTAAAACAAATAAAATAAACACTCCTGTCAGAAGTTGAGGCCTGGAAAAAATAATTTATTTGGGGGCATTTCTTCCGATTTAAGCTGCATTGCATTATGGGTATTGTTGTTCTTTGCTTTGTGTTGCCTTCCGTGAAGAGTTGTTTTATTATTGTAGCGACTAAATCCAATATTTCGGCGTTACTGGCTGCTGATTGTTTGTTTTGACGTGTTCTCCGCTAAATAAGATCAACAGGATCCTTTGATGGTAAGATGACAAGCCACTTTTTATAAACAGTCTTTATAAACGTAAAAATATGTGTGAATAAAGCAGAAAAAACGTAACTTAACGCAGAGCACAGTCGAAAACTGTTTGCTTCCCCTTTCCACAGTAACACCTGTGTCAAATACCAATCCCCACGACTTTATCAACAGAAAAGGTTCCAACTCTAATTATTTCTCAAAATTATTTGTTGTCCTCCAGACAGTCAAAATTGTTATGCCAGACATTAACAGACAGCTCAGAGCACAAAACACAAACCTCCTTCACCTGTCCTAGAATTTATAAGGCATTCCAAGTCGCCCCCAGACCCAGCCTGGTAACTCCGAATTCCCCGAATTCCGAGCCCTCAAGTCCCGGACTTGAAGTAGTCTGCCACTCTCAAACTCACGGCCTCCGCTCGGGGTAGTCACATGGTCCGGCAGGAATCACCCCCCCGGCACAATACCGACTCAATAGGTAGAGAGGAGACTGTCGCGCGCAGCTTATTTCGGCCGTTTTCTTTCCAAAAAACTCACCCGAAAGAACAGCGAGGTGTTTCTGAAGCCACAGAGTTCGCTTGATGCCAATCCGTGGGGGGATCCTCTTACCCCTCCGGACATCTGGCCCTCTTCTCGACCTTCACTTGATAGGGGAGTACAAGGTTGTTTCGTGCACTTAAATCACCTTCCGACCCGGAAGAGAGAAGAAAAAAAATCCGCCCACACAATTGAGGTCCCTTCGTGGTCGACAAATTGTGGTGGCAAAAATTGTTGTTTAAAAATGAATGTCAGGACACCTCAGCTGTCTTTCTGATGCTTTAATGAAAAGAAGAAAATTCATGAACGGAGCCACACGGTCCAACAGTCAGTCCCGAGTGAGCTGAACATGTTTTGAGACAAGTTATCTTATAGTTGAGAAGCTGGGAAACTAGACAAAATATCAAAATATTCCCAAGTGAATCTTTGAAAGTTTGCATCTCTTTCTGTACATTCAATGCTGGTGCTCCATTAGCACTTGCGTCTAGGAGTTGCAACTCCTTTCGTTTTTTACTTAGTCTCAGCAAAGCTCCTTTCAGCTTGGTCATCCAAGCAACTGCAACCTTTAATCTTTGCCAGTCTGAGAAAGAAGTGATTAGTTGAGAGGTGGCATTTGTGTTGACAATCGTTGCATTGATCCTGAGATTCCCTTTCATCTCCGGGTCGTCAGCAGTCACACTGAAATCCATAGGAGTCTTTGGCCACTTCTCAAGTTCCCACAGAAATTTAGGGCCTTCCATCCATCTTTGTCCTGGTTTCAAAAGCCTTTCTTTTTTTTTACCATATCTGGGTTACTTTCATGCCCCTCTGCTACATCAACTTCAGACTCTGCATCTTCATCATTTGCCTTGGTTGTTCAAGAGTTCCTCAATTCTGTCAACTGCAATTCTGTTGGCATGAACTAAAGGGTAGCCACTCACCCAGGCTCTGTGTCAAAGGAACATGACCTCGGCATAGGAATGTTCACTTGAAAACAGGCAACAGACAGTGTTATACCAAAATCTCCCATTACACAACTTAAATACCATGGCATGACTCTGCTGTCAGTGTCAGCCTCAGGTCTCATAAATAGATACGTACAGCCCTCTAGCTGTTTGGAAGAAGAACTTACCAAACAATAAAAATATAATATGGCTCATACATGCCAGCCCCTAATTGCGTCTTGCAGAAGACAAAGCAATTAACAAATTTATATTCAAGGAGCCACAATGATGCAAACCAACCTCAAAATACACCAATATGCATAAGAGCCAAATCCATGTTTCCCATAACTTATACCAGTGGTTCCCAACCTTTTTTCCTTGGAGCCCCCCCTACTTGTGTCTAAGACCAGCCAGGCCCCGCGACCCGTACGTACTAGCACCAAAATAGTCTTTAATTGAAAAAATGAACATTAATTATGTTTTTTTGACACATTTCTCATTGTTTTAC
This sequence comes from Cololabis saira, assembly GCF_033807715.1. Taxonomy (NCBI): domain Eukaryota; kingdom Metazoa; phylum Chordata; class Actinopteri; order Beloniformes; family Belonidae; genus Cololabis; species Cololabis saira. The sequence continues at coordinate 2,766,928 of NC_084587.1, read as the reverse complement.
ATTGTTTTACTTTATGTATACATATGACTTTGTTATTCTCCAATGTCACCAATGTATAAAATACGCACAAAAGGACATAAAAGGACGTAAAAATATTTCTGAAAAATGTCTCTTAATATTTTAACATTTTTCTTTAACAACATGTCGGAGTAAATTAAATGTTGAGTAATTATATAATAATAAGGCATGAAATTATTTCCTGGGTTTGTCACCAGTGTATAAAAAACAAAAAATATTCAAGACATTCATAAATTATTCCTAAAAATGTCTTATGAATGACTCATTCGCAAATGTAATTTTACAACTGCATAATTTCAAAGCAGACAAAGTTTTGCGCCCCCCCAGGGGGTGCCCGGACCCTAGGTTGGGAGACACTGACTTATACAATAAACCCAATAAATCACACTGCTTCACATAACAGACATATCTTTTTTTACAGGTCTTTCAATCACATTTGTCTTGGTTTGGAGACGAACCAGTTCTGTGATGGGGCGATCATTGTGCATTGCCTCAGAATCACATAGCACCTTATGAAATCCTTCATCATCTAATGTTTGCTGACAAAGCACAGACCTCAGAATCTTTCTGATCATTCTTATGAGACGCTCCCAGGTGCCACCATGATGTGATCAGATGGTGGGTTAAAACTCCACTTGATTCCTCTTTGTGACAAAGCCTTTTCAATTTGGTTATGATTTAAAGAGGCTAAGGCTTCTTGCAGCTCTCTTTCTGCTCCCACAAAATTGGTGCCATTGATCTCATGTGTGAAACCTGTCCTCTTCGACAGATGAATCTTCTCAGAGCGTTAATGCATGAGTCGGTATCTAGCGAGTAGGCCACTTCCAGGTGCACGGCCCTACTTGTCATGCAGGTGAACACCACTCATTACCGTTTCACCATGTTACGACCTCTTCTCACATCCACTGGCTCGAAATAATCTACACCAAAGTAAGTGAATGGTGGTAGATCAGGGACACTCTCTCTCCAGGCAGGTCTGCCATTTTTTGTTCACCAGTCTTAGCTCCATACCGCTTACAGAACAGGCATCTGGCTATGACCATTCTCACTGGTGAAATACCGTTTGTGATCCAAAATGTTCTCCTGACAGTGGAAAGGACATGCTTTCTGCCTCCATGACGAAGCTGTTAATGGAAATGACTGACAATAAGGTAGGATATGTGTTGGTCCTTTGATAGAATGAGGGGATGTTTTACGTCCTCAGGGATAGCTGCTTTGCTCAGCCGTCCTCCAACACGCAGAAGCCCATCTTCTAAGATAGGATCCAGCTTGTAGATGCTGCTACATCTGGGTATTTCTGGATTGCTGGAGTTTAGTGCTGCAATTTCATCAGGGAATCTCTCAAGCTGACAAAAGGCAACTATGGCTGTCTCAGCTTCAGTTATATTTTCCAGCGACATCCGTTGATTCCCAAGTGAATCTTTGAAAGTTTGCATCTCTTTCTGTACATTCAATGCTGGTGCTCCATTAGCACTTGCGTCTAGGAGTTGCAACTCCTTTCGTTTTTTACTTAGTCTCAGCAAAGCTCCTTTCAGCTTGGTCATCCAAGCAACTGCAACCTTTAATCTTTGCCAGTCTGAGAAAGAAGTGATTAGTTGAGAGGTGGCATTTGTGTTGACAATCGTTGCATTGATCCTGAGATTCCCTTTTATCTCCGGGTCGTCAGCAGTCACACTGAAATCCATAGGAGTCTTTGGCCACTTCTCAAGTTCCCACAGAAATTTAGGGCCTTCCATCCATCTTTGTCCTGGTTTCAAAAGCCTTTCTTTTTTTTTACCATATCTGGGTTACTTTCATGCCCCTCTGCTACATCAACTTCAGACTCTGCATCTTCATCATTTGCCTTGGTTGTTCAAGAGTTCCTCAATTCTGTCAACTGCAATTCTGTTGGCATGAACTAAAGGGTAGCCACTCTCACTGTTGCCATATACTTGCGATGAACCGTTTATTACCCACTCCAGTAAGGTTCTGATCGCATAGGGTCCTTCAGCCTGACTGTTGATCACTTCCCAGGGTTCCATCAGCTTGGATGCATTGGTGCCAACTAACAAGTCCATCCATCCATCCATTATCTATACCCGCTTTATCCTTTGCAGGGTCACGGGGGTCTGCTGGAGACTACCCAAGCTATTTTCAGGCAAGAACAACTAACAAGTCAACATCAGCATTTATGTGAGGAATTTTAAGATCTTTCAGATAAGGCCATTTAGCCAGCTGCTCATCACTGATGATGTTGTCGGTAGAGACAGGCATGTCTTTCTGGGTAAACACATTAGGAAGTTGATAGAAATGTTTGCCAGATAATTCTGAAATCTCCAAGCCATTAATGGAACTTGTCACTGTCTTATTATTACTCATGGTGCGGAGATGAATCTTGGCATTTCGTCCTTGAGTGTTCAGCTTATGAAGGAGTTTTTCCAGAGCAGAAAGTACCTGTGCTCCCTGCGTCCAGAAATGCATATGTTTCAACAAGCTTAGTTCCCTTTGAACTCTTCACTTGAACAGGCAAGATGGGAAGAATACCATTACGGTGGCCAGCCCCTGTATGGCCACAAGTTGAGGAAGTTGTGCAGCTTTCAAAGGCCTTCTTTAGCTGCTCTGTATCATTCCGGTTAACTCTTTCCTTTTGTCCAATGTGCAAAATACTGGGATGCATTTGGCTGCACTGTTTGCAAGTGATGCGCCTATCCCAACTCTTACTTAAGTGTCCTGTGTTCAAGCGGCCAAAACATAAACATTTCTCCTTTAGAAAGTCATATTTTTTCCGGTGTGACCTTTTTTCCAGTTGTTGACATTGTTCCAGTACATGACCATCATGTGCACAATACAAGCAAAAAGAATGGCTTGTGTTGGCGAGGGAAATATCTTTGGTCTGAGCCTCTCCAGTTTTGTAAGCAATTGGTTTACATTTATCCTTAATAGAAACATGAGTTGCAAACCTGTTTCTTTTCAGTTGTGATTTAATTTGAGGCTTACTTGGTCTTGTTATTCCTTCAACAGGTTGAATGTCCTGTATGTCGCCAAAGACTGGATCTGAGATTATTCTGACTTGCTTCTCAACGAAGGAAACAATGTCTGGGAAACATGCTCTTTGACCAGTTTTCTCAAAAATGTCACTTGCCTTTGTTCTCCATTTTTCTCTGAGTTTGCATTCTTTACAGCGGACACGTGTGGGTGAAGAAGACACAGGGGAACTTGTTCCAAAAAGAGGAGCTGTGTCGGCGGTGTGGAAATTCTTTGGTTTCAAAAAAGACGACGTCCAACAAAAGTCAATCGGATGCAAGTGTTGTAGGGCTAAAGTTGTAGCCGCGGGAAGCAACACCAGCAACTTGCTCCACCACCTCAGCCGCAAACATGTAATGGAATACCAAGAATGCATGAAGCTGAGGTCTGCGCCCACCACGTCAGGTAACACTAGACGTGCGGGAGAAAATCCCAGTCAGACAACAATTAAAGACGCCTTTGCTAGGGGGACTGCATATGAAAAAAAGAGCAAACGGTGGATTGATATAACAAACGCGATCACGGTCCACCTCGCCAAAGACATGGTACCACTAAGTACCGTGGAAAAACACGGCTTCGGGGAGTTGATAAAAACTCTGGATCCAAGGTATGAGATACCAAGTAGAAAATATTTTAGTCAAACAGCACTCCCAAATTTATATGAAAAGCACAGAGTTAAGCTACAAGCAGACGTAGCTACCGCTCCCCACTTCTCCGCAACGACTGATTTGTGGTCCAGTCGCAGCATGGAGCCATACTTAAGTCTGACTGTTCACTTTATAAGTGACGACTGGATGTTGAGAAGCCATTGTCTGCAAACGAGTTATTTTCCTGAAGACCACACCGGGGAGTTACTCGAAACAGGCCTGAAAGAGGCACTTGATTCCTGGGGGCTTTCAGAGCAGAGGCTAGTGGCCATCACAACTGACAGTGGAGCCAACATCATTAAGGCTGTCGAGTTAAACAATTGGACAAGACTCCAGTGCTTTGGACACAGGCTTCATCTTGCCATAGGTAAGCAATAGTTATTTCATTAATATCAAACTATAATAATTAATAGCTGTCAAATTATATTAATAAATATAATGTGGTCGCCTCTTCCCAGTTTTCTGTTATCTATATTATTATTATCAATGCATGACTTTTCATGATGGGGGGGGGGGGGGGGGGGGGGGGGGGGGGGGGCGTTAAAGATTAGTATTTTGGGGTTATACATTAATCTGTTGTAATCGATTTAACATGATTATTACCAAACAAATAACGTTGTTTTTACAGAGAGGGGTGTGAAAGATGACCGCATTCAACGCTCAGCTGGAGTCTGCAAAAAAATTTTGGCAGCCTTTTCATATTCTTGGAAAAAAAGGAGGGACCTGGCCATTGCTCAGGATGAACTGGGTCTTCCAAAGCACATGCTCACTACTGAGACTCCCACCAGGTGGGGGTCACGTCAGAAGATGATTCAGAGAGTACTTGAGCAGGAGAGAGCCATCAGTCAGGTTCTAAGAGCTGACAAAAAATCAAGACACTTGGTCCTCAGTTGGCAAGATGTGGATGTCTTGGAGGCTGTCAACAAGGTGTGTGGATGTTTTTTTTCTTTTATTATGTGCTCTTCATTTTTACAGATATAGCTATGTTCAACACAGCTCTTTTTTCTCTTGCTTATTTACTCTGCAGAGGATTCACGTTTTTAATTTTCATGTTATGGATATGACAATCTCTCTTTCTCTCTCTCAGGTGTTGAGCCCACTCCAGGACTTCACAGATGCCTTGTCTGGAGAGCAATATGTCAGCGTGTCATACGTCAAGCCGGTAATTCATCTCTTCAACACAACCATTCTTGCTGAGGAAGACAACAATCCTCAACTGACCAAGGATGTCAAGAGAAACATTCTCACCTACTTGAATGAGAAATTCTCAGATCCAGACACAGATGACCTGCTCGATATTGCATCAATCCATGATTCAGAACCACCTACATCAGGAAAGAAAAGGTGGAACATGTCATTTCCAGAGCAGTGGAAGAAATCAAGGCACTAAAGGATCAACAGCAAGACCCTCTCCCAGGGCCTTCTGGTGCAGCAGCAGCAGGGCCTGCTCCGCCTGAGGAAAAAAGACTTTGTCCAGCTTTTTCAAAAAGCAGAGCACCATCGGCATGGGCTGCAGCAGAGACCCACTCTCAGAGGAGGAAAGCATCAAGATGGAGCTGAGAGCCTACTTGCAGACCACAGAGGTTGACAGTGATGCAGACCCTTTGGAGTGGTGGAGATGCCATCAGGCACATTTCCCCTGTGTTGCAAAGCTAGCTCGACAGTATTTGTGCATACCTGCCACCAGTGCTCCATCTGAGAGAGTATTCAGCACTGGTGGCAACATTGTCATGTGCCACAGGGCTGCACTCAAACCCGATGCTGTGGACCGTCTGGTTTACCTCGCACAAAATTTGTAGTGGTTGCCAGAGATGCCTTATTTATGGAGCTTGTCCATAAAGTTGAAACATGTCAATATTGTTGTTTCTATGCTACAGGATAATGCTGCAAGCCAAATTGCACTTTTTTAATTTAAAACTTGAATATTGTGCCTGGGCTTGAACAATATTATTATTAATGCAAGTTGCATATTTTTAGTTTACCATTTATTTGTTTACCTCAACATTAATGTTCACTGGTTGTTTACATTGTGTAGTTCATTTTTACAAAATGTTTTTTTCAAGTTGTTTGCAAATTTTGTTAAATAAAGGGTTCTGTATTTTGACTACAACTGTCATGTATTCTGATTCCTTCACTTCATTAGAATCATAAGTGCCGCCACCTCATTGTAAACGGCATCATTTTGTGAGGCCATGCAAACCTGTATTTATACTAGTGTGGACATTAATGTTTTTCTACAATATTTCCTCCTCATGACAGTAAAATAGGCCATTCTAAGCCAATTTACTGCAGCAATTCCTTTCCAAATCATTAGAAAATGTGGTTACCACCCAGTTGTGCATGAAAAAAAAAGATACCGTGATATACCGTGAAACCCCTATAATTTTGAAAAATACCGTGATATAAATTTTTGGTCATACCGCCCAGCACTAAGTAGACGCCCCATCGAGCGCTGAGCCGTAAGTCAACGTCGCCGCCATATTGGATGTGGCAAGACTGCGCTGTAAACTAATAAAAGTAAATTGACTTATTTTCATAAAGCTCCTTTCTAGAAAGAAATTTACGTTTTACGTCTCATGTATTCGTTCACACACGCACCAATATACTTGGGAATGACGTCATGAGTTCAGAGGTCTTGTTTACAAACTGATTTATTTGTTACACACACAGCCCCGGATGTAGACAACAGGTCCTGGAAGCAGATCTAGTGATTCATAAAAGAAATGAAGGAGTTTCGCAGCAATCATGTGTTATTTAGACGCTGCATCGTCTGTGTCCCGCTGTGCCCCATCCGCTACCGTTATATAGAGAAGCGGCTCGCACAAAACCCCCTAATATCTTCCGAAGGACTCCAAATGACACCAAACTTGCCTGGGTGAGTATACGACCAAAAAAAATGCCAGAAATAAGGTCCAGGTTGTAAAAAACCGAACTTTCCCTTTAAGGGAGGAGGAATAGAGCATGAGCTGACAGGTTGTGACACAAGCGGCTTTGTTATAGTGTCGACTGTACGAGCTGTGGGGTCCAACTGCTGGCTACTGTAAGCTGCATTTAGATCAGATGCAACTTTATTTTTCAACAATGGCTCAGCATAGTCTTGCAGTGAATGAAGAGACACGTGCTGTTGTGAGGGCCGAGGCTCAAAATGTGTAGGTTGTGGAGTGGGAGGAGTAGGCTTGATCTTGGGCTTTGCCCCTTTTTTAAAATACGACTCCATTCCGTCAGAGTGCTTAAATCCAACGCTGCCTTTACTACTGCCACTGGCCTGTAGTACCGCCAGCTTATCACTAGTGGCAGCTATTTCAGTGTCCAAGTCAAGCTGTTCCTTTTGTCTTCTCAAAAGGTATTCCTGCTCCTCCAAAGCATGCTTATTCTTTAAAGCGGCAGCACGAGCCATGAGTGGAGCCCTTTCTGCCTCCGCTCTAATTTGTGCAGAGGCTGTGGAGGATCTGCTACTAGAGAAGGAGCTGGAAGTTGAATCTTTATGACGTGATGGCTTCCTGGAGTATCTTGAAGCAACATTTGAAATGCTGTCATCAGGTTCAATCTGGATCTCCTCTTCCTCCTGCCTCCTCCAGAGGCAGCTTTATTTTGAGCCTCCTCTCCATTTTGATTTTCATCATCTTTTTGATGATGAGCAGCAGCTTTATTGCCTACAGCAAGAGTTTCACTTTTCACTCCATTGTCAACCATTTCATCTTGAACCTGTTAATTTTGTTCAGTGTCATCAAGCACAACACTTTGACCTTCAGTCAACCACTTTGTTGTATCAGCAATGAAATCACAGACATTCAACATTTTACCCTGATACCATATATTAGGGCTGGGCGATATGGCAAAAAAAGTTATCACGATTTTTTTTCCCATATTGAACGATCTCGATTTTTAATCACGATTTTTAAAATCAGAAGATCCCCCGTCCCTTCTGGAATAAAATAGAAAGAAACCAGAGATTAGTTTTTTTTCTATTAACAAATAAAGCAAATAGCATGTTTTAACAAGAGCCATATAGAAAATGGCACAACAAACAGGTAGTTTTAAGCAGTTTAAAAAAGTTTCAAGTAGTTTTAGCAGACAAAAAATTTTTTTATGATCATTTAAAATGTAAACCAATCAAAACATGCGGTTGTTCACAGTTTTTCATTTATTTTGCCATTTTTTTTTCACAATTGCATAGATAAAATTGCAATGACATTTTTAACAACAAAACCAGTAAACTAATATGAGTTGAGCCACTGTCAAGCAGCTGGCGACGCGGTTGCTTAAATTGACCAAAAGGTGGCTCTCTAACATCAGTTTGTGTACTGTGCGTGACTCTGACGCTGGTTAGTAATTAAGGAGTTAAAACTCACTCGCCACTTAGGGGACTCAGTAGCCAGCAGAAACGGCAGTAGGAGCATTTATTACATTTATTAACTGTAGTACCGCTATTATGAGAGGTTATTTCTCACAGTATTAGCCTAAAGGGCTGATTTATGGTCCCGCGTTGCACCAACGCAGAGCCTACGGCGTAGGGTACGCGGCGACACGCACCGTACGGCGCGCGTCGCAACGCGGTTAGGCTTTCTTTTTAATACGAACTGATTAAACTGATTAAATTCTGTAGTGGATAGCCTGAGTAATAAGGACGTACCGTTTTTATGGTGACAAAAAAATCATCATGCTGAGCTCTGCTTGTTGCCTCCGACACATTCACTCCGCTGAGCGCGCACACACACACGCACACACATGCACGCACACACACACCCATGTCGGGGCCGCGGAGTTTCTCCCGGTGATCAGTAATTTGTGTACAAGCAGAGCGAATCACAACTTTAATGAGTGCGGTTCAGTTTGACATTATTGTCAGTCTATGAGAAAAACATTTAATTTTATTAAAATCTAAAAATAATATTTATAGGCTAAAAAAATAAACGTCATTAAAGTAGCCGGCTGGACCTAATCGAGTAGTCGGCTATATGGCCGGCGCTTGTGGAAAGCCCTGCTTTAAGGAACGGACCAGAATTATGCATGGAATGATGAATAAACGTAAAACACAGAGCTACGTACGTCTCCCGTCTGGATCCTTACCGACTGCCTCATGATCAATTAATGCAGACAGCGCGGTGCCAGGAAAGCGGGTTGTGATTGGTTGTCGTGCACTTTGCTGCAGCATGTTTTGCACGTGATCGAGAAAGTATACCCACAGCTGATCACCGTGATCGAACTTAATTTGATCGCGATCACAAATCGAGATCGTATAATCACCCAGCCCTACCATATATCATGCTTTTGTGCTTCATCATCAGGCAATAAACCCAACAAAACCTTATGCACTTGATGTGTTTCTTCAGACAAACCCAAATACTTGTTAAATTCACTTTTAACCTCATTTACCTGCTTTTTATCACTCATCAATACAATAATAGCTTGTTTTAGTTTAGACAGTTTATTTATTTTAGTCTTTCTTTCCTTTTCCAACTTATCTATTTTTTCCCAATAAAGCCTTGGCTGTTAATTTCACCTCACGCCTTTTCTCTTTCTCAGTATGTGTTTTCAACTCTCCACCCACATTAATATCAGTTTCACTGTCAAAATGTTTGTCGGTCCGTGTATTTCGCGGGCATCCGTTTTTTGTTTTGAAATGACAAAATAAAAATAGAGAAATAATCCAAAATAATCTGTTTCCCATCTTTTGTTTTGATAATAAAAAACCCTTATCCGATTTCATTGATGTGTTTGAAAATCGAAATTGGGAAGTAAAACAATTGGGGGGGACATTGCTGCCTTGGTCCTCCGTCGCTGGGCAGGGGCCGAGTGCCCCTGCGGATGTGGGGACTCCGTGACCCTTGGGGTGTCCGCCGGGGTGGCCTCGGGGGGGGGGGGTGGGGCCGGGTCCGGGGATCGGGCCTCCCCTGACCGGGGGGTGCACGGGCGGGCGCGGCGGCGGGGTGGCACCATTCCCAGGTGTCTATGTCTTATGTTGTCAGTATGAATGGGAGGATGTTGGACCGTTTCCCCCTCCGCCTGGGGGCTCCGGCGGCGCCGGGGGTGCCCGTGGAGGTACGGTGGGGCCCTGGCCCGGCTCGGAGGGCCGGCCCCCGTCTACTGGATGGCCGGTGGGGGGACGCGGGTGTCTTATCAGGGCCGGCTTTGCTGGTCCTGCTTCCTGGCTTCGGCCTCCGCTCCCCCTCCTTCCCCCCCAACACGATTCATACGCACATAGGCGAAGGGCGGGGGGTCCGGGTCGTGGGGGGCACCGTCCCGCGTGGCCCGGCACTACCCGCCTCACGGTTTTAACAGCAAAATAGACACTGCACATTCAACACTTAATAAATACATTTGATAAGGACACGTAGTTCGGGAGGGGGGGGGTCGGTGTCAATCGCTACTTGGCCCTCCCCCTCCCCGTTTTTATGGCATTAATCACATGCACTCACATGCCTCCCTCCTACTTCTCCCCTTTGTGGGGTTGCCGGTGGCCTGGGTTCCGGGCTCTTCCGTGCCGGCCTCTGGTCTCGCGGGTGGCGGGGTTGCTCCCCCCCCTCCCCCACTATAGATACACTTCAGGTGGAGCTTTGTTTGGTTTATTACACACACACACACACACACACACACACACACACACACACACACACACACACACACACACACACACACACACACACACACACACACACACGCATGATCATATACATACACACACACACACACATAGACATACACACTGGCTTGTTCACCTGCAAGCTGGCTCTCTAGTTTTTGGGTTTAGGTAGCGATAGCTTAGCTCAGACTGCGATCAGATTTCAAGATTTAGGTCGATTGATTTAGGTCGATTGTTGTTATTGTTTTGGTTGGCTCCGTGCCGGTTTCGTGCTTTGTTTGTGGTTTTTTGTTGCAGATTTCCAGTGCTTGACGTGTGTTTCCGAGTGTTCCTGCTTCCTGGATTGGCAGTGGATGTCGTCACCCCCCCCCCCCCAAAAAAATAAAAAAAAAAAAAAATCACTGGGTTTGTATGTGTATATTTATGTATGTGTACGCATATGTATGCGTATATATATGTATATATATATTAAATATAGTAATAATGCACATATATATACTTCTGGTTTCTACCGTCATGGTATCAATCATTAATATGTGTGCAGACAAGGGGAAAAAAAAAAAAAACAGCGAGTGGAAAACTCTTTTCTCTATTTCCTATTCGTTTCCAACGCGGGGGGGGGGGGGGTACTATGTTTGGTTTATTACACACACACACACACACACACACACACACACACACACACACACACACACACACACACACACACACACACACACACACACACACACACACACACACACACACACACACACGCATGATCATATACATACACACACACACACACATAGACATACACACTGGCTTGTTCACCTGCAAGCTGGCTCTCTAGTTTTTGGGTTTAGGTAGCGATAGCTTAGCTCAGACTGCGATCAGATTTCAAGATTTAGGTCGATTGATTTAGGTCGATTGTTGTTATTGTTTTGGTTGGCTCCGTGCCGGTTTCGTGCTTTGTTTGTGGTTTTTTGTTGCAGATTTCCAGTGCTTGACGTGTGTTTCCGAGTGTTCCTGCTTCCTGGATTGGCAGTGGATGTCGTCACCCCCCCCCCCCAAAAAAAAAAAAAAAAAAAAAATCACTGGGTTTGTATGTGTATATTTATGTATGTGTACGCATATGTATGCGTATATATATGTATATATATATTAAATATAGTAATAATGCACATATATATACTTCTGGTTTCTACCGTCATGGTATCAATCATTAATATGTGTGCAGACAAGGGGAAAAAAAAAAAAAACAGCGAGTGGAAAACTCTTTTCTCTATTTCCTATTCGTTTCCAACGCGGGGGGGGGGGGGGGGGGGGGGGGGGGGGGGCAGTATGTTAGAGTTCAGTTTATATTATTGATTGGACGCTGCTTTTTTTTGGATGCTGCAGCTGAACGGACTGTCACAACAGTTTATTATCACAACAGTTTATTATCAAAACAAAAGATGGGAAACTGATTATTTTTGATTATTTCTCTATTTTTATTTTGTCATTTCAAAACAAAAAACGGATGGCCGCGAAGTACACGGACCTTTGTCCATATTTTTCTCTTCCGTCATGTTGGCCGAACCAGAAGTTAATGGTTTATTAATAAACCCGTAAAAAAAAGTTGCATGAGCGCAACAGCACCTCATGACGTGCAAAGTTTATTCAAGGTAGTTGCGAGTCTGCTACCAATGCATTGGATTTACGCATGCCATACCATTATGTGTGCACACAATATAATGGCCATTCATAGACGTCAGCGCTGAACCACATACCCCAATGGTGCGTTGGCCGGCTTTGATGATCTGACGTCCAGATGTCGATGCTAGGTGTCCCGGTAGCTCCAGTCGCCTGCTCTGGCGCACCTCCAATCCAGATGCTTGACGTCCCGGTGGCTCCTAGAGCCGCAAAAGACAGGTGAGCTTTTAAATGTTCATGGACACGCAGCGTTTACTTACCACCTGTCTGCTGAATCCCACTGCAACAGGTCTGATTCCTTTCTTTCCAACAAAGTAGTTTTTGACCTAAATGTAGCGAATAAATCCAATATTTCGGCGCTACTGGCTGCTGATTGTTTGTTTTGACGTGTTCTCCGATGAAGCAAGCCCACTCACATCACTGGAAACATGTGGGGATTAAAGGTGTAATTTTTGTAGAGCAAATGTTCAGATTTTGGCTCCTCTTTGTATTGTTGTCGTCGTTTCAATCTCTTCGCACATATGTTCCATATATGAAATAAGTTGCAGTCACATTTGAATGCAAAAGATGTGTGTCTGTGTTGGGGTCGGGCTCGAAAATTCTGTTACGTACAAAAGGGGGGCCTGGCAAAAAAAGTTTGGGAACCACTGCTCTAACTCCTTGATATTTAACTTCATATGGAGAAACAAAACCCATTATCTACGTAAATCGCAACTAGTCAGAGAATATGAAAATAGTGGTTTAAGAGCCATGGAATTTGAATCGGTTGTTGCAGCTTTTAGAGTGAAATGGTTGAAAGAATGCATCTCTCATCCTCAATCTATATGGTACCATATTCCTAACACACTATTTAATAAAATTGGAGGGATTACTCTATTGCTTAAATGTGATTTTGAAGTATCTATGCTTCCTGTGAAGTTATCTCCCATTACGCCCATAATTTCTTACCTCACAATTCCATAATATGGAATAACAGGGTTATTACCATTAATAGAAAACATTTGTTTAAGACTGACTGATACAACAATGGTCTCACTTTTGTTCATGAATTACTGAACTCTGATGAATTATTGTTGTCCTTTGAAAGTTTTAAAAGGAAATTTAACACATCTACTTCAAGAAAAGGATATGATAAGATCTGCAAGGCAATTCCCATTCCTTTACTTCGCTTAATACAGAATAGCATGCAATATTCTTTTGTCTCTCCTTTGTTGCCATCCTTAAAGTGGGGGCTATAAATCTGTTAGATAAAAAATGTGACAACAAAACAATCAGCTTGGTTTTTAAGCTGAAAAACTGGGGAGATTTTAACTCTTGCTATGTCTGCGATAATATAGAAATCCCCTTAAGAAAATGTTCCTTCTCTTTTTACGTATCGTTACCAATTGCCCCTAAAATTAAGGAAACCCACTTTAAAATAGAATCAGCTATTTATCCTGTTAATGTTTTGTTACACAGAAGGTTTAAATTGGAAGTTGATCCTTCTGAGGCCGAGACCATTGAACATCTTTTTTCAATTGCTCTTTTACAAAGTCCTTTTGGTCTGACATTCATAATTGGTTATCTTTAAAAATTGATGAAATTCCTGTTTTTTCTTACAATGATGTTATCTATTATATGGATAACTTGGATTCTAAATATTCAAACATTATCAACCTGGTGATTATTTTGGGTAAATATCATATTCACACTTGTAAGTGGAGTGGAAATACTCCCTCCTTAACTATTTTTTTACAAACTATTTTAAATCTATGAAAAAGATTAATAAAAATAGGGTTGCCATGAAACTGTATTCATCTAAAACTCAGTCCTTACTCTTTTGATTTTATTGTATCTTGCTGTCCTTGTGCGTTTTGTTTGTTTTTGTTTCTTGTGTGAATCTGTTATCTTCACCATTGTTGCTGTAATTATTTCCTAATTTTATACCTTTTTCACCCTGCCTTGATGGACAGAACTCCTCCTATGGAGCTAGAACAGTCTCATAATTCACAAATGCACAGGACAAGTTTTACAAATGCACAGACCGATTTACAAATACACACACCGTTTCACACGTGCACAGGACAAGTTTTACAAATGCACAGACCGATTTACAAATGCAGAGGACACGTTTTACAAATGCACAGACCGATTTGCAAATGCACACACCGTTTCACACATGCACAGAACAATTCACACGTGCGTAGCACAAGATACACAAATGTATTTTTGATGCACACACAAATAAAACCTGATTTACACATGTTTTTTTGTCTATGAGCTGCGCTGGATTTGCGTGTGACTTTTGAGACTCCCCTGACGTCCCTCGATCCACAAATAACTTTTTTTTAACACCGAAGGATCTGCAACCAATCAGATGTCTCCCTTTATTTCAGCCAATCATAAGAGCGCACCCCACGTGGGGGACGACTTACTCGTAAACCAATCAGATTAAACCTTTCAAACCGCGCTGATATGAATTTCAGTCAAATCAACATGGCTTCCAGCAATGACAGCGGTCCGGTAAGTGAAACTTATAATTCAACATGTTTGGATAGTTAATCGCCTTTTTGTGAGGAGTTTTTGTTATCAATATTAATTGGTTTGATTGTGCTATTACCAATACAAGCCAGCCAGCTAAGCGAGTGAGCTCCGACAGTAAGCTCCGATAGTAATGCTGGTGCTTCTGCAGGCCAGCAGGTTCAGGCTCGTATCTTTCCATAAAGTCCAGTTTCTTTTGAATGAAATGACTGTTTTTCAGGGTCTGTGGCCCCGAGCCGAGGTAGCAGCTCGGTCGTTGGTGCAGTTATTGGCCCGGGAGATGTCCTCGGCCCCAAGTACAGCAGGACAGAGTACAGCAGGACAGAGTACAGCAGGACAGAGCACAGCAGGACAGAGCACAGCAGGACAGAGCACAGCAGTCAGGGCTGAAGGCAGGGCCTCTTTGTCTGGTAGCGATGGTAGCGTGAGACAGGCCATGAGAAGGTGATACCTTTAACTTACTTTTTCTACATTTGTTAATAAAGTATAAAGAGATGACGAAAAATTCCATATAACTATAAAGTAAAACACTTTACTCAGTAATATTATTCTGAAACATCTATTAATGTTGTCTGGAACAGAAATGAATATTGTTACTGTACTCTATACCTTTTTATTACATTTATAAATTAAATTATTGAAAAATAAGTAAAGATCTTTTGTTTTCCATACAACTTTTTTTTTCTTTTCCACATCAGGCAGTTCCCGAGTATGTTTAATAATCGGGATCAGCCTAGAGGAAAACGGCGATTTTCAACCCCTGCCCCTTGCATTGTGAAAAGGACAGACTTTTATGTTTATGTCCTTTCGGAACCCAGTAAGCTCACACCAAAAGGCTCAGAAGAGCTGGAACTTGCACATGCTGGCCTTGGGAAGAGGATGTTAAGTATGCCAGACCAGCTGACACACAACGAGGTAATCGTATATAATATTGTATAATGGTCAATTATTAAAAATGTTAATCATTTGCAGAATCGTGAAAAAAATATTTTTTTGTTAAAGATTGTGGCTCTACTTGAAGATGAATTTCCAAAACTCAGGACCTTACAAGGAGGTTGGATGTTTTACAAGGGTTCAGGTAAATTATTTTGAAATCTCCAGTTATGAAAAATTTAGCTTTTAAGGTTTTGATATTTAAAACCTCAAATGTGTATGGTAATATTAGGTTTAGAATTATCAGTCAGAGCCCCAATAAATTAGTAGATGACACTACTGTGATTTGTTTCCCTGCCATTATAAAACTTTAAAATATAATGATTGTGAAACTTCAAGATTTTACAGAATGTACTTCTTTTCATTTTAAAATAGGTGGTAGCGGACGTCGCAAGCTTACCATAATTCCAACTGACGCTGAGGGTTACTCCACCAGGCTTCTTAAATCGGCATCTAACAATGGGAAAAACATACTATTTGTTGTTCCACTACAGGAGAAGCTTTCTACAGAACCACTTGCCTATGATTCAGTAGAGTTTTCCAAGATGCCACAATCAAAATGCATTGCATGTGGTAGTCAAATGCCTTTGCAACTCTTGCCATTGCATGTGGAGGGATGTGATGGCTCATCAGCTGTAAGCTGTATTATGTCATGTCTCTTATCTCTAAGTATTTGTTTATTATATGCTTTTCAAAATGTGTTTTATCTTTTAGGAGAATGAATCTGGGACATGTATGGATGAGGATTCTTCCGTTCATGAGAACCCAGTCCCATCTACCATGGGCATTAATGAAATCTTGAGGGTAATATGTTTTATCTTCTATTTTGCTTTGCAGTTTAGTAAGAAAGTATTAATGAATCCTAACATAAAGTAAGCAGAGGTTTTAGTTCAGAATGATTTAATGCTTCCAGAAATATAAATGAATTTTCCATAACACATCTCAAACTGATTTTTTTTTTTTAACTGTTACACATATTTACAAACTTGAGGATTGTATCATATTTCCTTTCACGAGTGAACATAACTTGTCTGCAAGATGTGCTTAACACATTTCAATATTAGTATAGTAATTTTATGTATGACAAGTTTTTACAGATGTTTTTTTTCTTCTCTCTTGCAGATTTGCCCAATCTGTCATGTATCATACCCAGCTGAAATCATATCATTTCATGCAAGTACATGTGGTGAGAGGTAAGATGGTTATGTGTAATAGATTCAGGTAACTATTAGAAGAAAGTTTTGCATATTCTGAATCAGTTATACGGACAATACTAAAGAATGTCATTTTTCATGAGGGTATCACTTAAATAATGATCAGATTAACACCTTTCTGCATAAATGGATAAAACACAACATGTCATGTGTTGAAGTGTCTGAGGAGCTTCATTTCAGGAAACTTTAGCTTGTTAATAGTCACTATCCGATGATGATGATGATATTCAGAATTGGTTAGTAAAATGGTGCACCTCAGTTTGTAATTTTTTTTTCATGTTAATTCTGAATCGCATTTAGTTAACCTAGTCTAGTATATTAACTACAGTACAGGTTCTTAAATTTCATATAAACTTATGGTACCTTTGGCAAACTAGATGTAAATAGTCATCACTCATGATTTGGTTGTTACCTATTCTTCCAAGCACTGTTTTAATTTAATATTTTTTGTCTTTTCTAAGAATGAATTGTGCTCAACAAAACGTTGTAGCCAGTCCCCCAAGGGAAGAAGAATTGCCAGGACCCTCAGTTCCACAATTGTCAGCAGGTAATTTCTGTAAAATCACTGCTATGATGTTAAATTGTTGAAACAGTGTTGTGAAAGGAACTTTTGTGAAATGATTAATAAAAAAAAAAAATTTATATATATAAATAAATATCATATCAAAGCGATGGTGAAACTTGTGTAGTTTTGCTGGGAAAACTTAGGAAATTACATCTGCAAAGGTCCTTTGCATTAACACACTCTTTGTTAAATTACAGCTTCAACCTGGGCCAATGAAGTTGACCCCCAAAAAGCATGCCAGTTATTCAGAGAAGAGTTACTGAACCGTTTCTCTGAAAGTCCACGCCTTTCTCTGTCACTCGACATGTTTGATGCAGAAGAAGAACAGGACAGTGCAATCATTGCATTTTATAAGCTAAAGAATATTCACTGGGCAGCACCCTTCCAGTGCAGGCTGAGAGGTATTATTGAACTGTGTAACTTTTTCCACTATAGGTAGTTATAACTTGAACTGAATTGTTGCTGTAATTTAACAGTTGAATCTTTTTACACCCATTTTTTTGCTTTAGACACTACATAGTTTGCACAATAGCCATTCTCTGTTTATTTAACATTATCTTTTTGATTGTCCTGCTAATCAACCCTCCCAAGGAGATGCAGCAGTGGGTGATGGTGTCAACAGACATGTTTTGTCAATGGCCATGCAGAAATTGAAGACTGGCTTCATACTGAATTTAGGTGAGTCTGTTTGACGGACTGTGTCTT
Source organism: Cololabis saira (assembly GCF_033807715.1). Taxonomy (NCBI): domain Eukaryota; kingdom Metazoa; phylum Chordata; class Actinopteri; order Beloniformes; family Belonidae; genus Cololabis; species Cololabis saira. Next base: position 2,749,066 of record NC_084587.1, on the reverse strand, counting down.
TTAACTTTACATTTTTAATTGCGCATTTCTTTGGACACTTATTTCATAGAATGAGGGAATAGTACTTGCAAACTCTACATTAAATAAATAGTATTTTATAGTGTAATATAAATAAACCTACAAAGACAGATTTGGGTGCAACTGTGGGCTAGCATGATTTTAAAAACAAAAGCTTAATAGTCTTGCCTTTTTTTTTTCTTTTCTTAAGGCTCTGCTGCACCCACAACCCTATTTGACGGGGAAAAAGAACACCGTGTTCCTTCTGCGGCTGCTGTCTTGCGGGACAGCAACCTATTTGAGATGGCAGGTCATATGATTGGTCATTCTTTCCTGCATGGTGGAATAGGCTTCTCAGGACTCAGTTTACCTGTGGTGACGGTATTGACTGGTGGGAGCAGTGAGACTGCAGCATCAGTTCTGACCCTGGAGGACTGTCCTGATATTGACCATCGTCAAACTATTGGTTTAGTGAGTAACTTGGTTACAAACTGCACATTTCTATGAATTACTATATTTTTGTTCATGTCTGTGCTGGGACACTTTTTTAATTTGTCATTTCCAAAGCTTTTGGTGTTTAATTACAATTGTTAGGGTTTTTTTGTAACTCTTAACTTTCCGTGCACTACCTGGTGACAACTTCTCATCTAAGTATTTAACTCATTTCACCTGTTTGTGAATATAACTACTTTAGCTGAAGAATGATGAACTTACTGCAGAAGAAAATACCAAAGTGACTGATCTTTGCCTGTCCTGGGATTTTCCATTTCCAACCTCCACCAATCGTGTTTGGCTTTTTCAGGAACTGCTTTCACATGCTGTAATTATTTTCTATATTATTTCGTTCGTATGTTGTTGTTTTTTAAGATTGCTGTGTAACTTGTTTAATTTGTGCCTACAGTCTTTCATATCAAATTATGTGTAAATGTTACCTTTTTTCCTGCCAATTATGTCTGCAGGTACTCCACCGTGTTAAACAGCAAATTAAGCAAATCCGTAAAGGTCTGAAGGAAACAGGAATCTGGCCAATTATTTCAGATAGGCCAGATGTCCACCCCTTAATTTTTCCAAGGGAGTCAAGCGAGAAGCTCAACCCACAGGTAAACTGCTTTTTAAGTCATATTTGGAGACATCTTTTTGCAAAGACATTTAAGAATTGTTTGGTTGAACATTGAATAAGTTTGGATCCTGGCATAAAACATGTTAATATTTGATCCCTTAGTCTTTGATCCAGGGCATTACCTGGCCACAACCAAGCTGTGACAGCGACGAGGATGAGGATGACACTGTCCCACTAGAGAAAATCGCTCTAGTCACTGGATATCTTCGAAAATTCATAGAGGAAGGTAATAAATTGTCTTACTTTGCTTATTTTTCATTCCCATCTTAATTCACACCTAATAGTTTCCTCATAACAATCCCAGTTGCTAAAATAAAATGGTTATTCATGTTAAGCACATCGATGTGCACTCGTTTCATTTCATGAAGTGGGAGATGGGCTTTACTGTTGTGAAACGGTCCTGTTTCTATCCCGGCTTCACAACAGCACAGCAAAAGAGTACAGATTAATGTGAATTTGACAAATGGTAAAGCCCATTTCACATTGAGAAAGGGAAAAACACAAACTAACAGAAAGGCTTTTATATTAGGTCATACTTTTTTTATATATTTCACAGAATCACAAGTACAATTTCCTTTTCCACAGCAACTCCAGATGTGCTGCGTGACCTGACCAAGTTTTGGGTTGGGTGGGAACGCCCAACTGGAAACATGAATGTGGAAGTTGTAACTTCTACCTATCCAGTGGCTCTCACTTGCTTCATGAAGTTGAAGCTCCCCAGCCACTACCAGAGCTATACAAGTTTTCAGCAGGACTTAATGATGGCCCTGACCTCCATAGATTCTGGCTTTGGACTTGTGTAGGGGCAAATGTGTCACTATGGGGAATTGTGGGCACAATAATTAATGTTCTACTTTAGTTCGGCCCCATGTTCTTTTATCTGGCCTCAAGAAAGTGCTGCATGTATTGGAGAGTGTTAATATAGATGTCCGCTCCAAAACAGTCAGATTGCTGCAATGGATCTATGTTGTCTTGCATAGCCATGGTTTCCAGCTCCGAAAGAGGACTGTCCAGTTCAGGGATAGTAACACCAGGACGAGGTTCATTTGTGTAGCCACTATCCTCCCATTGAATCTCTGTGATGGGTATTACCTAAAAGTTATTGTGTGAAAAAGAAATATGCATAATAAATATTTTTGAACAAATTTACAGTTGTACATTTTTTTCTAATACCACTACTAAAAAAAAAGGTTAACTGGTAATGGTGTTGGTCAATTTAATTTATAAAATGTATAAAAATAAAATGTATAATTTATAAAAACAGTGTTACAACATTAAGGTTTACTAACTTATTAAAGACCAAGTTTTATTAAAACCAGTATCTTCAACAGGCTTATTTTCAGAGGAACATCTGAAACCCTGGGACAATGAACCAAACCTCTTCAGGAGGAGGTTTACTTCCTTATTTATACTGTGGTCAAAGAACAAAGCTGAACTAATTTATATCTCAAAACACATCACATTCCAGTGACTATTTCCTACCCAAAAATGATATTGATCAATGACAGAATTATTTCCACAGAGGTCTTAAAGTCGGCATAGAATAAAAGCTAAAGACTACACTACTTTTTATAAACAGTGACTATGTGGATATTAGGCAGCTGTCAGTTGCAGTGAAAAATTGAGTCAAATTATTGTAGTAGCACTGTTTAAACTAATTGTATCAAACTGATCAATAAATAGTAATATTTCACATTTTAGTCACAATAATTGGAACATCCATATGGTAGTTAAAGTGTGTAGTTTTAATAAATTGAAGATCAATAATACTAATGCATTAGTAACCTCAGGATCCGGATCTACAACAGGGTGAAGAGCCTGGCCCACTTGCCACAACTGATTTGGGGTCAGGTTCTGCTCAGTCCTGATGGGATGGTTGTTCCACGCATCGCTGAAGACATCTAGGCTGGCCTGAATGCGCGGTAGGAAGACATAGTGGCAGCAGAAAAGGTTAAGGACGTCGCTGATGTCTAGGAAGTGTCCGTCTTCAAGAGAGTGCAGGATATTGTAATACACTCCTGTCACACTCATGAACAAATCCCGCCAGAGGCGCTCAATCCTTTAAAAACACAAAAGCAAATACATTTTATAAATAAATGTCCTTTTAAGACCCTTTGAAAACATTTAATTTCCCTCAGCCATTAAATACCGGTAAGTGGCAATGTTTGTAATTAAATCAACGACATAGGAGTGAATGAAATTGTAAAAACTTTTATAATTGTTTCATTCTTTTCATTGTGGTAAGTAGAATTTTTGGTGAAGATATTGGCCCGGTTTCCCAGATCAGTTAAGTAGCTCTTAACAGCGAAAGACTTCTTTCACAGGCTCCTTAAGATGGTTTGAAAGAAGTCTTTCGCTGTTAAGAGCTACTTAACTGATCTGGGAAACTGGGCCATTGTCTGTTATAACAATAGCTTATGGTAGGTATTTCAAGGAAAAAACTAATTATTTTAGCTTTCACAATGAAGTCTTACTCACCGCTGATTGTGTACGCTTTTCCCCGCAATGAAGCTGTTAATGTCAGTTCCACGAACTGAGAACATTAATTCAGCTATCCCCACATTTTCTCCTCCGTGATCTCCTCTCACTCTGACAATAAAACATGATTGTACAAGTTATATAATGGAACAATTGATAATTGTAGCTTTTCTTACACCTGATTTAAGAAACAAAAGATACAATATTCAATTTTGTGTGATAAATAAAATGAAACCAGAGCAAAGCAGTTTTGTTCTACTAACTGGTTTAAAAAATAAAAACATCTTAATTGACCTGTATTTGTCATGATACAATTGTACACTTCTTGCCTGCAATCTCTCCTCTCCTCAGCTGAAGCAGAGTCCAATAAAGTTGAATGACCACCAACCAAGGGCAGGTGAGGAGAGATTGCAGGCCTTGCTTTGAAAGGTCAATCAGCAGCCAACTCGAGGCATATTTAAATCAGTAAAAATATAAATAGATAAATAAATCACAATGAAATATCACAACCTCAGAGGAAATCCATGCTCATGCACAGCTTCATTGAAGAATTTCAGGTGGGTATCGGATCTGTTGTTGTCTGCTACCTTAAGATACATCATCTAAAACATACAGGAACAAATACAATGAACATTAATACAGTCCAGAATTAATTTCCCCTTGTAAAGTAAGTCAACTAACAAAGTTCTATATGGGTAAAAAATAAATGCCTAAATGACAGGTGGAAAAGTAAGTACTATTTCATCCTTAAATTCACGAAATGTCAAGGCTTGAGAGATCATGGTAACAGCTCATTTTCGACAATCACAACTTAATCTTTATTTTGAGTAAAGCTATATCAGTTCTAAAAGTCCAGTGTATTCAGATTCTTATTGAATTACTGTGAAAACCTATTACATTAATTAGCAGGATTCGGGCGAGTTGGTATGGATTGACCCAAAGCGTAGGCTCCACTACTGGGTGACAGAAAACCATAAAAGACAATTACACTTGTTTTTAAAAAACACCACCTGTTTTTACACAAAATAAAATCAAACTTATAAGAAGTCAACCTCCCTGCTTCAGTTGGGTCAGTCGGTTACATTTTGCAGTAACATTCTTACCTTTCTGGAGTACCCATCTATACCCCCAAAGATAACAAAGTTGTATCTAGGTTAAAAAAAAACAGACGAGAAGTAAGTCCAAAACACAAAACATAACATCTTCAACAGCCAAGGTCTCACAATACAAAATCTCAGAATGTAAGCAGAACAAAAACCAGTTCATGGGACTCTAATTCAATCAAGTTCAGTGTGCTCTACTATTCTGATGTGACACAATACACACAAGGGCAGATTCTTTGCTAAAAACAATTTTAAGGACTTAAGAAAGATAGTTTGCAGACATACCGGATGAGCTTATGATTGGTGTCAATGTGCACCATGTATTTTGGGTAAGGAACCGCGTACGTCCTTCTCACCACGCATCCCAGACGAGTCATCCTGGAGAGCACACCTACACTATCCACACGATGCATGGACGCATACACTCTGTCCCATTGCACTCTGTGTCCCTGTGCAAGTAGAGCACCTTTGACTACTCTGCATCCAGCATCTGGCATTGTGCTCTTAATCCCTGTGACTAATGAGTCCAATTCATCATCACTGCAGCCACTGTATGAGGCAGATATTGAAATATCATTTTCTTTCATCCTCCTGAAAAGTGTAGCTCTTGAAACTCCAAGGAGTCTGGCGATACATTTGGACGGCAATCCAAGTTCAACCTGATATGTGAGGGTCTCTACTGACACAGACAATCGTGGACGCCCAAAAAAGCCTCTTTGCAATTCAAGTGTTGCAGATGTCTGTTCATTCTCTCTCGCCTGCTGGATAACTGCACTTAAATCTGTAAGAGCAGACAGTATATGTTCTCCTACATTAACAGTCTCACCTAGAGCACATAATAAAACTAAATTCTGCTGACAAACAAAATGTAGCCCTTCCATGTCAACAGGTTGCCTCTCCAAGATGTTTAGCAGTCGGTCATGCAGTCTCTGAAGAATTTCACGCCTCAGTGATTCCTAAGGGATAGAGAGAAATAAATAATATTTAACTTTATTTAGTTGCTCACAGTTATTATTAAGTTTCACTTTAAATATATAATGAGAATATGTGAATTGGAAACCAGCTTCAGATTTGTCCTATACCGGTTTTATATTCAAGGGAAATTTCATACCCGCACCAGTGTTCACGTGCTATTATTCAAGTATTTTTTTCATTCAATTTAACTGTCTGTGTAAGAAAAGTCTGAATTAAATTCATTAATAAATGATTCCATTATTTCTAAGGACCAGGTGTTCAGAATGATTCATATATACAGTATATATACAAGGGCTATCATTAAAAAAAAAATGTATGGATTACGAAAAGAAAACTAGTCAACAATGGCCCTGCCTTCAGCCCTGACTGCTGTTATTATGTTATACATTATGTTATATTATTATGTTATTACTGCTATACTTGGGGCCGAGGACATCTCCCGGGCCAATAACTGCACCAACGACCGAGCTGCTACCTCGGCTCGGGGCCACAGACCCTGAAAAACAGTCATTTCATTCAAAAGAAACTGGACTTTATGGAAAGATACGAGCCTGAACCTGCTGGCCTGCAGAAGCACCAGCATTACTATCGGAGCTTACTGTCGGAGCTCACTCGCTTAGCTGGCTGGCTTGTATTGGTAATAGCACAATCAAACCAATTAATATTGATAACAAAAACTCCTCACAAAAAGGCGATTAACTATCCAAACATGTTGAATTATAAGTTTCACTTACCGGACCGCTGTCATTGCTGGAAGCCATGTTGATTTGACTGAAATTCATATCAGCGCGGTTTGAAAGGTTTAATCTGATTGGTTTACGAGTAAGTCGTCCCCCACGTGGGGTGCGCTCTTATGATTGGCTGAAATAAAGGGAGACATCTGATTGGTTGCAGATCCTTCGGTGTTAAAAAAAAGTTATTTGTGGATCGAGGGACGTCAGGGGAGTCTCAAAAGTCACACGCAAATCCAGCGCAGCTCACAGACAAAAAAAACATGTGTAAATCAGGTTTTATTTGTGTGTGCATCAAAAATACATTTGTGTATCTTGTGCTACGCACGTGTGAATTGTTCTGTGCATGTGTGAAACGGTGTGTGCATTTGCAAATCGGTCTGTGCATTTGTAAAACGTGTCCTCTGCATTTGTAAATCGGTCTGTGCATTTGTAAAACTTGTCCTGTGCACGTGTGAAACGGTGTGTGTATTTGTAAATCGGTCTGTGCATTTGTAAAACTTGTCCTGTGCATTTGTGAATTATGAGACTGTTCTAGCTCCATATCCTCCAGACTGCTGCGTCCGTGCGCACCACCACATTCATCATTATATATATTATATATTCAGACGTAGACAGGTTTAAAAGTCTCTTGGGAAGGTCACGTGTTTGTGTTTTCTGCTGCTCAGTTCAAACTACTGACAATGAACTAAAGTGTTTGGATGATCAGCAGCAACAGAAAGAGCGAGGAGGAGCGGGAACGTGGACCTGAACACTGACCTGCAGACCAGCGGAGGAAGAGTCCGCTTTGGTCCTGCTGCTGGACTCCTGGTCCTGGATCTGGTTCTGGTCCTGGTCCTGGTCCTGGTCCTGGACCTGATCCTGGTTCTGATCCTGGATCTGGTCCTGGTCCTGGATCTGATCCTGGTCCTGGTCCTGGTCCTGGATCTGATCCTGGTCCTGGATCTGGTCCTCGATCTGATCTTGGTTCTGGATCTGATCCTGGTTCTGATCCTGGTTCTGGTCCATCTCCTCCAAACTCGTGTCCACTACTCGAGTGTTTCCTGCTGGTAAATGTAGGATTATCGTCCCGGAGACATAGCCTATGCTGCGTTCCATTTACCTCGGAAGTCGGAATTCGCAACCGGGAGTGACGTCACAGCCGAGTTATCAGCGTTCCAGTTACAAAGTAGGTAAACAAGTTTGTAGTTCGCATATACCACATGAAACATGTAAATTACACTATAGCAGCATATATATGCCGAACAATACTTGTATACGACTGATTTAGTGTGACCAAAACTAGAATGAAGTGCTACGATTTTTTACAGAGCTCTCTTCTACTGTTTACAACCGGGGCAGCCATCTTGGAATGTGAACTCGGGGGTGGTGAAGCTTCTCCCACTTTCCCAGTGGGAAATCCCACTTCGAGGGGCGTTCCAGTTGAAAAATCCTACTGGGAACTAGGAAATCCCCACTTCCGAGGACAAATGGAACGCGGCAATAAATGTTGTATTTAGAGGTGAATGTTCTCCCCCCGACAGCGCTGTATTCACTCTAGTGTTTAATAGAGTCGAACACAAACTCACCTCTTGGTAGAGTCGGTTCGGACTGGATTCACGAAACCACGGCAGCTTCTTTTACTTTTCTTCCTCTTCTTTGGAGTTTTACAGCAGCTTGCATCCAATTAGTTGCACTGCTGCCATCTTCTGGATCTTTCAAAAGCTCACACTATATTCTCCTCATCAGCCCAGAATCAGACAAATATGTAAAGAAACTCCGCCTCCCCTTTCCTATAGATCCCACTTCCAAAATACTTCTGACTGTTATTCCTTTCATGGCCATTTCTTGCAGCTCTGCCACTAGTTCAGTTCTTTCTCTGTGGTTCCTCCTGCAGCCAGAGGTTCTTCAGTATTCACATCCATTACTCAGGTAGAAGCAGTACGCGAGTTGTAAAATAAAATCAGGGGGGATGGTGGATTTTATCATACGGGGACAGATAATTTGTGCTGATTACAAATAATATAATATATTACAAATAATAGCAGTGACCAAAACAGCTGCAGAAATACTGCAGGAATGACATAGCAGCAGTTAAATGCAGCCTTCTGTAAGCTTTAAATATCCACTGGGCTTACATCAAATACATCAAAACACAACAATAAAAAACACTTTTCTGAACTTATCAATATGACTCTGTCCTTCACAGGATAAGTAACATGGATCACTGCAAAAACTCAAAATCTTAACAAGAATATTTGTCTTATTTCTAGTTAAAATGTCTCATTTTAGTAAAAAAATCTCATTACACTTAAAACAAGACTCATCACTGGAAAAAAACAACAATTTTTACTTGTTTCAAGTAGATTTTCACTTAAAATAAGTAGAAAAATCTGCCAGTGGAACAAGATTTTATTGCTTGTATGAGAAGATAAATCTTGTCCCATTGGCAGATTTTTCCTACTTTTTGTCAAATTGTCAAATTGTCAAATTGTCAAATAAGTTATTTTTCTGGTGTTATTTTTCTGGTGATGACTCTAAATGTTGAAATAGCAGTAAAACCAAAATCATTGATGAAATGACATAATGGATGGAAAGGGGGGGTGGCAGTTTTACAGGGGGGGTGATTTTTACCGTTTTTATTTCAGGGGGGATGCCATCCCCCCTCATCCCCCCTCAACTCCAGTACTGGGTAGAAGTATAGATTCTAGAGTTTAAAAATACTCCTGCAGAAGTTGAAGTATCATCTCAAGTTTTTTACTCCAGTAAAAGTATAAAAGTACTGGTTTCAAAACTACTTAAAGTATAAAAGTAAAAGTAATGTAAGGGGGAAAAAAGCCATTAAGGACAAAAGCCATTGAAAATGAATGTATCTTAGTATAATGCAAATATATTAAAGAAGCATATATGTGTACTATTGAGCATTAACATGTGTTTCAGAGAGCAGGAGATATGATGACTAGTTACTATAAGTATTGTAATGGTGCAAAAAGTCAAACTTCATGTTCATGTTATCATTTATCCTAACCTTTATTGGAATGTACATCCAAGTTTAGTTGCAGGAATCTGAGGGAACGGATGTAAGAACAAAACTGGACAAGAACATCTGAAACAACCACAACCACATTCACTCTATCCGGATGGAGCAATTTAACTGGATAGTTTTTATTTAAAGGCCGAAATGAAATAGAGTAACGAGGCTGTTTTTGAAATGTAAGGAGTAAAAAGTACAGATAATTATGTGAAAATGGAAGGAGTAAAAGTAAAAAGTCGTCTGAAAAATAATGACTCCAGTGAAGTATAGATACCCAACATTTCTACTTCAGTAAGGTAACAAAGTATTTGTACTTTGTTACTTGACACCTCTGCCTACAGTAAATCAGTACATGTCTCACTGTCTCAGGCGGCTGACGCTCAGAACACACTCCATCTTGATGCTTAGCTATAATATAAAGAGTACTATTAAGAGCAGTATGCCCAATCCTTAACCTGGAAATAATGACATCTTCCTTTCCCCTCCCTCCTCCTCCGGTGTTTACTGATTCTGTCACTTTCCCAGTTATTGAAAACAGATGCCTCCCTTTATTTCCTTCCTCTCACTCCAGAATGATCTGTTTCCACACAATACTTTCCCCTTCACCCTTAGATAAGCTTATGTTGAGATCCACTCTCTCCTTTTCCACTGCTTTCTTGGCCAACATGTCTGCTCTTTCATTATTCCGGATACCTGAATGCATTGGAACCCACATCAGCACCACTTCATCACCTCCTTTTCACCATCTGATTCAGATCAGAATCTCATACACCAGATCGTTTTGCTCCTTGGACATCCATCCCCATCCCAACACTCTTCACCGCAGACACAGAATCACAACAGATCAGCACTCCACCATTCACCAGCTGTTCTGCCCACCTCACTGCCATTAAAATCATATAACTCAACCGTATATACATTCAAAAAATTACAAGTTAGAAATTAGAAGTTCTCTTATAAAAAATACAAATTGTGTTTTCCAATCCTTTTTTTTTTTTTTAACATTTGCAAACAGTACAATGATAACAAAACTTCACATTATGCAATTTCACGTTGAATTATAACATATAAAGAGTATAACTCAAATAAAAAAACAAAACAATAAGCACAACACAATATAACCAGCCAGGGGGGATGAAATTATAACAGAAAGCCAAAACATTTACATACATTTATGGTTTTGATTGCTTTTGAATTAGTAGAAAACTTAATAAAGTCCAGATACTGATTTAATTCACAATGAAAAGTAAAAAAATAGGGTTTTTTGTGTAAGAATTTGGATTTGTGGATGTGGAATTTTGGCAATGATAATCAACAAATTGTGTTTTCCAATCCTGCTTTTCTATCAATGCGTCGATGCGTTTTCTCAAAACAACGACTCTGATTGGCTGAAATGAAACAACGACTCTGATTGGCTGAAACGAAACGCTCCTCCCGAGAGATGCGGAAGTAAAAGAAGCTGCCGTGGTTCCGTCAGAGACGTTCTATAAAGTGTATACCATTCCATACCCTTGGCAGTAACGGTAATGCGCTATCTTGTGTATAGAGGATCTTTGGTTCCGTGAATCCAGTCCGAACCGACGCTACCAAGAGGTGAGTTTGTGTTCGACTCTATTAAACACTAGAGTGAATACAGCGCTGTCGGGGGGAGAACATTTACCTCTAAATACAACATTTATGTCTCCGGTACAGCGGCGTCAGTTCAGTCAGAGCTAAGGTGTGTTGAGGTTACGAGTCCCAGAACTGAACTACAGTATCAACCAACATGCCCGGAAAATACTAACACAGAATCTGCTATGTAGCTGATCTGTGAGCTCAAGAACATGTGAACTTTTTCAAACGCAGTCTCGCTCACATCCTGCTAACGTAACTATGAACACTGCACTTTAACAACGTGTTGATTACAAAATACACATCCGTTTTCTGCACCACGGACAGCAAGCGCCAGAACTGGAGTTGTAAAATAAAATCAGGGGGGATGGTGGATTTTATCATATGGGGACAGATAATTTGTGCTGATTATAAATAATATAATATATTACAAATAATAGCAGTGACCAAAACAGCTGCAGAAATACTGCAGGAATGACATAGCAGCAGTTAAATGCAGCCTTCTGTAAGCTTTAAATATCCACTGGGCTTACATCAAATACATCAAAACACAACAATAAAAAACACTTTTCTGAACTTATCAATATAACTCTGTCCTTCACAGGATAAGTAAAATGGATCACTGCAAAAACTCAAAATCTTAACAAGAATATTTGTCTTATTTCTAGTTAAAGTGTATCATTTTAGTAAAAAAAAATCTCATTACACTTAAAACAAGACTCATCACTGGAAAAAACAACAGTTTTCACCTGTTTCAAGTAGATTTTCACTTGAAATAAGTAGAAAAATCTGCCAGTGGAACAATATTTGTTTGCTTGTAATAAGAAGATAAATCTTGTCCCACTGGCAGATTTTCCTACTTATTTCAAGTGAAAATTTACTTAAAACAGGTGAAAATTGTCAAATAAGTTATTTTTCTGGTGTTATTTTTCTGGTGATGACTCTAAATGTTGAAATAGCAGTAAAACCACATTCATTGATGAAATGACATAAGCGATGGAAAGGGGGGATGGAGGTTTTACAGGGGGGATGATTTTGACCATTTTTATTTCAGGGGGGGATGATTTTGACCGTTTTTATTTCAGGGGAGGATGCCATCCCCCCTCATCCCCCCTCATCCCCCTCAACTCCAGTACTGGCAAGCAGCAGAGTTAGAGAGCAGAAAAAGCGGATCTGAAAACGCAATTTAACTCATTCTGTTCACTTCATTCACTATGTCAGTGCAACAATATCAACATGGACATCCCAGTTTAACTCAAAACAGTTAAAGTCCAAATGCAAAAAGGAGAGGGAGGGAGCAGGAGAGAGAAAGAGAGTAAAAAAAGTCAAATATTTCCCTTAAACAGATTTATATGAGGGTAGGGTGATTTGATATCTTACCTTAAGATGAACTTGCATAATTAATCCATCAGTGGCTAACAGCCTCGTTAATAGCCTGACTGGGGCAACATTGGACCATCACTTGCCTTCTTTTTTTGAAAAAAAAAAAAATTGCGGGGTTGCCTGCATTCTTTTCATTTTTGTAAGTTTGTGACACTGCAGAGCGTGCTAAAAACAAGATTGATAGAAACGCTGGGACATACTGTATCCCATTTCCAGATATGAGGGGGATACAAGTGTTGGGAAAGATAACAGCTAGGGAAATCCATCATGTTGTTCTGACTTGCATTTGTAGTTATTTTATAGCTATTAAATAATAGAATAATCGTCAAAATAGACACAGAGTAATTCCATAAATGTATTTAAAAAACAGACATTTACATTTTCCCCTGAAGCCGAGGTGTGGCGGCTGCCGTACCTTCATACCCAATTGTCCCCTGTCGTGCCAAAAAGTGATTGCCTGCCAGAATCTGATTTCTCCCCTGAAAATGGGTCTTTTTACCTTCAAAAATTGATTGAAGTCCAAATACAGTTAATGAAAGGTTGTTTCTGCCTAAATATGACTTGATCTCATTCTTGAGCTTCATAATCTGAAAATCTGACGTTTTAGCGCTATCGCTCAACGGGCTGCTGTGCGCGCTCCCGCGGCGAAGGGAGAAAAATACATTTTGTGTCCTGAAATGCCCTGGATTCCCAAAACACAGCTTTAATCAGCCATGCACCTGCTGTTTATTATAACAAATGGTAACAAATGCTTGTTTTTCTGTGAGAGAGGAGCTAGTTCACACGGGACCTAGCAAAGAAGAGTAATTGTGTGGGTGTCTTCTATGCAAATGCTTGCTTTTCTGGCTGGTAATAAAGGTTCATATATCATTATAGCAAAAGCGAGTGTGTGTGTGTGTGTGTGTGTGTGATTCATTTTGGTGCAGCCGACCACTTCTAGAACCTTAAAGGGAGATTTCTACCAAAACACGCGGCCAGAAATCAGATTCTGGCAGGCAATCACTTTTCTGGCACGACGCCCCTGCTCCGGTACGATAATCCTACATTTCCCACCAGGCAAGGAGTGGTGACCACGTGTTTGGAGGAGATGGACCGAGATCAGATCCAGGACCGGGATCAGATCCAGGACCAGGAGATGGACCGGGATCAGATCCAGAACCAGGACCAGGACCAGGACCAGGATCAGATCCAGGACCAGGAGTCCAGCAGCAGGACCAAAGCGGACTCTTCCTCCGCTGGTCTGCAGGTCAGTGTTCAGGTCCACGTTCCCGCTCCTCCTCGCTCTTTCTGTTGCTGCTGATCATCCAAACACTTTATTTTATTGTCAGTAGTTTTAACTGAGCAGCAGAAAACACAAACACGTGACCTTCCCAAGAGACTTTTAAACCTGTCCACGCCTGAATATATAATATATATATAATAATATATAATCTGAATATATATAATATATATAATGATGAATGTGGCGGCGCGCACGGACGCAGCAGTCTGGAGGAGTTCTGTCCATCAAGGCAGGGGGAAAAAGGTAAAAAATTAGGAAATAATTACAGCAACAATGGTGAAGATAACATTCACACAAGAAACAAAAAGCACAAGGACAGCAAGGTACAATAAAATCAAAAGAGCAAGGACTGAGTTATGGATAAGTACAGTTTCATGGCAACCCTATTTTTATTATCAATCTTTTTCACAGATTTAAAATAGTTGGTAAAAAAATAGTTAAGGAGGGAGTATTTCCACTCCACTTACAAGTGTGAATATGATATTTACCCCAAATAATCACCAGGTTGATAATGTTTGAATATTTAGAATCCAAGTTATCCATATAATAGATAACATCATTGTAAGAAAAAACAGGAATTTCATCAATTTTTAAAGATAACCAATTATGAATGTCAGACCAAAAGGACTTTGTAAAAGAGCAATTGAAATAAAGATGTTCAATGGTCTCGGCCTCAGAAGGATCAACTTCCAATTTAAACCTTCTGTGAAACAAATCATAACAGGATAAATAGCTGATGCTATTTTAAAGTGGGTTTCCTTAATTTTAGGGGCAATTGGTAACGATACGTAAAAAGAGAAGGAACATTTTCTTAAGGGGATTTCTATATTATCGCAGACATAGCAAGAGTTAAAATCTCCCCAGTTTTTCAGCTTAAAAACCAAGCTGATGGTTTTGATGTCACATTTTTTATCTAACAGATTTATAGCCCCCACTTTTAAAGATGGCAACAAAGGAGAGACAAGAATATTGCATGCTATTCTGTATTAAGCGAAGTAAAGGAATGGGAATTGCCTTGCAGATCTTGTCATATCCTTTTCTTGAAGTAGATTTCTGTTTAAAACATTCAAAGGACAACAATAATTCATCAGAGTTCAGTAATTCATGAACAAAAGTGAGACCATTGTTGTATCAGTCAGTCTTAAACAAAGATTTTCTATTAATGGTAATACCCCTGTTATTCCATATTATGGACTTGTGAGGTGAGAAATTATGGGAGTAATGGGAGATAACTTCACAGGAAGCATAGATACTTCAAAATCACATTTAAGCAATAGAGTAATCCCTCCAATTTTATTAAATAGTGTGTTAGGAATATGGTACCATATAGATTGAGGATGAGAGATGCATTCTTTCAACCATTTCACTCTAAAAGCTGCAATAACTAATTCAAATTCCATGGCTCTTAAACCACCATTTTCATATTCTCTGACTACCGGTAGTTGCGATTTACGTAGATAATGGGTTTTGTTTCTCCATATGAAGTTAAATATCAAGGAGTTAGAGCAGTGGTTCCCAAACTTTCTTTGCCAGGCCCCCCTTTTGTATGTAACAGAATTTTCGAGCCCGACCCCAACACAGACACACACATCTCTTGCATTCAAATGTGACTGCAACTTATTTCATGTATTGAACATATGTGCGAAAATCTGTCCATCTCTGTAAAAATAGATTTTCAACCTGACCAGCTCACAGAGATTGAAACGACAACAATACAAACAGGAGCCAAAATCTGAACATTTGCTCTACAAAAATGACACCTTTAATCCCCACATCCTCTCAGTGATGTGAGTGGGCTTGCTTCATGTGTGCAACACATTTCTTTTTTTTCCTTTTTACTGTACAATACAGTATGCATTACTTTCAACATATTTTTTTCCAAAAATAACCTGCTCCCTGAGGAAAAAACCCCAGCAGCAACAGCTAAACAAATAATCAAAATTTCAGCAATTGCTCTGCAAAAATGTCAGCTTTAATCCCCACACCTTTTTAGTGAGTGTGGTGGGCTTGTTTATGTTACAGATCCCCCCTATTTCCTGTCTCTCTCACTGCACATATGTATTGAAGGAAAAATCTTAAAGAAATAAAAAAATCTTAATTTTCTTTTTTCTTTTTAAATTAATCTACCTTCCAACTTCGTCGCGCCCCCCCTGCAATAGCGCCCCCCAGTTTGGGAACCACTGAGTTAGAGGATTTTATTGCTTTTGGAGAGGTGTATAGAGAATGGCAAGTCTTGGAAACCCTTCTGTTTTGGCTAAAAGGATTCGACCCAATACAGATAAGTCTCGTGAGAGCCAATGATTAAAAGAATTTTGAATAGCTATCAATCTGGGAGTAATATTAAAATCATTTCTAATAGATAAATCTTTTGTTATTACTTAACCGAGGTATTTGACCTAATTTTTAACCGGGATATTAGCTATGTTGTTTAGATCGCTGTCATGGAGAGCCAGAAGTTAACATTTATTTAAGTTTAAAGTCCGGCCAGATGCTTTTGAGAAAAGATGTATTTTGTCGATTGCTTTAAAGACCATATTTTTATTCTTTAAAAAAAAACTGCCGTATCATCAGCAAATTGGCTGATCAAGAATTCCTTCTCCAGAATAACAATGCCTCAAGTGTATAGCCAATTAATAGCTAATAGCTAAAATGAATAATAACGGGCTAATCGGGCATCCCTGACGAATCCCCCGTTTAATCAGGAACCTTCTTGAATAGCCACGGCAGAGGGAAATACTACTGTTAATATTTCTGTAAAGCATTTGAATAACATTGCAAAAGTTTGAACCAAAACCAAAGTTTCCAAAGTCGTAAAATAAGAAGGGGTGCTCTAATGTATCGAAAGCTTTAAAGAAATCTAAAAATAAAAAGAAACTATCATGTGAGATCAATGAATTATAATCAAGCATATCTAGGATTAAGCGAGTGTGATTGTGAATATGTCTCCCTTTAATAAATGCAGATTGGATTTCATCACTTATTTTTTTATCAATTTTTTAAGTCTATTAGCATAGACATGTGATAAAAGCTTGTAATCCACACAGAGAAGAGTAATAGGCCTCCAATTATCTAAAGAGAGTTTGTCTTTGTTAGGTTTGGGAATAAGTGTGATTATGCCCCGTTTCATAGTTGGAGACATAGTCGAGTTGCTTGGACATTCCTTAAAGGCATCATGAATCAAATCTCTAATTTCAGTCCAAAAATGTTTTAAAAATTCTGTTGTAAGACCATCTGGGCCCGGTGACTTTCCAACAGGACAGGTGAGATAGCTGCGTCTAGCTCTGCTAAAGGGATTCAGCTTCTGTTATCACTTTAAAGTTATCGTCAATTTTTGGGGTCCAGCCTTTTATCAAGTCCAAGAAAGTGTTTGAATCTTGATCAGAAAACTTAGAGCTATATACATTTTCATAAAACATAGATATGTGATTATCAATCACGTCCTGGTCTACACAAAAACTGCCATTCACGTATAATTTATTTATGAACTTTTTAGCCTGTCTGTTTTTTGTATGAATAATTTTTTTCTGCGTCTTCGATCCATTTTGCCCTGGAACGGATGAAAGCTCCTTTTGTCTTATCTGTATAAAAATCATCAAATTTTTACTGCAACTGATGTAATTCAAGATTGTCTTCATCATTCAAATGAGTCTTGACTACATAAGTGGTTTATTTTAACTATAATGTCTAGCTGTTTTTTGCTCTTTGAAAAAGCCTGCTTTTTACCTTCGTGGATACTAATTTTTCTAATGTTTGAGCCATTCCCATTTATTTATCTTTAATTTTTTATGTATTTTTATTTACAGGGGTTAAGTCTTTTTGTTGCTTGATGTCACTGATCAGGGATTTAAAGGGGAAATATTATGAAAAACACGGTTTTTCTTGTTTTAACATATATAAAGTGGTCTCCCCTCACCCTGCCAGCACAGGGGAGACAAAATACCATGAATTTCTGCAAGGTCTTTGACCCCCGCCTTACAGAATCCCCCAGTGTCACGTGATTTTTTTTTTTTTTTTGAGCCGATGAAAATCTGCGCCTAGGGTGACGTCACCCGCGGCGCAGAGGTTCGGCCTCCGCTGCTGAAACCACGCCCACAACCAGCTCTCTACGCCGGCTGGAGCGGTCCTTCCTTGAGCCAGTCGGACGCGGCGCCGCGGCGGAACGGATCCGGGTTAAATCATCCAGGTTCCCGGGTGGTTTGGGAGCTGGGTCCTCGGAGGTCCGTCCCAGGTCGGACCAGCTTCACCCTCCGAGATTTTCAGCCAAATCTGTCGGTTTGATCCCCGGTAACCGACGATGCGCAGAGGATGCACCCCGGAGCCGATCTGTGCGCCGGGCGCCCGCCGTGGGGTTGCGGTTGTATGATCTTTGCAAGGGCTAAGTATTTAGCTTAGCTCCGGAGCCCCGGCGCCGCATACGGAGCTGCGGGGGCTGCTCACGGACCGGACCGTCGAGGAGCCCCGGGCTCGGGGCTCTATTAGTACCGTAATACATTTTTCTTCTGTGGTTTCAGATCTTTCAAGCACCTGGAGCTGTTCACATTCAGTAGACCCGCGGTCCTTCCTTGAGCCAGCAATAGTGCATACATTTTATTTATATATTTTAACAATAAAGTTGCCATTTGTGAAAATTCAGTGTTGTGATTTCTTTGCAGTTAACATGATTCATTTGTCTTGTAACATAAGAAGTGAAATGATGAAGAATCGGAGTAAATAACTGTGGTGTAACTGTTTAGAATTAAATTAAATATTCCTGTTTTCAGACGAGGTGACTAAAGGCTGATTTATGGCTCTGCGTTACACCAACGCAGAGCCTACGGCGTAGGGTACGTGTCGATTTAACGCAGAACCGTGGACACGCTTTGCTACGCAGCCGCTGCTCTTCTGCCCGCCCGGAGCGACGCTTTGTCTCCTCCCCTGCTACACGTCATTCAAGCAGCCAATCAGCGCAGAGCCTCATTATCATAGCCCCCCCCCGCCCTGAAAATGAAGCACAAAAAAAGGCTTTATTATCTGTAAAACCATAGACATGGCCCAGAGGCTGAATTTCTGATTTAGGTAGAAAAAACAAGCTTTAGATTGTTTTTAAGACATTCAAGGCCTGTTTAAAATATACATTAAATGCCATAATATATACCCTTTAATGCTATTGCAGAATGAGGTATTTTTTAATAGAATACTGTTAAATTTCCATTGCAACATTTTAGTTTGTGGTAAGTGAACATTGGTTGAGATAGAAAGCGTAATAACACAATAGTCAGGACTAAGACTGGATCATCAGCTGGTTTAGCCTGGATCTGCTGGTCCAGGACTAAGACTGGACCATCAGCTGGTTTAGTCTGGATCTGCTGGTCCAGGACTAAGACTGGACCATCAGCTGGTTTAGTCTGGACCTGCTGGCCAGAACGCAGCTCCCGAGGCTCCAGCCTGCAAACATGCACAAAAGAGAAAAAAGGGGGGCCGGCACAAGAAACTACAGGAACGATGGACAAAAATGATAGCTATGAGATATTTATAATAAATAAAAATGGTAATGGAGAAGAGAGGCAGGGAAAAGGAGAGGAGAAGGAGGGTGAGAGGCACCGCCCAGTGGATCATGTCGGTGCCCACCTGCAGCATAAGCCTATAGCAGCATATCTACCACCAAGCTATATTTGAGACTAACTATTATAGTTTTGTTCTATAGCTGCAACTATGACTACTGACTCTAACACACTAGAGTTTACACTACCTAGAGATTTACCAACACCAGCTAGAGGTTTACTAAACACTAACTATAGGCTTTACTAAACAGAAAGGTTTTAAGTTTAGTTTTAAAGGTGGAGGTGGTGTCAGCCTCCTTACTACGACTAAGACTGGACTATCAGCTGGTTTAGTCAGCACCTGCTGGTCCAGGACTAAGACTGGACCATCAACTGGTTTAGGTACCAAGAGGATCTTCTGGATCTCTGTCCTGAACTGGACCAGCTGCTCCGGTTCAGACCAACATGATGCTTTCAGCTGGAGCTGCTACAGGTTGGACATCTTTGTCACCATGACGACCGTATGGGATGAGTAGTGTAGATAAAAGCCAGATCCTAAAACATCCCATAACTGTGTCTGGATAGAAAAACATTAAAATACATCTTGCAGCGAAAAACCGCTTCAGTAAAGTTGTCTTGTAAAATAAAACTAAGATGTCACAGAAAGGTTGGTTGGTACGAACTGATGTGTCTCAGCAATGACTGAATAAAGATGTTATTGAAAGTTTAGGTGACTTTTATAGTTTGATATCGAGTCGGCTGCAGGTTCTGCAGGATCCTGAAAGTGTTTCTCCAGTGATAGACCGGGATCTTGAGACGGTTTCTTCACACATTTGTTTTTTAATTTCTCATGTTTGCACCTCTATAATCCCGTCGGCACAAGTTGTCTTTATTTCTGCAGCAGAGGAATCAGATCGTGATGCTTCATGTTTTAAATATAAATGTATATTGTTCACATTGTTATACTTATGAGAGAGGTGATCGCGGACATCCACCATGTGTAAGACTCAATAAACGTGTACATTGGTCTTAATCCGTCAGCATATAATACGCCTGACAATAAAGCGGAACGAAGAGCCATTTTTCCCACCAACTTCAGTTCTGGTGTCGGTACTTAAAATACAAACAAGAAAAGGAGAGTGTAATAATGCACTAACGCTGCCCATAGTGCTGAGCGGTATGACCAAAAATTTATATCATGGTATTTTTCAAAATTATATTGGTTTCACGGTATATCACGGTATTTTTTTTTTTTTTCATGCACAACTGGGTGTTAACCACATTTTCTAATGATTTGGAAAGGAATTGCTGCAGTAAATTGGCTTAGAATGGCCTATTTTACTGTCATGAGGAGGAAATATTGTAGAAAAACATTAATGTCCACACTAGTATAAATACAGGTTTGCATGGACTCTCAAAATGATGCCGTTTACAATGAGGTGGCGGCACTTATGATTCTAATGAAGTGAGAGAATCAGTCAGACAACACTTAAAGACTTTAAGTGTTGTCTGACTTGACTTTTCTCCCGCACTTCTAGTGTTACCTGTAGACGTGGTGGACGCAGATCTCAGCTTCATGCATTCTTGATATTCTATCACATGTTTGCGGCTGAGGTGGTGGAGCAAGTTGCTAGTGTTGCCTCCCGCGGCTACAACTTTAGCTTTACAACACTTGCAGATGATTGTTGTTTGTTGGACGTCGTCTTTTTTAAAGCCAAAGAATTTCCACACAGCCGACACGGCTCCTCTTTTAGGAACAATTTCCCCTGTGTCATGTTCTGGAACAGTTGTGGGACTTTTGTTTTCAGCCATCTTCACCCACATATGTCCGCTGTAAACAATGCATCTGCTAAATAGTGATGCACCGAAATGAAAATTTGTGGCCGAAACCGAAAATAATAATAAACACTTGGCCGAATACCGAACAATACTGAACATGGTTCTTCGCAGTTTTTCATTTATTTTGCCAATCTTTTCACCATTGCATAAATCAAATACATTTGATTTAGGCATGCTTTTCAAAGAAAAAAATCTTTTACAAAATTACAAGGTAGAAAATATTTATTGAACATAAAAAACTGAACATGTTTTAATTTCCCAGCATTATGTTGTTTTGGTTCCACCTCCTGGTGAATGTTAGGTAAAATTCTCATGTGGTTACTTTTTGGTTGGCCAACGATTTATGTTTGTGGTGCGCAACCGCTACGGGAGCGGCCAGTCTATTTCCTTATATTACAACGCCGTTATTAATTGTTCGTTTTTTTTCCCACTTATTCCACCGAACACCGAAAGTGTTTTTTCGCCATTTTCGGCCGAGCAATCGGTGCATCACTACTGCTAAACAGTCCTCTTACAAACAGTGTCCAGCGGCGCTACGTTCCCAAGGTTGTGTACGCTACTGTACATACTCACCGGTATTACTAGGGGTGGGTTAAAAATATCGATATATCGATATTTTATCGATATGCATGTGTAGGAACGATTATCGATACATAAATCCAAGTATCGATTTAAAAAAAAAAAAAAATAAATAAATAATATATATATATTTTTTTTTTTTTTTTTTTTTTTTAAATCGCGATTTTTTCCCCCCATTTTATCACCCAGTGCTCATACCTAAGTCAGTCCTGGGCATTGCTCCATCTACCAACCCCGGGAGGCCCTGCACTGAGCTCAAGTCTCCTCCTTACTTGAGGAGTGAGCAGGCTGCTTCTTTTCACCAGGCAGGGTGGGGTTTCTCTGGCCGGACGTGGCGCATGGAAGGATCATGTTATTCCCTTATTGTAACCAGAATATCGATATCGTATCGAATCGTATCGTATCGGAAATCGTATCGTCTTGGGACCTAGTGTATCGGAATCGTATCGTATCGGGAGGTCAGTGATGATACCCAGCTCTAGGTATTACAGTATATGAAAAATTCATATCATAAGAAAAATAAACACCGGTATTCGGTATGAACCGGTATACCGCCCAGCACTACGTCTAATACAACAAAAGTTGTCTCTAGGCGCTTTCCAGAGACCCAGAACAGATTTACTCGCAGACAGTCTTCTTAAGTGTCCAAAGAGAAAGCTTTAAGAAGTGTGCTTTTTTTTGGGTAAATTTAAGTGATTAACGATGTCCAAGTGAAAATGTTTGGGTTGTTGCCAAAAAAAAAAAATATTTTCAAGGACTAATTAGTGCCTCTTAACGGAGCCTGCAAAAATGCTGCCACTCACTCCGCCATCTTAGATCCTCTTCATTGTCAGTAGCTTTGAACTGAGCAGCAGAAAACACAAACACGTGACCTTCCCAAGAGACTTTTAAACTTGTCTATGTCCGAATATATAATATAGATGTAGACTGTAGGGAGGGCATTAGTGAATGGGATTCAAATTCAAAAGTATTTTTATTCATGTAATGAGAGAACCTCTGAATGAACATTTCCATTTGGAGATTAATAACTTTATTCTTATGTTAATGTATTGAATGCAACACAATAGTTTTAACGGTCAAGGAATGAACAATAATAATCAGGGCTTAAAGTATTCCGGCACCGTGCCGGATCTCCGGCGTATGGAGTTTTTTTTTTTTTTTTTTTCTCAGCGTGCAGAGTTTGACTGATTAAAAAAAAATATGAAAAGATGAATAACTAAAGATCTGTTGATAGGCTGTCAGTTTGAGTCAACTGAGTTCGTCTACCAATGGAATGAGAGGAAAGCAGCTCTGGCGCTCAACCAAACCCCACCGGGTTTGTGATGCGAACACCCGTCTGTGCTCGTTCATTGCTGAACATGATGTATCCTTCTCTATTGCTCAACTGCTTGTAAATCTATGTAAAAAAAATAGCGGTTGATAAAAAAGCTTTGACGAACCTGACCATTTCTAATTAGCATGCCAGTTATATGAATACTCATGGCATACATACCTGTCAAGTTTTGGATTAAAAAAATGAGGGACATTTTCCGCCACCCGCTGTTCAACCAGCCCAACCGAGGTCCAGTATTAGATTTTAAGACAGGTTTACAAGATATTTAAAACATCTACCTGTCAATCATTTACAAACTACAATTATTTGCTCTTTATTTACCTTTGTTGACACTGAAATGGTGTTGACATATGTAGTTCCTATAATACCCTAAATGAAAACACAAAGGGGAATGACAGCACATTTATTTATTTTAAATATTTTCAGTTTATATACAAATTGATTTTCTTTTAATCTGTCCTTTACTGAATTAAATGGTTGCTAATCAATAATTCCACCAATTAATTAGCCTGCCTGAGTTTCACCTGCCCATATAACATTGTGAGCTTTAAAATATTCATATTTTAGATTGTAGGTCATCTTATACCCTTTCAAACACAATGACAACTAGCAAAACTTATAAAAAGCATCCATAGTGAAAAGGAAAATATTATTCAAATGATGTAATCTTTGTTGCTTGCCAAATTGCTGAGCGCATGTGCCCCCGCTCCCCGAAAAAAAGTTCAGGCTAAGGAATTTTTTTTAACTTTAAGCCCTGAATAATAATAATGTAGGCTCATCAGTAGTAGTAACAATTAACATATCATTTACAATTAACATAAAAACACCTCAAATTGGCTTCAAATCAGACAAAACCAAATAAACTTCACCTCAATAAATGAAAGTTCAAAAGGTACAAATTATCCGTGCTGGGTTCACTGAGTTAGTCCACAAGCCCTGAACAAAGGATGCAACACTTAAGACAGCCCAGTTTTCAGGCCGTGTCCTTGTGGTGCTGCAGTGGTTCCCCAACTTTTTTGCCAGGTCTTTTGTACATAACAAAATTTCCGAGCCCGCACGCACACACACATACACACACACACACACCTGCAATTTATTTCATATATTGAACATATGTGCTAAAAAATTGTCCATCTCTGTAAATATACATTTTCAACCTGACCAGCTCACAGAGATTGAAACAACAACAATACAAACAATGGCCAAAATCTGAACATTTGCTCTACAAAAATTACACCATTAATCCCCACATTTTATCAGTGGAATTTCTATAAACAATTTATGATTTTGTTCTGAGGGTGGGTAGCTTTAACCCTTCACACTTTTGTTTTGACATATTGAGATGTTTTATGTGAATATTTCTGGCTGTCAAGAGCCATTGATAACAGAACATGCTTAACATAGCACTCAGACATAAAACTCTTCATTGTTTCACTGCGATCATGACAGAAAGCACTTGATTTGAACTGAAAAAGGATTTGTCTGGTCAACCAACAACAGGATCTAAGTCTTTTTCTTTTTCCTTACAGAAACATAAAGCCAAAGAGAGAAAAAATAGGAGGGATAAAGTCCTCACCACTTCACCAGGTCTGAAGGTCCGAAAGAGGATTCAAACTGAAGAGAAGCTGTACACCTGTGAACAGTGTGGGCAAGCTTTTACCACGTCAAGTATTTTAAGGCGTCATCAGCGTATCCACACTGGAGAAAAGCCCCACGAATGTGATCAGTGTGGGGCAGCTTTTACCGAACAAGGTAGTCTAAGGAGTCATCAGCGTATTCACACGGGAGATAAGCCTTACAGCTGTAATCAGTGTGGGGCAGCTTTTACCCGACAATATCATCTGAGGAGTCATCAGCGTATCCACACTGGAGAAAAGCCGTACAAATGTGATCAGTGTGGGGCAGCTTTTACCGAACAAGGTAGTCTAAGGAGCCATCAGCGTATTCACACTGGAGAGAAGCCTTACAGATGTGAGCAGTGTGGGGCAGCTTTTACCATGTCAGGTAATCTAAGGCGTCATCAGCGTATTCACACTAGGGATAAGCCTTACAGATGTGATCAGTGTGGGGCAGCTTTTACAACGTCAGGTGTTCTAAGGAGTCATCAGTGTATTCACACTGGAGAGAAGCCTTACAGGTGTGATCAGTGTGGGGCAGCTTTTACCATGTCAGGTGTTCTAAGGAGTCATCAGCGTATTCACACTGGGGATAAGCCTTACAGATGTGATCAATGTGGGGCAGCTTTTACCCGACAAGGTAGTCTAAGGAGTCATCAGCGTATTCACACTGGATTTAAGCCTTACAGGTGTGATCAGTGTGGGGCAGCTTTTACCAATCAAGGTGATCTAAGGCGTCATCAGCATATTCACACTGGGGATAAGCCTTACAGATGTGATCAATGTGGGGCAGCTTTTACCCGACAAGGTAATCTAAGGAGTCATCAGCGTATTCACACTGGATTCGAGCCTTACAGATGTGATCAATGTGGGGCAGCTTTTACCCGACAAAGTAATCTAAGGAGTCATCAGCGTATTCATACTGGATTTAAGCCTTACAGATGTGATCAGTGTGGGGCAGCATTTACCCGACAAGGTGATCTAAGGAGTCATCAGCGTATTCATACTGGGTTTAAGCCTTACAGATGTGATCAGTGTGGGGCAGCTTTTACCGAACAAGGTAATCTAAGGCGTCATCAGCGAATTCACACTGGGGATAAGCCTTACAGATGTGATCAGTGTGGGGCAGCTTTTACCCAACAAGGTAGTCTAAGGAGTCATCAGCATATTCATACTGGATTTAAGCCTTACAGATGTGATCAGTGTGGGGCAGCTTTTACCCATCAAGGTAGTCTAAGGCGTCATCAGCGTATCCACACTGGATAAAAAATTGTCTGTGATCAGTGTGGGGAAGGTTTTACTCGAGAGCTCAGTTTTGTTTTCAGTTTCCACTGAAAAATGTGTTTAAATTTGATTTTTCACCCGTTTGTGTTCCATTGTTCCATCATTTAAATAAAAAAGTTCTTTGTTTGCCTACTGGATTTCAGTTTCGTGCTCACTGCAAACTCACAATAAGACATCAGTGTCAGAATATTAGAAAAGAGTCACACAGTAGTGCGTTTTTATGTGGTTTTTTTCACCATATACTATTCGTGCTGGATTGAAATTACCTCTGGACCTGCAATAATTCTAAAATGACACCATGACATCTGTATTTCATTCAGCCGGTTCACACTAGATAAGTGAAGTCTGTGTTGTACTGCCCTCATTCTTTTGAACAATTCCCTTTATTTAACACTACATTTTAATATTGAATCAAAAGCATCTGAGCAGACACTTAAAGGGGACATATTACTGCATTTAATGTATATTTTAAAAAGGCCTTGAATGTCTTAAAAACAATCTAAAGCTTGTTTTTTTCTACATACATCAGAAATTCAGCCTGTGAGCCATGTCTATAGTTTTTTTTTCTGTGCTTCATTCTAAGGGAAGGGGGGGGGGGGTATGATAATGAGGCTCTGTGCTGATTGGCTCCCTGAATGACGTGTAGCAGGGGAGGAGCATAAGCCTCGCATTCAGTTACACGGATCTTAAAGCCTGATTTACGGTTCTGCGTTAAATCGACGCGTACCCTACGCCGTAGGCTCTCCGTTGGTGAAACGCAGAACCATAAATCAGCCTTTAGTCACCTCATCTTCACACAGGAAGGCTAACAACCACACACACACACACACACACACACACACACACACACACACACACACACACACACACACACACACACACACACAAGCATACAAGTGTGGTATTTAAAAATAGAGCGGGAGCAAAACTTAGTTTGATTGTGCTTTATTTAAGTTATTACATTGATCAAACCCATCGAAATCTCCATCCTCCGTTTCAGCATTCATCCGAGCCTGATCAATGAGACCAGGAGAACTGCAGCTGCGACGGGCAGAGCCCGCAGCTCTCTGGCCGCGCTCCTTCAACAGTAAATGACGGAGCCCGCTGCCCGAGCGGCAGCCGACGCATCGGCTCCCGCTCGGGCGGCGGTTCCTCCCGGAGGAACCACCGCCCGGTCTTCGGGCAGAGACGGGTCTTCAGGCTCACCTCTGCGGAGCAGCTCCACGGGAGCAGTGTCTCCTTCTCCGCTCCAGGCGCCCCGCCACGGAGCCTACGCCGTAGGCTCTGCGTTGGTGTAACGCGGAACCATAAATCAGCCTTTTGCTTGGAAGATCTGAAATGAACAGAAGAAAAATATATTACGGTACCCGTCGGGGCTCCTCACTGGTCCGGTCCGTGAGCGGCCCCGGAGCTCCGAGCTAAGCTAAATACTTAGCCCATGCAAAGATCATACTTGTAGACAAATATAAATAACATAAAAAAATAACGTTCTTACCGCTGACTCGTGTGCAGTTGCCGGGTCCGTGCTGTTGGTACTGATCCTTTTTATAAGGGTAAGTGTCGATGCAAAACCTCATCTTAACTGTCCCTCGCTGCGGAAACAGCCACCGCTGCTGAACAATGGCTGGAGCTCCAGCCGGCGTAGAGAGCTGGTTGTGGGCGTGGTTTCAGCAGCGGGGGCCGACCTATGGAAATGAGCGCCTAGGGTGACGTCACCCTAGGCTAGATTCAGAATGGCTCAAAAAAAATCACGTGACACTGGAAGACTCAGTCAGGCGGGGGGAGCAGACCCTGCAGAATTCCATGGGGTTTTATCTTCCCTGTGCTGGCAGGGTGAGGGGAGACCACTTTATATATGTTAAAACAAGAAAAAACTTGTTTTTCATAATAGGTCCCCTTTAAAGGGGACCATTTATGGCGTCTAATACCTATTTTAAACAGGCCTTGAATGTCTTAAAAACAAGCTTTTGATTGTTTTTGCTAAATAAATTAGAAATTCAGCCTCTAAACCATGTCTTTATCTTCCCATTCTCTAACCTCCTTATCTCTACTGGATTCTGAGTGGGCGGGGCTATGATAATGAGGCACTGTGCTGATTGGCTGCCTGAATGACGCAATATGCCGCTACGAAAAAATGGCGGAAGCTCCGGCCGGCGGAGTTTCACCGTGTCCTAACTTCATGCGATGCGATCGAGCGTCAATGACAAAATCAATTCCATTGCTTTATTTTCTATTGGACTGTCCTAACTGGACGCAGCGACGCAGCACACGTTTTGAGCTTAACATTTGTCGGACGCCCTGCTTCTATTTTCTTCCTGTCGCTCGCGTTGAAAGCCGGTTGAAAGCGCTGTAGGAAACAGTCCTGGATGAGGAACGGCTGATCCAGTTAGTTGAAATGAGAAGTTATCTCTATGATTCCTCCTCATTTCACTACAAAAACCTCAATAAAGTGGCAGCTGCTGGAGGGAGATGGACAGGGAGCTGGAAGTTCCTGACCGTTATATTTGCGTATTTTGTCAGGATGCTGAGCAGACGTTAATTTATCGTTAGCTTCTGTTAATGTACTCTAGCTACTGTTAAACCGTTGAGGGAGGGTAGTTAGCAAGTTCAGCACAATAATATGGCCTGTTAGAGTTGAACAACTGTGTCTTCTCAAAACAACAACTGGTGCAGCTACCACCCGCAGCAGCTCCACCAGCGGCAGCTAGCACCAGCAGCAGCTCCACCAGCGGCAGCTAGCACCAGCGGCAGCTAGCACCAGCGGCAGCTCCACAAGCGGCAGCCAGCACCAGCAGCAGCCAGCACCAGCGGCAGCCAGCACCAGCAGCAGCTCCACCAGCAGCAGCTACCACCAGCAGCAGCTACCACCAGCGGCAGCTAGCACGAGCAGCAGCTCCACCAGCGGCAGCTAGCACCAGCGGCAGCTCCACCAGCGGCAGCTCCACCAGCGGCAGCTAGCACCAGCGGCAGCTCCACCAGCGGCAGCTAGCACCAGCAGCAGCTAGCACCAGCGGCAGCCAGCACCAGCGGCAGCCAGCACCAGCGGCAACCAGCACCAGCGGCAGCTCCACCAGCGGCGGCAGCTCCACCAGCGGCGGCTACCTGAGACCCACTCCACCCACTGCTCTGCAGCCTGAGGACTACCCAGCCCAGCGAGTTGTGAAAAGACGAGTAAAAACAGTGACAAAGTAGACTCAGATAAGCCTCTATCTGAAAAACTTAGGCCTCGTAGGCCTGTAATAGAAAGTGCAGGTATTGCTACTTTGGAAATAGATGCAGCAATATTTGAATCAATTAATGCCAGATTAAGCAAACTGGATATTCTTGAGTCCTTACAAATGGAGATCCATGACCTGAAGATCAGCTTGGATTTCAGCCAAAATCAGATTGAAGATTTAAGAAAGGAAAATGTCACTCTCAAAGAAGCAGTGAATAAGGTAAAACAATCTTCCAGCTCTCTCATGCAGGATAACAAGCGCATGAAAGAAACATTGCTGGACATTCAATCCAGAAATATGAGAGACAATCTAATTGTTGCTGGCATTCAAGAGGACAATGCTGACCCTCAAACAACGGTGAGAGAATTCATGTCCAGACACCTCAAATTTTCTCTTGAAGTTGTTAAAGACATCGCATTTTCCAGAGTTCACAGACTGGGCAAACCAAGTGAGGGTAAGAACCGGCCAATTTTAGCTCGTTTTGAACACTACAAGCAGAAAGAAATGGTGAAGAGTCATGGAAGGGAACTGAGGGGAACCTCATTCTGGCTGAATGACCATTTCCCTGCAGAGATTAATGCCAGGAGAAAAGTTTTGTTATCTATCATGAAGGAAAAGAGGGCTCGAAAATGTAAAGTGGCACTGACTGTTGACAAGCTTTACAATAATGGTCAGCTGTTCCGGGACTCAAAAGTAACTCCCTGGCTCTTTTAGCATGGTTTTATTTTATGTTCTTGCCGTATGTTCTTACTGTGAGTTTATATGACTCATTCTATTACTGACATTCCCTGCACTAAACTAGGACTCCGTCCACACGTAGCCGGGTATTTTTAAAAACGAATATTTCCCCCCTCCGTTTATAAAAAAATTTGCATCCACACATAACCGAAGATCTGCGTTTTCGACCACATTCATAAGCATTCTAACCTGTAGATCATCTGCGGCTCCCGGGAAGCTGCACCTCTGCGGGCACCGTAGGGTGCGCGTCGCCGCGTACCCTACGGTTGTAGGCTCTGTGTCGGTGTAACGCAGTAAGCGGTGGTCAAGACCAGAGACCATTTATTTAATAGCTTGGAGAACAGATGCTGGATCATCTGTAGTAAACAAAAGGCGCACGTCAGAGCAGATTTGTTGTTGTTTTGGCGCATAATGTGACGTTCGAAAACGCAAAACTCCGGTTGTGTGTGTCTACACGCATCTACATAAACGGAGTTTTCAAAAATCTTCACTTTGCCCAGAGTTTTTTTAAAGCTTCGTTTATTTGCGTTTTCGTGTGGATGACAGGTCAAAACGTAGGAAAATATCTCCGGTTTAGCAGATATCCGCAGATATCCGGCGACGTGTGGACGGGGTCTAGGTCTTGAGAAGGGGCTAGCCTTAGCTCATGTTAACATATGCAGCTTGGGCAATAAGGTTGAGGAAATAGAAGGTATTGTTAGGAGTAATTGTATTAATATTCTTGCCATCTCTGAAACACATCTTGATGATTTTTTGACTGACTCAGATGTAAATGTCGAGGGGTTCTCTAGTTTTAGAAAAGACAGAAATCAGTTTGAGGAGGTGTGGCCATTTATGTACAGAATAATTTTCCTGCCAAAGCACGTTATGATTTAATGAGAGATCATATTGAAGCTCTTTGTGTACAAGTTCACGTCCCTCATCTTAAACCTATCTTGGTATGCTGTTTCTACCGTCCTCCTAATGCTGATGCTCTATATCGTAATGATTTGTGTGATATGTTTGATAGATTATCTGATATGAGTAATGAAATCTATTTATTAGGTGATATGAACATTGATTGGATGGGTCGGCCTGGTACAAACAAGAACAAGGTACTTTCTATTTTGAATGCTTGTAATCCGTATCAGATTGTCACTCAGCCCACCAGAAATAGTATAGATGGTGATGGTATCATTTTGAACACATGTATTGATCACATTTATACTAATGTTCCTGATCTATGTTCTAAAGTTGTCTCTGTGCCAATTGGTTTTAGTGACCATAATATAATTGCTGTTACCAGAAAGACAAAACTTCAGAAAATCAGAGCAAATGTTATTTATACTCGTTCATACAATAAATTTAATAATGATTGATTTATCAAAGATATATCAAGTATAAATTGGAGTGATGTATGTATTAAGGATGATCCCGAGGCTGCACTCAGTTTATTTATGTCCAAGTACATGAAGATTGTAGACAAGCATGCTCCTCTAAAAAAGTTTACAGTCAAGCATAAAAGAGCCCCATGGATTGATAACACTTTAGTGAATTTAATGACGGAGAGAGACACTGCTAAAAAGGTTGCTATAAGATCTGGATTAATTGAGGATAGACATAAGTATTGCTCTTTGCGTAATCAAGTCACAAAATTAAATAAAATGAAAAAGAAAGATTACTATAAACAGAGATTAAATAATGCTAAAATGATGGGTCGGAAAAAGAATGTTTGTCCTCCCTTTGTTGAATCAAACGGTTTTGCTCTCACTAAACCGAATGATATTGCTGAGCACTTCAATCATTTTTTTATAAAAAAAAGTATCTCAACTTAGAGAAAATATGGGTAACACTTTACAATAAGGGTCCCTTAATTAACGTTAGTTAATGCATTATTAAGCATTAATTAACAGTTTAATAATAGTTAAATAACCATTATTATGTATTACTTAACATTAATTAGCATATTAGTTAATGCATTAATAAACAGTTAATTAATGCCTACTGCTCAGAGTTAATTAATACATTAGTAAGCATTAATAAACGTTACATGATGTAATTATTTATCCTTATGTATGCATTACTTAGTATTAAGTAATACATTAGTTAATACATAAGTAAAACGTTAATAATGTCCCTAGTAATCATTTACTAATGGTGTTTATTTGGAGTGAATAAGCATTAAGTAACAGCTACCTAATACATCTAGTAATCATTCACTAATGGTGTACATGTTTACTGGATGGGCATTATTAAACAACTATTCAGAGTCTTAAGTAATCATTTCCTAATGGTGCTGTGTATGTTATCAGGTAGCTTACCTGACCTTATGAACGGTAACCTGACATAAACCTTAATAAATGTATAGGAGTGGCTCATAACCATTACTTAACCATTAGTAAAGGCTTGCTGGACCCTTATTGTAAAGTGTAACACATTTATCCCTTAGGTAACACATTATTAATGCTTAACTGCCTCATAAGCATTACTTAACCATAATTAACCATTAGTAAATACTATTGTGGACCCTTATTGTAAAGTGTAACACATTTATCCCTTATGTAACACATTATTAATGCTTAACTGCCTCATAAGCATTACTTAACCATAATTAACCATTAGTAAAGGCTTGCTGGACCCTTATTGTAAAGTGTAACACATGTATCCCTTAGGTAACACATTATTAATGCTTAACTGCCTCATAAGCATTACTTGACCATAGTTAACCATTAGTAAATTAAGCAATCACATATAAAGAAGTTTACACTTTTTATTTAAAACAAAATAAAACAGATTTTAACAGATAACATTTGTTATATGTATACATCTTATATATATATGTATGTATGTATGTATGTATGTATGTATGTATATATATATATATATATATATATATATATATATATACACATCTGTGATAACAGATACGTAACAACAATTCACACAGAGGAGAGCTTTGAACAAACATTATTTAGTAACATAATACAATAACACAGTATGATAGGCTGGCATAATTCTATCATCCTTCATTTTATGTATTGTAGCAGAAATGACTTCAGTGGCCTTTATAACCTCCTTGCATCTTTTAGCAAAGTCTGCCACCGTCTCCCCCTTCTCCACCTGATCATACTCTTCTGGAGCAGCTATTGCGAGCTCGGCAATCGCTGCAGTCGTCACAATAGTAAGTCTGTCTACTCCATACTTCTCAAAGGATTTGGCCATATTCTTCCCCATCTGGAAAATGGCAAGGACTTCCTTGTACCTCTTCACCACATCACCTGGTCCTCCAACTAATATAAACACACAAGAACAAGAAGGAATGTATCATTTGAATCATGAGATTGATGAGAAGAAAAAAACAAATCATTGTATTTTACTGTTAATGTTCAATGTGCCGCGAGACACACTTATCCCATATGTGACACCTCAACACAGTGTAGAAGGATTTTCTGGCACAACTTCACCAAGGTACATGGAAACACCAAGACACACACAGGGAATTATCAAGGCTAAATTGGGAGAAAAAGAGGGGAAAATGCTAAATAAAAATGGACACATTTGGGGTGAATCATTTTTGGAAATGAACATTCATTTGGACCGTACTGGTCCTTCTGGTACATCCCTCTATCAGCATGCAGGGCTTGAATTTTGCACTCGCCACTTGCCATTTGCGACCCAAATTCCTCAAGTGGCGAGACAGATTTTCTTGCCACTTGGCTAGTTAGAAAAATCGAGATTCCCAACTGTTGTGCCATTTATAAATCAAATTGAGATTCCCAATACTGTGCGCACCATCGCACCTTTTTATTTTTTATTCTTGATGTCAACTCCGGGTGAACTGTCTGAGTCTGACTCTGAAGAACAACTGGAGAAAATGGACCAATGCAATGTCTCAGTTTGACCAGCAGGGGACACACTGTATAGTTCCTTAAATGGTTTAGCTGGTGTCTTGTGGTTGTCTTAAGACAGGCTAGGTTGGTTGTTGTAGTCTTAATAAAACACTTTCGAGCTAATAATAAAAAGGCTGCTTGTTTTTAAATTCACTTGTTCGTTCTCATTTGGACATTTTTATCCAGCCCAGAATAAACACATTATTTATACAATACACCTGCTGCATTATAGAATATACAGACAGGACAGGATCAAAGTGTTACTTTGAAGGTGTAATGCTATATATTCCTCCATAAATGTTAGATTTACAATTAAGTAGGCAACTACTGAAATTAAATTATACAAGAACACATCATGCAATCTCATTTTCCACCAATAGTATAGTAGTACACTACTGAATGATAATTGTAGCGTATAGAAAAACAGGGTTGAATATGGTACTACGATGACTGCTATATACAAGTGATGTCGAAATACAAAAGTAAAGCAACGTTTTGGTTTTGGCTAGTAAAAAATCTGGTTGGCTAATAACTTTTTTCATCTACTAGCCACTTGGCTAGTAAGTCAAAAAGTTAATTTCAAGCCCTGTCAGCTTGTCATGAGACATTGATCTACTTGTAGGGACAACAGACACATACAGCTCAAGCCAGCCAAGAAATACGTTTCACATACCCCGCAGGCGAGAGCGATGTTTGCTTTTCTTCGCCTTTTTCTCCTTATCCTGTCAGAGCTGGATTCAGAGCTGGATTCAGAGCTGGATTCAGAGTCATCCTCACTGTCGTCTTCACTGTCATGCTGCATCTCAGATACCCTCATCGCTTCATCATCACTGTCTTCTCTTCTGGACTGTTGAGCCTCCTTGAGACATGTCAAAGCTATGGATGCAAGGATTGATAGTTGATTACATCAGTTTGATTGCTTATTGTACACAAACACCTACAACAACAAACACAGCTATGACACAACTTTTGCACCCACAGCGTACACACCCATCATTCTTTAACCCTCGAGCATCCCTTAAAATTAATATACACTTTTTACCCATAGTCCAAATTTGCCTCATTGACTACCATATCATAAAAGTGCAATAAAAATGTAATACATATTTATTTTCACTTTCACCACATAAAATCTTTTCAACAACTTCAGACCTAGCCATAGATATAAAGTTAATTATAATCTTTAAATATTATTTTTACAACTCAAAAATTTGGTTCAAAGTGAAATATATTACAGCATTGACTATGTCAATAATTGATAACATTTATTTTGATGCATTATTATTTTTGGAACAATGAGAGTTCATTTAAAAAAACTTACACTCTTTACCTTCATGTCCAAATTTGCCCCATTGACTCCCATTATAACCAAATATTTTTTATGTACTGTAATTCTTACCTATTATAATTTTTTTCAGACGAATTCCTAATAAATCTAAGCCTGTACCTTCAAAATACAGAGAAAACAGGTTTTATGTCTGGTGACCCCCCCAAAACTAGCAGGGGCAGCAGAGCTTCATCACATCAAGTTTCAGTGACGTCTCATCCATCCCGCCCCGTGTTTAGTTGGGGTCTTTCGTTTAAAAAAGTGTCAGCCTTCACGAGGTGTATTAGCTTCTACACACACCCTTTCAGTTACATGACTGAGAAGTCAGTCTTTCAAATTTACCGACGTAAACTTCTTCTTCTTCATTATTCAAGTACTGAGTCAAATATGCAGCATCTTTTTGAAAAGTTTACATTTTGTCAGAATGATGTATTTGTTATGACAACTTGAATTGTGAACTTTTCAAAAAAAGTGTCATAAAGTTAACATTAAGAGCTAACAGTTTAACGTAGATTAATCTTACCATGTTTTCCAGATGAATTTCCATTTTCCGCTTTTTTCTTGTGCGTGGTTAGCCTGGTCCTGCGAGGTGGGACGCCGAGCTCATCCATCTAGAGACTCTTCTGTAGATGGGGCCGCGGTCAGTGCGCGCAAAGAAAAAAGTGCGGCGTTCAGGCCAATTCGGAATTAAGGCTTTTAACTAAGGCCTAATATTGGTGCTCCTAATCGGGAAATTCAGAGTCTTCGTGGAGAATCAGTTTTCTGACATCACACAACAATGTCTAATGTCAATGTCTGGAACGCTTTGAAGACAGAAATGGGAGTTTTCAATGGGGAAACCCAGAGTTCTGAGGTGTCATGAACGCAACATTAGCGCGCACCAGAACTCAGGAGTTATCGCGGTGTAACCTGGGTGGAACTGCCTTGTAGAAGGAGCAGAACTTTCTGGCAGGACGGACAGTAATTTTAACAGGATAGCCATTTACCAAGCCGCACGTTTCATTTTAGGAGCACACGGCATGCGTGGGTTAAAGTTAGCAAACATGTTGAGTTAGCTGACAGAAGGCAAAAAAAACACAAACACCTCAAACTAATTGAATGGCTCCAAAAGAAAAAAATGCTGAGATGGAAAGTCAAGTGCAACCGGTGTCATCACAAAATGAAGCTGAAGAAAAAGATGGTGGATCTGTGGACCGATTTCAATGGTAGGTAACTTTGGCTAACATTGTGGGATAACTTTTTTGGTCAGTATTATTATTATTATTATTATTATTATTATTATTATTATTATTATTATTCGCCAGCTTGATTTCATGATGGACAACATTTCTGCATCCTCAAGAACCCTTTCAAGAATGGCAAAGCAACGGGAGGTCTGCGTGACAGCGATGGAGAGGCTGCATCATAGAGAAGGACAGAGAATTGGGGGAAGGAGCATTTCGTGGTGATAGATGAGTCACTTCAGACATAAAAGAAAGGTAACTTTTTTATATTAACTGCTAAAAATTGTTAGGCTGCTAATTATGACTTAGTCTTGAACGTTCAGGTCGAGACTGGACAAGACTTGAATGTCTGGGGAAGTAAGTGCAGGATTTTGTAATATGCTACCGCTGGTTGCAACCAGCTTCCTTGAAAAGGTAAAATAGGTAAAATAGGCAGGTTAAATAAGAGTTTTCTTTTTCCTGCTCCTTTCTGAACATGGATAAAGATGCAATTGTTTGCTATTTCCTTTGGTACAATTTGAATGTTTCCATGGGCAGAACAAGTAAATGAAATTAAATGAAAATCTGTGTTCGTCTTTCATCCTCAACCAATGATTGGTTAGCTCTGCTTTGCACACACCTTACCAGAAACGTCAGCAATGTTAGCAACGAAAGGCCCACCCTAAAAGACTGTTGGTTGGTTTTGCAACACTGTTTTTTTTTAAACTCACAAAACGTTTCCACCCAGACACCCGCTTATTTTTACAAAATTGAGGTGGAACTTCCCCAGACAATCATTTTGAAATATTAGAGTTTGGAAACGAGACTAGTTATAACCACATCACCAATGTGGAAAAATTAATTAGTATATTCAAAGATTCAATATGTAAAATTTGATCAGAATTTTGAGGTAAAACATTACAAAATCATGTGCAATTATCAGAAATATGTTTAGAAAGAAGAGTTTAAATGTTATGTCAAAGACATTTACCAATTGAAGATGCAAAAGGCACCAAATACAAGCACAACAGTAAAAGTTGGTGGCGAAGTGCAAATACGCGGCCTCCAGCAGGGAGCAGGGTGCGGATTTTTATTTTAAAAGTTGTACCAGCGCTCCTGCTCCATCCCGCTCCAATTTAGCTCCAGGGCCACCCATACCTGACCTACAGGTCCTAAATCATTATTCAAACTGTGGGAGGGAAGAGATCTGAAACAGAACTCATACTGGAATCTGACGATGCCAGGTTTGGGTTTAAGTGTACAACGCTGCTTTTTTGGACAGGTCTGTGAGCAAGGAGCAAGAAAATTCTCACCTGCTCTGTTTCCCTCACATGCTCTGGTCCACCATCCACATGTAGAGACCTATACTGTATTTTTTTGCCTGGTATTTGGCTGTACTTTGTGTGTATAAAAAGAGTTAAAAACTGCAAGATCTAACTGCTGTCTGAGCGTCGATCAGCTGAGCCAGAGCACAATGGGTGGGGCGCTACACAGCTGTAGCAGCATGTGTGTATGTTTTATAACATCGGCAAGAAAAAAAAAACATTGTTGATTGTCTTCTCAATCGCAGTGAAACGATTGGATTGCCGATCGACAGAAACCAAGTTGAAACAGCAGCCCATCATTTATAATGTTCATGCTTATAGTGATGAAAAACAGAATAGGACAGAATCATTCCTATAGAAACTCTTAAATTTGGCTATAGTAATCATCCATTCCATGGAAATCTTGCATTCTACTTTGTCTAATCAGATTTGTCAACTTTATTCCTGCTAACATTATACATTTATCTGACACAAGGTTAATAATCTTGTTTCTTGTTCTGTCATTTTCCCCAAAACACAGTATGGAAGGGGCAGGATGGCTGGGGGCTGGAAGCAGAGGAAGTGGGTGTTCGGGATGCTGGGGGTGCAAAGCATGCGGAGGCGGCCAGGGCGAAAACATCCAGGGAAGCCGGTGCTTCGCTTGGTGGAGAAGAGGGGGAGGAGGGAACTGGTGCCACTCATAGCTCATCATGTCAAAAGGGAGCAGACATTTCCAGGGAGGATAAACAGAGGGTAGCCTATCATACTGTGTTATTGTATTTTTATTTATTTATTTATATTTATTTATTTATTTGTTTTTATTTCAAACAAATAAAAAGTGTAAACTTCTTTATATGTGATTGCTTAATTTACTAATGGTTAACTATGGTCAAGTAATGCTTATGAGGCAGTTAAGCATTAATAATGTGTTACCTAAGGGATACATGTGTTACACTTTACAATAAGGGTCCAGCAAGCCTTTACTAATGGTTAATTGTGGTTAAGTAATGCTTATGAGGCTGTTAAGCATTAATAATGTGTTACCTAAGGGATACATGTGTTACACTTTACAATAAGGGTCCAGAATAGTATTTACTAATGGTTAATTATGGTTAAGTAATGCTTATGAGGCAGTTAAGCATTAATAATGTGTTACATAAGGGATAAATGTGTTACACTTTACAATAAGGGTCCAGCAAGCCTTTACTAATGGTTAAGTAATGGTTATGAGCCACTCCTATACATTTATTAAGGTTTATGTCAGGTTACCGTTCATAAGGTCAGGTAAGCTACCTGATAACATACACAGCACCATTAGGAAATGATTACTTAAGACTCTAAATAGTTGTTTAATAATGCCCATCCAGTAAACATGTACACCATTAGTGAATGATTACTAGATGTATTAGGTAGCTGTTACTTAATGCTTATTCACTCCAAATAAACACCATTAGTAAATTATTACTAGGGACATTATTAACGTTTTACTTATGTATTAACTAATGTATTACTTAATACTAAGTAATGCATACATAAGGATAAATAATTACATCATGTAACGTTTATTAATGCTTACTAATGTATTAATTAACTCTGAGCAGTAGGCATTAATTAACTGTTTATTAATGCATTAACTAATATGCTAATTAATGTTAAGTAATACATAATAATGGTTATTTAACTATTATTACACTGTTAATTAATGCTTAATAATGCATTAACTAACTGTTTATTAATGCATTAACTAATATGCTAATTAATGTTAAGTAATACATACTAATGGTTATTTAACTATTATTAAACTGTTAATTAATGCTTAATAATGCATTAACTAACGTTAATTAAGGGACCTTTATTGTAAAGTGTTACCGATTAATGTTTTTTTTTGTGCATTGTCCCTGTTTTAAATAAATAAATTAATTCATTCATTCATTCATTTCCTGCTAACATTCCAAGAAAAAATCATTCAGATTCAAATGCTGAAGAACCCGTGGAGAAAAGCCCATCAGGAAGCTCAGATGAGACCCAGGCAGGAACCTCAGCTGCTGCTAGCTCATCAAGCAACCAAAATCCACATGAAGAAAATAAAAGCAGTAGCTCTGAAGGTACAGCTGTCTCATTGTTTATAACCATATATCGTTTATGAATCAAAGTACTGATATTTATGCTGTCCTTACAAAATAAACATCACACAAAAAGTTCAGGAAGTTGTTTGATTTCTCTGTTGTATCAATGTTTCTTGGCAATACATTTTATACTGTTGGAAAGCCCAAAAATGCATGTTCCTTACAAATAGGGCATTTGTAAGGGAAATAAACAGGCTTTCCAACAGTATAAAATGTATTGCCAAGAAGTAATTGATACAACAGACAAATAATCTACCAAATATACACATTTCCAGACTTTTTGGTCAATGTTTAGAAATAACTTTTAGCTGATGTCTTAAAAAGTCTAAAATTAAACTATTTTTGTACAGTTTTCAATTATAATGACTTGATTTTCAGAGTGGACAAAAGAACCAGATGTTTACAAGGCAGCCAACATGTTTCGACGTCACTTACTCAACAATGCTGAACTCAAGCCAGAGTTGGTTGCAAGGCTTGATCTCGGATCCACCGAGGAGGATCGTGAAAGGGAGATTCTAACGTTCTATAAAAAAACAGGAATTGAATGGGCAAGCCCATTTTCTGTCATACTTCGTGGTCGGTATCTTTCTTTAAATATATTTTACTGCAATATTTGTAACAAGAACAGTGATTGTAACTGAAAACTATAAGGTAAAGTAAATCTTTCAACTTGCAAAATAGGCTTTATGCCCAGCTTCAAAAATAAAGCAGCTCCTTTATTTCCTGTCTTACATAATGTGCCAAATTGAATAATCCAGATGGGTCTTACTGCAGCAGTCACAACAACCATGATCAGGCACACCTGTATTAATTTGATAATACAGGTGTGCCTGATCATGGTTGTTGCAGCTCCTTTATAAAGGAGCTGCTTTAATTTCAGGATGTGGTTGAGCTGGGAATAAAGCCTATTGAAACAGATTGGCCCTTACATTTCATGCACACTCGCAGAAGTCTACAGAGTAACTCCTTGTATTTCAAGTGATGCAGCTGTTGGAGATGGGGTAAAACGCCATTTTCTTTCTATGGTAATGGCAAAAATCCAGTTTGGATTCGATCTTGACCTTGGTGAGTTTTTAAAATGTATTGTTTTGTTTGTAAAAAAAAAAACTATAAATAAATCCAATTATGCCTCAAACAAAAGTAGTGGGGTTGGATGAACTGCCTCTGAGACATTGGCCCTAAAGCCCTTGCTTTATCTCAGTTTGACAATGGAGTGCATACTGTGTCATGGTGAAAGCTTTCTTGTACATTGTTTACATAATTCTCACAAATATTCTTTAACTGAAATTCGTCTTCTCCATTCATACAATATGACACTACGTAAAGCATTATCAGTGCAGACATGCCCTTGGAGCATTTGCAATGGCACCTGCGATTTAAAAAAAACTGTTAGGATAATGCTTTTGTCTCACCTGAAATCAGCTTTTATTTGTATCTTTTTGTTTTTGACCCTCAGAGAGCACTGGCAGAACTCTTCTTTTTAATGGGACAGGTGATCACAAGGTCCCATCCACTTCCAGAACCCTGATAGATGGAGATCTTTTCAGAGTAGCTGGACGTGCCATAGGACATTCCTTTATCCATGGAGGTCCTCCATTCACTGGACTGAGTCCATCAATGTTGCAGCTAATTGTTGGGAGTAACGAGGAGTCTGCTGCGCTTGAGCTTTCTGACTGCCCTGATACTGATGTTGTTGATGTGGTGTCTTTAGTAAGTGTCACTTCAAGTTATTGCTTTATTTTGTCATGACACTACTTTTTTAAATTTGCGTGAATTGATTATTCCTATGCTAACATGCAAATATGTTACATAAAAAAGCATAGACTATAAAATTGATATACCATTGCTTTACTCTATTAATTGCAGCTTGATAGTCAGAGGGAACTGACCCCCGAGGAACGATGCACGGTGAACAACCTGGCCTTCAGCTGGGATCTTCCTCCCATCAATGTTGACAACCGGAGGTGGTTGGCAGAGAAAATGCAACAGATTGCGGTATAATAATTCAAAATTAAATCAAGTACATGTGAAAAAAATGTTTACATGTATTTGCACTTTCTAAATACATTTCTCAGCTCTTTTATTGTGTAAAAGGTATTAAAAGTAGTATAAGCAAAAATAAGAATATTATTTGTAAAACAAACTGATTCACTAGTCTAATGTATTTTTTTTTTTTCTACCAACAATTGTATGTTAAATTATACTTTGCAAACTCTGATCATATCTTTTTGTAGGTCATTGAACGGAGACGAACACAAATAAAGCAGCTACGCAGAGGGCTGAAAGACTGCAGTGTTTTCTACATGATCAAAGAGCGTCCTGCCCTAGCCCAGGTCCTTTTTCCAAGATCTGCAGAGCAAGTTATGGATTCGCAGGTAATTCGCTTCTCTAAACTGCTGACTGTTTACATAAATATCATTATGGTTATTATTGTAATTATAAAACTAGAATAAGGCTTTAAGTGTAACATCTTGGAATTCAGAAGAAATCATCAATCAGACAACAAGCCTCCATCTTTATATACAATAAAGGTTGTCTTTTCTACCCCTGGTCTTTGAAAAATAGCCCTACTCTGGTAATATACCCTTTTTAATTTAGTGTTTGAAACTTTGTGTACTACTTAGACCATCTTGAAAAGGATCATCTGGCCAATGCCCGATAGTGACAATGAGGATGACCACAGCAGCGTGGAGGAGACATGCCTGCTCACAGGCTTTTTGAGAGACTACATTGAAAATGGTCAGATTATAAATGTTCTTAGAATCTCAGAAATATATAGATCGGATTTGGAACAATGCATATCCTAGAGCTGTTGAGTATTCACATTGAGTCCATATTTATGGAAATACGTTGGTGAAAAAGTCACATTTTATTGTATAAAGTGCAAGTTTTTAAAATGACTTTATAGTGAAGTGATGTTGGTGAGTAAAGTTATAATGTCGCTCGTTCTTGGGTTTTAAAATATTTATGCTTGTATCTTTGTAGGGTCTTCTCGGGAACTCAACCAACTCCTGAAGTTTTGGACAGGTTGGAGTATACCTCCCCAGCACCTGTATGTTGAAGTTTCCAATGGAATTACCCTGCCTGTAGCCTCAACGTGCCTCACAACGCTGAAACTGCCTCTGAAGTGCCCAAATTACCACTCATTCAAAGTGAACCTCGACGCATCTGTTGGAAGTACTGAGTTTGGCTTTGGAATGATCTGATTTGGAAAAACTTACCCCTGCTTTTACGTTTCAATGTTCGTATTTATTTGAAACTCATTTCAGACTCCCAGTTGTGCAAGTTAATGTTCGTTTTTTTTTTTATATACTATTGGCTTTCAGTTAGCCACAAGGCATTACCTCTGTTTGCCGAAACGAGACTGTTTGCGGAAAAACTTTAATGTAGAAATTATAGTTTCATACACAGTTAGTGTGATATTTTATTGACAAATGTTTAAGGTTGTGGAATAAAGACAATTTAAAAAATAAAAAAAAAGTTGCCCTTTCTGCTTCCAGAATGCACCTAAAATACACTATAGCCTTTACAGGTGAACTTAATTTGACCTTATCTAATCTTTAGAATTAATATGTCCAACTGTCCTAACCCAATCAACAAAAATAACTAAACAGTATCAAATGGGAAGTTTCCACTAAGCTTAGATATGGGGAGGGGGAGACTGTCACTGCATCAACTGCTGTAGTGTGGTTGTGTAGATGTCCAGTGCGTCCAAGAAGGGAACATTGGGGTCAGGTAACCATGGTAACCATGGTAACCCAGCCATGTCCTCAGGCAGGTGTCGCTGCAGCTGCACTTGGGGAACTTCTATGCGTTCCCCTCGACCTCCAAGGTCATCAAAGCCATACGGACCATCCCAATCAATACCATGTCTGCCTCCACCTCGACACAAATAAAAGACAATTGGAATTTTAAGATTATTATACATTTTATAAGCTTTGTTGTGACTTTCAGAAAACCAAGGCTTTATTTAGATTGTCAAATACAATACAAAACCTATAGAATCTTCAAAAATTTCACTTCAACATTTTCAATCAGTTTTAAAATGTTAAGCTATGCAATCAGTTCTCCTAAACCTGAATATTGAATTTCTGTAATCTAGCCATATGATTTTAGTGTTTCTTAAAGTATAATTAAAATTTTGGCTCCTAATATGATACACTCAACTGTTTTAACATACCTGGTAGGGATCCTCAAGGTTTCTGAATGATGCCCAAAGTTGGATGGGAGACTGGCCACCTGCTGTTCTCAGGCTATGATGGTTCCAAGCATCCATGAAGAAGGCTAGTTGCCTCTGTAGTTGAGGCAGAAAAGCCCAGTGAAGTGCAAAAAGATTAGTCTCATCAGGATTCAACATCCCTTCTCTCTCCAGGTTTCTAAAGAGAACA
Organism: Cololabis saira; assembly: GCF_033807715.1. Taxonomy (NCBI): domain Eukaryota; kingdom Metazoa; phylum Chordata; class Actinopteri; order Beloniformes; family Belonidae; genus Cololabis; species Cololabis saira. The sequence goes on along the minus strand of NC_084587.1, from coordinate 2,705,031 downwards.
TGGAATGGGTCAAGGACTTGGATGTAAGCATCTCTCCATAGGCGTTCTATCCTGGAAGGGCAAGTGACATGATAAAGAAAAAAAATATGTTACAGAAATATGTTTTAGTTTCAGTGAGATAAAAGAGGGGACTAAAACATTAGTGGTTATCAGACATTCAAAGTATAGGATTTCCCCTCAATTGTCAAGTCAGTTTATTTCTATAGCACATTTGCAAATAACCTCAGTGGACCAAACTGCTGAAAAGTACAAATAATCAACAATAATTTGTCAAGTCAAAAATACAAGGCCCAAGGGGATTAAAAACATCTGTCTGCATGAGCTCTGATCAGATCAGCCAGAGAGAAAAAGCAGCGTTACACATGTTTTTACATGTAATATTTAAACTGCAAACAAAATAAACACAAAAGTAATCTGAATGTCTCAAGTCAAGTTCAGAGTCCATAACATTCAAGTTTAAGTCGAGTCTCAAGTCATTTTTTTTCCTGTCAAGTTAAGTTACAAGCCATCAAAACAATGACTCGAGTCGCCTCAAGTTCAAGTTAACAAGTCTCAAGTCCACATCTATGCTACAATACAAGCTTTGATATGGACTGAATGAATGATGAAACTGAACAGCGTGTCTGATCCTATGCACAGTTTTAAAATGAGGTCCTGGTCTTGGTAGAGTACTTGCCAAAACAAAGTATGAAAATGTCTGATATTAGAGATAAGCAAAATGCACATTGTGTTTTATGTTGGTGGGCAGAGGAGAAAAGACCATAACATCCAACAATTATGTTAATACAAAAGAAGAAATAAAACAATAAGAAAAAAAGTTTGAAAGTAGTTCTCTGGACCCTAAATGTTGTCTTAACCCTTAACCCTACACAACATTTTTCTGAGCCCTACAGTGCGGGTATTTCACTACCATTTGAGTGAAATATTACAACTCTTTCATGAAATACTGTAACCATAACATAAAAACCCTTTATAGGTTACCCTATAACCAGTGCTTAATTTGTCCATGAAGAGGGGAAGAGGGCAACCTCAATATTCTCACCCCCCTTGTCAGAGCGCACACGTGATGGCAAACCAAATTTGTTGATGGCCCCAATGAAGCTCTCCAACACAGTAGATGCCCGATTGTTTGTTGCAGCAGACAGATAAACAATTAAACGGCTGAATCCATCTATTCCACCGTGAACAACAAATCTCCAGCTGTTGATAAAAAAGGGAGAAGAAGAAAAAACATTTCTAAAATATATAAGATATCAGGCATCAGAAAGCAATTTCAAAAACGAACATACACGGCTTATTTGACACAAAGAAAGGTAGGTACTATGATAAAAAGTTTTGGAGCAGGTGAATAAACTCAGTGTTCAAGTATCTGGAAATTTTTTTTTTAAATACCGTATTAATTTGTGGTTTCCATCGATGTGCCACATTGCATTTGGTGCAGGAACAGAGTATTGCCTCCGTCTTAGTGTCCGATTGGCCAAGGCCCGCACTTCATTCCCAATTGGGTCCACTCTTTTTAAGGAATCACGTACTCTTGCAACTACAGTAACAATAGCAAATGTTCAATTTCAAAAACAAACCACATGAAACATTAACAGCACCTGAAAATAAGTGATAACACAGGTAATGCTAATTAAGGAAATATTTAATTAATGAAATGGCTTATTTAATTTAAATAATTTTATTTTTATTTATTATATATTATATCATGTTTAATCATCCTTGTTGTAAAGCACTTTGAACTATATTTTTGTATGAAAAGCATTATGCAAATAAAGTTTACTATGTTATTATTATTAAGATCAAACTGAAAGAATGTGCACTGATTTAGCTTACTGAGGACTTCATACATTCATATGTGGATAGACATTATATCGAACGTACTTTGCACTAGCAGTCCCCTGGCATGAAGGAATGACTTCATCACTCATTGCAGAATACATGTCTGACATTCTAAACAAACAAAAAATAATTTATGAAAATTATCATGGCAAGAGCAAGAAAGGTGATTTGTTAATATTTTTAACTGCTCAGTTTCACAGCAGTCATTTTGACGTGAAATTGTGTAGCTACCTTATTGTGTGTGCACAGGTGTTTGCCAGGAACCAGAGGTGTAGAGCAGCAAAATTTATACTCAAATAAGACTATTGTTACTTTAGAACAATATTACTCGTGTAAAATAAAAAGGAATCAACAAATAATTACCTGAGTAAAAGTTAAAAAAGTATTTGGTGGAAAAACTACACAGGTAACATTACTGACAAACTGCCTTTAGTTAAATGCCTTTAACTAAAACAAGAATAAATTAAATCTTTATTTTTTATTTTGTAAATACCGTATAATAAATAAAGCCAAAGGACACACATTTGTTCTTATATATGTGTAATATTATCTGCCCACAGGTGGGTAGAGTAGCCAAAAATTAAATTCAAGTAAGAGTATTGTTACTTTAGAACAATATTACTCAAGTGAAACTACTAAAGTACCAAAAGCACTTTGCATAAAACTACTCTTAAAAGAAAAATGTATTCAAAGGGTTAGTCAAGTAAATGTTATGAAGTAAATGTAACGCGTTACTAAACACCTCTGTTAGCTACACATGTGCTGCTGCATTCACATAGTCTTGGATCATCTGCTGTTGGTCAGTGTCATGGAAATGCCTGCTGTGTAAATGGATATTGACCAAACTGATGAATCCAGGTGTGCTTTACACTGCAGCAGTCACATCAATGATCAGGATTTAAGTTAACTGACACAAAACATCGAATGGCAACTTTTATGTATATTAGGGTGCACGGTCCCTTTACTACTACTACTACTACTACTACTACTACTACTAATAATAATAATAATAATAATAATAATAATAATAACAATAATCATAATCATAATAATAATAATAATAATAATAATAATAATAATAATAATAATAATAATAATACTGAGGAGGAGGCGCCTGTTACCTTAATCCAGTGCTTTGCATCCTCCGACGGATGGTCGCTGCGCATACCCCAAACAGCTTCGCTATTTCCTTCACTTTGAAGCCATTTAACAAATAGTTTTCTATGACCTCGAAAGGGATGTCGATGGCTGGTCGTCCTCGTCCCCTCTGAGCCTCCAAAGCATCAAGTCGCTCCAGGACTGAAGACAGACTAGCTAAGGCAACGTTATTAACGTCTAAATCTGTGGCGGCAGAGTACGCAGCCAAGCGCTCCAGCACTTGCTCAACGCGGTCACGGGCATCAGATTCCGATATACTATTAGAATCTATCTGGGCAGCTAATTCTAACAGAGTTTGCACAATTTCAATGAGCGCCATGAAGAACATAGACATATATACGTGTATATGTCTATGATGCTGAAGTCACGTCTACAATCCAGGCGAATATGCAGTGTCAAACGACCACAGCGCCCCCTAGCGTCATTAGATGCAGCAGGTCAGCATGAAGCTGAACGGAGCGGACCGTGACGTCACTCTCCTGCTCCGCTGGGATTGCTAATTCGTTTTCGAATTTTGTCCACTTTTTTGCGGCCAGAGGATGAAAAAGAAAAAGCAATGTCCTCTTTGTTTTCTTTTTGATTATGACATAAAATGTGCAGCGTAAAGAATACAATTAAAATGCAATTCGGATTATATATTATTAATTTGATTTTTGACTCAAATAATGCAGCTACATTTTTAAAATGAAAAAGCATTTCTGCAAATGCAGTTTAATTTTCACATTTTAGATTTAAAATTGAATATTGGTAACTATTTGCTGAGGCATGATTTGAAAATTAAATCTCAAACGTATTTTTCTTTTTAATTTGAATTAAGTACAAGAATGAGCAGTGTTGGATACGAAAATTAAAATGCAAATTGGATGATTTATTCTTAATTTTATTTTTGACTCAAATAATGCAGCCACATTCTTAAAATGAAAAAGTATTTTTGGAAATGCATTTTAATTTTCACATTTTAGATTTAAAATTGAATATTGGTAACTATTTGCTGAGGCATGATTTGAAAATTAAATCTCAAAAGTTTTTTTCTTTTTAATTTGAATTAAGTACAAGAATAAGCAGTGTTGAAGAAGAAAATTAAAATGCAAAGTGGATTAAATATTATTAATTTTATTTTTGACTCAAATAATGCAGCCACATTCTTAAAATGAAAAAGCATTTCTGGAAATGCATTTTAATTTTCACATTTTAGATTTTAAATTGAATATTGGGAACTATTTGCTGAGTCATGATTTGAAAATTAAATCTCAAACGTCTTTTTCTTTTTAATTTGAATTAAGTACAAGAATAAGCAGTGTTGGATACGAAAATTAAAATGCAAATTGGATGATTTATTCTTAATTTTATTTTTGACTCAAATAATGCGGCCACATTCTTAAAATGAAAAAGCATTTCTGGAAATGCATTTTAATTTAAATATAGTTCCTCATATGCTTCCATAAGCTGGGGGTATAATGCCGCGTTCCATTTACCTCGGAAATCGGAACTGGGAACTGGGAATGGCAGCCATCTTGGAATGGTAACTCGGGGGTGGTGAAGCTTCTCCCACTTTCCCAGTAGGAAATCCCACTTCGAGAGGCGTTCCAGTTGAAAATTACGACAGGGAACTGGGAAATTCCGACTACCGAGGACAAATGGAACGCGGCATCAAAGCTGTGGCTGCGCTGAATTCTTCAGTTGTCGTTAACACTGGGACCAGTAAAAGACACTGACGATCAGCCGACTCACATTTCCCTTTTTATTGATTCTTTCAGGTGGGTAAATGTTACATAAGCATTACTACAGTTTGTCAATATTGTTATCTTTTTATTTAGTGTACTGTCGCATTATAACGTGTATTTTGTCCGCGGTATTTGTGCTAGTTTGGTTTCCTAAACCGGGACGAGTCGGCAGCAGCTCGCCGGTTACGGTGAGTTGGTTGTGGTCAAATTAATGTTACAACTGTCAATCGGAGTCGGATGTAACGTTTGTTTGACTCAACTGATACATATATATGAGTACGATATCATTTTAGAGTGTTTTATGGTTATATTTTCTGTGTTTTATTGATTTTCTCCTAACGGTTATTAATATTCCGCCAGCTGATTAGCAGCGCTGTAGTTTACCGTTGCCATGGCAACCAGGCAGCGCGCACGCTGTAACACGTCACATGTAAACCAGAGGATAAATGGGAGAGATTATATATTATTGATGTAATTGTTGTGTGACTAAAGGCATAAGGGAATAATATAATTGTTTTATAGATAATAATAAGAATTGTAGATAAGGGCTTAAAGTATTCCGGCACCGTGCCGGTGTTCTGCCATTCCATGCTCCCTGCCAGAAAATGCTACTTTGTGGTTCTGCGCATGCGCACAGTCGATTTTCAGTGGGATTGCCACGCTAAATTGATAATATGGGATGTTGAGTATTTGATCCTTCAAAATACACTACCCATGACATGAATTGCATTACACTTTGTGAACATTATAGGTCCTTGTCGCTTGCCAGTCCGTCATTGTAAATAAGAATGTGTTCTTAATGACCTGCCTGGTTAAATAAAGGCGAATGACTGAATGAATATCAAATAAGGCGCTAGGATTGGGTTTTTCTTTCTCTTTATTGTATAATGTTCTCAAAGTGTAATGCAATTCATGTCATGGCTAATATATTTTTGATATTATTAATTTTAAATCAATATTTCAGGGGTAGCATAATTTGATAGTCCAGTAACATCCTATCAAATAATGCTCCCGTCCTTTAATGCATTCAGGTAAGATACTAATCACCTCACTGCCATTGCAGGATGAATGTCAGCATACTTATACCTCAATGTATCCATTTTAAATCAATATTTCAGGGGTAGCATAATGTCATAGTTTTGATATTTGATATTATTGTAAGGCTGGTGTAGAGTTAAGCCTTACTTGATTAAATTACTCCTTTTTGGGGTCGTGAGTAAGTGAAAAAGAACGGGGACAATCTAAAACATCACAACAGGTATGCTGACTAGTGTAACTATAGTCCCTGATTTACATCAGAATATACAAAATATATTTATAAAATAATGAACCATGAATTACCAAAATAAACTTAACAAAAATAAATCTCCTCTTACATTATTATTATTATTATTATTATTATTATTATTATTTTATATATGTTTTGATATTCTTTTCTATATGTTTTGATATTCTTACAGCCGAGGTTTGCAGACAGATCGGGATCCGAGCCAGGGTGATGGACCGGGATCAGAACCAGATCCAGGACCGGGATCAGAACCAGAACCAGATCCAGGACCGGGATCAGAACCAGAACCAGATCCAGGACCGGGATCAGAACCAGAACCAGGACTCGGAGATGGACCGGGATCCGAGCCAGGACTCCGGATCCAGCAGCAGGACTAAAGCGGCCGCTGCCGGTCTGCAGGTCAGAGTTCAGGTCCACGAACCCGCTCCTTCTCGGTCCGTCTGTCTCCTGCTGACCAACCAAACCAAAATGGTAAAGACGTGGCATGGAGAGCATTTGCATCAGTGCGATAGGAGTAAAACCATTAAAACACCATTCTAAAACAGTGACAGAGACGCCACCAGACTAGGTCTATTTAATAAAATGTGATGATCTACTGTCTCAAAAGCTGCGCTTAGATCCAGTAGCACCAGGATTGAAAGCTTCTGTGAATCCATAATTGCATCTGAGATCATTAACAATCTTTAAAAGGACTGTCTCTGTACTGTGGTTTGTCCTAAAACCAGACTGACATTTCTCAAAAATATTGTATTTATTTAAAAATGTATTTAATTTCTATGACTTTTACTTAAGAATGGTAAGTTGGATACAGGTCGGAATTATCAAGGATGTTGTGATCTAAATTGCTCTTCTTCAGAAGGGGCATCACCACTGCCATTTTACAGGCAGAGAGGAATTTACTATGTTTAAAAGCTCATACTCCTAATAACCATAAAACCATTATAAAAGTGATGTGGGAACGGGATCTAAAAGGCAGGTTGTTGGGTTTAGTTGAGAGAAAACCCGACCGAACATCTTTGCATCAACCAGGACAAAACACCCCTAGTGTTTCCTCAGGTAAAAGCAACAATTCAGATCTGTTAAAAAAATGAAATAACACTTGTCAGTTATCAAATAACACTTGACAACAAATGTTTTATTCTGGGAGAAAATATCATTGGCATTGGCAGTAAAGGAGTAAATGATAGCGAGTTTAACCAACTCGGTCCATTCCACCACAGCCTGTCATTTACAAGTGTCTCTGAACTGAGTCCACCAGTTCCGTGATCTGCAGGATTTTCTTTTCCCATGCAATGTCTCCAGTTCTCCGGCGGCGTTAGACTCTGGATCTCTGCTACTCTGTTAGCCACAAACAGCTTCCATTTGCTTTGCTGTGCTCTTGATCCAATGAATGGTGATCATCGAGTCAGTCCAGAAATGACACTTAACATTGTTCAGACTCAACATCTTGCTCAGATAATGACCAAGTCTGGCACAGATGAGAGTTCCCGGCAGTTCCAGTTGGGGCAAAGTTACCCTTTTTAGCGGAGCCACTTTAGTTTTAGCAGAGATTAAACTCACAGTGATTGTTCCATCCGGCTTGGTTGTGCGTAAATACGCAGCGGCACAGTAGACTCGTTCACTAGCGGCACAAAACACATGAATTTCTAGCATTTCTTGGGAATTTAAGATTGAATTAAACTAGAGATGCACCGATTGATCGGTATCGGGCCGATAATGCCCCTATCGCTTTTGATCGGAGATCGGAAAATAATAGTTGAGAGTGGGCCGATCTGATGACGTTTACAACAACAAACCGCCGCCTGCGCTGCGTTCCTACACCTCATACGGAGCTGTCCTGAGGGGGCGTGGCCGGCCTCGCCGGTACGGGAGTTTTACAATGTCTGAAAAGGACAACAAATTTACAGTTTGCAAAGTGTGTGCAAAGGAGAAACCCCGAGGAGGAATGTTCTAAAATTATTTCAACACAACAAAGCTGATAAGACATTTGAAGGTTTTTCACACGAAGGAGTATATTGAGTTTTCAAAGTTGGCTGCATCTAAGGCAGAGAAAGAACAGGAGGTGCAGCCACGCTGGTAACTCAGCTGAACATAACAGAGACCTACACTGCCTTGCAAAAGTATTTGGCCCCCTTGAACTTTGTGACCTTTTGCCAGGTTTCAGGCTTCAAACATAAAGATATAAAACTGTAATTTTTTGTGAAGAATCAACAACGAGTGGGACACAATCATGAAGTGGAACGAAATGTATTGGATATTAAAAACTTTTTTTAACAAATAAAAAACTGAAAAATTGGGCGTGCAAAATTATTCAGCCCCCTTAAGTTAATACTTTGTAGCGCCACCTTTTGCTGCGATTACAGCTGTAAGTCGCTTGGGGTTTGTCTCTATCAGTTTTGCACATCGAGAGACTGAAATTTTAGCCCATTCCTACTTCAAAACAGCTTGAGCTCAGTGAGGTTGGATGGAGAGCGTTTGTGAACAGCAGTTTTCAGTTCTTTCCACAAATTCTCCATTGGATTCAGGTCTGGACTTTGACTTGGCCATTCTAACACCTGGATATGTTTTTGTGAACCATTCCATTGTAGATTTTGCTTTATGTTTTGGATCATTGTCTTGTTGGAAGACAAATCTCTGTCCCAGTCTCAGGTCTTTTGCAGACTCTTCCCAGTCCCTGCTGAAGAACAGCAGGCCCAAACCATGATGCTGCCACCACCATGTTTGACAGTGGGGATGATGTGTTGAGGGTGATGAGCTGTGTTGCTTTTACGCCAAACATAACGTCTTGCATTGTTGCCAAAAAGTTTGATTTTGGTCTCATCTGACCAGAGCACCTTCTTCCACATGTTTGGTGTGTCTCCCAGGTGGCTTGTGGCAAACTTTAAACAACACTTTATATGGATATCTTTAAGAAATGGCTTTCTTCTTGCCACTCTTCCATAAAGGCCAGAATTGTGCAGTATACGACTGATTGTTGTCGTATGGACAGAGTCTCCCACCTCAGCTGTAGGTGACCTCTGACCTCTGCAGTTCTTCCAGAGTGATCATGGGCCTCTTGGCTGCATCTCTGATCAGTCTTCTCCTTGTATGAGCTGAAAGTGTAGAGGGACGGCCAGGTCTTGGTAGATTCTCAGTGGTCTGATACTCCTTCCATTTCAATATTATCACTTGAACAGTGCTCCTTGGGATGTTTAAAGCTTGGGAAACCTTTTTGTATCCAAATCCAGCTTTAAACTTCTCCACAACAGTATCTGGGACCTGCCTGGTGTGTTCCTTGTTCTTCATGATGCTCTCTGCGCTTTAAACGGACCTCTGAGACGATCACGGTGCAGGTGCATTTAGACGGAGACGTGATTACACACAGGTGGATTCCATTTATCATCATTAGTCCTTTAGGTCAACCCTGGATCATTCAGAGATCCTCACTGAACTTCTGGACAGAGTTTGCTGCACTGAAAGTAAAGGGGCTGAATAATTTTGCACGCCCACTTTTTCAGTTTTTTATTTGTTAAAAAAGTTTGAAATATCCAATACATTTCGTTCCACTTCATGATCGTGTCCCACTTGTTGTTGATTCTTCACAAAAATTAAATTGTAGTTTTATATCTTTATGTTTGAAGCCTGACTAACTAACTACAAAAACGACTTCTGGTTTTCTACACTGAATGTATTGTCCGTATCTTCTTCTCGTTCACTACCGTTTTGACGGGTGAGCTGCAAAGCCATTTCTTCTGGCATCATTTTCATGAGAATTGGGCAGAGCAAATTGCCATAAGTGTGTGAGACTACTCCCATTGAGCCTAAGCAGCGTACTTGAATCTCCATGTCATCATATAGTCTGCGTAAAGCTGCTACATCACAGGCCTTTTTAACTGGAGTCAGATTTAACAATTTATTCATATGTGCATTTATGATAAGAACTTTATGACCAAATTGTCTGTAAAGCATTTTTCTTGCGTTGTCATAACTTTCGTCTGATAAAGTCCCATAACTCAACCCAGTCTCACATAAAAACGTACCCTGCCTACGTTGGTCCAAGTGCAAAAACTTAGAGGGGTTACAATAATAGCCCTTGAATTGTTACATTGTTACATTTTTTCTGCCTATTCGTTTTGCGTCCAAGTCACGTGAATTTCAAGATTCTGGCCGTGACACCAAAAAAAATGGCGGACATTTCTCATTTTTTAGTGAATAAAATCAATATTTGGAGTTAGTTTCTGCATAAAAATGCGTTTTGATTACATTTAGCGAGAAATATATATTTTACTTTCATAATATTCACTCAGTGATAGGGGTGTAACGGTACACAAAAATCTCGGTTCGGTACGTACCTCGGTTTGGAAGTCACGGTTCGGTTCATTTTCGGTACAGTAAGAAAACAAAAATGCAAAATATAAACGTGCTAGTTGTTTATTACACACACACAAAATAACATTGGCTCAGACTTAAAAAAAAAATATCTCCCTGATGTGCAAAATTGAACAGTTGCAACACTGAACAGTTTAAAGTTGTTGCTCAGATTAAATAACATTTATAAGGCTCAGACTTATAAACAACAAAATCTTAAATCTTAAAAACAAATCTTTTCTACATCAAATGTGCAAAATTGAACAAATGCAACACTGAACAGTTTAAAGTTGTTGCTCAGATTAAATAACATTTATAACCCTGCGTTCACACTGAAAGCGTCACGGGCGTCCCGACGCCAGCATCTCGCCGCTTGGTGCATTCACACTGAAAGCGTCAGTGCCTGCAGCGGGGCGGGGGTGGGCGGGGTTTCAAGCTGCGCTGCAGAACTGAAGGGAACAGTGGGAACAGCCTACACATATAGCGTACACATCTTAATTTTCCTATTTCACCATAGATCACACTTTGGGACGCCTACTTTATATTTTAGCGTTTTTTCCGCGTAGATAAGAGTGAGTTTGATGCTCCTTAACAAGTTTGGTCCGCGGATCAACATCAACCCAGCGAGCCCTTGCTCCCGGTGGCTGATTTATGGTTCCGCGTCACACCAACGCAGAGCCGACGGCGTAGAGTTCGCGGCGACGCACACCGCACCGCGACCCTACGCCGTCGATTTAACGCGGAACCATAATTCAGGCGAAGCTGCAGTCTGTCTGCGCTGATCACTGACGCACCGAGTCGGAGCGGATTTGGTCATGATGTTTAACCTGTGTTATGTGATTAATAAGCACGGGTTATTGCCAATACTAGCGGCATTAGCCATGACGTCGGCTACAACTGTTGCTTGTTGTTTCTCGGTGTGAGCGCAACTGCATATGTGCAGCTGCAGCAGCGCTCTGCTCTACAACGTGCGGCCCTCTACTTAATATGTCCGTGTGGAAACTCGTTCGGTACGCCTCCCTTCCGAACCGAACACGCTATACCGAACGGTTCAATACAAATACATGTACCGTTACACCCCTAGAATTTACATATTCACAAAATGTTCAATAAGAGTTCACATGATCACATGACGGTAGCACAACACCTCAGACACGTCAGATATTTTCCTCCCAAACAGATTGATCAATGCCCCAGCATTTTTATGCAAACCTCCAGATACTTGGCCTAAACCTTGTATGTTGTATCTGTTGATGACCAAATTGATTTGAAACAATCTGTCTGTTACTGTGTTAACGTTGCTGTTACTGTGCCAAATCCTGACTGTTTCAAAACTTACCAAGAATTACTGGATGCAACTGCCCAGTCTCTTTCCAGACAGACCACTGTAAATCCCTCTGCAGCTGAATTTCTGAATGCTGAACAAGAAATCCTATAAAAAGGCACAAAACAATAGCTTTTGGGAGGACATAGCCTGTCTCAAATCACACAAATCACTTCCAACACACAGTTGCTTACTCTGTTTAGCCCAAACTTCTGTACTACATCCAATTGTACTGGATCCTACTCACAAGGTGACACAATAAATCATTAAAGATTATAATGAGAGATTGTGTCAGGATGGTTTAGAAAGGATCTTTGCTGAAATAAGAAGAACATTTTGGATCTTGAGGGGCGCAAGGCCGTACATAGACATCAGCAGAAGTGTGTTTCATGTCAAAAAAGGAGAGCTGGTGCCTGAGGGTTCAGCCAATGGGTCAGCACCGCCCTTTCATTAGGTAAGAAAAAGATGACACAAGGAAAGAGGGGGGGGGAAAGCATCTCCCACACTATGTCCTGTCAGAGGACACAGTGTGATATTACAAAAAACACCTTAGCAAAAGAAATGTAATGCACTCAGATAACTTTATACCCAATCAAAAAACCTACATTGATCCGTACTCTGTTCATTAACAACTACAAGATTTCTCCACACTAGTGTTTTCAAATAACTGCCTGAAAGAATTTCTTTATTAATTCCTCACACATTCGCATAACTCCCAATTAATTTTTTTTTATTGCACCGTTTATGTTTAGTCACTAAATGCTTATCTGTGAGATATTTGGATCTTATAAGGACTTTAGACTTTCAATTTTATGAATTAATTTCATAATTTTAATGCCCAATGAATTTAATTTATTTGTGTTTTTAAATAAGCTAATTGAGCTGAAACAGTGGATGAAATCATATTTGACATATAAGACCAGAGGCCTTCATGCTGCTTGTCATGTATGTTCATTGAAAGTAGCAACAAATAAATTCAGGTTGCTGAAATGTTGTTTTTGTCTCACGTCGCTTGTTTTGGGGCTCGTTTATAGCCCAAATTTTTCCTTTTTATGACATCTCTATCTTGATGAGGACTTGTTTATGACATCACATTTGTCAGGTAATAAAACTGAGTTTTCACATACAGTTCTGAAGTCAAAACTGTTTTAAAGACAAAATTTCTAATGAAAGTTTGAGATCAGTCATCTCAAGTGGCTTCGGTAAACAGTTGATGAATGTGTTCTAAGGGTTTTTGTTTCAGCAGCTTTCACCACTTACACTTTTGTTCTGACCTACCGAGATGTTTTATTTGAATGTTTTTGTCTGTAAAGAACTAGTTGTGACAGGACATGGTTAATATGACCCCTAGAAAATAAGGATTCATTGTTTCACTGCAAAGACCATGATAGAAAGCTATTAAATACAACTGAAAAAACCTTTGACAGGTCAACCGACAACGGGATCTAAGTCTCTTTCTTTTTTTACAGAAACGTAAAGGGAAAGAGAGGCCCACAGGTTACCCCTGTGATCAGTGTGAGAAAGTCCTCGCCACTTCATCATCCTTGAAGGGACATAAGAAGATTCACACCGGAGAGAAGCCGTACAGATGTGATCAGTGTGGGTCAACTTTTGCCAGATCAGCTTATTTAAGAATTCACCAACGTATTCACAATGGAGAGAAGCCGTACAGATGTCATCAGTGTGGGGCAGCTTTTACTCAATCAGGTGCTTTAACTACGCACCTACGCATTCACACTGGAGAGAAGCCGTACAGATGTGAGCAGTGTGGGGCAGCTTTTACCACATCAGGTGCTTTAACTACGCACCAACGCATTCACACTGGGGAGAAGCCGTACAGATGTGAGCAGTGTGGGGCAGCTTTTACTAAATCGGGTGCTTTAACTACGCACCAACGCATTCACACTGGAGAGAAGCCGTACAGATGTGAGCAGTGTGGGGCAGCTTTTACCATATCAAGTACTTTAACTACGCACCAACGCATTCACACTGGAGAGAAGCCATACAGATGTGAGCAGTGTGGGTCAGCTTTTACCACATCAGGTGCTTTAACTACGCACCAACGCATTCACACTGGAGAGAAGCCATACAGATGTGAGCAGTGTGGGGCAGCTTTTACCACATCAGGTGCTTTAACTACGCACCAACGCATTCACAGTGGTGAGAAGCCGTACAGATGTGAGCAGTGTGGGGCAGCTTTTACCACATCAGGTGCTTTAACCAAGCACCAGCGCATTCACACTAGAGAGAAGCCGTACAGATGTGAGCAGTGTGGGGCAGCTTTTACCACATCAAGTGCTTTAACTACGCACCAACGCATTCACACTGGGGAGAAGCCGTACAGATGTGAGCAGTGTGGGGCAGCTTTTACTAAATCGGGTGCTTTAACTACGCACCAGCGCATTCACACTGGAGAGAAGCCGTACAGATGTGAGCAGTGTGGGGCAGCTTTTACCACATCAGGTGCTTTAACGAGGCACCAACGCATTCACACTGGAGAGAAGCCGTACAGATGTGAGCAGTGTGGGGCAGCTTTTACTCAATTGAGTAATTTGAGATGTCACCAACGTGTTCACACTGAATAAAATGTGTGTATCTGGAAATCTGGTATAATTGTAATAAGTTCAGTTTTATATTATTATTTTTTTTAATAGTTCTGCTTCTGGTCGTAAATTAGTAACCTTTTTTGTAATGTTTTTATTGTAATCTAACATTTTTCATCATTGTTCTGTTATTGTTCTGTTCTGAATAAAGTTATTCGTTTTTTGTTGGATTTCAGTTTCCTGCTCAGTAACACCATTGTAAACAAACAGGAAGTCAATGTCAGAATGTTAGAACAGTGTCCCACAGTGGTGCCTTGTTCATGTGATTTTATCACTATAGATGAATGATGGTTCTTGATTTAATTTTATCTGAGGGATGGTGTCATTAGTAAAGCACTGTTTTCTTACCTCTGCTTCTGGGACCAGCTGGTCAACTCTAAAAGTGAGTGAATGCTGTCATAGACTTAAGGCTGAATTATGGTTCAGCGTTAAATCAACGCAGAGCCTACGCCGTAGGGTACGCAGCTACGCAGGAGGATCTCCGTAGCCTACGCCGTAGCCTGACGTGCACCTCCCAAAAAATGTAACTACGCGCGAGGCGACGCAGACCCAACGCAGACCCAACGCAGACCGAGAGGGCTGTGATTGGTTTGCTTGGTAGCAACGCATTTCCGGTTCGTGAAGCAGTCGTGAACTTTCAACGCTCTTTTCTTTGTGTGTGTGTGATTTTTTTTTTTGGGGAGGTTGTTTTGGGTTTTTTAATAGTTGTCCTTATCTCTTTGATCCACTGTGAAAGACTGGAAGCTAAACAAAGTATCAACTAGCGCTCTGGGGGGGTACTGCACCACGGCGAAATGGAGTGACGGAGAAGTCCGAGGGTTCACGACGGCAACGGCGTAGTCTCTACGTTGGTTTAACGCAGAACCTTAAATCAGGCTTAACAAAGATAATGACAATTTAAACATTTTTTTTAAATCGTGTGAATAAAATGTGTGTCTGAAGGATAAGTTATATGTAGTGGAGCAGGAATTGGATCAGTGACTGTTCACAACAAAGACCCTAGCCCTGGTGGCCTAATGTTTAGGCACTGGGCTCCTCTTCTGAAATCATCAACAATAACATCAATAACAGTCATCCCTCGTTTGCTGCTGTGGACCGGTTAACAAAAACTCCTGTGTCAGTAGCATCTAAACTCCAGTTCAGCAGTCAGTCCATCGATATCAAGTCCAGTAACATTATGGCTCCAATTAAAACCAATTTGGACAAAATGACACAATTTCACGCAGTCAACTACAAAAACCTGGAGGATATTATGGATCAGCCAGAAGCATCAGGGGTTTTGGTTCCCTTTGCTGTTGGGCTGTAATTCAGACCATTCACTCACCACCGGTAGATGATTGTTCTTTCCGGTATCATTGTTGCTGACTCAAGATGGCCGCCGATGGTGATTGTGAGCAGATCTTGGCTGCCCCAACGCCACCAGATGACAACCCGGTATGTTCAGACACTAATAAGGAAATTGTTAGCCTCAAGGGAGACATCCGGATACTGTCTAACCAACTAAAATCCAAGACTGAACTGCTTAATTCACTTTTGGACGTGGCCCATCAGCAGTCCATGCATATCTGGCTCAAGAGGCTCAAGACCTTCCTTTTAGTTTAGCTTATAACATGATTTTTTTTTATTGTATTAGGGTGGTTTAGTTTTTTTTGTTATCTAGTTATTTATCATTATTTTAACTACTTATTTTTCAATCATTCTATTATGTACTTATTCTTTTGTATTAAAGCAGCACAATGTAACTTTCAGCTTTTGTTGAGTTTGGCGGCTCCTTTGGACCAAAGCGGTAGTGCTTTACCAGAAAGAGCACTACATTTCCCATGAGCACCAGCGCGTACTGCCGGAAAACTCCTGTCCCCGTCGCTGCATTTGTTTTGATGAGAGAAGATGGGACAGACTTTTCAAAACTACTTTTCTGTTTTCAGCGGTCGTTTGCAGGATGGATAGTGAAGAGGTAATGTATCTATTTTTGGTTAAACAATATAATAGGACGATGTTGAAAATCACTAAGTTCAACTTGGTTTTATTAAGTTGTTTCAGCGAGATAATGGTCCCACAAACTCATACGCTCTGCACCTTTTTCCTGTCACGTTTTTTAGAGGGACTTCGTCATAAATTAGTAGTCCAACATACTTACTGACAAAATAAAAAAATACTTTATAACCTGTGAATAACTGAATGCCCATTCCTTATATTTTGCAGATCAGCCCTGCACAATTTTACAGTTCTCAGGAAAAATACTAGAAATGTTCTATACATTTTCTTTGCATTGCATTATTTCCTCTAGTGCTGTAATTCTATTCAATTGTATTATTATTTTATAAAGCTTCCTCATTACGAATTACACAATTTTCTGATCACTATTTCAGTGTTTCCTTTAGGAATTTGCTGAAAAGTGGGGGCATGCTTCCCGGGGGGGTGGCGGCGGCGGCGGCGGCGGCGGCTGCGTAAATGTACGGCGTACACAAATGACCACTTGACAGCAAATGTAACTTTCAAAAACTATTTATTGGCTTTTATCCCTGAACAATAAATAAATGTTACTTCAACTTCAACTCTAACCAGTTGAAAATGTAAAAAATAAATAAAAACAATAACATTAAATAAATAACATGTAAACATCAGCTAGATGAGGCTGTGTAGACTCAATGACAAAGTTTGCACCCAGGCTCAGAGCACTTAATTTTCCTTGGCTTTTTAAAGAAGAGCTCTAAGGCTCTGTTGTAGGGAAATTCTCCCAGAGGTGGCCCATTGATGCTTAGCAGCATACATGCTGCAAGATGATCCCCCTGCAGCCTGTTTCTCAAGTCAGTCTTCACCTACAAATAGAAACAATAATGAGATTGTTTCTCTCAATTTCCTACACCCTAATCATTTAAAATTAAATAAAAAAAAACAAAAAAAATTAAAATCCCAAAATATATGTACCGTTTCTGATTGGGTGGGCTCTGCGCATCTTTTTTAGACACAACAAAGAACGCATACCGCAAAAGTTGTGTCTCGGCGGAGGGACCCGGCGTCCCAGCAAAATGAGAAGAGAAAAAAGAGAAGTGTTCCGAACAGCAGACAGCGCACACACTAAAGGCTGATTTATGGTTCCGCGTTACACCAACGCGGAACCCTATGCCTACGGCGTAGGGTTCCGCGTTGGTGTAACGCGGAACCATAAATCAGCCTTTAGTGCCTGATTTATGCACTACGGCGTAGGGTACGCCGTAAGGCTGATTTATGGTTCCGCGTTACAACAACGCAGAGCCTACGGCGTAGGGTACACGGCGACCCGCACCGTACGTGGAAATGCGGTCTTTTTTTTGCTATTAAAACATGATTTGTAATGTGAATTTGCAACACTTAAAGGAGCATGAGGCTCCTTTTAAGAAATGAGACTCTATAGCGCCACCCTTTGCCACGACGGCCGCCGGGGGTAGAATAGAATAGAATAGAATAGAATAGAATAGAATAGAATAGAATAGAATACTTTATTGTCTGTCCCAATGGTGACAGAAATTCCTCTTGGACAGGGCTCACAACCACATTCATACATTCTCATAAGGACACGTTACAATATAAAAAGAATAAATACGTTAAAAACAGTAAATAAGTTAAAACAGACATGACAGTGCCTGTTAAAAGTGCAACAATCTATTTGATAGTGTTCAGAATGGTTGTGGCAGATGGAATGAATGACTTTTTGTAAATGTTTTTCCGGGCCAGTGGAATTCTATACCTTCTGCCTGATGGCAGTAGTTGAAATGAGTGGTGAAGGGGATGAGAGGGGTCTTCTGTGATCAGAGTGGCCTTCCTGATCACAGAGCGGTTGTAGAGATCAGACAGGGGGGGGTGTTGTGATCTGCATATTTTGCTGGCCTGGTTTATTATTTGTGAGAGTCTGGTTTTGTGTTTGATGGTGAGCAAGTTGTACTAGGATGAGATGTTGAATGTAAAAATGGATTCAATGAGTGAACGGTAAACCAGAATTAAAATGTCTTTGCTGATGTTGAATGTCCTTAGATTCCTCAGCAGGTGGAGACGCTGTTGTGCCTTCTTGTAAATACCGTCCGTATGTTGTGTGAAGGACAGGCAGGTGTGGATCTCAGTCCCCAGGTATCTGAAGGACTGGACCTGCTCTACCAGCTGCCCCTGGATGCTGAGTGGCTGGAAAAGAGATGGCGTTATTGCTGCCTTGCTTCTGCCTCCACAGCACAGCTCCTTTGTTTTGGCAATGTTCAGCTGGAGTGAGTTCTCAGTGAATGTTTGGACCAGGTCGCTGACGGCCTGCTGGTACTGAGTCAGGGCATCAGAACCAGTCATGTGGGCAACCAGTGCCATGTCGTCTGCATATTTAAAAAGTGACATTCCTTCTCTGCTACAAGAGATGTTGTTGGTATATGCAGAGAAGAGAATGGGAGATAAAACACAACCTTGAGGAAGCCCTGTGTTTAAAACCAGTTTGCTCGATTTAACATTTTATTACAGAAAATAAAGAACTTTATCACAATATTCAAATTTTCTGAGACAGTCCTGTAATATGGTTGAGTCAGTTTCTCTAATTGGTATAGGACGTTGTGCGTCAGAGTTGAATGTATAGTATTGATTTTTTTGTATATTATTGATTTTTTGATGATAATACTCTAAGGGCCTGATTTACTAAGATCCTAAATAAAGAGTACTAAATTGCGTGTGCACTGAAAAAGTTTGCACGTGCTGTTGTTGTGTGTTTTGCGGGTGATCAACTAAGAATGCTTGCGCAATTGATAACAGGCGCTGTTAGAGCCATTTGTCGTGTATAGAAGGTGATTAATAATTTAGATTTTAGAATATTTGATTAAGTGTATTTAGAATAATATGCAGTTTAATATCAGTTTGCAAGGTGTTTGCCTAATAATATTAATAACTGCAGCTTTCTCATTGGTTGCATATATGCCACGTGATGTACGTGTATTATTGTTTTTTTTTGTGAAGCTATGTAACCGAGAGAGCACACTAGTTTTTGACCGTGCTTGCACGAGAATATTGTTTTTTCATATAATCGCACAGTTTTTCTGTTTTTGTTGTTGAAAGTAAAGTTTTTCACTAAACTTTTGAAAGAAGAACACGGACTGTGACTTTTATTTGAAGTACACGTCAACTACATGCTCGGAACCATAGCTAAGTGTGCTTTATCAGGAATTAGACGGAGTCACACTAATATAAGTCAAAAACTAAGCTTGCAAAGAGAATTGCGCACAAAAGACGGATGCCTCTAGAGGAGAAGAGGATTGTAAAAGAGAGTCTTCACTTACCAGTGATAAAGCCAAGCCAGGCGCACCTTCTGGACGTGGATAAGCCGCAAAGTGAGTAACGGGGATTTCCGTTCCCATTGCCAACGGGACAGTCGCCCAGCCAAGCTTGAAGACGTAATGCACACGAAAATAATGCTCTTGAAAGATTTCAAGGAAATATTAAAGAGCGAGAAACTGTCGTTGTGAGGCAAACAGGACCGTTTGTGTGCATTAAAGTTTACCGACGGGAGCGACCGTTAAGAATGGACGTTGCGGCGGACGGCCACAAGAGGGCGCCAAAGCCCACGGCAAAGGCCGTAGAAGAAAAACTGAACAGGCTTAAAGGTGACCTATTATGGCATTTAATGTATATTTTAAACAGGCCTTGAATGTCTTAAAAACAATCTAAAGCTTGTTTTTTCTACATAAATCATGAATCCAGCCTGTGGGCCATGTCTCTAGTTTTACCGCTTCTAACCCCTTTTTCTGTGCTCCATTCTAAGGGAAGGGGGGGGTATGATAATGAGGCTCTGTGCTGATTGGCTCCCTGAATGACGTGTAGCAGGGGAGGAGGATAAACCCTCGCTCCGCCAGAGCAGCCCGAGCCTGTAAATTATCACAACACTGAATTTTCACAAATGGAAACTTTATTGTTAAAAAAAATAAAATATGAGTTGTAGCCTATATAAATAACATTTATGCACTATTTAAGCCGGATCTACCCGGCGGATGCTGAACGCTGCCCCGGAGCCACGCCGGGCGCCCGGGAGCAGCGCTGCTGGAGCAGCGCGCATCACAGCGGCTTTAACCAGGGAATCTGACCGGTTCCGACCGGCCGGGACCGCAGGAACCGGCCTGGACTGGTAGCAGGGACTCCCGGGGGCCGACCAGCGGAATTTCAGCCGGATCTGCCCGGCGGATTCTGCGCGACGGGCGCTGCAACCCCACGGCGGGCGCACAGATACGCTCCGGGGCGCATCCGCGGTGCATCGCCCGTTACTGGGGATCAAACCGACAGATTTGCCTGAAAATCTTGGAGGGTGAAGCTGGTCCGACCTGGGACGGACCCCCGAGGACCCAGCTCCCAAACCACCCGGGAACCTGGATGGTTTAACCCGGATCCGCTCCGCCACGGCGCCGCGTCCGACTGGCTGAAGGAAGGACCGCTCCAGCAGCGGAGAGAGCTGGTTGTGGGCGTGGTTTCAGCAGCGGAGGCTGAACCTATGGAAATGAGCGCCTATGGTGACGTCACCCTAGGCGCAGATTCAGAATGGCTCAAAAAAAGGTCACGTGACACTGGGGGACTCTGTCCGGCGGGGGTCAGAGAGCTTGCAGAAATTGATGGTATTTTGTCTCCCCTGTGCTGGCAGGGTGAGGGGAGACCACTTTATATATGTTAAAACAAGAAAAAACGTGTTTTTCATAATAGGTCCCCTTTAAGCGTGAGAGAAAAGGCAAGTTATCTCAGCTTACTCGTAAAAAGAAGGATATTGAAATCCTAAAGAAAGACGGAGCTAATGTAGAAATAATTAAAGAAGAAGCACTTTTTTTTTTGGCAAGTTTTATGGACAATATAAAGAGATCAATGAACAATAGTTGCCTCTTCTCGACGATGAAGATAAAGAAGAGGATGAAGAGAACTGGTTTATGCCCAGATGTTTGGAAATGGAGAACTTTGTTCAGGAAATAGAGGACTGGATTCAAAGGATAACTAAATATCCTGAAGAAGAGACTGATGCGGACTATGAGGGCGATGATGTTATACAACCAAACCATACACTGCGAGCTCAGTGTGCAGTCGCTCCTCACAAGCGTCCACAACAAGCTCCGCCCGCCTAAAGCTGGAGGCAGAGCGCAAAGAACTGCTAACACAAGCTGCCTTCTTAAACAAAAGACAAGATATTGAGATGGAAGAGGCACGCTTAAAGGCACGCAAGGAACAGCTGGAGCTAGAGTCCAAGATTGCTGCATCAGAAGCCAAGATAAAGGTTTATGCAGGGTTTGAAGATGGTCAGGAGGGAATGAATGAATATTATGAGGCAGAGGGCACGCACAGCGCAGGCTTAAAGGACACCTTTGAAGGTATTATTATACAAATATTTTTATTGAGTCTTCAGTGTTATGAATTACAAATATCACACATAAGAACATCTCAGCCATATAGACAACTACACATTGACAAAAGACGGAAACCATCAAAAATAATACATATCACCTAATCAGGCAGGGGGGGGGGGGGGGGGCTGTGCTGCCATGTGCAGCCACAAAGAGTCCCTTATTGAAATAGTCCATGAATGGCTGCCAAACATTATAAAACTTTTTGGTACAACCGTGAGAGGAGTATCTCAGTTTCTCTAACTTTAAATGGACCAATACTTCCTCGAGCCAGTGTTTATGTGTTGGAGCCTTAACATTCTTCCAATTGCGAAGAATCAATCTTCTGGCAAGTAGTGTAACGAAAGCAACCACATCTGCCTGATTTCTTGAAAGTGTAATTTCTTCGGGTGAGGTACCAAATATTGCCATAATTGGGTTGGGGCTGATCTTTTTCTTAAAAACATGAGAGATGGTGTCAAAGATAGACAGCCAGAAGGAGCTCAACCTCGAGCATGACCAAAACATGTGGCTGAGGGTGGCCTCGGTCTGGTGACATCTTTCACATATTGGCTCAACATTTGGATATAGCTTAGCTAGTCTGGTACGGGATAAGTGGAGTCCGTGGAATACTCTGAACTGGATCAGACCATGTCGGATACAGATGGAGGATGCGTTCACTCTACTAATTGCCAGTTGCCAGGTCACATCTGGTATCTGCAGGTTGAGATCCTCCTCCCATTTTGTCTTTATATGATGAAGAGAGGGAGAAGCTGCAATTTGGATTGCGTCATATACAAAAGAAATAAAGCCTTTAGTTTGTGGATCCCTGTCTACACAATCATCAATCCAATCTCCCTCTGTAGGTGTTAGGGAAGGTGAGAAACATGTCTTAATGTAATTTCGAATCTGCAGATACCTGAAAAAGTGAGTTTTTGGAATGTTGTGATGCGCCTTTAAATATTCAAATGACATGAAAGAACCGTCTTTAAAGAAATTCCTTACACATATGAAGCCTCTACTTTTCCACAATTTAAATGCCGGGTCCATGAAAGAGGGAGGGAAGAAGGGGTTAGCCAGAATAGGACTCGACAAAAGTGGTTTCTTGTATCCAAAATGTACTCTGAATTGTGACCAAATTCGGAGGGAGCCCCCGATTACCGGATTATTTGTGTGATAGCGCTTACTAATTGGCATCGGAGCACAAGCTAAGGCAGCCAGTGAGTTTGGGGAGCTAGAATACTGTTCCATAAGTAACCATATTGGTGCCTCATGTTCAGGGATGTCAGATGTCCAGTATGAGAGGGCATGGAGGTTAGCCGCCCAGTAGTAATACATCAGGTTTGGCAATGCCAGACCCCCATTTTCCCTTGGCCTTTCTAAGAATGCCTTTCTAATACATGGCACAGTTCTATTCCATATAAAGACGGATATGTACTTATTCAGTTCAGTGAAGAATGCCTTAGGAATGAATATAGGGATTGTCTGAAAAAGAAATAAAAATCGTGGCATTATAGTCATTTTGATGGAGTTCATTCTTCCTGCTAGAGATAGTGGAAGGGACGACCACCTTGTCAAATCCTGTCTAGCTCTTTCCAGCGCCACCCTATAATTGTGTTTGAATAAATCCTTGAATTACTCAGTAACCTGGACACCTAAATATTTAAAAGAGTCATGTGTAACCGTAAATGGGAACATGTCAAAAGACCTCTGCTTTGCGGCTGAGCTTATGGGAAAAATTAGGCTTTTCGAAAAATGTATTTTGTAGCCGGAGACTACCCCAAATTTAGTAATCACATCTAATGCAACAGGTATGGATGTATCTGGCTGCGAGAGGTACAAGAGGATATCATCACAATATAGCGAAAGTTTATGATTGAGCCCACAACGGTCTATGCCCTCTAATCCAGTATTCTCCCTCAAGCACACAGCCAGAGGTTCAATAGCGATATTAAACAATAGGGGTGACAGGGGGCACCCCTGACTCGTGCCCCTCCAAATAGGAAAGTAATCTGATGTAAGATTATTGGTCCGCACAGAGGCCTGTGGATTACAATACAAAAGCTTTACCCAGCTACAAAATTTCTGTCCAAAACTGAACTTTTCAAGAGCTGCAAATAAATAATTATACTCCACCCTATCAAAAGCTGTATATGCATCCAAAGATATCAAAACTTCTTGAGCATGGTTATGGTTCGGTGTATACATTATGTTAAAGAGACGACGTAAATTGCCAGCTAGCTGCCTGCCAGTCATAAAACCTGTTTGATCTCTGTGGATTATGTTTTGCATGGTTGGTTCGAGTCTCGCTGCGAGGGTCTTTGTTAAAATTTTGTAATCACAACAGAGCAAACTAATTGGACGGTAGGAGTCACATTTCAGTGGGTCTTTACCCTTTTTGAGGAATACAGATATAGTTGCCTGTGTCATTGTTAAGGGCAGGGTTTTATTCTGCAGAGCCTCTTCATATACTTCGCGTAGAAGTGGTACCAATTTGGCAGAGAAGGCTTTATAAAATTCGACGGGGTAGCCGTCTGGGTCAGGTGACTTCCCAGATTTTGATGTTTTAATGGCCCTTTCAATTTCCGCCTGTGTCAAAGGTTCCTCAAGTGCGCGGACATCGTCCTGGTCCAGGGACGGCATCCTTAAATTATTGAAAAACTCAGCAGAGAATCATCACCCGCTTCTGATTCGTATAACGTTTTGTAGAATTTTTGGAATTGTTCATTAATTGTCTTTTGGTCTGTGGTACTACCACTGTTGCCTAATCCAATTTCAGTAATGAAGCTCGTTGCTGCAGATTGTCTAAGCTGATGACTCAGAAGCCTACTAGCGCGTTCTCCAGATTCATAATACTTTAAACAGGACTTTCGATGGAGATCCTCGGCACGATCTGTCATTATAAGATGGCTGCCGGTAAGCAGTGAGAGACAGAGCACGCACAAACAACCAACTTTAATTCTTGGAAAAACTCGGAAAATCGAGACCACATCAAAAGGAAAACTTAAACTGCTTCAAAGCATTTGGACAGTGAACTTTATTGCAGCGAGAGAGAAATATGGGAAAGAACAGAGATACGAGACAACAATCAAGACTGGCCACAAACAATTCACCTGTGGAAAATCACTCTGACGAGGAAGTGGAGGAAGGCGCGGTGGGATTAACAGAAATACTTAAAGAAATCAAAGGATTCCGCACAGAAACTGCTTGAAATTTTGCAACATTGACCAAGGACATCAACGACCTAAAAGATTGTGTTGGAGATCTTAAGAAAAGAATGGATGAAGCAGAGTCAAGAATTGCGCAAAACAAGGATCATGAAATTAATCTGACCAAAGTGCTCATTCACAATTTGCGCAAACAGCAACAATTGGAAGCAAAGTGTGAGGATCTTGAAAGCCGGGCCCGAAGGAATAATCTAAGGATTTATTCAGTTCCTGAAAAATGTGAGGGAGTCAACATGATCGAGTTTGTGAAAACTCTAATACGGGAAAAACTTGAAGTTGACGGGGAAGTCCACATTGAGAGAGCGCACCGAGCACCGGGTCCAAAAGCTGGGCGCAGCGACCGACCCAGATCAATAATAGTTTGTTTCCAGAGCTACACCATAAGGCAGAAGGTGCTTCAGGCTGCCTGGACAAAGAAAATCATTAAGATCAACGATAACAGGATTTACTTCGATGAGGACTTCACATCTGAAGTGTTTAAGGAACGCGCAAAATACAGAGGAGTCAGAAAACAGCTCCAAGAAAGAAAGATCAAGTCACGCATACTTTTTCCTGCAAGATTAAAAATATTTGAGAGTGATGGAAAAAGCAGGGTGTTTGAGAGCCCACAGGCCGCGGCAGAAGGACTGCATGACTATGGCATTGTCATGGAGCTTCCAATGGGGCAGATGGATTTGGAGTCAACTTTGCGCGCGGCGGGCTGGCAGACACCTCGCTACAGAAGCAGCGGAACCAACGCAACAGCAAGAGAGCTGATGTCAGGCGTAAAGTCACTACTGGAGACCCTGGATAGACATGAAGCTCTGAAGGACTGAGGAGGTATGGATAGCTGTCTGAAACTGAGACTAATATTCTGGGAGGGATTATTCTCATCCCCTCAGAGACATACAGTTATTTAAATATTTTCATGACTGATGAACATGAAAAATTATCTTTTTCCGATTTTAATGAGATTAAAATGTATGATTTTGAATATGAGATTGACCCCGAAAGTCATGTCTTCAACACCATTACTGACAATTGCAAATATTATTCTGATGACCAATTTAATGAAGAGGTTGCAATGAACGACATATTTTCATTGATTCATTTTAATTGTCGAAGTCTTTATACTAATTTCACCAAGATTAATGATTTTTTTGTTGACATGCAAAAGCAAATTTAAGTTGATAGCCTTATCTGAAACATGGTTGAATGAAGAGAAGGGTACTGATTTTTTTATGGAAGGTTATGAGTTACATTATGTTAATAGAGTCAATAAGAGAGGAGGGGGTGTGGCCATATATGTGGATAGTGACCTGAAGTGCAGACGAATTGAACAAATGAATACAGTAATGGATGATTTAATGGAATGCATAACAGTGGAGATTGAAATGGAAAAAACCAGGAATATTGTTGTCACGTGTGTATATAGATCACCAGGATCAAATATAGAACGGTTTAACGACCGTATGGAGGAATTAATGTTTGGGTTAAATGAATGTAAAACATATATGATTTGTGGGGACTTCAATATTGATTTACTTAATGCATCTAAACACAAAACTACATCTGATTTTCTGGATTCATTTTATAGTAAAGGACTGTACCCATTGATAACAAAGCCCAGTAGAGTAACCTCGACTTGTGCAACATTAATTGATAATATATTTGTAAATATCATGGAGAATAATGTTAAAAGTGGACTGATAATAAATGATATAAGTGATCATTTACCTGTATTTCTAACATATAACCATCAAATAAAGAGGAAGAAGAAGGAAAATATCTGTAGACATGTTAGAGTTAGGACTGATGAAGTAATGCATAAATTAAGGACTGACCTGTTGAGAGAAGAATGGAAAGGGGTTTATGTGGAAGAGGTAAATGATGCTTATGAAGCCTTTTTAAAGATATATTTGTCACTTTATGATTCATATTGTCCAATAATACAATGCAAATATAAACGTAAGTACAATGAAAAGCCCTGGATAACAAAGGGATTACAAAATGCATGTAAAAAGAAAAATAAACTTTACAAAGACTTCATTAAATATAAAACAAAAACATCTGAGAAGCGATATAAGGTTTATAAAAATAAGCTGACAATGATAATGAGACAAGCCAAGAAAGAATATTATAATAAAATGTTAAAAGAAAATCAAAACAATATCAAAGGTACTTGTAAAATATTAAATTAAATATATATATGATATAAATCATTGGAAATAATTATGCGCCAAGACCCTTGCCTAATCATTTTATCAATGACAAAAATAAGATAATAAAAAACACAAAAGAGGTGGCAAATGAATTCAATTCTTTCTTTGTCAATGTCAGCCCTAACCTAGCAAAGACAATTAATAAAAGTAATGAAGCACAACTGAAAGGTTGTTGGAATGGGGACAGTAAAGTGATACAGTTCATGTTTCTGGGGGAAGTGAGTGAAAATGAAATAAGATCAACAGTAGAAAAACTCAAGAATAAAACATCAACCGATAGTGATGGATTAGACATGATTATAGTGAAGAAAACAATTGATTGTATACTCAAACCTCTAAGTTTTATTTTCAATCTTTCTTTTCGTACAGGTATTTTTCCTGACAGAATGAAAACTGCAAAGGTTATTCCACTTTTTAAAACAGGAGACAAACACAGTTTAACTAACTATAGGCCAGTGTCTCTGCTTTCACAATTTTCAAAAGTGCTTGAAAAAGTGTTTGTAAAAAAACTTGATAGTTTTCTTGAAAAGAACAAACTGCTGAGTGAGAGTCAGTATGGTTTTCGAACAAACAGATCAACATCCTTAGCATTAATGAAAATAGTAGAAGAGATAACAACAGCAATTGAGTGTAAAAAATACACAGTAGGAATATTTCTTGATTTAAAAAAAGCATTTGACACGATAGATCACAATATTTTAATTTCTAAATTGCAAATGTATGGGATGAGAGGTGTTGTTTTGAAATGGTTGTGCAGTTATCTAGAGAACAGACAACAGTATGTACAGTTTGCTGGTAATGATTCTGTGTGCAGGAAAATTGAGTGTGGTGTTCCCCAAGGTTCGGTCCTTGGACCTAAGCTCTTTATTTTATATGTTAATGACATATGTGAGGTATCAAAATTATTACAATTTGTTTTGTTTGCGGACGACACAAATCTTTTTAGTTCAGGAGACAATTTGAAAATGTTGATGGACAGCACTGAAAAAGAAATGGAAAAAATGGTTTGACAATAATAAGTTATCACTTAATTTAAAAAAACTAAGTTCATGGTATTTTCTAAACAGAAAGGGGATGAAAAGGTGTCTTTGTGTATCGATGGATCTGATATTGAAAGAGTGTATCAGTTTAGATTTTTGGGTGTAATTATTGATGAAAACCTCACATGGAAATCTCAGTTAAATTATGTTAAAACCAAGGTATCAAAGAATATTTTTGTTTTGAACAAAGTGAAACATGTTTTAGATTACAAGACAATGCGAATTTTGTATTGCTCACTTATTTTGCCTTATTTTAGTTATTGTGTCGAAGTTTGGGGGAATACATACACAACAAATATCAAGCCTTTGTTTATTTTACAGAAGAGAGCAGTACGGATCATACATAAAAAGGAGGCAAGAGAACACACCAATGGACTTTTCATTAATGCAGGATTAATTAAACTTAAAGATATTATTGAGTTACAGACTTTATTGGTTATGTTCAAGGCAAAAAGCAGAATATTGCCTGAAAATATACAACGTTTTTTTGTGTTTAGTTCAGAAAATAAGGACCATAGGAGGAAATTTGATTTTAAACATCCGTTTGCACGAACTACTTTAAAACAAATGTGTATTTCAGTATGTGGTGTAAAATTATGGAACTCCTTAACAACTGATTTCAAGGATTGCAAAAATATTCAACAGTTCAAGAAATTGTATAAAGACCACACAATTAGACAATATGAATTTAACGGGTAAAATATATTTTGTTGTTTTTGTTTTTATATTGTTGGTGAGTTAGTGTGTATGTTTTCTTATTTTTTTGTTTTGTTTTTTTCATTATTTCTTTTTTTGGTATTATATAAGTAGTGATTGTTGAACAGACGGACAGACCATCTTCATATGAATTGTTTTATTTTTTTTGAGAAAGGGGCTTGTAATATAAGGCTTTCTTCTTCTTGCCCCTTTTCCATCGTGGAATGGAACATGTGTGAACTGTTTCCATGATATGGAATAAATAAAAATGAAAAAAAAAAAAAAAGAAATGTCGGCTGGAGTCTAGTACTCCTGGTAGGCTCTCCCATGCCGAACAGGTTGAAGGGGTAGAAGCCGGACGAAGAGTGATCCCCTGGTCCTCCAGGTTGGGGGTTGGGCTGAGGGCCGATAACCCGCTCCCGTAAAAAAAATACACTATTACAGAAACCACAAACAGAGCAAGAACACACCTGGGGAACGTTGTGGCCAGTCCTCACAACCGGAGAGACATTATGACGCGCAGGGGCCAAAGCCGACCAGAACACCAGGACACCCTTGGGCCGAACAAGCCACTGCTGCACCCAAGAAACACCATGATGATCGGGAACTGGAACGTGCGAACACTCTACACAAGCGGCAATTTATTACTAGCAGCAAGAGAAATGACTACGAGGGGGATTGACATAATGGGAATAAGCGAAACACACTGGACGGGACAAGGAAGAATGGAATTGGCAGAAGGAGAAACTATCATCTATTCGGGAAGAGACGACGACAACCACAGGCAAGGTGTAGGAATACTGATGTCGAAAAAACAGCAGCAAGAGCACTGATTGATTGGACTCCAGTCAACGAACGAATCATCCAAGCCAGATATCATTCACGACACATCAAGCTTATGTTCATACACATCTACGCACCAACAGAAGATGCAGAAGAACAAATGAAAGACGAATTCTACATGAGACTCCAAGATATACTCGACAGCAGGAACAAGCATGACATGTTGATCGTGACAGGAGACATGAATGCAAAGGTAGGAGATGAACACCAAGAGTATGCAAGGATCATGGGCAAGCATGGGCTCGGGAGGAACAACAACAACGGGGAAAGGCTGTGTGAAATGTGTGACATGAACGAGCTAGTCATAACAGGAACCCTGTTCCCACATAAAGACACACAAAGCAACGAAGGTATCTCCAGTTGGCAAAACCAAAAATCAAATTGACCACACACTGATCAACAAGCGTTTCAGGAACTCAGTAGAAGATACAAGAGTACACAGGTCTGCAGATATTGGAAGTGACCACTATCTTGTGTGCTCAAGAATCAAGCTGGAACTGAAGAAAAAACAAAAGGAAAATAAAGCCACCAGAGTGAAGTATGACACCGCAAAGCTGAAAGAGGAAAACATCTTGAAGACCTTTGCCATCAGCCTAAGAAACCGGTACGAAGTTCTTGAGGAGGAAGAGCAGGGAGAAGTTGGAGATGAAGAGGTGGATCGTGATGCCCGAATAATGGATACAGGGAAGTGGATGAGGCAGTCTTGGGAAGACCTCAGAAAAAGAAGAAGCCATGGATCGGCGAAGAATCGTGGAGGCTTGTGGAACAAAGGGATGCCATAAACAAGGAAAATCCTGGGTACACGTTCTGAAAGACTCAAAAACCAGCTAAGAGAGAAGTACGCAGAGAAGAACAGAGAGGTTAAGAGAAGCATCAAAGCAGACAAGAGGAAATGGGTGGAAAACATTGCAAGTGAAGCTGAAAACGCTGCAAGGAAACGACACATGAAGACGCTGTACGGGCTCACAAGAACACTGTGCAACGAGAGACCCAGGCAGAGCACAGCAGTGCTGGACAGGGATGGGAACCTCACTAGCGGAAGGGAGGCAATAAAATCGAGATGGACAGAACACTTCAGGGAGGTCTTGAACAGAGCAGAGCCAATAAATGCAATAACTAAAGAGGATGAATGCGAGTTCAAAAACGAAATTGAAGAAATCACAATTGATGAACCAACACTGAGCGAAGTCAGAGAGACGATAAAAAGACTACAGAATGGGAAAGCACCAGGAATCGATAACATCACAGCTGAGCTGTTGAAGGCGGATGTAGAGTTCTCAGCAAGGAAAGTCCATCAACTATTGGGAAAGCTATGGAGAAATGGGAAGATACCAACAAACTGGAAGAGGGGCCTCATTATCAAGATAGCAAAGAATGGTAATCTTAAGGAGTGCAAGAATTCGAGAGGCATAACCCTGCTGTCAGTAGGAGGAAAAGTACTCGGAAGAATTATTGTGGATTATTGTGGATATTGTGAGCAATCTTGGAGCAGGTTTGCTGATTGGGTAACGTATTGCGTCACGCATCGCGTCACTTCCTGGTGTTTGCGGTCTGTGCCGCTGCCGTCTCACGGCGTTTGCAGGCTCAGATCTCTCCCGACTTTTTATCTAAAACTTAGACTGTTTTCTGGTAAAATAGCACTATATCTGGTACATTACTGTCTTTATTTCAACACTCGCTCATTTTCTCTTCCGTAACTTTCACTGTCACCAATCACCGATACATTTTCTGTCCGTTAGCCTCCGTTAGCATTTTAGCATGGCCGCTCCGGCTCCCACCGCTTCACCTCTTTCCTGCTCAGTGTGTGAAATGTTTAGTTATTCCTCTGCCTCCTTTAGTGAAGACGGTAAGTGCTTAAAGTGTAGCTTATTTGCAGGGCTGGAGGCGAGGCTCAGTCAGTTAGAGGTCCGGTTTGGCCAACTAGACCATAGTCCGATAGAATCCTCTGCGGACCGGCCCGTAGCAGCTGAGCGTAACCGCTCCCCTGCAGCTCCCCGGCAGCCGGCCAGGCAGGGCAGCTGGGTGACGGTTCGGAGGAAGGGTAGTCTTAAAGGGCTCGCAGAACACCACCACCCGCTTCATGTGTCTAACCGTTTTTCCCCACTCAGCGACACATCTGTTGAGAAACCGACCCTGGTGATTGGAGACTCTATTGTGAGACATGTGAAGCCGACTCCAGAGACCTTAGTTAGGTGTATCCCGGGGGCCAGAGCGGGCGACATAGAAGCAAATTTGAAGCTACTGGCAAAGGGTAATCGTAAATATGGTAAAGTTATCATCAATGTCGGAGCTAATGACTCCCGTCTTCGCCAGTCGGAAGTAACCAGAATGAATATTGTCTCGGTGTGTAACTACGCCAAAACCATGTCGGACTCCGTAGGTTTTTCTGGCCCCCTCCCCAATCTGACCAGCGATGACATGTTTAGTCGCATGCTCTCGCTCCGCCGCTGGTTGTCTCAGTGGTGTTCAGAAAACGACGTGGACTTTATTGACAACTGGGAGACATTCTGGGGAAAGCCCGGTCTGATTAGAAGGGACGGCATTCATCCCACCCGGGATGGTGCAGCTCTTATGTCTAGAAATCTGGCCAATGTTATTAGACACTCCCCCTGACAATGCAGGGTCCAGGGCAGGATGCAGAGCTGTAGTTTAACACACTTCTCTGCTGCTTCTCAAGGACCAACGCCTGCCAACAAAACTGTAGGATTGCATTATGTAATTAGCGACTCTAAAACTGTAGGATTACATGATATTGGCGACTCTGGCCAGGTGCCTAGCAAAATAGAAGTGGTTGCAGTTCCCCGCCCTCCAAAAGTTCACCAGGTGCAGCGTTATAGAGGCGTTAACCGAGATAACCTTGTAAAAATTAAAACCAATGTACATTTGGTACCAATTACAGACCGAAAAATTAGATGCGGACTACTAAATATACGATCATTAAGCTCTAAGTCTCTGTTAGTAAATGATATAATTACAGAGAGCAGGAGTGATATTTTCTGCTTAACAGAAACATGGTTACAGGAGGAAGAGTATGTTAGTTTGAATGAATCAACTCCGCCCGGCTACTTTAATCATCACATTCCTAGAAGCACGGGCCGAGGCGGAGGAGTCGCAGCAATTTATAACTCCGGTCTCCAAACAAAAATTGAACCTAAGTGCAACTATAATACATTTGAAAGCCTCATGCTTGGTCTGAAATTTCCGAGCCGGAAATCAGAGAAGCCAGTTGTGTTAGTGGTAGTGTACCGGCCCCCTGCTGGTGCGTATCTGGAGTTTTTGTCTGAATTTTCAGATTTCCTTTCTGGATTATTGATCAGCACAGATAAATTCAT
Organism: Cololabis saira; assembly: GCF_033807715.1. Taxonomy (NCBI): domain Eukaryota; kingdom Metazoa; phylum Chordata; class Actinopteri; order Beloniformes; family Belonidae; genus Cololabis; species Cololabis saira. The sequence continues at coordinate 2,672,051 of NC_084587.1, read as the reverse complement.
CATAGTGGGTGATTTTAACATTCATATGGATGTTGAAAGCGATAATCTTAAATTAGCCTTCGATTCTCTTCTAGAATCAATGGGTATCTCACAAAAAGTGGATAAACCGACGCACTGTTTTAATCATACTCTCGATCTCGTTCTCACCTACGGTGTTGAAACTGATGGTCTGTTGGTGTCACCTGTAAACTCCCTTTTATCCGACCATTACTTAATAACGTTTGAATTTAATTTTGTTGATGTTGAAGTGCAAAATAGGAGGTATTATTTTAGCAGATGTTTGTCTGATGAAGTTATTGTTAAATTTAGGGAGGCCATTGCTTATCTTACGACAGTGCGAAATAGTGATGTAGTCGAGGCCAGTGACCTGGGTTCTACCTCTGCAGATGTTGATTTCCTTGCTAGTAACACTGCTGATTTGTTGCATTCAGCTTTAGATGAAGTTGCTCCTTTGAAAAGGAGGGTTTCTAGCCACAGGAGCTTAACTCCCTGGTATAATTCAGATATCCGCATGTTGAAACAAAACGTGCGTAAAATGGAAAGGAAGTGGTACTCTTGTAGGTCTGTAGACTCTCATCGTGAATGGAAAGATATTCTAATAGTATATAAAAAAGCCATTCGCAAAGCCAGAACAGCTTATTATTCAACGTTGATAGAGGATAACAAAAGTAACCCACGTTTTCTGTTCAGCACTGTAGCCAGGCTGACAAAGAGTCACAACTCTGTTGAGCCGTGCATTCCTGCAGCTCTCAGTAGTGAGGACTTTATGGGCTTCTTCAACAGTAAAATCGCGAGAATTAGAGAAGAAATCAACCAGCCGGTTGTAGGTGTTTCTTCAGCTTTAGCGACTTCCCTAGGCTCTGACTTGTCTCTAGACTGTTTTGATCCTATAGACCTCCCTGAGCTGACTTCACTCGTTAATAGAGCTAAGTCAACCACATGTATGTTAGACCCCATCCCGACTCGACTATTCAAACATATTTTTTCTCTTATTGGTACGACAATACTGGACCAAATTAACTTATCCCTAAGTTTAGGATATGTACCACAGGTTTTCAAAGTCGCAGTAATTAAACCTTTACTTAAAAAACCTTCTCTTGACCCAGACACCTTAGCTAATTATAGACCAATTTCCAACCTTCCATTTGTGTCTAAAATTCTGGAAAAGGCAGTTTCAAGCCAGTTATGTGACTATTTGTATAGAAATGATCTGTTTGAAGTCTTTCAGTCAGGGTTCAGAATGCATCATAGCACAGAGACAGCACTTGTTCGAGTCACGAATGACCTCCTTATGGCCTCAGATAAGGGATTAGTGTCCATACTGGTTCTACTGGACCTCAGTGCTGCTTTTGACACTATAGATCATGGCATTTTACTGCACAGGTTAGAGCATGTTGTTGGGATTAAAGGGACAGCTCTATGTTGGTTTAAATCATACCTATCTGACAGGTTCCAGTTTGTTCATGTACATGAGGTTTCTTCAGAACAGTCAAGGGTCTGTTATGGTGTTCCGCAGGGTTCAGTGCTAGGGCCAATCTTGTTCAGTTTATACATGCAGCCGTTGGGAAGTATAATCCAGAATCACGGCATACACTTTCATTGTTATGCTGATGATACGCAGCTCTATTTGTCTATGAAGCCGGATGAAACAGAACCGTTAGTTAAACTTCAGGCATGTCTTAGGGACATCAAGGACTGGATGTCCAGAAATTTCCTGCTTCTAAATTCAGATAAAACAGAGGTTATCATTCTTGGTCCAGAGCATCTTAGGAAGGGATTAGATGGTGTTGCGATGGCTTCCAGTGCAACTGTGAGAAATCTTGGTGTTATTTTCGATCAGGATTTGTCGTTTAAACCATATGTCAATCAGGTTTGTAAAATAGCCTTTTTCCATCTCCGTAATATTGCAAAGATTAGGAAAATCCTCTCACAGAGTGATGCAGAAAAACTAGTTCATGCGTTTGTATCTTCTAGATTAGATTACTGTAATGTGTTGTTAGCAGGATGTCCAAGTAATTTGCTGAATAGGCTCCAGCTGATCTAAAATGCAGCAGCACGAGTACTGACAGGAATTAGCAGGAGAGACCACGTCTCTCCAGTGTTAGCGTCGCTCCATTGGTTACCCGTAAAATTCAGAATCCAATTTAAAATTTTATTACTTGCGTATAAAGCCCAAAACGGCTTAGCTCCGCATTATTTGCAAGACCTGATAGTGCCTTATGTTCCTGTCAGAGCTCTCCGTTCTCAGAGTGCAGGTTTACTCGTAGTTCCTAGAGTATCTAAATGTAGATTTGGAGGGCGGGCGTTCTGCTATCAGGCACCACTACTATGGAACCAACTTCCAATCTGGGTTAAGGGGGCTGACACCACCTCCACCTTTAAAACTAAACTTAAAACATTTCTGTTTAGTAAAGCCTATAGTTAGTGTTTAGTAAACCTCTAGCTGGTGTTGGTAAATCTCTAGGTAGTGTAAACTTTAGTGTGTCAGAGTCGCTCCTGTGGTTTCTTGTGCTGGCCCCCCCTTCTCCTCCCTTTTCTCTCTTTTGTCCATGTTGCAGCATCCTTTGCCGGACACCGGAACCTGCAGGTGGTCGTGGGTGGCTTGTAGCTTGCATTACGGAGCACAAGTCTTTCCCCGACCCTGCACCCCAACCTGGGACTTGCTGATTGGGCCGGAGCTTCGGGAGCTGCTTGCTGGCCTGCGGTCCCCACCCCTGGTCATCCCGTTGCTGGCCCCCCCTTCTCCTCCCTTTTCTCTCTTTTGTCCTGCAGGTGGTCGTGGGTGGCTTGTAGCTTGCATTACGGAGCACAAGTCTTTTCCTGACCCTGCACCCCAACCTGGGACTTGCTGATTGGGCCGGAGCTTCGGGAGCTGCGTGCTGGCCTGCGGTCCCCACCCCCGGTCATCCCGTTGCTGCTTCCACCTGCCTGCTGTGCTGTTGCCGTCCCTGACCCACCAGTCTGGCCCTCGGCAGGAGGGTCCCCCCTGATGAGCCTGGTCCTGCTCAAGGTTTCTTCCCTCCTAAAGGGGAGTTTTTCCTTGCCACTGTTTGGCTTAAGGTTTTTCTCCCACTAGGGGAGTTTTTACCTGCCATTGTTTATGTAATAACTGCTCGGGGGTCATGTTCTGGGTATGGGTCTCTGTAAAGCGTCTAGAGACAACTCTGTTGTATTAGACGCTATATAAATAAAATTGAATTGAAAAAAATTGAATTGAATTGGATCGCATAAGAAATGGAATCGACAATCGACAGACTCAGGAAAGAACAAGCAGTATACAGGACAGGCAGGGGAACAACTGAGCAAGTATTCATACTGCGAAACATCAACGAACAGGTTAATGAGTGGCAAGCAACACTATTCATTAATTTTGTAGACTTTGAAAAGGCTTTCAACTCCGTCCATCATGAAAGCCTGTGGATCATAATGAGGAAGTATGGAATCCCGGAGAAGATTGTGAGAATGGTCCAATCGTTCTATGAAGACTTCCAGTGTGCAGTGGAAGACCAAGGAGAAATATGCGAGTGGTTCAACCTTAAAACCGGCGTGAAACAGGGATGCAACATGTCCGGCTTCTTGTTCTTGTTCTTTTATGGTCTTTATTTCCACGCTCTGTCACACACAGCTACAGCTCGTTAACACTTCAGCCGGGACTACTTTCCGCGCCGCCGCGCCGTTCTCCTTACCGGTGCACTCAGATCAATGTGTACACAAAACAGTCCCTGGATAAAACTCTCATATGACATACCCCTTACAACAAAACAAGTTTGTTTTGACTAGCTTTTCCCAAAAATAGTGACTTTACTTATTAAACTCTATTTAACTTTTTAATATACTTGTTTCTGCCATAAGAAAATATTAAAGTGCAAACTTCAAGTATTCAAAACAACAACTTAGAATCGTGTGAACTATTTTCTTTTTTTCTTTTAAATAAACAAGACGGTGATTCAAAACAGATGTAGGAATAAAAATCCTGAAAGTCTCTCTTTTCTTTTCTCCGGTAATTATTAAACTATAAACAGTCCATGTTGCTCCTTTTCAGCTCCTTTTCAGCAACTTATAATACTAATGTAGCCCAGTTAAAATATAAGCCATGGTTTAAATAGAATTAAAATCAGGGGTTTGTTTAAAAAGTGTTAAAAAGCCGTTAAAAGGTATGCTGTGTTTTTGTTTACAAAACGTTTTTGTAATTTCATTCTTATGTCATAGAAGTTTGTTTGTTTTGTTTTTGTTTTTGTTTTAAAAAGAAGAAATGGTTATGTGTTGTTTTCTCTCAGCATTTACGGGGTTAACATTCTGCAGCGGAAAGAAGGAGGGGACGGATTAGCGGGACGGACGACGGGAGGAGAGAGAGAGGACCGTGCGGGAGAACAGAGTTCACAGATAAAAGTAATAATTCCGAGGAATCTGTTTTATTTCGTTAGCCATCACAAACCAGTGTGTTTATTGTATTTGTAGAGAGTTTTGCCGCGTTCCATTTACCTCGGAAATCGGAACTGGGAACTGGGATTGGCAACCATCTTGGAATGGTAACTCGGGGATGGTGAAGCTTCTCCCACTTTCCTAGTAGGAAATCCCACTTCGAGGGGCGTTCCAGTTGAAAATTCCGACTGGGAACTAGGAAATTCCGACTTCCGAGGACAAATGGAACTTTCAAGAGCACAACTCGCACTAACGGCTAGGCTAACGGCTAGGCTAACGCTAGGCTGGATCAAGCTGAGAGAGCTTTAATTAATAGAATTAAATTAATTTTAATTAAAGGAGATCCAGAATAATGAATATGAAGTTATTCAGAGTTAAGTAAAAGAACTCAGAAGTTCCTCTCATTTACCTATGCAACGAGAGGACGCTACAGAACCATTTCTTCTTTGTTTTAAAACCAAAACAAAACAAACTTCTATGACATAAGAATTAAATTACAAAAACGTTTTGTAAATAAAAACACACCAAACCTTTTAAAGGTTTTTTAACACTTTTTAAACAAACCGTATTTAATGATTTTAATTCTATTTAAACCATGGCTTATATTTTAACTGGGCTACATTAGTATTATAAGTTGCTGAAAAGAAGCAACATGGACTGTTTATAGTTTAATACTTACCAGAGAAAAAAAAAAAAGAGACTTCCAGGATTTTTATTCCTACCTCTGTTTTGAGTCACCGTCTTGTTTATTTAAAAGAAAAAAAGAAAATTGTTGACACGATTCTAAATTGTTGTTTTGAATACTTGAAGTTTGCACTTTAATATTTTCCCACCAGGAAACACTCGTGTTTGGAGGAGATGGACCGGGATCAGAACCAGGACCAGGACCGGGATCAGAACCAGAACCAGGACCGGGATCAGAACCAGATCCAGGACCAGATCCAGGATCAGGACCAGGACCAGATCCAGGACCAGGACCAGGACCAGGAGTCCAGCAGCAGGACCAAAGCGGACTCTTCCTCCGCTGGTCTGCAGGTCAGTGTTCAGGTCCACGTTCCCGCTCCTCCTCGCTCTTTCTGTTGCTGCTGATCATCCAAACACTTTATTTTAATCATCTAAATTCACATAACGGAGCATAGAAAAGGAGAGGAATTATTACATTAGAATAACAAATAACGGGCAATGTCTAGACTTGTTTTACTTGCATTTTTGTTTTCTACTCTTTTGAGACATGTGAAAAAAATCTTAAAATCATCAATAAAATACGAAAGGAAGGTTTACAATTTCTCCATTTGGCTCAATGAATATGGTACTTACCCAGTAACAAAATTATATTAATAATATCAGAAACAGAAAATTCCAAATCACGCATGAGGAAAATAATATGGCTTAATTCAAAAGGTGGAACATTATTAATTTTAACTTAAATCCAGTTGTGTTTGTCTGTCCAGAAACAGTGAGACAAAGGACATTGATAAAACAAATGATCCAGTGTTTCTTCATCCTTTTTGCAGAAGGAACATTGATCTACCTCAAATTAAAAAATCTTTTTTAAGAAACTCTGCCACAGAATAAACCTTATTCATAATTTTAAAATGTTCTTATTTAACTTTAGGCAAAATAGGCCATTTAATAAATTGGGAAAGTGCTTTGTTTAATGTGTTTATATTTACAATGCAAGAATCCTGTCAAATTATCCTTCTGCAAAAATCATGGAACAATCTGGATTTAAAAACATTACAAATAAACTTGTTACCACACTTTTTATCAGTCAGAGTACATCCGTCCATTAATAGATCTGGTAATACATTTGAAGCTGTATTATACACCAAAAAGTTCTGAATTAGGTGAATTAATGGTAGAGGAATAATGCTACATATTTAGTTGAATTCTCTATGAGAACAATTGAAATTATATATTTTTTGGAAATCTGTCTAACTTAAAAGAATCCCTTTACTAACCATTAAGTCAGTTAAATATATAATACCTTTATGAAACCAATTACTTTTAAATACTGATTTTCTACTAATTGTAATGACTCTATTGTTCCATAAAGTTTACTTATAAGGAGAGAAGTTGTGGACAAATACCATTTTCCAAAAACCAAGTGTTTGTTTGTGAAAATTAGACAACTTAATGGGGATCCTGTTCACATCAAAATCACATTTCAAAACCAAAACTAGACATCCTATCTTCTTAAACACAGATGTTGGGATGTGAAACCACATGGAGTTTGGTTGTGACAGACAGACTTTTATCCAGTTCTCTCTTAATGTGCCGATCATAGATTGGAACTCTGGAGCTTTAATACCACCATTGACATACTCCTTAACCAGCTGGGATCTTTAGATGTAATGTGTTTTATTCCTCCACAAGAACTGGAAAATGACTGTGTTGGCTTTATTAACATTATTTGAGGAGATATATAATGAGTGACAAGGATAAATCAGTTTGGAAATACCTTCCGCTTTAGATAAATTGGTTCTGCCAAAAATAGTAAGGTCTCTAGTCAACCAGTGGCTGAGTGATTTCTTCATATCTAATATAAGGCTGGAGATATTAGTGTCTTCTCTTCTAATTAGATTTTTAGATATTGTTAATCCTAGATATTTAATTTCAGATTTGACTTCAATTGAAGCAACAGAGGATTCAGAGCTTGTATGTATAGAGAGAAGTTTGCATTTTTTAATATTAAGAGATAATCCGGATGCTTTGGAGAAGATTGAAATGGTATTGAGAGCCTCATTCACCATTGATTTATCTTTTAAAAACATAGACGTATCATCTGCGAATTGACTTATCTTAAATTCTTTGCTGAAGATTGTGACTCCTTGAATATCCTTAGAATTATTAAGTAATGTTAGTAGTTGTGTTGGCAGTATAAAAAGTTTCGGTGAAATCGGGCAGTCTTGGCGAATACCACGCAGCGCTGCAGATCTAGGAGTCATTCCAGGGTTAAGAGAAACAGCTGCTGATGTCGGTGTATAGCATTTTAACAATATTACAGAAATTAATCCCAAAAGCCAAAAAGTGCAGAGCTTTCAACAAAAAAGAATGTTCAACAGTATCAAACGCCTTGAAAAAATCAAGAAACAACACATTGTCAGTTTCAATATAGTCACTGTAGTGTAACAAATCAAGAATCAGTCTAGTATGGTTATGTTTGTTTCTACCCTTAACAAAAGCTGATTGACACTCATCAACTAAATTTGTTATACCCATATCTATCTATTGGAGAACACATGTGCTAGCAATTTGTAATCATTGCATAACAAAGTTATCGGCCTCCAATTATCTAGTAAAAGTCTATCCTTGTTGGGCTTTGGGATTAGGGTAATAAATTCTGTTTCATGATAGAAGACAGGCGTCCAGTTGAAATACATTCTAAAAATGCATTATAAAGTAATTCTCTGATATCTTCCCAGAAAAAGACATAAAATTCCACAGTTAGACCGTCAAGCCCTGGAGACTTCCCTTTTGACATTCGTCTAATTGCTATATCCACTTCTTCAATTTTAAGGTCATTCTCCATATTTTGCACAAAACTCTTATCAATTTCTTTTCCACACCCCCTTATTTTTTCAAAAAACTGTTCACAATCCTCCCTTGAAATATTGACATATACAAATTATTATAAAACATTCTTATTTCCTCATTCACTTGATTTTGGATATCAACGCTGGTATTTTTAATCAACAGCTTATGAATTTTCGTTTTTGTCTGTCTTTGTTTTTCCAGGCTAAAGAAATAAGAAGTGTTTTTTTTCCCCTTGCTCTAGCCAACGAGCTCTTGAGCGAATAAATGGCCCTTTTGCTTTTTCCACATAAAGATAATCTAGTTGGTTTTGTAGATCATACATTTTGACTTGTTCTTCTTCTGTTAAATCTGATTTGTGACACAAATTGTTTACTACTAATAAAGCCTTGCTGTTTTCGTTTTTTCTCTTTAGAAATGCATTTACTTGTGCTAATGTCAATTTCCCTAATTTTAAATTTAAACCACTCCCATTTCATCAAAGGTGACATTTCCAAGTCATCAATTTCTTTTACCAGATTTTTAGTTTTATTATAAAACTTTTTATGTTCAAGAAGACTACTATTAAACTTCCATTTAACATTAGAAAAAGACTCAAGTCCACCCAACCGAAGAGACTTTTCAGCAGTTCAGTCTGCGTATCCACTTTTCCAGTCGGAGCCATAACTGCATGGAGAATAGCAGCGCTGGTCGCCTCCTATTTATTTTCAAGGACTAATTAGTGCCTCTTAACGGAGCCTGCAAAAATGCTGCCACTCACTCCGCCATCTTAGATCCTCTTCATTGTCAGTACTTTGAACTGAGCAGCAGAAAACACAAACATGTGACCTTCCCAAGAGACTTTTAAACTTGTCTATGTCCTAATATATAATATAGATGTAGACTGTAGGCAGGGCATTAGTGAATGGGATTCAAATTCAAAAGTATTTTTATTCATGTAATTAGAGAACCTCTCAATAAACATTTCCATTTGGAGATTAATAACTTTATTCCTATGTTAATGTATTGAATGCAACACAATAGTTTTAACGGTCCAGGAATGAACAGTAATAATAATAATTTAGGCTCATCAGTAGTAGTAACAATGAACATATCATTTAAAATGAACATGAAAACACCTTAAATTGGCTTCAAATCAGACAAAACCAAATAAACTTCACCTCAATGAAAGTTCAAAAGGTACAAATTATCCATGCTGGGTTCACTGAGTTAGTCCACAAGCCCTGAACAAAGGATGCAACACTTAAGACAGCCCAGTTTTCAGGCCGTGTCCTTGTGGTACTGCAACTTTTGTCAGGTCTTTTGTACATAACAGAATTTTCAAGCCCCAACACACACACACACACACACACACACACACACACACACACACACACACACACACACACACACACACACACACACACACACACACACACACACACACACACACACACGCAATTTATTTCATATATTGAACATATGTGCTAAAAAATTGTCCATCTCTGTAAATATAAATTTTCAACCTGACCATCTCACAGAGATTGAAACAACAACAATACAAACAATGGCCAAAATCTGAACATTTGCTCTACCAAAATTACACCATTAATCCCCACATTTTATCAGTGGAATTTCTATAAACAATTTATGATTTTGTTCTGAGGGTGGGTAGCTTTAACCCTTCACACTTTTGTTTTGACATATTGAGATGTTTTATGTGAATATTTCTGGCTGTCAAGAGCCATTGATAACAGAACATGCTTAACATAGCACTCAGACATAAAACTCTTCATTTAACTGCGATCATGACAGAAAGCACTTGATTTGAACTGAAAAAGGATTTGTCAGGTCAGCCAACAACAGGATCTAAGTCTTTTTCCCTTTCCTTACAGAAACATAAAGCCAAAGAGAGAAAAAATAGGAGGGATAAAGTCCTCACCACTTCACCAGGCCTGAAGGTCCGAAAGAGGATTCAAACTGAAGAGAAGCTGTACAGCTGTGAACAGTGTGGGCGAGCTTTTACCACGTCAAGTGTTTTAAGGCGTCATCAGCGTATCCACACTGGAGAAAAGCCCCACGAATGTGATCAGTGTGGGGCAGCTTTTACCGAACAAGGTCATCTAAGGAGTCATCAGCGTATTCACACTGGAGAAAAGCCCCACGAATGTGATCAGTGTGGGGCAGCTTTTACCGAACAAGGTCATCTAAGGAGTCATCAGCGTATTCACACTGGAGAAAAGCCCCACAAATGTGATCAGTGTGGGGCAGCTTTTACCCGACAAGGTCATCTAAGGATTCATCAGCGTATTCACACTGGATTTAAGCCTTACAGATGTGATCAATGTGGGGCAGCTTTTACCCGACAAGGTGATCTAAGGATTCATCAGCGTATTCACACTGGATTTAAGCCTTACAGATGTGATCAGTGTGGGGCAGCTTTTACCCAACAAGGTAATCTAAGGAGTCATCAGCGTATTCACACTGGGGATAAGCCTTACAGATGTGATCAGTGTGGGGCAGCTTTTACCCGACAAGGTGATCTAAGGATTCATCAGCGTATTCACACTGGATTTAAGCCTTACAGATGTGATCAGTGTGGGGCAGCTTTTACCCAACAAGGTCATCTAAGGAGTCATCAGCGTATTCACACTGGGGATAAGCCTTACAGATGTGAGCAGTGTGGGGCAGCTTTTACCATGTCAGATCAACTAAGGAGTCATCAGCGTATTCACACTGGATAAAAAATTGTCTGTGATCAGTGTGGGGAAGGTTTTACTCGAGAGCTCAGTTTTGTTTTCAGTTTCAACTGAAAATTGTGTTTAAATTTGATTTTTCACCCGTTTGTGTTCCATTGTTCCATCATTTAAATAAAAAAGTTCTTTGTTTGCCTGCTGGATTTCAGTTTCCTGCTCACTGCAAACTCACAAGACATCAGTGTCAGAATATTAGAAAAGAGTCACACAGTAGTGCGTTTTTATGTGTTTTTTTTCACCATATGTACTATTCGTGCTGGATTTAAATTACCTCTGGACCTGCAATAATTCTAAAATGACACCATGACATCTGTATTTCGTTCAGCCGATTCACACTAGATAAATGAAGTCTGTGTTGTACTGCCCTCATTCTTTTGAACAATTCCCTTTATTTAACACTACATTTTAATATTGAGTCAAAAGTGTCTGAGCAGACACTTAAAGGGGACCATTTATGGCATCTAATAACTATTTTAAACAGGCCTTGAATGTCTTAAAAACAAGCTTTTGATTGTTTTTGCTGAATAAATTAGAAATTCAGCCTCTAAAGCAGGGGTTCTTAACCTTTCTGACCTTGGGGGCCCAATTTTTTCAGTACAGAGTGGCCTGGGGCCCATTAAATATTAACACTGTATAGCAGGGGTCTTCAACTAAAACTTTAAGAGGTCCATTTAGAGAAAATGTACTCAAGCGAAGGTCCAGAACATCATAATATATATATATATATATATATATATACCGGAATATATATATATATATATTCAAGTAGCCTCATAGTTGTATCAACATCTGCATCTGACTGTTATATAAAAAAAGTACATATTTGCCATTTAACTTGAATTACTTGAATTTTTTTCTCTTAAAAATAAAATACATTTTATTTTATTTTTCAAATGCTATCTTATTTTATTTCTCTACCAGCAGTTTGAATTTCCCCTTTTCTTTGTTAATTGTCTCAACACATTTTTTATAATAAATGAATATAAACATTGGTGAGCCTGGAACGATATTTAGTTTTAATTATGTTCATTGTGGAGAAAGCTGCTTCACAGCTGTATGTGGACCCAAATATGGGCAGGATGTTTTAAGATTATCAGTTTATTTTCTGTGACTTCAGTTCAGACTTGAGTGGATATGTTTGATGAAAAACTTTGTGTTTTGTTTCAGTGGCGTTTCACTTTCGCACTTTGAACACCACGGTCTCTGAACGTATGAGACACTGGTTTTGTCCCAGAACTAGGATGAATCTGTCCATTCCGGGTTGAGCTTTCCTTTCCACCTGTTACGCTTCTCATCTCTGTATACACTCAAGCTAATTACCGTATTTTTACCATACGGGCGCCTGTGGAAAGACGCACCCTCAGTTTTGTGTGTGTCATTTCAGTAAACACACACAGCGCGCCGTGTGGAAAGGCCCCATCAACACACACGGAGCGCCGCCTTACAACAACACACACACCAGCATACAAGTGTGCATATTTAAAAATAGAGCGGGAACAAAACTTAGTTTGATTGTACTTTATTTAAGATATTACATTAATCAGTTGTCAGAGGACTCAGCGCGTCAGGTTTCATCCGAGCCTGATCAGCTCAGACGGGCAGGAGCCTGCAGCTCTCTGGCTGCGGAGCAGTCGAGTCTTTCCGATGCTTTTGAGAAAGCCCGAACAACAGTCCAGTCCAGCAGACACGACAGCCCACGCATCTATATGTACAATCCTTCAGCAGTAAACGACGGAGCCCGCAAGCCCGAGAGGCACCGACCTCCCCGGCCGCGGGGACGCGTCGGGATAAATGATCACGCCCCGCTCGCTCGCTCTGGGCGCAGACCCAAGTAGTCGATCCCTGATCCTGGGGGATCTAAACCTACTCTGTGCAAAATGAAGAATTTACTCTGTAACTACACTCCATTTCTCTTACTATTACACGTACAGCTAGCTGAGTGTCTTCTTCTCCTCATTTGGTCGGGAGTTGCTATGCAGTCCCGCGGCCCACATGTGCAAAACTGAATTTTTTGTGCGGCCCACTAGGTGGCGCTCGCGGCCCAAGTGTGGGCCGCGGCCCTATGGTTAAGAAACACTGCTCTAAACCATGTCCTTATCTTCCCATTCTCTAACCTCATTATCTCTACTGGATTCTGAGTGGGCGGGGCTATGATAATGAGGCACTGTGCTGATTCGCTGCCTGAATGACGCAATATACCGCTACAAAAAAATAGCGGAAGCTCCGGCCGGCGGAGTTTCACCGTGTCCTAACTGCATGCGATGCAAGTGAGCGTCAGCGACAAAATCAATTCCATTGCTTTATTTTCTATTGCAGTGATTCTTAACCATAGGGCCGCGGCCCAAGTGTGGGCCGCGAGCGCCATCTAGTGGGCCGCGAAAAATAAATCAGTTTTGTACGTGTGGGCCGCGGGGGCCGCGGGACTGCATAGCAACTCCCGACCAAATGAGGAGAAGACACTCAGCTAGCTGTACGTGTAATAGTAAGAGAAATGGTGTGTATTTATAGAGAAAATCCTTCATTTTGCACAGAGTACGTTTAGATCCGCCAGGATCAGGGATCGATTACTTGGGTCTGCGCCCAGAGCGAGCGAGCGCGGCGTGATCATTTATCCTGACGCGTCCGCGCGGCCGGGGAGGTCGGTGCCGCTCGGGCGGTGGGCTCCGTCGTTACTGCTGAAGTAGTCTAGTAGGAAGGAGGGGTTCCCGAGCACCCGATGGACTCTTTTCTGAAACGTGTTTTTTTGGGATCCTTTAGGTGTTTGCTTACGATTTTTGCTTGTTGCCCGAGAAAAAATTGGTCCGAAAGTTCTTTTTTGGAACCCATTTAGAATTTTTGCCTGTTAAAATGGCAAAAACGCAGATTTCCATAACTTCTGAACCATAAATCCTAGAAAGACAAACAAACACACTTTTTCTCATAATATTGACACCAGGAATCCAATGGAAAGGTTACTGGGATGGTAGAACCACTCTTTATTAGGGAAAAATGAGCTTCAAGTAGTATTTTAGGGCAAAATTACCCAAAAACGCTTGAAAATGTTTTTTTTCAATCAAGTGCATCTCCCTTTTGGAAATACCTGTTGGTGTATTGTTTACACCAAAAAAAGGCCCAATTAGTCCCCTTCCCAACGAGGTACAACTTGTAAGAAATCTGCATTTGTGGAATGAGCAATGAAGCAAAATGCGGGGGATGCAACCCATTTAGAATGCTTCGAATGTTCAATAAAAGGGGCGTGTCTTCCCACTGTTAGGTGTTTAGAATGTTCAGAATTTGAAATCTCAAACCAACTGTAGCATCAACTGTCAACTGTCAAACACAAGCAAACTTGAACAAGGAGTGTAAGTATTTTCTGAATGTTTTATCATTTCTAATATAAGGTTATATCTTATCATTTTTGCTAATATAACATTATACATGGTTGTTTTTCTTATATTAGAGCCAGAGGTAATACATTCTTCAAAATAGCTTCATTTCTATTTGGTTAGCTGGACAAGCTAACCAACTAGCATGTTAGCTAGCTTTTTTCATTGAGGTTAGCTTTTAACTCTTACTGTTTTGCTTGTATTTTGTAGGTTTTAACTAACAGTAGGGTACGCTAAAAGAAATGTGACATACAGTAAGTTCGATTATCCAGGCCTTTTTTTAAATAATTTAGTCCAGTGGCACTAATTGTATTTTTTTATATTCTTTTTTTCTGTGCCCAGTGATGGATTAATAAAACATGAGAAGTGCAAAGAGACTGCATGATCAGACTTCTGATGTGTCTGAACCCCCACTAAAAATCCAATCATATACCTGTGTATTGCACACCCCAAGTCCATCGCCTGGGAACTTCATTTGCTTCAGTGCCTCCAAAAATGACCCCAAAGAAAAGTTGCATCACCTTCTTCAAATACGAGACAAGAGACAAGCTGAGCCAATCGACTCACCTTTTCGGATGAAGGCAATTTGTGATCTATTGCCAAAAACCCTAGATGGTGTCAACCTGGACAGTACTGGTTATCACAGGAACTATTACTTAAATTTCACATCCAAGCTTGATCGACTAAAAAACAATTCACATCAGCTTGAAGTAACAGACAACAAGTACTCTCCCCGGAAGTCACACCCAGCCACAGGCTCTGCATTTCCAGTAGAATGTATATATTGTGACACAGATGAAAAGAAATTCAATGGAAAAATCCAAAGGACTGTCCCATTTACTTGGAAAAACAATGGTGCCGCATGGAAGCGCATTGAACCTATGGCTGAAGCTTTAGGGAAAAGCAGTCTGCTCCGCAAAGTGAAAAATGAAGACCTGTATGCGAAAGGGGCTCGCTATCATGTCACCTGCTGGAAAGCCTTACAAGTAGAGTACTTGAATCATTCTAAGAAGCTGACAAAGGAAGCCTCAGGTCAGAAACTGACAATCTCTGCGCACCTTAAAGCATACAACGTGGTGAGGGACCACATTAAAGAGCAGGTCATAGAACAAAACAAAGTCCTACAACTTTGCTACCTGCGCCACCTGTATATCCTTGAGCTCGAAAAGCAAAATAACCCTAACCCTGAATACAGAGGAGATAAACTTCTGAGTCGTCTGCAAGGTGATGAGGAGCTTAAGAAGCATTTAGCCTTTTCCAAAGTTCCTGTTAAGGACAAAGGAAACCTTGCCTTTTACTTGGTCCACTCTTCCCGTATTTCTGTGGAGGACGCCATGGCCTTTGCGTATCGACTTGGAACGGTGGACAGTGTAAAAGATGTAGCTCTCACCCTACGCAGCGTCATCAATAAGGCCTTCAAGTCCAGTGTTATGCCTTGGCCACCTACCGCAGATGACCTAAACAAGACAGCAGAAGAGGTGTTACCTGAAGAGCTAGACCGCTTCCTCAAACTTCTCTTCTCTGGAGACACTGTTTCTGATTGTGAGAAAACAAAGCGACTTGTTCTTTCAATTGGACAGGACCTGTGTAGAGCAGTGACAAATGGCGAGTGGAAACTTCCAAAACATGTGCTTTTATGTGCCACAGTCCGGCACTTGTACCGGAGCAGACAACTGACCACCATTCTGCAGAGATTAGGCCATTGCGAATGGAGACAGCATTGGCTAAGGCTGTGGATGAAATGTCAACTTCCCTTACACCTTCTATCATCAAAGGAGATGGGAATGAGGTGTTCCATAGCGAATGGGACAACCTGAACAGAGTCACAACAAATGTCCATGGTTCGAATGTTGTAAGTTTCCTGCAGATGCGTCCTTCATACCTCCTGCGGAGAATGATCAAGTGTTCAAAGACAGTCTACAAGTGTACTACGTCTGGATGCTAAGCAAACTAGCTAAACTAGTTAAAATGCTAAACTTAGGACCCACTCTGATACCAATGTGCAGTGGAGGGAGGGTCTCAGGTGTATCCAGTTTCAGACGACGTTCCATGGTCCTGTCATATTTAGGTAGTGTTCTCTCCTGGCAGCTTGTGGCACCCGGTTTTGTTTCCTGGATCATGATGCCGCCGGCACTGTTAACAACATTCGAACCATGGACATTTGTTGTGACTCTGTTCAGGTTGTCCCATTCGCTATGGAACACCTCATTCCCATCTCCTCTGATGATAGAAGGTGTAAGGGAAGTTGACATTTCATCCACAGCCTTAGCCAATGCTGTCTCCAGCTCCAATCCAAAATCATAAGATTCGCAATGGCCTAATCTCTGCAGAATGGTGGTCAGTTGTCTGCTCCGGTACAAGTGCCGGACTGTGGCACATAAAAGCACATGTTTTGGAAGTTTCCACTCGCCATTTGTCACTGCTCTACACAGGTCCTGTCCAATTGAAAGAACAAGTCACTTTGTTTTCTCACAATCAGAAACAGTGTCTCCAGAGAAGAGAAGTTTGAGGAAGCGGTCTAGCTCTTCAGGTAACACCTCTTCTGCTGTCTTGTTTAGGTCATTTGCGGTAGGTGGCCAAGGCATAACACTGGACTTGAAGGCCTTATTGATGACGCTGCGTAGGGTGAGAGCTACATCTTTTACACTGTCCACCGTTCCAAGTCGATACGCACAGGCCATGGCGTCCTCCACAGAAATACGGGAAGAGTGGACCAAGTAAAAGGCAAGGTTTCCTTTGTCCTTAACAGGAACTTTGGAAAAGGCTAAATGCTTCTTAAGCTCCTCATCACCTTGCAGACGACTCAGAAGTTTATCTCCTCTGTATTCAGGGTTAGGGTTATTTTGCTTTTCGAGCTCAAGGATATACAGGTGGCGCAGGTAGCAAAGTTGTAGGACTTTGTTTTGTTCTATGACCTGCTCTTTAATGTGGTCCCTCACCACGTTGTATGCTTTAAGGTGCGCAGAGATTGTCAGTTTCTGACCTGAGGCTTCCTTTGTCAGCTTCTTAGAATGATTCAAGTACTCTACTTTTAAGGCTTTCCAGCAGGTGACATGATAGCGAGCCCCTTTCGCATACAGGTCTTCATTTTTCACTTTGCGGAGCAGACTGCTTTTCCCTAAAGCTTCAGCCATAGGTTCAATGCGCTTCCATGCGGCACCATTGTTTTTCCAAGTAAATGGGACAGTCCTTTGGATTTTTCCATTGAATTTCTTTTCATCTGTGTCACAATATATACATTCTACTGGAAATGCAGAGCCTGTGGCTGGGTGTGACTTCCGGGGAGAGTACTTGTTGTCTGTTACTTCAAGCTGATGTGAATTGCTTTTTAGTCGATCAAGCATTGATGTGAAATTTAAGTAATAGTTCCTGTGATAACCAGTACTGTCCAGGTTGACACCATCTAGGGTTTCTGGCAATAGATCACAAATTGCCTTCATCCGAAAAGGTGAGTCGATTGGCTCAGCTTGTCTCTTGTCTCGTATTTGAAGAAGGTGATGCAACTTTTCTTTGGGGTCATTTTTGGAGGCACTGAAGCAAATGAAGTTCCCAGGCGATGGACTTGGGGTGTGCAATACACAGGTATATGATTGGATTTTTAGTGGGGGTTCAGACACATCAGAAGTCTGATCATGCAGTCTCTTTGCACTTCTCATGTTTTATTAATCCATCACTGGGCACAGAAAAAAAGAATATAAAAAAATACAATTAGTGCCACTGGACTAAATTATTAAAAAAAAGGCCTGGATAATCGAACTTACTGTATGTCACATTTCTTTTAGCGTACCCTACTGGTAGTTAAAACCTACAAAATACAAGCAAAACAGTAAGAGTTAAAAGCTAACCTCAATGAAAAAAGCTAGCTAACATGCTAATTGGTTAGCTTGTCCAGCTAACCAAATAGAAATGAAGCTATTTTGAAGAATGTATTACCTCTGGCTCTAATATAAGAAAAACAACCATGTATAATGTTATATTAGCAAAAATGATAAGATATAACCTTATATTAGAAATGATAAAACATTCAGAAAATACTTACACTCCTTGTTCAAGTTTGCTTGTGTTTGACAGTTGACAGTTGATGCTACAGTTGGTTTGAGATTTCAAATTCTGAACATTCTAAACACTTAACAGTGGGAAGACACGCCCCTTTTACTGAACATTCGAAGCATTCTAAATGGGTTGCATCCCCCGCATTTTGCTTCATTGCTCATTCCACAAATGCAGATTTCTTACAAGTTGTACCTCGTTGGAAAGGGGACTAATTGGGCCTTTTTTTGGTGTAAACAATACACCAACAGGTATTTCCAAAAGGGAGATGCACTTGATTGAAAAAAACATTTTCAAGCGTTTTTGGGTAATTTTGCCCTAAAATACTACTTGAAGCTCATTTTTCCCTAATAAAGAGTGGTTCTACCATCCCAGTAACCTTTCCATTGGATTCCTGGTGTCAATATTATGAGAAAAAGTGTGTTTGTTTGTCTTTCTAGGATTTATGGTTCAGAAGTTATGGAAATCTGCGTTTTTGCCATTTTAACAGGCAAAAATTCTAAATGGGTTCCAAAAAAGAACTTTCGGACCAATTTTTTTTCGGGCAACAAGCAAAAATCGTAAGCAAACACCTAAAGGATCCCAAAAAAACAAGTTTCAGAAAAGAGTCCATCGGGTGCTCGGGAACCCCTCCTTCCTACTAGACTAAAGGATTGTACATGTAGATGTGTCTGCTGGACTGGACTGTTGTTCGGGCTCGCAAAAGCATCGGAAAGTGACACGTCTCCACAATGAACATAATTAAAACTAAATATCGTTCCAGGCTCACCAATGAGCACCTTCACATGTGCATGAGAACCTGACACCATCCAGCCCAGATTTAAAGTCCTGGCAGGAGAAATTAGAGCTCAGTTCTCTCACTGAATGACAGAAAGTGGGGGCATAAGATTAAGGGGAAGAAAGACAAACTGCAAAACTGTTCAATTGTTAAGATGTGTTTATATTAATTTATTATAAAAATGTGTTGAGACAATTAACAAAGAAAAGGGGAAATTCAAACTGCTGGTGAAGAAATAAAATAAGATAGCATTTGAAAAATAAAATAAAATCTATTTTATTTTTAAGAGAAAAAAATATGTGTAATTGAAGTTACACATGTTAATGGGCAAATATGTACTTTTTTAATATAACAGTCAGATGCAGATGTTGGTATAACTATGAGGCTACTTGAATATATATATATATATATATATATATATATATATATATATATATATATATATATATATATATATATATATATATATATATATAATGATGTTCTGGACATTCGCTTGAGTACATTTTCTCTAAATGGACCTCTTAAAGTTGAATACCCCTGCTATACAGTGTTAATATTTAACGGGCCCCGGGCCACTCTGTACTGAAAAAATTGGGCCCCAAGGTCAGAAAGGTTAAGAACCCCTGTTCTATTGGACTGTCCTAACTGGACGCGGCGCGACGTTTTGAGCTGAACATTTGTCGGACGCCCTGCTTCTATTTTCTTCCTGTCGCTCGCGTTGAAAGCCGGTTGAAAGCGCTGTAGGAAACAGTCATGGATGAGGAACGGCTGATCCAGTTAGTTGAGAAGTTATCTCTATGATTCCTCCTCATTTCACTACAAAAACCTCAATAAAGTGGCAGCTGCTGGAGGGAGATGGACAGGGAGCTGGAAGTTTCTGACCGTTATATTTGCGTATTTTGTCAGGATGCTGAGCAGACGCTAATTTATCGTTAGCTTCTGTTAATGTACTCTAGCTACTGTTAAACCGTTGAGGGAGGGTAGTTAGCAAGTTCAGCACAATAATATGGCCTGTTAGAGTTGAACAACAATTAATAACAGAACTGCATATTAACGGTTTCAGTGTGGACAGAGAGCGTCCGATGTCACGCAGTGCGACGCGAGAGTCGGACGCTCGCATGCAGTTAGGACACAGTGTTAGTTGTGGGCGTGGTTTGCATTTTGGTTACGTAACGACGGGAGCAGAATCTGAACGGCTCGTAGAAGCCACATCACACTGGACGGCTCATCCGGGCGGCTGTACAGGCACTGCAGAATCTGGTTGCTTTCCTCCTTCTCTGAGTTGGCAGGCTGAGGGGAGACCACTTTATATATGTTAAAGCAAGAAAAAAACACTTTATATATGTTAAAACAAGAGAAAACCTGTTTTCCCTAGGTCCCCTTTAAATAATAGTGAATGTGCCGCTACAGTAGGATTCACTTGTTTGTTCACAAACTATTTCTAAAGGGGTGTAGTAAGATTTCTTGTTCAGGTTACATTAATAAGGTCAGGGCTGGGATGTGAACTGACTCTTCCAACAGAGACTGAGTCTTGAACGCAGCACCTTAGACCACTCGGCCATCCTGACTGTTGAAAGCCTCGTAGCAGAACTTCACAGAAGTCGTCCACCAGAGGATCTACCAAGAACTGGTGGAACAGAACACAAGTCTGACGTGAGACACCAGGAAAAGGGATTTGTTGTGTCAAAGCAGCATGAAATAGTCAGAAGTGGGATTTGAACACACTGCTCCATTGGGAGACCAGAATACTCTGTACACATGAAGAAGAAACATTATCCTTAAGTCTGACGCCTTAAACCACTCGGCCATTCTGACTCCAAATATAACACCTCGCAAAGTTATCGATGACATTTTACATGACAATCATTGTTCCCAGAGACGATTTAAACATTGATTTACCAGTTTTAACCACGGAGAGTTATCCAGATGTAAAATAGAAGAAACTGGTTTAAAGGAACCACCTGTTCCCCTAAGACAACTCAAAAATGAAATACTTTCAAACATTTGGTTTCATGGGTGGTCATCATCATCATCATCATCATCATCATGCTCATCACTTCCATCAAAGGAAGATCAAGTTCCAGAACTCTGGGGAACCAAAACTCCAAAGATTCATTAAATTCCTCCAAACCCGTTAAAGTCAAGGTTATTTTTGTCACACATTTCATGTACAAGAACATTCACTTCATGTAAATGAAGGGGATTTCTTCTAAATCGTGACACAAAGACGACCAAAGCTGGCTAGTTTGTATTTTTACTATTTATATTCTACAGACAAAACAATGCATTAAAGAACAATGTCACACTAAATTGAGAGATAAATCAGTAAAGACATACAAGATTGAAGAAAAAACATCACTTTTGTTCCATAAGCAGGAATTGCCTGTGGGCCGTGGTGGTGAGAGCAGATAATCCCAGCCACTAGACCATGAGGAACATGTGACATTCACTTGGAGGTTTTTCTGCCTCGTGCATTATTGCATCAGTCCAGTGTTCTGTTAGTACGGTATTGTGGTTGAATCTACCAGCCTGAAACTGAAAAAAAACAACAGGTAAACATCAGTACTGCTGCTTTACAGAGGTGAGTTGATTATTGATTCAAGCTCAAACCCTGGATTGAAACATTTGATCTTTTACATTAAATATGTAGAAAGAGACCATAGACTTGGAGAGGTTTGGTAATCACAATTGTCATTGACATTTGAATGAACAGAGCTCTCTCTTTGTACCCACTCCTGAATGGTTTAAAGCTTTCTCAAGAACCCCTGGCAGTGACGGTCAGCCAACGACTGTTCAATGATGACCAATAATCACCTCCATATTCATGAGGGCTGTTAAAATGTGATGAGAGTTCAGTCTGCTTTCTAATGCTTAGATAATGTTATGGACCAACAAGAAGCACTTACTACACTGAGAAACATTTTACGTGTTTGTGTTGACAAACAGTTTCCTCCCAAACGAGGAAGCTTTGGAGAGTTTAAAATTACATTTTGCTAAAACTACGAAACACTTAACTGTCATTTTATTCTTCGGTCAACTTTTTAACATACACCTGGATATGCCAATTTTTTTATTTTTTTTATACTAGTCAGTTAATATGTTTCTTTCTTGATGTAAAGTTGGACATTTTAAAGTGGATGTGAATGGAGATTTACCGTTTTTTGTTCAGTTGAGGAACTGCAACAAAATTGATTTCTGCATGAGACCCAATGCGTGAAAGAGATGGTCGGTCTTCCTGTCCTGAGCACCGGAGTGGTTTTCCAAGTCCAAATAATGCCACTGTAAAGTCACACGTGTTTACACCCAGTTTCAAACAGGGGACCTTCCGCGTGCTAGGCAAACATGATAACCGCTACACTACGGAAACTGACATGCTTTGAAATCGGTGGGCAGATAATGTCTGATTGCCACAATTCTCGACAGCAAGATGGAAACTGCAGGTTCTCTCCTGGCTGCTTTGATAGACTCCAAAAAATGGCAATGTGAACACAAACATGTTTCCGCCCGGTTTCAAACGGGGGACCTCTCGCGTGTGAGGCCAACGTGATAACCACTACACTAGGAAACTGACATGCTTTGAACTTGGAGGGTATAATGATGATGACACTGCCAGCATGATTTTGCTTAGTATCGGCTGCGAAATGCAGCATATGTCAAAATGTTCCGGTGGCAAAAAATCCCAGGGTGGACAGGAGCTGGATGTGACTGGGATGGCTTGCGTTTTGTCTCTCGCTCCATTATAGGTTGTAAATCACGGCATAAATCCATCAGAATGTTTTTGGGGAAGCGGTACCTGCTGAGCAGCCGCTCCGTGCTCTCACAGATCAACAGATCAGCACGCTCTTTGAAAACACGCTCCCTCTGAGCGCAAATCCTCCAACACTGCAAGATAAGCCATGGTACTTGTATTTTCTTTTCAGGTCGTCCTGCCAAAGCTGTCTTTTATAGCTTGTCACACCAATTATTCAAAATGTCTGAATTACTTATGGGGAATTTTTATTAATTGGAGGAAACGGGGAACATGTGCACATGTTCCCCGTTCAGTCACTGTTCAATCAAACTTCACATGTAAAGTTTGAGACTCTTTTAATGGGTTCTATTTGTAGTTTCACTGTTCTACCACTAGGTTTTGTGTGTACATGTTGATAAATACCATACTTTGCGTGGGAATGCTTGTACGCACGCTTTACGCACAGATCTGTGCGTATGAACGATTGATAAATGAGGGCCCTGGAATCTGGATGTAGTCATGGACTCAGAGCTGAACCTTCAGAAACACATTAAAACAATTAAAAAGTCGGCCTTCTATCATCTGAAGAACATGTACAGGATCAAAGGACTAATGTCTCAGCAGGACCTTGAAGAACTCGTCCATGTGTTGATCTTCAGTTGAATTGATTACTGCAACAAACGTCTGCCTAAAAGTTAATCAGACAGCTACGGCTGATCCAGAATGCTGCTGCCCGGGTTCTCAACTAAAAAAGTGGATCACATCACTCCAGTTATGGGATCTTTACACTGGCTGCTCAGAGAACAGACTTTACGGGTTACTTCTATTAGTTTTACATAAAATACTTATTGCTGCCATATCAACCATCCACACCTCTCAGGGCTTCTGGTTCAGGTCTGCTCTGTGTCCCCAGAACCAGAACTGAACATAGAGAAGCAGCATTCAGCTTCTATGCTCCACAGATCTGGAACAAACTTCCAGAAAACTGCAGGAACGCTGAAATCCTAAATTCCTTTAATTCAATGGTAAAAACTAATTTGTTTACAACTGCCTTTGTAAACTATAATTCATTTATCTTTAAACAATGTTCATTTTGGTCCTAAATTGCAAGGGCGCAGATGGCACTGGGGACGGGGGACACACGTCCCCCCCAGATTTATAATGACCCCGATCCGTCCCCCCCAGATTTATAGTGGTCCCCGATCCGTCCCTCCCACCAACTGTCCCTATGTAACAGCCTGTCCTAACTGCACGCGTGCGTCTATCGCGTCGCACTGCGTGACATCGGACGCTCTCTGTCCTGAAACACTGAAAGCGTTATGGCCCCCCACGTTCTTTTGATTGACAGCTGAAACTCACTTTTTAAAAGGCTGCTTTATGGTTCCGCGTTACACCAACGCAGACCCTACGGCGTAGAGTACGCGGCGACACGCAACGAACTCTGCGCGTTCCGCGTAACTACGCCGTCGATTTTACGTGGAACCATAAATCAGCCTTTTTTCACAGCACTACCCGCCTGTGCGCTCCTGAAAGAAACTCCTAAAATAACTCCTAAAAGAGTAAAGAGACAAGTAAAAGATGGGTGAGTACTTGTAATCTTCCTACGTTTCTAAACAGAAAACAAGCTTGATATTGGGATATTTAAATGTGCTTCTATTTTCTTCCTGTCGCTCGCATTGACAGCCGGTTGAAAGCGCTGTAGGAAATGATGAGGAACGGCTGATCCAGTTAGTTGAAATGAGAAGTTATCTCTATGATTCCTCCTCGTTCCACTACAAAAACCTCAATAAAGTGGCAGAAAGAAATATTATCCTTTTATTATATTGTTTGTTTTGTTAACAATTTTTTATACATACACATACACATACACACAGACACACATATATATATATATACATACATGCATGCATACATACATACATACATACATACATACATACATACATACATACATACATACATACATACATACATACATACATACATACATACATACATACATACATACATACATACATACATACATACATACATACATACATACATACATACCCTAAATGAAATAGAAGAGGGCCCGTTTCCCACTTCTCCATTAAGAGAGAATTAATATCCTTTTCCCTCTACTTCATTCTTTGCAGGGAAAGATCTAAAACATGCAGGACAGTGTGCCTCGAGGACCAGGGTTGGGAAACACTGCAGTAGAGGGCATATAAATGCATTTAAATGCAGTAATTTATTTGTCCACTAGAGGGCAAATAAATGCATTTAAATGCAGTAATTTATGTGTCCACTAGAGGGCAAATAAAAGCATTTAAATGCAGTAATTAATGTGTCCACTAGAGGGCAAATAAATGTATTTAAATGCAGTAATTCATATGTCCACTAGAGGGCAAATAAACGCATCTAAATGCAGTAACCTATTTGTCCTCTATAGGGCAAATAAATGGATTTAAATGGATTCATTTATATGTCCACTAGAGGGCAAATAAGTAATTTTAATGCAGTATTTTATGTGTCCACTAGAGGGCAAATAAATGCATTTAAATGTTTCATTTCATTTTATTCTTTATTTCATTCAAAAAATAAAACAAAAAATTCAATACAAATACAAATGTTCATAAATTGTGAATGAAAAGGGAGCAGAAAGAAGAAAAATCTTATCTAATCTGCCCCTTTTTCCAAGAAATAAATTCACAAATAACATTAATTAAAAATAAAAAAACAACAACTAAGTAAATAAAAAACTAAAATAAAAATACATATTTCCAGGGTTGGGAAACACTGCACTAGAGAGCAAATAAATGCATTGGTAACACTTTACAATAAGGGTCCCTTAATTAACGTTAGTTAATGCATTATTAAGCATTAATTAACAGTTTAATAATAGTTAAATAACCATCATTATGTATTACTTAACATTAATTAGCATATTAGTTAATGCATTAATAAACAGTTAGTTAATGCATTATTAAGCATTAATTAACAGTGTAATAATAGTTAAATAACCATTATTATGTATTACTTAACATTAATTAGCATATTAGTTAATGCATTAATAAACAGTTAATTAATGCCTACTGCTCAGAGTTAATTAATACATTAGTAAGCATTAATAAACGTTACATGATGTAATTATTTATCCTTACGTATGCATTACTTAGTATTAAGTAATACATTAGTTAATACATAAGTAAAACGTTAATAATGTCCCTAGTAATCATTTACTAATGGTGTTTATTTGGAGTGAATATGCATTAAGTAACAGCTACCTAATACATCTACCAATCATTCGCTAATGGTGTACATGTTTACTGGATGGGCATTATTAAACAACTATTTAGAGTCTTAAGTAATCATTTCCTAATGGTGCTGTGTATGTTATCAGGTAGCTTACCTGACCTTATGAACGGTAACCTGACATAAACCTTAATAAATGTATAGGAGTGGCTCATAACCATTACTTAACCATTAGTAAAGGCTTGCTGGACCCTTATTGTAAATATATATATATATATATATATATATATATATATATATACATATACACACACACATCTGTGATAACAGATACATAACAACAATTCACAGAGGAGAGCTTTGAACAAACATTATTTAGTAACATAATACAATAACACAGTATGATAGGCTGGCATAATTTTATCATCCTTCATTTTATGTATTGTAGCAGAAATGACTTCAGTGGCCTTTATAACCTCCTTGCATCTTTTAGCAAAGTCTGCCACCGTCTCCCCCTTCTCCACCTGATCATATTCTTCTGGAGCAGCTATTGCGAGCTCGGCAATCGCTGCAGTCCTCACAATAGTAGTTTGTCTACTCCATACTTCTCGAAGGATTTGGCCATATTCTTCCCCGTCTGGAAAATGGCAAGGACTTCCTTGTACCGCTTCACCACATCACCTGGTCCTCCAACTAATATAAACACACAAGAACAAGAAGGAATGTATCATTTGAATCATGAGATTGATGAGAAGAAAAAAACAAATCATTGTATTTTACTGTTAATGTTCAATGTGCCGCGAGACACACTAATCCCATATGTGACACCTCAACACAGTGTAGAAGGATTTTCTGGCACAACTTCACCAAGGTACATGGAAACACCATGACACACACAGGGAATTATCAAGGCTAAATTGGGAGAAAAAGAGGGGAAAATGCTAAATAAAAATGGACACATTTGGGGTGAATCATTTTTGGAAATGAACATTCATTTGGACCGTACTGGTCCTTCTGGTACATCCCTCTATCAGCGTGCAGGGCTTGAATTTAGCACTCGCCACTTGCCATTTGCGACCCAAATTCCTCAAGTGGCGAGACAGATTTTCTTGCCACTTGGCTAGTTAGAAAAATCGAGATTCACAACTTTTGTGCCATTTATAAATCAAATTGAGATTCCCAATACTACGGAGCCCCCGAGTGGCCACTGGAGGAAAAAATAAATAAAGAACGCTAACTCGAGCCCTCGATATCCTAATTCGTTCGCTCGATATCCTAAATCGAGGGAACGAAATAATTATTTCGAGGGAACGAATTAATTATTTCGTTCCCTCGATTTAGGATATCGAGCGAACGAATTAAGTATTTCGTTCCCTCGAAATAATTATTTCGTTCCCTCGATTTAGGATATCGAGCGAACGAATTAAGTATTTCGTTCCCTCGAAATAATCATATTAGCATTAGCATCGATTTAGCATATCTTTCCCACGGATGAAGCACATTGACCAGTGAGTGGAGGAGCACGGAGCAGTCTGGAGCATCTCACGTTCTCAGTCGTGTAAGTTTGGAATTAATTAATGATGAATTTAGTAATTTAAGAAAGCAGGCTGTTCCAAAACAGCACATGCCTTTTCTTGTGTTGTATTTTAATCGTTTTAATTAAACCCCGTGCCTGTTTGAACCGTGTTTACGTTAGCATTAGTGAATGCTATGCAGCTAGCTTGACTATAGTCAGGCCAGTAGTTATGATGAATCCACGGTGAATTAACCAATCACTCCCGGTACGGTTGACAAACGAAAACAACTTGCTTTTTGTTAAAACATAGGGTCAACGTTTGAATGACCAACTTTAGTTAGCTTTCTGCCATTTCGTCAAGAATAATAGGCTGGTGGAGTCACAACAATACGTGCTATGCTTAAATGGGTTTGTCTCCGTCAAATACTTCATTATTTCTGAATCCGGTATGTATTAAGTGGTAATTCTAGCCTGTTTCCTAAAACGTGAGGTTTAAATGTGTAGTTTCTTGGGCATGTCACAGCTGCACGACTCTGAAACAACTGTCATTAAAGCAACAAGCTAGTTTTAGCTGAGTTTAATACATTAGTTACAGGGAATTGGCTAAATACTGTATTTTTTATGCATAGCAAACTGGGTGCGTCTGGTTGCTGGATACAAAAGAGCACATCCCTTTCCTTGTGTTGTTGTTTAATCGTTTGAACCGTGTTTACGTTAGCATTTGGTGAATGCTATGCAGCTAGCTTGTTTCTAGTCCCAATGCCAGCTTTTTTCCCAAAACGTGACGCGTCCGCGTATGCTGTTTACTTCTGACACCATGTAGAATGACCAAGGGCTACTGGTTACTTTATAAATCGAACTCTGTTTATTCAGCACTGTACAGTGTACACTAGCTCTGACAACAACACAACAACAACAACAATCATTCCAGTTACCGGCTTGCGCATGCGCAGTATAGTATCACAACTACGGTGGCTGCAAGGTACATACAGAACGAGCATTGGGTGAAAATTACTTTTTGGGCTCCTTGACATGAAAAAGATTGAGCCTCACTGATATAGAAACAAATGTTTTTCAGAAATAAATCTGGATTTAGAAGACATTTTGTAGAATCTTCTCAGGTCTTAATGATTTAAGTAGTTTTAGAGACAGTGCATGATGAAGGATAAAAATAATAATAATATCTGTGATACGATTGTTGTGACTGGTTTGTGTTCATCAAAACTCTTATCTCATGCCTCAGCAGATGCCAACCAACCGCTGAAGTTATCCTGAACTAAAAGGAGGAACGCTGCTCTAATCTGACCAACCTTTCCCACGGTGTACCTGTGCACCAGGTGAGTGTGATGTGATGCATGGTCATGACAACACACATTCAGTCAAATTTATACCAATTGATAACAATTGTCATTGCTCTTGTATATCCTACAATTACTGTGTCATCCAGTATGTAGCATAACTGATGTCAGTCTACTTGATTGAGGTCTCATTAGTCATTATCGAGAAAGTCTTGGCATGGTCCACTTATAATTAACAAGGGGTGTGATTACCAGGCTTAACTTGAAATGGCTGCCATGAAAGTCTTTTAAATCTTATATCTCCTGTTTTCCTTTGTTTTACCCCAGATTGATGCGCCTGTAATCCCTGCCCTAAATCTGAACATAGGATTGCTGCTGTTGCATTTTGCAGTCAAGCCAACCGATCCCAGCCAGCCAGGAGTCAGCAGATGCCAACTATCGTGTTCTACATGACCGCTGAAGTTATCCAGAACTGTAAAAGGAGGAACGCTGCTTTAATCTGACCCACCTTTGCCACTGTGTTGCCCAGCGCTGTGAACCAGGTGAGTGTAGAGCTTGTGTCATGACAACACACATTCAGTCAAATGTATACCAATTGATTCCTCCCCTTACATCCATGGTAATGCTACTTCCTACATTCCTACATTGTGCATTGCACCAACTGCATCACAAATAAAATCCAGTATTCTAGTCGCTGACATCACAGCTGTACAGCAGAGTTTCTATTGTTCACACGTCAGTATTGGTCTTTATAATTGCAGAATCTTAAATACATTGGATAATATCGATAGCCACATTCCCTTTTATTATAATAGGCTGTGTGGTTGAAATCTGAAAGGCAATTCCAACATCGAAATCCAGCATTGATCGCATTGGTAGTTACAGGTTTAATTTTTTGGGAGGTTTGTTTCTAAAGTTTTCAAGGCAAGGACCCCCAGATTAATATGTATTTGCCCGACTCTGCAGACCCCCATGAAAATAGTTTGTTCAGGAGACCCCCACACCAGATTTGTGTTGTCAAAATGTTTCAAAAATATTTCACTTAATTTGAAAATTGTTCGACCTACAAAATAGACTATGTAGGTTTAAAGTACTCATGTGGCAGAGTCGCTTCTTTTGGGCTTGTTTTCCTACACCTGGTTTCTTTTTGGTTTCACAAAATCTAGCAACATTGTTTATGACATGCGTTTTCTATCTGGCAGTGATCAACTGTGATCCATAAATTTGTACAAGATTAACACTTCAACCCCGATATTAATTTCTCGATCTCTGTCTCTGTCTATCAACCTCTATGTCTCACATCAGTTGAGTGTGTACCACAGGTCGTCAGAGAGAAAGGCAGCTGTCGTCCTAGGGACAATTTCTGAAGCACCAAGGCCGTGAAGAAATTCAAAGGTCAGAGGTCACTTATCATTAAGTAGTTACACACTTATGGGTTCGGATCCTCAACCAGATTCAACTTTGAGGAACCGGAATTCCGGTTCCACACATTTGGAACCCTTTTCCCGTAACCATTTTATCACACTGTCGGAGCTAATGTGTGGACTTGATGTCTGTTATACAATTACAATCTCTCTCTCTTTTATTTTAATTGGAACCAAATGGACCCTTACAGGTACTTTTGGTTCCATTTGTAAACTCTCAGAACTATGTGGACCTTAAAATTGAAATGTTTGGGAAGCGCTGTTCTAATGAATGTGGATACCTTCATTTTTGTTGTGCATGAATGTCATAGATTCCATAAAATATCTGTCTCTTTTAGTGAGAAATTCGAAGTTGAATAGGCTTATATATGTGACAAAGTGAATTAATACTTTCAATTATTATTCCCTTTATAACGTTTTACCCCACCCTGTTACAAATGGCCACAGTCATTTTGCTATGCAACATTGGCATAGTTTCTATGCAATCATGCTAAATATTGTTTGTAATTTATGCTGTTAAATCTATCTAGATAATGGATGATGAGCTCAGGACCTTCCTAAGGAACCGGAACCTTGCGGAGGAGCTTATAGCTAAGCTGGAGGATGAAAATGTAAGGCACACACAAAACAAGCCCACCCACACATGATCAGCGAGAATGATATTGATAGCTTGAAAATCAATATTTCTTTCTCTGCCATTGACCACAAATTTTTGGCATGGGATAAAATAATTGATCTTTGCCTGTGCCACAGTTAAGTACTACTAATAATAACGTTGACATTGATCTTGGACGTTGCACTCTGAGTTAGTGAAAGCATATTACCATAACCTTAGAACTCCAGATATTTAGCAATGTTCAATTAACCATCTGACTACATCCACGCAATCATTATTCTTATTGGCTGGAAAGTCTTGGGCATGGTCCGGTTATAAGGGTGTGTAAATACCAGGCCTAACTTGAAATAGCTGCCATGAAAGTAATTTAAATCTAATCAGATTTCCTGTTTTCCTTTTGTTTTTCCCCAGATTGATGCGTCTGTAATCCCTGCCATGACGGATGGTGACCTGGCTAAGTACATCCCTAAAGCTGGAGATAGGATTGCTGCAGTGAGCTTTTGCCGTCAAGCCAACGGATCCCTTAACACCAAGAGCAGGAAAGACTCCATAATCGCAAGGCTGAAAACAAGACTGTTGTCTCAAGAAGTACAAGAGGTAACTGCAAAAAAAGTCAAACGCAGATTCGGACAAGGAACAGGTAATTGTAATGCGGCCAAAACCGAAAGGCGGATAGAGCTTGGATGGATGGATTTTGTGGAAAAGGAGAAACGGTACAAACAGGTGAAGTCAGGCAACGGTGGAGGAACAAGACACGTAACCATCGGAAAGGAGAAAACGGTAGAGGAAATCAAGATTCTGGCTGAAAATCTGTTCTTCCCTAATGGCCTGTCCAAAAAGCATCTGAAGCTGTCTTATTATACTACTGAAATTGATTGTGATCACGTAGACATCAGTGATAATAGCATTACTTTGGATCACTTGTATAACACAAGTAAAGCTAAAATTCTCCGACTATATCTTTGTACCAAATTGAGAGAACAGGCACTTTCCTCAGAAGAGGAAACAGGGACACAGTTAACTTCAACCCCAGTTAATAATCTCGCAGGAAGTGAGTCAGGTTCTCCCGATCAAGTATGGATTGACCCAGATGACCCCGAGATCACATATGGGCGTGGGGAAAGAGAAGAACACGATTTGAATGACACATTGCCATGGGTGGAACAGTCACCTCAGCATTCAGATTAACTTCAGTTTGCTCCTTTGAATGACCAGCCACAACAGAGACCAGTAACACCTCAGCCTCCTCGTAATGACCAACTATCAGATACACCAGTTCAACCAGACCCTGCTTTTCTGAATGACCAGCCACAACAGAGGCCAGTTCGACCGCAATCTGCTCCATTGAATGACGAACCACAACCTGCTCCGGCTTCAGAGCCATGGAGTTCAGTGTTACTGGATGAACCTGACTCTGATTCTGTTACACTAATTGTTAGGAAGGGCCATTGTCTCAATGACATGATCAAAGCTTTCAAAGATCCAGACATTTTGAGCCATTCAGTGTTCATTAAGATGCGTCTACCCAATGGAAAACTTGAAGAAGGAGAGGGAAGTGGTGTAACTCGGGACTGCTTAACTGAATTTTGGACAGATTTTTACGAGAGGTGCACGCTGGGGGGAGATGTCAAAGTTCCCTTTATAAGGTACGACTATCAGTGTGAAGAGTGGCAGGCTGTTGCTAGAATCTTGGTGATAGGGTGGAGGATTGCACGTTATTTCCCAGTGAAATTGGCAGAACCTTTCCTGCAAGAAGCACTATACAATACGGTCAGCAGTAGCTTAAAGGATGCCTTCTTGCTGTACGTGTCTGAGCAGGAGAGAGAGGTCCTTCATAAGGCTTTGGATGATTTCAACTCTGTTGACAGTGAAACACTGCTTGATGCCCTCGAGACACATGAGTGCCACATTATTCCAACAGAGGAAAATCTTATCCCACTGATGTCGCAGCTGGGACACAAGGCTCTGATCCAGGCACCGATGTATGTAGTTGAGTGTTGGCGTCCAATTGTGATGCACTTGGCAAGTCAGTTGTCACCAGATGACCTGCATCGTGTGATACAACAGAAAACCCCAACATCAAAAGGTGTGAAAGGCCTCCTCCAGTTCCCAGATATGATGAATCCACCACAGACCGTAGTTGCCCGCTACCTCAAGAAATATCTTGGTGAAATTGATCTGAGCACACTTCAGCTTTTCCTCCGATTCTGCACAGGTTCCGACTTGATGGGAAATCCAATTAAGATAGAGTTCATAGACACCTCTGATTTCGAAAGAAGACCACAAGCACACACATGTGGATGCATTTTAAAGCTACCTATAGGGTATCACAATTATCCAGACCTGCGGAGTGATTTCAACAGTGTACTCACAAGCTCTGTATGGGTGATGGATATCGTCTAAGTATATCTACAAGCAAAACGTATACATTCCTCGTCCATATACGCTGATTTATTGATGCTCCTGTTAAGACCTGTTGCTGCGTCCATGTCACTTTAAACTTGAACGGCTTTAACCATTATTTCATGCTTTAGCTATTGAAAAATAGCAGATCTATAAGCTCAAAGCACGGCACAGAGTGCCGTGCTGCGAGCTTGTGGATCTGCTATTTTTGAAAAATCCTGAAAATGTTTGCAAGTCTTTGAAGGTTTTTACCCGATTCTATAAATGTCTTCCAAATCCTTCTTCTAAATCGGTGGTTCTCAAACTTTTTTTATGGTAAGGGCCCCCAAAGTTACGTATGTATTTGGCCACAGACCCCGTCTCAAAATATGTTGTTCCAGGGACCCCCCAAAAGCAGAGTTTCGAGTCACAAAAGTTTGATTTGAAAAATATATATTCAAAGATTTTGCACGAATTTAAAAAAACAAACACAATTTTTAAAAGATTTCATGATTTTTCCAAAAGAAATCATAATTATTAAACATTCACAATTCTTCAAAACATTTAATAATTTCAAGATTTTTCAAAATGTCCTTTTTCCAATAAAACCCCCCCAGATGTCATCATTTTTCAAAGAAATTCAAAATGTTTTTTCAAAAGAAAAAGCATGATTAAATAAGAAATCGTGATTTTTCAAAAATAACATTATTTTTCAATAGCTGAAGTATCAAATGGGACCATTCCTTTTTCCTTTTATTTTTCTCTCATTGGTGCTCAATCTTCTTCATGTCAAAGACCCCAAAAATGATGTATGTGGCTGCTGACCCCTGTCTTATGTTGTTTAAGGGACATCCGAAGCTAGGATTTTATTGAAAAATGTTCACTGTGAAGCAATATTTAAAGATTTGCACTACTTTGTGTATTTTTGTTACTGTGCTGTATTTCAGTGGTTCCCAACTTGTCAATAGTTGTTGCAGAACCATTAATGCATATTCCATAGGGTTTAAGCTTGTCGTAGGAATCTATGTGCCTTTAGGTCCTTTCGAAAAATAGCGTCTCCGTCTTCTCAGACGAGCGAGAAGGTTTACTGGGTCGAGCAGGGAGAGAAGGATCCTGGTGTTTTCTTTCCTAATACCTTGCTCCAGACACTTGTAGTCCATGTAGTTTTCCAGGACCTTCCAATTGTCCAGCTATTGTCTATACTATAGACAATAGCTGGACAATTGGAAGGTCCTGGAAAACTACTACTGCCAATATTCTGACTGGATGCTATAGACTCTATAGCATCCAGTCAGAATATTGGCAGCGATATAAACCATTAGCTCTCAATATCCTTGTTAATTGCCTTGCACTAACAATAATCCCACATTAAGAAAAACTAAATGTGTGTGCATTATACATTGTTCAAAAAGCTATTATACCTCGTTCAAAATGCCAATGGCTTTGTTGATTTTCATGATTGCACTTGAAGGGCAAAAACACTTTGGTAAAGGTTATGGTTGTGTAGTTACCTTGCCATGATGTAACTCCAAATAAGGGACAAGAAATGAAAAAATAGCTCCAGTGATTAGAATTAGTTACATGGTAAGGTAAACTACACAACCTAAACCTCTACAAAGTGGTCTTGCCCTACAAGACTTGAACAGGGAACTGTTGTATTTTCATATATTTTTGTTACGATTTTATGGTTTTATATTTTTCTATTACAACCACTTTGATGTACGTGTTGCTGCTTGTGTCGGACTTAGTGCTACAGGGTCCATGTTCCTTATCTTTGTTTTCATTGTTTAAAAAACAAATGTGTTTTAAGAATGTTCATAACGAGCACTTTGGGCCTGAACTTGAACGTTATAGCTGCTTGAGGCGCACCTATTCCTTTCCTCAAATTAAGCACTATCATAATTAAGCAGTGGTTCTACACGTGCCTTTGTATCTTATTTTCATTGTGTAAAGAAACCCAAAAAAATGTTAAATGTTCTTTAACACTTATCCTGAATCCTAACCTGAACCTTGTTGCTGCTTGAGGTGGATCTAGTCCTACAGTTCGTTTAATAAAATGACTAAAATGGCTGACAGTGTTCATGTATTGTTTAATTCAATAGTTTTAATATATAACATTTTGTAAGAATTACTCTTAAAGTCATCTCTTATACAAACACAAAAATATAATACACCAGTCTGTTAAAACCAAAGGTAAATAAAATAGCCATTTATTTGGATAGTGACCCATAACATCTTGTGTTGGGCTACTAGTATTGGTAGACAATTCACTTTGCCTATACTCATTGATGTAATAGACTGGACATACAGGAGATTCTTGCAGAATGACCGTTTTTACTTGAAGTGGGAGTATTTTTTTTTATCCAAAATGTCAAGATTCCTTAAGACATCTGCTGATCAGCTGTCAGCATTGGATAATTAGAGTTAGAGTTTTCATGTAACAATACATGTGTAGATTAATTGAACTCTCGTTTTATATACTTTATTTAAATGATCACCAATACATTCAAGCAGGAGAACAAGTTTTTCCACCACCGGACATGACATCTTTAGACTGAAACAAACGGTATCAATCATGCAGTAGCCTGCTCAAATATTTGTGGCCGGATAATATCCCTCAATGACACATACAAGTCAAGTGCTTGTGACCTATTCACTGGGAACCTCAACCCTGATTCTTCCATAAACATAGTACACAAATCAAACATGTCCTCATCACATGGAACTGAAGTTAGGAACTTGCAGCTCTCCTTGCAAGTTTTTATGTCGCCACTGAATGAACCAACAAGATGGTCCTCTGTGCCCCACAGGTGAGATGCCATGTACATGATGTTTGGTATCCCTGCAGGGACATTGAAGTTCTTGCTGGGCCGGATGCGATGTGCATTCCAAACATCTTTGATCTCATTCAAGTGCTCCTACAGTAAAAAGAGAAAGAGAGATGTGGGGTGATTAATTGTCATATTTCAGTAATTAACACGGTACTCCATTCTTGTGACGATCACAAGATGGTTACTGAGGTAGCCTACATGACAGTACAGTCATACAGGGATTGCAAAACTGGTGCGTGCAACAGCATAGTTGGGTCATCTATAGCAGTTCCGTGACCGTGGAGAGCGAAGGTTGGTTTCTCACTGGATTTGTCATCTATAAAGGTTAAATAAGAAATTGAGCCGGGGTGCCCCTCGCAAAAATGTGGGGAAAATTTGTGAGAGCCCTAAATCCAAAATGGCTACCGACAGCCGAGCTGGAAATTAGCTTTTTAATGGTTTGGCCCACAGTGCTGCATAATACATGGTTTCTGAGACTATTTGGGTCAAGAAATTCATAAATGATGTAAATTTATTGATTTGACCTATTTTTGACCTTCAAATTCAAGATGGCCGCCAATTTTTGGCTCTTTAAATGTCAATTTTTCAAAATCGTCATAGAGTCTTAATATTGGGCTCAAATTAAAGCTCTGCTCATACTGAGTTCAGTTATGGATAGTAAAATGACAAGCAGACTACACAGAAGTCAAAAAGATCAAGGTTTGTGGTTGATGAGAAACAAACTCCATGATCACCTACCACATTACTGGACAGCGCACTACCACTGCTATCAACTTGGGTGTAAATGTCCATGGCATGACTAGGAGTAAAGATCTGGTAGACACTCTACACAAGAGTGGTGTCTGCATCAGCTATGCAGACATGCTGCTCCTTTATGACCACTGGGCTTTGATGGATATAGAAGCATCAGCAACCTGCCCACAGGAGATTGCAGATGGCAAGCCAGCTATAGTTATTATCGACAATGATGACTTCAAGATTGACACCCTGACAGGCAACTCAACAGGAGCCCATCGAACAAATGTTATGTATGTACAGCCAGAGAGCTATGAAAAGAAACCAGATAAAGAACCTGCTGCAAGGCTCTCCAAGAAGCAGGAAATCTCTGCATAGCTGAGGCAGAAGTGTGCAGAGCTGACAAAGGTACATCAGTACAGATGCCCACCTAGTAGCAAGAGTGAGCCACCAGCTCGTCCCATGGTAGATCCACCAGTGAATGGCACAGTTCACAGCGTGCTCGCTCTGTTATACATGCACTGTCTCGCATACACTGATGGTTCAAGACCACCACCTCAAGAGCAGCAGGTTCCAGGATACAGTGGTGCTCAGTCCTGCCATCCTACCACACAACCTACAATGAACCTCCAAGCAAGTCAGTGGTGCATGACATTATGATGAAACTAGTGAACGCCATGCCCAAGAAGAATATTCCATTCTTCTTTCTTGTTGGTGACCTGCCCACCTACAAGATGATCATTCAGCTCAAGGCAGAGAATACACAAATGTTCAAGGAGAAGATTCAAGGAGAAGATCATAGCACAGATTTTATCCAAGTAGTCACCCCAGTGGTACTCTGAACCGCCCCGCTTCCGAGACTCATGGTCTTCAGGTGTGGGGGTGGCAAGCCGCCAAATCAGCCCCATGTCCACAAGGCTAACGTGGTCTCTTGGTTTTTCACTAACTGGGTCTAGCTTGAAGAGCTCTAACAACTTGCTCTTCACAGTCTTGCGCATTGACCCATCTACATTGTAGAGTGAAAGGCACTCCTCAGTCACTCTCCTCTCAAGGGCTGACTCAAGTTGGATCATTCCTGATCCCTCTGCAAGGTCCACTAGGGCTGCCAGCCCCGATCTTTCCATATGGGCAACCTTCATATGAGCACCAGATGGTGTACAGATCATTTCTCCAGCGAAATTTCGCCTCTTATTCCTGTGGATGGTTGCAGTGAGAGGCTTGATCTTTGTGAACACTCGCTCTTGCAGGAAGGTTTCAACCTGAGCTTGGCCATCTGGAAGTGCAGTCTTTACGTCATGCACTAACTCTGGTGAGGCGACCAGGCCAGACTGTAGCGACCTCAGTGTTGGTAAAGAGATGTCAAAGGGCTCAGCTTCAAAAATCGCTCATGCATGCCTGCAGGTCCTGAACTGCCTGCTCATCCTTCTTCATCCTTGCTGGCTGGCATTCAACATGCATCCTATGGCGGCGCCTGCACTTGAGGCTCCGTTTCACCACAGACTTCACCCTTGCAACGTTGTTTGCGTTTCTTGTTGTTGAGAACAGTTGCTTCTCATTCTGCAGAAACTGAATCCATCCTTGCTTTAGCTTCGAGTTCAGATTCATAGTTGTTTCTATCCAAAGGTCGAGTGGCTGACAGGAGTTAGGTAGCCCTGTCATTGACTGGGTGAAGTGACTGTTGAAGAATGCCATATTTTTTCTGACAACGAAGAGAGCATTGCCCAATAATCTGGCAACCACCTTCCATAATCATGGTTGTTGTATGCCATCAGTCCAGGCAGCATGTTGTATGTTGACAGTAGGTACTCTACCATTTCTTGCATGACATGCATCAAGACATTGTACGAGTGGGTCGGTCATCTCCAGGAACGAGACCCAAAAGTCCCACATGTCTGTGCCAGGTTCCTCATAAACTCTGTTGATCATCTGCTTTACATCACCATCCTCCTCAAGATCCTTGTGAGCTTTCTGTAGAGCCTGCTGAGTTTCAGTGAGTGCATTGTGCAGGGTCTTGAGATTATCATTGATGTCCGCTGATAGCTCTTCATGCTTAAGAATCTTTTCTAGTCGTTTATGGATTAGAGCCTCTCTCCAGAGCAAGATGCAGCGCACGCCCCACCTGTAGTGCTTCCCTCGTAGTGCTTGGTCTACAGACCCCTCCACTACTACCCCTGCTGTAACAAGAGTGTCTGCCATTCCAGAGCCCTTGAATCTCTTGTACAGTAGATAGCATAGATGTAGGACATCTGTTGGTGGAAAGCGCCGAGGATTGGAACAATGTCCTTGAACATTTGTGTATTATCTGCCTTGAGCTGAATGATCATCTTGTAGGTGGGCAGGTCACCAACAAGAAAGAAGAATGGAATATTCTTCTTGGGCATGGCGTTCACTAGTTTCATCATAATGTCATGCACCACTGACTTGCTTGGAGGTTCATTGTAGGTTGTGTGGTAGGATGGCAGGACTGAGCACCACTGTATCCTGGAACCTGCTGCTCTTGAGGTGGTGGTCTTGAACCATCAGTGTGTATGCGAGACAGTGCATGTATAACAGAGCGAGCACGCTGTGAACTGTGCCATTCACTGGTGGATCTACCATGGGACGAGCTGGTGGCTCACTCTTGCTACTAGGTGGGCATCTGTACTGATGTACCTTTGTCAGCTCTGCACACTTCTGCCTCAGCTATGCAGAGATTTCCTGCTTCTTGGAGAGCCTTGCAGCAGGTTCTTTATCTGGTTTCTTTTCATAGCTCTCTGGCTGTACATACATAACATTTGTTCGATGGGCTCCTGTTGAGTTGCCTGTCAGGGTGTCAATCTTGAAGTCATCATTGTCGATAATAACTATAGCTGGCTTGCCATCTGCAATCTCCTGTGGGCAGGTTGCTGATGCTTCTATATCCATCAAAGCCCAGTGGTCATAAAGGAGCAGCATGTCTGCATAGCTGATGCAGACACCACTCTTGTGTAGGGTGTCTACCAGATCTTTACTCCTAGTCATGCCATGGACATTTACACCCAAGTTGATAGCAGTGGTAGTGCGCTGTCCAGTAATGTGGTAGGTGATCATGGAGTTTGTTTCTCATCAACCACAAACCTTGATCTTTTTTACTTCTGTGTAGTCTGCTTGTAATTTTACTATCCATAACTGAACTCAGTATGAGCAGAGCTTTAATTTGAGCCTAATATTAAGGCTCTATGACGATTTTGAAAAATGGACATTTAAAGAGCCAAAAATTGGCGGCCATCTTGAATTTGAAGATCAAAAATAGGTCAAATCAATAAATTTACATCATTTATGAATTTCTTGACCCAAATAGTCTCAGAAACCATGTATTATGCAGCACTGTGGGCCAAACCATTAAAAAGCTAATTTCCAGCTCGGCTGTCGGTAGCCATTTTGGATTTAGGGCTCTCACAAATTTTCCCCACATTTTTGCGAGGGGCACCCCGGCCCAATTTCTTATTTAATCTTTATAGATGACAAATCCAGTGAGAAACCAACCTTCGCTCTCCACGGTCACGGAACTACCCAACTAAGCATCCCTGGGATGCGCAAGCTGTCCCTGTGGGAGTGCATGGCATTTGTAGCGTATTGGTGCTGTAGTCTGGTTCCAGCCTAACTTCCTCTAACATTCTATGCCCGAGAAAGATTAGGTTGGGGGCGGACTTTAGTGTTCGAGCCAACATGGGCCCTGTATGCAAATGTAGGACGTTTTTTTTACAGCAAAGATTGGGAGTATATCCCAATGTCTGGTAAAATAAATCATGTGAATAGCATCATTGGAAATATTTTAACTGGGGAAAAAGTTGACACGTTTAATACTTATTTTACCCACTGTATATACACCAATTGCATTACAAGTTGATCCTATGCATACAAGGCTGTGTGTAATGTTTACCTGAATAATTGCCATGAAGCACAACTGCACGAGTGCTTTATCCACAAAGTCAACGGTGAAGATCCCTTCGTCCTTCAGTTCTCCCAGTAGCTGGATCCAGTATTCAACCCCTTCCCTTCTCATAAGTCCCCACCAACTCTCTATTCTCTGGTTTGCTGTGCTTTTTCCTGTAATATAACTGCTTTCTCCTGCCCTGTCATCTTCATCATTTCGACGCAAATACAATTGCATGTCTCTTAGCACAGCATTCTCTGTACCCAGGTCTGTGCGTAAAAGCCTCGGGTAACCACCGACCTGCTCTATAGCTTCAGCGAAGTAGCCTCCAATTACCTTTGGATCGCTGCTGGTGAAGGCTGCTCTCAACCATATGATCTTACGGGAATACCCATATATGCACCCATTAATACATATGCCATAGGGTTTAAGCTTATCGTAGGAATCTACATGCCATATGAAATTAGGTCCTTTAGAAAAATACCGCCTACGGGTTAGACGTCTTCTCAGACGAGCGAGAGCGTTTACTGGGTCGAGCAGAGAAAGAAGGATCCTGGTGTCTTCTTTCCTAATACGGATACCTTGCTCCAGACACTTGGCATACATCCACCGGTATCCATGTAGTTTTCCAGGACCTTCCAATTGTCCAGCTATAAAGTCTACAGCATCATCCAAGTCAGAGTATCGCCGGCGATATAAACCATTAGCTCTCAATATCCTCGTTAATTGCCTTGCACTAACAATAATCCCACACAAAGCAAGTGTTGACAGGATGTCTGCATAAATCATGCCCATGCTAAAACAAATCTTGATCAAGGCGTCTCTATCCATAACTGTCAACAAGGCCCATCAGACTTTATCCATAGATAGAGAGACGAGCAATCTGTTGGCTGGACGGCAGGGCCACTGCAGCAATCCCATCTTCAGCTTTAGGGCAGGGATCCCCTCAATCTGGCAAAAAACAAGAGATATGATTAGATTTAAAAGACTTTCATGGCAGCCATTTCAAGTTAAGCCTGGTAATCACACCCCTTGTTACCTTCCTGAGCCCCACGGACCCGCCGGAGGGTCCGTGGGCCATGTCCACATTTATTCACTGTAATACAGTGAATAAATCACTATAGATGAAAACAAACTACAATTTCAAAGTTGATTTGACTACAGTGGGTCTACAGCATATAAAATCAGCTGTCATTGTCTTATTTATCCATACATTAGTCTAATTATAAGCATTTTAAAAATATAGCCCATAATTTGCATATTTCTACTCAATAAAATTCAACTAAGACATGTGTTATGGTTCATTCATTTTTGGAGCAAGCACTGGTAGTTTGGTATACATGGTTTGGTGACACCTAGTGGACAAAGTGCAAAGGTGCCTCAGACTTTAGTCGCAGTTTTGGAGAACTTAGAACTTGCTACTCCATTTGGAGTCAAAATAATACAACTTTGTATTGTTTTTTATGCATTTTGAGCATGCACAATGCTAGATATGGTGAATATAATGGGAAAATGACTTTATTTTGTTCATATAAGGTAATGTAA
Organism: Cololabis saira; assembly: GCF_033807715.1. NCBI lineage: Eukaryota > Metazoa > Chordata > Actinopteri > Beloniformes > Belonidae > Cololabis > Cololabis saira. Next base: position 2,629,955 of record NC_084587.1, on the reverse strand, counting down.
GGGACCTGAGTTGTTACTTGAAATGCCCTTTACAAAGTCAAATCCATGTTTGGGTACATTTTGTCTAAATCTATCCAAATATGGTGTCCACCTAAATCTACTCTCAATAAATTTTGCATATCAATTGATGACAACTTGTTGAACAAATTCTCAATTCATCAAAATTTGGCCAAATGAGGTCTTGAGGCTCATTTACTATGCAATTTGAAAATTTTCTACAGGCAGAGGTACTTTTTATCATATCTGCCTGCATAAATGATCACAGCAGGACAATTAGGTAAAAGAAATGTGATGTTTTACACTGCATTCATGCATTTTCAGGGGTTAGCTGCCATTTGGTGAGTCCAGTGTAGCCATAAGTATTTTAGTTTTGTGTCCAGAACTGTCCCAAATTGGGAATGCATTTTAGGTGGAATTTTCCCTAAAATGCCTTGGGGCTTAACAGGTTAATTATAAGTGGACCATGCCGAAGACTTTCCAACCAATAAGAATAATGATTGTGTGGATGTAGTCGGATAGTTAATTGAACATTGCTTAATATCTGGAGTTCAAAGGTTATGGTAATATGCTTTCGCTAACCCAGAGTGTAATGTCCAAGATCAATGCCAACATTATCATTATTATTGGTAGTAGTAGACCAATTATTTTATCCCGAATCGATTGGTATACATTTGACTGTGTTGTCATGACCGAGCATCACACTCGCCTGGTTCACAGCGCTGGGCAACACCGTGGCAAAGGTTGGTCAGATTAGAGCAGCGTTCCTCCTTTTAGTTCAGGATAACTTCAGCGGTTGGTTGGCATCTGCTGAGGCATGAGATAAGAGTTTTGATGAACACAAACCAGTCACAACAATCGTATCACAGATATTATTATTATTTTTATCCTTCATCATGCACTGTCTCTAAAACTACTTAAATCATTAAGACCTGAGAAGATTCTACAAAATGTCTTCTAAATCCAGATTTATTTCTGAAAAACATTTGTTTCTATATCAGTGAGGCTCAATCTTTTTCATGTCAAGGAGCCCAAAAAGTAATTTTCACCCAATGCTCGTTCTGTATGTACCTTGCAGCCACCGTAGTTGTGATACTATACTGCGCATGCGCAAGCCGGTAACTGGAATGATTGTTGTTGTTGTGTTGTTGCCAGAGCTAGTGTACACTGTACAGTGCTGAATAAACAGAGTTCGGTTTATAAAGTAACCAGTAGCCCTTGGTCATTCTACATGGTGTCAGAAGTAAACAGCATACGCGGACGCGTCACGTTTTGGGAAACAAGCTGGCATTGGGACTAGAAACAAGCTAGCTGCATAGCATTCACCAAATGCTAACGTAAACACGGTTCAAACGATTAAACAACAACACAAGGAAAGGGATGTGCTCTTTTGTATCCAGCAACCAGACGCACCCAGTTTGCTATGCATAAAAAAATACAGTATTTAGCCAATTCCCTGTAACTAATGTATTAAACTCAGCTAAAACTAGCTTGTTGCTTTAATGACAGTTGTTTCAGAGTCGTGCAGCTGTGACATGCCCAAGAAACTACACATTTAAACCTCACGTTTTAGGAAACAGGCTAGAATTACCACTTAATACATACCGGATTCAGAAATAATGAAGTATTTGACGGAGACAAACCCATTTAAGCATAGCACGTATTGTTGTGACTCCACCAGCCTATTATTCATGACGAAATGGCAGAAAGCTAACTAAAGTTGGTCATTCAAACGTTGATCCTATGTTTTAACAAAAAGCAAGTTGTTTTCGTTTGTCAACCGTACCGGGAGTGATTGGTTAATTCACCGTGGATTCATCATAACTACTGGCCTGACTATAGTCAAGCTAGCTGCATAGCATTCACTAATGCTAACGTAAACACGGTTCAAACAGGCACAGGGTTTAATTAAAACGATTAAAATACAACACAAGAAAAGGCATGTGCTGTTTTGGAACAGCCTGCTTTCTTAAATTACTAAATTCATCATTAATTAATTCCAAACTTACACGACTGAGAACGTGAGATGCTCCAGACTGCTCCGTGCTCCTCCACTCACTGGTCAATGTGCTTCTTCCGTGGGAAAGATATGCTAAATCGATGCTAATGCTAATATGATTATTTCGAGGGAACGAAATACTTAATTCGTTCAGTCGATATCCTAAATCGAGGGAACGAAATAATTATTTCGAGGGAACGAAATACTTAATTCGTTCGCTCGATATCCTAAATCGAGGGAACGAAATAATTAATTCGTTCCCTCGAAATAATTATTTCGTTCCCTCGATTTAGGATATCGAGCGAACGAATTAGGATATCGAGGGCTCGAGTTAGCGTTCTTTATTTATTTTTTCCTCCAGTGGCCACTCGGGGGCTCCGTAGTATTGGGAATCTCAATTTGATTTATAAATGGCACAAAAGTTGTGAATCTCGATTTTTCTAACTAGCCAAGTGGCAAGAAAATCTGTCTCGCCACTTGAGGAATTTGGGTCGCAAATGGCAAGTGGCGAGTGCTAAATTCAAGCCCTGCACGCTGATAGAGGGATGTACCAGAAGGACCAGTACGGTCCAAATGAATGTTCATTTCCAAAAATGATTCACCCCAAATGTGTCCATTTTTATTTAGCATTTTCCCCTCTTTTTCTCCCAATTTAGCCTTGATAATTGCCTGTGTGTGTCATGGTGTTTCCATGTACCTTGGTGAAGTTGTGCCAGAAAATCCTTCTACACTGTGTTGAGGTGTCACATATGGGATTAGTGTGTCTCGCGGCACATTGAACATTAACAGTAAAATACAATGATTTGTTTTTTTCTTCTCATCAATCTCATGATTCAAATGATACATTCCTTCTTGTTCTTGTGTGTTTATATTAGTTGGAGGACCAGGTGATGTGGTGAAGCGGTACAAGGAAGTCCTTGCCATTTTCCAGACGGGGAACAATATGGCCAAATCCTTCGAGAAGTATGGAGTAGACAAACTACTATTGTGAGGACTGCAGCGATTGCCGAGCTCGCAATAGCTGCTCCAGAAGAATATGATCAGGTGGAGAAGGGGGAGACGGTGGCAGACTTTGCTAAAAGATGCAAGGAGGTTATAAAGGCCACTAAAGTCATTTCTGCTACAATACATAAAATGAAGGATGATAAAATTATGCCAGCCTATCATACTGTGTTATTGTATTATGTTACTAAATAATGTTTGTTCAAAGCTCTCCTCTGTGAATTGTTGTTACGTATCTGTTATCACAGATGTGTGTGTATAGATATATATATATATATATATATATATATATATATATATATATATATAAAAATATATGTATATATATATGTATAAGATGTATACATATAACAAATGTTATGTTATCTGTTTTATTTAGTTTTAAATAAAAAGTGTAAACTTCTTTATATGTGATTGCTTAATTTACTAATGGTTAACTATGGTCAAGTAATGCTTATGAGGCAGTTAAGCATTAATAATGTGTTACCTGTTAGGGATAGTTTTCTTCGAACCCAATTGCACGACACAAAACAGGAGTAATTTTAGCCAAAAATCACGGCGTGGTTTAATTCTGAACCAAAGAACCCCCACAGGTAATCCACAGAAAGTGGAACGACAAAAAACCTCACTTCAAAAAAGAACACAAAAACCTTCCTCACAGGAATTGGAAAATAAACAGGCTCAGAACATAAGTAAACCACTAACTAATCGCCTTCCAAAGTTAACCAATGTTACAAGACAAACCCACACCCAACAACTCGCAGCCCCCGCTCTTTAAGCTCTCCTCCTGATGAGGCTGACGAGCTGCAGGTGTGCGCTCAGAGTGCCAATCAGCACCAACCGGGTTGGGGAAGAAAACCTTGCCCGCCCGATTCCTAACACTACCCCCCCCTCTAGGAACAGATCCCAGATGTTCACAACCACAACATCCAGATCCCAAAACAGGGCGGGCGGAGGGGGCCCGGAGGAGGGCCCAGGCAACACAAAGTCGGGGCTCCGGGGTCTTGGGCACCAGGTCGGTCAGACCGGTGAGACAGTTCAGGAGCCGTCCAGAACGGCGAGACAGTTCAGGGGGCCGTCCGGGAGACCGAGCCAACCAGAGAGACAGTTCAGGGGGCCGAACCCGGAACCGGACTCGGGACCTGGCACACTGGCCAGAGGGCCGTTCTCGGGACTGGACAGATGGAATCTGAGGTGCGTCCAGGATCGCCTCAGGAAGAGGAACAGAGACTGGCGGGACCGCCACAGGAACGGAGACTGGCGGGACCGCCACAGGAACGGAGACTGGCGGGACCGCCACAGGAACGGAGACTGGCGGGACCGCCACAGGAACGGAGACTGGCGGGACCGCCACAGGAACGGAGACTGGCGGGACCGCCACAGGAACGGAGACTGGCAGGACCGCCACAGGAACGGAGACTGGCAGGACCGCCACAGGAACGGAGACTGGCAGGACCGCCTCAGGAACGGAGATTGGGGCAGATGAGTCCGGGACCACTGCCGGAACAGGGGCCAATGAGTCCAGGACCACCGCTGGAGCAGGAACAGGGGCCAATGAGTCCAGGACCACCGCCGGAGCTGGAACAGGGGCCGATGATTCCGGGACCACCGCCAGAACAGGAACAGGGGCCGATGATTCCGGGACCACCGCCGGAACAGGAACCGGTGAGTCTGGGACCACAGTCAAAACAGGAACTGGTCGAGGTGGATCCGGGACCACCACCGGGACAGGAACAAGGTGAGGTTGGGTCGGCCACCGGCAGGATCCCTGGGACCACGGATCTGGCCCCGCAGGACCGACTGCGTTGCCGGAATCCTGACCCCTGGCTGGGTGGTGAAAGACCTTACGGAGCTCGGCCACAAACTCACTGTAAGAGTGACGAAAACTGGCCCCCATGGACCAGGAAGCGGCGGCCCACTGGGCTGCCCGGCCGATGAGCAGACTAAAGACATAAGCTACTCGAGCAGCGTCCGAGGTGAACCGGCTGGGTTGGTGGGTAAACACCAACTCGCACTGTTCGATGAAGGTAGCGCAGGTCTCGAAGTCACCCCCGTACCGCTGAGGGCTGGCAAGGCAGGGTTCCCGGGATACCGGGTCGTGGACTGCAGGGCCCATGCACCACGCAGGCTGGCTCAGCGGCCGGTTTGTGAGAGCTGCCACCAACCCTTGCAGCTTCTCCATCACCTCCGCATGCTGAGCTGCGACGGCTTCTCGCCGCTGGATCAGCCCCGCCATTGAAGCCTGCCAAGGCTGGACCTGGAACAGCATGGCTGCCTCCAACTGGGGAGTGTGGCTGTTGGCCATCCGGATCTGCCTCTCCAGGGCAGCTAGCAATGAGCACGCTCAGTGTCGGCTGGGTTCAGCTTGGTGGGTTTGTAATGTTAGGGATAGTTTTCTTCTAACCCAATTGCACGACACAAAACAGGAGTAATTTTAGCCAAAAATCACGGCGTGGTTTAATTCTGAACCAAAGAACCCCCACAGGTAATCCACAGAAAGTGGAACGACAAAAAACCTCACTTCAAAAAAGAACACAAAAACCTTCCTCACAGGAATTGGAAAATAAACAGGCTCAGAACATAAGTAAACCACTAACTAATCGCCTTCCAAAGTTAACCAATGTTACAAGACAAACCCACACCCAACAACTCGCAGCCCCCGCTCTTTAAGCTCTCCTCCTGATGAGGCTGACGAGCTGCAGGTGTGCGCTCAGAGTGCCAATCAGCACCAACCGGGTTGGGGAAGAAAACCTTGCCCGCCCGATTCCTAACATTACCTAAGGGAAAAATGTGTTACACTTTACAATAAGGGTCCAGCAAGCCTTTACTAATGGTTAATTATGGTTAAGTAATGCTTATGAGGCAGTTAAGCATTAATAATGTGTTACCTAAGGGATACATGTGTTACACTTTACAATAAGGGTCCAGAATAGTATTTACTAATGGTTAATTATGGTTAAGTAATGCTTATGAGGCAGTTAAGCATTAATAATGTGTTACCTAAGGGATAAATGTGTTACACTTTACAATGAGGGTCCAGCAAGCCTTTACTAATGGTTAAGTAATGGTTAAGTAATGGTTATGAGCCACTCCTATACATTTATTAAGGTTTATGTCAGGTTACCGTTCATAAGGTCAGGTAAGCTACCTGATAACATACACAGCACCATTAGGAAATGATTACTTAAGACTCTAAATAGTTGTTTAATAATGCCCATCCAGTAAACATGTACACCATTAGCGAATGATTAGTAGATGTATTAGGTAGCTGTTACTTAATGCATATTCACTCCAAATAAACACCATTAGTAAATGATTACTAGGGACATTATTAACGTTTTACTTATGTATTAACTAATGTATTACTTTATACTAAGTAATGCATACGTAAGGATAAATAATTACATCATGTAACGTTTATTAATGCTTACTAATGTATTAATTAACTCTGAGCAGTAGGCATTAATTAACTGTTTATTAATGCATTAACTAATATGCTAATTAATGTTAAGTAATACATAATAATGGTTATTTAACTATTATTACACTGTTAATTAATGCTTAATAATGCATTAACTAACTGTTTATTAATGCATTAACTAATATGCTAATTATTGTTAAGTAATACATAATAATGGTTATTTAACTATTATTAAACTGTTAATTAATGCTTAATAATGCATTAACTAACGTTAACTAAGGGACCCTTATTGTAAAGTGTTACCAATGCATTTAAATATAGTAATGTATATGTCCACTAGAGTGCAAATAAATGCATTTAAATGCAGTAATTTATTTGTCCACTAGAGGGCAAATAAATGACTTTAAATGCAGTAATTTATGTGTCCACTAGAGGGCAAATACATGCAGTAATTCATTCGCGAGAATTAGAGAAGAAATCAACCAGCCGGTTGTAGGTGTTTCTTCAGCTTTAGCGACTTCCCTAGGCTCTGACTTGTCTCTAGACTGTTTTGATCCTATAGACCTCCCTGAGCTGACCTCACTCGTTAATAGAGCTAAGTCAACCACATGTATGTTAGACCCCATCCCGACTCGACTATTCAAACATATTTTTTCTCTTATTGGTACGACAATACTGGACCAAATTAACTTATCCCTAAGTTTAGGATATGTACCACAGGTTTTCAAAGTCGCAGTAATTAAACCTTTACTTAAAAAACCTTCTCTTGACCCAGACACCTTAGCTAATTATAGACCAATTTCCAACCTTCCATTTGTGTCTAAAATTCTGGAAAAGGCAGTTTCAAGCCAGTTATGTGACTATTTGTATAGAAATGATCTGTTTGAAGTCTTTCAGTCAGGGTTCAGAATGCATCATAGCACAGAGACAGCACTTGTTCGAGTCACGAATGACCTCCTTATGGCCTCAGATAAGGGATTAGTGTCCATACTGGTTCTACTGGACCTCAGTGCTGCTTTTGACACTATAGATCATGGCATTTTACTGCACAGGTTAGAGCATGTTGTTGGGATTAAAGGGACAGCTCTATGTTGGTTTAAATCATATCTATCTGACAGGTTTCAGTTTGTTCATGTACATGAGGTTTCTTCAGAACAGTCAAGGGTCTGTTATGGTGTTCCGCAGGGTTCAGTGCTAGGGCCAATCTTGTTCAGTTTATACATGCAGCCGTTGGGAAGTATAATCCAGAATCACGGCATACAATTTCATTGTTATGCTGATGATACGCAGCTCTATTTGTCTATGAAGCCGGATGAAACAGAACCGTTAGTTAAACTTCAGGCATGTCTTAGGGACATCAAGGACTGGATGTCCAGAAATTTCCTGCTTCTAAATTCAGATAAAACAGAGGTTATCATTCTTGGTCCAGAGCATCTTAGGAAGGGATTAGATGGTGTTGCGATGGCTTCCAGTGCAACTGTGAGAAATCTTGGTGTTATTTTCGATCAGGATTTGTCGTTTAAACCATATGTCAATCAGGTTTGTAAAATAGCCTTTTTCCATCTCCGTAATATTGCAAAGATTAGGAAAATCCTCTCACAGAGTGATGCAGAAAAACTAGTTCATGCGTTTGTATCTTCTAGACTAGATTACTGTAATGTGTTGTTAGCAGGATGTCCAAGTAATTTGCTGAATAGGCTCCAGCTGATCCAAAATGCAGCAGCACGAGTACTGACAGGAATTAGCAGGAGAGACCACGTCTCTCCAGTGTTAGCGTCGCTCCATTGGTTACCCGTAAAATTCAGAATCCAATTTAAAATTTTATTACTTGCGTATAAAGCCCAAAACGGCTTAGCTCCGCATTATTTGCAAGACCTGATAGTGCCTTATGTTCCTGTCAGAGCTCTCCGTTCTCAGAGTGCAGGCTTACTCGTAGTTCCTAGAGTATCTAAATGTAGATTTGGAGGGCGGGCGTTCTGCTATCAGGCGCCATTACTATGGAACCAACTTCCAATCTGGGTTAAGGGGGCTGACACCACCTCCACCTTTAAAACTAAACTTAAAACATTTCTGTTTAGTAAAGCCTATAGTTAGTGTTTAGTAAACCTCTAGCTGGTGTTGGTAAATCTCTAGGTAGTGTAAACTTTAGTGTGTCAGAGTCGCTCCTGTGGTTTCTTGTGCTGGCCCCCCCTTCTCCTCCCTTTTCTCTCTTTTGTCCATGTTGCAGCATCCTTTGCCGGACACCGGAACCTGCAGTGTGGGAGTGAGGGGGGCAGGGTAACGGCCCCTTTTGGGCGGGGGAGAATGTTCGTCCCTCAAGACTCCTCTCCCTGGCCCTGCCCCTTCTCAACCTTTCCCCGACCCTGCACCCCAACCTGGGACTTGATGATTGGGCCGGAGCTTCGGGAGCTGCGTGCTGGCCTGCGGTCCCCACCCCTGGTCATCCCGTTGCTGGCCCCCCCTTCTCCTCCCTTTTCTCTCTTTTGTCCTGCAGGTGGCCGTGGGTGGCTTGTAGCTTGCATTACGGAGCACAAGTCTTTTCCTGACCCTGCACCCCAACCTGGGACTTGCTGATTGGGCCGGAGCTTCGGGAGCTGTGTGCTGGCCTGCGGTCCCCACCCCCGGTCATCCCGCTGCTGCTTCCACCTGCCTGCTGTGCTGTTGCCGTCCCTGACCCACCAGTCTGGCCCTCGGCAGGAGGGTCCCCCCTGATGAGCCTGGTCCTGCTCAAGGTTTCTTCCCTCCTAAAGGGGAGTTTTTCCTTGCCACTGTTTGGCTTAAGGTTTTTCTCCCACTAGGGGAGTTTTTACCTGCCATTGTTTATGTAATAACTGCTCGGGGGTCATGTTCTGGGTATGGGTCTCTGTAAAGCGCCTAGAGACAACTCTGTTGTATTAGACGCTATATAAATAAAATTGAATTGAATTGAATTGAATGTGTCCACTAGAGGGCAAACTAATGTATTTAAATGCAGTAATTCATGTGTCCACTAGAGGGCAAATAAGTAATTTTAATACATTAACTTATATGTCCACTAGAGGGCAAATAAATGCACTTAAATGCAGTGAATTATATGTCCACTAGAGGGCAAATAAGTTATTTTAATGCAGTAACTTAAATGTCAACTAGGGGGCAAATACATGCATTTAAATGCAGTAACTTATATGTCTACTAGAGGGCAAATAAATGCATTTAAATGCAGTAACTTATTTCTCCACTAGAGGGCAAATAAACGCAGTAACTTCTTTGTCCACTAGAGGGCAATGACTGCATTTAAATGCAGTCATTTATGTGTCCACTAGAGCAGTGTCTCCCAACCTGGGGTCCGCGCCCAGAGATCTCTGGGGGTGCGCGGAACTTCGTCTGCTTTGAAGATATGGCAATTGTAAAAATTATATTTGCGCATGTTAAATACATTTAAAAAAATCATAATAACACATGTAGTACAGTAATCCGTGGTTTTTCACGGGGGTTACTGTTGGCTGGGCGAAAAAAAAAAAATTAGGAACAGTAGGACAAATTGTGACTCACGTGTATGTCATGCAGTGCAAAGACGCCCTGGACGTGTTTGTGCGCAAAGGGGAGCACAGAGTCAAAAAAATGTCAAAGGGGGACTTGCAACATTTTTTGCAACATTTAGCACTACATACTGTCATGTCCGAGACAGCCTTCAGTGCCGTTGTAACAATAAGAACAAACACACGCAACAGAAACCACCAGGACTTCAGGCTGGCTGTCACAAGCATCACACCAGACATCATCCTGGTCAGAAGTTGGAAGCCCAAGGTGGCCATTAGTTCATGAATGAACAGAATGACAGTCATTCATAAGAAATTGTTAGGAATAATTTATAATTTCTTTGAATAATTGTTGATTTGGGTAGCAGTCGTGGCGGGGTGCCTCGACAATCCAATCCCTGGACCAAAACCCTTGCAGTGGGGACATGGAATGTCACCTCGTTGGGGGGGAAGGAACCGGAGCTTGTGCGTGAGGTTGAGAGATACCGACTAGAGATAGTCGGGCTCACCTCCACACATAGCTTGGGCTCTGGAACCCAGCTCCTTGAAAGGGGCTGGACCCTCCACTACTCTGGAGTTGCCCAGGGTGAGAGACGGCGAGCTGGTATGGGCTTCTTTATAGCCCCTCAGCCCAGTCGCCATGTGTTGGAGTTCACCCCGGTGAACGAGAGGGTCGCTTACCTGCGCCTTGGGTCGAGAAAAGGTCTCTCACTGTTGTTTGTGCCTACGGGCCGAACAGCAGTGAAGAGTACCCAGCCTTCTTGGAGTCCCTGGGAGGAGTACTGGATAGTGCTCAAACTGGGGATTCCATTGTTCTACTGGGGGACTTCAACGCTCATGTAGGCAATGACCAGTGGTGTAAAGTAACGAAGTACAAGTACTTTGTTATTGTACTTAAGATTTTTGAGAATTTGTACTTTTATTGATACTTTCATTTTTCTGTACTTTTACTTCGTTACATTTTCAAGGAAAAAATCGTACTTTTAATCCGCTATATTTAAAATTGGACACATCGTTACTCGCTACAAATTAAAGAACAGCACAGCGGGGGCTGATTTATGGTTCCGCGTTACACCGGCGACGCACACCTTACGCCGTAGCCTACGGTGTAAGGTGTGCGTCGATTTAACGCGGAACCATAAGGCGGACGGGAAGGAAGGGGGGCGCGTGAGTTTACCGAGAAGGAGCCGCAGCTCCCGGGAGAGTTGCGCCGCAGAGGCGGGCCGGAAGGCCGGAGGAACCGCCATCGCGTCGAGGACCGATGAGGACTGAAGCCTGAATTATGGTTCCGCATTAAATCGACGCAGAGCACCATTATTTAGAGTTGTAAGCAAATTCTTGGATTCTTCATTTCTTTGCAATCCTTTTGAAAATAATTTTGTACTTTGAATTTTGTACTTTGTACTTTGTACTTTTTACTTTTGTACTTACTTACTTTTGGTATTTTATTATATTTAAGTTGAGGTACTTTCATACTTTTACTTAAGTAATGTTCTTAATGGGTACTTTTTACTTTTACTTAGTAATTTTCAAGCAGAAAATTTGTACTTTTACTTCAGTACAATATTTTTGTACTTTTTCCACCTCTGGCAATGACAGTGATACCTGGAGAGGCGTGATTGGGAGCAACGGCCTCCCCGATCTGAACCCGAGCGGTGTTTTGTTGTTGGACTTCTGTGCGAGTCACAGTTTGTCCATCACGAACACCATGTTCAAGCATAAGGGTGTCCATCAGTGCACGTGGCACCAGGACACCCTAGGCCGGAGGTCAATGATCGACTTTGTTGTCGTTTCATCTGACCTTTGGCCGCATGTCTTGGACACTCGGGTGAAGAGAGGGGCTGAGCTGTCAACTGATCACCACCTGGTGGTGAGTTGGATGCGCTGGCGGAGGAGGAGGTTGGACAGACCGGGCAGACCCAAACGGATTGTGAGGGTCTGTTGGGAACGTCTGGCTGAGCCCTCTGTCAGGGACATCTTCAACTCTCACCTCCAAGAGAGCTTCTCTCAGATCCCGGGGGAGGCGGGGGACATCGAGTCCGAGTGGACCATGTTCTCTGCCTCCATTGTCGACGCGGCGGCTCGGAGTTGTGGACGCAAGGTCTCCGGTACCTGTCGTGGCAGCAATCCTAGAATCCGGTGGTGGACACCGGAAGTACAGGATGCCGTCAGACTGAAGAAGGAGTCCTACCGGGCTATGTTGGCCTGTGGGACTCCTGACGCAGTAGATAGGTACCGGCAGGCCAAGCGAGCCGCGGCTCGGGCGGTCCTGGAGGCAAAAACCCGGGTCTGGGAGGAGTTCGGGGAGGCCATGGAAGGAGGCTTTCGGTCGGCCTCGAGGAAATTCTGGTGTGGGTGGGGAGCTGTTGACCTCGACTGGGGACATCGTCGGACGGTGGAAGGAATACTTCGAGGATCTCCTCAACCCGACTGACATACCTTCCACTGAGGAAGCAGAGAGTGGGGACTCTGGGGCGTGCTCATCCATCACCCAAGCCGAGGTCACCGAGGTAGTTCGTAAGCTCCTCAGTGGCACCGGGGGTGGATGAGATTCGCCCTGAGTACCTCAAGTCTCTGGATGTCGTAGGGCTGTCTTTGTTGGGCTGTCTCTGCGACATCGCATGGAGGAAGGGGACAGTACCGCTGGAGTGGCAAACCGGGGTGGTGGTCCCTCTTTTTAAAAAGGGGGACCGGAGAATGTGTTCCAACTACAGGGGGATCACACTTCTCAGCCTCCCCGGGAAAGTCTACGCCAGGGTACTGGAGAGGAGAATACGGCCGATTGTTGAACCTGGGATTCAGGAGGAACAATGCGGTTTTCGTCCCGGTCGCGGAACACTGGACCAGCTCTACGTACGGGTCGGGGGGCCCGGCTGGTCTTAGACACAAGTAGGGGGGGAACAAGGAAAAAAGGTTGGGAACCACTGACATAGGACACCCTTGCCTGAGTGAGCGCTGCAATGGAAAGATGTTCGTTAAAAAACAATTGCACTTGACCTGACTTATTGCATTCCTGTATAACAATTTAACAAGCCTTTTTTTCCCATTCATATATTAATCGTTGTTGGCAGGATTTGAACCTGCGCAGGGATTCCTCAACCGCTTTTTCGGGTCCATTGCCTTAACCACTCATCCACAACAACCACTCCTGTGAGAATCTGTGGAATCAGACAATTTAGAGACTTTTTAAAACTGGATGATTTTACTTTCTTACTTTGACACATATTTTTATCCTCATTTTTTAAAATGTTGTTCTTAAATCATTTTGAATACATGAAATGTGGTATACAAATAAACTTGCCTTGTGTCTCCTCATAAAGAAATTAAATTCCTTTTGTTTAAAGATCATCTTTTGTTCCTCCTTTCATCAAGGCAGGTGATCGTGCAGACTTGAACAATTCCAGTTCTGGTTGGTGAACTGTGAGGATGGATAAATAAAAACACTGAAAGCTGATTATGACCCTGATGTGAGTTGAACACATAACCTTCTGATCTGGAGTCAGACGCGCTAACATTGCGCCACAAAGTGGCAAACACGTATTTAGTCAGACGACCAGTTGTGCAAGTTCTCCCACTTAACAAGATAGGAGAGGCCTGTAATTTTCATCACCGATATATTTCAACTATGAGAGACAAAATGGAAAAAAAAAATCAGAAAATCACATTTGCTGATTTTTAAAGAATGTATTTGCAAATTATAGTTGAAAATAAGTATTTGGTCAATAACAAAAGTTAATCTCAATACTTTGTTAAACACCCTTTGTTGGCAATGACAGGTCAAATGATTTCTCTAAGTATGCACAAGGTTTTCTACGCTGTTGCTGGTATTTTGGTCTGTTCCTCCTTGCAGATCTCCTTTAGAGCAGTGATGTTTTGGGGCTATCGCTGGGCAACACGGACTTTCAACTCCCTCCAAAGATTTTCTATCCCCGCTCACTGAACTGCACTGTCCTGGATTTGGACTCTGGGTCTGGTTTGGTCCTGTTTCCTCAGTGTCTCTGTGTGCAGTTTAGTCTCAAGAGTCTCCTGTCAGAGAAACTGTCTCTGCTGGATCCTGGACTTGGACTCTGGTTCTGGTTCCTCAGTGTCATGTTGATGTTGATGATGATGTTGATCTTGATGATGATGAAGATGATGATGATGGCGATGAAGATGATCGCTGTTTGTCTTTAGTTTTTTGGTTTATGTGTTTTTATTTGATCTTTTTGACATTTAAACATTAAATCACTTACTGGATTGTTTATGTTTGATCATAAATTATAATGTTTTAAAGTTTGACTTCACGTTTAGATTCTTAGAATACCATCACGGACCACTAAGTTTACGCAAATCATTGACACTTTCTATTGGGCATACGACGTATACCTGCGTATCACGTAGACTACACCACTGGTATAAAAACCATGCAGGCAAAGTTTTGTTTTTATATATATCTCATTATACGGCCCCTTCAAGTAGTACCAATCAATCACATACATTTTGTGACACAGACAGCGTCGGCACTCGTCCTCTCCCGCCCTCACTCTCCCTCTAATCCCTTGCACGGATCCACGGATGAGGGCACAAAATGTCGGCGAGTCCGCCAGTGGTTAGATTTGTTTTTTACGGACAACACAGAGTTTTTTTGCCACATAAATAAAAATAAGAAGCATGGCGTGGCTGCACTGTCTGTTTAACATCAGTTTTTTAAGGAAAGGTTTATTTACTGCAACTTTAAAAACATTAGGTACATATCCTAAGTTTAGGCATAAGTTGATCTGGTCCAGTATTGTCGTACCAATAAGAGAAAAAAATATGTACATAGTTCTTTGCAAAACATGTTTAGATAAATGAAAATGACCTTTTATGCTGCATGTGCTTGGCAAACATCAGAATGTAACATGTACACTACTGGGTATTGGTCTGATGTCAAAGGTCTGAATAAAAAAATCTGAACAGAAAAAGTTTCATTTTTGCAACATCAAAGATGAAAATGTCACATCTTATCTGCCTAAAGTGGCACACAGACATACTAATGAGAAGAAACTACCTGTCCTGATGTGCAGGTGTGAGGCTTGTGACTTCCTTCTGAAAACAGTCTCTAGAGTGATGACACTTGCTGGCTGGAAAATCCCTCCTGTACTCCCAGCTGATAAAAGTAGGGTGTCTTGGGCAGGTTGTGCAGAAACATCTGCCTGGAGATGGTGGCGGTTCCACCTCAACGCTGCTCCTTGATGGTGAATGATCTTGGAGTCACACACTCTTCTGAATCCACTGCTGGTGTCACCTGGGCCCTTTCCTGATCCAGCTTGATGAGGACTGTGTCTGCGGGTCGTAGTGGTGGAAGAGGTCTGGCTCCATGTCTGCCATTATAGTAGAAAGCTTGTCTTGCCTTCTCACCAGCATCTTTCTGTTTAACAGTTTTTCTGTTGGGCCACTTAGCTCAAACATTCTTCTCTGATGTGGGGAATGTTGTTCTGATCTTTCTCCTGAAAGGAGAGGGAGTAGATCTGTAGGACATGAGGATCTATTACTTGGTCTTCTTGTTGGAGAATTCTCTTTGTCAGTCTGTACTGCTCTCTCCGCATGACCATTTCCTTGACGATGGTGAGGACTAGATTTGTACTTAAATTCTTGCTATCTCACCAGGGCCTGGAGCTCTGCACTGGAGAAGTGAGGACCATTGTTGCTCACCACCTCATCCGGGATCCCAAACTTTGCACAGGTTGCTTTAAGTCTCTGAATGACTTTACTGCTTGTTGTGGATGTTACTGTACGTGCAGCACCTGGAGGAGCCGTGAGTAATAATCAGATATTACTAGGTAACTGTTCTTGTTGTGTTCACAGAGGTCAACAGCTATTCTGTTCCGTGGATGGTCAGGCAGAGGGGAGTTGTGCCACAGAGGGGGTGCTGGTTCAGTTATCAAAGAGTTATTAATAATAGTCAAAGGACAATCATTAATAATTTTTAAAGTAGATTATTTATCAAATTTAATTATCAAAATGAATTAATCAAAACGGGGCACCACCTGATGTGATCAGGAAAATGATAACTAAACAGCAAAAATCAGTCTTGAGGTATATTATTCTACAGAATTAATAGCGAAGTAAGGAGTCCACCTTTGCAACCAGCAGTTGTGACAAATATGTGCAAAATAATCACAAACAACTTCTCTCATTGAAATTAATCAGAATGTATTTTCACAAGTGTCAAAAAGATGATTAAACAACACTTAGGATAAATTCTGATGCCTAAACTACACATAAAATCAACAACTAACTCACAGTAAACACAAACTTCAGATTACGTGTGTGTGTGTGTGTATACATGTATGTGTATTATTAGGGCCTGAGCACTGACATAGGGCTGAACGATATACCGTTATCGTATCTATATCGAGATATGAACATTCAAGACATTAATAACGGAAAAGCAACGATATAAACGATATATTTCCGCTCGCCCTGCTTGTACAGCGCGAGCAGTCTCCATAAACATTACTTTTAAGATTGCTCTTGAACGCACCACTACGGCCAGCCAACCACAAAGCTTATTTCATGCTTGCTGTTGATCGACAGCTGAAGCCAACCAATGACAAACATAGGAGGGTGGGAGTGAGGGAGACGTACGAGACGCACACAGCCACACACACACGGAGCGGAGAAGAGCGGAGAAATCGAAACGGAAGAAAAGAGACATGAGTGCGGAGGATAATGCGGCCGGTGGCGGTGCAGAATCTAATTTTGTGCCAAAACATAAATCATCCTCCATTATTTGGAGGTATTTTACATTTAGAAAGGATAATGTCGACCAGAGCGAGGTGTTGTGCAAGTCGTGCTTGGTGAAAATTGCGACGTGTCCATCCGTTTATAAAAACGAGAAATAAACCAAAATAATCCGTTCCCCGTCTTTTGTTTTGATAATAAAAAATTAATTGATGTGTTTGAAAATCGAAATTGGGAATTAAAACAGCGAGTGGAAAACTCTTTTCTCTATTTCCTATTCGTTGGAGGATACTGAAAAACAAGGATTGGACAAATGGGGGGATTGCACATGCGCAGTAATAAATTAAGAAAGTTGTTTCTGGTTCTTTTGTTGATCAGATTGAAAGTTAACATTTTTAGATATTTAATTGTTGAAACAGAAAATAAATCAAATATGAAACCTGGGAGTGAAACATGAGTTTAATCTGTAATCTGTCTTCACTCCTTCATGAAACTGCAGTGATGTTGTGACAGTCCGTTCAGCTGCAGCATCCAATCAATAACATGTACTGAACTCTAACTCTAACTGCATTGGTTATTTATTGTTAAAGCGGAGCTACAGTAAAATATTTTGATTATTATTTATTATTGAGTGACTTTATGTTAATGTTGATGACTGGCAGTGAGTTCTAATCAATAAAACTGCACTCTTTTGATTTCTGATGTTTTTATTTTTCTGAAAAATGCTTGGTTTTCACCGAACCGAAGTCATATCGTATCGTATCGATATCGAGATATCTGGCATGAATATCGAGATATGAAATTTTGTCCATATCGTTCAGCCCTACACTGACAGTGCGAAGGCCCTATTGTATCTGTAGGAATTGTTCCCGTTCTCGTTTTTCTTCTGACGAAATGAGGACCTTTTTGCCCCCCTTTTCCCCCGAAAGTCACCAAATTTTGCACGCAAACCAGGCCTGGCGAAAAATTAGATATTTAATGGTTTGCATTAATGGACGTGGCCTAACAGCTCAACAGCGCCCCCTAGAAAACTTCGGCCCTAAAGCCCCACAATACGGTTTGACGTACATGCACGAAAATCGGTACACACCTGTATCATGTCGCAACTTAAAGGGGACCTATTATGGCATCTAATAACTTTTTCATTTAAATGATGGAACAATGGAACATAAACTGGTGAAAAATCAAATTTAAGATAAACACATTTTTGAGTTGAAACTGAAAACAAAACTCCTGATTTCTTTTTTCCTCAGAACATAACATAGCATGTCTAAATTGGTACCTGTAACTGAGCTCTCGGAGTAAAAGCTGCCCCACACTGATCAGACAATTTTTTATCCGGTGTGAATACGCTGATGACGCCTTAGATGATCTTGTCGAGTAAAAGCTGCCCCACATTGATCACATCTGTAAGGTTTCTCTCCAGTGTGAATACGCTGATGACGCCTTAGATGACCTGGCATGGTAAAAGCTTCCCCACACTGATCACATCTGTAAGGCTTATCCCCAGTGTGAATACGCTGATGACGCCTTAGATTACCTTGTCGGGTAAAAGCTGCCCCACACTGATCACATCTATAAGGCTTATCCCCAGTGTGAATACGCTGATGACGCCTTAGATCATCTGACTTGGTAAAAGCTGCCCCACACTGATCACATCTGTAAGGCTTATTGCCAGTGTGAATACGCTGATGACTCCTTAGATAATCTTGTCGGGTAAAAGCTGCCCCACACTGATCACATCTGTAAGGCTTATCCCCAGTGTGAATACGCTGATGACTCCTTAGATGATCTTGTCGGGTAAAAGCTGCCCCACACTGATCACATCTGTAAGGCTTATCTCCAGTGTGAATACGCTGATGACTCCTTAGATGACCTTGTTCGGTAAAAGCTGCCCCACACTGATCACATTTGTACGGCTTTTCTCCAGTGTGAATACGCTGATGGTTCCTTAGACTACTTTGTTCGGTAAAAGCTGCCCCACACTGATCACATTTGTACGGCTTTTCTCCAGTGTGAATACGCTGATGACTCCTTAGATTACCTTGTTGGGTAAAAGCTGCCCCACACTGATCACATTTGTACAGCTTTTCTCCAGTGTGAATACGCTGATGACGCCTTAGATTACCTTGTTGGGTAAAAGCTGCCCCACACTGATCACATCTGTACGGCTTTTCTTCAGTATGAATCCTCTTTCGGACCTTCAGACCTGGTGAAGTGGTGAGGAATTTATCCCTCCTATCACAGCAGTAACTCTTGGTTCTCTCTTTGGCTTTATGTTTCTGTAAGGAAAGAGAAAAAGACTTAGATCCTGTTGTTGGCTGACCTGACAAATCCTTTTTCAGTTCAAGTCAAGGGCTGTCATGTTCGCAGTGAAACAATGAAGAGTTTTATGTCTGAGTGCTATGTTAAGCATGTTCTGTTATCAATGGCTCTTGACAGCCAGAAATATTCACATAAAACATCTCAATATGTCAAAACAGAAGTGTGAAGGGCTAAAGCTACCCACCCACAGAACAAAATCATAAATTGTTTGAAGAAATCCCTTGAGATGACTGATGGTGTGTTTAATGCATTCTGTACAAACTCAAAATGTCATCATTCAGCACTTCTTCTGCCCTGACCTTGTGTGTGCGATACACAGTGTAGACAGCAAGCTAAACACACTCCAATAAAGACCCTGACGCAATAAGGATCATTTAGGTATCTATAGTTGAAGTACTTTAGTGAGACTGCAACAGAAACAGCAACACAGAAACATCAATAAATGTCAGTCACGGTAGTTACATTAGATACAGATGGTGCTAAATTAACATGGCTGTTTCACTCACGGGATACAAGATTCACGCAATTATAATAATAATTCTGGCTCCCTGCTGCTGTGGGCTGAGCGGTGTCTTCCTGCTCACAGATGCCCCTGGTGGGTGTTTGGCTACACTGCAGCCTCTGGTGACCCCCCCCCCCCCCTCGAACAAGAGACGTGATTCTCACATGAGATCTCGTGAGAATCATGCGTGAGTGGCATCGCATGGAACTGGAACCATCTGTAGATTAACACCAATTGTAGTATGACCCCCCCCGCCGGGATCACCACCTTATCGTGGTGGGGTGGTTTGCGTGTCTCCATGACCTCTAGAGCTATGTCGGCTGGAGTCTAGTACTCCTGGTAGGCTCTCCCATGCCGAACAGGTCGAAGGGTAGAGGCCGGACAAAGAGTGATCCCCTGGTCCTCCAGGTTGGGGGTTGGGCTGAGGGCCGATAACCCGCTCCCGTAAAAAAAAAATACACTGTTGCAGAACCCACAAACAGAGCAAGAACACACCTGGGGAACTTTGTGGCCAGTCCTCACAACCGGAGAGACATTATGACGCGCAGGGGCCAAAGCCGACCAGAACACCAGGACGCCCTTGGGCCGAACAAGCCACTGCTGCACCCAAGAAACACCATGATGATCGGGAACTGGAACGTACGAACACTCTACACAAGCGGCAATTTATTACTGGCAGCAAGAGAAATGACTACGAGAGGGATTGACATAATGGGAATAAGCGAAACACACTGGACGGGACAAGGAAGAATGGAATTGGCAGAAGGAGAAACTATCATCTATTCGGGAAGACACGACGACAACCACAGGCAAGGTGTAGGAATACTGATGTCGAAAAAACAGCAGCAAGAGCACTGATTGATTGGACTCCAGTCAACGAAAGAATCATCCAAGCCAGATATCATTCACGACACATCAAGCTTATGTTCATACACATCTACGCACCAACAGAAGATGCAGAAGAACAAATGAAAGACGAATTCTACATGAGACTCCAAGATATACTCGACAGCAGGAACAAGCATGACATGTTGATCGTGACAGGAGACATGAATGCAAAGGTAGGAGATGAACACCAAGAGTATGCAAGGATCATGGGCAAGCATGGGCTCGGGAGGAACAACAACAACGGGGAAAGGCTGTGTGAAATGTGTGACATGAACGAGCTAGTCATAACAGGAACCCTGTTCCCACATAAAGACACACAAAGCAACGAAGGTATCTCCAGATGGCAAAACCAAAAATCAAATTGACCACACACTGATCAACAAGCGTTTCAGGAACTCAGTAGAAGATACAAGAGTACACAGATCTGCAGATATTGGAAGTGACCACTATCTTGTGTGCTCAAGAATCAAGCTGGAACTGAAGAAAAAACTAAAGGAAAATAAAGCCACCAGAGTGAAGTATGACACGGCAAAGCTGAAAGAGGAAAACATCTTGAAGACCTTTGCCATCAGCCTAAGAAACCGGTACGAAGTCCTTGAGGAGGAAGAGCAGGGAGAAGTTGGAGATGAAGAGGTGGATCGTGACGCCCGAATAATGGATACAGGGAAGTGGCTGAGGCAGTCTTGGGAAGACCTCAGAAAAAGAAGAAGCCATGGATTGGCGAAGAATCGTGGAGGCTTGTGGAACAAAGGGATGCCATAAACAAGGAAAATCCTGGGTACACGTTCTGAAAGACTCAAAAACCAGCTAAGAGAGAAGTACGCAGAGAAGAACAGAGAGGTTAAGAGAAGCATCAAAGCAGACAAGAGGAAATGGGTGGAAAACATTGCAAGTGAAGCTGAAAACGCTGCAAGGAAACGACACGTGTTTCCTTGCAGCGTTTTCCGCACGCTGTACAGGCTCACAAGAACACTGTGCAACGAGAGACCCAGGCAGAGCACAGCAGTGCTGGACAGGGATGGGAACCTCACTAGCGGAAGGGAGGCAATAAAATCGAGATGGACAGAACACTTCAGGGAGGTCTTGAACAGAGCAGAGCCAATAAATCCAATAACTAAAGAGGATGAATGAGAGTTCAAAAACGAAATTGAAGAAATCACAATTGATGAACCAACACTGAGCGAAGTCAGAGAGACGATAAAAAGACTACAGAATGGGAAAGCACCAGGAATCGATAACATCACAGCTGAGCTGTTGAAGGCGGATGTAGAGTTCTCAGCAAGGAAAGTCCATCAACTGTTGGGAAAGATATGGAGAAATGGGAAAAGATACCAACAAACAGGAAGAGGGGCCTCATTATCAAGATAGCAAAGAAGGGTAATCTTAAGGAGTGCAAGAATTCGAGAGGCATAACCCTGCTGTCAGTAGGAGGAAAAGTACTCGGAAGAATTACTGTGGATCGCATAAGAAATGGAATCGACTGCAGACTCAGGAAAGAACAAGCAGGATACAGGACAGGCAGGGGGAACAACTGAGCAAGTATTCATACTGCGAAACATCATCGAACAGGTTAATGAGTGGCAAGCAACACTATTCATTAATTTTGTAGACTTCGAAAAGGCTTTCAACTCCGTCCATCATGAAAGCCTGTGGATCATAATGAGAAAGTATGGAATCCCAGAGAAGATTGTGAGAATGGTCCAATCGTTCTATGAAGACTTCCAGTATGCAGTGGAAGACCAAGGAGAAATATGCGAGTGGTTCAACCTTAAAGAGCAGATTGCAGGTTGGAGACCCCTGTGAATCGATGTGTAGGAAAATAATGTAGGAACTGAATTTTCATTGAAATACACATAAATATATACTACAGTGACCTCCAGAGTTGTTTTTGTGAGAGTATTTTACTTTGGCATCTGAAAAAGCTGAACCGGAAGTGACGTAGCGGGAGGGAGTGCAGTGAATTTCAACAATAGGAAAAATAATGGATTAATGTTAGTTGTGGCACTGAAGAGGTTGTGAATGTGTATTCACACCAATATGACGGGCCACAGCCTTATAATTACGAACCCGTTAGGGCCCCCACGTTCTTTTGATTGACAGCTGAAACCCGCTTTTTAAAAGGCTGATTTATGGGTCCGCGTTACACCAACGCAGACCCTACGGCGTAGGTTATGCGGCGACGCACCGAACGCTGCGTGCGCCGCGTAACCTACGCCGTCGATTTTACGCAGAACCATAAATCAGCCTTTATTCACCGCAGCACCCGCCCGTGCGCTCCTGAAAGAAACTCCGAAAATAACTCCTAAAAGATGGGTAAGTACTTGTAATCTGTCTACGTTTGTACTTTCTAAACAGAAAACAAGCTTATTATCTTCAATTTTTTCTGATTAAATGCATCCGAAATAGCCGGGTATTTTTAAAACCGAATATTTCCCCCCCCCCCTTCGTTGCCGCGTAGGATACGGCGTAGGGCTGCGCATCGCCGCGTACCCTACGCTGTAGGCTCTGCGTCGGTGTAACGCAGTAAACGGTGGTCAAGAGCAGAGACCATTTATTTAATAAATAGCTTGGAGAGGAGATGGTGGATAATCTGTAGTTCTGTAGTAAACAAAGGTCGCACGTCAGACTCAGAGCAGATTTGTTGTTGTTTTGGAGCATAATGTGACGTTCGAAAACGCAAAACTTCGGTTGTCTCCGTCTACACGCATCTACATAAACGGAGTTTTCAAAAATCTTCACTTTGCCCGGAGTTTTTTTTAAACATTCGTTTATTTGCGTTTTCATGTGGATGACAGGTCCAAACGTAGGAAAATATCTTCGGTTTAGCAGATACCCGGCTACATGTGTACGGGGTCTGCGCAGTAAGATGGGGCAGCTGTGGAGACGTCTCCCTGCTGCTACGTCATATGACGCGGTGTTCGAAAAAAAAAGCATTTGTAGGAGCTTTGCTAAAATCAGCCACTTTTTCCTCTGAATACGTGCCCTTGTGTCTTGTAAAACATATTCAATCCTACATTAACTTCTCACAGTCATTTTCACAAAAGGTCAGGTATAATTTTTGAAAAAACCCTAACCTGCAATATGCTCTTTAAAACGGGCGTGAAACAGGGATGCAACATGTTCGGCTTCTTGTTCTTAATAGTAATGGATTGGATAATGCGTCGGACAGTTAAAAAAGGAGAAAATGGGATTCCCTGGAAGCTGACATAAAAACTCGACGACCTAGCATTGCTCTGCTCCACAAAACGACATATGCAGAGTAAAACAACACAGATAAACGAAGAGGCCAAGCGAGTAGGACTCAGGATCAATACACAAAAAAACAAAGGATCAACGCAAGAAATCAGGAGAAAATTCAAATCAATGGGCAAGACATCGAGGAAGTAGACCAGTTCACCTATTTAGGAGCCACAGTTTGTAAAGAGGGAGGCGGAATGAAGGACCTTAAGAATAGACTGTCAAAAGCGAGAGGAGCATTTTTCAGACTTGGGAAGACCTGGAGCTCTAACAGCATCACCAGAAGAACAAAGCTGAAGTTATACAAGACACTAGTAGTACCATTATTACTATACGGATGTGAGACCTGGAAAATGAACAAAGAAGACAACAAGGCTGTCGACGTATTTCACAATAGATGCCTACGAAGAATACTCCGAATAAGTTGGCAGGATCACATCAGTAATATACAACTGCTGGAAAGAGCTGACATGAGACCACTCAGCAATGAGGTGAAGTTGCGATGATGGAAGATGATTGGGCACATACTGCGGCAGGACCACAACAACGACTGCAACGTAGCAATGACTTGGGCACCAGAAGGGAAGAGAAGACAGGGAAGACCAAAGACCACCTGGAGACGTACCGTTGAGAAGGAGAAAAGGGAAGGAGGATGGAAATCATGGCTGGAAGTGAGGACTGCAGCAGCCGACCGTCAGAAGTGGAGGAGCTCTGTTGAGGCCTTATGTGCCACAAGGTACAAAGTGGATAGGTAAAAGGGTAACAGGTAGTATGACCATCTTTACAAAATCACCTTAATATGGACATTCTGAATTCTGAATCAATTTCTCTTTTATTCTATGCAGCTGAATGTCTCATATTTATATTTCTCCTGTTTGCAAATTAGGAATTGTACTGGAAGCCGGTATCAATGCAAGTATCTTTAATTAACCAAGTTTTTCGGTCAGAAGACTGGTAATAGTAATAGTCAGCACATGAGTTCAATGAACAATCTTATGTGGTTCATCAAGGCAATCAGCAGCACCTGTGCTGCACCACTCCCACCAAGATGGGAGATGTAGTTCAGAAGCAGGAAATGTAGTCCTCTACAAAACAATAGAGTACAAGTTGTCTAGTTGTTGTCAGCATATGATTTTTGTGCAATGTTTATTTTTTACATAGTCTACACATGGATTTCTGGCACCTTGGCATATTTTGGTCGTGAGTGCGGTGACTGGCTCCTGGTTATTAACACGCAGGATAAAAAAAAAAAATCGCGCATTACACAATTTCTGGCGGTCGACGGCACCCGTAGCTTGAGGAAAAATATCCAATCCAATCCAATCCACTTTATTTGTATAGCACATTTTAAAAACAAGAAGGTTAACAAAGTGCTGCACAATGAGTAAAATAAAACATGATAAAAATAGTAAAAAACTAAAAACAGAGTAAAATAGATAAGAGCACATAAAAGCACGAAATAAAAACACACCAGACAGACAACAACCAGTGATTCATAAACATAAAAGACAGGACAGGGACCACACAACTCTCACGCTGGATTAAAAGCCAAGGAATAAAAATAAGTTTTAAGACGAGATTTAAAAATTTCTACTGTGGGGGCCATTTTAATGTGGGGAGGTAGCTCGTTCCAAAGCTTAGGGGCTATAACTGAAAAGGCACGGTCGCCCCTGGTTTTTTGCCTTGTTTTCGGAACAACGAGACGCGACTGAGTAGAAGACCTCAAAGACCTCGAGGGAGTGTACACATGTAGGAGGTCCGAGATGTACTTTGGTGCCAACCCATTTAGTGACTTAAAAACAAACAATAGTATTTTAAAATTAATTCTAAAAGAGACAGGGAGCCAGTGAAGGGAGGCCAGAACGGGGGTGATGTGGTCATGCTTGCGGGTTCCTGTTAAAAGATGAGCAGCCGCGTTTTGGACCAACTGTAAGCGAGCAAGTGAGGTCTGGTTGACGCCAGTATAGAGGGCATTACAGTAGTCCAAACGGGTTGAGATAAAAGCATGAATTACTCGTTCAAAATCATTAAAAGATAAAACAGATTTAATTTTAGATAAAAGCCTCAGATGATAAAAACTGGATTTTACTACAGAATTAATTTGCTTGTCCAGTTTAAGATCATTGTCAATTTTGACGCCGAGGTTGGTGACTGTGGTTTTCAGGTAAATGTGTAAGGAACCCAGATCAATGGGAGGGCCATCACAGGCCCGATTGGGTCCAAACACCATGACCTCTGTTTTACCTTCATTTAAATTTAAAAAGTTTAATGCCATCCAGGCCTTAATGTCCTTTAGGCACTCTAGCAGAGGCTTCAGGGAGCTGTTGTCATTTCTTTTGAGGGGCAGGTAGATTTGAGAGTCATCTGCATAAAAATGGTAAGAGATGCCATGCTTTTTAAAAATCAGTCCAAGAGGGAGAAGGTATAAAGAAAAGAGGATAGGTCCGAGAATTGAACCCTGGGGGACTCCACAAGATAAAGGGACAGAAGACGATTGGGAGTCACCAAGTTTGACTGAGAAGCATCTCTGGGACAGATATGACCTGAACCATTCCAAGGCAGTTTCTCTGATACCAACACAATGCTCTAACCGAGAAATGAGAGTTGTGTGATCAACTGTATCAAAGGCGGCAGTAAGGTGGAATATACTATAATATGGTGGAATACTGCGTGAACTTTTTTGAGAATCGAGGAAAGATGGAGAATGAAAAGCAACATTTCAACGGCAAGTTCACCTTCATAAAGGTGCAGATGGTTTGCTGGACAAGACTAAAGTTATTTGCATGTACTGTCCATTTGAAATGAATTACCATCGAAGCACGTCGAGTCTCAAATACCACTAGCATCCAAACACGACCGATGCAGAGAGCGCACCCCCCCTCGTCAAAAGCAGACAACGCTGGATAGATGTGAGGGAAGGAGGCTGGTTCCTCACCTGAATACATTAGATGAACAGAGAGAGATCTGTTCCCAAGAATCTGAAGTATTAGCTAATTATAGCCCAACTGCACTTTATAGGTTGAGTTACTCCCTGCTGTTACATGTGCACTTTATTTGTAATTTGTTTTTTGTATCTCCGTGTTTTGATCCCACTTAGGAGAAGGGTATATTTTTTGAGCCTTTTATTTTCCTCCATATGAGGTTAGACATAATTACATGGAAAATTTAACTGACAAATACACTTCTTGTACAATGTTTGTGATGCATATGGTTCACTGTTTTACATTTAGCTGCTTAAAAAAAAACATGGAATCTTTAGTTAGTCTTTACAAGTGTAAAGTTGGGGACTACATTGTGTTTGTATTTATGAAGGAATGTTACATTCAGGTCAAAAGCCTTTTTTTGAGGAAAGTTGAATAAACATTGGTGTTATGCGCCCCTCACCCCCCTTCTTTTTTCTTGTCTCCCTTCAGGTGTTCCGCATCAGGCGATTATCTGGCTCCGCCTGTATTTAAGAGGGACCGGAGGAGCCGGCGCTCTCTCTCAGACCAGGCAGCCTCACCTTGGTGCCAGGGTTGCTCCTGTGTTTCTTTTGTTTGTGTTGTTTTGAGGATGGAGGTCTGTCAGTTTGGTTTTCTTTCCTCGGTTTTTGTTTTGAGGTTAGGTTTCTGCTCTTGTTAGGTCAAGGAGGGAGGTTCTGGGTCCGACGGCCCATTGTGTGGTTGGCTCAGGCTTCCCTCATGGTCTTTTCCTTTATTGTTTTGTTTGGTCAGGCCTCCAGACTCGTCTTGTTAAGTTATGGGTTTTTTTTCCTTGGTTCATGAATAAACCTGCTTTTTATTATATACACAACTGAACCTCGAGTGTGGTGTCCTTTATGTTCTGGTCAGAGTTAAACCTGACCAGAACAGAACTGACCAGTGTTCTAACTGGTGATCGTAACAATTGGCATAAAGCAAGCATATTTGTCCTTTCTGATGTTGTTAACAGTATTAAAAACATTAAAAAAAATACCTTACAGTAATTAAGAACAGCAAAAAATGTATGAATAAATCTGCGATTAAATAATTTACTGTTTGACGGCCCTAATCACACACACACACACACACACACACACACACACACACACACACACACACACACACACACACACACACACACACACACACACACACACACACACACACACACACACACACACACACACACACACACACACACACACACACACACACCCCAAGGGGCCTCGCGCTATGGGCCGTCTTTTTTTTTCCCCTTATAAATATCAACAGTCACGTTCCATTACAGACCTAAATGTGTCTGTTCATATCAATAAATATATGTGCAATGATGTGCGTGTCTGTTGTTCCATACAACTGATCAGACCAAGTGCAGACACAAGCTGCTCTGATCCAGACGGTGGAGTTGGAACAAACTGTCACACAATGTCGAGAGAACGAGACAGATTCAGGAAATTTCCATCAGGGGATGAAAAAAGAAAAAAACTAAAGAAAATGGAAGAGTTTAATGCCTCTCTGAAAGGCTCGTTTGATAAATTTGTTACAAAAATCACCGATCCGACCGGGTCTCAAGCAGCCGCGGCCCCGCGTCGAGGCAAGAGATGATGATGAGGCAGGCTGTAGTGGAGCCAGAGGGAGGGCAAGGGGGCGGTCACCACGGGGCCCACAAGCTCATAGGGCCCCGTTTTGTGTGATATGTTAGTATATAATCGTAAATTGTAGGCTATAATAACGATAAAATGTGCATTGAGTGCCAGTGTAGCTAATTCTTACTTTACAACTGTCCTGAACGCATCAGGGCTGTGAGCCAACGCTGATTGGCTGTAAAGCCTGATTTATGGTTCTGCGTTAAATCGACGCAGAGCATACGCCGTAGGGTACGCGACGACGCGCACCGTACGTGCGCATCGCCGCGTACACTACGCCGTAGGCTCTGCGTTGGTGTAACGCAGAACCATAAATCAGCCTTAACAGTTACAGCCAATTTGCCGACGGCAAATTTGCGGCCATGAACGAGATGAGCGCTAAACTTTAAAAGAGGACTAAGCATGTACAAAGTTTTGAATGTTACCCCGTTTTCCACGTTACCTGGATTATTTTGGGTTATGGAAGAGTCAACTACCATTGGTGAGTCACTGTAACCTTCATAAATAATGTCTTTATCAGAATGTTGTGGTATTCTTGACCACCTTCCTATTTGAATGAGCTTTGTGTTGTTGTCAAGTAGACTAGAGTCTATTCTCTGTTATAGAGCTCAGAAATGATGTTATAGACCTCTGTGTCTACATCTATCTAAATAGATTGTGTAATTTTAGGCCAGTTATGTTTTTTTTTGTATTTAAGCTGTATCAAAGATGGAACTGAGTCAGTCCGTGAGTTTTCAGAGCCATGTGATTGACAGCTGTCAGGCCTGTGTGTGTGTGTGTGTGTGTGTGTGTGTGTGTGTGTGTGTGTGTGTGTGTGTGTGTGTGTGTGTGTGTGTGTGTGTGTGTGTGTGTTCTTCTGAACAAGTTTGTGACTTTACTCTGCTTTCTGCAGCATAGGCCTATAGGCTGCTCCGCTCAATAAAAGTGAGAATTAATGTTGTTTGATGGGTAGGATGATGTTGTTGAACGTTAAAATGACTATCATAAGGGCCCGTCGAGAATGCTCCGCCCCCTCTGGACTGAGACCCACTCTCCCCCACTAGAGGCACAGGAAGGTATTCAGTATTTTGCTAATTGGAGTTAAAATTGCGCTTATAGACCCCCGATCTGACCCGGAACAAACCCCAAAATTACGCGCGAGCCCCCCCCCCCAGCCATTTCGCACAGGGCCTCGCAAATCTCCCAGACGGCTCTGTATATATATATTTATGAAATACTGTGATTTGTCTTAATTTCCATTCTTTGTTTCCTCTGCAGATTCAAAGTCCAAGACCTAAATTCACACTCATATTTATTGTGTTTGATACCAACCTTCTTTTACAGTCTCTTTTTGAAATAAAACAGCCTTTATCTTTGTTGTGTTGGTAAAGTGACTGTAGCAGTGATAGCCAGTGTTAGCTGGTATAGCAGCAGGTTCCTGGCTTTCCAAGCTGAATCTTCTCACTGCCTCCTCAGCTACAAGACTCTACCGTATTTTCGCGACCATTCGGCGCACCGTGTGAAAAGGCGCACCCTCATTTTTGTGTGTCATTTTTAGATTTAAAACACACATACGGCGCACCGACCCAAAAGGCGCACTCTACAGACACGGAGCTGCACACACGCGTGCCGCAAAACACACGCCCGCTGCAGAACACACACACACAAGCGTGCTTATTTAAAAATAGAGCAGGAGCAAAACCTCTGTTTCTGCATTAAAGAGCTCCGCTAATTCAGCTGTGCCAGTCCGAATTTCCTCGGTGTCAGTCACTTTCTGCACAACAGTAAATAAACTTTTCATACCCCGTTGTGCGGATCCTCCACCGCGCAGAGCCCGTCTCTCCCCGGCGCAGAGCCCGTCTCTCCCCGGCGCAGAGCCCATCTCCAGCCACCCCTTTTCATTCGCCGTTATTATGACTCCGGCTGGAAACGTCTTATGCAAAGTTTTTCTTTTAAAAATCAGATCAGATCGAATTCTCCTGGTTCCCGCCCGCTTTGCGAACCAGGAAGTAGGCTGGAGCAGCGCGCGTCACACGCGCTGCAGAACACACACACAAGTGAGCTTATTTAAAAATAAAGCGGGAGCAAAACTTAGTTTGATTGTATTTTATTTCACTTTACCGTACACATCAAGCAAATCCTTCAAACTCTTCATCTTCTGTTTCTGCATTAAACAGTTCTGCTAATTCAGCTGCGCCAGTCCCATTTTCCTCACTTTCAGAGTCAGTCAGTGTTGTTCTTGTCGGCTATTTTTAAATTTTGTTTCAGTCTTAGTCCTGTTTCAATCGCCGTTGTTATTTTTTGTCATATTTAGTCGAACTCATCCTTTTTTTATTTAGTCACATTTTTGTCGACTAAAAGTCGAGCATTTTAGTCTTTGTCTTAGTCCATGAAACCGTGAATTTATTTGTTTAGTTTTAGTCAACAAAAACTATTTGCATTTTAGTCTAGTTTTAGTCTGACAATTTAGTCTAATTTTAGTTTGACAATTATTTTAGACATCAGTATATCTTGCTGGTTGTTTAGAACATTAAATCAACGTTGTGTTGTTGAGTGTACTGTAGATCTAAAACCCGAATATTAGTAAAAACCCGAATTTTGACTGCATGTAAACGTAGTCAATGTCATTCCAATCCAAAACTATCCTACTTTAAACAAAAATGTAATTGCAGTCTGAATAATTGTTACACTCTGACCCCTTAGCGCAAAAAATGCGCTTTTCATAAGGTAGCTATAAAACATATTATACATTAATATTATATTCTACTTTAATTGAGCTCATTTCTTTCACCAATATCTGACCTAAGTATTGATATCAAATATTCATGATTTTTTTTTAAAGATTTAACCCTTTAAATGCCAGGTTTTATAAACTTTGGCTGCAGTCGCAGCTGTGTAAACGACTTAACAAAAAGCCGGAGTTTGTTATGATTCTCTCTGTGGCTGCACCTTTCATGTGATTCAAAATGCCCCATGTTTGGATTTATTTGTGTTTATGGACCTCTTGTGCAGGTGTGTGTAGTGTGCATTTATACAAAATAATCTTAGAGGGGCTTTGAACTTCTGCACAAAAACCATGTGAATGAATGAAAACAGTTGCACTTCAAAGCCTTTGCTCATAAGGTCACACACACACACACACACACACACACACACACACACACACACACACACACACACACACACACACACACACACACACACACACACACACACACAGAACTTTTGCATTGTATCATTTCTGTCCCTGTTTACGTAGTGTGCCATCAGGATTTATTGGGGGTGTTGCGTTTATCATCTTTTGACACCTATATGTAAATAAATTCTGATTGATTTTTAATAATGTTGTAAACAACCAGCAACATACTTTATGTTAACTTAGCTTACCTTGATTTAGACTTTACCTTGAAGTATGACCGCACTGCTCCCCGTCCGTTAAAATCAAGCATTCCGTTTTATCTTCGACGTCAATGTATCTAAAATGTTTCCAGACATCTTCCCTTCTCTTTCTCCCGATCCCCGTGCAAAGCATGTTACCGTTTTATTTTATTTAATGACATTAAATGAAATGTCCGCGTTGAGATCGTGTGCAGATGTGCTGCGGCTGCATGCAGCGCTGGCGGTAACTTCAAAAGGGGGTGTGTTTGTTTATGTGTGAGTGTGAGTGCGAGTGTGTGGGGGAAGGGTATGTTCGATATATCCGCCCTGACCACAATGCCAATACAAAGTGATAGACAACTGTGCTCCCGGACAGTCCCGGTGAGCATTTGCGAACGCACAGCGGCGCTCTATGGCAAAAGAGACAGGAGGAAGTGATACGTTCATTATAATTATATATTTCGTGTCGTCTTTGTTTATGAACGAAAATGATCATAGATTTTAGCGGAGTATTTATTTTGTGAACTATATTTTCGTTTAGTTTTTATTAGTCAACGAACTTGCATAATGATTTAGTCCTAGTTATTGTTTATACACGTGTTTTTTTTCTAGTCCGGTCTCGTTTTCGTCCGGGGAAAAATGGGCGTTGACGAACATATTTCGTTTCCGTGAACGAGAACAACACTGGAGTCAGTTTCTGTGTCGACACGATCGTGCGGCCCCTCTGAAATGCCGGCTTTTGCAAACGCCCGAACAACAGTCCCAGCAGATATATTAGCCCACGCATCAACAATCCACGTGGAAACTGTGGCATAACTTGCCCGGCGCTGCCGTCTCGCCTTGTGTCCGCGGAAGCTCAGCTGCGTTTTCTTCACCTGCCGCAATTAATTTTCCAGCTTCCTCCACTGGCGAACCATAGACTCGTTGATCTTATATTCTCTCGCGGCTGCTCAAATACTCTTTGCCATCTTCAGGGTTGTTAAGACAACAATGTTCTGCGTGCATGCCTGTCCATTTATACACCCCCCCTTCCCCCTCATTCACGTCCGCAAACCACGGGTGCTTCACACACACCCCCCCCCCCCTTCCCCCTTGTCTGTGGATGGTCTCATTCACGTCCGCAACTCACGGGGGGGCTTCACCCGACGCATAGATATGACGCACCGTTTCATAAGGCGCCCGGCACATTTAAAAAAAAAAAAATGTTTTAAATATATGCGCCTTATGGTCGCTATGTCTGTTAAAGCAGTGGTCCCCAACCCCCGGGCCGCGGCCCGGTACCGGGCCGTGGGTCATTTGGTACCGGGCCGCACAGAGGAAAAAAAAAAATAAAATTTTTTTATTTTTTTTTCGAATTTTTTTTTTTTTTTTTTTTTTTTATAAAAAAAATAATTTCTGTAGAATCCCCGACTGATGATGGCTGACTCTCAAACTGATGGTTCACAATGTTTTTATTCCTTGGATGTAAATACACAACAAACACACCGTAAGAGCTATAAAGGAATAAAATAGTTAGTCTTTCTAGATTCATATAAGTTTAACTTAAATACAGACCGACGCAGCTGCTCGCTCGGTCGGCAATAAAGATACCACAATACATGAGCGACCAAACTCAAGCTGGACATAAATACGGTATAAAATTTGCACAAATCCTTATCAGCAGGTGCTTTTTGTGTCAGTTAGGCTCCACTTTAGCATTCCTGACACTCATTAGTCTTGCAGACACACTTCCTACTGCCGTTAAACTTTTACCGTTAAAGTCCGAAGCGCTGGATGTTTACGAGGTCTCGGTGAGACGCCTTCAAAATAAAAGCACTAAATATCGGTCTACTTAATATATAACAATAAAATAAAAGCCTGGCTTAGGGCATGCCCATATCAAAATTTCCTGAAATTTTCTAGTTATTATTATTATTACTACTATAGCGAAAATACCACAGTTTTTAATGCCGGTCATTTTATTTCGTTTTTATCAGCTACACCTTTATATTGGGCCGTGAAAATATTGTCAGACATTAAACCGGTCCGCGGTACAGAAAAGGTTGGGGACCACTGTGTTAAAGGAATGATGGTCCATCTTTGTACACTACATGCATACAGCACTCCGTTTCTTGACCCTGATGTGATGTTTTCTAGTAAACATGGATGGATGTACAAGTAGTCTAGTGGGCAGTGGCGAAACTACCATATATGCAGACAATGCGACTGCATAGGGGCCCGCACGTGCCCAGGGCCCGCACGCACAGGACCTGGGGACGTGCGGGCCCTGGATTTTTTATTTTTTTTTTTCTTTAGGTGTGTGTGTTTACATCAATGTTATGGGCTGGTTATAAAGATATATCTAGTTTAAATAAAAATTTTAATTTATAGATGATCTCGGATGATGCCGGTGTAGTGCGCATGTGTAACCCATATTTGCGTAGAGGAAGAGTTGGCGAGTGAGGAGAGGAAAGGAGTTATGGCTGATTTATGGTTCCGCGTTACACCAACGCAGATTACGGCGTAGGGTACGCGGCGACACGCACCGTATGCGCGCGTCGCCGCGTACCCTACGCCGTACCCTACGGCGTCGATTTAACGCGGAACCATAATTCAGGCTTGAGAGTTGAACTGTTGTGAGGAATTAATTAATGACTTTGCCCAGCGGAAGGCCCGGAAAGTCAAACTGTAATTGTAAGTAATGACCCATTATTATTAATATTTGTTATAGTGATAGTCTATCACTATGTAAAAGGCCATAATGTGAGTTGTGTGTGAATATCCAAAAAGGTAAAGTGGAAAAGGGAGAACAAATTAAAAAGGTAAATTCAAAGGGGAATATTTGTTCTGGATTGTTGTAAAGCTTTCTTTTTGTTGTTTTGTTTGTGTTATGGGATTTATTTTTTCTATAAACGTAAACTGGCCCGGAAGGTATGTGCGCACCGAGAGTTTAAGTGTTTCCTGCACAGGTGAGCTGTAGTTTACACACTCATTAAGACAGCTGCGGCTGGGTGCCGCATCGCTCTGGCCGGGTAAGATTATTTCTTTGTTTGTGGGGGTTTGGCAACATTTTGTTTCTTTTTCTTTGGGGTTTGAATGCTGTTGTTGTGTAACAAAGCGGACATTTGTGCCGCCGCATTATTGTTTGTTTTAGGAAGGCTGTTTGTGGACAATCGCAGGAGTGTGTGTTTCATTCATGGGCTGTTTGTAAACAATCACCGGAGCGTGCAATTCATTCATGGATTTAGTTGCATTCCTTGGAGAGCGCAGCGAGGTATGCATGGAATGTTTTAATAATGTAAAGATTTATGAATTCGTTGTGTAAATGGTATCTTGATGTCTGTTTTGTATATGTGTGTTTTTTGTAAAAACAAACAGTTTCACGGTGCCATAAGGATCATCTGAGAGGAAACAAATAAAAGACCTTATGCATCAGTCGATCTCACGCATCGTCATTCCAAGGGCTGTTACAGTGAAACTCGACGCTACACCTGGGTCATCTGCTAAACTGCTATGTTACACGCCGCTGCCGTTGCAGTCTGCACGCCTGCTCCTTTTTGATCTACACTTGCAGGCAAGATTGAACAACACGGACAGAGATTTAAGCGGAGGATTACAGGTGCAGTGAGAGACTGAAGTAAATTTATTTACTGAAACGAACTGAACTGTTGACTTTATTATTCTAAGACAAATTGAGTTGCTGCATATGGTGATGTTTGATGGAGTGAAGTTATATTTTTGGTTTAAATGTCAGTGAAATGAAGCTAAGGGTTATGCATAAAATGTTAAATGATCAAATGCAATGTTAAAGATTTGTGTTGAAAAATGCTGACTGGTTTAAACTGAAATTCAGGTTTGGGGCATAAGCTTTACTTGAAACTTGAATAATCCTGTTTAGTTCCCTTTTATGAGGGTTTGTCTGCAGCTAATTTGATTATTTCAAGTTATTAGAACATTTTACCCTTTTTCATAGTGAGTTGGGGGATTGACATTTAAGCTTGAAACATATCCTGGCTATTGCATAAGCATTTTACAATCAGCTATTTTAAGTTTATGTAACATAAATTCAGTCAAGCGTGAATTTGTGAAAAATGTCAGTACCAGGAGAAAGGGGAGATCCCTTATATGACGAAGATTTAAATCCTGAAGAACTCTCATCAGAAAAGAATAATGAAAAGCCCAGTGATAGTCAAGTGGACGTTCCCAGTAGGTCTGTTCGTGAACGGCAGCTTACAGAGAAAGGGAAGCCTTTTCTTAAGGCCTATGAATCCTGGAAGGTGATAACCAGAGAATCTAGATCAAGACTCAAGAAATTTTGTCGAACAGAAGATTTGGAGAAAATAAACAAACACATACAAGGTGGATATGATCATGTAAATCAAAATTATGAGCCGCTTCAACGCAATTCTCTAAATACCGACAACATTGTGCAGAAAATGGATGCTTGTAATACACTCACAACAGAAATATGTGATCTTGTAAGCAAACGACTAGAAGCGGATCCGGATAAAAGGGCTTTTAAAGCTGAATTGGAAAAGGAAAGAGTGCGACTGACTTTAAACCGTGATGAATATGTTTCAGTTTTCGGCGACACAAGCACTGAAAGTGTCCTTTCTGAAGGCCTGGACAATTTGTCAGTCATCTCCAAAGCCTCAAGTAAGCGAGCAGATGCAGAAGCGGATCTTGCGGCCAAGTTAGAAGAAGTAAAGTCTATGCAGGAGATACAAGCTCAACAAACTAAACTCACCAAGCTTGAAAATGATTGGAAACTGCACGAGTCACAGATGATGGTGCAAATGAAGCAAAGGCAAGTTGAAGTTGACATGAAATTAGAAGAGGAGAAAACAAAGCTAAAAATGCTGCAGGCACAAATGGATGTTAATGTGGCTGTAGCTCGTGTCCGGACATACAATCAGATTGAAGGCAATGCAGGTGGTGATTGTAACATCCCAGTCCCTATTGTCAAAACAACTCCAGCTGTGAAGTTAAATAAACAATGCAGCACAGCAGTGACATCATCCCAAGTGCAAGAGTCCTCACAGAGTTCAACGGCCAATCTAGCTGAAGCAATTGTAAGTTCTCTTGCCTTGAATCGTCTGCCTGTTCCCGAACCAACTATGTTTGCTGGCGATCCATTAAAGTTTGTAGATTTCAAGGTGTCATTCACAACGCTAATTGATAGACGACCAATCCCTGTTAGTGAAAAAATGTTGTATCTGAAAAGCTACCTAACAGGAGAAGCACGCAAGGCTGTAGATGGATTCTTCTACAGGAGCTCTGAAGATGCTTATGAGGGGGCCTGGTCTGTTTTAAAGGACAGGTATGGGAATCCATTTGTTGTGCAGAAAGCCTTTCGGGACAAGCTTATGAAGTGGCCTAAAATTGGTCCAGATGACTCTTTTGCACTCAGGGATTTTGCTGACTTCCTAAAAAGCTGTGCAGAGGCTATGCCCCACGTTAAAGGTCTGTCTATTTTAAATGATAGTGAAGAAAATCATAAGCTCTTGAAAAAGTTACCAGATTGGATCGTACGCAAATGGAGCAGAATTGCTGTGGAGGAACTTGATGCATCTGGAGAATATCCCACCTTTGAACGCTTTACTGGGTTTGTGCAGAAGGAGTCTCGTGTTGCCTGTAATCCCATCGCTCATTCTTGTTTGTTTGGTTCCAGATCACATGACGACAAATTCCCTAGGAGAGCAAAGGCTCTTAATACCAAAGCAAAAGATCATACGTCAGAAAGTCCTTCTGTTCAGAGGCCAAAGCCACCATGCCTTATCTGTAAGAAGGAGCTTCATGGCATAGCCAAGTGCCCAGTCTTTGCTTCCAAGTCAATGGGAGATAAAAAGGCATTTATACATCAACATCGTCTGTGCTTTAGTTGTCTACGCAAAGGGCATATGACTAAGGACTGTAGAACCAAACATATCTGTGGGGAGTGTGGCCGTCGCCACCCCACCTGTCTGCACGAAGAAAGAGAGAGGCAGTTTGAGAGTGTGGCAAATGGATTCCCCGTTCCTACAGAGGGAGAAACAAGTCGGGAGGTCCACAGAGCTTTGTCTCATGCACTAGTTCGTCAAGCTTCTGCTACTTCCAGTATCGTTCCAGTTTTTCTGTCATCTGATAAAGAACCTTCTAAAGAAATTCTCACATATGCTCTTCTTGACACACAGAGCGATACAACCTTCGTTTTGGAAAGTCTTGTTAGAGAGCTGGACATTGTGACTCGACCTTTGCAGTTGAAACTTAGTACAATGACGGCCCTTGATACTGTAATACCTAGTCAAAGTGTGTGTGGTTTGCGTGTCAGAAGTTTTCATAATGGAAATCATTTACAGTTACAGCAAGCATACACACGTGACTTTATCCCTGTTGACATGTCCTGCATTCCAACCAGGACTACAGCTTTGCAGTGGCCACATCTTAAACATCTTGTCAATAAGTTGCCTGCACTGCAAGATTGTGATGTTGGGCTATTAATCGGGTATGACTGTCCTGCAGCTTTAGCCCCACTGGAAGTCATCAGGGGCGGTGATAATGAGCCGTTTGCACAAAAAACTGAGCTGGGATGGAGCATAATAGGGGCCGCAAATCCTCATCTTGACAGACAGGGAAGCCAAAGATACGTACACAGAATTGTTGTGAGAGAGCTGTCAGTCCCATCAGCCTCGGATGTCTTGAAAGTTCTCGAGTCAGACTTCAGCGAGAGAAACTCTGAGGGTAAATATGTTTCTCAAGAGGATGTGCGCTTCATACAACTTCTCAGCGAAAGCATTCGTTTGAGAGAGGATAGTCACCTAGAGATGCCTCTTCCTTTTAAAGACTGCAGTCAACCCTCATTGCCTAACAATAAAAGGCTGGCAACCATTCGCTTGCAACACCTGAAGAAAAAGCTCAAGGCCAATCAACAGTTCTTTGATCATTACCGAGCTTTTATGGAGGAGGTGATCAGTAAAGGTGATGCTGAGCCCGCCCCTGAAGCACCCCCTGGAAAGATTGTTTGGTACATACCACATCATGGTGTGTACCATCCCAGGAAGCCCGACAAGTTGAGGGTTGTTTTTGATTGTTCGGCTAAATTCTGCGGCATCTCCCTGAATGACACCTTGCTGACGGGCCCTGACCTCATCAATTCATTGGTAGGAGTTCTTTGCCGCTTTAGAAGGGAAGCAGTAGCTGTCATCTGTGATATTGAAAAGATGTTCCATCAGTTCTTTTGGACACCTAAGCATCGCACTTACCTAAGGTTTCTATGGTGGCAGCATGGAAACCTTGACTCCGAGCCCAGAGAGTACCAGATGGCAGTTCACCTCTTTGGCGCCGCTTCTTCTCCAGGGTGCGCCAACTTCGGCCTTAAATATCTGGCACAGCAACATGAGTCAGACTATCCAACTGCAGCATCATTCATTCAGAACAGTTTTTATGTTGATGATGGGCTCGTGAGTGTCCCCAGTGTCAAAGAGGCCTCAGATTTGATTGTGGAAGCACAGGAGCTGTGTAAGAGAGGAGGCCTGAGACTTCATAAGTTCAACACAAATGTGCAAGAAGTTCTTTCATGTGTGCAGCCATCTGAAAGAGCAGCAAACGTAGAACGCCTTGACTTAAGTTCAAATCCAGCTTCAGTGGAACATGCGCTGGGCGTTCAGTGGCTGATTGAAAGTGACTGC
The DNA here is from genome assembly GCF_033807715.1 of Cololabis saira. Lineage (NCBI taxonomy): Eukaryota > Metazoa > Chordata > Actinopteri > Beloniformes > Belonidae > Cololabis > Cololabis saira. Next base: position 2,590,752 of record NC_084587.1, on the reverse strand, counting down.
TTCAGCTTCAACATAAACTTGAAAAACAAACCCGATACACGCCGTGGCATTCTGTCTGTTATAGCTTCTCTGTATGACCCACTGGGGTTTGTAGCTCCGTTTGTCCTGAGTGGAAAGCGCATTCTGCAGGAGCTATGTCGCAGAAGTGTTGAGTGGGACGATCCTCTGCCGGAAGACTTGCGTCCACGGTGGGAGGAATGGAAGGACGGTTTGCAGAATCTGAGAGGAGTCTCAATCCCCAGATGTTACCATCCACAAGATTTTGGCAATGTCACAAGTGTAGAATTACATCATTTCTCTGATGCCAGCAGTGTGGGGTACGGTGCCTGTTCTTACTTGAAATATAGGAATGATGAGAACAAGATCCACTGCAGCTTAGTCATGGCTAAAACCAGAGTTGCTCCAACAAAGATCGCTAGCATTCCCCGCTTAGAGCTCTCTGCTGCTGTGACTGCAACCAGATTGAGTGTCCTGCTGAAATCAGAACTCAACATGAAGATTGATAAGGAGGTTTTTTGGTCGGATTCTCAAGTCACTCTGGCATACATTAACAATGATGCACGCAGATTTCATGTGTTTGTAGCAAATCGTGTCCAGTTAATAAGAGAACACACCAGTCCTGACCAATGGCATTATGTTGATACAGCTGAAAATCCAGCCGATCACGCCTCTAGAGGACTCAGAGCCTCTGACATCCTCTCTACGAACTGGCTATCGGGACCTGGCTTCTTATGGAAGGAGAATGTTCATGAAGAGCTCAGACCATCAACTGACCTGATGGTTGGTGACCCAGAGGTCAAACTCATCAAGACCTTCGCCACAACAGCTTGTGAATGTACGGATATCCTTGAGCGTCTGTCGAGACTCTCATCTTGGGTAACACTTCTTAAAGTGGTGGCAAGAATCAAGAGACTGTCTGTGAAGCAGAAATGTCATACTAGTGTTGTGACTGTCAAAGAGCGTGAAGGTGCTGTTGAGGCAATGATAAAGCTCGTTCAACAGCAGGCTTTCCACGGAGAGATTAAGTTGCTGGAAGCGGGAGGAAGTCTTCCTTCTTCAAGTCCTCTCTTCCATCTTGATCCATTCTTGAAAGAGGGCATGTTGCGTGTTGGTGGGAGACTCAAACATTCTTCTCTCAGTGAAGAGTTCAGGCATCCGCTCGTTCTGCCAAAGGACGGTCATGTCACTCAGCTCATCATATTGCACTATCATCTTCGGGTGTGTCACCAAGGTAGAAGTGGATCATCGGCTGCAGCAAGCTGGTCGCAAAATTGATTCACAAGTGTGTGCAGTGTAGGAAATTGAGGCGTCCAGTTGAAGAGCAGCGTATGGCGGAACTTCCTAAAGAGCGTGTTGAGGCATCTGCTCCATTCACACATTGTGGAATGGATTGCTTTGGACCGTTTGTCGTCAAGAGGAATCGTAAAGAGTACAAAAGGTACGGGTTGATATTTACCTGTCTCTATTCCAGAGCTGTCCACCTTGAAATGTTAGAGGATCTATCTACAGACTCTTTCATCAACTCGCTACGGTGCCTCATCAGCTTAAGAGGAGCTGTGCGCCAACTCTACTGCGACCAAGGCCGGAACTTTGTAGGAGCAAAGAATGAGCTAAACGAATCACTCAAACAATGTGATTTTCAACTGTTGCAAATGTTTCTGGCAGACCAGCAGTGTGAGTTTATGTTCAATGCTCCATCAGCAAGCCATGCTGGTGGAGTTTGGGAGCGTCAGATACGTACCCTCCGAAATGTGCTGAATGCCACCGTAGCTCAAAGTGTAGGACGGCTTGATGATGCTTCCCTAAGAACACTCTTTTATGAGGCCATGGCCATTGTTAATAGCCGCCCCCTAACTGTGGATGGACTAAATGACCCTGATTCTCTTGAGCCTTTAACGCCTAATCATCTCATTCAGATGAAATGTAAGACAGCTCTTCCACCTCCAGGGAAATTTGTGAGTGAGGATGTGTATGGCACAAAGCGCTGGCGCCGTGTTCAATACTTGATTGAGCAATTCTGGAGTCGATGGAAGCGAGAGTACCTTCTGAACATCTCCACCAGACAGAAGTGGCATGTGGCTCGGCGCAATCTCAAGGTGAATGATGTGGTGATTATAAAGGAAGACTTCCTCCCACGCAATCAGTGGCAATTGGGACGGATAGTGGAAACAACTGTGGACAATGACGGCTTAGTGCGAAGAGTGAAGTTGCAAGTCGGATGGAAGGACTCAGGAAAACCCCATTCTAAAGTGAAGCCTGCAGTTGTGGAAAGACCAGTTCAAAAGATGGTGCTGCTTCTCGAAAGTCAGTAATGCTATAAAAGCACATATGCACCTTTAGTGTTCGAAATGCATAGCCCTATATATGATGTAACCCAAAGCCTATTTGCACCATTCAAAGGTTGTAGGGTCCTTTATAAGATTTAGAATCATTCATAAATGTGGTGTCTATTATGAATGATTGGTGGGAGTGTAAAAGGCCATAATGTGAGTTGTGTGTGAATATCCAAAAGGTAAAGTGGAAAAGGGAGAACAAATTAAAAAGGTAAATTCAAAGGGGAAAATTTGTTCTGGATTGTTGTAAAGCTTTCTTTTTGTTGTTTTGTTTGTGTTATGGGATTTATTTTTTCTATAAACGTAAACTGGCCCGGAAGGTATGTGCGCACCGAGAGTTTAAGTGTTTCCTGCACAGGTGAGCTGTAGTTTACACACTCATTAAGACAGCTGCGGCTGGGTGCCGCATCGCTCTGGCCGGGTAAGATTATTTCTTTGTTTGTGGGGGTTTGGCAACATTTTGTTTCTTTTTCTTTGGAGTTTGAATGCTGTTGTTGTGTAACAAAGCGGACATTTGTGCCGCCGCATTATTGTTTGTTTTAGGAAGGCTGTTTGTGGACAATCGCAGGAGTGTGTGTTTCATTCATGGGCTGTTTGTAAACAATCACCGGAGCGTGCAATTCATTCATGGATTTAGTTGCATTCCTTGGAGAGCGCAGCGAGGTATGCATGGAATGTTTTAATAATGTAAAGATTTATGAATTCGTTGTGTAAATGGTATCTTGATGTCTGTTTTGTATATGTGTGTTTTTTGTAAAAACAAACAGTTTCACGGTGCCATAAGGATCATCTGAGAGGAAACAAATAAAAGACCTTATGCATCAGTCGATCTCACGCATCGTCATTCCAAGGGCTGTTACACACTAGTTTGTTTGTGTTTATGATGTTTTTATTTGTGGTGTGCCGCCGTGCCACCAAATTTCAATCTGTGCGCTGTGTGGGTTTATTCTCAGCTGTTGGCACTGCCGGTGTTCTGTCGCACGCCGGGGCACTGTGTGCGTTATGCTGTTGGTTATATGTGCTTTTTGTTGTGTTTATGCGCTATGATTGTTTTTATGTGGTGTTCTGCCGTGTCACCAAATTGCAATGTGCTTGTGTTATTGATGTGGATTTTTTTTAAACATATCTGGTTGTGTTAAGGGTTAAAGCTGTCAGTAGTGCCAGTTGTCATTTAAATGGTGATGCATCTGCTGTGAGATTGCGTCAGTCACAGCGTGTCTGTTTTGCATTGTGATGGGCAGGGCCCGGTTTAATGATCTTGCATCGGGGCCCGGTGCTGAGTGGTTTCGCCACTGCTAGTGGGTGACTACTTCTAAAATATTGACATTTTTGTGTTTTATCAAGCTGAATGACGAAGTAGTATGACTGTTTTAAAATCATTTATTATTTGAGAAAGCCCGTCTTTAAGACGATTTAAAAATACGTGTTAGCAGGTTGTAATGATTGTGTAGCGTTATTGGTCGGGATATCCAGATTGTTTCATGATTTTTGCAGAAGGATAATTTCGACAGGATTCTTGCATGGTAAGTATAAACACATTAAACAAAGCGCATTCCAAATTTATTAAATGGCCTATTTTGCCTAAAGTTAAAGAAGTATATTTTAAAATTATGAATAAGGTCTATCCTGTGGCAGAATTTCTTAAAAAAATATTTAAATTTGAGGTAGATCAATGTTCCTTCTGCAAAAAGGGATTTCACAATTGGATTTCTCTTAAAATTAAAAATGTTCCACCTTTTGAATTAAGCCATATTATTTTCCTCATGGGTGATTTGGAATTTTCTGTTTCTGATATTATTAATATAATTTTGTTACCGGGTAAGTACCATATTCATTGTGCCAAATGGAGAAATTGTAAACCCTCCTTTCGGGGTTTTATTAACGATTTTAAGATTTTTTTCACATGTCTCAAAAGAGTAGAAAACAAAAACGCAAGTAAAACAAGTCTAGACATTGCTCGTTATCAGAGGTGGGTAGTAACAAGTTACATTTACTCCGTTACATTTACTTGAGTAAGTTTTGGGAAATGTTGTACTTTTAGCAGTAGTTTTGAATCACTATACTTTGTACTTTTACTTGAGTAGATTTGTGAAGGAGAAACTGTTACTCTTACTCCGCTACATTAGGCTACGATGAGCTGTTACTTTTCTTTTATCCCTTTTATCCGCGTAAGCGTCAATCTCATGACATCACTGGGTGATTCTTTGGGAAAAATGTTGCATGTTTTGTCACATTTACACAGACTCAAACACACACAGAGTTTCTATGAGTTCATGGGCTTGTTCTAGTTCTGCCTGGTTAAAAAATAAAAGTACAAAGGCTGGAAATTTTGTGCTACGTGTGCTTAATTTATTTTTTTATTCTGTTATTTTATTTATTAAAGTACTTGAATTTACTTTAAAGATTATTTTAATTTAAGCTATTTTTTTATTAATTTGTATTTATTTTATGATTATTTTGTACTTTTGTCTGTTTGAATGCAATTCAATTCAATTCAAAACACTTTATTTGTCCCCGAGGGGCAATTTGAATGGTTGTGTTAAAAAAATAAATCAGACGTTACTCAACAGTTACTCAGTACTTGAGTAGTTTTTTCACCAAGTACTTTTTACTTTTAATCAAGTAATTATTTGGAAGACTACTTTTTACTTCTACTTGAGTCATATTATTCTGAAGTAACAGTACTTTTACTTGAGTAGTTTTTGGCTCCTCTACCCAGCTCTGCTCTTTATTTGTTATTCTAATTTAATAATTCCTCTCCTTTTTTTATGCTCCATTATGTGAATTTAAATGCTTAATATATTTTGTTCTTAGAGCGCCTTGTTTTTTTGTTTTTTGGATTCCTTACAAGAATCCCCATTTTTTATTTAGATTTTCCTTTCTTTTCATGTTGCATTTAAATTGATATTTGTCCATTATCCTCTTTGAGAGTTTGTATATTTTCAGTAAAGTTTTGTTAAAAAAAAGAAAAAGCTACTGACAATAAAATAAAGTGTTTGGATGATCAGCAGCAACAGAAAGAGCGAGGAGGAGCGGGAACGTGGACCTGAACACTGACCTGCAGACCAGCGGAGGAAGAGTCCGCTTTGGTCCTGCTGCTGGACTCCTGGACCTGGTTCTGGATCTGGTCCTGGTCCTGGATCTGGTCCTGGTCCTGGTCCTGGTTCTGATCCCGGTCCATCTCCTCCAAACACGTGTCCACCACTCGAGTGTTTCCTGCTGGTAAATGTAGGATTATCGTCCCGGAGACATAAATGTTGTATTTAGAGGTAAATGTTCTCCCCCCGACAGCGCTGTATTCACTCTAGTGTTTAATAGAGTCGAACACAAACTCACCTCTTGGTAGCGTCGGTTCAGACTGGATTCACGGAACCACGGCAGCTTCTTTTACTTTTCTTTTGTTTTAATTTTCCCTCGCTCGACTTCCGCATCTCTCGGGAGGAGCGTTTCGTTTCAGCCAATCAGAGTCGTTGTTTTGAGAAAACGCAATGACGTCACTCGCAGCCTATTTACAAAAGCAGGATTGGAAAACGCTACAACTATTGAATTTTATCATTATCCACGCTAAATTCTTTAATCACGAACAAAAATTTGCTGGTGCTACTCCCAAATTTGCCCGTTTTCTACTAGAATTAAATTATCTCATTAAATCTCTTTATTTGATAAACAACAAAAAAAAGCAATATATTTTTAATCAACTATGAAAAGTTTTTCCCTGTATCCTCTGACTAACCTTTTATTTATAACTGTCTTGACCTTTCCTTATTGTTTATTAGAGATTTATTCTCTATTTATTTACTTACTCATCTTTATAATAATAATAATAATAATAAAAATTATTACTATGACTGTTACCATCATTATCTATATTATGACTTCTTATTCATACTAGATATTTTTATAATTTACTCCATCATTGTATGTGCTGTTCAACACTATATTAAGTTTTTAAAAAAGGATCGGAAAACACTGGGCTGGTAGCCAAGATGGAGACCTGTGTGTGTTGTCTGTCTTGTCTTTTTAATCAGCAGACGAGTCGTTATCTTGGTCTGAAGCCTCTATTTTAATAAACAGCCACGACATTCATTTGTCAGCAGCACCTCCCGCGTCCGACTGCCGCGGGGCTACTGCGCATGCCCCTGACTACTGTGGCATGCTGGGAAATGTGGTTTTCATGTCACATTCGTAACATCACCTCTTTCCCCCAATGAAATAAATCATATTTACCCCTTACAACAAAACAAGTGTGTTTTGACTAGCTTCTCCCAAAAATAGTGACTTTACTTATTAAACTCTATTTAACTTTTGTTTAATATACTTGCTTCTGCCATAAGAAAATATTAAAGTGCAAACTTCAAGTATTCAAAACAACAACTTAGAATCGTGTCAACAATTTTCTTTTTTTCTTTTAAATAAACAAGACGGTGATTCAAAACAGATGTAGGAATAAAAATCCTGAAAGTCTCTCTTTTCTTTTCTCCGGTAATTATTAAACTATAAACAGTCCATGTTGCTCCTTTTCAGCTCCTTTTCAGCAACTTATAATACTAATGTAGCCCAGTTAAAATATAAGCCATGGTTTAAATAGAATTAAAATCAGGGGTTTGTTTAAAAAGTGTTAAAAAGCCGTTAAAAGGAATGGTGTGTTTTTGTTTACAAAACGTTTTTGTAATTTCATTCTTATGTCATAGAAGTTTGTTTGTTTTGTTTTTGTTTTAAAAAGAAGAAGACATGGTTATGTGTTGTTTCTCTCAGCATTTACGGGGTTAACATTCTGCAGTGGAAAGAAGGAGGGGGACGGTGACAAGAATACTGATAACATCAACCATTTGGTTCAGGATTATCTGAAGAGGAACTATTACAATTTTATTCCCATTTTCACAGATGGTTGGAAAGACCCAGGGAGTGACACTGTAGGAACAGGAGTATACGTTCCAGAATTTGATGTCAGCATTTGCAAACGGATTACTGATGGACTGTCTGTGTTCACTGCTGAAACTACAGCCATTATATTAGCTTTGCAGTCGTGGAAGAGGTCAGACCACAAAGAGCTGTCATTTGTTCAGATTCCAGTGCAGCCCTTCAGAGCCTGAATTCAAAGAAAACAACAAGAGACGATCTAGTGTTGGAAATATTCATGGTATTGTGGAGGTTATACCGAACTGGCATTTCTGTGCAGTTTTGTTGGGTTCCTGCCCACACGGGTGTTGATGGCAACGAGAAAGCAGACAATATTGCTAAAAGAGCACTGAAATTGAGTAGTGAGGCAATTGTGGAAATGTCTTTTGGTAAAGGTAGGGTTGCCACCTTTCAGAAATAGAAATAAAGGACGCCCCAATTTCAGCAGCGCAGGAGCCAAAAAAAAGCCCCAAAACTTCTAAACTGCATAAAAATGTGTTTATTTTATATGAAAAAATGTGTTCTTTAATAGCATTGAACTTGCATGACTGTACAGACAGCCAACCATATAGCAGCTGAAATAGCCTCCTATGCTCTGTATGTCCACATCAGCCAAGGTGTAGAATATAGCTTCAGGTGAAGAATATGGTGTAAAAGTTAACTTATTTCAATAATTCAACTAGAATATGGTGTAAAAGTTAATCTATTTCAATAATTTTTATTTTTATTTATTTATTTATTTCAATCACATGCTCAGTATGGTACACTCATTCATAACATGTCGTGTCATTTGGATCGAAAAGGAGTAGGCTGAAGCTCGGAGCTTATAAATGCCTACCCTTTAACCTTCACATTGTTATTATTTAAACTTTCTATAACAAATGCTTTCTAGCATTTCCACCCAAAAAAGAAGCAAACACAAAAGAAAAATATATGTAACAACAAAGAACCAGTAAGAAAAGAAAAAAAAGGAAAAATAAATAATAAATAGTCCTGATTAAAACAAGGACAAAAAGATCAGTAATTATTACGTGCATAATTCCATAATTCCATAATTCAACTTAAAAGGTGAAACTAATATATTACCTAGTCTTATTACATGCAAAGCATGATATTTTGAACCTTTATTTGTTATAATTTTGATGATGGAATTGTTATTGATTTCATAAAATATTCTCTAATTTATTTTTTATTTGGGGTTTTCAAAGTGTGAGCCATAATCAGAGAGCAGCGTCTTGCTGGTGCAGGTAACTGCTGCACGGAGAGATGAGTGACGGACACTGGCTGATTTATGGTTCCGCGTTGCACCAACGCAGAGTTTACGGGGTAGGATACGTGGGGACGCGAACGTAGGGTGCGCGTCGCACGCGTACCCATCGCCGTAGCCATGCCGTCAATTTAACGCGGAACCATAAATCAGGCTTAACGCGGGCGCATTGTCAGTTTTCTTTTCGTCTTTTCAACTGAGCATGCAAACACAAACTGAGGGTGCAATGCTTATGCACCCTCGTAGAACCGGGCCTGGCATAATATATGTCCGTATTGTTTCAATACGGAACTTTTAATTCCCAATTCCCAACTCCTACCTGGAGGTGAAGCCCGAGTCCTCCCCGCTCTCTGGCACATAGAAAGATCTGGGCACAGACGCAGCAGGTCCTGTTGTCCCGCCACAAAGATTTTGCTGGCCTTAATGTTTCCTGTGTTTTATTTTGTTATTATTGATCAATTTAGTGTTGATGTGTGTGTGTGACAGACGTGTGTATGGGGCGTTAATGAAAATACGGGACAAATCGCGTCCCGTATTAGTTCAATACGGGACGCAACATTTTTTTCTCAAATAAAGGACAATTCCGTATTTTACGGGACGGGTGGCAACCCTAGGTAAAGGTGAAGCAAAATCATGAATTAGAAAGGCAGTGAGGGATTCATGGCAGAAGGTGTGGGACAACGGTGTAAAAGGGAGACATTTTTATAACATACAGAAGTCAATTAACGTGAAGGTTTTCAAAAGAAAGTGTAGGAGAGAGGAAGTAATCATTTCTAGATTGAGAATAGGTCATACCAGTCTTAAATCAACCCTATATTTAATGGTAAAGTCCGTGTGTGATAAATGTGAGGAGTGTGATGTCACAGAGAGTGTAGAGCATGTGCTTCTTAAATGTGGCAAGTATGAGGTAGAAAGGAAGGTTTTAAGAGACAGGATGTACGAGCTGGGACGGGAATGGAGTTTAGTAGGGTTATTAGGGAGGAGTGAGGTGATGAGGGACTGTTATAGGGCAATCCTTGTCTTTCTCAAAGATGCAGGGATAGATAATAGGATTTAATGTTTTTTATTTATTTAATTTATTCCCACCCCCCCGCCCCCCTTTAAGTTAGATTGTAACCTGATGTTCTAATGCTGCGTTCCACTTACCTCGGAAGTCGGAACTCGGAACTGGGAATGACGTCACAGCCGAGTTATCAGCGTTCCAGTTACAAAGTAGGTAAACAAGTTTGTAGTTCGCATATACCACATGAAAAATGTAAATTACACTATAGCAGCATATATATGCCGAACAATACTTGTATACGACTGATTTAGTGTGACCAAAACTAGAATGAAGTGCTACGAATTTTTACAGAGCTCTCTTCTACTGTTTACAACCGGGGCAGCCATCTTGGAATGTGAACTCGGGGGTGGTGAAGACTCTCCCACTTTCCCAGTGGGAAATCCCACTTCGAGGGGCGTTCCAGTTGAAAATTCCGACTGGGAACTAGGAAATCCCCACTTCCGAGGACAAATGGAACGCGGCATAATTGTCCTGATGTTACACACTGCGGTACAGTAGGTGGCGGTATGCACCTAAGAACGTTGGTTGTGATCCGCCATTAAACCTAAAGAAGAAGAAGAAGAAGAAGGAGGGGATGGATTAGCGGGACGGACGACGGGAGGAGAGAGAGAGGAGCGTGCGGGAGAACAGAGTTCACAGATAAAAGTAATAATTCCGAGGAATCTGTTTTATTTCGTTAGCCATCACAAACCAGTGTGTTTATTGTGTTTGTAGAGAGTTTATACAACGATCTTTCAAGAGCACAACTCGCACTAACGGCTAGGCTAACGGCTAGGCTAACGCTTGGCTGGATCAAGCTGAGAGAGCTTTAATTAATAGAATTAATGTAATTTTAATTAAAGGAGATCCAGAATAATGAATATTAAGTTATTCAGAGTTAAGTAAAAGAACTCAGAAGCTCCTCTCATTTAGCTATGCAACGAGAGGACGCTACAGAACCATTTCTTCTTTGTTTTAAAACCAAAACAAAACAAACTTCTATGACATAAGAATGAAATTACAAAAACGTTTTGTAAATAAAAACACACCAAACCTTTTAAAGGCTTTTTAACACTTTTTAAACAAACCGTATTTAATAATTTTAATTCTATTTAAACCATGGCTTATATTTGAACTGGGCTACATTAGTATTATAAGTTACTGAAAAGGAGCAACATGGACCGTTTATAGTTTAATACTTACCAGAGAAAAGAAAAAAGAGAGACTTCCAGGATTTTTATTCCTACCTCTGTTTTGAATCACCGTCTTGTTTATTTAAAAGAAGAAAAAGAAAATTGTTAACACGATTATAAGTTGTTGTTTTGAATACTTGAAGTTTAGACTTTAATATTTTCCCACCAGGAAACACTCGTGTTTGGAGGAGATGGACCGGGATCAGAACCAGGACCGGGATCAGAACCAGATCCAGGACCAGATCCAGGACCAGGATCAGAACCAGGACCAGATCCAGGACCAGGACCAGGAGTCCAGCAGCAGGACCAAAGCGGACTCTTCCTCCGCTGGTCTGCAGGTCAGTGTTCAGGTCCACGTTCCCGCTCCTCCTCGCTCTTTCTGTTGCTGCTGATCATCCAAACACTTTATTTTATTGTCAGTAGCTTTTTCTTTTTTTTTTGTAACAAAACTTTATTGAAAATATACAAACTCTCTAAGAGGATAATGGACAAATATCAATTAAAATGCAATATGAAAAGAAAGGAAAATAAAAATGGGGATTCTTGTAAGGAATCCAAAAAACAAAAAAACAAGGCGCTCTAAGAATTAAAAGGTGCATATGAATAACAAAATAAATTAATCATCTAAATTCACATAACGGAGCATAGAAAAGGAGAGAATTATTAAATTAGAATAACAAATAACGGGCAATGTCTAGACTTATTTTACTTGCGTTTTTGTTTTCTACTCTTTTGAGACATGTGAAAAAAATCTTAAAATTGTTAATAAAACCCTGAAAGGAAAGAGGGTTTACAATTTCTCCATTTGGCTCAATGAATATGGTTCTTACCCAGTAACAAAATTATATTAATAATATCAGAAACAGAAAATTCCAAATCACCCATGAAGAAAATAAAAAGGCTTAATTCAAAAGGTGGAACATTATTAATTTTAAGAGAAATCCAATTGTGTTTGTCTGTCCAGAAACAATGAGACAAAGGACATTCATAAAACAAATGATCCAGTGTTTCTTCATCCTTTTTGCAGAAGGAACATTAATCTACCTCAAATTAAAAAATCTTTTTTAAGAAATTCTGCCACAGAATAAACCTTATTCATAATTTTAAAATGTACTTCTTTAACTTTAGGCAAAATAGGCCATTTAATAAATTGGGAATGTACTTTGTTTAATGTGTTTATATTTACAATGCAAGAATCCTGTCAAATTATCCTTCTGCAAAAATCATGGAACAATCTGGATTTAAAAACATTACAAATAAACTTGTTACCACACTTTCTATCAGTCAGAGTACATCCGTCCAATAATAGATCTGGTAATACATTTGAAGCTGTATTATACACCAAAAAGTTCTGAATTAGGTGAATTAATGGTAGAGGAATAACGCTACATATTTTGTTGAATTCTCTATGAGAACAATTGAAATTATATATTTTTTGGAAATCTGTCTAACTTAAAAGAATCCCTTTACTAACCATTAAGTCAGTTAAATATATAATACCTTTATGAAACCAATTACTTTTAAATACTGATTTTCTACTAATTGTAATGACTCTATTGTTCCATAAAGTTGACTTATGAGGAGAGAAGTTGTGGACAAATACTATTTTCCAAAAACCAAGTGTTTGTTTGTGAAAATTAGACAACTTAACGGGGATCCTGTTCACATCAAAATCACATTTCAAAACCAAAACTAGACATCCTATCTTCTTAAACACAGATCTTGGGATGTGAAACCACATGGAGTTTGGTTGTGACAGACAGACTTTTATCCAGTTCACTCTTAATGTGCCGATCATAGATTGGAACTCTGGAGCTTTAATACCACCACTGACATACTCCTTAACCAGCTGGGATCTTTTGATGTAATGTGTTTTATTCCTGCACAAGAACTGGAAAATGACTGTGTTGGCTTTATTAACATTATTTGAGGAGATATATAATGAGTGACGAGGATAAATCAGTTTGGAAATACCTTCCGCTTTAGATAAATTGGTTCTGCCAAAAATAGTAAGGTCTCTAGTCAACCAGTGGCTGAGTGATTTCTTCATATCTAATATAAGGCTGGAGATATTAGTGTCTTCTCTTCTAATTAGATTTTTAGATATTGTTAATCCTAGATATTTAATTTCAGATTTGACTTCAATTGAAGCAACAGAGGATTCAGAGCTTGTATGTATAGGGAGAAGTTCGCATTTTTTAATATTAAGAGATAATCCGGATGCTTTGGAGAAGATTGAAATGGTATTGAGAGCCTCATTCACCATTGATTTATCTTTTAAAAACATAGACGCATAATCTGCAAATTGACTTATCTTAAATTCTTTGCTGAAGATTGTGACTCCTTGAATATCCTTAGAATTATTAAGTAATGTTAGTAGTTGTGTTGCCAGTATAAAAAGTTTTGGTGAAATTGGGCAGTCTTGGCGAATACCACGCAGCACTGCAGATCTAGGAGTCATTCCAGGGTTAAGAGAAACAGCTGCTGATGTCGGTGTATAGCATTTTAACAATATTACAGAAATTAATCCCTAAAGCCAAAAAGTGCAGAGCTTTCAACAAAAAAGAATGTTCAACAGTATCAAACGCCTTGAAAAAATCAAGAAACATCACATAAATGTCAGTTTCAATATAGTCACTGTAGTCTAACAAATCAAGAATCAGTCTAGTATGGTTATGTATGTTTCTACCCTTAACAAAAGCTGATTGACACTCATCAACTAAATTTGTTATACCCATATCTATCTATTGGAGAACACATGTGCTAGCAATTTGTAATCATTGCATAACAAAGTTATCGGCCTCCAATTATCTAGTAAAAGTCTATCCTTGTTGGGCTTTGGGATTAGGGTAATAATTCTGTTTCATGATAGAAGACAGGCGTCCAGTTGAAATACATTCTAAAAATGCATTATAAAGTAATTATCTGATATCTTCCCAGAAAAAGACATAAAATTCCACAGTTAGACCGTCAAGCCCTGGAGACTTCCCTTTTGACATTCGTCTAATTCCTATATCCACTTCTTCAATTTTAAGGTCATCCTCCATATTTTGCACAAAACTCTCATCAATTTCTTTTCCACACCCCCTTATTTTTTCAAAAAACTGTTCACAATCCTCCCTTGAAATATTGACATATACATATATTATAAAACATTCTCATTTCCTCATTCACTTGATTTTGGATATCAATGCTAGTATTTTTAAAGGTATTGTGACATGAAAAACAAATTTTTCTTGATTTTTTTGTGTTTTGTTGGGTGTCTTGACATCAATTACACCCAAAAAACAACGAACTTTTAACATTCAGTGTATTGTGTGCTTTCTGGGATTTTCCGCATAACTGTGCAAAAACGGCGCACCTGGTTTGGTGGCGGGCCGTGACGTCCGCTAAATCACCGCCCCCTCCACCCAGCTCCCTGCCTCCTCTCCTCTCCAGCGCACCATAAAGGCTGATTTATGGTTCCGCGTTACACCGACGCAGATCCTACGGCGTAGGGTTACGCGGCGACGCGCACCGTACGCTGAACCCTACGGCGTAGGCTCTGCGTCGATTTAACGCGGAACCATAAATCAGGCTTAACACGGAGCTGTTTAGAGCCTCTTTTGTTTTCTAATCACCGGAGGAAAACTGCTAAGAAGACCCGTGGCCACTGACTGGACTTAAGATAAGGGGACACTTTATTTACATGCCTTTATTTTTATGATTGTTTGCTGTGGACTGTCTGCTTCGCCCTGCTGCTTTTCCGTGCATGCTTCGCCTGTCGCTCCCGGCTTAACTCTCCGACGCCGCTGTGAGCGTATTGCTCGCGGGGAGCTGCGATCCCGGTCCTCTGGTCCCGGTTGGACTTCATCCCCGGGCTGTAGTCGCCCTGTCTGGGCTGTGTGTGTGGGTGTTTGTGGTCGGTGTGCGCGCGTGTGTGTGGAGACGGCAGAAGTGTGTAGCAGTTGGGTTGGAGGAGGTTGGGAGGAGGAGCGGCGCAAGGATTGACAGGAAAGGGGGAAAAGGATGCATTTTTCACGGCGCAAAAAAACACTGTCATAAAAAGCCAGGAATGGAGTACTAGAGTGAAGTTTTTCTTGTTACACTCTTTTAGACACATTTGAGGGATGTTGGCCAAGACTTTTAATAGTGTTAAAAGCATGTTAAAAATGATGTCACAATACCTTTAATCAACAGCTTATGAATTTTCGTTTTTGTCTTTCTGTGTTTTTCCAGACTAAAGAAATAAGAAGTGTTTTTTTTCACCTTCCTCTAGCCCAGGGGTTCCCAACCTTTTTTGTGCCAAGGACCAGCAGAAGTATAAACAAAAAGCTCAGGGACCGGTTGACAATTTATGTCAATTTTAATAAACATTTCAGAAAAAAACAATGCATTTTAAAATGCAGGCTATCATCAGCGACGTTAGCTGAGGTTGTGGCCTTTAAAACTTGCTTCTGCAAATCTAACTCACATTTTTTCCTTTCGAAAAAATCCACTGGTTTGTCTTTGAGAGAAGGATGTTTTGTATTTAAGTGTCTTTGGAGCTTGGATGGCTTCATTGCTTCGTTGGCGAGCGTTTCTCCACATAAAATACATAATGGGTTTGGCGCCTCCAAATCGCCCGTTGCAACAAATCCGTATTTTATATACATAATGTCGTACTTGCGATTAAAGCTTTTGCTTTTCTTTTTGGTAGGATTTTCCACTTGTTCATCACTATTTCTTTTACTCGAACAACCAGTAAAGAAACGACTCATGGAGGTTTGCTGAGGTCCGCTCATCTCTGCAGCAGACTGAACCTAACCTGCATACAGCACCTGTGCATGGCGCTGTTCAGTCCGGTACCAGAACTTATTGTCCGCCAAGCCATGACAGGGCTGCCACTCAAAGAAACACATTTCGATTTATACAAGATTTGGATGAAATTATATGACAAAAAAATGCAAAAATTGTTTTCTTAAATTTAGTATGAGGTTGCTTTAATTATGTGGCAAATGATAATAAACACGAGAAAGATGGGTACTTCAATGAAAAATAGATATTTTATTCAACTTTGCTGCTGTTCATACAAAAAGTAAATAAAAAACAACAATTTTCACCTGTTTCAAGTAGATTTTCACTTGAAATAAGTAGAAAAATCTGAGATTTTTTTGCTTGTAATGAGAAGATAAATCTTGTTCCACTGGCAGATTTTCCTACTTATTTCAAGTGAAAATTGACTTGAAACAGGTGAAAATTGTCAAATAAGTTATTTTTCTGGTGTTATTTTTCTGGTGATGACTCTAAATGTTGAAATAGCAGTAAAACCACATTCATTGATGAAATGACATAAGGGATGGAAAGGAAGGATGACAGTTTTACAGGGGGGATGATTTGGACCGTTTTTATTTCAGGGGGGGATGATTAGGACCGTTTTTATTTCAGGGGGGATGATTAGGACCGTTTTTATTTCAGGGGGGATGCTGGCTTTAGTTCTTCTGAGGAGGAGAGAGCAGCAGCAGCAAGGAGGGTCCATGAAATCCTCATGAGAAGACAGGATTCGGGGGAATCCAGGCTCGTTGGAGCTCCAGCTCCATGATGACCAGGTACTTCAGATTGAACAGGGAGCAGTTTGACAGCCTGTTGGGGAGTGGGTCCTCAGCAGGATGACAACCACCTTCTCGGTCGCACCGAGATGCCCTCACAGCGCGATGAAATTAAAAAATGTTCAATTCAGGCGCAGGCAGGTGAAACGCCCGTGGCAGGTGGCCTCTCGCGCCGCCAAGCTTGCCAGCAGAGAGTTCCACTCTTGTGCCGCGGTAACACATACACAATGAATGGGAAAGCCGGCGGCCGTCGCCGCTTTGCGCCCTCCTGAAAGGGGCTTAATACTGTTGGCCCCTGAAGGTTACATTTGGCCCCATAATGGCCCCTGTTTCAGAAAAATCCTAGAACCGCCAGTGCCAAGTTTTGTTACCCGCAACTGCGCTGAGACGCAAAAAAAAAAAAAAAAAAAAAAAAAAAAAAAGCTGCGCTGAGTGCCTGCCGTGCAGCGCTGCTCTCGGCAGAGATTGTATGAAGTGAAGTGAGATGCCTCACTCCATTGGGAAAAAACGTCTGGTGACAATTTTGATTGTCGAGAACGTCGACGAATCGTTGCAGCCCTAATTATGATCGGAACACAAGCCATTCCACGGCCCGGTAGTAACGGCTCTACGGACCGGTACCGGTCCGGGGACCGGGGGTTGGGAATCACGGCTCTAGCCAACGAGCTCTTGAGCGAATAAATGGCCCTTTCGCTTTTTCCACATGAAGATAATCTAGTTGGTTTTGTAGATCATACATTTTGACTTGTTCTTCTTCTGTTAAATCTGATTTGTGACACAAATTGTTTACTACTAATAAAGCCTTGCTGTTTTCGTTTTTTCTCTTTAGAAATGCATTTACTTGTGCTAATGTCAATTTCCCTAATTTTAAATTTAAACCACTCCCATTTCATCAAAGGTGACAAAGTCATCAATTTCTTTTACCAGATTTTTAGTTTTATTATAAAACTCTTTATGTTCAAGAAGACTACTATTAAACTTCCATTTAACATTAGAAAAAGACTCAAGTCCACCCAACCGAAGAGACTTTTCAGCAGTTCAGTCTGCGTATCCACTTTTCCAGTCGGAGCCATAACTGCAAGGAGAATAGCAGCGCTGGTCGCCTCCTCTTCCTCACCGTCCTGTTTCCCCCTATTTTTCATCTTCTTTGCGTGTGGACTTTTATTAGGCGTATGACTAAAATTAAGTTTGCCTCCTTTAGAGGAGTTTACGTCGACCTCCATGTCCTCGATATCGCTGTCCCCACACGCCTCCTGGAGAACAGTTAAAGAGTAGTCGTGTTCGGACATGTCTGCTCCAGATTCAATTCACTTGTATTTATGTAGCGTCTAATACAACAAAAGTTGTCTCTAGGCGCTTTCCAGAGACCCAGAACAGATCTACTCGCAGACAGTCTTCTTAAGTGTCCAAAGAGAAAGCTTTAAGAAGTGTGCTTTTTTTTGGTAAATTTAAGTGATTAACGATGTCCAAGTGAAAAAGTTTGGGTTGTTGCCAAAAAAAATATTTTCAAAGACTAATTAGTGCCTCTTAACGGAGCCTGCAAAAATGCTGCCACTCACTCCGCCATCTTAGATCCTCTTCATTGTCAGTAGCTTTGAACTGAGCAGCAGAAAACACAAACACGTGACCTTCCCAAGAGACTTTTGAACTTGTCTATGTCCGAATATATAATATAGATGTAGACTGTAGGCAGGGCATTAGTGAATGGGATTCAAATTCAAAAGTATTTTTATTCATGTAATGAGAGAACCTCTGAATAAACATTTCCATTTGGAGATTAATAACTTTATTCTTATGTTAATGTATTGAATGCAACACAATAGTTTTAACGGTCAAGGAATGAACAATAATAATAATAATTTAGGCTCATCAGTAGTAGTAGTAACAATGAACATATCATTTAAAATGAACATGAAAACACCTTAAATTGGCTTCAAATCAGACAAAACCAAATAAACTTCACCTCAATAAATGAAAGTTCAAAATGTACAAAATATCCGTGCTGGGTTCACTGAGTTAGTCCACAAGCCCTGAACAAAGGATGCAACACTTAAGACAGCCCAGTTTTCAGGCCGTGTCCTTGTGGTGCTGCAGTGGTTCCCCAACTTTTTTGCCAGGTCTTTTGTACATAAGAGAATTTTCGAGCCCCGACACACACACACACACACACACACACACACACACACACACACACACACACACACACACACACACACACACACACACACACACACACACACACACACACACACACACACACACACACAAAATTTATTTCATATATTGAACATATGTGCTAAAAAATTGTCCATCTCTGTAAATATAAATTTTCAACCTGACCATCTCACAGAGATTGAAACAACAACAATACAAACAATGGCCAAAATCTGAACATTTGCTCTACCAAAATTACACCATTAATCCCCACATTTTATCAGTGGAATTTCTATAAACAATTTATGATTTTGTTCTGAGGGTGGGTAGCTTTAACCCTTCACACTTTTGTTTTGACATATTGAGATGTTTTATGTGAATATTTCTGGCTGTCAAGAGCCATTGATAACAGAACATGCTTAACATAGCACTCAGACATAAAACTCTTCATTTAACTGCGATCATGACAGAAAGCACTTGATTTGAACTGAAAAAGGATTTGTCAGGTCAGCCAACAACAGGATCTAAGTCTTTTTCTCTTTCCTTACAGAAACATAAAGCCAAAGAGAGAAAAAATAGGAGGGATAAAGTCCTCACCACTTCACCAGGCCTGAAGGTCCGAAAGAGGATTCATACTGAAGAGAAGCTGTACACCTGTGATCAGTGTGGGACAGCTTTTACCAAGTCAAGTATTTTAAGGCGTCATCAGCGTATCCACACTGGAGAAAAGCTGTACAAATGTGATCAGTGTGGGGCAGCTTTTACCGAACAAAGTAGTCTAAGGAACCATCAGCATATTCACACTGGAGAAAAGCCCCACAAATGTGATCAGTGTGGGGCAGCTTTTACCGAACAAAGTAGTCTAAGGAACCATCAGCGTATTCACACTGGAGAAAAGCCGTACAAATGTGATCAGTGTGGGTCAGCTTTTACCCAAAAAGGTAGTCTAAGGAGTCATCAGCGTATTCACACTGGAGAAAAGCCGTACAAATGTGATCAGTGTGGGGCAGCTTTTACCGAACAAGGTCATCTGAGGAGTCATCAGCGTATTCACACTGGAGAAAAGCCGTACAAATGTGATCAGTGTGGGGCAGCTTTTAACCAACAAGGTAGTCTAAGGAGCCATCAGCGTATTCACACTGGAGATAAGCCTTACAGATGTGATCAATGTGGGGCAGCTTTTACCATGTCAGGTGATCTAAGGAGTCATCAGCGCATTCACACTAGAGAGAAACCTTACAGATGTGATCAGTGTGGGGCAGCTTTTACCCAACAAGGTAGTCTAAGGAGTCATCAGCGTATCCATACTGGAGATAAGCCTTACAGATGTGATCAGTGTGGGGCAGCTTTTACCAGGTCAGGTAATCTAAGGCGTCATCAGCGTATCCACACTGGATAAATAATTGTCTGTGATCAGTGTGAGGAAGGTTTTACTTGAGAGCTCAGTTTTGTTTTCAGTTTCAACTGAAAAATGTGTTTAAATTAGATTTTTTACCCGTTTGTGTTCCATTGTTCCATCATTTAAATAAAAAAGTTCTTTGTTTGCCTGCTGGATTTCAGTTTCGTGCTCACTGCAAACTCACAAGACATCAGTGTCAGAATATTAGAAAAGAGTCACACAGTAGTGCGTTTTTATGTGTTTTTCACCATATGTACTATTCGTGCTGGATTTAAATTACCTCTGGACCTGCAACAATTCTAAAATGACACCATGACATCTGTATTTCGTTCAACCGATTCACACTAGATAAATGAAGTCTGTGTTGTACTGCCCTCATTCTTTTGAACAATTCCCTTTATTTAACACTACATTTTAATATTGAGTCAAAAGCATCTGAGCAGACACTTAAAGGGGACCATTTATGGCATCTAATAACTATTTTAAACAGGCCTTGAATGTCTTAAAAACCAGCTTTTGATTGTTTTTGCTAAATAAATTAGAAATTCAGCCTCTAAACCATGTCTTTATCTTCCCATTCTCTAACCTCCTTATCTCTACTGGATTCTGAGTGGGCGGGGCTATGATAATGAGGCACTGTGCTGATTGGCTGCCTGAATGACGCAATACACCGCTGCGAAAAAATGGCAGAATCTCCGGCCGGCGGAGTTTCACCGTGTCCTACTGCATGCGATGCGAGCGTCAGCGACAAAATCAATTCCATTGCTTTATTTTTTATTGGACTGTCCCAGAGCAGTGGATAAAACAGAGTGGCGACAACTTTTGTTCTCGCCGCCAGAGTCAGGGTCACGTGGTTCATGGAGGCCCCGCGAGTTCCAAAACAAAGCAGCGCTGTCATGTTAGTCTATGAGACAGACAGCAGTGAGCTCGTTTTTGAACGGTAAATATTAAAATAATCCGTACACAGGTACATTTACAGCTGATAATGAATCACTGTGAATACAATGTCAGTTACATGTATTGAATGGCTGGATCACAACTAAAGGCCCAAATACAGTTGCCGTTCAGAACGCGTACGCGTGACGTCACGCGTATCCTGCGTTCATTTGGCGCGTCGACGGGCACGTTCTCAAAAAGACACTGAACGCGTACGCGACCTGCAGTTCTCGCTCTGGCCGCTAGTGTCGCTGTTCCCGGTCTGATCCCAGCTGGCACTGCTGCTCTTAGCTGGAGAAATTTCCCCATGCAGGTTAACTTCCCCTTTGTTAACTCACTTTAACTTCACTTTAATTTTACACCAGAATATGTTTTATTTTTATTGAAAGATAGATACAAACGAAGCACATAAAAGTAATATCAGAATTACAAACTTCTGCCTTCGGTTGAGCAACATCAGTATTACAAAATATACACTGAGAATCTAATTTTTGTACAACATAAAATAAAAAATAAATAAAAAATAACTCACAAGGGCCATCTTATATTAAATCATATATTTTCAAGTAAAGAAAACAGTTTAAGGGCTTTCTTTTCTTTAACAAGACTCAAGGACTTACTCAAGAGCTTTAGCTCATTTCTCCAATGGGTCAAACATGGTTTGGTCTTAAAAAAATCTACATTTGTGAATGAAGAACTTTCCCAATAACACCAAATTATTAAGGACAAAGTCCAAATTCTTGTCTTCAACAAAATAATATTATTCTAGTCTATTCCATCCATTTTTTGGAAAATCATATTAGGAACAATAAACCAGATGGAATGTCTATTTGTAAGGAAAGATTTGAACTATTTCAGTTTCAAGACACCATTCATAATATTGAAATCGATCACATTCAACATCATCATAGTTTTGTTACCATGTCAATCTTTCTTATATATTGACATCTATTTCTCCACATGAACTTAAAATTAACTGTATTTATTGTTTCATCATTCTTGTTGAGATGGGTAAGGAGAATGCCGGATAAATTAGTCTGGACAGACGATCCAGTTTTTGATAATAAGACTCTACCAAAAAATGAAATATCCCTTTGCAGCTGCCTGAACTTGTCCACATTGTTCCAA
The DNA here is from genome assembly GCF_033807715.1 of Cololabis saira. Classification (NCBI taxonomy): domain Eukaryota; kingdom Metazoa; phylum Chordata; class Actinopteri; order Beloniformes; family Belonidae; genus Cololabis; species Cololabis saira. The sequence continues at coordinate 2,568,834 of NC_084587.1, read as the reverse complement.
ATATTCATCTTTTCAATTGGTGTTTTGTCCTTAGAGATAAAAATCCCCAAATATATGACCTTCTGTTTTATCTTTATATTATACAGGGATTATAACCAAAGCAATAATAATAAGATAAGATAAAATAGTCCTTTATTAATCCCTCAATGGGGAAACTCACGTAGCAGCAGCAGTAGACACACACACACACACACACACACACACACACACACACACACACACACACACACACACACACACACAGGGAAGGGGGTAAAAAAGTAATAATAAATAAGTAATACAAATTAATAAAGAGTAATAATAATAATAATAATAATAATAATAATAATGGCTTGGTTTTATATAGCTTCCTTCAAGGCACCCAGAGCTTTACAGATATCATTATTCATTCATCCACATTCTCCCCGGTGTTAGCTCCGTCTGTAGCCGCAGCTGCCCTGCAGACTGATGGAAGCGTGGCTGCCATATCGCGCCAAACGGCCTCTCCGACCACCACCAAACATTCATAGACATTCAAACACATTCACACAATGTTATAATCTCCTACATCATCCAATATTGTCCTGTAAAAGTGTTCGTTGTTCTAATATGCTACCGCTGCTGCTGCTACTTCTGCTACTTAATATAAGTAGCTTTTCCAACTGTTGCTCTGCTTACTGCCCCCTATCGGTCACCACCGGTATGACGGGCTGTCCTGGCCAACTACGCGAGGAGCGCAGGGAGCCGAACAGACGCGTACGCGGGCACCAACTGCAACTGTATTTGGGCCTTAAAAGTGTAATTTGACAAACTTTTCTGTTATTTTGGGGGGAGGGAAAACTTTGCTTCACGGATTGCAGATAAATTAGCAACTGAACTGTAATTTGGTGCAATGCATCTCTTTTGTAGCTACATGAGATTAATGTAAGCGATTTATTAATACTCCCTTACATTGGACAATGATAAATGATGGTTTTCAGTTAAATATTTGATGATCCAGATCTATTGACATCTGGGGTCCGTTTCACAAAGCAGGTTTAGTGAAAACTCTGAGTCTGTTAACCCTGAAATGAGGGAAACTCTGAGTTTTCCGTTTCACAAAGGGAGGTAACTCAAACCAGAGAAAGAGAGGTAACTCTAGCCTGTTTCACAAAGAGAGGTAACTTAAGCTCTCGGTCAGTTACCGTAGTAACAGACTCTCTGAACCTAACCTGGTCGGGACCAGGTTTATTTCAGCGAACCTGGAGTTTCTCTCTGTCTCCTCCCTCAGTGGCGTCAATTCAGCCAATGGGTCTTTACGCAATACACATCCGTTTCTGCACCACGGACAGTAAGCGGCAGAGTTAGAGAGCAGAAAAGGCTTAATCTGACAAACGCAATTTAACTCATTCACTTTATTCACTATGTCAGTGCAACAATATCACAGGGACATCCCAGTTTAACTTCAAACAGTTAAAGTCCAAATGCAAAAAGGAGAGGGAGAGTAAAAAAAAAGTCAAATATTTCCCTTAAACAGATGTATAAGAGGATTTATATCTTACTTTGAGATGAACTTGCATAATTAATCCATCAGTGGCTAACAGCCTCGTTAATATCTTCTGGACCCATCACTTGCCTTCTTTCTTTCTTTTTTTAAATTGCGTGGTTGTCTGCTTCATTTTAATTTTTGTTAGTTAGTAACACTGCAGAGCGCACTAAAAACCAGATTGATAGCGACCACTGTCGTCAGGGACGCTGGGACATTTCAAGATATGAGGGGGGTATACAAGTGTTGGGAAAGATAATACCTACTGAAATCCATCATGTTGTTCTGATATGCATTTGTAGTTATTTTATATGTATTAAGTAATAGAATAAATCAATACAAATAGATACAGAGTAATTCCATAAATGTATTAAAAAAAAAAAACATTTACATTCTCCCCTGAAGCCGAGGTGTGGCAGCTGCCGTACCCAATTGACGGCCCTGATCTAAATGACAATAAAATTTCTTTTTTTTTTTTCTCCAAAATATGCTCTCATACTCGTCATACCCACGTATTAACACTTCTAACTCCAGTGGCGTGGAGTATGTGGATCTTGAGATGCAAACTAATGTTTCCTCAAAGGGATTTTGTAAATTGAAATGATAAATAAAGTTAAAAAGAAAATGTATGTCGCTCTTTTGTGTCGCCGGTTGCCATGGTGAATCCTTGTATCAGCGCTCTACTGATGCTGGCTTTTTATTTCCCTCACGCACGAGCTTAACTCCAGGTGAAACTACTTAGAGTTGAGTAAATTACCTCAAATCCGCTGTTCTGGAACCGAAAACTCAGAGTTTCCGATCTCAGAGTAGATCAACTGAGTTCAGGATTAGACTCAGAGTTTGTTGAACCTGCTTTGTGAAACGGACCCCTGTAGTACGATGCTGCAGATGTTTATCAGTCTGTGGTCAGTGTGTTTTATGCTGCAGTCGCTGGGGAGGAATCAGACACAAATACAGTCTGATGTATTTAAATGATGAATTTGACAATAAGAGCAAGTGTCTGTGAGAACAAGTAAAATAATTAAAAGACAATGTATGAAGGCTCTTAAATCAGAAAAATATGTTTGGCATTACGGAAGAACAATTTTATTTAACAGAGACTATTCCAGCATTAGGACAGCAGAGCAAAGGTAGGGCTACGAAATGTCTTACATTTCTTAAAGTGGAACACAAGCTCCTTTTACACACTTACAGAGAATGTGAGCATATATTTTATAAGAATACTCTTAAAAGTGCCTGACGCCATTTCCTGCTAATAAAAGTGTCAATTAAATATACACACCACTACAAAGTACTCATCTACACTGTGCACAATTTATTAGGCAAGTTGTATTTTTGAGGTTTAATTTTATTATTTAACAACTGCAGTGCTCTCAGTCAATCAGAAATGTTAATAATAATCAAGGTGAGGTCTGACATGCTTTTTTCTTTGTTTTTTTAACATTTATTATTGTATGTAGAACAGTGATCATAACATGGTATGATGATGACTAGTTGTGTTAGTGGAGCAGGAAAATAAATTATATTTATTATTATATATATTGTATTATATATATATATATATATATATATATATATATATATATTATATATTTTTTGCAGATCAAGGATGAGATGGAGCAAAATCCTCGTCTTCCCAAGGAATATCTGCGGAAACTGACTTTAATAATCTGTTGATTTTTGTCTGTTCAAATAAATTGAATTGAATTGAAATGACTAGAAATCTTGGGCTGGAGAACTTGGGACCTGTGAGGGAGAAACACACATTCAATTACATCCACTGTACTCTGATAAAAGAAAAGCAAGACAAGCAGATGATGACATATGCTTTTAAATCAAAAAGTGACTCAGCAAAGGGTGGTCACTTTGTTCCCATTCCTGGAGGTGGAGAAGGCATCGCTTTAGGAACAGCAAACTCTGCAAGAAGAAAACATAACTCACATACCCAACTAAAAAAAGGAACGGCCACAAAACTATTTTGCTGCTCATGTAATTTACAGCTACCCCACTTGTGGAGTCTATTGACAGCAGAAACTTCATAAGGCTCTTTCAGGATTACCGTTAAAATAATTAAACTCAACATCCCATATCTAACCGGTGGGGTCTGTAGTGGTGTGCGTTGTGTTTAAAACAGACGGGACTCAGACCAGCAGGACTCTTTTGGAGGCGATCTCAATTTATTTCCTAACAATGAAATAAAACAACATTTCCTCCAGTCAACATATGCGGCGAGTTGAGCCCCTCTCCCATTGACATCAGTAACAAAAGGGGAGAGGTGAAGGCGGGATAAATCATTTATACAGGTGGGGGGCTCACAGAAATGTCCGTAGGGGGACAACAAACTAAAACACAAAGGTTCCACATAATTCTGGAGGTTTGACATGTCAGGTAGACTAAATTAACAGATTTTGGTGATTATAAAATATAAAATAAATGCATATACACAAATGGAAAATTGACTCTGTTACACTCACCCCCGTAGAATCACACAAAATTCTGGGTCATAACACAATCCACACCCACAAATACACTGGCCATGAAGAAAACAAACACACAATAAAGCAGAATGAACCAGCTTAATAAGCTACCAATCTAAGGGATAAGAGAATCGGAGACTTGCTCCGTGCCAAGCAAGAACACACAATACTCCACAGACAAAGTGAGGTGCCCTATACACCACACACAAAGGCCAAATAATGTGGATGGGTGGAGAAAAAAATAAATAAATAAAAATGTGCTTCACACAGCAGCAAGGAACCACCAAAACAAAAAGAGGCCAAAGATCACTCTCTAAAGAACCAAACAAACAAAAACAGTGAGGTACTCTGGCTCACACAAGAATAACAGCTCCCAAACTAGGTTCAACCCCAAAAATATACTCAATTTGTGCCATGGACCCAATCAGACGACACACTGGTCTAATGACTCTGCCAAACCGTGAGGTAAGTCGGCTATCAACATTTGATACCCGAGGTGGGTCGGGATGGTCAAATGGTGGTGGGGGTAGGGGGACAGGGAGAGCTGTCGGGGAATCAGCAGCAATGACAGGACCATCAGGATCAGAAGAGGCCACCACAGGAGATGGTGGAGATGGCATACCGTCCGAGCCAGGGGGCTCATCAATGGACGACTGCTCGTGGACCCATGAGGCGGTACAGCCATCATCCCGGTCAACACTCGAGAGGGAATCAGCAAGGGATGGCTCAACCGTTGCAGCTGCAGTCCCCAATCCAGACATCTCAGTCTCATGCCTATCGGACGTAGGAGGAGCATTAACCACACCAGAGGCAGGCATGGACACAGGAGCAGCATCATCATCATCCAAAGCTTCGTTCAAGGGCAGGAAGTTGACCTGGAGCAGCAAGTTCCGGTGAACAACACGTTCATTTCCTTCCTGATCCCTGATACGGTAGATATGTAGGGCAAGTTTTGAAGCCACCACAGTGTAGACAACAGGCGCCCCCTTGTCAGAAAGTTTGCACTTCCCTTTTACGACCTTATTCGCCAACAGCACCTGGTCACCGAGAGACAGAGGCTGACCCCTGGCCCGTTTGTTGTACTGGGCACAGCTGTGCAATTCTCCTGAGCCAGTGCCATAGCACAGTGCAGGTCTTCCAAAAGTGGTTTCACGTAGGCATCATAGTCACACACAGTCACATCATGGAGAACATTTTTGAAGAGAAGGTCGACTGGAAGCTTAGGAACCTTCCCGAACATCAAGTAGAAAGGCTCGAACCCAGTGGTCTCATGAGCAGTGCAGTTGTACACAAAGGTCATAGTTTGGACCATCTGCTGCCATTTCTGCTTTGAACGAATGGGTAAAGATCTCAACATATTTCCCAGAGTGCGGTTAAACCTCTCAGTACCCCCGTTCCTCATAAGATGGTAAGGCGATGTATGTGACTTCTCAACTCCTGACAACTTCAAAAGCTCTGCAATCAGCTTACTTTCAAAGTTCGCTCCCTGGTCGGAGTGGAGGCGCTGAGAGAAACCATATAACGTATTTTCGCGACCATAAGGCGCACAAAAAATTATTTTTTCTTTTTAAAAATGTGCTGCGCGCCCAATGAAACGGCGCGCCGTATCTATTACCTGTATTACGGTAATGTAAGGCGGACGGCCACCATGAGAACGGTAAAGGGAGAAGGGGGCGTGTGAAGCACTTGTGAGTTGCGGACGTGAATGAGACCATCCACAGAAGTTAAAGGGGGAAGGGGGGGGTGTGAAGCACAGAGCGGGTGGAAAGAGCGTTTCAACGGCCACCATTCATAGCTCATTATGTTTATGTTTATGTTTATGTTCATGTTCTGGATCTCTGGAAAGCGTCTAGAGCCCTGATTCCCAACCCCCGGTCCCCGGACCGGTACCGGTCCGTAGAGCCGTTACTACCGGGCCGTGGAATGGCTTGTGTTCCGATCATAATTAGGGCTGCAACGATTCGTCGACGTTGTCGACAAAAAAGCGATAATCAAAATTGTCGGCAATTCTCACCAGACGTTTTTTTCCCAATGGAGTGAGGCATCTCACTTCACTTCACCTCATACAATCTCTGCGACAGCCGCGCAGCACGACAGCGTCTCAGCGCAGCCTTTTTTTTTTTTTTCTTTTTGCGTCCCAGTGCAGCTGCGGGTAACAAAACTTCAAATGTTCGGGAGCATTTTAGCCTGGATACGACGAATAAAAGAAGACTTGCAAGTAGGGTTGCCACCCGTCCCGTAAAATACGGAATTGTCCTTTATTTGAGAAAAAAAATTTGCGTCCCGTATTGAACTAATACGGGATGCGATTTGTCCCGTATTTTCATTAACGCCCCATACACACGTCTGTCACACACACACATCAACAATAAATTGATCAATAATAACAAAATAAAACACAGGAAACATTAAGGCCAGCAAAATCTCTGTGGCGGGACAACAGGACCTGCTGCGTCTGTGCCCAGATCTTTCTATGTGCCAGACAGCGGGGAGGACTCGGGCTTCACCTCCAGGTAGGGCTTGGGAATTGGGAATTAAAAGTTCCGTATTGAACCAATACGGACATATATTATGCCAGGCCCGGTTCTACGAGGGTGCATAAGCATTGCACCCTCAGTTTGTGTTTGCGTGCTCAGTTGAAAAGACGAAAAGAAAACTGACAATGTGCCCGCGTTAAGCCTGATTTATGGTTCCGCGTTAAATCGACGGCATGGCTACGGCGATAGGTACGCGGCGACGCGTACCGTACATTCGCGTCCCCGCGTAATATTAGCGGAGCTCTTTAATGCAGAAACAGAGGATGAGGACTTTGAAGGGTTTGATTAATGTAAAAACTGAAATAAAATACAATCAAACTAAGTTTTGCTCCCACTCTATTTTTAAATAAGCACACTTGTGTGCTTGTGTGTGTGTTCTGCAGCGGGTATGTGTGTTTTGCGGCGCGCGTGTGTGCAGCTCCGTGTCTGTAGACTGCACCTTTTGGGTCGGTGCGCCGTATGTGTGTTTTAAATCCAAAAATTACACACAAAAATGAGGGTGCGCCTTTTCACACGGTGCGCCGAATGGTCGTGAAAATACGGTACACAGAAAAAGTTGTCCCACAGTTTTTTTGCTACCTTTTTGGCAGTTTGATCCTGACAGGGAAAAGCATGTGCCAGCTTAGTGAAGTGATCAGTGATCACGAGAACGTCCACAGATTTGTTGTTTTTGACTTCAGCTGACCAAAAATCGATACACACTAGCTCCAGAGGAGCAGAGGTCTTAATACTCACCAGAGGGGCCCTTGCGGAAGGTTCAGGAGGCTTGCCAGCCGCTCCTTCAAGGCCAAAATCTAATCAACAATTTGCAGGCAGCTCAGTAAATTTTCCGTCTGCTTTTCTTCTGGTTCCTCAATAAACTCCGATCAGACGAATTTGTGATCAGTCCCCGCCAAGCCGGATGCCCAGCTTCTCCAAGGTTTTCTCCATCTTGTTATAGAGCTCAAAGACCCCTGCTTGCCTACGATTCTGTTCCAGAATCGCGTCCAGCTTGCGGCCCTGCTCACCCAACGTTACAGTCTGAATGCTGAGTCCCGTGCTCAATCCTTCAGCAGCTTCGGGCAGCTACGGCCCCCGCAGCCTTCCGCGATTGTCGATAGGCCAGGAAGATCCCCACTCCAATTAGGAGAAATCCTGCTATCATAAATCCAATTATGAAGGCGTCCTCAACATCCTCGACAGATAAAAATTTTGAGACACATCTGCCGCCAGTTTTTGTACGCGTCCATCGTGTAACCAGCAAAAAAATTTCCGTCGGGGCAGGAGGGCTCCCTAACCCCCTGGCTTCTCGTTGCAAAAATTTGGTCAATGGTACTGAGGGTCCAGTTAATCAATTCCATGATTGTAGAGTTTCAGAGGAGTGAAAAGGAGAGACTCTGAAGGCAAGACAGGACAAAAGCAGCAGCAGGGCAGATAAGGAGGAGAGAGCAGAAAAAGCGTCCACCTTCACTGAGAGCCGGAAGAAGAGCCATACCAAAAAGAAGCGCTGGCGAGCAAGAGAAAGTGTGCGGGGCTGACCTAGATGGCCAGCATGGTCATGAACACCAGTCAACGCATCTGCCTTCAGGGACTCAGGTACAACAAACTGAAACTTCTTCTGTTTTGTTAAGGGGTCTTTTGTGACTCTATAGAGGATACCATTTAGCAGTGTCAGTCTGTCCCACTGCTTAAGGACTCTCATGGTCGTTGACTTTCATTGCAGCGTTCACGCCTGGAAGGTCTGCGTTTCCTGTCAACATATTGAATGACCCTTGAGGTAACTGGATCCTGTTGCTGGTGTGACTGGAGGTCAGCAAAGAAGAGGTGTGCAACATGTCCTGGCCAGATGTTACCAAGGTGCATATACACAAATGGAAAATTGACTCCGTTACACATATACACATGTAATATTTATTTTAAATCAGAGGTTAACAATATAATTAATTCAGTGGTAACCGGTGATCTACTGCCGCAGTGTTTAAACCACTGTGCCATGTTTTGGCCTATTTAAATGTATGAATTTAAAAATGTAAAAAAATCATATCTAACATAAAAAGCGTCTCCGATATAATAACTACACATAATGACTTAAAGTTGGTCAGTATTTCATCGCCTTACCTCAGGAGTTTCTCGACTTGCGGCCACTGAAATCAACGGGATCCAACGGGATCAACCCCATTTATGGAACTACAGAGGGCTCCATAACCCGGAAGTGCCGGTTACAACGGAGTTTCTATCGAAGTGTCGCCACTCTGTTTTATCCATCGCTCTGTTTTATCCACTGCTCTGTTTTATCCACCGCTCTGTTTTATTCTCCGCTCTGTTTTATCCATCGCTCTGTTTTATCCACCGCTCTGTTTTATCCACCGCTCTGTTTTCTCCACCACTCTGTTTTATTCTCCGCTCTGTTTTATCCATCGCTCTGTTTTATCCACCGCTCTGTTTTATCCACCGCTCTGTTTTATTCTCCGCTCTGTTTTATCCATCGCTCTGTTTTATCCACCGCTCTGTTTTATCCACCGCTCTGTTTTATCCACCGCTCTGTTTTATCCATTGCTCTGTATTATCCACTGCTCTGTTTTATCCACTGCTCTGTATTATCCACCACTCTGTTTTATCCACTGCTCTGTTTTATCCACTGCTCTGTTTTATCCACCACTCTGTTTTATCCACTGCTCTGTTTTATCCACTGCTCTGTTTTATCCACCACTCTGTTTTATCCACCACTCTGTTTTATCCACCGCTCTGTTTTATCCACCGCTCTGTTTTATCCACCGCTCTGTTTTATCCACCGCTCTGTTTTATCCACTGCTCTGTTTTATCCACCACTCTGTTTTATCCACTGCTCTGTTTTATCCACTGCTCTGTTTTATCCACCGCTCTGTTTTATCCACCGCTCTGTTTTATCCACTGCTCTGTTTTATCCACTGCTCTGTGTGCCCTGGATTAGGCGCTGCGCCAGGACAGCTAATCAGCGTGGAGAGGGGGCGGGGCTTAACCTCGTCATACTGTTGGCTGTCTTGTCTTTTTAATCAGCAGACGAGTCGTTATCTTGGTCTGAAGACTTTATTTTAATAAACAGCCACGACATTCATTTGTCAGCAGCACCTCCCGCGTCCGACTGCCGCGGGGCTACTGCGCATGCTCCTGACTACTGTGGCATGCTGGGAAATGTGGTTTTCATGTCACATTCGTAACATCACCTCTTTCCCCCAATGAAATAAATCATATTTACCCCTTACAACAAAACAAGTGTGTTTTGACTAGCTTCTCCCAAAAATGTACTAAAACTTTACTTATTAAACTCTATTTAACTTTTGTTTAATATACTTGCTTCTGCCATAAGAAAATATTAAAGTGCAAACTTCAAGTATTCAAAACAACAACTTAGAATCGTGTGAACAATTTTCTTTTTTTCTTTTAAATAAACAAGACGGTGATTCAAAACAGATGTAGGAATAAAAATCCTGAAAGTCTCTCTCTTTTCTTTTCTCCGGTAAGTATTAAACTATAAACAGTCCATGTTGCTCCTTTTCAGCTCCTTTTCAGCAACTTATAATACTAATGTAGCCCAGTTAAAATATAAGCCATGGTTTAAATAGAATTAAAATCAGGGGTTTGTTTAAAAAGTGTTAAAAAGCCGTTAAAAGGAATGGTGTGTTTTTGTTTACAAAACGTTTTTGTAATTTCATTCTTATGTCATAGAAGTTTGTTTGTTTTGTTTTTGTTTTAAAAAGAAGAAGAAATGGTTATGTGTTGTTTCTCTCAGCATTTACGGGGTTAACATTCTGCAGTGGAAAGAAGGAGGGGACGGTGACAAGAATACTGTTGGTGCCATTTTCTGTTCAGTAATTATGATCATATTTAGTTATTGTTTTTGGATATATTTAGTATTTCTTTATTATAGAATATCTATGATTGCATTATAATTGCATTTTTATTTCCTTTTAGTTTAATCTGCATTCAGTTTACTGCTTGGATTTGTTAAAATGAATAGCCAATAGGAACCGAGGCTGAGCAATGAAAAATTGCTGCGTGTTTGTCTAATTGAGAGATCTTTATTAAAAGACGGGGCGAACACACTGTTTTCTACCGTCGTTAAAACTTTAACACGTGTAGACTCGTTTATTCCGTCTGACTGAGTGGTTATTTGCATGGATCTCAAGGAAGACATGGTAAAGAATCAAAATACGACATTTAGCCACTACATTAAGTAGAAAACAGTCGCCGAGGGCGAGAAAAAAGACCGAGAAGCCGCTGCGGGAGAAAGGAAAAAAAGTCCGCTGCGCAACGGAGGAAAAAAGGCTCGGCGCACATGGTCGGACCTCCAGACGACTTCAAACGATGATGGATGAGTACAAAAATCTCATATTATGAATGAACAATTAAGCAATGCTTCGGACTTGCAAGTAATGAAGAAAATGGATGATTGTTCACTGTAATTGCCGACGCCAAGTAACGTGGCTGAGTTTTGGAAAAAAAAAAAAAGAAAAAAAGTTTCAAGCCTGCTGCGCAGCCACAATAAGAAGCCATACAAGACGGTTTATGAAACGTGCTATTTTTAGCAAGTCATATCAGCTCAGAAGAAGCTCAAGTTTGCCTCAGGAAATAAAGCCTTGAATCTTACTTTGGAAAACTACATGTTTTAAGATTAAAGGACAGCTAAGTAGGATTTCTGAAGCGTGCTAGAGTTTGCTGAGACTTGTCTAATATAAATAGCCATTCAAAATGTCTAAGGATGGAAACAAGATGGAGGGCAACGTCGCGCTAGACACTAAAAGAAGGATCAAGTTAACTTCAAAGGCATTGGAAGAGAAGCTTGATAAGCAAATGACTGTAAGAAAACGTGTTTTAGCACGCCTTGTCTCCAAAGCAGAGGAAATTGAAAGGCTCATGACAAATGTTTCCAATGCATTTGTAGTCGAAAAGGATTATCTTCGAGAATACTCAAAATTATTGAATGAGTTTATTGAAGTGAACGAAACAGTAAGTGAACTGTTGTCAGAAGAGGAAAGAAAAGCTGACCAGCAGTACTGGAGTGAGCCTAATCTTACCAAGTATGAGAACTTTTTGACCACGTTGGAGCAGTGGATAATAGATGCAAAGCAGCAATTCAAAGACACTCATGAACAGGCTGCAACTGAATCTGAGGCTTCAGAGGATGGTGTAACAACACAGCAGATTGAGCCTGCTGCTAAAGAGCCTGCTGCTGAAGAAGTGCATCCAGATGACAGTATGTCTATGGTGCAACAGAAGCATGCTTCAATCCCAGCGCGAAGTGTATGCAGTAGACGCTCAAGGGTATCCAATGTGTCATCGCATGCTTCAAGGGTATCCAATGTGTCATCTCATGCTTCATCTTTGCGTAAGAAAGAGGAAGCTCACCGAGCAGCTTTACTGGCGCGTGCAGCCGCACTTGACAAAAAAGAAGCACTGCAGTTGCAAGAGGCTCAAATGGAAGCACAGCTAGCTGCACAGCTGAAGTTTCAGAAAATTCAGATGAAGACTCAAATGGAGAAACTAGATTTCGAGACTGCTCTCGCAGAGTCCTCAGCAAAGCTACAGGTTCTGGAAGAATATGAGAACATGGAAGATGGGATGAATTCATACCTGAATAAGAACATGCATGCAGCTACAACCATCCCACGTCACGGTCCAGATGTCAGACCAAAATCGACTAGCTATCCACAAGCTATCCCAGATAACAGTGCATCTCATGTTCCAGCTTGGCAAACGCCTCATGTGCAAGTGAAAAAAGAAAATGACTATGTTGCAGGCACACGTCCTGGTGCTAGGCAAGTTGAACTTGATGAAGTGATATTGAAACAGAAGGATATCACTGAAATGTTAGTCACACAACAAAGACTAGCCAACTTACCTCAACGAAAAGTCCCTGAATTCGGTGGTGATCCTCTTGAGTTCCTGCCATTCCTGAGGGCTTTTGAGCACATCATTCACAGTCGGACAGACAACGATGCAGATCGTTTGTACTATTTAGAGCAATTCACCACAGGTGAGCCAAGAGAATTGGTGAGAAGTTGCCAATACATGAGTGCACAACAAGGTTACACGGAGGCAAGAAAGCTCTTGACTTATCACTATGGCAATGAACAGAGAATAGCTGTGGCTTACGTTGACAAGGCTGTCAAATGGCCTCCAATCAAAGCAGAAGATTCTAAGTCCCTTCACAGCTTCTCCATCTTTCTTACTGGGTGCAACAATGTTATAAATGACTTGGAGTACCTAGAGGAGATGAACAGCCCGAGCAACCTTCGAACCATTGTCAACAAGTTGCCCTTCAGGCTTCGTGAAAGATGGAGAGTCATAGCTTTCGACATCCAAGAGAAAGAAAGAAGAAGAGCAGGCTTCGCTGATCTTGTACGGTACATCAACAGACAAGCTAAGATAGCTTCTGACCCACTTTTCGGTGATGTCAAAGACCCTGCTGATGCCAAAGAAAGGAGTAAGTTCAGCGCTAAACCTGCAATCGGTCGACTGAAAAGAACCACCGGCCTGGCAACAAGCGTAACGCCAGCAAATGATTCCTCTGAATCAAGAAAGTTTATGCAGACTAGCAACGCATTTCAAGAGCCATGTCTGTACTGCAACAAGGGACACGCTCTGAGTGCATGCAACAAAATCAGAGGTCTGCCAAATAAAGAAAGAATCGAGTTCCTTAAAGGGAAAGGTCTTTGTTTCGGGTGTCTGACTCAAGGGCACATGGGAAAAGATTGCAAAAAGAAAGCAACATGTGAAATTTGCAGCAAGAAACACCCTACTCTGCTCCACATGAAGAGAGAGGAAGATGACTTTGGCAACCAAGCAACTGCCAAGTCTGAGAAGTCAAGTGGAGGCTCCACCAGTGAACGCTCAACTCCACGAGAGCAAGTAGCATCGAAGAGTGAACTCTCAGCAGTCACCGGGGCCGGAGGCAGCGACTGTATCCTGTCCATTGTGCCAGTGCGCATCAAATCCAAGAAGAGCAATAACACCATAGAAACGTATGCGTTCATGGACTCAGGAAGTTCAGCAACGTTTTGCTCCGAACGATTGATGAGACGGCTTGGTGTTAATGGAAAGAGGACTCAAGTGTTACTACGCACCATGGGCCAGGAGAAGCCTGTATCCTGCTTCGTCCTCTCTGACCTAGAGGTGTGCGGTCTGACAGAGCGCAAGTACATCAGCCTGCCAGATGTTTACACCCACACGGACATACCTGTAACAAAGGAGAATGTTCCGGTTGAGAAAGACCTGGAAAGATGGCCGTATCTGCGGAAAGAAGTGCGGCTACCACAGATTGATGCAGATGTGGAGATGCTCATCGGTATGAATGCTTACTCTGCAATGGAGCCGTGGAAGATAATCCACAGTCAAAATGACGGGCCTTATGCCATAAAGACAACCCTTGGCTGGGTAGTAAATGGCCCTCTGAAGAAAGACAATGACCACAAGCCAAGTCACTTCAGTCCTGGTGCTTCAGTCAACAGAGTGTCAGTCAGCAGTGTGGACAGCATGCTGTTGTGGCAGTACAATCACGACTTTCCAGAGCAAGCTTGCGAAGAGAAGTCAGAAATGTCACGAGAAGACATCCAATTCATGCAGCGTGTGGCTGAAACAACCAAGAAAATTGATGGACACTACTGCGTTGGATTGCCTCTGAGAAACAAAGATGTTGTCATGCCGAACAACAAGTGTGTTGCTGAACAACGAGCATCAAGCCTGAAAAGGAAACTCGCTAAGAACTCCAGCTTCCATGACGACTACACAGCCTTCATGTCAGACCTGCTCAGCAAAGGCTATGCAGTGGAAGTCCCTGCTAACGAGAGCAACCATAACGATGGCCGAGTATGGTATATTCCCCATCATGGTGTGATCCATCCGCAGAAGATGAAGTTGCGGGTTGTTTTTGATTGCGCCTCTTCGTTCCAAGGGAAGTCGCTGAACGAGGAGTTGTTACAGGGGCCAGACCTCACAAATAGTCTGGTTGGAGTTCTGACAAGATTTCGCCATGACTACATCGCACTCATCTCAGACATTGAGGCGATGTACCACCAGGTGAGAGTTCCTGATGAAGATTCCGATTTTTTACGATTCCTCTGGTGGCCAGAGGGAGATCTGAACCAGCCTCTGCGTGAGTACAAGATGGTCGTGCACCTGTTCGGGGCCAAGTCCAGCCCAAGCTGTGCCAACTATGCGTTGCGGCGGACTGCAGAGGATGGGAAAGATAGGTCTTCACCTGAGGCATTAACCACAGTTCTTGAGCACTTCTATGTAGACGACTGTCTTGTCTCAGCGTCTGACGAGAAGAGGGCTACTTCCTTGACGAAAGACCTTATTGCACTCTGTGCGAGTGGAGGATTCCATTTGGCTAAATGGTCTAGCAATAGCCGTCAAGTACTGTCATCACTTCCCGAACATGAGCGTGCGAAGGAGATCAAGAATCTAGATCTGGACAGGGATGAGTTACCCATGGAGAGGGCACTCGGAGTGGACTGGTGCATAGAATCGGATTCCTTCAAGTTCCGCATCCTTGTGAAGAACATGCCTGTCACCAGAAGGGGTATCCTATCAGTCGTAAGCTCAATTTACGACCCCCTTGGCTTCCTGTCGCCGTTCATTCTTCTCGCCAAGACCATTGTGCAAAATCTCTGTCAAATAAAACTTGCGTGGGACGATGAGATTCCTGCAGACATTGCAAACAGATGGTTTGTCTGGCTGTCTGACTTAAGCAGGTTTGCCAGCTTTTCTGTAAAGAGGTGCATCAAACCTGATGGATTTGGTCCAGTAGCGTCAGCACAGCTGCACCATTTCTCTGACGCTAGCGAGAAGGGCTACGGTGTTGTCAGCTACATACGCATCGAGAACAGCCACGGTCGAGTCCATTGCTCGTTTCTTCATGGAAAATCGAGAGTGACACCGCTCAAGCCAGTCACTGTGCCACGTCTCGAGTTGACAGCGGCTACCTTAGCGGTGAAAATGGACAAGCTCATGAAGCGAGAACTTCGGATGGACCTCAAAGACTCTGTGCTATGGACAGATAGCACCACTGTCCTCCGATACATAGACAATGATGGCGCTCGCTTTAAAACTTTTGTAGCAAATAGAGTGTCGACTATCAGAGAGAACACAAGGCCAGCACAGTGGAGATATGTCAGCACGTCTTTAAATCCAGCTGACCACGCATCACGAGGAATGAAGGCAGAACACTTCATGAAGTGTCAGAGTTGGATTGAAGGGCCTGACTTCCTTGCCAAGGATGGGTCTCACTGGCCAGTTCTCTCAGAGTTCTCAAGAGAGATAAGTGATGAGGATGCTGAGGTGAAGCGCAAGATCACTGTGAACATCATCAATGCTGTCAACTCAAGCACAGATCCTCTATTGAAGCTGATACATCATTACTCCAACTGGCACAGTCTGAGGAAGGCCATCGCCTGGATGTTGAGGCTGAAGGAGCTGCTTAGAAATCTATGCGAAAGAAGGAAGATCTTTGAGTCTCAAACACAGTCTCTAGACAGTCAAAATGTGAAACCCAAGATCGTTGAAGACCACATGCAGAAGTGGAAATCTGGCATGAAAGGAACCGATCTTACAGTCAAGGATATCAGGAGAGCAGAAACTGCTATCATTCAGTTCGGCCAAAGGCAAACCTTCCATGAGGAGCTTTGTGCGCTGCAGAAGGGTGACAAGATCAGGAGAAGCAGTTTCATTGTGAGACTGGATCCTTTCCTCCAAGATAATGTCCTTCGGGTTGGTGGAAGACTGCACCAGGCAGCCTTGCCAGAACACACAAAGCATCCTGCTATTCTAGCCAAGAACCACCATGTCACAACTCTCATCATAAGGAATGCACATGAGGAGACCGGACATGGAGGGAGGAACCACACCCTCGCTCGCCTGAGACAAAGAGTCTGGATATGCAAAGGGAATGCAGCGGTGAGAAGTGTGCTTTCGAAGTGTGTGAAATGCCGAAGGCGTCAAGCTGCTGTTGGTGAACAGAAGATGGCGAATCTACCACCAGATCGCCTTCAGCCAGACCACCCACCGTTCACCAATGTCGGCGTTGACTATTTCGGGCCTTTTGAAGCCAAGCGTGGACGAGCGCGAGTCAAGCGCTATGGAGTCTTGTTTACTTGCCTTACAGTCAGAGCCGTCCACATTGAAGTTGCGCACTCACTGGACACAGACTCTTGTGTAAACGCATTGAGACGTTTCATCGCAAGACGAGGACAAGTGAAAGTTATGAGATCCGACAATGGTACGAACCTGGTAGCTGCAGAACACGAGCTCCGCAAGGCATTGAAGGAATGGAATCAGTCCCAGATCTCTGAAGCTCTGCTGCAAAGAGGAGTTACTTGGATCTTCAACCCGCCTGCTGGGTCGCATCATGGAGGGATCTGGGAGCGCCAAATAAGAACAGTGCGCAAAGTACTTACCAGTGTTCTGAAGCTCCAGTCCCTCGACGACGAATGTCTACACACTGTGATGTGTGAAGTGGAAGCAGTGATCAACAGCAGACCCCTTACCAAGTCATCGGATGATGTTGACGACCTCGAGCCACTGACGCCAAATCATCTTCTTCTGCTCAAGGGGAAGCCAGCGCTCCCTCCGGGCGTGTTTCAGAAAGAAGATCTGTACTGCAAACGAAGATGGAGGCAGGTGCAGTATATCTCCGACATCTTTTGGAAACGCTGGTCAAAAGAATACTTGCCCCTCCTACAAGAACGGCAGAAGTGGCTGGAAAAGAAGAGGAACGTGAAAGAGGGGGACATCGTACTCATCGTGGATGAAAGGGCTCCAAGAGGATCCTGGTTGATGGGAAAAGTGGAGAAGACCATTCCCGACGACCAAGGATTTGTTCGTCGGGTCCGCGTGAAAACGAAGACCAACACCATTGAGAGACCCATTGACAAGTTGTGTCTCTTGCTGGAGATGGAAGAATCTCATGGACAATGAAAGACATTTTTATTCAGTTACTGAATACTCAGTTTGCTAACTAGTGTGATTTAAGTTAGTGTTATGTTAATTTAGACCTTAGTACACTATGTAAGGGGGATTTGAGTATAGAAAATGACTCTTCAGGTTATTTAGTTTAGTGTAATTGTCATCCCCATGATGAGCAATTAGGGGCCGGAAATGTTGGTGCCATTTTCTGTTCAGTAATTATGATCATATTTAGTTATTGTTTTTGGATATATTTAGTATTTCTTTATTATAGAATATCTATGATTGCATTATAATTGCATTTTTATTTCCTTTTAGTTTAATCTGCATTCAGTTTACTGCTTGGATTTGTTAAAATGAATAGCCAATAGGAACCGAGGCTGAGCAATGAAAAATTGCTGCGTGTTTGTCTAATTGAGAGATCTTTATTAAAAGACGGGGCGAACACACTGTTTTCTACCGTCGTTAAAACTTTAACACGTGTAGACTCGTTTATTCCGTCTGACTGAGTGGTTATTTGCATGGATCTCAAGGAAGACATGGTAAAGAATCAAAATACGACATTTAGCCACTACAAATACTGATAACATCAACCATTTGGTTCAGGATTATCTGAAGAGGAACTATTACAATTTTATTCCCATTTTCACAGATGGTTGGAAAGACCCAGGGAGTGACACTGTAGGAACAGGAGTATACGTTCCAGAATTTGATGTCAGCATTTGCAAACGGATTACTGATAGACTGTCTGTGTTCACTGCTGAAACTACAGCCATTATATTAGCTTTGCAGTCGTGGAAGAGGTCAGACCACAAAGAGCTGTCATTTGTTCAGATTCCAGTGCAGCCCTTCAGAGCCTGAATTCAAAGAAAACAACAAGAGACGATTTAGTGTTGGAAATATTCATGGTATTGTGGAGGTTATACCGAACTGGCATTTCTGTGCAGTTTTGTTGGGTTCCTGCCCACACGGGTGTTGATGGCAACGAGAAAGCAGACAATATTGCTAAAAGAGCACTGAAATTGAGTAGTGAGGTAATTGTGGAAATTTCTTTTGGTAAAGGTGAAGCAAAATCATGAATTAGAAAGGCAGTGAGGGATTCATGGCAGAAGGTGTGGGACAACGGTGTAAAAGGGAGACATTTTTATAACATACAGAAGTCAATTAACGTGAAGGTTTTCAAAAGAAAGTGTAGGAGAGAGGAAGTAATCATTTCTAGATTGAGATTAGGTCATACCAGTCTTAAATCAACCCTATATTTAATGGTAAAGTCCGTGTGTGATAAATGTGAGGAGTGTGATGTCACAGAGAGTGTAGAGCATGTGCTTCTGAAATGTGGCAAGTATGAGGTAGAAAGGAAGGTTTTAAGAGACAGGATGTACGAGCTGGGACGGGAATGGAGTTTAGTAGGGTTATTAGGGAGGAGTGAGGTGATGAGGGACTGTTATAGGGCAATCCTTGTCTTTCTCAAAGATGCAGGGATAGATAATAGGATTTAATGTTTTTTATTTATTTAATTTATCCCCCCCCCCTTTAAGTTAGATTGTAACCTGATGTTCTAATGCTGCGTTCCACTTACCTAGGAAGTCGGAACTCGGAACTGGGAATAACGTCACAGCCGAGTTATCAGCGTTCCAGTTACAAAGTAGGTAAACAAGTTTGTAGTTCGCATATACCACATGAAAAATGTAAATTACACTATAGCAGCATATATATGCCGAACAATACTTGTATACGACTGATTTAGTGTGACCAAAACTAGAGTGAAGACTTCATTCTAGTTCATAATGAAGTTCTACAAATTTTTACAGAGCTCTCTTCTACTGTTTACAACCGGGGCAGCCATCTTGGAATGTGAACTCGGGGGTGGTGAAGACTCTCCCACTTTCCCAGTGGGAAATCCCACTTCGAGGGGCGTTCCAGTTGAAAAATCCGACTGGGAACTGGGAAACCCCCACTTCCGAGGACAAATGGAACGCGGCATAATTGTCCTGATGTCACACACTCCGGTACAGAAGGTGGCGGTATGCACCTAAGAACGTTGGTTGTGACCCGCCATTAAACCTAAAGAAGAAGAAGAAGAAGAAGAAGAAGAAGAAGAAGAAGAAGAAGAAGAAGGAGAAGGAGAAGAAGGAGAAGGAGGGGACGGATTAGCGGGACGGACGACGGGAGGAGAGAGAGAGGACCGTGCGGGAGAACAGAGTTCACAGATAAAAGTAATAATTCCGAGGAATCTGTTTTATTTCGTTAGCCATCACAAACCAGTGTGTTTATTGTGTTTGTAGAGAGTTTATACAACGATCTTTCAAGAGCACAACTCGCACTAACGGCTAGGCTAACGCTAGGCTGGATCAAGCTGAGAGAGCTTTAATTAATAGAATTAATGTAATTTTAATTAAAGGAGATCCAGAATAATTAATATTAAGTTATTCAGAGTTAAGTAAAAGAACTCAGAAGCTCCTTTCATTTACCTATGCAACGAGAGGACGCTACAGAACCATTTCTTCTTTGTTTTAAAACCAAAACAAAACTAACTTCTATGACATAAGAATGAAATTACCAAAACGTTTTGTAAATAAAAACACACCAAACCTTTTAAAGGCTTTTTAACACTTTTTAAACAAACCGTATTTAATGATTTTAATTCTATTTAAACCATGGCTTATATTTTAACTGGGCTACATTAGTATTATAAGTTACTGAAAAGGAGCAACATGGACCGTTTATAGTTTAATACTTACCAGAGAAAAAAAAAAAGAGAGACTTCCAGGATTTTTATTCCTACCTCTGTTTTGAGTCACCGTCTTGTTTATTTAAAAGAAAAAAAGAAAATTGTTGACCCGATTCTAAGTTGTTGTTTTGAATACTTGAAGTTTGCACTTTAATATTTTCCCACCAGGAAACACTCGTGTTTGGAGGAGATGGACCGGGATCAGAACCAGGACCGGGACCAGATCCAGGACCAGGACCAGGACCAGGACCAGAACCAGAACCAGGACCAGGTCCAGGAGTCCAGCAGCAGGACCAAAGCGGACTCTTCCTCCGCTGGTCTGCAGGTCAGTGTTCAGGTCCACGTTCCCGCTCCTCCTCGCTCTTTCTGTTGCTGCTGATCATCCAAACACTTTAGTTTATTGTCAGTAGCTTTTTCTTTTTTTGTAACAAAACTTTATTGAAAATATACAAACTCTCAAAGAGGATAATGGACAAATATCAATTTAAATGCAATATAAAAAGAAATAAAAATAAAAATGGGGATTCTTGTAAGGCATACAGAAAACAAGAAACAAGGCGCTAAGAATTAAAAGGTGCATATGAATAACAAAATAAATTAATCATTTAAATTCACATAATGGAGCATAGAAAAGGAGAGGAATTATTAAATTAGAATAACAAATAACGGGCAATGTCTAGACTTATTTTACTTGCGGTTTTGTTTTCTACTCTTTTGAGACATGTGAAAAAAATCTTAAAATCATCAATAAAATACCGAAAGAAGGGTTTACAATTTCTCCATTTGGCTCAATGAATATGGTTCTTACCCAGTAACAAAATTATATTAATAATATCAGAAACAGAAAATTCTGAATCACCCATGAAGAAAATAATATGGCTTAATTCAAAAGGTGGAACATTATTAATTTTAACTTAAATCCAGTTGTGTTTGTCTGTCCAGAAACAATGAGACAAAGGACATTCATAAAACAAATGATCCAGTGTTTCTTCATCCTTTTTGCAGAAGGAACATTGATCTACCTCAAATTAAAAAATCTTTTTTAAGAAATTCTGCCACAGAATAAACCTTATTCATAATTTTAAAATGTACTTCTATAACTTTAGGCAAAATAGGCCATTTAATAAATTGGGAATGCGCTTTGTTTAATGTGTTTATATTTACAATGCAAGAATCCTGTCAAATTATCCTTCTGCAAAAATCATGGAAAAATCTGGATTTAAAAACATTACAAATAAACTTGTTACCACACTTTCTATCAGTCAGAGTACATCCTTCCATTAATAGATCTGGTAATACATTTGAAGCTGTATTATGCACCAAAAAGTTCTGAATTAGGTGAATTAATGGTAGAGGAATAATGCTACATATTTTGTTGAATTCTCTATGAGAACAATTGAAATTATATATTTTTTGGAAATCTGTCTAACTTAAAAGAATCCCTTTACTAACCATTAAGTCAGTTAGATATATAATACCTTTATGAAACCAATTACTTGTAAATACTGATTTTCTACTAATTGTAATGACTCTATTGTTCCATAAAGTTGACTTATGAGGAGAGAAGTTGTGGACAAATACCATTTTCCACAAACCAAGTGTTTGTTTGTGAAAATTAGACAATTTAATGGGGATCCTGTTCACATCAAAATCACATTTCAAAACCAAAACTAGACATCCTATCTTCTTAAACAAAGATGTTGGGATGTGAAACCACATGGAGTTTGGTTGTGACAGACAGACTTTTATCCAGTTCACTCTTAATGTGCCGATCATAGATTGGAACTCTGGAACTTTAATACCACCACTGACATACTCCTTAACCAGCTGGGATCTTTAGATGTAATGTGTTTTATTCCTCCACAAGAACTGGAAAATGACTGTGTTTGGTTTATTACCATTATTTGAGGAGATATATAATGACTGACAAGGAAAAATCAGTTTGGAAATACCTTCCGCTTTAGATAAATTGGTTCTGCCAAAAATAGTAAGGTCTCTAGTCAACCAGTGGCTGAGTGATTTCTTCATATCTAATATAAGGCTGGAGATATTAGTGTCTTCTCTTCTAATTAGATTTTTAGATATTGTTAATCCTAGATATTTAATTTCAGATTTGACTTCAATTGAAGCAACAGAGGATTCAGAGCTTGTATGTATAGGGAGAAGTTCGGATTTTTTAATATTAAGAGATAATCCGGATGCTTTGGAGAAGATTGAAATGGTATTGAGAGCCTCATTCACCATTGATTTATCTTTTAAAAACATAGACGCATAATCTGCAAATTGACTTATCTTAAATTCTTTGCTGAAGATTGTGACTCCTTGAATATCCTTAGAATTATTAAGTAATGTTAGTAGTTGTGTTGGCAGTATAAAAGGTTTCGGTGAAATCGGGCAGTCTTGGCGAATACCACGCAACACTGCAGATCTAGGAGTCATTCCAGGGTTAAGAGAAACAGCTGCTGATGTCGGTGTATAGCATTTTAACAATATTACAGAAATTAATCCCTAAAGCCAAAAAGTGCAGAGCTTTCAACAAAAAAGAATGTTCAACAGTATTAAACGCCTTGAAAAAATCAAGAAACAACATATAACTGTCAGTTTCAATATAGTCACTGTAGTGTAACAAATCAAGAATCAGTCTAGTATGTTTATGTTTGTTTCTACCCTTAACAAAAGCTGATTGACACTCATCAACTAAATTTGTTAAACCCATATCTATCTATTGGAGAACTCATGTGCTAGCAATTTGTAATCATTGCATAACAAAGTTATCGGCCTCCAATTATCTAGTAAAAGTCTATCCTTGTTGGGCTTTGGGATTAGGGTAATAATTCTGTTTCATGGTAGAAGACAGGCGTCTAGTTGAAATACATTCTAAAAATGCATTATAAAGTAATTATCTGATATCTTCCCAGAAAAAGACATAAAATTCCACAGTTAGACCGTCAAGCCCTGGAGACTTCCCTTTTGACATTCGTCTAATTGCTATATCCAGTTCTTCAATTTTAAGGTCATCCTCCATATTTTGCACAAAACTCTCATCAATTTCTTTTCCACACCCCCTTATTTTTTCAAAAAACTGTTCACAATCCTCCCTTGAAATATTGACATATACAAATTATGATAAAACATTCTCATTTCCTCATTCACTTGATTTTGGATATCAATGCTGGTATTTTTAATCAACAGCTTATGAATTTTCGTTTTTGTCTGTCTGTTTTTTAGGGGTGTAACAATATATCGTGCCACGAAATTTTGCGATACAAAAATGTCACAATACGTGTCGTGGAAGTGACAGTGTATCGCGATATTGGGTTATTGATATTAATCTATTGTGTTGACTAGTAACGCACATCCGACCGCGACCGCAGCCGGACCGCGCGGACCAAAATCTTACTCCACTCAGAAGAAACTAGTCCCGTTTTGAGGTCTGAACTTTTACTTATGTAAGGCTGGTGTAGAGTTAAGCCTTACCTTATTAAATTAAACTTTTTTGGGGTCGTGAGTAGAATAAACACGGGGACAACCTCTGCTGAGTTCCAGTGTACTTTAATGTCCCTCAACAGTGTAGGATTTTAGAACATCAACACAGCACCTAGTGCCGTACTGTGGCGTATCACTCCGCCCAATCTAAAACAGACTAATCACTACAGATAAACTGACTAGTGTCATTATAGTCCCTGATTTACATCAGAATATAAAGAATATATTTATAAAATAATGAACCCTGAATTAACAAAATAACCTTAACAAAAATAAATCTCTTACACTTATAAGGTGAGCAGGAATCAATCTTTTTGATGATGTAAAATTGTATGTATTTATTTACTTTTATTTATTTATTTATTTATTTAATTTTAGTTGTTAAATTTCTGGAAAAGAAAAAAGTCAAATCATACGTGAGAGAAACTATTCAGTTTGGGGCTAAATATTTGTACTTGTATGAAACTGAAGATCATAATGCAAACCTGACATTTACTTTTAGTTCAGTTTGTGGAAAATGGTTGGCCTGGCTTTCTCTTTAAAACTCATGACTACCTCATTCATGGCTGTTAAAAAAAATACTGCTATATCGTATCGTTATCGTGACCTCAATATCGTGTATCGTACCGTATCGTGAGATTAGTGTATCGTTACACCCCTAGTGTTTTTCCAGACTAAAGAAATAAGAAGTGTTTTTTTTTCACCTTGCTCTAGCCAACGAGCTCTTGAGCGAATAAATGGCCCTTTCGCTTTTTCCACATAAAGATTATCTAGTTGGTTTTGTAGATCGTACATTTTGACTTGTTCTTCTTCTGTTAAATCTGATTTGTGACACAAATTGTTTACTACTAATAAAGCCTTGCTGTTTTCGTTTTTTCTCTTTAGAAATGCATTTACTTGTGCTAATGTCAATTTCCCTAATTTTAAATTTAAACCACTCCCATTTCATCAAAGGTGACATTTCCAAGTCATCAATTTCTTTTACCAGATTTTTAGTTTTATTATAAAACTCTTTATGTTCAAGAAGACTACTATTAAACTTCCATTTAACATTAGAAAAAGACTCAAGTCCACCCAACCGAAGAGACTTTTCAGCAGTTCAGTCTGCGTATCCACTTTTCCAGTCGGAGCCATAACTGCATGGAGAATAGCAGCGCTGGTCGCCTCCTCTTCCTCACCGTCCTGTTTCCCCCTATTTTTCATCTTCTTTGCGTGTGGACTTTTATTAGGCGTATGACTCAAATTAAGTTTGCCTCCTTTAGAGGAGTTTACGTCGACCTAAATGTCCTCGATATCGCTGTCCCCACACGCCTCCTGGAGAGCAGTTAAAGAGTAGTCGTGTTCGGACATGTCTGCTCCAGATTCAATTCAATTGTATTTATGTAGCGTCTAATACAACAAAAGTTGTCTCTAGGCGCTTTCCAGAGACCCAGAACAGATCTACTCGCAGACAGTCTTCTTAAGTGTCCAAAGAGAAAGCTTTAAGAAGTGTGCTTTTTTTTTGGTAAATTTAAGTGATTAACGATGTCCAAGTGAAAAAGTTTGGGTTGTTGCCAAAAAAAAAAAATTTCAAAGACTAATTAGTGCCTCTTAACGGAGCCTGCAAAAATGCTGCCACTCACTCCGCCATCTTAGATCCTCTTCATTGTCAGTAGTTTGAACTGAGCAGCAGAAAACACAAACACGTGACCTTCCCAAGAGACTTTTAAACTTGTCTATGTCCGAATATATAATATAGATGTAGACTGTAGGCAGGGCATTAGTGAATGGGATTCAAATTCAAAAGTATTTTTATTCATGTAATGAGCATAGACGGATTACCGCATGGGCAAAGTGGGCATGTGCCCAGGGCCCTGGAGCCAATGGGGGCCCTCGGCTTTCAAACATTTTTTTTTTTTTTTAATGTGTAAATTAAAATAAATTTACAAGCTCATAGAGCCCAATGATAGGGCCCCGTTTTGTGTGATACGTTCATATATAATCATAAACTGTAGGCTATAATTACGATAAAATGTGCATTGTGCGGTCAGTGTAGACTAATTCTTACTTTACAACTGTCCTGAACGCATCAGGGCCGTGAGCCAACGCTGATTGGATATAAAGCCTGGTTTATGGTTCCGCGTTAAATCGACGCAGAGCCTCCGCCGTAGGGTACGGCGAGGCCTACGGCGTAGGGTACGCGGCGACGCGCACCGTACGTGCGCATCGCCGCGTACCCTACGCCGTAGGAGCTGCGTTGGTGTAACGCGGAACCATAAATCAGCCCTTAACAGTTACAGCCAATTTGACGACTCGGCAAATTTGCGGCCATGAAAGAGATGAGCGCTAAACTTTAAAAGAGGACTAAGCATGTACAAAGTTTTATGGAAGAGTCAACTACCATTGGTGAGTCAGTGGAACCTTCATAAATAATTTCTTTATCAGAATGTTGTGTATTCTTGACCACCTGCCTGTTTGAATGAGCTTTGTGTTTTTGTCAACTAGACTAGAGTCTATTCTCTGTTCTAGAGCTCAGAAATGATGTTATAGACCGCTGTGTCTATATCTATCTAAATAGATTGTGTAATGTTTTTTTTTGTATTTAAGCTGTATCAAAGGTGGAACTGAGTTTTCAGCGCCTTGTGATTGACAGCTGATTGACGTGTGTGTGTGTGTGTGTGTGTGTGTGTGTGTGTGTGTGTGTGTGTGTGTGTGTGTGTGTGTGTGTG
Source organism: Cololabis saira (assembly GCF_033807715.1). NCBI lineage: Eukaryota > Metazoa > Chordata > Actinopteri > Beloniformes > Belonidae > Cololabis > Cololabis saira. The sequence continues at coordinate 2,542,471 of NC_084587.1, read as the reverse complement.
TGTGTGTGTGTGTGTGTGTGTGTGTGTGTGTGTGTGTGTGTGTGTGTGTGTGTGTGTGTGTGTGTGTGTGTGTGTGTGTGTGTGTGTGTGTGTGTGTGTGTGTGTGTGTGTTCTTCTGAACAAGTTTGTGACTTTACTCTGCTTTCTGCAGCATAGGCCTGTAGGCTTAGCTCAATAAAAGTGAGAATAAATGTAGTTTGATGGGCAGGATAAATGTTGTTGAACGTTAAAATGACTATCATAAGGGCCCATGGAGAATGCTCCGCCCCCTCTGGACTGAGACCCGCGCTCCACCACTCCGCCATCCACATTCACACGGTGTGATTGTGGATTCTCTGCGCCATTGTGTGACCAAACTGAGTGATTGGGGAGGGCATGCACCGTGCACGTAGGATATTATTGTAGGTAGGGGCCCATAGCGAGTTTGTGTCCAGGGCCTGTGGTCATGATAATCCATCCTTGGAAATGAGAGAACCTCTGAATAAACATTTCCATTTGGAGATTAATAACTTTATTCTTATGTTAATGTATTGAATGCAACACAAGAGTTTTAACGGTCAAGGAATGAACAATACTAATAATAATAATTTAGGCTCATCAGTAGTAGTAACAATGAACATATCATTTAAAATGAACATGAAAACACCTTAAATTGGCTTCAAATCAGACAAAACCAAATAAACTTCACCTCAATAAATGAAAGTTCAAAATGTACAAAATATCCGTGCTGGGTTCACTGAGTTAGTCCACAAGCCCTGAACAAAGGATGCAACACTTAAGACAGCCTAGTTTTCAGGCCGTGTCCTTGTGGTGCTGCAGTGGTTCCCCAACTTTTTTGCCAGGTCTTTTGTACATAAAACACACACACACACACACACACACACACACACACACACACACACACACACACACACACACACACACACACACACACACACACACACACACACACACACACACACACACACATCTGCAATTGATTTCATATATTGAACATATGTGCTAAAAAATTGTCCATCTCTGTAAATATACATTTTCAACCTGACCAGCTCACAGAGATTGAAACAACAACAATACAAACAATGGCCAAAACCTGAACATTTGCTCTACAAAAATTACACCATTAATCCCTACATTTTATCAGTGGAATTTCTATAAACAATTTATGATTTTGTTCTGAGGGTAGGTAGCTTTAACCCTTCACACTTTTGTTTTGACATATTGAGATGTTTTATGTGAATATTTCTGGCTGTCAAGAGCCATTGATAACAGAACATGCTTAACATAGCACTCAGACATAAAACTCTTCATTGTTTCACTGCGATCATGACAGAAAGCACTTGATTTGAACTGAAAAAGGATTTGTCAGGTCAGCCAACAACAGGATCTAAGTCTTTTTCTCTTTCCTTACAGAAACATAAAGCCAAAGAGAGAAAAAATAGGAGGGATAAAGTCCTCACCACTTCACCAGGCCTGAAGGTCCGAAAGAGGATTCAAACTGAAGAGAAGCTGTACAGCTGTGAACAGTGTGGGCAAGCTTTTACCACGTCAAGTGTTTTAAGGCGTCATCAGCGTATTCACACTGGAGAGAAGCCTTACAAATGTGATCAGTGTGGGTCAGCTTTTACCCAACAAAGTAGTCTAAGGAGTCATCAGCGTATTCACACTGGGGATAAGCCGTACAAATGTGATCAGTGTGGGGCAGCTTTTACCCAACAAGGTAATCTAAGGAGTCATCAGCGTATCCACACTGGAGAAAAGCCGTACAAATGTGATCAGTGTGGGGCAGCTTTTACCCAACAAGGTAGTCTAAGGAGTCATCAGCGTATTCACACTGGGGATAAGCCTTACAGATGTGATCAGTGTGGGGCAGCTTTTACCATGTCAGGTGATCTAAGGAGTCATCAGCGTATTCACACGGGAGAGAAGCCTTACAGATGTGATCAGTGTGGGGCAGCTTTTACCATGTCAGGTCATCTAAGGAGTCATCAGCGTATTCACACGGGAGAGAAGCCTTACAGATGTGATCAGTGTGGGGCAGCTTTTACCATGTCAGATCATCTAAGGAGTCATCAGCGTATTCACACTGGAGAAAAGCCTTACAGATGTGATCAATGTGGGGCAGCTTTTACCCAACAAGGTAGTCTAAGGAGTCATCAGCGTATTCACACTGGATAAAAAATTGTCTGTGATCAGTGTGGGGAAGGTTTTACTCGAGAGCTCAGTTTTTTTTTCAGTTTCAACTGAAAAATGTGTTGATTTTTCACCCGTTTGTGTTCCATTGTTCCATCATTTAAATAAAAAAGTTATTTGTTTGCCTGCTGGATTTCAGTTTCGTGCTCACTGCAGACTCACAACAATACATCAGTGTCAGAATATTAGAAAAGAGTCACACAGTAGTGCGTTTTTATGTGTTTTTCACCATATGTACTATTCGTGCTGGATTTAAATTACCTCTGGACCTGCAATAATTCTAAAATGACACCATGACATCTGTATTTCGTTCAGCCGATTCACACTAGATAAATGAAGTCTGTGTTGTACTGCCCTCATTCTGTTGAACAATTCCCTTTATTTAACACTACATTTTAATATTGAGTCAAAAGCGTCTGAGCAGACACTTAAAGGGGACCATTTATGGCATCTAATAACTATTTTAAACAGGCCTTGAATGTCTTAAAAACAAGCTTTTGATTGTTTTTGCTAAATAAATTAGAAATTCAGCCTCTAAACTATGTCCTTATCTTCCCATTCTCTAACCTCATTATCTCTACTGGATTCTGAGTGGGCGGGGCTATGATAATGAGGCTCTGTGCTGATTGGCTGCCTGAATGACGCAATATACCGCTACGAAAAAATGGCGGTAGCTCCGGCCGGTGGAGTTTCACCGTGTTCTAACTGCATGCGATGCGAGTGAGCGTCAGCGACAAAATCAATTCCATTGCTTTATTTTCTATTGGACTGTCCTAACTGGATGCGGCGCAACGTTTTGAGCTTAACATTTGTCGGACGCCCTGCTTCTATTTTCTTCCTGTCGCTCGCGTTGAAAGCCGGTTGAAAGCGCTGTAGGAAACAGTCATGGATGAGGAACGGCTGATCCAGTTAGTTGAAATGAGAAGTTATCTCTATGATTCCTCCTCATTTCACTACAAAAACCTCAATAAAGTGGCAGCTGCTGGAGGGAGATGGACAGGGAGCTGGAAGTTGTGGGTGGAACTATACAAGTTTCAAATATTTCCACAAAAGCTTGATGAAGTAATTTTTCTATGTCTTCCCAGAAATGTCTATAAAAGTCTCCTGTGAGGCCGTCCGAGCCCGGTGCCTTATTAAGAGAGAGGCGGCCAATCACTCCATCCAGTTCAGCCATGGTTATTTGATTATCACATGTTTGTTTGAAATTATCCCCAACTTTGGGAATATATTCTTCTATATCCTTTAAAAATGTATGGCAGTCTTCCTCAGAGAATTTAGAACTGTAAAGCTGTTTATAGAATTTGAGTATTTCTAAGGAGATTGAATTTGGTTCTGTGATTTCTATATCATTTACTAATAAGGTATTAATGTTATTTTTCTTTTGTCTTCTTTTTTCAAGGCCGCAAAAGTATGCAGAGTTTTTTTCCCCCTCCTCTATCCATTTAGCTCTAGATCTAATAAAGGCTCCCTGTGCTCTTTGAATATACATTTCATCCAATTCAGGTTGAAGATTTAGTATTTTCTGTTTATCATCTTCCGTAGGGTTAAGTTTATTGCAGTAAACATTAAATTGTTTGATAATGTTTAGTTCCTTTTTCTCAAAATCTTTTTTACTTTTTTTACTGAATAAGATGGTAAATTGGCGTATTTTATATTTCAGAAATTCCCATTTTTTGACAGGTGTTGTTAGTTCTTCTGAATTTATAATTTCTGTAATTAGTGATTTAATTTTTTGACAGGTTCTCCTGTCGTTAGGCTTTACATATAAAAGGATAACACTGTGATCAGTGAGTGGAGCGGCAGAGATATCACAGCTGAGATTATCATTTAGGAGCTTGTTTGCAATTAACCAATTGTCAATTCTGGATTTATAATTGGAGTTAAACCATGAGAATTTAAGTATTCCTGGATTTAAATGTCTCCAAGCATCAGTTAATCCATGGTCATTACAGAAGTTAGTGAAAGTACTGTTTGGATGACTTGAAGAAAATCTAGTCGGACATTTATCAAGGAATTCATCATGGACTAAATTCAAATCACCTCCTATAATGACGTTCTCAGCTGAATATGTTGATTTAATATTATCTAATCGTAAGCCTATTTGTTCTAATAGGATTTTATTTTCAGTGATCCCGTTGTAGCCATAAATGTTTACTAAGATGAATTTGAAATCATCCATAGTTACTATAAGTATCAACCAATGACCATTAACATCTGCCACATGAGAGATAATCTGACCCTTAAAGTTTTTCAGTAGAATGGCGACCCCTGCTGATCTTGAAGTGCCATGGCTGAAATACATTTCATCTCCCCATTGTTTCGACCAGAAAGTGATATCTTCAACCTTGGAATGAGTCTCTTGTAGAAAAATAAAATTAACATTTTTCCCTTTGCAAAACAAAAAAAAGCTTTTACTTTTGGTTTTGTCTCTTAGACCCCTTGCATTAACAGACATCAGAGAAATGTCATTTTTTAACAAAAACATATAACAAACAACATACAAATAAGAACTGAGATGAATTAACGGAACTGAACTGATTTAACAAGAGTAGACGCAAGTTAACCTGAACCTGAATAGTAGCAAAACCCTGAGCATGTTAAGTGCTTATCCAAACTCACTTTTTTGTAGGATTAGAAATCCCACCTGTTACTTGATTATGGTGTGACTCTCTGTCCATTGATGAAGGCATGGGGGCCTCGGAACATCGTCTTAAGACCTGCCTGCCTTGCTTGCTCAATTTTTGGCCATACAGCTTTACGTGCCTCTCTGTCTTCTTTGGTGAGATCTTCTGCAAAGCGGATGTTGAGCTCCTTGCAGACGGTGTGATGTTTGGTGGTACGCCAAAGTTCATCCCTGAAGTGCCTTCCAGTGAACTGCATGATGATCTGGCGAGGACGGTCTGCGTTGTTTGGCCCCAGACGATGCACAGAGTCTATTATGAAATCCATTTTCTCCTTCCAATGTGGGGCGATTTTTCCGACGATATCCACCATCATTTGACGCGTGTTTTCTTCTTTTTGTTCTTTCAGCCCATTTACTCTTAGATTCCATCTCCTTTTATACCTTTCCAACTCTGCAGCTCTCTTTTCCAGCTCTGTGTTTTTCTCCTTGAGCAGTCTCACTTCTATTCCCAGCTCTTTGGTTTTTCCCTTGCATTCTTTGATTTCAGCCGAGTTAAACTCGACCGCTTTAGCAATGCTGGCCATGGTGAGTGTGTTTTCTTTTTGTTCTTTTTTGAAGTCCTCCATCATGCTTTGAAGTGTCCCAATTGCTGCTAGGATTGCAGCATTTGAATCATCTCCAGCATGGCCTTCTGCAGTCGTGTTTTCGACTCCTCTTTGTTTTTTCTGTGGAGCTGGTGGTTTAGAAGGTGATGTCAAAGAGTTTTTAGTGCCTTTGGCGTTTGTCTCCATGTTCTCTGGTCCGCAGTAGTCGTGTTGTAGGAGTGCACGTGCACGTGCATTAGTGTTAGTATTCGTTTTAGCCATATTCTTGCATTTTGTTAGGAATATGGGATTACTTACAGGACGGTGAGTGGCTGTAATTTGTCTTCGGTAATGTTTACTTTGAAAATAGATTTTTTTTTAATGAGTTTTCCGCTTTTTTAGGGCTTCGCTACTCGGAGCAGTTTACCGTGCGTCTGTTCCCTCCGCCATCAGCCGGAACCACCGAGACCTGTGTGTGTTGTCTGTCTTGTATTTTTAATCAGCAGACGAGTCGTTATCTTGGTCTGAAGACTTTATTTTAATAAACAGCCACGACATTCATTTGTCAGCAGCACCTCCCGCGTCCGACTGCCGCGGGGCTACTGCGCATGCTCCTGACTACTGTGGCATGCTGGGAAATGTGGTTTTCATGTCACATTCGTAACATCACCTCTTTCCCCCAATGAAATAAATCATATTTACCCCTTACAACAAAACAAGTGTGTTTTGACTAGCTTCTCCCAAAAATAGTGACTTTACTTATTAAACTCTATTTAACTTTTTTTAATATACTTGCTTCTGCCATAAGAAAATATTAAAGTGCAAACTTCAAGTATTCAAAACAACAACTTAGAATCGTGTCAACAATTTTCTTTTTTTCTTTTAAATAAACAAGATGGTGATTCAAAACAGATGTAGGAATAAAAATCCTGAAAGTCTCTCTTTTCTTTTCTCTGGTAAGTATTAAACTATAAACAGTCCATGTTGCTCCTTTTCAGCAACTTATAATACTAATGTAGCCCAGTTAAAATATAAGCGCTTTCTGTTGATTTGGGGTGGGGGTTTTTTTCTTTTAATTTTATTTTTATGTTTTGTTGTATTTCATTTTGTTCTGTTCTAATGTTTGTACCTATAAAATTGAAAAACCAATAAAAAGAGTATTAAAAAAAAAACTACAACTAGGTGCTCAGAATCTTAGAAATGTTGTGGACATTCTTATGTATGTAATTCCTATAATAGAGAATAAATTAAAACACAAAAAGGAATTAAATTACATTCATTTATTTGACATATTTTCAGTTTATTTACATATTGATTTCCTTCAAGTTAAACATTTACATTTTCTTTTAATTTGTCATTTCCACTCATGTTTCTCTGTTATTCGCTGACGGATCATACAGATGTGCGAGGCTAGCCAACTCAGTTAGGAGAGGAACAAGAATGCTTTCTTAAATGATTAGATTATAATAAGGGATAAACTAATGCTGGAGGAGCAGGATGGAGATGTGTGGCACTGGGGCACAAAAGATGCTGCTAGATGTCACGCTGTTTACCCTTTCACTTAGCTTTCTCAGTTCTTTGTAAAAACTTACTTTGAATGAAAAGTAATATGTACATAATAATCAAAGTTTAGTTTAGTTTAGTTTAGTTGCACATAAAACAGAACCTGTATAAACAGTAAAAACAATGGTCAAATGAAGCATTGTGCAGGAGAGGTGGAAGCCAAAAAGGCTTATGAAAATGCCTCCCCTTTATAAAACAAACATAACAATAACAGCAGTAACAGCACCAGTAGTAGTGTGGCACATAGGATATTTATATATATATAATTGCCTGCTCACTTAAATATGTTATTTTATATATAGCTCTTATATTGCATATTTACAGACACCCCCATTCAATTCTAAGCATTTCTTATTTTTTAGTATAAAAGGCACGAGCCCAGCTGGGGGTATAATGCCGCGTTCCATTTACCTCGGAAATCGGAACTGGGAACTGGGAATGGCAGCCATCTTGGAATGGTAACTCGGGGGTGGTGAAGCTTCTCCCACTTTCCCAGTATGAAATCCCACTTCGAGGGGCGTTCCAGTTGAAAATTCCGACTGCCAACTGGGAAATTTCGACTTCCGAGGACAAATGGAACGCGGCATTAAAGCTGTGGCTGCGCTGAATTCTTCAGTTGTCGTTAACACTGGGACCAGTAAAAGACACTGACGATCAGCCCACTCACATTTCCGTTTTTATTGATTCTTTCAGGTGGGTAAATGTTACATAAGCATTACTACAGTTGGTCAATATTATTAGCTTTTTATTTAGTGTACTGTCGCATTATAACGTGTATTTTGTCAGCGGTATTTGTGCTAGTTTGGTTTCCTAAACCGGGACGAGTCGGCAGCAGCTCGCCGGTTACGGTGAGTTGGTTGTGGTCAAATTAATTTACGACTGTCAATCGGAGTCGGATGTAACGTTTGTGTGACTGAAACTGATACAAATATATGAGTAGGATATAATTTTAGAGTGTTTTATGGTTATATTTTCTGTGTTTTATTGATTTTCTCCTAACGGTTATTAATGTTCCGCCAGCTGATTAGCAGCGCTGTAGCTTACCGTTGCCATGGCAACCAGGCAGCGCGCACGCTGTAACACGTCACATGTAAACAAGAGGATAAATGGGATAGATTATATTGTTGTGTGACTAAAGGCATAAGGGAATAATATAATTGTTTTATAGATAATAATAAGAATTGTAGATAAGGGCTTAAAGTATTCCGGCACCGTGCCGGTGTTCTGCCATTCCATGCTCCCTGCCAGAAAATGCTACTTTGTGGTTCTGCGCATGCGCACAGTCGATTTTCAGTGGGATTGCCACGCTAAATTGATAATATGGGATGTCGAGTATTTGATCCTTCAAAATACATTACCCATGACATGAATTGCATTACACTTTGTGAAAATTATACGGTAAAGAGAGAAAAAAAACAATTCTATCGCTTTATTTGATATTCATTCGGCTATTCACCTTTATTTAACCAGGCAGGTCATTAATAACACATTCTTATTTACAATGACAGCCTGGCAAGATACAAGGACCACTTGGGGGAAAAGGACGTGGTTTAGGGAGTAAAACACAATAAAATTGTAGCTCTACAAAGGTAGAAAACCATTAGGTAGCATTTTTTGGCAAAGCAGCAAAAAATGGCAGAACACCGGATCTCCGGCGTATGGAGTTTTTTTTTTTTGTTTTTTTCTCGGCGTGCGGAGTTTGACTGATTAAAAAAAAAATGAAAAGATGAATAACTTTAACGAGTTACATATAGAGATGTGTTGATAGGCTGTCAGTTTGAGTCAACTGAGTTCGTCTACCAATGGAATGAGAGGAAAGCAGCTCTGGCTCAACCAAACCAACAGCAGCCAATCAGAAGTGGAGCTGGGCGGGTCTTTGATCCAGCAGAGCAGAGCGCTGTTTCAACCTGCCGGAACACCAACACTTGTATCACCGACTTCAACATGGAGAACACATTCATGAAGCCTGTAGAGGAGGATTTGGACGATAAAAGACTGAAAATGAAGTGGCGCTGGGCATGGATGGAAGAAGTGGGTGGAGACGGCAGGTGTTTCGGTAGCTGGTGCCAGAAGAGAGCCAGGTGCTTTTGCAGCTCTGCTCTAAAAAGCTACCGTCCGCCAGTAAAAGCTGGACCTCGCCATACCGGTGTTCTGACCATTTCTGCTACCTGCCGAGAAATGATACTCTGTGGCTCTGCGCATGCGCACAGTCGATTTTCAGTTGGATTGCCACGATGGATAATATGGGATGTTGAGTATTTGATCCTTCAAAATATACTATCCGTGACATGAATTGCATTACACTTTGTGAACATTATAGGTCCTTGTCGCTTGCCACTCCGTCATTGTAAATAAGAATGTTCTTAATGACCTGCCTGGTTAAATAAAGGTGAATGACTGAATGAATATCAAATAAAGCGCTAGGATTGGGTTTTTCTTTCTCTTTATCGTATAATGTTCACAAAGTGTAATGCAATTTGTGTCATGGGTAGTGTATTTTTGATGTTATCAATTTTAAATCAATATTTCAGGGGTAGCATAATTTGATAGTCCAGTAACATCCTATCAAATAATGCTCCCGTCCTTTAATGCATTCAGGTAAGATACTAATCACCTCACTGCCATTGCAGGATGAATGTCAGCATACTTATACCTCAATGTATCCATTTTAAATCAATATACCTCAATGTATCCATTTTAAATCAATATACCTCAATTTATCCATTTTAAATCAATATTTCAGGGGTAGCATAATGTCATAGTTTTGATATTTATATTATTGTAAGGCTGGTGTAGAGTTAAGCCTTACTTGATTAAATTAATCCTTTTTCGGGTCGTGAGTAAGTGAAAAGGAACGGGGACAATCTAAAACATCACAACAGGTATGCTGACTAGTGTAACTATAGTCCCTGACTTACATCAGAATATACAAAATATATTTATAAAATAATGAACCATGAATTACCAAAATAAACTTAACAAAAATAAATCTCCTCTTACATTATTATTATTATTATTATTATTATTATTATTATTATTATTTTATATATGTTTTGATATTCTTTTCTATATGTTTTGATATTCTTACAGCCGAGGTTTGCAGACAGATCGGGATCCGAGCCAGGGTGATGGACCGGGATCAGAACCAGAACCAGATCCAGGACCGGGATCAGAACCAGAACCAGATCCAGGACCGGGATCAGAACCAGAACCAGGACTCGGAGATGGACCGGGATCCGAGCCAGGACTCCGGATCCAGCAGCAGGACTAAAGCGGCCGCTGCCGGTCTGCAGGTCAGAGTTCAGGTCCACGAACCCGCTCCTTCTCGGTCCGTCTGTCTCCTGCTGACCAACCAAACCAAAATGGTAAAGACGTGGCATGGAGAGCATTTGCATCAGTGCGATAGGAGTAAAACCATTAAAACACCATTCTAAAACAGTGACAGAGACGCCACCAGACTAGGTCTATTTAATAAAATGTGATGATCCACTGTCTCAAAAGCTGCGCTTACAGTATGTTTTTACACATTTGTTCCCAATCAGCAGAAGAAATATTACAAAGAAGTTCATTTTCCCATCTATTTTTAACATAAAGATCAATTTGCTTAGGTTGATGATCGATTTGTATTATCTTAACTATCTTACTTAAAAATGTTGTTTCAGCTCCACAGTCATATATTTTAAGCATATATTTTATCAAAGGGTTTATATCTTTAGTAGATTTCTTCTTTAAAACATAAAAAAGATAACTTCTCACTTGGAAAAATCGAAATAGGTGAGATTTAGGTAAACCATATTGTAAAGATAACTGTTCAAATGGTTTCATTTTTCCATCATCAAACATTTGTCCAAATATACACAAACCTTTTGAAGCCCACAAACTAAAAGTCTGATCGGTTTTGTTAGGAGGAAAGTCAGCTTCTTTTAAGAAAATTAAATCTTCATTTAGTTTAAGATTTTGACAGACCTGTAGCCACTACCCATTTATAGTCTAGATTCCCGATGTAGGATTTTTTTATATTTGGCAAAAGGGAGAACTGTATTCTCCACAATTTACTTCCATCTCTCTCCATCTTATATGTGGGCTTTCAAGGATCCATATTTTGATATTCTTTACTTGTACTGCTTGATAATAAGCTTGCAGGGTAGGTAGATCTAGGCCACCCCTTCCTTTTGGTAGTTTAAGATATTTCATTTTTAATTCTTGGTTTCCTACCATTCCAAATAAAATTCATTATAATAGAGTCCCACAATTTGAACGTGTTAGAGGCAATATGAGGCTGCTTTGGGGCCTCCGTCATATGTTCTTTGTCTTATGAAAGACAATGATTTCTCTACTTCCATATTCAAAATATCATTCATTACTGCTTTTGCCTCTTTAAGTTCCTTCAATACCGAGGTTTCCCCAGAGGTTTTGTGTTCTCTTTCTAATTCCTCAATTTTCCTTTCAAGTGATTTTCCTGCATTTACTTTTTGTTTTTTCCTAAAAGAGGCATAGGCAATTATTTCACCTCTTAAAACAACCTTGGCCCCTTCCCATAATATGAATGAGTTTACATCTTCTGTGTCATTAAACCTTATATATTCTTGTAACACTTCTCTTACTTTTAGTTTCAATTCCTCTTCTAAAATAAGAGAATTATTAAACCTCCAAATATGAACACCTTTCTCTATATTACTCTTTAATGTCATTTGTATAGGTGCACGATCGGATAACTGCATTTGGCCGATTTTGATGTTTTTAACTGATGATAGGTCTTTAGCAAACATAAAAAAATAATCAAGTCTAGAGTAAATTTTTGTAACTGAAGAATAATATGTGTAATCCCTTTGAGTCCGATTTAAGGCTCGCCACACATCCACTAATCCAATATCTTTAGAGAATTTTCTCATCAAAAGTGCATCCTTTTGGGCCTTGTGTTTTGTACTACTCTGTGAATCCATCTTCTCGTTCATCAATAAATTAAAATCTCCTCCTAACACAGTTATACCTTTACTTTGCACTGTAATTAAGTCAATAATCTTCTCAATTACACTTGGACCTTCCTCAGGAGGGTTGTGTAGTGTAATATATTCTCCATCAATCCTCCCCACTACAAAAACATATCTGCCCTCTTTGTCACACACTACATTTTCTACTTCAAAGGGATGTGGTTCTTGATCATAATTATAACACCTCTTCTAGATGAGTGATAAGATGAGTAAAAAACCTGGGCTTTAAACAGTTTGGCTAATTTCTCACGCTCTATTTTGGACAAACGTGTTTCCTGCATAAATACCATGTCTCCTCCTTGATATTTCATTTGCGCAAGCACTTTACTCCTTTTAATTGGTTTATTCAAACCATTAACATTAAATGAAATTATATTAAAATTCATACACTACCACTTAGTGTTTTCTGTTTTATAAATCTGCCATACTTATTCAACAATACATCCTGTAAACCTAATCCCATGTAGTCAATTTTAATATCCTCATTTGTAAGTAAAATATTCAATATATCCTCCAATTTCTTACAATAGCAAAAATTATATTCCAAATTAACAAAAGAAACAAGAAAACAACAGAACATGGCTTCCACTTGTGCTACCAAACACCTATGGTAGCTGTCCACAGCCTTCCATGCTTGTGACCATGCATGGATGCTTGGGTCTTTAACTAAGACCCAGAGCTGTAAGATTTTAAAAACAGCTCTATATAATATTTGCATCTAGTTTTCAAACGTTTTTATAATTTGGGGATCAGATCATTTATCAAGCTAACCACTTGGAAAATACTTCTGAAAAATCAACTTAGAGCAATAAACACCTATGAAAATTAAATCATTGGGGGAAGAAACCCCAGCAAGACTGGGTTCAAATAAATACAGCTTATAAACCTTATTTTATCTCCTCCAAAGTTTCAAAATAACTAGTCTAAATAATTCATAAACCCATGTTTTACGTGTTTGTCTTTTCCCCCTCTAAACGAAGATATGCAGCCTGTTGATCATTGATTGAATATGAGTGTGAGTGAGTGTATACTTAGGCGCGTATGTGTATACTGTACTTGCGCCGGTGTGTGTAAATGTGTGTGCGCGTTCGTTCGTGTGAGTGAATACCAGTCTGTCAAGTAGCAGCAGATCTGAATTTAGAGTCATTCCTTCCCAAAAAGAGCAACGATGTCCTTGATAGTCTGTCGTTTAAGTTCAGGCACGAACCTGGCGTCCCACAGAGTCCTGTCCGGCCCAGCCCATGCAGTTCTTTTCAGGCCAGTTCTGTTTCAGACACCTCGCAGTTAATCCCATGTCCGCGTAGGCCGTCTGCCGCTTCCCAGGCTGAGTGGAATATGACAGTTCCCGTCTCCAGGAACACTCTCAGTTTGTTTGGATAGAGTGACTGGAATCTGATATCCTTCTGGTTGAGTTGTTTCTTGATCTCAATGTATTCTCTCCTTTTATTCTGCAGAACGTTGGAGTGTTCGTGATCGAAAAAGATCCGCCTCCCATTAATCTCAATTTTCTTCTTTTTCCAAGCCCCATGAAGGACAATTTCTTTGACTTGAAAACTTGCAAATCTTACAGCAATTGATCTCGGGGAGTCTGTTAGATTTATTGGTTTCTTCTGCAGTGACCTGTGAGCTCTTTCTATCCCCAGGTTGTACTCCGGTGGCAGGTTTAAAAGCCCTTTAATAAACGGGTCAATAAACTTCAGCATATCTCCACTCTCAGCGTCCTCCACAACTCCAAAAATTCTCAGATTGTTGCGTCTCTCCCGGTTTTCCAGATCTTGGCACTTTTCCTGTAGAAATTGATTACTTTGCAAAAGAAAGGTTAGCAGCCTCTCTGAGACAGCACTGCAGTCCTCTCTAGTACTTATCCGGAGTTCTGCTTCTTCAAGTCTGTTGTCAAGTTTTTTAACTGTTTCATTCAGCGTGAACACTTTCTCTTCCAGTCGCTCAAATCCACTTCTCATCTCACCACGAAGAGTCTTCATTTCTGACTTCAAATCCGACCTGAAATCTGTTTTCAATTCAGCCAGCATTGTCTTCATTTCAGCGAGGGCCGCGTCTGGGTTCATTTGCTGCAGTTTTTTTCACTCCTGTTGTCTGGTACTTACTTGGCTCATATGGGTCGGCTTTTTATTTATTTATTTAACTTATCCGAACATATTAATTTCATAAGTACTTATCTGCAAAAAACGTCAAATTGTTTGTTTGTTTGATGGCGTGGAGAGCTCGACTAATCCGCCATGCCTTGCCACTTGACCCCGAAGCTCCACTGCACATTTATTTGATTTATGCAATGTTGAAAAAATTGGCAAAATAAATTAAAAATTGCGAAGAACCATTGTTCGGTATTATTACACAGACGATATCGTACTTTTCATCTGAACCTGAACTCTACCCCACACCTTCTTCAGCTTGTCATATCCTTGAGTGTGGTTTCTGGGTACACCTTCAATTGGCACCTTGCAAAGTTTTCCTTCATCAGTGGCAGCTCAGACACTTTGACAAATTTGAGAACTACCCTTTTAGTAGGGGGCTTTGACCTTTGTCAGTGGGCAAGCAATGATCCTGCTGTGATTAACATCTTACCATCTGAGGCAAGATCGGACAGTTGTGAGCTTTGGCTTTCTGAGGCTCAGGCTGATCCTCAGGAGCAAACACTGGGACTGCTGTGGAACTGCAAGACTGAACGTTACTACATGTAACAGTGCGTTACATGCAGTAACTCTGTTGTATGATCCATTAGGTTAGGTGATCCCCTTCTTACAGCTTGGAATTCTTTGGAAAAGGAGCTTTGTTATCTTCCTCAAATCACAATCCCACGCTGCTATACCTCCAAAGAGATGGACCGTGCTACCACCGTCCGAGGCACCCATATCTTTTTTGATGCGTCTGAACAAGCATATGGTGTTGTGTTGCATATGTCAGATCTAAGGATGTCAAAGGTCACATCAAGCTAAGTTTCGTTCTTGCTTGCTCACACGTTTCACCCAAGCAACAGCTACCAGTACCTAGACTGGATTTACGTGCTCCACTAACTGGTGCACGCCTCTGTGACCTCATCAGGACAGAATTCACTTTGCCAGTCTGAACTATTACACTTTGGACTGACTGAACCACTGTGCTCCACTGGTTCGTGCTGATGATGTTACAAGAGGGTTATCCCTGTCAGATATTTTCCTCCCAAACAGATGGATCAATGCCCCAGCATTTTTATGCAAACCTCCAGATACTTGGCCTAAACCTTGTATGTTGTATCTGTTGATGACCAAATTGATTTGAAACAATCTGTCTGTTACTGTGTTAACATTGCTGTTACTGTGCCAAATCCTGACGGCTTCAAAACTTACCAAGAATTACTGGATGCAACTGCCCAGTCTCTTTCCAGACAGACCACTGTAAATCCCTCTGCAGCTGAATTTCTGAATGCTCAACAAGAAATCCTCTAAAAAGGCACAAAACGATAGCTTTTGGGAGGACATAGCCTGTCTCAAATCACACAAATCACTTCCAACACACAGTCGCTTACTCTGTTTAGCCCAAACTTCTGTACTACATCCAATTGTACTGGATCCTACTCACAAGGTGACACAATTAATCAGTAAAGATTATAACGAGAACTTGTGTCAGGATGGTTTAGAAAGGATCTTTGCTGAAATAAGAAGAACATTTTGGATCTTGAGGGGCGCAAGGCCATACATAGACATAAGCAGAAGTGTGTTTCAAGTCAAAAAGGGAGAGCTGGTGCCTGAGGGTTCAGCCAATGGGTCAGCACCGCCCTTTCATTAGGTAAGAAAAAGATGACACGAGGAAAGAAGGGGGAAAAAAGCATCTCCCACACTATGTCCTGTCAGAGGACACAGTGTGATATTACAAAAAACACCTTAGCAAAAGAAATGTAATGCACTCAGATAACTTTATACCCAATAAAAAAACCTACATTGATCCGTACTCTGTTCATTAACAAATACAAGATTTCTCCACACTCGTGTTTTCAAATAACTGCCTGAAAGAAATTTCTTTCACATTCGCATAACTCCCAATGAATTTTTTTCATTGCATCGTTTATGTTCAGTCACCAAATGTTCATCTGTTAGCTATTTGGATCTTATAAGGACTTTAAACTTTCAATTTTATAAATGAATTTCATAATTTTAATGCTCAATAAATTTAATTTATTTGTGTTTTTAAATAAGCTAATTGAGCTGAAACAGTGAATGAAATCATATTTGACATATAAGACCAGAGGCCTTCATGCTGCTTGTCATGTATGTTCATTGAAAGTAGCAACAAATAAATTCAGGTTGCTGAAATGTTGTTTTGTCTCATGTCGCTTGTTTTGGGGCTCGTTTATAGTCCACATTTTTTCTTTTTATGACATCTCTATCTTGATGAGGACTTGTTTTTGACATCACATTTGTCAGGTAATAAAACTGAGTTTTCACATACAGTTCTGAAGTCAAAACTGTTTTTAAAGACAAAATTTCTAATGAAAGTTTGAGATCAGTCATCTCAAGTGGCTTCGGTAAACAGTTTTTGAATGTGTTCTAAGGGTTTTGGTTTCAGCAGCTTTCACCACTTACACCTTGGTTCTGACCTACCGAGATGTTTTATTTGAATGTTTTTGTCTGTAAAGAACTAGTTGTGACAGGACATGGTTAATATGACCCCTAGAAAATAAGAATTCATTGTTTCACTGCAAAGACCATGATAGAAAGCTATTAAATACAACTGAAAAAACCTTTGACAGGTCAACCGACAACAGATCTAAGTCTCTTTCTTTCTTTACAGAAACGTAAAGGCAAAGAGAGGCCCACAGGTTACCCCTGTGATCAGTGTGAGAAAGTCCTCGCCACTTCATCATCCTTGAAGGGACATAAGAAGATTCACACTGGAGAGAAGCCGTACCGATGTGATCAGTGTGGGTCAACTTTTGCCAGATCAGCTTATTTAAGAATTCACCAACGTATTCACAATGGAGAGAAGCCGTACAGATGTGATCAGTGTGGGGCAGCTTTTACTGAATCAGGTGCTTTAACGAAGCACCGACGCATTCACACTGGAGAGAAGCCGTACAGATGTGAGCAGTGTGGGGCAGCTTTTACTGAATCAGGTGCTTTAACCAAGCACCAGCGCATTCACACTAGAGAGAAGCCGTACAGATGTGAGCAGTGTGGGGCAGCTTTTACCACATCAAGTTATTTAACTACGCACCAGCGCATTCACACTGGAGAGAAGCCGTACAGATGTGAGCAGTGTGGGGCAGCTTTTACCACATCAAGTGCTTTAACTACGCACCAACGCATTCACACTGGAGAGAAGCCGTACAGATGTGAGCTGTGTGGGGCAGCTTTTACCACATCATGTGCTTTAACTACGCACCAACGCATTCACACTGGAAAGAAGCCATACAGATGTGAGCAGTGTGGGGCAGCTTTTACTCAATCGGGTCATTTAAAAAAACACCAACGTGTTCACACTGAATAAAATGTGTGTATCTGGAAATCTGGTATAATTGTAATAAGTTCAGTTTTATATATATATTTTTTTAAATAGTTCTGCTTCTGGTCGTAAATTAGTAACCTTTTTTGTAATGTTTTTATTGTACATTTTTCATTATTGTTCTGTTATTGTTCTGTTCTGAATAAAGTTATTTGTTTTTTGTTGGATTTCAGTTTCCTGCTCAGTAACACCATTGTAAACAAACAGGAAGTCAATGTCAGAATGTTAGAACAGTGTCCCACAGTAGTGCCTTGTTCATGTGATTTTATCACTATAGATGAATGATGGTTCTTGATTTAATTTTATCTGAGGGATGTAAGATAACAGTGCTTTACTAATGACACCCTCTGCTTCTGGGACCAGCTGGTCAACTCTAAAAGTGAGTGAATGCTGTCATAGACTTAAGGCTGAATTATGGTTCAGCGTTAAATCAACGCAGAGCCTACGCTGTAGGGTACGCGGCTACGCAGGAGGATCTCCGTAGCCTACGCCGTAGCCTGACGTGCACCTCCCAAAAAAATGTAACTACGCGCGAGGCGACGCAGACCCAACGCAGACCGAGAGGGCTGTGATTGGTTTGCTTGGTAGCAACGCATTTCCGGTTCGTGAAGCAGTCGTGAACTTTCAACGCTCTTTTCTTTGTGTGTGTGATTTTTTTTTTGGGGAGGTTGTTTTGTTTTTTTGCACAATAGTTGTCCTTATCTCTTTGATCAACTGTGAAAGGCTGGAAGCTAAACAAAGTATCAACTAGCGCTCTGGGGGGGTACTGCACCACGGCGAAATGGAGTGACGGAGAAGTCCGAGGGTTCACGACGGCAACGGCGTAGTCTCTACGTTGGTTTAACGCAGAACCTTAAATCAGGCTTAACAAAGATAATGACAATTTAAAAAATTTTTTTAAATCCTGTGAATAAAATGTGTGTCTGAAGGATAAGTTATATGTAGTGGAGCAGGAATTGGATCAGTGACTGTTCACAACAAAGACCCCAGCCCTAGTGGCCTAATGGTTAAGGCACTGGGGTCCGTTTCACAAAGCAGGTTCAACAAACTCCCAGTCTAATCCTGAACTCTTAGTTGATCTACTCTGAGATCGGAAACTCTGAGTTTTCGGTTCCAGAACAGCGGATTTGAGGTAATTTACTCAACTCTAAGTAGTTTCACCTTGAGTTACAAGCGTGCGCCACAACTATAAAAAGCCAGTATCTATAGAGCCCTGATACAAGGATTCACCATGGCAACCGGCGACAACAAAATATACACATACTTTTTCTTTTTTTTTAAACTTTATTTAACATTTCAATTTACAAAATCCCTTTGAGGAAAAATTTTAATTTTAATGCGCGCATACGGCGAATTTGAACAAGTTTTTTGAAAAAAAGAGTAACACCGCAGCACAGAATAATATAAAATTAATTTAACAGATCTTTACATCATTCACCTGCAATCCTGTGGAACTCCTCCTTGGTGGCTTGGACAGGTTGATCATAAACCTGTCCAAGCCACCCGTCCCTTGAAATACGGAATTGTTCCGTAATTGGGAATTAAAAGTTGCGTTACGCATTGCAGTGTTTCCCAACCCTGGTCCTCGAGGCCCACTGTCCTGCATGTTTTAGATGTTTCCCTGCTTCAACACACCGTGATACAAGTGGCTGTGTCATCAACAGAAGTGTCAAGACCTTGATGACAAGTTAATTAGGACCATTAATTAGAATCAGGTGTGATGATGAAGGGAAACATCTAAAACATGCAGGACATTGTTCCCCGAGGACCAGGGTTGGGAAACACTGCCGTATTGAACCAATACAGACACATATTATGCTCTTATTTATTTATGTAATAATATACAGGTGGAGGTCGGAAAATTTGAATATATTGCAAAACTTAATTCGTTCGTAGTAAATTCAACTTAAGGTGAAACAAATATTATTTCCCAGTACATGCAAAGTGAGATATTTCAAGCCTTTATTTGTTATAATTTTGATGATTATGGCTCACAGTTTATGAAAACCCCAAATAAAAAATCTAAAAAAATTAGAATATATTATGAAATCATTAAACAATTCAATCATTAAAATTATAAAAAATAAAGGATTAACATATATTGCTCTGCGAGTACTGAGACTATGTAATATACATGTATTACGTGGTCTGATAACCATCTCCCGACTAATATTTATTGAGCTGCGCATTAATGCTGCACCTTCATCAATTGGGTCTTCATCAAGGACATGCCATGTTCGTGACAATGGACTTCTAATATACTGACTCTGTTTTTAATGACAGACGGCAGAACTTCGCCAAAACTCGCCTGCTGACTGAATGAATGAGGAAATCAAATGTGCGTGTGGCTCTGAAAGAGGCGGAGACGCAGAGAAACTCCACGTTCATTCATATAAACCTGGTCCCGACCAGGTTAGGTTCAGAGACTCTGTTACTACGGTAACTGACCAGGTTAGGTTCAGAGAGTCTGTTACTACGGTAACTGAGCAGGTTAGGTTCAGAGAGTCTGTTACTACGGTAACTGACCAGGTTAGGTTCAGAGAGTCTGTTACTACGGTAACTGAGCAGGTTAGGTTCAGAGAGTCTGTTACTACGGTAACTGAGCAGGTTAGGTTCAGAGAGTCTGTTACTACGGTAACTGAGCAGGTTAGGTTCAGAGATTCTGTTACTACGGTAACTGACCAGGTTAGGTTCAGAGAGTCTGTTACTACGGTAACTGGCCGAGAGCTTAAGTTACCTCTCTTTGTGAAACAGGCTAGAGTTACCTCGCTTTCTCTGGTTTGAGTTACCTCCCTTTGTGAAACGGAAAACTCAGAGTTTCCCTCATTTCAGGGTTAACAGACTCCGAGTTTTCACTAAACCTGCTTTGTGAAACGGACCCCTGGGCTCTTCTGAAATCATCAACAATAACATCAATAACAGTCATCTCTTGTTTGCTGCTGTGGACCGGTTAACAAAAACTCCTGTGTCAGTAGCATCTAAACTCCAGTTCAGCAGTCAGTCCATCCATATCAAGTCCAGTAACATTAATGCCTCCAATTAAAACCAATTTGGACAAAATGACACAATTTCGGGCAGTCAACTACAAAAACCTGGAGGATATTATGGATCAGCCAGAAGCATCAGGGGTTTTGGTTCCCTTTGCTGTTGGGCTGTAATTCAGACCATTCACTCACCACCGGTAGATGATTGTTCTTTCCGGTATCATTGTTGCTGACTCAAGATGGCGCCGATGGTGATTGTGAGCAGATCTTGGCTGCCCCAACGCCACCAGATGACAACCCGGTATGTTCAGACACTAATAAGGAAATTGTTAGCCTCAAGGGAGACATCCGGATACTGTCTAACCAACTAAAATCCAAGACTGAACTGCTTAATTCACTTTTGGACGTGGCCCATCAGCAGTCCATGCATATCTGGCTCAAGAGGCTCAAGACCTTCCTTTTAGTTTAGCTTATAACATCATTCTTTTATTGTATTAGGGTGGTTTAGTTTTTTTTTGTTATCTAGTTATTTCTTATTATTTTAACTACTTATTTTTCAACCATTTTATTATGTACTTATTCTTTTGTATTAACTTTTTCTTTTAATTTTGTTCTTAGGTTTATTTCCATGTTGATTTTACTTTTTCATATGTTAACTCCAGTGTTTTCTCCTCGTGAGGATCTTCCACACCGGGTACTATGCCTACTTGGCCTGTGGGTTCTATCCACAGTGTGTTCATAGGTCTGCCTAACAAGTCTATCAGACGGCTACAGCTAATCCACAACGCTGCTGCCCGGGTTCTCACCACAACTAAGAAAGTGGACCACATCACTACGTGTCTGAGATCTTTACACTGGCTCCCCAGCACCTCAGAGAATAGACTTTAAAATACTTCTGTTAGTTTTTAAAAATACATCAGGGACTTGTTGCCATAGCAACCATCCAGACCTCTCAGGTCTTCTGGTTCAGGTCTGCTCTGTGTCCCCACAATCAGAACCAAACATGGAGGAGCAGCATTCAGCTTTTATGCTCCACATATCTGGAACTCTGAAACCCTCAGTTCCTTTAAATCAAGGTTTAAAACAAATTTGTTTACAGCTGAATTATTTAAAGGGGACCTATTATGAAAAACACGTTTTTTCTTGCTTTAACATTGTTGTGTTCATGCGATAAATAATTATCAGAATGATATGCCTGCACTGCAATTGCCTGGCGGTTATATTTTATGGCCGACAGAGGGCGCTGTTACACTGTGCAATGGATGAGAATTAGACATTTCATCGGGGAGGAAGAAGGAGGAGGATGCAGTTGAATTGATGTTGAATAAAGTCATTTGGGTTTGTCGCCTTCCTAAATGTCCTTTGTGTTTTGGCTACTTACTCCAGTTATTTCTTTAGAAATAAAAGTATTCCCTGAAGTTTTTTCAATGTGACGTTATCTGTTCCAGTCATATATTTAACAATCATTTAAGTGGATAATCAAACTGTCAAAAAAAAGAAACAATTGGAACTGTTTACAAACTAAATGACAAAAGTTCTCTCAATCTGTGTATCTTGTTTTTTCTGAGCAATAATTTAACAAGGAATGAAACAAAGCTTCAAAGTTGAAAAAGTAACGAGCCATATTTAATCATACAAAACATACTATGAGCAAATTGTAAAAATATATATACATTTATATACAAAATAAAAACCTTTTTTTTTTATTACCTAAATAAAATGTTCAAATCTTACAAAAACAAAGACATCAAAAAGGTTTTTTATATCACATTGTTATAATTGATGCCAACATTTCTCTTTTAAGACCTACATGTCTTAATAGCCAGGGTTCCCTTTAAAGCTGCATCCAGTGATTCAGCGAGCTGCTCTCTCAGTCGTCTCTACGTTTCCAGAGGACGGTCCAGTGCTTTAGGGGGGCGGTGTCTCGGGTTCAGGTGAGGTAAAGGCAGCGTTAACCGCTAGGATGAGCTGCTGTCAGCTGCAGCAGGAAACCCCCAACACTGGACAAGCCAACACTTCAGCTGCAGAGGAACTGGAGGAACCACGCAACACGGGGAGAACATGCAAACTCCACACAGAAACACCTGCCGGGCCTGGGAGTGGAACCGGGAACCTTTTTGCTGTCTGGGAGTTGAACCGGGAACCTTTTTGCTGTCTGGGAGTTGAACCGGGAACCTTTTTGCTGTCTGGGAGTTGAACCGGGAACCTTCTTGCTGTCTGGGAGTTGAACCGGGAACCTTCTTGCTGTCTGGGAGTTGAACCGGGAACCTTCTTGTCAGGGGCGAAAATCCCGTTTCATAGTTGGGGGGGACAATAAACAGTAACATTTTAGAGAATAAATCCAGTGGGGGACAAGGAATAAAAGTTTTAGCCTTCCTTTAATACAGCATTTTGACATTTTCATCTCTATCTCGCAAAAAGGCAGAAGAGCTTTCTTAGAGCAATACAAAACAATGGTATTAGGTGGAAGGTGCAATAATACAGCACATCTGACATTATACACTGCAAAAACCCAACATCTTAACTAGAATATTTGTCTTATTTCTAGTTAAAATGTCTCATTTTTAGTTAAAATAAATCTCATTACACTTAAAACAAGACTCATCACTGGAAAAAACAACAATTTTCACCTGTTTCAATTACATTTTCACTTGAAATAAGTAGGAAAATCTGCCAGTGGAACAAGATTTTTTTGCTTGTAATGAGAAGATAAATCTTGTTCCACTGGCAGATTTTCCTACTTATTTCAAGTGAAAATGTAATTGAAACAGGTGAAAATTGTTGTTTTTTTTCCAGTGATGAGTCTTGTTTTGAGTGTAATGAGATTTTACTGTTTATTATTATTTTCGGTTTCGGTTTCGGCCACAAATTTTCATTTTGGTGCATCACTACTAAATACTACTGCATTGTTCCAAAATTATTAATTCTGTCTCAAATTATTCTAGGGGGGGACAGCTTTACTAATGGGGGGGACTTGTCCCCCTTGTCCCCCCCGGGATTTTCGCCCCTGCTTCTTGCTGTCTGGGAGTTGAACCGGGAACCTCCTTGCTGTCTGGGAGTGGAACCGGGAACCTTCTTGCTGTCTGGGAGTTGAACCGGGAACCTTCTTGCTGTCTGGGAGTTGAACCGGGAACCTCCTTGCTGTGAGGCAGCAGTGCTCACCACCAAGCCACCGCGCTGCCCAGAGTTAATACAATTGTGGATAAATAAGATAAATCTATTGAATGTTTCTACAAAGCAACTTCTTGTGTCTCTTTCATTTGCAGAGTCACCACAGCGGCTCACTGCTTTCTGTACGTTGTTTGGTGTCGTTTTGTGTTTGTTATTTGTGTTTTACACCAAATCTCCTCCTGACACATCTACATATTTCTATTTTTCGTGGCTTGCAACACTTTCCCCCACATTCACACCATTAGCTTTCATACCTGTCAAGTTTTGGATTGAAAAATGAGGGAAATGTTCCAGCGTCCCACCAGCCCAACCCAGGTCCCGTATTACATTTTAAGACGGGTTTACAAGAAATATATAAGCACCTGTCAACCTCTTCCAAACTACAACTAGGTATTATAAGTATCTCCAAATCCGTCACTTTATAGGTTCTCTCCTGAAGTCAGGCGGGATTCTCATGGGACTGTCAGGGCTGGAAAACACTAGAGTTCTGGCAAAATGTCCTAAAGGACTGATTTCCAAGATGTACACTTCTCTGCTTTCCTCTGACTCTGACGGTTCTAACTCTTTGAAGCTGTTGTGGGAGCGTGATCTGGAGGTGACGTTTCATCCTGGAGACTGGGACCAGATCTGCAGCGGGACTTTTCCTAAATCTACCTCAATCTCTATACATGAACACAACTTTACATTTTTTCACAGGACTTATTACACTCCTGTTCGCCTCCACAAAATGTTCCCTGACACTTCCAACCTCTGTTCTAAATGTAAGACACACAAAGGTACATTTATCCATTTGTTTTGGTCATGTGAGCACATCCAGATTTTCTGGAAGGGGGTTCACTCTGTAATCCAGGAGGTCGTTGGTAAACGGCTCTCGCTGACTCCTTCTTTCTTTTTACTTAACCATGTTGCTCCAGACAATGTTTTGGACACGGACACCAAATCTCTGCTGATAATTCTTTTGTTCCTGGCTAAAAAATGTATGTTGCTGCGGTGGTCCACTCCCCAGGTCCCTACAGTCCACATGTGGATGTCACACATTTCTGCTCTTATTCCTCTCCAGAAGTTGATCCATGACCTTAATCACAAATGGGACAAGTTTTGGAGGATGTGGGAATCATTGCACTCCTTCTTACAGAAGCCTTAACTCAGCTTGTGCCCCTGAAGGATGAGGACTGCCTATTCTTTCTTTCACTTATCCCATGTATGTGCTCTTCATTTACCTGTCTCTTCATTTTCCTATTTTACTTGTTCATTTTATGCATATGTACTGCGCAGCGCTTTCTGTTGATTTGGGGTGGGGTTTTTTTTCTTTTAATTTTATTTTTATGTTTTGTTGTATTTCATTTTGTTCTGTTCTAATGTTTGTACCTATAAAATTGAAAAACCAATAAAAAGAGTATTAAAAAAAAAAACTACAACTAGGTGCTCAGAATCTTAGAAATGTTGTGGACATTCTTATGTATGTAATTCCTATAATAGAGAATAAATTAAAACACAAAAAGGAATTAAATTACATTCATTTATTTGACATATTTTCAGTTTATTTACATATTGATTTTCCTTCAAGTTAAACATTTACATTTTCTTTTAATTTGTCATTTCCACTCATGTTTCTCTGTTATTCGTTATTTTATATATAGCTCTTATATTGCATATTTACAGACACCCCCATTCAATTCTAAGCATTTCTTATTTTGTTTGAGTATAAAAGGCACGAGCCCAGCTGGGGGTATAATGCCGCGTTCCATTTACCTCGGAAATCGGAACTGGGAACTGGGAATGGCAGCCATCTTGGAATGGTAGCTCGGGGGTGATGAAGCTTCTCCCACTTTCCCAGTAGGAAATCCCACTTCGAGGGGCGTTCCAGTTGAAAATTCCGACTGCCAACTGGTAAATTCCGACTTCCGAGGACAAATGGAACGCAGCATTAAAGCTGTGGCTGCGCTGAATTCTTCAGTTGTCGTTAACACTGGGACCAGTAAAAGACACTGACGATCAGCCGACTCACATTTCCGTTTTTATTGATTCTTTCAGGTGGGTAAATGTTACATAAGCATTACTACAGTTTGTCAATATTGTTAACTTTAGTGTACTGTCGCATTATAACGTGCTTTTGTCCGCGGTATTTGTGCTAGTTTGGTTTCCTAAACCGGGACGAGTCGGCAGCAGCTCGCCGGTTACGGTGAGTTGGTTCTGGTCAAATGAATGTTAACTGTCAATCGGAGTCGGATGTAACGTTTGTGTGACTCAACTGATACATATATATGAGTAGGATATCATTTTAGAGTGTTTTATGGTTATATTTTCTGTGTTTTATTGATTTTCTCCTAACGGTTATTAATTCTCCGCCAGCTGATTAGCAGCGCTGTAGTTTACCGTTGCCATGGCAACCAGGCAGCGCGCACGCTGTAACACGTCACATGTAAACAAGAGGATAAATGGGAGAGATTATATTATTGATGTAATTGTTGTGTGACTAAAGGCATAAGGGAATAATATAATTGTTTTATAGATAATAATAAGAATTGTAGATAAGGGCTTAAAGTATTCCGGCACCGTGCCGGTGTTCTGCCATTCCATGCTCCCTGCCAGAAAATGCTACTTTGTGGTTCTGCGCATGCGCACAGACGATTTTCAGTGGGATTGCCACGCTAAATTGATAATATGGGATGTCGAGTATTTGATCCTTCAAAATACATTACCCATGACATGAATTGCATTACACTTTGTGAACATTATAGGTCCTTGTCTCTTGCCAGTCCGTCATTGTAAATAAGAATGTGTTCTTAATGACCTGCCTGGTTAAATAAAGGCGAATGACTGAATGAATATCAAATAAAGCGCTAGGATTGGGTTTTTCTTTCTCTTTATCGTATAATGTTCTCAAAGTGTAATGCAATTCATGTCATGGCTAATATATTTTTGATATTATCAATTTTAAATCAATATTTCAGGGGTAGCATAATTTGATAGTCCAGTAACGTCCTATCAAATAATGCTCCCGTCCTTTAATGCATCCAGGTAAGATACTAATCACCTCACTGCCATTGCAGGATGAATGTCAGCATACTTATACCTCAATGTATCCATTTTAAATCAATATACCTCAATTTATCCATTTTAAATCAATATTTCAGGGGTAGCATAATGTCATAGTTTTGACATTTTATATTATTGTAAGGCTGGTGTAGAGTTAAGCCTTACTTGATTAAATTAATCCTTTTTGGGGTCGTGAGTAAGTGAAAAAGAACGGGGACAATCTAAAACATCACAACAGGTATGCTGACTAGTGTAACTATAGTCCCTGATTTACATCAGAATATACAAAATATATTTATAAAATAATGAACCATGAATTACCAAAATAAACTTAACAAAAATAAATCTCCTCTTACATTATTATTACTATTATTATTATTATTACTATTATTATTATTATTATTACTATTATTATTATTATTATTATTATTATTATTATTATTATTATTATTATTATTATTATTATTATTATTATTATTATTATTATTATTTTATATATGTTTTGATATTCTTACAGCCGAGGTTTGCAGACAGATCGGGATCCGAGCCAGGGTGATGGACCGGGATGAGAACCAGAACCAGATCCAGGACCGGGATCAGAACCAGAACCAGAACCAGATCCAGGACCAGGATCAGAACCAGAACCAGATCCAGGACCGGGATCAGAACCAGAACCAGGACTCGGAGATGGACCGGGATCCGAGCCAGGACTCCGGATCCAGCAGCAGGACTAAAGCGGCTGCTGCCGGTCTGCAGGTCAGAGTTCAGGTCCACGAACCCGCTCCTTCTCGGTCCGTCTGTCTCCTGCTGACCAACCAAACCAAAATGGTAAAGACGTGGCATGGAGAGCATTTGCATCAGTGCGATAGGAGTAAAACCATTAAAACACCATTCTAAAACAGTGACAGAGACGCCACCAGACTAGGTCTATTTAATAAAATGTGATGATCTACTGTCTCAAAAGCTGCACTTACAGTATGTTTTTACACATTTGTTCCCAATCAGCAGAAGAAATATTACAAAGAAGTTCATTTTCCCATCTATTTTTAACATAAAGATCAATTTGCTTAGGTTGATGGTCGATTTGTATTATCTTAACTATCTTACTTAAAAATGTTTCAGCTCCACAGTCATATATTTTAAGCATATATTTTATCAAAGGGTTTATATCTTTAGTAGATTTCTTCTTTAAAACATAAAAAAGATAACTTCTCACTTGGAAAAATCGAAATAGGTGAGATTTAGGTAAACCATATTGTAAAGATAACTGTTCAAATGGTTTCATTTTTCCATCATCAAACATTTGTCCAAATATACACAAACCTTTTGAAGCCCACAAACTAAAAGTCTGATCTGTTTTGTTAGGAGGAAAGTCAGCTTCTTTTAAGAAAATTAAATCTTCATTTAGTTTAAGATTCTGACAGACCTGTAGCCACTACCCATTTATAGTCTAGATTCCCGATGTAGGATTTTTTTATATTTGGCAAAAGGGAGAACTGTATTCTCCACAATTTACTTCCATCTCTCTCCATCTTATATGTGGGCTTTCAAGGATCCATATTTTGATATTCTTTACTTGTACTGCTTGATAATAAGCTTGCAGGGTAGGTAGATCTATAGGCCACCCCTTCCTTTTGGTAGTTTAAGATATTTCATTTTAATTCTTGGTTTCCTACCATTCCAAATAAAATTCATTATAATAGAGTCCCACAATTTGAACGTGTTAGAGGCAATATGAGGCTGCTTTGGGGCCTCCGTCATATGTTCTTTGTCTTATGAAAGACAATGATTTCTCTACTTCCATATTCAAAATATCATTCATTACTGCTTTTGCCTCTTTAAGTTCCTTCAATACCGAGGTTTCCCCAGAGGTTTTGTGTTCTCTTTCTAATTCCTCAATTTTCCTTTCAAGTGATTTTCTTGCATTTACTTTTTGTTTTTTCCTAAAAGAGGCATAGGCAATTATTTCACCTCTTAAAACAACCTTGGCCCCTTCCCATAATATGAATGAGTTTACATCTTCTGTGTCATTAAACCTTATATATTCTTGTAACACTTCTCTTACTTTTAGTTTCAATTCCTCTTCTAATATAAGAGAATTATTAAACCTCCAAATATGAACACCTTTCTCTATATTACTCTTTAATGTCATTTGTATAGGTGCACGATCGGATAACTGCATTTGGCCGATTTTGATGTTTTTAACTGATGATAGGTCTTTAGCAAACATAAAAAAATAATCAAGTCTAGAGTAAATTTTTGTAACTGAAGAATAATATGTGTAATCCCTTTGAGTCCGATTTAAGGCCCGCCACACATCCACTAATCCAATATCTTTAGAGAATTTTCTCATCAAAAGTGCATCCTTTTGGGCCTTGTGTTTTGTACTACTCTGTGAATCCATCTTCTCGTTCATCAATAAATTAAAATCTCCTCCTAACACAGTTATACCTTTACTTTGCACTGTAATTAAATCAATAATCTTCTCAATTACACTTGGACCTTCCTCAGGAGGGTTGTATATGTTAAGTAGTGTAATATATTCTCCATCAATCCTCCCCACTACAAAAACATATCTGCCCTCTTTGTCACACACTACATTTTCTACTTCAAAGGGATGTGGTTCTTGATCATAATTATAACACCTCTTCTAGATGAGTGATAAGATGGGTAAAAAACCTGGGCTTTAAACAGTTTGGCTAATTTCTCACGCTCTATTTTGGACAAACGTGTTTCCTGCATAAATACCATGTCTCCTCCTTGATATTTCATTTGCGCAAGCACTTTACTCCTTTTAATTGGTTTATTCAAACCATTAACATTAAATGAAATTATATTAAAATTCATACACTACCACTTAGTGTTTTCTGTTTTATAAATCTGCCATACTTATTCAACAATACATCCTGTAAACCTAATCCCATGTAGTCAATTTTAATATCCTCATTTGTAAGTAAAATATTCAATATATCCTCCAATTTCTTACAATAGCAAAAATTATATTCCAAATTAACAAAAGAAACAAGAAAACAACAGAACATGGCTTCCACTTGTGCTACCAAACACCTATGGTAGCTGTCCACAGCCTTCCATGCTTGTGACCATGCATGGATGCTTGGGTCTTTAACTAAGACCCAGAGCTGTAAGATTTTAAAAACAGCTCTATATAATATTTGCATCTAGTTTTCAAACGTTTTTATAATTTGGGGATCAGATCATTTATCAAGCTAACCACTTGGAAAATACTTCTGAAAAATCAACTTAGAGCAATAAACACCTATGAAAATTAAATCATTGGGGGAAGAAACCCCAGCAAGACTGGGTTCAAATAAATACAGCTTATAAACCTTATTTTATCTCCTCCAAAGTTTCAAAATAACTAGTCTAAATAATTCATAAACCCATGTTTTACGTGTTTGTCTTTTCCCCCTCTAAACGAAGATATGCAGCCTGTTGATCATTGATTGAATATGAGTGTGAGTGAGTGTATACTTAGGCGCGTATGTGTATACTGTACTTGCGCCGGTGTGTGTAAATGTGTGTGCGCGTTCGTGTGTGTGTGTGTGTGTGTGTGAGTGAATACCAGTCTGTCAAGTAGCAGCAGATCTCAATTTAGAGTCATTCCTTCCCAAAAAGAGCAACGATGTCCTTGATAGTCTGTCGTTTAAGTTCAGGCACGAACCTGGCGTCCCACAGAGTCCTGTCCGGCCCAGCCCATGCAGTTCTTTTCAGGCCAGTTCTGTTTCAGACACCTCGCAGTTAATCCCATGTCCGCGCAGGCCGTCTGCCGCTTCCCAGGCTGAGTGGAATATGACAGTTCCCGTCTCCAGGAACACTCTCAGTTTGTTTGGATAGAGTGACTGGAATCTGATATCCTTCTGGTTGAGTTGTTTCTTGATCTCAATGTATTCTCTCCTTTTATTCTGCAGAACGTTGGAATGGTCGTGATCGAAAAAGATCCGCCTCCCATTAATCTCAATTTTCTTCTTTTTCCAAGCCCCATGAAGGACAATTTCTTTGACTTGAAAACTTGCAAATCTTACAGCAAATGATCTCGGGGAGTCTGTTAGATTTATTGGTTTCTTCTGCAGTGACCTGTGAGCTCTTTCTATCCCCAGGTTGTACTCCGGTGGCAGGTTTAAAAGCCCTTTAATAAACGGGTCAATAAACTTCAGCATATCTCCACTCTCAGCGTCCTCCACAACTCCAAAAATTCTCAGATTGTTGCGTCTCTCCCGGTTTTCCAGATCTTGGCACTTTTCCTGTAGAAATTGATTACTTTGCAAAAGAAAGGTTAGCAGCCTCTCTGAGACAGCACTGCAGTCCTCTCTAGTACTTATCCGGAGTTCTGCTTCTTCAAGTCTGTTGTCAAGTTTTTTAACTGTTTCATTCAGCGTGAACACTTTCTCTTCCAGTCGCTCAAATCCACTTCTCATCTCACCACGAAGAGTCTTCATTTCTGACTTCAAATCCGACCTGAAATCTGTTTTCAATTCAGCCAGCATTGTCTTCATTTCAGCGAGGGCCGCGTCTGGGTTCATTTGCTGCAGTTTTTTTCACTCCTGTTGTCTGGTACTTACTTGGCTCATATGGGTCGGCTTTTTATTTATTTATTTAACTTATCCGAACATATTAATTTCATAAGTACTTATCTGCAAAAAACGTCAAATTGTTTGTTTGTTTGATGGCGTGGAGAGCTCGACTAATCCGCCATGCCTTGCCACTTGACCCCGAAGCTCCACTGCACATTTATTTGATTTATGCAATGTTGAAAAAATTGGCAAAATAAATTAAAAATTGCGAAGAACCATTGTTCGGTATTATTACACAGACGATATCGTACTTTTCATCTGAACCTGAACTCTACCCCACACCTTCTTCAGCTTGTCATATCCTTGAGTGTGGTTTCTGGGTACACCTTCAATTGGCACCTTGCAAAGTTTTCCTTCATCAGTGGCAGCTCAGACACTTTGACAAATTTGAGAACTACCCTTTTAGTAGGGGGCTTTGACCTTTGTCAGTGGGCAAGCAATGATCCTGCTGTGATTAACGTCTTACCATCTGAGGCAAGATCGGACAGTTGTGAGCTTTGGCTTTCTGAGGCTCAGGCTGATCCTCAGGAGCAAACACTGGGACTGCTGTGGAACTGCAAGACTGAACGTTACTACATGTAACAGTGCGTTACATGCAGTAACTCTGTTGTATGATCCATTAGGTTAGGTGATCCCCTTCTTACAGCTTGGAATTCTTTGGAAAAGGAGCTTTGTTATCTTCCTCAAATCACAATCCCACGCTGCTATACCTCCAAAGAGATGGACCGTCCTACCACCGTCCGAGGCACCCATATCTTTTTTGATGCGTCTGAACAAGCATATGGTGTTGTGTTGCATATGTCAGATCTAAGGATGTCAAAGGTCACATCAAGCTAAGTTTCGTTCTTGCTTGCTCACACGTTTCACCCAAGCAACAGCTACCAGTACCTAGACTGGATTTACGTGCTCCACTAACTGGTGCACGCCTCTGTGACCTCATCAGGACAGAATTCACTTTGCCAGTCTGAACTATTACACTTTGGACTGACTGAACCACTGTGCTCCACTGGTTCGTGCTGATGATGTTACAAGAGGGTTATCCCTGTCAGATATTTTCCTTCCAAACAGATGGATCAATGCCCCAGCATTTTTATGCAAACCTCCAGATACTTGGCCTAAACCTTGTATGTTGTATCTGTTGATGACCAAATTGATTTGAAACAATCTGTCTGTTACTGTGTTAACGTTGCTGTTACTGTGCCAAATCCTGACGGCTTCAAAACTTACCAAGAATTACTGGATGCCACTGCCCAGTCTCTTTCCAGACAGACCACTGTAAATCCCTCTGCAGCTGAATTTCTGAATGCTCAACAAGAAATCCTCTAAAAAGGCACAAAACGATAGCTTTTGGGAGGACATAGCCTGTCTCAAATCACACAAATCACTTCCAACACACAGTCGCTTACTCTGTTTAGCCCAAACTTCTGTACTACATCCAATTGTACTGGATCCTACTCACAAGGTGACACAATTAATCAGTAAAGATTATAACGAGAACTTGTGTCAGGATGGTTTAGAAAGGATCTTTGCTGAAATAAGAAGAACATTTTGGATCTTGAGGGGCGCAAGGCCGTACATAGACATAAGCAGAAGTGTGTTTCAAGTCAAAAAGGGAGAGTTGGTGCCTGAGGGTTCAGCCAATGGGTCAGCACCGCCCTTTCATTAGGTAAGAAAAAGAAGACACGAGGAAAGAAGGGGGAAAAAAGCATCTCCAACACTATGTCCTGTCAGAGGACACAGTGTGATATTACAAAAAACACCTTAGCAAAAGAAATGTAATGCACTCAGATAACTTTATACCCAATAAAAAAACCTACATTGATCCGTACTCATTAACAAATACAAGATTTCTCCACACTAGTGTTTTCAAATAACTGCCTGAAAGAAATTTCTTTCACATTCGCATAACTCCCAATGAATTTTTTTCATTGCATCGTTTATGTTCAGTCACCAAATGTTCATCTGTGAGCTATTTGGATCTTATAAGGACTTTAAACTTTCAATTTTATAAATGAATTTCATAATTTTAATGCTCAATAAATTTAATTTATTTGTGTTTTTAAATAAGCTAATTGAGCTGAAACAGTGAATGAAATCATATTTGACATATAAGACCAGAGGCCTTCACGCTGCTTGTCATGTATGTTCATTGAAAGTAGCAACAAATAAATTCAGGTTGCTGAAATGTTGTTTTGTCTCATGTCGCTTGTTTTGGGGCTCGTTTATAGCCCACATTTTTTCTTTTTATGACATCTCTATCTTGATGAGGACTTATTTTTGACATCACATTTGTCAGGTAATAAAACTGAGTTTTCACATACAGTTCTGAAGTCAAAACTGTTTTTAAAGACAAAATTTCTAATGAAAGTTTGAGATCAGTCATCTCAAGTGGCTTCGGTAAACAGTTTTTGAATGTGTTCTAAGGGTTTTGGTTTCAGCAGCTTTCACCACTTACACCTTGGTTCTGACCTACCGAGATGTTTTATTTGAATGTTTTTGTCTGTAAAGAACTAGTTGTGACAGGACATGGTTAATATGACCCCTAGAAAATAAGAATTCATTGTTTCACTGCAAAGACCATGATAGAAAGCTATTAAATACAACTGAAAAAACCTTTGACAGGTCAACCGACAACAGATCTAAGTCTCTTTCTTTCTTTACAGAAACGTAAAGGCAAAGAGAGGCCCACAGGTTACCCCTGTGATCAGTGTGAGAAAGTCCTCGCCACTTCATCATCCTTGAAGAGACATAAGAAGATTCACACTGGAGAGAAGCCGTACCGATGTGATCAGTGTGGGTCAACTTTTACTGAATCAGGTGCTTTAACGAAGCACCGACGCATTCACACTGGAGAGAAGCCGTACAGATGTGAGCAGTGTGGGGCAGCTTTTACTGAATCAGGTGCTTTAACCAAGCACCAGCGCATTCACACTAGAGAGAAGCCGTACAGATGTGAGCAGTGTGGGGCAGCTTTTACCACATCAAGTTATTTAACTACGCACCAGCGCATTCACACTGGAGAGAAGCCGTACAGATGTGAGCAGTGTGGGGCAGCTTTTACCACATCAAGTGCTTTAACTACGCACCAACGCATTCACACTGGAGAGAAGCCGTACAGATGTGAGCTGTGTGGGGCAGCTTTTACCACATCATGTGCTTTAACTACGCACCAACTCATTCACACTGGAAAGAAGCCATACAGATGTGAGCAGTGTGGGGCAGCTTTTACTCAATCAGGTGCCTTAACGGGGCACCGACGCATTCACACTGGAGAGAAGCCATACAGATGTGGGCAGTGTGGGGCAGCTTTTACTCAATCAGGTGCTTTAACGAAGCACCGACGCATTCACACTGGAGAGAAGCCGTACAGATGTGAGCAGTGTGGGGCAGCTTTTACTGAATCAGGTGCTTTAACGAGGCACCAACGCATTCACACTGGAGAGAAGCCATACAGATGTGAGCAGTGTGGGGCAGCTTTTACTCAATCGGGTCATTTAAAAAAACACCAACGTGTTCACACTGAATAAAATGTGTGTATCTGGAAATCTGGTATAATTGTAATAAGTTCAGTTTTATATATATATTTTTTTAAAAAGTTCTGCTTCTGGTCGTAAATTAGTAACCTTTTTTGTAATGTTTTTATTGTACATTTTTCATTATTGTTCTGTTATTGTTCTGTTCTGAATAAAGTTATTTGTTTTTTGTTGGATTTCAGTTTCCTGCTCAGTAACACCATTGTAAACAAACAGGAAGTCAATGTCAGAATGTTAGAACAGTGTCCCACAGTAGTGCCTTGTTCATGTGATTTTATCACTATAGATGAATGATGGTTCTTGATTTAATTTTATCTGAGGGATGTAAGATAACAGTGCTTTACTAATGACACCCTCTGCTTCTGGGACCAGCTGGTCAACTCTAAAAGTGAGTGAATGCTGTCATAGTCTTAAGGCTGAATTATGGTTCCGCGTTAAATCAACGCAGAGCCTACGCTGTAGGGTACGCGGCTACGCAGGAGGATCTCCGTAGCCTACGCCGTAGCCTGACGTGCACCTCCCAAAAAAATGTAACTACGCGCGAGGCGACGCAGACCCAACGCAGACCGAGAGGGCTGTGATTGGTTTGCTTGGTAGCAACGCATTTCCGGTTCGTGAAGCAGTCGTGAACTTTCAACGCTCTTTTCTTTGTGTGTGTGATTTTTTTTTTGGGGAGGTTGTTTTGTTTTTTTGCACAATAGTTGTCCTTATCTCTTTGATCCACTGTG
This sequence comes from Cololabis saira, assembly GCF_033807715.1. Classification (NCBI taxonomy): domain Eukaryota; kingdom Metazoa; phylum Chordata; class Actinopteri; order Beloniformes; family Belonidae; genus Cololabis; species Cololabis saira. Next base: position 2,506,974 of record NC_084587.1, on the reverse strand, counting down.
AAAGGCTGGAAGCTAAACAAAGTATCAACTAGCGCTCTGGGGGGGTACTGCACCACGGCGAAATGGAGTGACGGAGAAGTCCGAGGGTTCACGACGGCAACGGCGTAGTCTCTACGTTGGTTTAACGCAGAACCTTAAATCAGGCTTAACAAAGATAATGACAATTTAAACATTTTTTTTAAATCCTGTGAATAAAATGTGTGTATGAAGGATAAGTTATATGTAGTGGAGCAGGAATTGGATCAGTGACTGTTCACAACAAAGACCCCAGCCCTAGTGGCCTAATGGTTAAGGCACTGGGGTCCGTTTCACAAAGCAGGTTCAACAAACTCCCAGTCTAATCCTGAACTCTTAGGGTGCTTTCACACCTGTGGCCCGTTTGTTTTGTTCCGATTCAGGGGCTGAACCGATACAGTTGTTCCGTTTCTCGTTCGTGGGGTTTGTGTTCACAAGGCAAACGTCTGTACCGTTTCAAAGCTGTTAACAAATTCCATGCGCTAACCAGCTGCTCTCTGATTGGTCAAATGAACCCGGAAGGAGTTTCCTCTTCCGCACCCCGGGATAAACAACACGCCCCTTTCAGCGCAGCGCAGACTGCAGCCGTTGGCTTTGGCTGATTTATGGTTCCGCGTTACACCAACGCAGAGCCTACGGCATAGAGTACGGCGTTGACTCTGCGTCGATTTAACGCAGAACCATAAATCAGGCTTTACCCATTCATTTATGTGCGCTCGGCGCAGAGCGGAGCCCGGCAGGGGACGAGAGGCCGCCTGCTGCAGCCGGGTTTGCGCTGCGCAAACCCGGCCCGAATTGAACATTGTTTAATTTCAAACAATGTTTAATTTGTGCCGTGCTGGGAAGTGGGAAGACATCTCGCACGTCCAATAGGAGAGGAGTTGGTGGAGACTGCACCGACTCTTCTCCTTGCGCCGCGGTCGCACATACACAATGAATGGAGTTGTATCGGTTGCTGTGTGGATCACGTTCTCACTCCAAATTAAAAAAATGAACCGTTTCAGGTCTCGATTGGAATCGGGCCGAGACCACCTCTCCTAGGCGATCTCGGAACGCTTGTTTTGTACCGTTTCAGAGCGCGATTGCTGTGTTCACATATACCAAAACGTTCCGATCTTGAGGGGGAAGCGTTCCCTGTATCGGAACAACTGCTTGAAACGGTACAGGTGTGAAAGCACCCTTAGTTGATCTACTCTGAGATCGGAAACTCTGAGTTTTCGGTTACAGAACAGCGGATTTGAGGTAATTTACTCAACTCTAAGTAGTTTCACCTTGAGTTACAAGCGTGCGCCACAACTATAAAAAGCCAGTATCTATAGAGCCCTGATACAAGGATTCACCATGGCAACCGGCGACAACAAAAGATACACATACTTTTTCTTTTTTTTTTAACTTTATTTAACATTTCAATTTACAAAATCCCTTTGAGGAAAAATTTTAATTTTAATGCGCGCATACGGCGAATTTGAACAAGTTTTTTGAAAAAAAGAGTAACACCGCAGCACAGAATATAATATAAAATTAATTTAACAGATCTTTACATCATTCACCTGCAATCCTGTGGAACTCCTCCTTGGTGGCTTGGACAGGTTGATCATAAACCTGTCCAAGCCACCCGTCCCTTGAAATACGGAATTGTTCCGTAATTGGGAATTAAAAGTTGCATTACGTATTGCAGTGTTTCCCAACCCTGGTCCTCGAGGCCCACTGTCCTGCATGTTTTAGATGTTTCCCTGCTTCAACACACCGTGATACAAGTGGCTGTGTCATCAACAGAAGTGTCAAGACCTTGATGACAAGTTAATTAGGACCATTAATTAGAATCAGGTGTGATGATGAAGGGAAACATCTAAAACATGCAGGACATTGTGCCCCGAGGACCAGGGTTGGGAAACACTGCCGTATTGAACCAATACAGACACATATTATGCTCTTATTTATTTATGTAATAATATACAGGTGGAGGTCGGAAAATTTGAATATATTGCAAAACTTCATTCGTTCGTAGTAAATTCAACTTAAGGTGAAACAAATATTATTTCCCACTACATGCAAAGTGAGATATTTCAAGCCTTTATTTGTTATAATTTTGATGATTATGGCTCACAGTTTATGAAAACCCCAAATAAAAAATCTAAAAAAAATAGAATATATTATGAAATCATTAAACAATTCAATCATTAAAATTATAAAAAATAAAGGATTAACATATATTGCTCTGCCTGTAATGAGACTATGTAATATACATGTATTACGTGGTCTGATAACCATCTCCCGACGAATATTTATTGAGCTGCGCATTAATGCTGCACCTTCATCAATTGGGTCTTCATCAAGGACATGCCATGTTCGTGACAATGGACTTCTAATATATATACTGACTCTGTTTTTAATGACAGATGGCAGAACTTCGCCAAAACTCGCCTGCTGACTGAATGAATGAGGAAATCAAATGTGCGTGCGGCTCTGAAAGAGGCGGAGACGCAGAGAAACTCCAGGTTCATTGAGATAAACCTGGTCCCGACCAGGTTAGGTTCAGAGAGTCTGTTACTACGGTAACTGAGCAGGTTAGGTTCAGAGCGTCTGTTACTACGGTAACTGACCAGGTTAGGTTCAGAGAGTCTGTTACTACGGTAACTGACCAGGTTAGGTTCAGAGAGTCTGTTACTACGGTAACTGACCGAGAGCTTAAGTTACCTCTCTTTGTGAAACAGGCTAGAGTTACCTCTCTCTCTCTGGTTTGAGTTACCTCCCTTTGTGAAACGGAAAACTCAGAGTTTCCCTCATTTCAGGGTTAACAGACTCCGAGTTTTCACTAAACCTGCTTTGTGAAACGGACCCCTGGGCTCTTCTGAAATCATCAACAATAACATCAATAACAGTCATCTCTTGTTTGCTGCTGTGGACCGGTTAACAAAAACTCCTGTGTCAGTAGCATCTAAACTCCAGTTCAGCAGTCAGTCCATCGATATCAAGTCCAGTAACATTAATGCCTCCAATTAAAACCAATTTGGACAAAATGACACAATTTCGGGCAGTCAACTACAAAAACCTGGAGGATATTATGGATCAGCCAGAAGCATCAGGGGTTTTGGTTCCCTTTGCTGTTGGGCTGTAATTCAGACCATGCACTCACCACCGGTAGATGATTGTTCTTTCCGGTATCATTGTTGCTGACTCAAGATGGCCGCCGATGGTGATTGTGAGTAGATCTTGGCTGCCCCAACGCCACCAGATGACAACCCGGTATGTTCAGACACTAATAAGGAAATTGTTAGCCTCAAGGGAGACATCCGGATACTGTCTAACCAACTAAAATCCAAGACTGAACTGTTTAATTCACTTTTGGACGTGGCCCATCAGCAGTCCATGCATATCTGGCTCAAGAGGCTCAAGACCTTCCTTTTAGTTTAGCTTATAACATAACTCTTTTATTGTATTAGGGTGGTTTAGTTTTTTTTGTTATCTATTTATTTCTTATTATTTTAACTACTTATTTTTCAACCATTTTATAATGTACTTATTATTTTGTATTAACTTTTTCTTTTAATTTTGTTCTTAGGTTTATTTCCATGTTGATTTTACTTTTTCATCTGTTAACTCCAGTGTTTTCTCCTCGTGAGGATCTTCCACACCGGGTACTATGCCTACTTGGCCTGTGGGGTTCTATCCACAGTGTGTTCATAGGTCTGCCTAACAAGTCTATCAGACGGCTACAGCTAATCCACAACGCTGCTGCCCGGGTTCTCACCACAACTAAGAAAGTGGACCACATCACTACGTGTCTGAGATCTTTACACTGGCTCCCCAGTACCTCAGAGAATAGACTTTAAAATACTTCTGTTAGTTTTTAAAAATACATCAGGGACTTGTTGCCATAGCAACCACCCAGACCTCTCAGGTCTTCTGGTTCACGTCTGCTCTGTGTCCCCACAATCAGAACCAAACATGGAGGAGCAGCATTCAGCTTTTATGCTCCACAGATCTAGAACTCTGAAACCCTCAGTTCCTTTAAATCAAGATTTAAAACAAATTTGTTTACAGCTGAATTATTTAAAGGGGACCTATTATGAAAAACACGTTTTTTCTTGCTTTAACATTGTTGTGTTCATGCGATAAATAATTATCAGAATTATATGCCTGCACTGCAATTGCCTGGCGGTTATATTTTATGGCCGACAGAGGGCGCTGTTACACTGTGCAATGGATGAGAATTAGACATTTCATCGGGGAGGAAGAAGGAGGAGGATGCAGTTGAATTGATGTTGAATAAAGTCATTTGGGTTTGTCGCCTTCCTAAATGTCTTTTGTGTTTTGGCTACTTACTCCAGTTATTTCTTTAGAAATAAAAGTATTCCCTGAAGTTTTTTCAATGTGATGTTATCTGTTCCAGTCATATATTTAACAATCATTTAAGTAGACAATCAAACTGTCAAAAAAAAGAAACAATTGTAACTGTTTACAAACTAAATGACAAAAGTGCTCTCAATCTGTGTATCTTGTTTTTTCTGAGCAATAATTTAACAAGGAATGAAACAAAGCTTCAAAGTTGAAAAGGTAAAAAGCCATATTTAATCATACAAAACATACTATAAGCAAATTATAAAAATATATATACATTTATATATAAAATAAAAACCTTTTTTTTTTATTACCTAAATTAAATTTTCAAATTTTACAAAAATGAAGACATCAAAAAGGTTTTTTATATCACATTGTTATAATTGATGCCAACATTTCTCTTTTAAGAGCTACATGTCTTAATAGCCAGGGTTCCCTTTAAAGCTGCATCCAGTGATTCAGCGAGCTGCTCTCTCAGTCGTCTCTACGTTTCCAGAGGACGGTCCAGAGCTTTAGGGGGGCGGTGTCTCGGGTTCAGGTGAGGTAAAGGCCGCGTTAACCGCTAGGATGAGCTGCTGTCAGCTGCAGCAGGAAACCCCCAACACTGGACAAGCCAACACTTCAGCTGCAGAGGAACTGGAGGAACCACGCAACACGGGGAGAACATGCAAACTCCACACAGAAACACCTGCCGGGCCTGGGAGTGGAACCGGGAACCTCCTTGCTGTCTGGGAGTTGAACCGGGAACCTTCTTGCTGTCTGGGAGTGGAACCGGGAACCTTCTTGCTGTCTGGGAGTTGAACCGGGAACCTCCTTGCTGTCTGGGAGTGGAACCGGGAACCTCCTTGCTGTCTGGGAGTGGAACCGGGAACCTTCTTGCTGTCTGGGAGTTGAACCGGGAACCTTTTTGCTGTCTGGGAGTTGAACCGGGAACCTTCTTGTCAGGGGCGAAAATCCCGTTTCATAGTTTGGGGGGACAATAAACAGTAACATTTTAGAGAATAAATCCAGGGGGGGACAAGGAATAAAAGTTTTAGCCTTCCTTTAATACAGCATTTTAACATTTTCATCTCTATCTCGCAAACAGGCAGAAGAGCTTTCTTAGAGCAAAACAAAACAATGGTATTAGGTGGAAGGTGCAATAATACACACATCTGACATAATACACTGCAAAAACCCAACATCTTAACAAGAATATTTGTCTTATTTCTAGTTAAAATGTCTCATTTTTAGTTAAAAGAAATCTCATTACACTTAAAACAAGACTCATCACTGGAAAAAACAACAATTTCCACCTGTTTCAAGTAGATTTTCACTTAAAATAAGTAGAAAAATCTGCCAGTGGAACAAGATTTTTTTGCTTGTAATGAGAAGATAAATCTTGTTCCACTGGCAGATTTTCCTACTTATTTCAGTGAAAATGTAATTGAAACAGGTGAAAATTGTTGTTTTTTTTTTCCAGTGATGAATCTTGTTTTGAGTGTAATGAGATTTTACTGTTTACTATTATTTTCGGTTTCGGTTTCGGCCACAAATTTTCATTTTGGTGCATCACTACTAAATACTACTGCATTGTTCCAAAATTATTAAATCTGTCTCAAATTATTCTAGGGGGGGACAGCTTTACTAATGGGGGGGACTTGTCCCCCCTGTCCCCCCCGGGATTTTCGCCCCTGCTTCTTGCTGTCTGGGAGTTGAACCGGGAACCTCCTTGCTGTCTGGGAGTTGAACCGGGAACCTTCTTGCTGTCTGGGAGTTGAACCGGGAACCTCCTTGCTGTGAGGCAGCAGTGCTCACCACCAAGCCACCGCACTGCCCAGAGTTAATACAATTGTGGATAAATAAGATAAATCTATTGAATGTTTCTACAAAGCAACTTCTTGTCTCTTTCATTTGCAGAGTCACCACAGCGGCTCACTGCTTTCTGTACGTTGTTTGGTGTTGTTTTGTGTTTGTTATTTGTGTTTTACACCAAATCTCCTCCTGACACATCTACATATTTCTATTTTTCGTGGCTTGCAACACTTTCCCCCACATTCACACCATTAGCTTTCATACCTGTCAAGTTTTGGATTTAAAGATGAGGGAAATGTTCCAGCGTCCCACCAGCCCAACCCAGGTCCCGTATTACATTTTAAGACGGGTTTACAAGAAATATATAAGCACCTGTCAACCTCTTCCAAACTACAACTAGGTATTATAAGTATCTCCAAATCCGTCACTTTATAGGTTCTCTCCTGAAGTCAGGCGGGATTCTCATGGGACTGTCAGGGCTGGAAAACACTAGAGTTCTGGCTAAATGTCCTAAAGGACTGATTTCCAAGATGTACACTTCTCTGCTTTCCTCTGACTCTGATGGTTCTAACTCTTTGAAGCTGTTGTGGGAGCGTGATCTGGAGGTGACGTTTCATCCTGGAGACTGGGACAAGATCTGCAGCGGGACTTTTCCTAAATCTACCTCAATCTCTATACATGAACACAACTTTACATTTTTTCACAGGACTTATTACACTCCTGTTCGCCTCCACAAAATGTTCCCTGACACTTCCAACCTCTGTTCTAAATGTAAGACACACAAAGGTACATTTATCCATTTGTTTTGGTCATGTGAGCACATCCAGATTTTCTGGAAGGGGGTTCACTCTGTAATCCAGGAGGTCATTGGTAAACGGCTCTCGCTGACTCCTTCTTTCTTTTTACTTAACCATGTTGCTCCAGACAATGTTTTGGACACGGACACCAAATCTCTGCTGATAATTCTTTTGTTCCTGGCTAAAAACTGTATGTTGCTGCGGTGGTCCACTCCCCAGGTCCCTACAGTCCACATGTGGATGTCACACATTTCTGCTCTTATTCCTCTCCAGAAGTTGATCCATGACCTTAATCACAAATGGGACAAGTTTTGGAGGATCTGGGAATCATTGCACTCCTTCTTACAGAAGCCTTAACTCAGCTTGTGCCCCTGAAGGATGAGGACTGCCTATTCTTTCTTTCACTTATCCCATGTATGTGCTCTTCATTTACCTGTCTCTTCATTTTCCTATTTTACTTGTTCATTTCATGCATATGTACTGCGCAGCGCTTTCTGTTGATTTGGGGTGGGGTTTTTTTTTTCTTTTAATTTTATTTTTATGTTTTGTTGTATTTCATTTTGTTCTGTTCTAATGTTTGTACCTATAAAATTGAAAAACCAATAAAAAGAGTATTAAAAAAAAACTACAACTAGGTGCTCAGAATCTTAGAAATGTTGTGGACATTCTTATGTATGTAATTCCTATAATAGAGAATAAATTAAAACACAAAAAGGAATTAAATTACATTCATTTATTTGACATATTTTCAGTTTATTTACATATTGATTTTCCTTCAAGTTAAACATTTACATTTTCTTTTAATTTGTCATTTCCACTCATGTTTCTCTGTTATTCGTTATTTTATATATTGCTCTTATATTGCATATTTACAGACACCCCCATTCAATTCTAGGCATTTCTCTTTTTTTTTTAGGCACGAGCCCAGCTGGGGGTATAAATAATGCCGCGTTCCATTTACCTCGGAAATCGGAACTGGGAACTGGGAATGGCAGCCATCTTGGAATGGTAACTCGGGGGTGATGAAGCTTCTCCCACTTTCCCAGTAGGAAATCCCACTTCGAGGGGCGTTCCAGTTGAAAATTCCGACTGCCAACTGGTAAATTCCGACTTCCGAGGACAAATGGAACGCGGCATTAAAGCTGTGGCTGCGCTGAATTCTTCAGTTGTCGTTAACACTGGGACCAGTAAAAGACACTGACGATCAGCCGACTCACATTTCCCTTTTTATTGATTCTTTCAGGTGGGTAAATGTTACATAAGCATTACTACAGTTTGTCAATATTGTTATCTTTTTATTTAGTGTACTGTCGCATTATAACGTGTATTTTGTCCGCGGTATTTGTGCTAGTTTGGTTTCCTAAACCGGGACGAGTCGGCAGCAGCTCGCCGGTTACGGTGAGTTGGTTGTGGTCAAATTAATGTTACAACTGTCAATCGGAGTCGGATGTAACGTTTGTGTGACTGAAACTGATACATATATATGAGTACGATATGATTTTAGAGTGTTTTATGGTTATATTTTCTGTGTTTTATTGATTTTCTCCTAACGGTTATTCATTTTCCGCCAGCTGATTAGCAGCGCTGTTGTTTACCGTTGCCATGGCAACCAGGCAGCGCGCACGCTGTAACACGTCACATGTAAACAAGAGGATAAATGGGAGAGATTATATTATTGATGTAATTGTTGTGTGACTAAAGGCATAAGGGAATAATATAATTGTTTTATAGATAATAATAAGAATTGTAGATAAGCTTAAAGTATTCCGGCACCGTGCCGGTGTTCTGCCATTCCATGCTCCCTGCCAGAAAATGCTACTTTGTGGTTCTGCGCATGCGCACAGTCGATTTTTAGTGGGATTGCCACGCTAAATTGATAATATGGGATGTCGAGTATTTGATCCTTCAAAATACATTACCCATGACATGAATTGCATTACACTTTGTGAAAATTATACGGTAAAGAGAGAGAAAAAAACAATTCTATCGCTTAATTTGATATTCATTCGGCTATTCACCTTTATTTAACCAGGCAGGTCATTAATAACACATTCTTATTTACAATGACGGCCTGGCAAGATACAAGGACCACTTGGGGGAAAAGGACGTGGTTTAGGGAGTAAAACACAATCAAATTGTAGCTCTACAAAGGTAGAAAACCATTAGGTAGCATTTTTTGGCAAAGCAGCAATGGCAGAACACCGGATCTCCGGCGTATGGAGTTTCTTTTTTGTTTTTTTTCCTCGGCGTGCGGAGTTTGATTGATTAAAAAAAAAAAAAAAGATGAATAACTTTAACGGGTTACATATAGAGATGTGTTGATAGGCTGTCAGTTTGAGTGAACTGAGTTTGTCTACCAATGGAATGAGAGGAAAGCAGCTCTGGCTCAACCAAACCAACAGCAGCCAATCAGAAGTGGAGCTGGGCGGGTCTTTGATCCTGCAGAGCAGAGCGCTGTTTCAACCTGCCGGAACACCAACACTTGTATCACCGACTTCAACATGGAGAACACATTCATGAAGCCTGTAGAGGAGGATTTGGCCGATAAAAGACTGAAAATGAAGTGGCGCTGGGCATGGATGGAAGAAGTGGGTGGAGACGGCAGGTGTTTCGGTAGCTGGTGCCAGAAGAGAGCCAGGTGCTTTTGCAGCTCTGCTCTAAAAAGCTACCGTCCGCCAGTAAAAGCTGGGCCTCGCCATACCGGTGTTCTGACCATTTCTGCTACCTGCCGAGAAATGATACTTTGTGGTTCTGCACATGCGCACAGTCGATTTTCAGTTGGATTGCCACGATGGATAATATGGGATGTTGAGTATTTGATCCTTCAAAATATACTATCCGTGACATGAATTGCATTACACTTTGTGAACATTATAGGTCCTTGTCGCTTGCCAGTCCGTCATTGTAAATAAGAATGTTCTTAATGACCTGCCTGGTTAAATAAAGGCGAATGACTGAATGAATATCAAATAAAGCGCTAGGATTGGGTTTTTCTTTCTCTTTATTGTATAATGTTCTCAAAGTGTAATGCAATTCATGTCATGGCTAATGTATTTTTGATGTTATCAATTTTAAATCAATAATTCAGGGGTAGCATAATTTGATAGTCCAGTAACATCCTATCAAATAATGCTCCCGTCCTTTAATGCATCCAGGTAAGATACTAATCACCTCACTGCCATTGCAGGATGAATGTCAGCATACTTATACCTCAATTTATCCATTTTAAATCAATATTTCAGGGGTAGCATAATGTCATAGTTTTGATATTTTATATTATTGTAAGGCTGGTGTAGAGTTAAGCCTTACTTGATTAAATTAATCCTTTTTCGGGTCGTGAGTAAGTGAAAAAGAACGGGGACAATCTAAAACATCACAACAGGTATGCTGACTAGTGTAACTATAGTCCCTGACTTACATCAGAATATACAAAATATATTTATAAAATAATGAACCATGAATTACCAAAATAAACTTAACAAAAATAAATCTCCTCTTACATTACTATTATTATTATTATTATTATTATTATTATTATTATTATTATTATTATTATTATTATTTTATATATATGTTTTGATATTCTTTTCTATATATTTTGATATTCTTACAGCCGAGGTTTGCAGACAGATCGGGATCCGAGCCAGGCTGATGGACCGGGATCAGAACCAGAACCAGATCCAGGACCGGGATCAGAACCAGAACCAGATCCAGGACCGGGATCAGAACCAGATCCAGGACTCGGAGATGGACCGGGATCCGAGCCAGGACTCCGGATCCAGCAGCAGGACTAAAGCGGCCGCTGCCGGTCTGCAGGTCAGAGTTCAGGTCCACGAACCCGCTCCTTCTCGGTCCGTCTGTCTCCTGCTGACCAACCAAACCAAAATGGTAAAGACGTGGCATGGAGAGCATTTGCATCAGTGCGATAGGAGTAAAACCATTAAAACACCATTCTAAAACAGTGACAGAGAGGCCACCAGACTAGGTCTATTTAATAAAATGTGATGATCTACTGTCTCAAAAGCTGCACTTAGATCCAGTAGCACCAGGATTGAAAGCTTCTGTGAATCCATAATTGCATCTGAGATCATGAACAATCTTTAAAAGGACTGTCTCTGCACTGTGGTTTGTCCTAAAACCAGACTGATATTTCTCCAAAATATTGTATTTATTTAAAAATGTATTTAATTTCTATGACTTTTACTTAAGAATGGTAAGTTGGATACAGGTTGGTATTATCAAGGATGTTGTGATCTAAATTGCTCTTCTTCAGAAGGGGCATCACCACTGCCATTTTACAGGCAGAGGGAAAAACGCCCGTCGGAAGAGAGGAATTTACTATGTTTAAAAGCTCATACTCCTAATAACCATAAAACCATTATAAAAGTGATGTGGGAACGGGATCTAAAAGGCAGGTTGTTGGGTTTAGTAGAGAGAAAACCCGACCGAACATCTTTGCATCAACCAGGACAAAACACCCCTAGTGTTTCCTCAGGTAAAAACAACTATTCAGATCTGTTAAAAAAATGAAATAACACTTGTCAGTTATCAAATAACACTTGACAACAAATGTTTTATTCTGGGAGAAAATATCATTGGCATTGGCAGTAAAGGAGTAAATGATAGCGAGTTTAACCAACTCGGTCCATTCCACCACAGCCTGTCATTTACAAGTGTCTCTGAACTGAGTCCACCAGTTCCGTGATCTGCAGGATTTTCTTTTCCCATGCAATGTCTCCAGTTCTCCGGCAGCGTTAGACTCTGGATCTCTGCTACTCTGTTAGCCACAAACAGCTTCCATTTGCTTTGCTGTGCTCTTGATCCAATGAATCGTGATTATCGAGTCAGCCCAGAAATGACACTTAACATTGTTCAGACTCAACATCTTGCTCAGATAATGACCAAGTCTGGCACAGATGAGAGTTCCCGGCAGTTCCAGTTGGGTTGTTTAGCGTGACGTCATTTCTAGGCTGACGTCACGTCCGGGTCCGACCCGGCTTACAGGCATAGCAGGCACCGTTGTAAACAACATGTTTGAACCCGTGAATCTCTTTACTATAACCTCCTTTTTCAGAAAGGAACCATCGAGGGTTAAAAAGGGTCTTAACGCTTTCAACTTGAATAGAGTTATTACAGTTAATACAGAGTTAATACAGTTCCATTGCTTTATTTTTTATTGCACTGTCCATACTGGTTGCGAGCGGCGCAGCGCGACGCAGCGCCGTTTTGAGCTGGATTTTTGTTGGACGCCCTGTTTCTATTTTCTTCCTGTCGCTCGCGTTGAAAGCCGGTTGAAAGCTCTGTAGGAAACAGTCATTTCAATACAAGAACCTCAATAAAGTGGCAGCTGCTGGAGGGAGATCGCCAGGGAGCTGGAAGGCTCTGATAAGATAATAAGATATAATAATAAGAATCTTATTAGGGCTTAATTTGTGTCAGATTCTGCTGGAACAAGATCCGGCACCTCCTTTTATCCATATTCCCTTGGTTTTTTATTTCTCATTGAAGTTCAAAGATCGCCTGTTTGTCTATTTCGGATGCATTTAATCAGAAAAAAAGAGAAGAGGGCCCTTTTCTCTGCGCTCCCTTTCTCCTGCGCTGTGTCTCCGTCACCGTCTCTATCAGCGGTTTCCCAAATCCAACTCAGCCTGGATCATTTCTCCTCTGCTTTTTCCCACATCCCAGTAATGATCTGACATGCTGACATGTTTGTTGCATTTAACACCACAAACACGCCGCTCACTCCACGCTGTTCCCTGTTTGATTTCGTCACCACACGCCGTTATTAATTGTTGGTTTTTTTCCATGCACTTACAGGACCTTTTCTCTCCCTCCCGATGTTCCGGGACCTATATAATAATAATAAGATAGTATTTCTTTCTGCCACTTTATTGAGGTTTTTGTGGTGAAATGAGGAGGAATCATAGAGATAACTTCTCATTTCATCTAACTGGATCAGCCGTTCCTCATCCATAACTCTCATCATGATTGTTTCCTACAGCGCTTTCAACGGGCTTTCAACGCGAGCGACAGGAAGAAAATAGAAGAACATTTAAACATTTAAATATCACAATATCAAGCTTTTTTTCTGTTTAGAAAGTACAAACGTAGGAAGATTACAAGTAATCACCCATCTTTTACTTGTCTCTTTACTCTTTTTATTTTAGGAGTTTCTTTCAGGAGCGCACGGGCGGGTAGTGCGGTGAATAAAGGCTGATTTATGGTAACGCGTAAAATCGACGGCGTAGCCTTCGGAGTAGGGTACGCAGCGACGCGCACAGTTCGGTGCGTCGCCGCGTAACCTACGCCGTAGGGTCTGCGTTGGTGTAACGCTGAACCATAAATCAGCCTTTTAAAAAGAGAGTTTCAGCTGTCAATCAAAAGAACGTGGGGGCCGATAACGCGTTCAGTGTTTCAGGACAGAGCGCGTCCGATGCCACGCAGAGCGACGCTCGCATGCAGTTATGACAGTGTTAAGTAGCCTAATGTAAGTTAAGTAAGTTAAGTTAAGTTAATGTAATGTAAGTTATTAATGTAAGTGGCAGGAAAGCGCTGCTTTAGTCTCAGATCTGTTGAAACAGAGAGGTATGCAGCACTGTCACAACATCTGTCTGGCCCCGGAAATGACTGACGAGGACGCGCAGCGGCGCGCGTGACGTAGGCACTAAACAACCTAGTTGGGGCAAAGTTACCCTTTTTAGCGGAGCCACTTTAGTTTTAGCAGAGATTAAACTCACAGTGATTGTTCCATCCGGCTTGGTTGTGCGTAAATACGCAGCGGCACAGTAGACTCGTTCACTAGCGGCACAAAACACATGAATTTCTAGCATTTCTTGGGAATTTAAGATTGAATTAAACTAGAGATGCACCGATTGATCGGCCACTGATCGGTATCGGGCCGATAATGCCCCTATCGCTTTTGATCGGAGATCGGAAAATAATAGTTGAGAGTGGGCCGATCTGATGACGTTTACAACAACAAACCGCCGCCTGCGCTGCGTTCCTAGAGCTCATACGGAGCTGTCCTGAGGGGGCGTGGCCGGCCTCGCCGGTACGGGAGTTTTACAATGTCTGAAAAGGACAACAAATTTACAGTTTGCAAAGTGTGTGCAAAGGAGAAACCCCGAGGAGGAATGTTATAAAATTATTTCAACACAACAAAGCTGATAAGACATTTGAAGGTTTTTCACACGAAGGAGTATATTGAGTTTTCAAAGTTGGCTGCATCTAAGGCAGAGAAAGACCAGGAGGTGCAGCCACGCTGGTAACTCAGCTGAACATAACAGAGACCTATAAACGACAGCAAGAAAAATAAAGAACTACAAAACCGACATCTGGTTTTCTACACTGAACGTATTGTCCGTATCTTCTTCTCGTTCACTACCGTTTTGACGGGTGAGCTGCAAAGCCATTTCTTCTGGCATCATTTTCATGAGAATTGGGCAGAGCAAATTGCCATAAGTGTGTGAGACTACTCCCATTGAGCCTAAGCAGCGTACTTGAATCTCCATGTCATCATATAGTCTGCGTAAAGCTGCTACATCACAGGCCTTTTTAACTGGAGTCAGATTTAACAATTTATTCATATGTGCATTTATGATAAGAACTTTATGACCAGCGTGTCCTGGGTCTTCCCCGGGGTCTCCTCCCGGTGGGACATGCCCGGAACACCTCCCTAGGGAGGCGTCCAGGGAAGACCCAGGACACGCTGGAGAGACTATGTCTCTCGGCTGGCCTGGGAACGCCTCGGACTCCCCCCGGAAGAGCTGGAGGAAGTGTCTGGGGTGAGGGAAGTCTGGGCATCCCTGTTGAGGCTGCTGCCCCCGCGACCCGGTAACGGATAAAGCGGGAGAAGATGAGTGAGATGAGTGAGTGACTTTATGACCAAATCGTCTGAAAAGCATTTTTTTTGCGTTGTCATAACTTTCGTTTGATAAAGTCCCATAACTCAACCCAGTCTCACATAAAAACGTACCCTGCCTACGTTGGTCCAAAGTGCAAAAACGTAGAGGGGTTAAAATAATAGCCCTTGAATTGTTACATTGTTACATTTTTTCTGCTTATTCGTTTTGCGTCCAAGTCACGTGACTTTCAAGATTCTGGCCGTGAGAGAAAGAGAGAGTAAAAAAAGTCAAATATTTCCCTTACTCAGATTTATATGAGGGTAGGGTGATTTGATATCTTACCTTAAGATGAACTTGCATAATCAATCCCTCAGTGGCTAACAGCCTCGTTAATAGCCTGACTCCCTCCGCTGCTGGGCCAACATTGGACCATCACTTGCCTTCTTTTTTTGAAAAAAAAAAAGGGTTGCTTGCTTCCTTTTCATTTTTGTAAGTTAGTGACACTGCAAAGAGCGCTAAAAACGAGATTGACAGCGACCACGGTCGTCAGGGACGCTGGGACATACTGTATCACATTTCCAGATATGAGGGGGATACAAGTGTTGGGAAAGATAATACCTAGTGAAATCCATCATGTTGTTCTGACTTGCATTTGTAGTTATTTTATAGGTTTTAAATAATAGAATAATCAATACAAATAGACAGAGTAATTCCATAAATGTATTTATAAAACAAACATTTACATTGTCCCCTGAAGCCAAGGTGTGGCAGCTGCCATACCCAATAGACGACACTGCTTTACAAATCCGACATTGTTGATTTGCTGGGGTTCTCTTTATGCACACCCACTAATTGATTGATCAATTACAAGTGAGGCTGTAATCTAGGATTGGATGCGTCATGTGACAAGGCGACAAGACTGTTGACTTTGCAAAAACTGCCTCAGTGGACTTTACCAAGCTGTGTGCTTTTCAGCAGTCTCGTTTGGCACCAAAACATTATTTTAAAACCTGATGGAATTAAAAATTTGACATGTCTTGTAAAAAAAAGAAGATATATTTAAAGGAGCTTGAGGCCGGATTGTGGCAAGATTTATGAAAAAAATCCGTATACATTTTAAGTTTTCTAGTAATAATGTCAGATGATGGGCCGCTCGGTGGCGCAGTGGGTTAAGCGGCGGCTCATATACTGAGGCTACAGTCCTCCTCCTGCAGCGGTCGCGAGTTCGAATCCAGCCCACGCACCTTTGCTGCGTGTCTTCCCCGTTCTCTCTCTCTACCCCTTTCCAGTCTGCATCTCAATAAAGGGCCACTAGAGCACAAAAAAATCTTAATTATTTTTTTTTCAATTATTATACAAGGCTTCAAATTGCGGAGATCAGCCCCACCGCGACCCGATTAATTGGATTTGAACGGGAGAAAATGAAAAAGGATTATGAGAGAAAATACAATAAGTACAGTAAAACAAATTGTGACTGGTGGGTATTTCACTGCACATTTATTTATTTATTTGCATTTTTTAGAAAATTAAAGGACAAGAACAGAATAAAATAAACAACAAAACAAACACACACATACATACACACAAACAAAATCAAATCAATCAATCAATCAATCAATCAATCAATCAATCAATCAATCAATCAATCAATCAAAATTAAAAACATTATACATATATATCACTTTGTCAATACATAAGATTTCATTCAGAGGATACGCTATGTCCACTACATGGACAAAAGTATAGACATATTTGGAGACAAAACATACACAAAAATCATATTATGGGTCCTTAGGGCTATTGTTTGTTGTGTATCTCACCCATTTTTCCCATCTTTCTTCAAAAATATAAACTTGATTTCTAAGTCTCATTGTTATTTTTTCCATTCCATATATGTCATTTACAAGATCCTTTCATTTAGAATGAGTTAAATTATCCTCCTTTAACCAATTTCTTGTACTTTGTTTTATTAATGCTATTATTAAAACATTTCCTCTTAATTTCTTCTGGTGTTTTTCCAAGTAATAACACCAGTGGATTTTTATCAAAAGAAACACCAAAAATATTCTCCAATTCTCTGACAGAGTTTCCCCAAAATTCACTTATAACTACATGACCAAAATACATGACTGTGGTACTTAGGTATGAGCACTGGGTGATGAAATGGGTAAAAAATCGGGGATAAAAAAAAATAAATAAATAAAAAAAAAAAAGAAAGAAATTAGACCACATTTTTACTTACTTCTAATTTGGGTTGTCCTAAAATATCCAATTAAAATCTTTCACGCAAACTCCTTCCAATAATTTGAATTAGTTGTTTCATATGTTTTTACACATTTGTTCCCAATCAGCAGAAGAAATATTACAAAGAAGTTAATTCTCCCTTCTATTTTTAACATTAAGATCAATTTGCTTAGCCTGATGGGTGATTTGTATTATCTTAACTATCTTACTTAAAAATTTTGTTTCAGCTCCACAGTCATATATTTTAACGTCATCAGTGCCTGGTCAGTGATTGGACGCGCGCCACCCTATTTCACACCTCCACATATTCACAAAATGTTCAATAAGAGTTCACATGATCACATGACGGTAGCACAACACCTCAGACACGTCAGATATTTTCCTCCCAAACAGATGGATCAATGCCCCAGCATTTTTATGCAAACCTCCAGATACTTGGCCTAAACCTTGAAACTGTTGTATCTGTTGATGACCAAATTGATTTGAAACGATCTGTCTGTTACTGTGTTAACGTTGCTGTTACTGTGCCAAATCCTGACAGTTTCAAAACTTACCAAGATAACAATTACTGGATGCCACTGCCCAGTCTCTTTCCAGACAGACCACTGTAAATCCCTCTGCAGCTGAATTTCTGAATGCTGGACAGGAAATCCTTTAAAAAGGCACAAAACGATAGCTTTTGGGAGGACATAGCCTGTCTCAAATCACACAAATCACTTCCAACACACAGTCGCTTACTCTGTTTAGCCCAAACTTCTGTACTACATCCAATTGTACTGGATCCTACTCACAAGGTGACACAATTAATCAGTAAAGATTATAACGAGAACTTGTGTCAGGATGGTTTAGAAAGGATCTTTGCTGAAATAAGAAGAACATTTTGGATCTTGAGGGCCGCAAGGCCGTACATAGACATCAGCAGAAGTGTGTTTCATGTCAAAAAGGGAGAGCTGGTGCCTGAGGGTTCAGCCAATGGGTCAGCACCGCCCTTTCATTAGGTAAGAAAAAGATGACACGAGGAAAGAAGGGGGAAAAAAAGCATCTCCCACACTATGTCCTGTCAGAGGACACAGTGTGATATTACAAAAAACACCTTAGCAAAAGAAATGTAATGCACTCAGATAACTTTATACCCAATCAAAAAACCTACATTGATCCGTACTCTGTTCATTAACAACTACAAGATTTCTCCACACTAGTGTTTTCAAATAACTGCCTGAAAGAATTTCTTTATTAATTCCTCACACATTCGCATAACTCCCAATTAATTTTTTTTATTGGACTGTTTATGTCACCAAATGCTCATCTGTGAGCTATTTGGATCTTATAAGGACTTTAAACTTTGAATTTTATAAATGAATTTCATAATTTAAATGCCCAATGAATTTAATTTATTTGTGTTTTTAAATAAGCTAATTGAGCTGAAAGAGTGAATGAAATCATATTTGACATATAAGACCAGAGGCCTTCATGCTGCTTGTCATGTATGTTCATTGAAAGTAGCAACAAATACATTCAGGTTGCTGAAATGTTGTTTTGTCTCATGTCGCTTGTTTTGGGGCTCGTTTATAGCCCATTTTTTCTTTTTATGACATCTCTATCTTGATGAGGACTTGTTTTTGACATCACATTTGTCAGGTAATAAAACTGAGTTTTCACATACAGTTCTGAAGTCAAAACTGTTTTAAAGACAAAATTTCTAATGAAAGTTTGAGATCAGTCATCTCAAGTGGCTTCGGTAAACAGTTGATGAATGTGTTCTAAGGGTTTTTGTTTCAGCAGCTTTCACCACTTACACTTTGGTTCTGACCTACCGAGATGTTTTATTTGAATGTTTTTGTCTGTAAAGAACTAGTTGTGACAGGACATGGTTAATATGACCCCTAGAAAATAAGAATTCATTGTTTCACTGCAAAGACCATGATAGAAAGCTATTAAATACAACTGAAAAAACCTTTGACAGGTCAACCGACAACAGATCTAAGTCTCTTTCTTTCTTTACAGAAACGTAAAGGCAAAGAGAGGCCCACAGGTTACCCCTGTGATCAGTGTGAGAAAGTCCTCGCCACTTCATCATACTTGAAGGGACATAAGAAGATTCACACTGGAGAGAAGCCGTACCGATGTGATCAGTGTGGGTCAACTTTTGCCAGATCAGCTTATTTAAGAATTCACCAACGTATTCACAATGGAGAGAAGCCGTACAGATGTGATCAGTGTGGGGCAGCTTTTACTGAATCAGGTGCTTTAACGAAGCACCGACGCATTCACACTGGAGAGAAGCCGTACAGATGTGAGCAGTGTGGGGCAGCTTTTACTGAATCAGGTGCTTTAACCAAGCACCAGCGCATTCACACTAGAGAGAAGCCGTACAGATGTGAGCAGTGTGGGGCAGCTTTTACCACATCAAGTTATTTAACTACGCACCAGCGCATTCACACTGGAGAGAAGCCGTACAGATGTGAGCAGTGTGGGGCAGCTTTTACCACATCAAGTGCTTTAACTACGCACCAACGCATTCACACTGGAGAGAAGCCGTACAGATGTGATCAGTGTGGGGCAGCTTTTACTGAATCAGGTGCTTTAACGAAGCACCGACGCATTCACACTGGAGAGAAGCCGTACAGATGTGAGCAGTGTGGGGCAGCTTTTACCACATCAGGTGCTTTAACTACGCACCAACGCATTCACACTGGAGAGAAGCCGTACAGATGTGAGCAGTGTGGGGCAGCTTTTACTCAATTGGGTAATTTAAGACGTCACCAACCTGTTCACACTGAATAAAATGTGTGTATCTGGAAATCTGGTATAATTGTAATAAGTTCAGTTTTATATTATTTTTTTTAAATAGTTCTGCTTCTGGTCGTAAATTAGTAACCTTTTTTTGTAATGTTTTTATTGTAATCTAACATTTTTCATCATTGTTCTGTTATTGTTCTGAATAAAGTTATTTGTTTTTTGTTGGATTTCAGTTTCCTGCTCAGTATCACCATTGTAAACAAACAGGAAGTCAATGTCAGAATGTTAGAACAGTGTCCCACAGTAGTGCCTTGTTCATGTGATTTTATCACTATAGATGAATGATGGTTCTTGATTTAATTTTATCTGAGGGATGTAAGAAAACAGTGCTTTACTAATGACACCCTCTGCTTCTGGGACCAGCTGGTAAACTCTAAAAGTGAGTGAATGCTGTCATAGACTTAAGGCTGAATTATGGTTCCGCGTTAAATCAACGCAGAGCCTACGCTGTAGGGTACGCGGCTACGCAGGAGGATCTCCGTAGCCTACTCCGTAGCCTGACGTTTACCTCCCAAAAAATGTAGCTACGCGCGAGGCGACGCAGACCCAACGCAGACCCAACGCAGACCCAACGCAGACCGAGAGGGCTGTGATTGGTTTGCTTGATAGCAACGCATTTCCGGTTCGTGAAGCAGTCGTGAACTTTCAACGCTCTTTTCTTTGTGTGTGTGTGATTTTTTTTTTGGGGAGGTTGTTTTGGGTTTTTTGCACAATAGTTGTCCTTATCTCTTTGATCCACTGTGAAAGGCTGGAAGCTAAACAAAGTATCAACTAGCGCTCTGGGGGGGGTACTGCACCACGGCGAAATGGAGTGACGGAGAGGTCCGAAGGGTTCACGACGGCGTCACGGCAACGGCGTAGGCTCTGCGTTGGTTTAACGCAGAACCTTAAATCAGGCTTTACCAAGCTAATGACAATTTAAAAAAAATAATTTAAATCCTGTGAATAAAATGTGTGTCTGAAGGAAAAGTTATATGTAGTGGAGCAGGAATTGGATCAGTCACTGTTCACAACAAAGACCCTCCTCTTCTGAAATCATCAACAATAACATCAATAACAGTCATCTCTTGTTTGCTGCTGTGGACCGGTTAACAAAAACTCCTGTGTCAGTAGCATCTAAACTCCAGTTCAGCAGTCAGTCCATCGATATCAAGTCCAGTAACATTAATGCCTCCAATTAAAACCAATTTGGACAAAGTGACACAATTTCACGCAGTCAACTACAAAAACCTGGAGGATATTATGGATCAGCCAGAAGCATCAGGGGTTTTGGTTCCCTTTGCTGTTGGGCTGTAATTCAGGTCATGCACTCACCACCGGTAGATGATTGTTCTTTCCGGTATCATTGTTGCTGACTCAAGATGGCCGCCGATGGTGATTGTGAGCAGATCTTGGCTGCCCCAACGCCACCAGATGACAACCCGGTATGTTCAGACACTAATAAGGAAATTGTTAGCCTCAAGGGAGACATCCGGATACTGTCTAACCAACTAAAATCCAAGACTGAACTGTTTAATTCACTTTTGGACGTGGCCCATCAGCAGTCCATGCATATCGGGCTCAAGAGGCTCAAGACCTTCCTTTTAGTTTAGCTTATAACATGATTTTTTTTTATTGTATTAGGGTGGTTTAGTTTTTTTTTGTTATCTAGTTATTTCTTATTATTTTAACTACTTATTTTTCAATCATTTTATAATGTACTTATTCTTTTGTATTAACTTTTTCTTTTAATTTTGTTCTTAGGTTTATTTCAATGTTGATTTTACTTTTTCATCTGTTAACTCCAGTGTTTTCTCCTCGTGAGGATCTTCCACACCGGGTACTATGCCTACTTGGCCTGTGGGGTTCTATCCACAGTGTGTTCATAGGTCTGCCTAACAAGTCTATCAGACGGCTACAGCTAATCCACAACGCTGCTGCCCGGGTTCTCACCACAACTAAGAAAGTGGACCACATCACTACGTGTCTGAGATCTTTACACTGGCTCCCCAGTACCTCAGAGAATAGACTTTAAAATACTTCTGTTAGTTTTTAAAAATACATCAGGGACTTGTTGCCATAGCAACCATCCAGACCTCTCAGGTCTTCTGGTTCAGGTCTGCTCTGTGTCCCCAGAATCAGAACCAAACATGGAGGAGCAGCATTCAGCTTTTATGCTCCACAGATCTAGAACTCTGAAACCCTCAGTTCCTTTAAATAAAGGTTTAAAACAAATTTGTTTACAGCTGAATTATTTAAAGGGGACCTATTATGAAAAACACCTTTTTTCTTGCTTTGACATTGTTGTGTTCATGCGATAAATAATTATCAGAATTATATGCCTGCACTGCAATTGCCTGGCGGTTATATTTTATGGCCGACAGAGGGCGCTGTTGCACTGTGCAATGGATGAGAATTAGACATTTCATCGGGGAGGAAGAAGGAGGATGATGCAGTTGAATTGATGTTGAATAAAGTCATTTGGGTTTGTCGCCTTCCTAAATGTCTTTTGTGTTTTGGCTACTTACTCCAGTTATTTCTTTAGAAATAAAGGTATTCCCTGAAGTTTTTTCAATGTGATGTTATCTGTTCCAGTCATATATTTAACAATCATTTAAGTAGATAATCAAACTGTCCAAAAAAAGAAACAATTCTAACTGTTTACAAACTAAATGACAAAAGTGCTCTAAATCTGTGTATCTTGTTTTTTCTGAGCAATAATTTAACAAGGAATGAAACAAAGCTTCAAAGTTGAAAAGGTAACAAGCCATATTTAATCATACAAAACATACTATAAGCAAATTATAAAAATATATATACATTTATATACAAAATAAAAACCTTTTTTTTTTATTACCTAAATAAAATGTTCAAATCTTACAAAAACGAAGACATCAAAAAGGTTTTTTATATCACATTGTTATAATTGATACCAACATTTCTCTTTTAAGAGCTACATGTCTTAATATCCAGGGTTCCCTTTAAAGCTGCATCCAGTGATTCAGCGAGCTGCTCTCTCAGTCGTCTCTACGTTTCCAGAGGACGGTCCAGTGCTTTAGGGGGGCGGTGTCTCGGGTTCAGGTGAGGTAAAGGCAGCGTTAACCGCTAGGATGAGCTGCTGTCAGCTGCAGCAGGAAACCCCCGACACTGGACAAGCCAACACTTCAGCTGCAGAGGAACTGGAGGAACCACGCAACACGGGGAGAACATGCAAACTCCACACAGAAACACCTGCCGGGCCTGGGAGTGGAACCGGGAACCTCCTTGCTGTCTGGGAGTTGAACCGGGAACCTCCTTGCTGTCTGGGAGTGGAACCGGGAACCTTCTTGCTGTCTGGGAGTTGAACCGGGAACCTTCTTGCTGTCTGGGAGTTGAACCGGGAACCTTCTTGTCAGGGGCGAAAATCCCGTTTCATAGTTGGGGGGGACAATAAACAGTAACATTTTAGAGAATAAATCCAGTGGGGGACAAGGAATAAAAGTTTTAGCCTTCCTCTAATACAGCATTTTGACATTTTCATCTCTATCTCGCAAACAGGCAGAAGAGCTTTCTTAGAGCAATAAAACAATGGTATTAGGTGGAAGGTGCAATAATACAGCACATCTGACATTATACACTGCAAAAACCCAACATCTTAACAAGAATATTTGTCTTATTTCTAGTTAAAATGTCTCATTTTTAGTTAAAAAAAATCTCATTACACTTAAAACAAGACTCATCACTGGAAAAAACAACAATTTTCACCTGTTTCAAGTAGATTTTCACTTAAAATAAGTAGAAAAATCTGCCAGTGGAACAAGATTTTTTTGCTTGTAATGAGAAGATAAATCTTGTTCCACTGGCATATTTTCCTACTTATTTCAAGTGAAAATGTAATTGAAACAGGTGAAAATTGTTGTTTTTTTCCAGTGATGAGTCTTGTTTTGAGTGTAATGAGATTTTACTGTTTACTATTATTTTCGTTTCGGTTTCGGCCACAAATTTTCATTTTGGTGCATCACTACTAAATACTACTGCATTGTTCCAAAATTATTAAATCTGTCTCAAATTATTCTAGGGGGGACAGCTTTACTAATGGGGGGGACTTGTCCCCCTTGGATTTTCGCCCCTGCTTCATGCTGTCTGGGAGTTGAACCGGGAACCTTCTTGCTGTCTGGGAGTTGAACCGGGAACCTTCTTGCTGTGAGGCAGCAGTGCTCACCACCAAGCCACCGCGCTGCCCAGAGTTAATACAATTGTGGATAAATAAGATAAATCCATTGAATGTTTCTACAAAGCAACTTCTTGTGACTCTTTCATTTGTAGAGTCACCACAGCGGCTCACTGCTTTCTGTACGTTGTTTGGTGTTGTTTTGTGTTTGTTATTTGTGTTTTACACCAAATCTCCTCCTGACACATCTACATATTTCTATTTTTCGTGGCTTGCAACACTTTCCCCCCACATTCACACCATTAGCTTTCATACCTGTCAAGTTTTGGATTGAAAAATGAGGGAAATGTTCCAGCGTCCCACCAGCCCAACCGAGGTCCCTCTCACTCACTCACTCATCTTCTCCCGCTTCATCCGTTGCCGGGTCGCGGGGGCAGCAGCCTCAGCAGGGATGCCCAGACTTCCCTCACCCCAGACACTTCCTCCAGCTCTTCCGGGGGGAGTCCGAGGCGTTCCCAGGCCAGCCGAGAGACATAGTCTCTCCAGCGTGTCCTGGGTCTTCCCCGGGGTCTCCTCCCGGTGGGACATGCCTGGAACACCTCCCTAGGGAGGCGTCCAGGAGGCATCCGGTACAGATGCCCAAGCCACCTCAGCTGACTCCTCTCAATGTGGAGGAGTAGCGGCTCGACTCCGAGCTCCTCCCGGGTGACCGAACTCCTCACCCTATCTCTAAGGGAGCGTCCAGCCACCCTGCGGAGGAAACTCATCTCGGCCGCTTGTATCCGCGATCTTGTCCTTTCGGTCACTACCCAAAGTTCATGACCATAGGTGAGGGTAGGGGCGTAGATTGACCGGTAAATCGAGAGCTTTGCCTTTCGACTCAGCTCCCTCTTTACCACGACGGTCCAGTACATCGACCGCATTACTGCGGACGCTGCACCGATCCGCCTGTCAATCTCACGCTCCATTGTTCCCTCACTCGTGAACAAGATCCCGAGATACTTGAACTCCTCCACCTGAGGCAGGACTTCTCCACCCACCCGGAGAAGGCATGCCACCCTTTTCCGGTCGAGAACCATGGCCTCGGTCTTGGAGGTGCTGATTCTCATCCCTGCCGCGTCGCACTCGGCCGCAAACCGCCCCAGCACATGCTGGAGGTCCCGGTCTGATGGAGCCAACAGGACAACATCATCTGCAAAAAGCAGAGATGAAATCCTGAGGTTCCCAAACCGGATCCCCTCCGGCCCCTGGCTGCGCCTAGAAATCCTGTCCATAAAAATTATGAACAGGACCGGTGACAAAGGGCAGCCCTGCCGGAGTCCAACATGCACCGGGAACAAGTCTGACTTACTGCCGGCAATGCGAACCAGACTCCTGCTTCGATCATACAGAGACCGGACAGCCCTTAGTAGAGGGCCCCGGACTCCATACTCACTCAGCACCACCCACAGAATGGCACGAGGGACACGGTCAAATGCCTTCTCCAGATCCACAAAACACATGTAGACTGGTTGGGCAAATTCCCATGAACCCTCGAGCACCCTGCGGAGGGTATAGAGCTGGTCCAGTGTTCCACGACCGGGACGAAAACCGCATTGTTCCTCCTGAATCCGAGGTTCGACTATCGGCCGTAATCTCCTCTCCAGTACCCTGGCGTAGACTTTCCCCGGGAGGCTGAGAAGTGTGATCCCCCTGTAGTTGGAACACACTCTCCGGTCCCCCTTTTTAAACAGAGGGACCACCACCCCGGTTTGCCACCCCAGCGGTACTGTCCCCTTCCTCCATGCAATGTCGCAGAGGCGTGTCAGCCACGACAGCCCTACGACATCCAGAGACTTGAGGTACTCAGGGCGAATCTCATCCAGCCCCGGTGCCCGGCCACCGAGGAGCTTACGAACCACCTCTGTGACCTCGGCTTGGGTGATGGATGAGCACGCCTCCGAGCCCCAACCCTCTGCTTCCTCAGTGGAAGGCATGTCAGTCGGGTTAAGGAGATCCTCAAAGTATTCCTTCCACCGTCCGACAATGTCCCCAGTCGAGGTCAACAGCTCCCCACCAGCACCATAAATGGTGCCGGCAGAGTACTGCTTCCCCCTTCTGAGGCGCCGAACGGTCCTCCAGAATTTCCTCGAGGCCGACCGAAAGTCCTCCTCCATGGCCTCCCCGAACTCCTCCCAGACCCGAGTTTTTGCCTCCAAGACTGCCCGAGCTGCGGCTCGCTTGGCCTGCCGGTACCTATCTACTGCGTCAGGAGTCCCACCGGCCAACATAGCCCGGTAGGACTCCTTCTTCAGTCTGACGGCATCCTGTACTTCCGGTGTCCACCACCGGGTTCTAGGATTGCCGCCACGACAGGCACCGGAGACCTTGCGTCCACAGCTTCGAGCCGCCGCGTTGACAATGGAGGCGGAGAACATGGTCCACTCGGACTCGATGTCCCCCGCCCCCCCCGGGATCCGAGAGAAGCTCTCCCGGAGGTGGGAGTTGAAGATGTCCCTGACAGAGGGCTCAGCCAGACGTTCCCAACAGACCCTCACAATCCGTTTGGGTCTGCCCGGTCTGTCCAACCTCCTCCTCCGCCAGCGCATCCAACTCACCACCAGGTGGTGATCAGTTGACAGCTCAGCCCCTCTCTTCACCCGAGTGTCCAAGACATGCGGCCGAAGGTCAGATGAAACGACAACAAAGTCGATCATTGACCTCCGGCCTAGGGTGTCCTGGTGCCACGTGCACAGATGGACACCCTTATGCTTGAACATGGTGTTCGTGATGGACAAACTGCGACTCGCACAGAAGTCCAACAACAAAACACCACTCGGGTTCAGATCGGGGAGGCCGTTCCTCCCAATCACGCCTCTCCAGGTATCACTGTCATTGCCCACGTGAGCGTTGAAGTCCCCCAGTAGAACAATGGAGTCCCCAGTTGGAGCACTATCAAGTACTCCTCCCAGGGACTCCAAGAAGGCCGGGTACTCCCCACTGCTGTTCGGCCCGTAGGCACAAACAACAGTGAGAGACCTATCCCCGACCCGAAGGCGCAGGGAAGCGACCCTCTCGTTCACTGGGGTGAACTCCAACACATGGCGGCTGAGCTGGGGGGCTATAACCAAGCCCACACCAGCCCGCCGCCTCTCACCCTGGGCAACTCCAGAGTAGTGGAGGGTCCAGCCCCCTTCAAGGAGCTGGGTTCCAGAGCCCAAGCTATGTGTGGAGGTGAGCCCGACTATCTCTAGCCGGTATCTCTCAACCTCACGCACAAGCTCCGGCTCCTTCCCCCCCAGCGAGGTGACATTCCATGTCCCCACTGTGAGGGTTGATGTCCAGGGATTGGGTCGTCGAGGCACCCCGCCACGACTGCTACCCAGCCCACAATGCACCGGCCTGCCATGGTCCTTCCTGCGGGTGGTGGGCCTACTGGAAGGCGGACCCGCGTCGCCGTTTCGGGCTGAGCCCGGCCGGGTCCCACGGGCAAAGACCCGGCCACCAGGCGCTCGCCTACGAGCCCCAACCCCAGGCCTGGCTCCAGGGCGGGGCCCCGGTGACGCCGATCCGGGCGACGTAACGGTCCTTGATATCTTTTTCATCATGGTAGGCTTGTGAACCGCTCTTAGTCTGGCCCGTCACCCAGGACCTGTTTGCCATGGGAGTCCCTACCAGGGGCGAAAGTGCCCCCGACAACATAGCTCCTAGGATCACTCGGGCACACAAACCCCTCCACCACAGTAAGGTGGCGGTTCAAGGAGGGGACAGTAAGGTGGCGGTTCAAGGAGACCGAGGTCCCGTATTACATTTTAAGACGGGTTTACAAGAAATATATAAGCACCTGTCAACCTCTTACAAACTACAACTAGGTATTATAAGTATCTCCAAATCCGTCACTTTATAGGTTCTCTCCTGAAGTCAGGCGGGATTCTCATGGGACTGTCAGGGCTGGAAAACACTAGAGTTCTGGCAAAATGTCCTAAAGGACTGATTTCCAAGATGTACACTTCTCTGCTTTACTCTGACTCTGACGGTTCTAACTCTTTGAAGCTGTTGTGGGAGCGTGATCTGGAGGTGACGTTTAATCCTGGAGACTGGGACAAGATCTGCAGCAGGACTTTTCCTAAATCTACCTCAATCTCTGTACCGTACATGAACACAACTTTACATTTTTTCACAGGACTTATTACACTCCTGTTCGCCTCCACAAAATGTTCCCTGACACTTCCAACCTCTGTTCTAAATGTAAGACACACAAAGGTACATTTATCCATTTGTTTTGGTCATGTGAGCACATCCAGATTTTCTGGAAGGGGGTTCACTCTGTAATCCAGGAGGTCATTGGTAAACGGCTCTCGCTGACTCCTTCTTTCTTTTTACTTAACCATGTTGCTCCAGACAATGTTTTGGACACGGACACCAAATCTCTGCTGATAATTCTTTTGTTCCTGGCTAAAAAATGTATGTTGCTGCGGTGGTCCACTCCCCAGGTCCCTACAGTCCACATGTGGATGTCACACATTTCTGCTCTTATTCCTCTCCAGAAGTTGATCCATGACCTTAATCACAAATGGGACAAGTTTTGGAGGATCTGGGAATCATTGCACTCCTTCTTACAGAAGCCTTAACTCAGTTTGTGCCCCTGAAGGATGAGGACTGCCTATTCTTTCTTTCACTTATCCCATGTGTAGCCCAGGTTCTTAAGTGACATCCCTTTAATATGAATATTTTCCCTGTCAAATAATTTGGTTTAATTTTGAATTAAAGAATTCATTAAAATCGTTAAAACAATTAATTTTTATTTTGAAATAAATAAATAATTATTTATATTCACCAAAAGTGATTAAAATGGGGTTAAAAACATGTTTATAATGGTGAAGGATGCGCCATCGGTGGCGCAGCTGGTAGTGCAGCGGTCTCACAGCAAGAAGGTCCCGGGTTCGATTCCCGCCGGGGGACGCTGTGGGTGCTGAAGTGCGTGTTAGTTCCCCCATGACTTCAGTGCCCACACCATGGGTGGGGTTGGCGAAAGGATCTTTCTGTGTGGAGTTTGTATGTTCTCCCCGTGTTCCCCTGGGTAGCTAATGGGAGCTACCCTCACAAAAACATGCACACAGTCCTGGGCTATACATGCCCCCTCTGGGCGCCAGATGGGGTGGGGAGGATCCGGCCGGAATAACGTGATCCTTCCACGCGCTACGTTCGGCCGGAGAAGCCCCACCCTGTCTGGTGAAAAGATGCGGCCTGCTCACTCCTCAGGTTAAGGAGACCTGAGCTCAGTGCAGGGCCCTCCCGGGGTTGGTAGAGGATGGCAATGCCCAGGACTGTCAGTAGGTAGGAGCACGGGGTGGTAAAAATGGGAAAAAAACCGGGATAAAAATATTTTAAAAAAAAATAATGGTGAAGGATAAATATATTTGGTTGATTGGCCACGTAATTCTACTTCCTGTCACTACTTCCGGTTTCGCGGACATTTTTTCACGCTGCTGCCTCGTGTAAGGTTGAGAGATTTTGTGATAAAATCTGTTGCAATCAACTAGAGCAGCGAGAGAGACTGGATGATTTTGCCCATCTGGCGACCTGAATTAAAGTGCATTTATGCCTTGACTCAATGGTCAGGTTTTTGGTGACATCGTTTTAAGAGGTTGAAACTACTTCCAACCATCCCCTGGAACACCCCCGGCTGGGTGTGTGTGAGGTTCCTGATTCCCAGATCCAGAGATTGCTTCCAGATCCGATAAGAGTCCCAGTGTAAACTGGGTGGTGAGCCGCATCGAACCACTGGTGTTGAATTTCCAGGATTTCCTGAATCCCCCTTTCTGTCGGACTGTGTGGTAGGATAAGCATCCACACTGATACACTGACACTGAGAGAAGAAAACAAGGGCCCCAACACTAACTTTGGGAAAAGAGGGTTTTTGTTTGTTTTTGCCGGCTTTATTATTTTAGTTTGTTATTTTCATTGAATGTTCTTTTTGTAATAAATTGTTATATTTTCATTGTGTTGTCTGTTTGTAGTAGCAAGTGCCACAAAACAAAAACAAGGTAAAATATCAGCAAACTATTGTTGCTTTTATTATTAGTAAACAAAATTAAGGGCTCTTTAAAACCTTAAGTCTTCTGTTATTGGTCCAACTATTATTATTTATTATTACCTACCTGTGCTCTGTTATTATACCTTAACAAGGGTTACAGATTTGGCGAGCCAGCCAGGAGAGCCCGTTGAGTGTCTAATTGTTACCAATTTTTGTTTTTTGTGTGCAAGCTACTACAGTTGAAATTAGGTTAACCAAGTACGGCAAAATGGAAATTGTAAAGCAAGAATCAGTTGAAATTCCCTGCTCAGTCGTGGTTAGTGGGTTAACTGAAACAGAGAGTGATGATGAAGTATCTGTGTACCTCCAGAAATATGGTTCAATTAAACGCTATATACGCATAGATGATCCTGAATCAGATTTCCACAGACACATCATTGTTGAGTTTACACATGGTGCTGCCATGAAATCAATAGAGCCCCTTTTGCCTTTGAAGTTTCAAAACCCCACCCAGGCTGACATTGTGTATGAAGTGAAGAGTTTGGCTGTAGAGCAAATGTTGAAAGAAGAATTGGGAAATATTCCTTTGAGTACAGCCACCAAAATGTCCCATTCTCGTCAGTCTTGTCAAGAACCTCCACCAGAGCTGAGCCCACTTTCCCAAACAGAGCTACTCGACCAGGAAAGTGTCTCCCCCCCCTCCACGCCCTCACTCTGTGGAACCTTCTGGTCCCACATCTTGGAAAACTCACGATGCAGTTCACACCTCTTCGAACTTCACTAAAAACCTGACCGATTTAACCTCGCCGCCGACTCCACTAGTCGTTGCTAGTGGTACGACCCAGACCACAGTCGACATAAATCCGCCCAACATTCAACGAGTGGTGGTTGAACACGTTGTGCGTAGTAGTGAAAGCCCATCACACCTTACTACACCAGGTAGACTTCGAGCTTTCTCAGGGAAATACCCACGTCCCAATAACGAAGCAGATTACGACACATGGCGTACTAGTGTTGAAGTCCTCATAAAAGATCCCTCCGTTTCCGACTCACACTGCACGCACCGCATCCTTGACAGTCTCCTCCCTCCTGCTTCTGAGATGACTAAGCATCTGAGCCCACAGGCTAAACCTTCGGCCTATCTTGAACTACTTGACTCCGCCTATGGAACAGTTGAGGATGGCGATGAACTCTATGCTAGGTTCATGAGTACGCTGCAAAATGATGGGGAAAAGCCATCCACTTTTCTGCAGAGGTTGCATGTAGCACTGAGCACGACTATGAGACGCGGTGGTGTGTCCTCTCATGACTTTGATCAGCAGCTTTTAAAGCAGTTCTGCCGCGGTTGCTGGGAAAATGCCCTAATAGTTGACCTCCAGCTTGAACAAAGGAAGAGGAATCCACCATCCTTTGCAGAATTATTGCTACTGCTAAGAACAGAAGAGGATAGACAAGCTGCGAAAATGAGTCGTATGAAGCAGCATTTGGGCACCGCCAAGCCTGCTTATAGTGCCAGTAAACAGCGTGTCATGTCTCATCTACAAATGGCACATGCCACAACTGATCCTGATTATAGCACTGAAGTTGACATGCTGAAGAAACAGCTAGCAGACATTAGTACCCAGCTTAGCAGAATGACAGCTGAGAGCCAAAGACAGAAACAACCTAAACAGAAAGCAAAGTCCTTTGTTTCTAGTGCAAAAGCTCAAGCCCACCTTGTAGAGAAGAAAGAAACAAGTCAGCAGAGCCCCGCTGCAAAAATGAGAAACAGACCACGCCCTTGGTACTGCTTCCAGTGTGGGGAGGATGGTCACATCATCTCAGCTTGTGACAATGAGCCAAATCCTTCCCTCGTAGCAGCAAAGAAAAAACAGCTAAGAGAAAGACATGCTGCATGGGAGGCCTCTAATTCCCTTGGCAATAGAGTGCATTTAAACTGATGTCAGCTCCCATGGAGGGACACATGGGAGTGACACCTGACAAATCCAGTCCCAAAACTGAAAAAACTGCCTTGAAGAGAGCTCAAAATAATAAAAAATCCATTACACTTCCTCGTGGCCTTGTGGGAACTAAAACCACAGCTCAGGTAATTATTGCGGGAAAAGACACTAGTTGTCTTTTAGATACGGGTTCGCAGGTAACCACTGTACCCCAGTCTTTTTATGAGCAACACCTTACCGATCTGACCATCCATCCAATAGATGATCTCCTTGACGTGGCGGGTGCCAATGGCCAATCAGTCCCCTACTTAGGATACATTGAGCTCTCTGTTACGTTCCTTAAAGACTTGATAGGGACTGACATTGAGGTCCACACTTTGGCCTTGGTCATTCCTCACCTCCGCGCTGCAGCTTATGAACAGGTGCTTATAGGCACCAATACTCTTGATGCCCTTTATGCTGACTTTCGAGCTGACCCGAACCGCTCCACCTTCCAGCCGTTGCCTAATGGCTACAGAGCTGTCCTCAAAATCCTTGAAATGCGTCAGAAAAGCTCCACCAGCAGTAGCTTTGGCTGGGCGAAGATGGTTGGGAAGACACCTGAGGTGGTTCCGGCAGGACAGACAGTCATCCTTGAAGGAATGGCTAATCTCTCTGGTACTCATTCCGAGAAGTATGTCGTTATTGAACAGCCATCAGCCTCTTTCTTACCTAACGGCCTCCTGGTCTCAGCTAGCTTGGTTAGCTTGCCAAGGAAACAACCTTGCCACCTACCTGTCGTGTTGAAAAATGAAACACAACATGACATCATCATTCCGCCCAAGACAATATTGGCAAATGTTAATGCTGTCGTGTGAGTGCTACACAAAGAACAAACCGTAAAGGAACCAAAACCCCCCGACATGCAAAGAGAGTTCCCTCAAATGACAAAGCTGAGCTTTGATTTTGGAGACTCGCCCTTAACCCCCGAATGGAAAGAACGGGTGACAAACATATTGAACTCCATGCCAGATGTCTTCTCCCAACATGACCTGGATTTTGGACATACAGACAAAGTCAAACACCGAATCAAGCTCAGTGACGAAACGCCCTTTAAGTACAGACCACGTCCGATACATCCCCATGATGTAGATGCAGTGAGAAAACACCTTCAGGAGCTCCTTGATTCAGGGGTTATACGGGAGTCCGAATCCCCATTTGCTTCTCCTATCGTTGTTGTCAGGAAAAAGGATGGCTCTGTTCGTCTTTGCATAGATTTCAGAAAGCTAAACCTTCAGACGATCAAAGACGCGTATGCCCTCCCAAAACTCGAAGAGGCATTCTCTGCTCTTGCTGGTTCAAAGTGGTTCTCGGTTCTGGACCTTAAATCAGGGTACTACCAGATCGAAATGGAGGAATCAGACAAACAGAAGACAGCATTTGTTTGCCCACTTGGATTTTGGGAATTCCATAGGATGCCCCAGGGTATTACAAATGCGCCGTCAACATTTCAACGATTGATGGAGAAGTGTGTTGGAGAGATGAACCTAAAAGAGGTTTTAGTATTCATTGACGACCTGATTATCTTCTCATCTTCTTTGGAGGAGCATGAACAGCGTCTGAAGCGTGTCTTACAGCGACTGAGGGAGTACGGACTGAAGTTGGCACCAGAGAAATGTAAATTCTTCCAGACTTCTGTCAGGTATCTTGGCCATGTGGTTTCTGAAAAGGGTGTGGAAACTGACCCGGAAAAAGTAAAAGCTCTGACAACTTGGCCTGTCCCCACCAACCTAAAGGAACTCCAGTCGTTCTTAGGTTTCGCTGGATATTACCGAAGGTTCATTCAGGGGTACTCTCATGTCATCAAACCCCTTACTGAATTAACCTCTGGTTATCCCCCCCTCAGGAAAGGAAGCAAAAAATCTAAGAAAGTCACAAGTCAAGAATATCACAACCGAAAAGATCCTTTTGATAAAAGGTGGACACCTCAATGTCAGGAAGCATTCGACCTGATAATTCAAAAGTTGACTTCAGCTCCAGTCTTGGGTTTCGCAGACCCCCAGCTCCCGTATGTTCTACATACAGATGCCAGCACCCTCGGAGTTGGGGCTGCGCTGTACCAGGTTCAGGATGGCCAACCAAGAGTCATAGCGTTTGCTAGCCAAGGGCTTTCAAAGAGCGAGAGGAAGTACCCTGCCCATAAGCTCGAATTTCTGGCCCTTAAGTGGGCAGTTACCGAGAAATTCTCTGATTATTTATATGGCACGGACTTCACTGTGGTTACTGATAGTAACCCGCTGACTTACCTCTTAACCTCAGCAAAGCTAGACGCAACAGGTTACCGGTGGCTATCCAGCTTGTCGACTTTCTCCTTCCGACTTCAATACAGGGCTGGGAAGCGAAACTTGGACGCTGATGCTCTATCTCGACGTTCTCATGGTCCACCAGAGGATGACCCTGCATCACGAAGGGAAAGTGAGAGAATTCGACAATTTGCTCTGTACCACCTGAGTGATCCTGACACACCACACACTGTTCCTCAAGAGGTGATTCAGGCTATCTGTGATCGACACATAGTCACCAGTATCAGAGGTCGTGATGCTGAAACCCCCAACCCTGGGTTAACAATGGTTGAATCCCTTTCTCACCAATCCACAGCCATCCCAGATTGTTTTCAGGAAGAGCAAGTGGATGGGTTCCCTGTTATCCCCTCATTTTCAGAAGAGGAACTAAGACAAAAGCAGAGATCAGATCCTGCAATCAATGAAGTGATTGTTCAAATGGAGACTGGTCAAACCCCACCTCCCAGCCTCAGAGCAGAGCTGCCTGAACTTCCCTTACTACTGCGTGAGCTAAACCGGTTGGAGCTGCGTAATGGAGTGCTCTATCGACAGCGGCAAGATGGACCCAATACCACCTTCCAGCTAGTGCTCCCTGAAGAGTTAAGAGCAATAGCCCTTCAGAGCCTCCATAACGACATGGGCCATATGGGAGTCGAGCGGACAGTGGATCTGGTGAGAGCCAGATTTTACTGGCCAAAAATGTATATGGCCATTGAAAAACTGATCAGGACCTGCGAGCGATGTGTTCGCCGTAAAACCCTTCCTGAGAGAGCTGCCCCACTAGTTAATATAAAGACTTGTCGGCCTCTCGAACTCGTGTGTATGGACTTCTTGTCTTTGGAGCCAGATCGGTCCAACACAAAGGATATATTAGTCATTACCGATCACTTCACAAAGTATGCGGTAGCCATACCAACTCCAAACCAGCGAGCCCGAACTGTAGCCAAATGCCTTTGGGATAATTTCATTGTGCATTATGGCTTTCCAGAGCGACTCCACAGCGATCAGGGCCCTGACTTTGAATCAAAGACCATAAAAGAACTCTGTGAGCTTGCTGGTGTAAGAAAGACGCACACCACCCCATACCATCCCAGAGGAAATCCGGTTGAGAGGTTCAACCGCACTCTCCTCCAAATGCTTGGAACACTGAGTCAGCCTGACAAACTGCATTGGAAAGACTTTGTGAAACCCCTCGTGCATGCCTATAATTGCACAAAAAATGAGACAACCGGATTCTCCCCCTATACATTGATGTTTGGGAGACAACCCAGGCTTCCTGTTGACCTAGCCTTTGGGCTGCCCACCAACACCAATGGGCTGTCTCATTCCCAGTATGTCAGTGACTTAAAATGTCGCTTGGAAGAGAGTTACAAGATTGCAACCTCCAATGCACAAAAGAATGCTGATCGCAATAAGACCAGATTTGACAAACGAGTCATAGACTCAAACTTGGAAGTGGGTGATAGAGTCCTTGTTCGTAATGTCAAGCTGCGTGGAAAGCATAAACTAGCAAACAAGTGGGAGGACGATGTTTATGTTGTGCTCAAGAAGGCTTGTGATATACCTGTTTACACTGTCAAGCCTGAGGGTAAGACTAGGCCTGTGCGCACCCTACATCGCGATCTGCTCCTCCCTTGTGGCTTTCTATCTGCTGCTACAACAAATGAGCCTGTCAGACAGCTTCGGGTCACGAGACCCAGGACAAGACAATGTCCCGTCACTGACAGTGAGGAAGAGGATAACTCTGATTCGGAAATTGTACCAACTCGGATATTTTCTCCTTTCCAAATACCAGAGCCTGATGTATTCGTCACAGTAAATGAGACTCAGGAGTTGAGGAATCCTCCAAGTATGATTAGACAGTCAAATGAACCGGATGTATCATCTGCTCCTGTTCTCTCTGATTCTCGGTCAGACGTGCTCCCTGCCGAGGACAGAGATGAGCTATCCATGCAGAACTTACCTGAATCAGTCAATCTACCCAAACAGGTACATGAAATAGACCAGACTGAAGATGACTTACCTGATATCGATAATCCTGTAAAGGATAGCGACCTACCTGAAAATGTATGCCCTGTAGAAGGAGGAAACTTACCTGATAATGTCAATGATATGCAGGATGAACCGCTTCCAATGCGTGCTGATGTGTCACAGAGTGAAGAGAAGATAGATGGAACTGAGAATGAAGAGTCTGAGGAGAAAAGAATGGATGAATCGGATGAAATGGAGATGGAGAGAGGGACCGGATTGGATACCCTTCTCCGGAGGTCGGAGAGGGCACGTCAACCATCAAAGCGACTTGACTATGTTGATCTTGGAAAACCCTTAGTCACAGCGGTTAAGTCATTTTTTCATGGACTGACCACAGCACTGGCAGATGCTTTGAATGAGGAAGAGAACTTCCTATACCCCCCTGACCTGCCCACTCAGATAAATTATATTTGACTGCTGCCATGTACAGGGACCTACATGAGTTCAGGAGGGGAGGGTGTAGCCCAGGTTCTTAAGTGACATCCCTTTAATATGAATATTTTCCCTGTCAAATAATTTGGTTTAATTTTGAATTAAAGAATTCATTAAAATCGTTAAAACAATTAATTTTTATTTTGAAATAAATAAATAATTATTTATATTCACCAAAAGTGATTAAAATGGGGTTAAAAACGTGTTTATAATGGTGAAGGATAAATATATTTGGTTGATTGGCCACGTAATTCTACTTCCTGTCACTACTTCCGGTTTCGCGGACATTTTTTCACGCTGCTGCCTCGTGTAAGGTTGAGAGATTTTGTGATAAAATCTGTTGCAATCAACTAGAGCAGCGAGAGAGACTGGATGATTTTGCCCATCTGGCGACCTGAATTAAAGTGCATTTATGCCTTGACTCAATGGTCAGGTTTTTGGTGACATCGTTTTAAGAGGTTGAAACTACTTCCAACCATCCCCTGGAACACCCCCGGCTGGGTGTGTGTGAGGTTCCTGATTCCCAGATCCAGAGATTGCTTCCAGATCCGATAAGAGTCCCAGTGTAAACTGGGTGGCGAGCCGCATCGAACCACTGGTGTTGAATTTCCAGGATTTCCTGAATCCCCCTTTCTGTCGGACTGTGTGGTAGGATAAGCATCCACACTGATACACTGACACTGAGAGAAGAAAACAAGGGCCCCAACACTAACTTTGGGAAAAGAGGGTTTTTGTTTGTTTTTGCCGGCTTTATTATTTTAGTTTGTTATTTTCATTGAATGTTCTTTTTGTAATAAATTGTTATATTTTCATTGTGTTGTCTGTTTGTAGTAGCAAGTGCCACAAAACAAAAACAAGGTAAAATATCAGCAAACTATTGTTGCTTTTATTATTAGTAAACAAAATGAAGGGCTCTTTAAAACCTTAAGTCTTCTGTTATTGGTCCAACTATTATTATTTATTATTACCTACCTGTGCTCTGTTATTATACCTTAACAAGGGTTACACATGTATGTGCTCTTCATTTACCTGTCTCTTCATTTTCCTATTTTACTTGTTCATTTTATGCATATGTACTGCGCAGCGCTTTCTGTTGATTTGGGGTGGGGTTTTTTTTTCTTTTAATTTTATTTTTATGTTTTGTTGTATTTCATTTTGTTCTGTTCTAATGTTTGTACCTATAAAATTGAAAAACCAATAAAAAGAGTATTAAAAAAAAAACTACAACTAGGTGCTCAGAATCTTAGAAATGTTGTGGACATTCTTATGTATGTAATTCCTATAATAGAGAATAAATTAAAACACAAAAAGGAATTAAATTACATTCATTTATTTGACATATTTTCAGTTTATTTACATATTGATTTTCCTTCAAGTTAAACATTTACATTTTCTTTTAATTTGTCATTTCCACTCATGTTTCTCTGTTATTCGTTATTTTATATATAGCTCTTATATTGCATATTTACAGACACCCCCATTCAATTCTAGGCATTTCTCTTTTTTTTTTTAGGCACGAGCCCAGCTGGGGGTATAATCAGGGTCGGCGCCAGAGCAAATATTCAGAGGGGGCACGAGGCTTATTAGGGCGGGCACCAAATCAGTCGTGTAGGACAGCATTTTAAGGAAAAAAGTGCATTCTCACTACTTTCCTATTAATAATCTGTCTAAAACATGTGGAGAAATCAAATCACTTAGGTGGAAATAGTGCAAGGAAGCGCACATTTTACTTTGACTGAAAACGTTTTAAGCCTTTTTCACATAGAGTGCGCACAGCGGCAGCCGCCGCCGGCTTTGCCATTCATTGTGTATGTGCTGCGGCTCCGCGCAAGGGCGCAGGGTCTGCAGGGTCTGGAGAGAAATCTCCTAGAATGTGGACATACCTGGTGTGTTTAAAAGTGGTAGAAATGTGATATTCTTTTGCTCTTTTAACAATAAAATGTTCATTTAAAATAAAATATAGCATTTCCATAGCTCATATCAGGATCAATTGAATCATTTATCAATGTGTTCTATGTGAAAAAGGCTTTACTCGTAACACAAAGAGGTCACATACATGTTTTTAATATATCAAGTTGATCCGTTCATGCCCCGACAGAGCAGGGGAACGGCAGGGAGCTGACAGAGCTGCCCGGCTCTGCTGCGCCGGGCGGGATGCCGGGTGAGGCGCAAAGTGGGGCGCAGGTTTTTGCGCAGAGCGAAGCGACCGGTGTACAGAGCGAGATGGCAGAGTTATGAAGTCAGGCTCTGTTGAAGGGGCTGACTGGACAGACTGCCACCGGGATGGCTGAGTCTGTGTTGGATGGAGAGGAGGATAGTGTAATGGAGGAGCGCTTTCGGGAAATTTGTTTACTGCCAAAGAAGAAAAGTGAGGGGGCACAGTGACTGAAGTAAGCGGGCACTGCCCCCTGGTGCCCCCCCATGGCGCCGACACTGGGTATAATGCCGCGTTCCATTTACCTCGGAAATCGGAACTGGGAACTGGGAATGGCAGCCATCTTGGAATGGTAACTCGGGGGTGATGAAGCTTCTCCCACTTTCCCAGTAGGAAATCCCACTTCGAGGGGCGTTCCAGTTGAAAATTCCGACTGCCAACTGGTAAATTCCGACTTCCGAGGACAAATGGAACGCAGCATTAAAGCTGTGGCTGCGCTGAATTCTTCAGTTGTCGTTAACACTGGGACCAGTAAAAGACACTGACGATCAGCCGACTCACATTTCCGTTTTTATTGATTCTTTCAGGTGGGTAAATGTTACATAAGCATTACTACAGTTTGTCAATATTGTTATCTTTTTATTTAGTGTACTGTCGCATTATAAGGTGTATTTTGTCCGCGGTATTTGTGCTAGTTTGGTTTCCTAAACCGGGACGAGTCGGCAGCAGCTCGCCGGTTACGGTGAGTTGGTTCTGGTCAAATTAATGTTACAACTGTCAATCGGAGTCGGATGTAACGTTTGTGTGACTGAAACTGATACATATATATGAGTACGATATGATTTTAGAGTGTTTTATGGTTATATTTTCTGTGTTTTATTGATTTTCTCCTAACGGTTATTCATTTTCCGCCAGCTGATTAGCAGCGCTGTTGTTTACCGTTGCCATGGCAACCAGGCAGCGCGCACGCTGTAACACGTCACATAAACA
Organism: Cololabis saira; assembly: GCF_033807715.1. Classification (NCBI taxonomy): domain Eukaryota; kingdom Metazoa; phylum Chordata; class Actinopteri; order Beloniformes; family Belonidae; genus Cololabis; species Cololabis saira. Next base: position 2,467,126 of record NC_084587.1, on the reverse strand, counting down.
AGAGGATAAATGGGAGAGATTATATTATTGATGTAATTGTTGTGTGACTAAAGGCATAAGGGAATAATATAATTGTTTTATAGATAATAATAAGAATTGTAGATAAGGGCTTAAAGTATTCCGGCACCGTGCCGGTGTTCTGCCATTCCATGCTCCCTGCCAGAAAATGCTACTTTGTGGTTCTGCGCATGCGCACAGTCGATTTTCGACTTAATGACCTGCCTGGTTAAATAAAGGCGAATGACTGAATGAATATCAAATAAAGCGCTAGGATTGGGTTTTTCTTTCTCTTTATCGTATAATGTTCACAAAGTGTAATGCAATTCATGTCATGGCTAATATATTTTTGATATTATCAATTTTAAATCAATATTTCAGGGGTAGCATAATTTGATAGTCCAGTAACATCCTATCAAATAATGCTCCCGTCCTTTAATGCATTCAGGTAAGATACTAATCACCTCACTGCCATTGCAGGATGAATGTCAGCATACTTATACCTCAATGTATCCATTTTAAATCAATATACCTCAATGTATCCATTTTAAATCAATATTTCAGGGGTAGCATAATGTCATAGTTTTGATATTTTATATTATTGTAAGGCTGGTGTAGAGTTAAGCCTTACTTGATTAAATTAATCCTTTTTGGGGTCGTGAGTAAGTGAAAAAGAACGGGGACAATCTAAAACATCACAACAGGTATGCTGACTAGTGTAACTATAGTCCCTGATTTACATCAGAATATACTAAATATATTTATAAAATAATGAACCATGAATTACCAAAATAAACTTAACAAAAATAAATCTCCTCTTACATTATTATTATTATTATTATTATTATTTTATATATGTTTTGATATTCTTTTCTATATGTTTTGATATTCTTACAGCCGAGGTTTGCAGACAGATCGGGATCCGAGCCAGGGTGATGGACCGGGATCAGAACCAGAACCAGATCCAGGACCGGGATCAGAACCAGAACCAGATCCAGGACCGGGATCAGAACCAGAACCAGGACTCGGAGATGGACCGGGATCCGAGCCAGGACTCCGGATCCAGCAGCAGGACTAAAGCGGCCGCTGCCGGTCTGCAGGTCAGAGTTCAGGTCCACGAACCCGCTCCTTCTCGGTCCGTCTGTCTCCTGCTGACCAACCAAACCAAAATGGTAAAGACGTGGCATGGAGAGCATTTGCATCAGTGCGATAGGAGTAAAACCATTAAAACACCATTCTAAAACAGTGACAGAGACGCCACCAGACTAGGTCTATTTAATAAAATGTGATGATCTACTGTCTCAAAAGCTGCACTTAGATCCAGTAGCACCAGGATTGAAAGCTTCTGTGAATCCATAATTGCATCTGAGATCATGAACAATCTTTAAAAGGACTGTCTCTGTACTGTGGTTTGTCCTAAAACCAGACTGATATTTCTCAAAAATATTGTATTTATTTAAAAATGTATTTAATTTCTATGACTTTTACTTAAGAATGGTAAGTTGGATACAGGTTGGTATTATCAAGGATGTTGTGATCTAAATTGCTCTTCTTCAGAAGGGGCATCACCACTGCCATTTTACAGGCAGAGGGAAAAACGCCCGTCGGAAGAGAGGAATTTACTATGTTTAAAAGCTCATACTCCTAATAACCATAAAACCATTATAAAAGTGATGTGGGAACGGGATCTAAAAGGCAGGTTGTTGGGTTTAGTTGAGAGAAAACCCGACCGAACATCTTTGCATCAACCAGGACAAAACACCCCTAGTGTTTCCTCAGGTAAAAACAACTATTCAGATCTGTTAAAAAAATGAAATAACACTTGTCAGTTATCAAATAACACTTGACAACAAATGTTTTATTCTGGGAGAAAATATCATTGGCATTGGCAGTAAAGGAGTAAATGATAGCGAGTTTAACCAACTCGGTCCATTCCACCACAGCCTGTCATTTACAAGTGTCTCTGAACTGAGTCCACGAGTTCCGTGATCTGCAGGATTTTCTTTTCCCATGCAATGTCTCCAGTTCTCCGGCAGCGTTAGACTCTGGATCTCTGCTACTCTGTTAGCCACAAACAGCTTCCATTTGCTTTGCTGTGCTCTTGATCCAATGAATGGTGATCATCGAGTCAGTCCAGAAATGACACTTAACACTGTTCAGACTCAACATCTTGCTCAGATAATGACCAAGTCTGGCACAGATGAGAGTTCCCGGCAGTTCCAGTTGGGGCAAAGTTACCCTTTTTAGCGGAGCCACTTTAGTTTTAGCAGAGATTAAACTCACAGTGATTGTTCCATCCGGCTTGGTTGTGCGTAAATACGCAGCGGCACAGTAGACTCGTTCACTAGCGGTACAAAACACATGAATTTCTAGCATTTCTTGGGAATTTAAGATTGAATTAAACTAGAGATGCACCGATTGATCGGCCACTGATCGGTATCGGGCCGATAATGCCCCTATCGCTTTTGATCGGAGATCGGAAAATAATAGTTGAGAGTGGGCCGATCTGATGACGTTTACAACAACAAACCGCCGCCTGCGCTGCGTTCCTAGAGCTCATACGGAGCTGTCCTGAGGGGGCATGGCCGGCCTCGCCGGTACGGGAGTTTTACAATGTCTGAAAAGGACAACAAATTTACATTTTGCAAAGTGTGTCCTAATGTAGCGGAGTAAGAGTAACAACGCTTCCTGTCCGACCTGGCAACCAAGATGGCGACGGCCGTCGAAAAGCCGGCTCTTTGACAGAAACAAGGTAACTTTGTTTTTGAGCAAAACTGAGGAAAACAACGAGCGCACGAAGGGAGGCCATGCAAGGGAGTAAGAAGACTCGTGCCAACCCAATGATGGAAAACGACATTGAAGAGATCCGCAAAACTCTGGGCACCATGACAGCTGAGATGTCAAAAGTGCTAAAACAGCTGAAGACGCTAACAGACCTCGTATCCGAAGTAAAACAACTCAGGCAAATGATCCAAGAGAAGGATAAAACCATCGACCATCTCGAACGAAGGGTACAGGATCTAGAGCAGTATACGAGGATGGATGATCTAATTATAACGGGGTTGGATATCAAACATCGCTCGTATGCCAGAGCTGCGGCTGGGGGCGGAGGTGTCAGTGAAGACGCTGCTCCTGAAGACCAGGTAACTCTGGAGACGCAGGTTGTAAAGTTTCTCGAGAGTAAAAACATCACTCTCGATGCAAACAACCTGTCAGCCTGCCATACCTTGCCACGGAAGGACAAGAAGACCAAACCTGCCATCATCATCCGATTTGTAAATCGCAAGCACAAAACCGAGTTATTGATGCAAGGGAGGAAACTACGGGGAACAAACGTGTTTCTGAACGAGCACCTCACTAAACGGAATGCTGATCTTGCGAGAGAAGCTCGTTTCTTGAGGAAAAGCGGGAAGATTAAATCTACTTGGACCAGAAACTGCAGGATAATGATTCGACCAAATGGAGACACCCCAGAAGAATCAAGGGCAGTAACGGTAAGAGATCTTCAAGACCTTGATGCTTACAGATAACGTTACTGTCTCCTCTGAGAGAAACATGGCCTGGAGGGCTATGAACGCAGCTGAAATGCTAGCGCTATTATTTATATATTTTTCTTTTGGATTGTCTATTTTTTGGTGCTGTCTCTCTGGGCTTGACATGAATAAACCCCTTCAAATAAGCAACTGCATGGAACTTTGCTTTTGCATTAATACCAGTTGGGAAGGACAGAAATGCCTGACCGGTTGTTCACTTCTCGGGGCTCTGACTTGTGAATGGCTTGGTATTTACTTATTTTTCTATTTTTTGCATGGTTTGGAACTATTGGAAACGATCCTCTGTGCGTTTCCTTATGAATTAGGCTCATTGTTGACTTATTTTTCTATTTTTGCACATGGGCTGGATATATTGGAAACGATGCTCTGTGCTGTTGCTTATGGATTATTGTTGACTTATTTATATATTTTTGTGCATGGACTGGATCTATGGGAGATGATTTTCTGTGATCTCCCTGGTGGATTGGACATAGAATATATTTTTTTCTTCTTCGAACTTTTTTTCATGGATGAACAATTGGATATTTTTTGTCTAGCCTATGGCTACTTGGAGGACTTCTGTGTCCGTGTGCGTGCGTGCTTGTGTCCATCTGTAGGCATGCGAGCGTGTGAGTGGGTGTGTGAGTGCGTGGGGGCGTGCAGGTGCACGTGTATGTGCGCGTGTGTATGCGTACAGGCAGATGTGCGAGCATGTGTGTGCATGTGTGCGTGCAAATATGTATGTAGGATGGGAAGCTGCAGTCCTAAATCGAACGCAAAGACCCAAAGGAAGGACTATCACAATGACTCCCAGTGATGATGAAATAATGCTCCCTTTCAGGGATATTGATGTTAATTTGTTTGAATCTACTGTAAATGAGGGCCATGGGGCTGAGTCCATACATCAACTCTACTCAAAATATGAAACCCTTAATTTGACAACCTTTGATAACATGGAATACAAAATGCACGAATTTGGTAATGATATAGACCCAGAAAACCACTTCTTTAATAGGATAAATAATACCTGTGAGTATTATACTGATGAGCAATTCAAAAGTATTAAAACAGAAGGTGCTTTTTCAATAATACACTTTAACAGCAGGAGTCTTTACAAAAATCATTCAAAAATAGATAACTACTTGAAACAACTCAGCAAATTCAATGTGATTGCAGTTTCCGAGACCTGGCTGGAAAAAGAAAAGGGTTACAATGTGGGAATAGAGGGCTATGAGCTATTCACAATGGATAGGACCTATGCTAAATCTGGAGGAGCTGCATTATATGTTGATGCAACCTTAAGATGCAACATGATTCCATCTTTGTCAGCTGCCATTGAAGGTATTATGGAATTGATTACTATTGAAATTATTGGTGCAGATACAAAGAATATAATAATCAGCTGCGTGTATAGAACACCTGGATCTTGTCTAGATACATTCAACCAAAAACTAGATGACCTTTTCAGTAACATAAGTAACAAGGTACACATAATGTGTGGGGACTTCAATGTAGACCTTCTAAACCCCCATGGACATCCTAAAATAACAGACTTTATTAATGCAATATATAGCAAAAGTCAATTCCCATTAATCACAAAGCCAAGTAGAATCACAATAGAAACAGCCACATTGATTGATCATATTTATATAAATGAAATAGAATGCCAAGCCACGGCGGGACTACTTATAAATGATATCAGTGATCATCTCCCTGTTTTCAGTATCTTCCCACAGCTTCTTAAAAAGGAAACCAAAACCAAAATGCTCAACCACAAACTCACTAGACGTAGAACACCCGAATCTGTTGCTGCGTTCAGGGAAGACCTGAGCATCCTTACGTGGGATGAGGTCTACGCCACAGACGACCCAAACCAGGCCTACGAAGCCTTTCTGTCCACTATAATTAAGCATTATGACAAACATTGTCCGTTAAGAAAGGCTACATCCAAGAACAAAGCCAGACTAGATCAGCCATGGATTACAAAGGGCCTTGGAAACGCATGTAAAAAGAAAAACCTATTATATAAATTATATATGAAACATAGGACCAAGGAAGCAGAACTTAGATATAAAACATATAAAAATAAACTAATAAGTATTATCAGATCTAAAAAAAAGGAATATTATCATAAACAACTGGAACAGCATAAAAATAATATGCAAGGAACATGGAAAATATTAAATAGTATAATAAAAAAAGGTAAGGTTAATAACGGTTACCCAGATCATTTTATTAAAGATAATATTATTATAAATAAAACCAAAGAAATAGCTGATGAATTTAATAACTTCTTTGTAAACGTGGGGCCTAGTCTGGCAAATGACATTGTGGAACCGAGTGATTGTGAGGAACTCAATGAAAGGAGCATCAAACAAAATCCAAATTCAATATTTATTAGGAGGGTAGATGAAAGTGAAATTCTGGAAATAGTTCATCAATTAAAAAACAAAAAATCAACTGACTGCACTGACATAGACATGACACTGGTCAAAGATATCATAGATTGCATAGTACCCCCATTCACATACATCTGCAACCAATCCTTCCTAACTGGCATCTTTCCAACCAACATGAAGACCGCAAAAGTAGTTCCCATTTTTAAAAATGGAGATAAACACAACTTTACAAACTACAGACCGATTTCATTACTCTCACAATTTTCAAAAATCTTAGAAAAACTGTTTGTAGTACGGCTTGACGATTTTATAGAAAATCACAATCTATTAACCAATCACCAGTACGGATTCAGGTCAAACAGGTCGACATCGATGGCAGTTACGAAGTTGGTTGAACATATATCTACAGCAATTGATGACAAGGAATATACAGTGGGGGTTTTCGTTGATTTACGAAAGGCATTTGACACTATTCATCATGGTTTACTATTACAGAAATTAGAAAGGTATGGGATCAGGGGAATAGCGAACACATGGGTAAAAAGCTATCTTAGCGACAGACACCAGTTTGTACATATGAACGGTGCCGACTCTAAAAAGGAAAGGATCACTTATGGGGTTCCACAAGGCTCAGTACAAGGGCCAAAGCTATTTATACTGTACATAAATGATATATGTGATATATTGACAAATATGAAATGTGTTCTGTTCGCAGACGACACAAGTCTGTATTGCTCAGGGAAACACCTGGAGCAACTCCAGGTAACAGTTGAAAAAGAGCTTAAAACTCTGAAAAAATGGTTTGACATCAATAAACTGTCATTAAATCTAAGCAAAACAAAATACATCATCTTTGGAAACCACAAGATTGACAAACAGATCAAAATCAAGTTTGACGGTGTTGAAATCGACCAAGTGCATGAAAACACATTTCTGGGCATCATAATTGACAGCAAACTAAACTGGAAATCTCACATTAATAACTTAAGATCAAAGTTATCCAAAACAATAGCTATACTGTACAAAATGAAAGCAAATTTGGACCAGAGCTCACTGTATCTACTGTATTGTTCCCTCGTACTTCCACACATCAGTTACTGTGTGGAAATATGGGGGAACAACTATCAAACAAACATAAACCCAATATTTCTACTCCAAAAAAAAGCAATCAGAATTGTCAACCATGCTAAATACTACGCACCAACAAATCCACTTTTCATCCGGTCAAACACCATAAAATTATATGATTTAATCAAATTCAAGACAGCAATAACAATGTACAAGGCACACAACCAGATGCTCCCACGCTGTATCCTGGAGTTGTTCCAGGTGAGGGAGAGCAGGCACAACCTAAGGGGTTATGGCATTTTTGAGCAGAAATGGCCAAGAACAAAAAAAATGTCAAGGTGTATCAGTGTGGAAGGTGTGAAACAATGGAACTGCCTGGATGAGGAACTAAAAAAAAGTAGCTCAATTTATAAATTTTAAAAAAATTATAAATCTAAAATAATGGATAAATATAGAACACTAATATAAATTATCTTCATATTAAACTGTCTAAATTATGCAACTTTCCTCGTGCAGCTGTCCTCAAATCGTGAGTGACCATATTTATTTTCTTCTCTTCTTTGTTTATTTTCTTTGTTTTATTCGTTCGTTTCGTTTTCTTCTTATTAGTATCTTTTGTTTCTGAAGTCTGCCTTTGTTGAAAAGGATAGGCAAAATAAGCCATGAGGCTTCAGCTTATACCTTTTTGGTCAAAAAAAAAAAAAAAAGGAAATGTGTACATATATATATTTATACCTGTGTGTATACTGTACATATACAGTGTGTATATGCAAACATATTAAAATGTAAATGACCAAAACAAAATAAACTAAACTAAAAAAAAAAAGGAGATACCATGAGGAGGAATGTTATAAAATTATTTCAACACAACAAAGCTGATAAGACATTTGAAGGTTTTTCACACGAAGGAGTATATTGAGTTTTCAAAGTTGGCTGCATCTAAGGCAGAGAAAGAACAGGAGGTGCAGCCACGCTGGTAACTCAGCTGAACATAACAGAGACCTACACTGCCTTGCGAAAGTATTTGGCCCCCTTGAACTTTGTGACCTTTTGCCAGGTTTCAGGCTTCAAACATAAAGATATAAAACTGTAATTTTTTGTGAAGAATCAACAACGAGTGGGACACAATCATGAAGTGGAACGAAATGTATTGGATATTTCAAACTTTTTTTAACAAATAAAAAACTGAAAAATTGGGCGTGCAAAATTATTCACCCCCCTTAAGTTAATACTTTGTAGCGCCACCTTTTGCTGCGATTACAGTTGTACAGTTTTGCACATCGAGAGACTGAAATTTTTGCCCATTCCTACTTCAAAACAGCTTGAGCTCAGTGAGGTTGGATGGAGAGCGTTTGTGAACAGCAGTTTTCAGTTCTTTCCACAAATTCTCCATTGGATTCAGGTCTGGACTTTGACATGGCCATTCTAACACCTGGATATGTTTTTGTGAACCATTCCATTGTAGATTTTGCTTTATGTTTTGGATCATTGTCTTGTTGGAAGACAAATCTCTGTCCCAGTCTCAGGTCTTTTGCAGACTCTTCCCAGTCCCTGCTGAAGAACAGCAGGCCCAAACCATGATGCTGCCACCACCATGTTTGACAGTGGGGATGATGTGTTGAGGGTGATGAGCTGTGTTGCTTTTACGCCAAACATAACATCTTGCATTGTTGCCAAAAAGTTTGATTTTGGTCTCATCTGACCAGAGCACCTTCTTCCACATGTTTGGTGTGTCTCCCAGGTGGCTTGTGGCAAACTTTAAACAACACTTTATATGGATATCTTTAAGAAATGGCTTTCTTCTTGCCACTCTTCCATAAAGGCCAGAATTGTGCAGTATACGACTGATTGTTGTCGTATGGACAGAGTCTCCCACCTCAGCTGTAGGTGACCTCTGACCTCTGCAGTTCTTCCAGAGTGATCATGGTCCTCTTGGCTGCATCTCTGATCAGTCTTCTCCTTGTATGAGCTGAAAGTGTAGAGGGACGGCCAGGTTTTGGTAGATTCTCAGTGGTCTGATACTCCTTCCATTTCAATATTATCACTTGAACAGTGCTCCTTGGGATGTTTAAAGCTTGGGAAACCTTTTTGTATCCAAATCCAGCTTTAAACTTCTCCACAACAGTATCTGGGACCTGCCTGGTGTGTTCCTTGTTCTTCATGATGCTCTCTGCGCTTTAAACGGACCTCTGAGACGATCACAGTGCAGGTGCATTTAGACGGAGACGTGATTACACACAGGTGGATTCCATTTATCATCATTAGTCCTTTAGGTCAACCCTGGATCATTCAGAGATCCTCACTGAACTTCTGGACAGAGTTTGCTGCACTGAAAGTAAAGGGGCTGAATAATTTTGCACGCCCACTTTTTCAGTTTTTTATTTGTTAAAAAAGTTTGAAATATCCAATACATTTCGTTCCACTTCATGATTGTGTCCCACTTGTTGTTGATTCTTCACAAAAATTAAATTGCAGTTTTATATCTTTATGTTTGAAGCCTGACTAACTAACTACAAAAACGACTTCTGGTTTTCTACACTGAACGTATTGTCCGTATCTTCTTCTCGTTCACGACCGTTTTGACGGGTGAGCTGCAAAGCCATTTCTTCTGGCATCATTTTCATGAGAATTGGGCAGAGCAAATTGCCATAAGTGTGTGAGACTACTCCCATTGAGCCTAAGCAGCGTACTTGAATCTCCATGTCATCATATAGTCTGCGTAAAGCTGCTACATCACAGGCCTTTTTAACTGGAGTCAGATTTAACAATTTATTCATATGTGCATTTATGATAAGAACTTTATGACCAAATCGTCTGAAAAGCATTTTTCTTGCGTTGTCATAACTTTCGTCTGATAAAGTCCCATAACTCAACCCAGTCTCACATAAAAACGTACCCTGCCTACGTTGGTCCAAGTGCAAAAACTTAGAGGGGTTACAATAATAGCCCTTGAATTGTTACATTGTTACATTTTTTCTGCCTATTCGTTTTGCGTCCAAGTCACGTGACTTTCAAGATTCTGGCCGTGACACCAAAAAAAATGGCGGACATTTCTCATTTTTTAGTGAATAAAATCAATATTTGGAGTTAGTTTCTGCATAAAAATGCGTTTTGATTACATTTAGCGAGAAATATATATTTTACTTTCATAATATTCACTCAGTGATAGGGGTGTAACGGTACACAAAAATCTCGGTTCGGTACGTACCTCGGTTTGGAAGTCACGGTTCGGTTCATTTTCGGTACAGTAAGAAAACAAAAATGCAAAATATAAACGTGCTAGTTGTTTATTACACACCCACAAAATAACATTGGCTCAGACTTAAAAAAAAAATATCTCCCTGATGTGCAAAATTGAACAGTTGCAACACTGAACAGTTTAAAGTTGTTGCTCAGATTAAATAACATTTATAAGGCTCAGACTTATAAACAACAAAATCTTAAATCTTAAAAACAAATCTTTTCTACATCAAATGTGCAAAATTGAACAAATGCAACACTGAACAGTTTAAAGTTGTTGCTCAGATTAAATAACATTTATAACCCTGCGTTCACACTGAAAGCGTCACGGGCGTCCCGACGCCAGCATCTCGCCGCTTGGTGCATTCACACTGAAAGCGTCAGTGCCTGCAGCGGGGCGGGGGTGGGCGGGGTTTCAAGCTGCGCTGCAGAACTGAAGGGAACAGTGGGAACAGCCTACACATATAGCGTACACATCTTAATTTTCCTATTTCACCATAGATCACACTTTGGGACGCCTACTTTATATTTTAGCGTTTTTTCCGCGTAGATAAGAGTGAGTTTGATGCTCCTTAACAAGTTTGGTCCGCGGATCAACATCAACCCAGCGAGCCCTTGCTCCCGGTGGCTGATTTATGGTTCCGCGTCACACCAACGCAGAGCCGACGGCGTAGAGTTCGCGGCGACGCACACCGCACCGCGACCCTACGCCGTCGATTTAACGCGGAACCATAATTCAGGCGAAGCTGCAGTCTGTCTGCGCTGATCACTGACGCACCGGGTCGGAGCGGATTTGGTCATGATGTTTAACCTGTGTTATGTGATTAATAAGCAAGGGTTATTGCCAATACTAGCGGCATTAGCCATGACGTCGGCTACAACTGTTGCTTGTTGTTTCTCGGTGTGAGCGCAACTGCATATGTGCAGCTGCAGCAGCGCTCTGCTCTACAACGTGCGGTCCTCTACTTAATATGTCCGTGTGGAAACTCGTTCGGTACGCCTCCGTTCCGAACCGAACACGCTATACCGAACGGTTCAATACAAATACATGTACCGTTACACCCCTAGAATTTACATATTCACAAAATGTTCAATAAGAGTTCACATGATCACATGACGGTAGCACAACACCTCAGACACGTCAGATATTTTCCTCCCAAACAGATGGATCAATGCCCCAGCATTTTTATGCAAACCTCCAGATACTTGGCCTAAACCTTGTATGTTGTATCTGTTGATGAACAAATTGATTTGAAACAATCTGTCTGTTACTGTGTTAACGTTGCTGTTACTGTGCCAAATCCTGACTGTTTCAAAACTTACCAAGAATTACTGGATGCAACTGCCCAGTCTCTTTCCAGACAGACCACTGTAAATCCCTCTGCAGCTGAATTTCTGAATGCTGAACAAGAAATCCTATAAAAAGGCACAAAACAATAGCTTTTGGGAGGACATAGCCTGTCTCAAATCACACAAATCACTTCCAACACACAGTTGCTTACTCTGTTTAGCCCAAACTTCTGTACTACATCCAATTGTACTGGATCCTACTTACAAGGTGACACAATAAATCATTAAAGATTATAATGAGAGATTGTGTCAGGATGGTTTAGAAAGGATCTTTGCTGAAATAAGAAGAACATTTTGGATCTTGAGGGGCGCAAGGCCGTACATAGACATCAGCAGAAGTGTGTTTCATGTCAAAAAAGGAGAGCTGGTGCCTGAGGGTTCAGCCAATGGGTCAGCACCGCCCTTTCATTAGGTAAGAAAAAGATGACACAAGGAAAGAGGGGGGGGGGAAAGCATCTCCCACACTATGTCCTGTCAGAGGACACAGTGTGATATTACAAAAAACACCTTAGCAAAAGAAATGTAATGCACTCAGATAACTTTATACCCAATCAAAAAACCTACATTGATCCGTACTCTGTTCATTAACAACTACAAGATTTCTCCACACTAGTGTTTTCAAATAACTGCCTGAAAGAATTTCTTTATTAATTCCTCACACATTCGCATAACTCCCAATTATTTTTTTTTTATTGCACCGTTTATGTTCAGTCACTAAATGCTTATCTGTGAGATATTTGGATCTTATAAGGACTTTAGACTTTCAATTTTATGAATTAATTTCATAATTTTAATGCCCAATGAATTTAATTTATTTGTGTTTTTAAATAAGCTAATTGAGCTGAAACAGTGAATGAAATCATATTTGACATATAAGACCAGAGGCCTTCATGCTGCTTGTCATGTATGTTCATTGAAAGTAGCAACAAATAAATTCAGGTTGCTGAAATGTTGTTTTTGTCTCATGTCGCTTGTTTTGGGGCTCGTTTATAGCCCAAATTTTTCCTTTTTATGACATCTCTATCTTGATGAGGACTTGTTTATGACATCACATTTGTCAGGTAATAAAACTGAGTTTTCACATACAGTTCTGAAGTCAAAACTGTTTTAAAGACAAAATTTCTAATGAAAGTTTGAGATCAGTCATCTCAAGTGGCTTCGGTAAACAGTTGATGAATGTGTTCTAAGGGTTTTTGTTTCAGCAGCTTTCACCACTTACACTTTTGTTCTGACCTACCGAGATGTTTTATTTGAATGTTTTTGTCTGTAAAGAACTAGTTGTGACAGGACATGGTTAATATGACCCCTAGAAAATAAGGATTCATTGTTTCACTGCAAAGACCATGATAGAAAGCTATTAAATACAACTGAAAAAACCTTTGACAGGTCAACCGACAACGGGATCTAAGTCTCTTTCTTTTTTTACAGAAACGTAAAGGGAAAGAGAGGCCCACAGGTTACCCCTGTGATCAGTGTGAGAAAGTCCTCGCCACTTCATCATCCTTGAAGGGACATAAGAAGATTCACACCGGAGAGAAGCCGTACAGATGTGATCAGTGTGGGTCAACTTTTGCCAGATCAGCTTATTTAAGAATTCACCAACGTATTCACAATGGAGAGAAGCCGTACAGATGTCATCAGTGTGGGGCAGCTTTTACTCAATCAGGTGCTTTAACTACGCACCTACGCATTCACACTGGAGAGAAGCCGTACAGATGTGAGCAGTGTGGGGCAGCTTTTACCACATCAGGTGCTTTAACTACGCACCAACGCATTCACACTGGGGAGAAGCCGTACAGATGTGAGCAGTGTGGGGCAGCTTTTACTAAATCGGGTGCTTTAACTACGCACCAACGCATTCACACTGGAGAGAAGCCGTACAGATGTGAGCAGTGTGGATCAGCTTTTACCATATCAGGTGCTTTAACTACGCACCAACGCATTCACACTGGAGAGAAGCCATACAGATGTGAGCAGTGTGGGGCAGCTTTTACCACATCAGGTGCTTTAACTACGCACCAACGCATTCACAGTGGAGAGAAGCCGTACAGATGTGAGCAGTGTGGGGCAGCTTTTACCACATCAGGTGCTTTAACCAAGCACCAGCGCATTCACACTAGAGAGAAGCCGTACAGATGTGAGCAGTGTGGGGCAGCTTTTACCACATCAAGTGCTTTAACTACGCACCAACGCATTCACACTGGAGAGAAACCATACAGATGTGCGCAGTGTGGGGCAGCTTTTACCACATCAGGTAATTTAACTACGCACCAACGCATTCACACTGGGGAGAAGCCGTACAGATGTGAGCAGTGTGGGGCAGCTTTTACTAAATCGGGTGCTTTAACTACGCACCAGCGCATTCACACTGGAGAGAAGCCGTACAGATGTGAGCAGTGTGGGGCAGCTTTTACCACATCAGGTGCTTTAACGAGGCACCAACGCATTCACACTGGAAAGAAGCCGTACAGATGTGAGCAGTGTGGGGCAGCTTTTACTCAATTGAGTAATTTGAGATGTCACCAACGTGTTCACACTGAATAAAATGTGTGTATCTGGAAATCTGGTATAATTGTAATAAGTTCAGTTTTATATTATTATTTTTTTTAATAGTTCTGCTTCTGGTCGTAAATTAGTAACCTTTTTTGTAATGTTTTTATTGTAATCTAACATTTTTCATCATTGTTCTGTTATTGTTCTGTTCTGAATAAAGTTATTCGTTTTTTGTTGGATTTCAGTTTCCTGCTCAGTAACACCATTGTAAACAAACAGGAAGTCAATGTCAGAATGTTAGAACAGTGTCCCACAGTGGTGCCTTGTTCATGTGATTTTATCACTATAGATGAATGATGGTTCTTGATTTAATTTTATCTGAGGGATGGTGTCATTAGTAAAGCACTGTTTTCTTACCTCTGCTTCTGGGACCAGCTGGTCAACTCTAAAAGTGAGTGAATGCTGTCATAGACTTAAGGCTGAATTATGGTTCAGCGTTAAATCAACGCAGAGCCTACGCCGTAGGGTACGCAGCTACGCAGGAGGATCTCCGTAGCCTACGCCGTAGCCTGACGTGCACCTCCCAAAAAATGTAACTACGCGCGAGGCGACGCAGACCCAACGCAGACCGAGAGGGCTGTGATTGGTTTGCTTGGTAGCAACGCATTTCCGGTTCGTGAAGCAGTCGTGAACTTTCAACGCTCTTTTCTTTGTGTGTGTGTGATTTTTTTTTTTGGGGAGGTTGTTTTGGGTTTTTTAATAGTTGTCCTTATCTCTTTGATCCACTGTGAAAGACTGGAAGCTAAACAAAGTATCAACTAGCGCTCTGGGGGGGTACTGCACCACGGCGAAATGGAGTGACGGAGAAGTCCGAGGGTTCACGACGGCAACGGCGTAGTCTCTACGTTGGTTTAACGCAGAACCTTAAATCAGGCTTAACAAAGATAATGACAATTTAAACATTTTTTTAAAATCCTGTGAATAAAATGTGTGTCTGAAGGATAAGTTATATGTAGTGGAGCAGGAATTGGATCAGTGACTGTTCACAACAAAGACCCTAGCCCTGGTGGCCTAATGTTTAAGCACTGGGCTCCTCTTCTGAAATCATCAACAATAACATCAATAACAGTCATCCCTCGTTTGCTGCTGTGGACCGGTTAACAAAAACTCCTGTGTCAGTAGCATCTAAACTCCAGTTCAGCAGTCAGTCCATCGATATCAAGTCCAGTAACATTATGGCTCCAATTAAAACCAATTTGGACAAAATGACACAATTTCACGCAGTCAACTACAAAAACCTGGAGGATATTATGGATCAGCCAGAAGCATCAGGGGTTTTGGTTCCCTTTGCTGTTGGGCTGTAATTCAGACCATTCACTCACCACCGGTAGATGATTGTTCTTTCCGGTATCATTGTTGCTGACTCAAGATGGCCGCCGATGGTGATTGTGAGCAGATCTTGGCTGCCCCAACGCCACCAGATGACAACCCGGTATGTTCAGACACTAATAAGGAAATTGTTAGCCTCAAGGGAGACATCCGGATACTGTCTAACCAACTAAAATCCAAGACTGAACTGCTTAATTCACTTTTGGACGTGGCCCATCAGCAGTCCATGCATATCTGGCTCAAGAGGCTCAAGACCTTCCTTTTAGTTTAGCTTATAACATGATTTTTTTTTATTGTATTAGGGTGGTTTAGTTTTTTTTGTTATCTAGTTATTTATCATTATTTTAACTACTTATTTTTCAATCATTCTATTATGTACTTATTCTTTTGTATTAAAGCAGCACAATGTAACTTTCAGCTTTTGTTGAGTTTGGCGGCTCCTTTGGACCAAAGCGGTAGTGCTTTACCAGAAAGAGCACTACATTTCCCATGAGCACCAGCGCGTACTGCCGGAAAACTCCTGTCCCCGTCGCTGCATTTGTTTTGATGAGAGAAGATGGGACAGACTTTTCAAAACTACTTTTCTGTTTTCAGCGGTCGTTTGCAGGATGGATAGTGAAGAGGTAATGTATCTATTTTTGGTTAAACAATATAATAGGACGATGTTGAAAATCACTAAGTTCAACTTGGTTTTATTAAGTTGTTTCAGCGAGATAATGCTCCCACAAACTCATACGCTCTGCACCTTTTTCCTGTCACGTTTTTTAGAGGGACTTCGTCATAAATTAGTAGTCCAACATACTTACTGACAAAATAAAAAAATACTTTATAACCTGTGAATAACTGAATGCCCATTCCTTATATTTTGCAGATCAGCCCTGCACAATTTTACAGTTCTCAGGAAAAATACTAGAAATGTTCTATACATTTTCTTTGCATTGCATTATTTCCTCTAGTGCTGTAATTCTATTCAATTGTATTATTATTTTATAAAGCTTCCTCATTACGAATTACACAATTTTCTGATCACTATTTCAGTGTTTCCTTTAGGAATTTGCTGAAAAGTGGGGGCATGCTTCCCGGGGGGGTGGCGGCGGCGGCGGCGGCGGCGGCTGCGTAAATGTACGGCGTACACAAATGACCACTTGACAGCAAATGTAACTTTCAAAAACTATTTATTGGCTTTTATCCCTGAACAATAAATAAATGTTACTTCAACTTCAACTCTAACCAGTTGAAAATGTAAAAAATAAATAAAAACAATAACATTAAATAAATAACATGTAAACATCAGCTAGATGAGGCTGTGTAGACTCAATGACAAAGTTTGCACCCAGGCTCAGAGCACTTAATTTTCCTTGGCTTTTTAAAGAAGAGCTCTAAGGCTCTGTTGTAGGGAAATTCTCCCAGAGGTGGCCCATTGATGCTTAGCAGCATACATGCTGCAAGATGATCCCCCTGCAGCCTGTTTCTCAAGTCAGTCTTCACCTACAAATAGAAACAATAATGAGATTGTTTCTCTCAATTTCCTACACCCTAATCATTTAAAATTAAATAAAAAAAAACAAAAAAAATTAAAATCCCAAAATATATGTACCGTTTCTGATTGGGTGGGCTCTGCGCATCTTTTTTAGAAACAACAAAGAACGCATACCGCAAAAGTTGTGTCTCGGCGGAGGGACCCGGCGTCCCAGCAAAATGAGAAGAGAAAAAAGAGAAGTGTTCCGAACAGCAGACAGCGCACACACTAAAGGCTGATTTATGGTTCCGCGTTACACCAACGCGGAACCCTACGCCTACGGCGTAGGGTTCCGCGTTGGTGTAACGCGGAACCATAAATCAGCCTTTAGTGCCTGATTTATGCACTACGGCGTAGGGTACGCCGTAAGGCTGATTTATGGTTCCGCGTTACAACAACGCAGAGCCTACGGCGTAGGGTACACGGCGACCCGCACCGTACGTGGAAATGCGGTCTTTTTTTTGCTATTAAAACATGATTTGTAATGTGAATTTGCAACACTTAAAGGAGCATGAGGCTCCTTTTAAGAAATGAGACTCTATAGCGCCACCCTTTGCCACGACGGCCGCCGGGGGTAGAATAGAATAGAATAGAATAGAATAGAATAGAATAGAATACTTTATTGTCTGTCCCAATGGTGACAGAAATTCCTCTTGGACAGGGCTCACAACCACATTCATACATTCTCATAAGGACACGTTACAATATAAAAAGAATAAATACGTTAAAAACAGTAAATAAGTTAAAACAGACATGACAGTGCCTGTTAAAAGTGCAACAATCTATTTGATAGTGTTCAGAATGGTTGTGGCAGATGGAATGAATGACTTTTTGTAAATGTTTTTCCGGGCCAGTGGAATTCTATACCTTCTGCCTGATGGCAGTAGTTGAAATGAGTGGTGAAGGGGATGAGAGGGGTCTTCTGTGATCAGAGTGGCCTTCCTGATCACAGAGCGGTTGTAGAGATCAGACAGGGGGGTGTGTTGTGATCTGCATATTTTGCTGGCCTGGTTTATTATTCGTGAGAGTCTGGTTTTGTGTTTGATGGTGAGCAAGTTGTACCAGGATGAGATGTTGAATGTAAAAATGGATTCAATGAGTGAACGGTAAACCAGAATTAAAATGTCTTTGCTGATGTTGAATGTCCTTAGATTCCTCAGCAGGTGGAGACGCTGTTGTGCCTTCTTGTAAATACCGTCCGTATGTTGTGTGAAGGACAGACAGGTGTGGATCTCAGTCCCCAGGTATCTGAAGGACTGGACCTGCTCTACCAGCTGCCCCTGGATGCTGAGCGGCTGGAAAAGAGATG
Organism: Cololabis saira; assembly: GCF_033807715.1. NCBI lineage: Eukaryota > Metazoa > Chordata > Actinopteri > Beloniformes > Belonidae > Cololabis > Cololabis saira. Next base: position 2,448,829 of record NC_084587.1, on the reverse strand, counting down.
GCGTTATTGCTGCCTTGCTTCTGCCTCCACAGCACAGCTCCTTTGTTTTGGCAATGTTCAGCTGGAGTGAGTTCTCAGTGAATGTTTGGACCAGGTCGCTGACGGCCTGCTGGTACTGAGTCAGGGCATCAGAACCAGTCATGTGGGCAACCAGTGCCATGTCGTCTGCATATTTAAAAAGTGACATTCCTTCTCTGCTACAAGAGATGTTGTTGGTATATGCAGAGAAGAGAATGGGAGATAAAACACAACCTTGAGGAAGCCCTGTGTTTAAAACCAGTTTGCTCGATTTAAAACCATTCACAAGCACTTCTTGTGGTCTGTCCTGTAAAAAGTTAAAAATCCATAAAAGCAGTGTTGGGTGCACCTGAAGATCTGACAGGCGGTGCAGCAGGGTGCTAGTGTGTACAGTGTTAAAAGCAGAGGAGAAGTCCATGAATAAAATCCTGGTGTGTGGGTGTGTAGAGTCCATGTGCTTTGTGACGGTGTCTAAAAGTGTGAGACTTGCATCCTCTACACCACGTCTTGCTCTGTACGCAAACTGGAGGGGATCCAGTTTGTCGGCCAACATGTCGGACAGCTGGTCACCCACTACTCTCTCCATGCACTTGCAAAGCACTGAGGTCAGCACCACTGGTCTGTAGTCCTTCAAGTCCTTTGCGTGTGCTTTTTTGGGGATGGGGATTACTGTGGACTCTTTCCACTGGTTGGGGGTACAGCCAGAATCCAGGAGGAGCTGGAACAGCCTGGTGAGAACTCCACCTAACTGGGTGGAGCAGTCCTTGAGCACCCTGCCTCCGAGCCTGTCAGGTCCTGGGGCTTTGTGTGGGTTGACTCTGTGCAGGATGGAGGTCACCAGCTGTTCGTCTATGACGACGGTTGAAGGAGAGCTCAGGGTTGGACAGGTCCAGTTGCTTGGTCTTCTGTTGTTGTTGAACCGGGTGAAGAAGCTGTTGAGATGTTCTGCAAAGGAGATTGGGTCTGAGCAGTTGACCACTGCAGGTTTGGTGGGTCGGCCCATCATGGTGTTTAATCCCCTACTGCAAACAGCGAAGCCGACACGGGAGAACGGGGAGAACGCGCATGCAGCGTCATGTGACGTCACATCCGCAGGACAGCGCGGGAAACTCGGCCCCAGCACTGCAGCACATTTTGCAGCACACAGCCTGTTCAAGGCAACGGAGAGATACACTAGAGGAAACATTCTTTTGGGTTTGGAACGCTTCATCTGACATTATTACTAGAAAACTTAAAACGTATACAATTTTTTTTCATAAATCCTGCCTCAATCCTGCCTCAAGCTCCTTTAAACTACAAATAATAGTTTTTTGACGTGACATCAGAGATTGTGCATGCTCTCTGCGAAAGGATGAGGCAAATCGGGTCGTAGCTGCTTCAACTGTGCGATTCCTTCACGAGGAGAGACCAGGATTTCAAACACGCTTGATTTTCTTGCGACCTCACGATTTGTGAGAGGGAGCTCGTCGTGAGGTGTTAATCTCTCGTCGTTACCCCACGTACACTGCAAGAGGCACGAGCAACGATTGGGTCAAAATCGGGCCCGATCAAAAAAAAGTCGCACGACTGGAAAATCGGCTCAAAACGAGCCGATAATTGCACAGTGTATGCCCGGCTTTAATGTTATCAATTCGTTTACCCACATTAGCGTCACTGAGTTGGCTAATAAGTCTACCTTTTCTCCGGTAATTCGCTGCCTTATTTACGGCGACTTCTCCTTTTTTGTTTTTTCTTACGACGACTCTGACCCAATAGGATCCCCCAAACACCCCACTCCCTCCATCCCCTCCCCTCCCCCCGCCGTTGCGCTCATCATCACACAGGCTGTGCTGTGAAGGTGGAGAGATGCGGCGATGGTGCATTTGCGACAAAAAAAAAAAAAAAAAATTATAATAAAAAAAACTTTTCAGGCGTGGCGGCTATGATTTAGCAGTGGCGGGCCGCCACTCCATGGATCAGGCATACCTGCTAGATTGAAATTATACAAGACTGTCTCAGAAAATTAGAATATTGTGATTTTCTGTAATGCAATTACAAAAACAAAAATGTCACATTCTGGATTCATTACAAATCAACTGAAATATTGCAAGCCTTTTATTATTTTAATATTGCTGATCATGGTTTACAGTTCAAGAAAACTCAAATATCCTATCTCAAAAAATTAGAATATTCTGGGAATCTTAATCTTAAACTGTAAACCATAATCAGCAATATTAAAATAATAAAAGGCTTGCAATATTTCAGTTGATTTGTAACGAATCCAGAATGTATGACATTTTAGTTTTTTACATTTTATTACAGAAAATAAAGAACTTTATCACAATATTCAAATTTTCTGAGACAGTCCTGTAATATGGTTGAGTCAGTTTCTCTAATTGGTATAGGACGTTGTGCGTCAGAGTTGAATGTATAGTATTGATTTTTTTGTATATTATTGATTTTTTGATGATAATACTCTAAGGGCCTGATTTACTAAGATCCTAAATAAAGAGTACTAAATTGCGTGTGCACTGAAAAAGTTTGCACGTGCTGTTGTTGTGTGTTTTGCGGGTGATCAACTAAGAATGCTTGCGCAATTGATAACAGGCGCTGTTAGAGCCATTTGTCATGTATAGAAGGTGATTAATAATTTAGATTTTAGAATATTTGATTAAGTGTATTTAGAATAATATGCAGTTTAATATCAGTTCGCAAGGTGTTTGCCTAATAATATTAATAACTGCAGCTTTCTCATTGGTTGCATATATGCCACGTGATGTACGTGTATTATTGTTTTTTTTTGTGAAGCTATGTAACCGAGAGAGCACACTAGTTTTTGACCGTGCTTGCACGAGAATATTGTTTTTTCATATAATCGCACAGTTTTTCTGTTTTTGTTGTTGAAAGAAAAGTTTTTCACTAAACTTTTGAAAGAAGAACACGGACTGTGACTTTTATTTGAAGTACACGTCAACTACATGCTCGGAACCATAGCTTAGTGTGCTTTATCAGGAATTAGACGGAGCCACACTAATATAAGTCAAAAACTAAGCTCGCAAAGAGAATTGCGCACAAAAGACGGATGCCTCTAGAGGAGAAGAGGATTGTAAAAGAGAGTCTTCACTTACCAGTGATAAAGCCAAGCCAGGCGCACCTTCTGGACGTGGATAAGCCGCAAAGTGAGTAACGGGGATTTCCGTTCCCATTGCCAACGGGACAGTCGCCCAGCCAAGCTTGAAGACGTAATGCACACGAAAATAATGCTCTTGAAAGATTTCAAGGAAATATTAAAGAGCGAGAAACTGTCGTTGTGAGGCAAACAGGACCGTTTGTGTGCATTAAAGTTTACCGACGGGAGCGACCGTTAAGAATGGACGTTGCGGCGGACGGCCACAAGAGGCCGCCAAAGCCCACGGCCAGAGGTGGGTAGTAACGAGTTACATTTACTCCGTTACATTTACTTGAGTAAGTTTTGGGAAAATTTGTACTTTTAGGAGTAGTTTTGAATCACTATACTTTTACTTTTACTTGAGTAGATTTGTGAAGAAGAAACTGTTCCTCTTACTCCGCTACATTAGGCAACGTTGAGCTCGTTACTTTTCTTTTATCCCTTTTATCCGCGTACGCATCAATCCCTCTCTCTCAGTGAGAGAGCGGCGCATTTATTGAAGGCTGATTTATGGTTCCGCGTCACACCAACGTAGAGCCTACGGCGTAGGGTACGCGGCGACGCGTAACCTACGCCGTCGATTTAACGCGGAACCATAATTCAGGTTTAGTCACAGCGAGAGAGGGGTCCGCCAGGCTCTACCACGTGACTGTGTTTCACCAATCAAACGTAGCTGCGCCGTGTAGTCTCGTCACGTGACCATATTCATTCTCAGTCGGCGGGAGAGGATTGTTGTCTACAGTTAAAATTAATCCAAAATGTCACTCATCAGCAATGCAGACGCAGACGAAAAGGAACACCCCTGGCCTCAGATTAAAACCATGTTCACCTTAAAAACGGTGGGAAACACCAGCTACAATATGCAGTGTCTTCATTGTTTGCCTAAACAAACGGTCATTTCAGCGTTCAAGAACTCGACGTCTAACTTGAGGAAACATGTGGCGGTAAGTTTCCTAAATTCGTTTTCTTGTCCTCTTTTTGCTGTGAATAGGCAAATGTTTGTCTTTTAGGTTACATTATTTTTAAAGGGGCAAAAAGCGATTTCATTTCACTGCTAGGGTTCATTGTGTTCTGCCTGTACATCAAAGCAAAGTGTCTCATGAGCCACGCCAAAATAAACTTTAGATTTTCATGTAATAAAGTGATTTAAAGAAATAACAACATCATGATGCTGATTCATAAAAAGTGAATTGATGCTTTGTCAGGTCTGCCTGCAAGACAACAAGCTAAAAACTGTTAAAATGTTTGTTTAGTGAATGAGTTCTGGTGTACAGAAGCGTATTGCATTCAATTGAAAAAAAAAAATCTGCTCTGTTTTTCTGAATTAACGAGTTCCTTATCTCAGAATTCTGAAAAAAGTTTAAAGAAAAAAAAAATCGCTTTCCGTCTGAACAACTGCAAAGTCGACAAACTAATAATACCATCTATATAACTTAAAGACAAGAGTATCTCCCAATGTTTCAAACCGAAAGCAAAATAAAACTGGATTAAACTGGACAGGAACATGTTTGCTTCCATGAAATCGAGCTCTCAAGCGAATGACAACTTCTTGAAAGTTGTGAGGAAAAACAGAGCAGATTCTTTTTTATTAAAACTTTTCTCTGAATTCTGAGATAATTATCTCGTTAATTCAGAAAAACAGAGCAGATTTTTTTTTTCTCAAGTGAATGCAATACGCTTCCGTACTGGTGGATCCGCGCTGCATGGAGAAGTTTATTGATGAAGGGACCAGCTTGTACAGTGGGCTGCAGAGAGGAGATTTTTTAATCAAAAAATTATGAATATCGCTTATTGCACCTTTTAAACATTTCTTATGTTTATTTATGTATGTTTATATTTTTACCTTTTATTGTGTTTATATATATATATATATATATATATATATATATATATATATATATATATATATATATATATATATATATATATCCAATCTGATGTGATAAGTCTCTTTTAATGTCTTGATCTTCCTGTAGCCTCACATATATATTTTTCTAATCTACAGAGAGTTCACCCAAACAAACTGTCTGAGTACACAGACTTACAAGAGTCCCACAGAAAGCGCAAGTCCTCCTCTTCAGGTTATACCTCTGGGAAAAATGCAAAAATCACAGCCTTCACTGCCCCAGGGCGAGTAACACAAGCAACACTTGACAAGCTGGTGCTAAATTTTGTATGTGAGGCCAACCAACCATTTTCCGTGGTTGAGACACCATCCTTCAAGACTTTGATTGAAACCTTACAACCTCATACAGTCATGACGAGGAAAACATTATGCGGAAGAATACAGGAAGCTGCAAAACACAAGAAAAGCTTAATAATCAAAAAGCTGAGTGCGGTGAATTATGTTGCTACTACAACAGACTGCTGGTCTGCCAGACAACGTAGCTACTTGGGTGTCACCTGTCACTGGATAGACAACACCTCACTGGAGAGGCACTCTGCTGCATTGGCTTGTAGACCTGTAAAAGGCTCGCACACCTTTGACGTCCTTGCTGCTGCATTAGAAGAAATACATTCCGAGTACCACATCAGGGAAAAAGTGATCAGGACGACAACAGACAGTGGCTCAAACTTCCTAAAAGCCTTTAGATTATATGGTAAGAAAGAGGAGGAAGCCACCGATGTACAAGAGGAGAGTGACTCCATCCTTGATGATGCGAGTGATGATGAGAGTGAGCCAGAGTTGGAGTTTCAAGATGTGTCTGCTATTCTGGATGACAACACAGGCCTTGAGTACCAACTTCCAAGACACCAAAAGTGTGCATGCCATCTCCTCAATCTTATATCTACAGTTGATGCTACTGCTACTGCTGCAGGAGGAGCTGCGAACGAAACCTACAAGAAACTGTCTCGTTCTACTTTTGCAAAATGTCATGCTCTGTGGAATAAAACCAGCAGATCAACCATGGCTCATGAAACAGTGGAACGTGAATGCAAGCTGCAGTTTCTCCGACCCAATCAGACACGTTGGACCTCCCTGTTCCTCGCTGTAGAAAGGATTGTGCGTATTCATCGAGAGCAGGGAGAACAAGCCATTCGCAATGTCTGCACAGCACTAAAGATAAAGATGTAAGTTGACAAAACTTATCTTTTGTTTTTAAAGAGTAATAAAAATTAATTAGCCCTTGCTGATTAATCCACTTGTCTCAAGTAACAAAGTTTTCTTTGCATGGTGGTGTAACAATGACTTGAATTAAATAATTAAATTTTTTTCATTTGTGTATTTAACATTTACAATGCATAATAAAGACATTGTAAGTAATTTTTTTTATCATTACATCTTTTATAGGTTCAATCCGGCTGAAATGGGGTTTTTGGTGGAGTATGCTGCTGTGATGAAGCCTGTTTCCATGGCTCTTAATATCCTCCAAGGGGAATCATCTGTGCATATGGGCCTCCTGCTGCCAACGCTTTACCAGTTGCGGGACAAGCTGAAGAGGTTGGAGTCATCTTGCAAAATGTGTACACCTCTTGTTCACGCCCTGCAGCAAGGCATCCAGAAACGTTTTGGAGACGCCATGAAAGAGCCTGAGCTGATTGCAGCAGCAATACTCCTACCAAGATTCAGAACCTCCTGGACTACAGAGGAGAACATCTTACATTCTGGTAAATATAGTTTATCAATTCAAATGTGACTTATATACATTTTAGGATTATAGTGTGTCAGTGACCAACCAACCACAGTGTGGCAATATAGTTAGAAGGTAGCCTTTAATGTCAAATATCAGCAGCTTGACAGCCTATACAGTAGAAGGGTAAGAATAATGTGCAGACCTAATTATTTTGAAAACGATTTATCTTGCCACAGGTCTTCACTACATCAGAAATCACCTCGACATCGACTTGGATGATGTCACCAGCACAAACAGCAGCTTATCTGATGAAGATGACTTCTTTGCATCCATGGAGTTGGGAAAATCAGAAGTAGGAGAGCTGGAGAGGTACCTTTCATGTCTGTCCCCTGCAGGTATGGATCTACTCCACACCTTTCCTCACATCAAGAAGCTGTCACTCAAAGTCAACACAGGTCTTCCTGCATCTGCAGCCTGTGAGAGACTTTTCAGTCATGCTGGACTCCTGTTCACTGCTAAACGATCACAGCTTCACTGCAAGAACCTTGAGAGCCAATTACTGTTGAAGCTCAATAGTGACATCACTGAGTGATTTTTTTTTTTTTTTTTTTTTTTTTTGGGGGGGGGGGGGCTGTATTTATTTTTGCATGTTTTGTCACATATATACGGTGGCCGAGATCCGCCATTGCGGAAAATAAAAGTAACGATGCAAACAGAAACAAACGCCGCTGCAAATTAAAAAAAACGCTTAGCCAATAAAATAAACGCTGCAAACAAAAATAAACGCTGCTGCAAATAAAAGAAACGCTGAAAATATAAAGAAACCCCACTGCAAATAAACCCGCTACAAATAAAATAAAAAAATGGCGCAAATAAAAAAAAGCCACAACGAAAGTGAATTACCGGGGACTATTTTTGCCGATGCACCGGTGTTTTTATGTGAGAAGACTCACACTGCCATGGAAATTGTTAGCGTATATAAATTCATCAAACATTATTCTCTACAATACAGTAAACAAAACACCATCTTATCATGGGCCTTACACCAGGTTACATTCAGGAGGCACTAATTGCAGCTCCTTCACCCCTTATATGTAATGTTATTATTTTCTTCAAAAGAAGGGTTATAATGATACGTATATCATACAGTAAGCTAGAGTTTCCTCTTGCAGTTTTCTAAGCAAAATGTAGTTGCATAAAGTGAGTACTTTGACTCAGAAATCAGATAAAAGGGATACTGAAGCCAACAAAAATTGGAACCACTGCTTTACTGTCAGATTGTAATTAGTTCGACCTCATATCAAACCTGGGGCTACATGGCCTAACACATGATATATTATTTGATATGAGGTTGAACTAATTACAATATGTACTCACTTTATGCAACTACATTTTGCTTAGAAAACTGCAAGAGGAAACTCTAGCTTACTGTACGATATACATATCATTATAACCCTTCTTTTGAAGAAAATGATAACATTACATATAAGAAAAGGGGTGAAGGAGCTGCAATTAGTGCCTCCTGAATGTAACTGGTGTAAGGCCCATGATAAGATGGTGTTTTGTTTACTGTAGTGTAGAAAATAATGTTTGAATTTATATACCCTAACCTTAACAATTTCCATGGCAGTGTGAGTCTTCTCACATAAAAGCACCGGTGCATCGGCAAAAATTGTCCCCGGTTAAAATAGTCCACTTCCGTTGTGGCTTTTTTATTTGCGCCATTTTTTAAAATATTTGCAGCAGGGTTTCTTTATATTTGCAGCGTTTCTCTTATTTGCAACGGCTTTTGTTTTTTATTTGCAGTGTTTATTTTATTTGCAAAGCGTTTATTTTATTTGCAGCAGCGTTTATTTTTATTTGCAGCGTTTCTTTAATTTGCAGCGGCGTTTGTTTCTGTTTGCAGCGTTACTTTTATTTTCAGCAATGCTGGGTCTCGGCCACCGTACATAATACACAGACTCAAACACACACACACAGTTTATGAGTTCATGGGCTTGTTCTAGTTCTGCCTGCGGAGCCTGGTTAAAAAAGGAAAGTAAAAAGGCTTGAAATTTTGTGCTACTTGTGCTTAATTTATTTTTTTATTTATTCTGTTATTTTATTTTTATTATTTTTATTATTAAGTACTTGAATTTACTTTAAGATTATTTTAATTTAAGCTATTTTTTGTTCATTTTAATTTATATTATTGATTTCATTTGCCTGAAGATGACTATTTTGTACTTTTGTCTGTTTGAATGGTTGTGTTAAAAAAATAAATCAGACGTTACTCAACAGTTACTCAGTACTTGAGTAGTTTTTTCACCGAGTACTTTTTTACTTTTACTCAAGTAATTATTTGGATGACTACTTTTACTTCTACTTGAGTCATATTATTCTGAAGTAACAGTACTTTTACTTGAGTACAATTTTTGGCTACTCTACCCAGCTCTGCCCACGGCAAAGGCCGTCGAAGAAAAACTGAACAGGCTTAACCTTTGTCTGGTGTTAGCTTTCTGTTACCATCTCCGATGTTAACGGGTCGGTTTTGACCCGTGTTTTAAATCATCTCTAAAATACACTAAAAGCAATTATCCATCATCCAATTTGTTTCTCATCTCTTGGTTACATTGTTAGGCTTCCTTATCCATGAAAATATTGCTTTTAATATTTTTGGTGTGGGAACTCTAGGCCTTTTTTTGTCAGTATAGCCCTTGATTTCAATTTAAAAAACTGGTCAAATGAGCCTCAAGAGAATCATATGAATAAATAAAAGGTTGTTGTGTTACCTGACTATTACTGAGGGGTATTAGAACACATCTCTTAAATACATTTGTTTCATTTATTTTTTAATTTTAATATTATTAACTATAATAACATCTATGGTGTTATGGGTCAATTTCGACCCGTTTACATTTACCTCAAGGAAATGGAAAAAAAGTATTTTTTCAGCAATAGAACTTTAAAAAATTGTCACAAGTGATATTGTGACCCTGCAGGCCAGTAGTCAAATCAAGGACCACACATTTTCCTTGGTTCTTCTCAGGGATGCCACTCGCAGCTTTGCCTGTGTAAATCTGTAGCTGTTTTTGGCATCGCAGGCTGCCCAGATTTTATGCCGTACTTCCCTGGCTTACTGGGTATGTATTGCCGGAAGGGGCATTTTTCTGGGAAAGGGAGAACGGGACGTTCATCCACTGTCACTTCTGGCCCTGGGTTGAACATCAGTGAAAGGAGCTGAACCCATTTCTCCCAGACATCCCTGATGGGGGCAAGCTTGTCAGATCTTGCTCTGGTATCCCTGTTATCAAATCTGAGGACTCGTGATATCATTCGAAAGGTCGTAAGTGACATTGTTGCCCAGAAAATATTTCTGCCTGTCGATGCATCCCAGAGATCAGTGGATTCATTGCAGGATCTGTACACTCTAGCAAGAAGAAGAACACCAATATAAGCATCCAGGCATTCGTCATCCATGTCTTTCCACATGTCGCCATGGACTTTTTTCCCCTTCAAGGTTTGTCATAGCAATTATGACTCTTTTTATTGACAATGGCATAAATAAAACATGTTTTGATATCACTGACTCTTGTCACAGCAAACCTTGTGATTCCAGGGGTCTTTTTGATGACATTTTCAGCAGCTGCCCTGCCATGTACATCATGAGGTACTGAGCTCCAAAGTATCTTTCCATTTTTGGACTTGAATTTTTCAGCAGGATAAGCTTCAGCACCAGTGACCTCCTCGTCAGACTCACCAGATGTGTCAGTGTCTTCTGGATACTCCACATCGTCTTCCTCCTCAGAATCCTGCTCCTCTGCATCACTACGCTGCTCATTGTCGTCTCTTTCATTTTCACCAAAAATATAGTCCAGAACTTGGCTTACTGTAAATCTTCTTCTCATCTTTGCATGCTGCAAACTGGAGATGTGCACTCTGCAAGTGAAATGAGTGAATTGACCCACATAGCTGGACATGCCCGACTTTATTTGCTTTTGTTTATGTGTAGGTAAACTGGAAGACAAAAATCCAAAATGAGAATCCACTGAAGCTCACATGACTGGGAGAGGAGCTGGCTGTCTGACAGTGCACTTATGATTTCAGTTTTGGCTCTAATTATTGCTTTATAAGCATAATTTTATAACCGGGTCGAAACCGACCCTAACCCCACAAAGGTAACAATATCAACCAGAGCATTTTATAATTTAGTGACAACATTTTTTTTGATATTATTTTGTTGAAATAGAGGTTCCTGACAAAGTCAAAAAGCCTTGATGCGATAAACAGATTTTTGTGGTAGTTTTATGAATTTAAAACCTAAGAACGGGTCGGTAGCGACCCCAACACCAGACGAAGGTGACCTATTATGGCATTTAATGTATATTTTAAACAGGCCTTGAATGTCGTAAAAACAATCTAAAGCTTGTTTTTTCTACATAAATCATGAATCCAGCCTGTGGGCCCTGTCACTAGTTTTACCGCTTCTAACCCCTTTTTCTGTGCTCCATTCTAAGGGAAGGGGGGGGTATGATAATGAGGCTCTGTGCTGATTGGCTCCCTGAATGACGTGTAGCAGGGGAGGAGCATAAACCCTCGCTCCGCCAGAGCAGCCCGAGCCTGTAAATTATCACAACACTGAATTTTCACAAATGGAAACTTTATTGTTAAAAAAAATAAAATATGAGTTGTAGCCTATATAAATAACATTTATGCACTATTTAAGCCGGATCTACCCGGCGGATGCTGAACGCTGCCCCGGAGCCACGCCGGGCGCCCGGGAGCAGCGCTGCTGGAGCAGCGCGCATCACAGCGGCTTTAACCAGGGAATCTGACCGGTTCCGACCGGCCGGGACCGCAGGAACCGGCCTGGACTGGTAGCAGGGACTCCCGGGGGCCGACCAGCGGAATTTCAGCCGGATCTGCCCGGCGGATTCTGCGCGACGGGCGCCGCAACTCCACGGCGGGCGCACAGATCCGCTCCGGGGCGCATCCGCGGCGCATCGCCCGTTACTGGGGATCAAACCGACAGATTTGCCTGAAAATCTTGGAGGGTGAAGCTGGTCCAGCCTGGGACGGACCCCCGAGGACCCAGCTCCCAAATCACCCGGGAACCTGGATGGTTTAACCCGGATCCGCTCCGCCGCGGCGCCGCGTCCGACTGGCTGAAGGAAGGACCGCTCCAGCAGCGGAGAGAGCTGGTTGTGGGCGTGGTTTCAGCAGCGGAGGCTGAACCTATGGAAATGAGCGCCTATGGTGACGTCACCCTAGGCGCAGATTCAGAATGGCTCAAGAAAAGGTCACGTGACACTGGGGGACTCTGTCCGGCGGGGGTCAGAGAGCTTGCAGAAATTCATGGTATTTTGTCTCCCCTGTGCTGGCAGGGTGAGGGGAGACCACTTTATATATGTTAAAACAAGAAAAAACGTGTTTTTCATAATAGGTCCCCTTTAAGCGTGAGAGAAAAGGCAAGTTATCTCAGCTTACTCGTAAAAAGAAGGATATTGAAATCCTAAAGAAAGACGGAGCTAATGTAGAAATAATTAAAGAAGAAGCACTTTTTTTTTTGGCAAGTTTTATGGACAATATAAAGAGATCAATGAACAATTGTTGCCTCTTCTCGACGATGAAGATAAAGAAGAGGATGAAGAGAACTGGTTTATGCCCAGATGTTTGGAAATGGAGAACTTTGTTCAGGAAATAGAGGACTGGATTCAAAGGATAACTAAATATCCTGAAGAAGAGACTGATGCGGACTATGAGGGCGATGATGTTATACAACCAAGCGACAGCATTTCAGAGGTTATCAGTCGCACATCCAAAGGGAGAAAAGCGAGCTCAGTGTGCAGTCGCTCCTCACAAGCGTCCACAACAAGCTCCGCCCACCTAAAGCTGGAGGCAGAGCGCAAAGAACTGCTAACACAAGCTGCCTTCTCTAAAGAAATCAAAGGATTCCGCACAGAAACTGCTGGAAATTTTGCAACATTGACCAAGGACATCAACGAGCTAAAAGATTGTGTTGGAGATCTTAAGAAAAGAATGGATGAAGCAGAGTCAAGAATTGCGCAAAACGAGGATCATGAAATTAATCTGACCAAAGTGCTCATTCACAATTTGCGCAAACAGCAACAATTGGAAGCAAAGTGTGAGGATCTTGAAAGCCGGGCCCGAAGGAATAATCTAAGGATTTATTCAGTTCCTGAAAAATGTGAGGGAGTCAACATGATCGAGTTTGTGAAAACTCTAATACGGGAAAAACTTGAAGTTGACGGGGAAGTCCACATTGAGAGAGCGCACCGAGCACCGGGTCCAAAAGCTGGGCGCAGCGACCGACCCAGATCAATAATAGTTTGTTTCCAGAGCTACACCATAAGGCAGAAGGTGCTTCAGGCTGCCTGGACAAAGAAAATCATTAAGATCAACGATAACAGGATTTACTTCGATGAGGACTTCACATCTCTCTTCATCCTCTACATGCTCCCCCTTGGCAACATCATCCGCCGCCACTTCCACCGCTACGCCGACGACGTCCAACTGTACATCTCCACCAAATCCCTCACCTCTGCAACCCACTCTACCCTGACCAACTGCCTCGCCGAAATCAAGTCATGGATGCACTCGAACTTCCTCCAACTCAACTACAACAAATCAGACATGCTCATCATCGGCCCAAAATCCCTCACCAAAACCGCTCACAACTTCACCCTCACCATGGACAACTCCATTCTGTCTCCCTCCACTCACATCCGCAACCTCGGAGTTATTCTGGACAGTAACCTCTCCTTCCAACACCATGTCAACCACATCACAAGGACTGCTTTCTTCCACCTGAAAAATATTGCCCGTCTCCGTCCATCACTCTCCTTCTCTACCGCTGAAACCTTGATCCACGCCTTCATCACCTCAAGACTCGACTACTGCAATAGCATCCTCTACGGTTCAACTTCCAAGGTCCTCAATAAACTCCAATATATTCAAAACTCTGCCGCCCGCCTGCTCACCCACACCCGCTCCAGAGACCACATCACCCCAGTCCTCCAGAAGCTCCACTGGCTCCCCATCCCTCAACGGATCCACTTCAAAATCCTTCTCCTCACCCACAAAGCCCTCCACAACCAGGCCCCCTGCTACCTCACCGACCTGCTCCACCGCTACACTCCCTCCCGCAGCCTCCGCTCCTCTGACGCCAACCTCCTGTCCCTTCCAGTCAGAACCAAGCACCGGACCTGGGGCGACAGGGCCTTCTCCATCGCTGCACCCACCCTCTGGAACTCCCTCCCCAAAAACATCCGGGACTGTACAGACCTCCCAGCATTCAAATCCCATCTCAAAACTCACCTTTACAGAACTGCTTTTAATGTGTGATTAATGTCCTGTCTCATGTTGTGTCCTTTTGTACTGTCCTGTGTAATTGTAATTTGTATTATGTGTTTTGTTTTAATGTAAAGCGTCTTTGAGGGCCCAGAAAAGCGCTATATAAATAAAATGTATTATTATTATTATTATTATTATCTGAAGTGTTTAAGGAACGCGCAAAATACAGAGGAGTCAGAAAACAGCTCCAAGAAAGAAAGATCAAGTCACGCATACTTTTTCCTGCAAGATTAAAAATATTTGAGAGTGATGGAAAAAGCAGGGTGTTTGAGAGCCCACAGGCCGCGGCAGAAGGACTGCATGACTATGGCATTGTCATGGAGCTTCCAGTGGGGCAGATGGATTTGGAGTCAACTTTGCGCGCGGCGGGCTGGCAGACACCTCGCTACAGAAGCAGTGGAACCAACGCAACAGCAAGAGAGCTGATGTCAGGCGTAAAGTCACTACTGGAGAACCTGGATAGACATGAAGCTCTGAAGGACTGAGGAGGTATGGATAGCTGTCTGAAACTGAGACTAATATTCTGGGAGGGATTATTCTCATCCCCTCAGAGTCATACAGTTATTTAAATATTTTCATGACTGATGAACATGAAAAATTATCTTTTTCCGATTTTAATGAGATTAAAATGTATGATTTTGAATATGAGATTGACCCCGAAAGTCATGTCTTCAACACCATTACTGACAATTGCAAATATTATTCTGATGACCAATTTAATGAAGAGGTTGCAATGAACGACATATTTTCATTGATTCATTTTAATTGTCGAAGTCTTTATACTAATTTCACCAAGATTAATGATTTTTTGTTGACATGCAAAAGCAAATTTAAGTTGATAGCCTTATCTGAAACATGGTTGAATGAAGAGAAGGGTACTGATTTTTTTATGGAAGGTTATGAGTTACATTATGTTAATAGAGTCAATAAGAGAGGAGGGGGTGTGGCCATATATGTGGATAGTGACCTGAAGTGCAGACGAATTGAACAAATGAATACAGTAATGGATGATTTAATGGAATGCATAACAGTGGAGATTGAAATGGAAAAAACCAGGAATATTGTTGTCACGTGTGTATATAGATCACCAGGATCAAATATAGAACGGTTTAACGACCGTATGGAGGAATTAATGTTTGGGTTAAATGAATGTAAAACATATATGATTTGTGGGGACTTCAATATTGATTTACTTAATGCATCTAAACACAAAACTACATCTGATTTTCTGGATTCATTTTATAGTAAAGGACTGTACCTATTGATAACAAAGCCCAGTAGAGTAACCTCGACTTGTGCAACATTAATTGATAATATATTTGTAAATATCATGGAGAATAATGTTAAAAGTGGACTGATAATAAATGATATAAGTGATCATTTACCTGTATTTCTAACATATAACCATCAAATAAAGAGGAAGAAGAAGGAAAATATCTGTAGACATGTTAGAGTTAGGACTGATGAAGTAATGCATAAATTAAGGACTGACCTGTTGAGAGAAGAATGGAAAGGGGTTTATGTGGAAGAGGTAAATGATGCTTATGAAGCCTTTTTAAAGATATATTTGTCACTTTATGATTCATATTGTCCAATAATACAATGCAAATATAAACGTAAGTACAATGAAAAGCCCTGGATAACAAAGGGATTACAAAATGCATGTAAAAAGAAAAATAAACTTTACAAAGACTTCATTAAATATAAAACAAAAACATCTGAGAAGCGATATAAGGTTTATAAAAATAAGCTGACAATGATAATGAGACAAGCCAAGAAAGAATATTATAATAAAATGTTAAAAGAAAATCAAAACAATATCAAAGGTACTTGGAAAATATTAAATTAAATATATATATGATATAAATCATTGGAAATAATTCTGCGCCAAGACCCTTGCCTAATCATTTTATCAATGACAAAAATAAGATAATAAAAAACACAAAAGAGGTGGCAAATGAATTCAATTCTTTCTTTGTCAATGTCAGCCCTAACCTAGCAAAGACAATTAATAAAAGTAATGAAGCACAACTGAAAGGTTGTGGGAATGGGGACAGTAAAGTGATACAGTTCATGTTTCTGGGGGAAGTGAGTGAAAATGAAATAAGATCAACAGTAGAAAAACTCAAGAATAAAACATCAATCGATAGTGATGGATTAGACATGATTATAGTGAAGAAAACAATTGATTGTATACTCAAACCTCTAAGTTTTATTTTCAATCTTTCTTTTCGTACAGGTATTTTTCCTGACAGAATGAAAACTGCAAAGGTTATTCCACTTTTTAAAACAGGAGACAAACACAGTTTAACTAACTATAGGCCAGTGTCTCTGCTTTCACAATTTTCAAAAGTGCTTGAAAAAGTGTTTTCTTGAAAAGAACAAACTGCTGAGTGAGAGTCAGTATGGTTTTCGAACAAACAGATCAACATCCTTAGCATTAATGAAAATAGTAGAAGAGATAACAACAGCAATTGAGTGTAAAAAATACACAGTAGGAATATTTCTTGATTTAAAAAAAGCATTTGACACGATAGATCACAATATTTTAATTTCTAAATTGCAAATGTATGGGATGAGAGGTGTTGTTTTGAAATGGTTGTGCAGTTATCTAGAGAACAGACAACAGTATGTACAGTTTGCTGGTAATGATTCTGTGTGCAGGAAAATTGAGTGTGGTGTTCCCCAAGGTTCGGTCCTTGGACCTAAGCTCTTTATTTTATATGTTAATGACATATGTGAGGTATCAAAATTATTACAATTTGTTTTGTTTGCGGACGACACAAATCTTTTTAGTTCAGGAGACAATTTGAAAATGTTGATGGACAGCATTGAAAAAGAAATGGAAAAAATGGTTTGACAAGAATAAGTTATCACTTAATTTAAAAAAACTAAGTTCATGGTATTTTCTAAACAGAAAGGGGATGAAAAGGTGTCTTTGTGTATCGATGGATCTGATATTGAAAGAGTGTATCAGTTTAGATTTTTGGGTGTAATTATTGATGAAAACCTCACATGGAAATCTCAGTTAAATTATGTTAAAACCAAGGTATCAAAGAATATTTTTGTTTTGAACAAAGTGAAACATGTTTTAGATTACAAGACAATGCGAATTTTGTATTGCTCCCTTATTTTGCCTTATTTTAGTTATTGTGTCGAAGTTTGGGGGAATACATACACAACAAATATCAAGCCTTTGTTTATTTTACAGAAGAGAGCAGTACGGATCAGACATAAAAAGGAGGCAAGAGAACACACCAATGGACTTTTCATTAATGCAGGATTAATTAAACTTAAAGATATTATTGAGTTACAGACTTTATTGGTTATGTTCAAGGCAAAAAGCAGAATATTGCCTGAAAATATGTTTTTTTGTGTTTAGTTCAGAAAATAAGGACCATAGGAGGAAATTTGATTTTAAACATCCGTTTGCACGCACCACTTTAAAACAAATGTGTATTTCAGTATGTGGTGTAAAATTATGGAACTCCTTAACAACTGATTTCAAGGATTGCAAAAATATTCAACAGTTCAAGAAATTGTATAAAGACCACACAATTAGACAATATGAATTTAACGGGTAAAATATATTTTGTTGTTTTTGTTTTTATATTGTTGGTGAGTTAGTGTGTATGTTTTCTTATTTTTTTGTTTTGTTTTTTTCATTATTTCTTTTTTTGGTATTATATAAGTAGTGATTGTTGAACAGACGGACAGACCATCTTCATATGAATTGTTTTATTTTTTTTGAGAAAGGGGCTTGTAATATAAGGCTTTCTTCTTCTTGCCCCTTTTCCATCGTGGAATGGAACATGTGTGAACTGTTTCCATGATATGGAATAAATAAAAATGAAAAAAAAAAAAAAGAAATATCGGCTGGAGTCTAGTACTCCTGGTAGGCTCTCCCATGCCGAACAGGTTGAAGGGGTAGAAGCCGGACGAAGAGTGATCCCCTGGTCCTCCAGGTTGGGGGTTGGGCTGAGGGCCGATAACCCGCTCCCGTAAAAAAAATACACTATTACAGAAACCACAAACAGAGCAAGAACACACCTGGGGAACGTTGTGGCCAGTCCTCACAACCGGAGAGACATTATGACGTGCAGGGGCCAAAGCCGACCAGAACACCAGGACACCCTTGGGCCGAACAAGCCACTGCTGCACCCAAGAAACACCATGATGATCGGGAACTGGAACGTGCGAACACTCTACACAAGCGGCAATTTATTACTGGCAGCAAGAGAAATGACTACGAGGGGGATTGACATAATGGGAATAAGCGAAACACACTGGACGGGACAAGGAAGAATGGAATTGGCAGAAGGAGAAACTATCATCTATTCGGGAAGAGACGACGACAACCACAGGCAAGGTGTAGGAATACTGATGTCGAAAAAACAGCAGCAAGAGCACTGATTGATTGGACTCCAGTCAACGAACGAATCATCCAAGCCAGATATCATTCACGACACATCAAGCTTATGTTCATACACATCTACGCACCAACAGAAGATGCAGAAGAACAAATGAAAGACGAATTCTACATGAGACTCCAAGATATACTCGACAGC
Source organism: Cololabis saira (assembly GCF_033807715.1). Classification (NCBI taxonomy): domain Eukaryota; kingdom Metazoa; phylum Chordata; class Actinopteri; order Beloniformes; family Belonidae; genus Cololabis; species Cololabis saira. The sequence continues at coordinate 2,430,167 of NC_084587.1, read as the reverse complement.
AGGAACAAGCATGACATGTTGATCGTGACAGGAGACATGAATGCAAAGGTAGGAGATGAACACCAAGAGTATGCAAGGATCATGGGCAAGCATGGGCTCGGGAGGAACAACAACAACGGGGAAAGGCTGTGTGAAATGTGTGACATGAACGAGCTAGTCATAACAGGAACCCTGTTCCCACATAAAGACACACAAAGCAACGAAGGTATCTCCAGATGGCAAAACCAAAAATCAAATTGACCACACACTGATCAACAAGCGTTTCAGGAACTCAGTAGAAGATACAAGAGTACACAGGTCTGCAGATATTGGAAGTGACCACTATCTTGTGTGCTCAAGAATCAAGCTGGAACTGAAGAAAAAACAAAAGGAAAATAAAGCCACCAGAGTGAAGTATGACACGGCAAAGCTGAAAGAGGAAAACATCTTGAAGACCTTTGCCATCAGCCTAAGAAACCGGTACGAAGTTCTTGAGGAGGAAGAGCAGGGAGAAGTTGGAGATGAAGAGGTGGATCGTGATGCCCGAATAATGGATACAGGGAAGTGGCTGAGGCAGTCTTGGGAAGACCTCAGAAAAAGAAGAAGCCATGGATCGGCGAAGAATCGTGGAGGCTTGTGGAACAAAGGGATGCCATAAACAAGGAAAATCCTGGGTACACGTTCTGAAAGACTCAAAAACCAGCTAAGAGAGAAGTACGCAGAGAAGAACAGAGAGGTTAAGAGAAGCATCAAAGCAGACAAGAGGAAATGGGTGGAAAACATTGCAAGTGAAGCTGAAAACGCTGCAAGGAAACGACACATGAAGACGCTGTACGGGCTCACAAGAACACTGTGCAACGAGAGACCCAGGCAGAGCACAGCAGTGCTGGACAGGGATGGGAACCTCACTAGCGGAAGGGAGGCAATAAAATCGAGATGGACAGAACACTTCAGGGAGGTCTTGAACAGAGCAGAGCCAATAAATGCAATAACTAAAGAGGATGAATGCGAGTTCAAAAACGAAATTGAAGAAATCACAATTGATGAACCAACACTGAGCGAAGTCAGAGAGACGATAAAAAGACTACAGAATGGGAAAGCACCAGGAATCGATAACATCACAGCTGAGCTGTTGAAGGCGGATGTAGAGTTCTCAGCAAGGAAAGTCCATCAACTGTTGGGAAAGCTATGGAGAAATGGGAAGATACCAACAAACTGGAAGAGGGGCCTCATTATCAAGATAGCAAAGAAGGGTAATCTTAAGGAGTGCAAGAATTCGAGAGGCATAACCCTGCTGTCAGTAGGAGGAAAAGTACTCGGAAGAATTACTGTGGATCGCATAAGAAATGGAATCGACTGCAGACTCAGGAAAGAACAAGCAGTATACAGGACAGGCAGGGGGAACAACTGAGCAAGTATTCATACTGCGAAACATCAACGAACAGGTTAATGAGTGGCAAGCAACACTATTCATTAATTTTGTAGACTTTGAAAAGGCTTTCAACTCCATCCATCATGAAAGCCTGTGGATCATAATGAGGAAGTATGGAATCCCGGAGAAGATTGTGAGAATGGTCCAATCGTTCTATGAAGACTTCCAGTGTGCAGTGGAAGACCAATGAGAAATATGTGAGTGGTTCAACCTTAAAACCGGCGTGAAACAGGGATGCAACATGTCCGGCTTCTTGTTCTTGTTCTTTTATGGTCTTTATTTCCACGCTCTGTCACACACAGCTACAGCTCGTTAACACTTCAGCCGGGACTACTTTCCGCGCCGCCGCGCCGTTCTCCTTACCGGTGCACTCAGATCAATGTGTACACAAAACAGTCCCTGGATAAAACTCTCATATGACATACCCCTCACAACAAAACAAGTTTGTTTTGACTAGCTTTTCCAAAAAATAGTGACTTTACTTATTAAACTCTATTTAACTTTTTAATATACTTGTTTCTGCCATAAGAAAATATTAAAGTGCAAACTTCAAGTATTCAAAACAACAACTTAGAATCGTGTGAACTATTTTCTTTTTTTCTTTTAAATAAACAAGACGGTGATTCAAAACAGATGTAGGAATAAAAATCCTGAAAGTCTCTCTTTTCTTTTCTCCGGTAATTATTAAACTATAAACAGTCCATGTTGCTCCTTTTCAGCTCCTTTTCAGCAACTTATAATACTAATGTAGCCCAGTTAAAATATAAGCCATGGTTTAAATAGAATTAAAATCAGGGGTTTGTTTAAAAAGTGTTAAAAAGCCGTTAAAAGGAATGGTGTGTTTTTGTTTACAAAACGTTTTTGTAATTTCATTCTTATGTCATAGAAGTTTGTTTGTTTTGTTTTTGTTTTTGTTTTAAAAAGAAGAAATGGTTATGTGTTGTTTTCTCTCAGCATTTACGGGGTTAACATTCTGCAGTGGAAAGAAGGAGGGGACGGATTAGCGGGACGGACGACGGGAGGAGAGAGAGAGGACCGTGCGGGAGAACAGAGTTCACAGATAAAAGTAATAATTCCGAGGAATCTGTTTTATTTCGTTAGCCATCACAAACCAGTGTGTTTATTGTATTTGTAGAGAGTTTTGCCGCGTTCCATTTACCTCGGAAATCGGAACTGGGAACTGGGATTGGCAACCATCTTGGAATGGTAACTCGGGGATGGTGAAGCTTCTCCCACTTTCCTAGTAGGAAATCCCACTTCGAGGGGCGTTCCAGTTGAAAATTCCGACTGGGAACTAGGAAATTCCGACTTCCGAGGACAAATGGAACTTTCAAGAGCACAACTCGCACTAACGGCTAGGCTAACGGCTAGGCTAACGCTAGGCTGGATCAAGCTGAGAGAGCTTTAATTAATAGAATTAATGTAATTTTAATTAAATGATATCCAGAATAATGAATATGAAGTTATTCAGAGTTAAGTAAAAGAACTCAGAAGCTCCTCTCATTTACCTATGCAACGAGAGGACGCTACAGAACCATTTCTTCTTTGTTTTAAAACCAAAACAAAACAAACTTCTATGACATAAGAATTAAATTACAAAAACGTTTTGTAAATAAAAACACACCAAACCTTTTAAAGGTTTTTTAACACTTTTTAAACAAACCGTATTTAATGATTTTAATTCTATTTAAACCATGGCTTATATTTTAACTGGGCTACATTAGTATTGTAGCGACCCTGCAGTTATGTTCAGTTATGTTAGTAATGTTGTCATGTTCAGATGTTCTGTTTAATGTTAAGCCTGTGGGTAGAGAACAGGTAGGGGCGGGGTAAGCACGGGAGTTGTGAGTGTGAGTGTGCGCATGCGTAGAGCGGCTGAGCGGCGCCCGTTAGGAGGCGCGTCAGTTGAACAGCTGTTGAGCGGAGTTGAACAGCTGATTGAGTAACTCAGCAGCGTTTTTGTTGTTTTGGCGTGGTTACGGCCATCAGTAACCCATTTCTGTGACAGATAATAAATCTGTTAAACTGGTTTATGCTTCCTCATCCTTCTGATACATCCTGATCGCTACATTTGGTGTCAGAAGTTAAACAACGGATTTTCCTCCACCCTGCTCTGCCAACGTCAGCTCTTCCTCGCCAGTTAAACGTAATGGCAGCACGTCAGGAACGATCCGGAGCTCGCCAGAAGGTCAAACAGGAGGGGATGGACGGTGTATGGCGTGATTATGACAATGCCCCAGAACGTTTGTCTCGCCTTAGACAGACAGCCATAGAGCTGGCTGCTGCTGCCGGTTTCGACTCACCCAGCGCGGGGCGGCGCTCCAGCAGGGGAGCTCCTGCCGAAAGTGACGTGGTGCCGGATGTAACCAAGGATGGTGGCGCCCATTATAACCAGTTCCAGGTGAAAACACCGAAATACAATGGTAAAGCGGACTGGGAAGCCTTCCAGGCTCAATTTGAACTGTTGGCTCAGGCTGTGGGCTGGTCTGAGGACAAAAAGGCACTCCAGCTAGCTCTGTGCCTTACAGAAGAAGCCTTATCCTGCTTGCTCCTACTCAGCCCATCCGAGAGGGCGGACTATGGGGCCTTGGTTGGGGCTCTGAAGCGGCGGTTTGGTCAGTGCAGCCAGCCTGGTGTGCTGCGTTCAGAGCTGTCAAGCAGACAGAGACAGCCAGGGGAGCCGCTCCGCATTTTGGCTAATGACATTGAAACCCTGGCACGGAGAGCATACGCCCACATGTCTCCTGAGGTGCAGAGCGAGCTGGCCAGGGACCAGTTCATCCGAGCCATAACCCCAAGAGAGCTGCGCATCCAGACTCAACTGGCACACCCCAGCTCTCTGCAGGAAGCACTGGAGCTGGCGTTGGAGAGAGAGGTCGTTGGAGGAGCAGTAGAGGGCGGCCACCCGGAGAGCAACCCTGTTGTGAGGACGGCGATGCAGGGAGACCCAGGACAAGAGAAACCAGCATGGGCGGCCGAGTTGACTGAACTGATCCGTGCTGTGTCTCTACAATCACCACAGAGCGGCACCCGCCCTCGCCGGGGCCCCCTTGTGTGTTGGCTGTGTGGCCAGGCTGGCCATATAAGCGTGAGGTGCCCCAGGCGTGCTGATATTCAGGGAAACGCCCCTGGGTCTGTGTAAATGGGACGACACAGACCCCCACCCCGGTGTCCCACCCTGCCTTGATTTCATTGGACGGAGCCCAGCCGCACGGACGGGGGAGCGGGGCTCCACTCCCCCCAGAAGCAGATGACATCGCTGAGTCTGTGAGGGTGGTTGGTTGGACTCACATGGGGGATTTCTGCCATGTTCCAGTCACCCTGGCAGGGGCTCCATGTACGGCCCTTGTCGACACCGGCTCCACAGCTACATTAATGAGACCGGACGTGGTTCCAGCAGGGACACAGTTGACACCCACTCTTGTGAAGCTGCGAACAGTGACTGGTGGGTTAGCCCCCATGCTTGGGAAAGGGGTTGTGGCTATACGGGTGGGGGGGCTGTCAGTGTCTTTTAAGGTGTGGGTTGCAGAAGTACAGGACCCCTGTATATTAGGACTGGACTTCCTGAGGGCTGCTCGCTGTGTGCTAGATCTGGGGAAGAACACACTGGCCTTTCCAGGGGGTCCCACAGTTGAAATGGTGCACCCCATGCTAGCCACGTCACCACACCCACCAACCTCGAGAGTGGCTGAAACACACCCCCCGCTCCAAATCCCCCCTCCTGCAGCAATGCCCCCCAACACCAATGCTACCCCCAGCCCCGCCCCCAGCCTCACCCCCACTCAACAACCCACAGTTCTGGGAGTGGACAGACTGGCAGCAGTGAGGGAGGTGTGGAAACGCAGCTGTGATAGCTTGGAACCTGAGCAGCAGGAGGAGCTGTGGCAGGTATTGTGGGAGTTTAAGGACATTTTTGCTTTGACAGAAGAGGAGGTGGGCCTGACACACTTGGTGCAGCACGAAATTGACACAGGCGATGCACGGCCCATCAAAACACGCCCCCGCCGCCTCCCCCTGGCCCATCAGACAGCAGCAGACAGTGCTATTGATGAGATGTTGTCAACCGGCATCATTGAACCCTCTGACAGCCCCTGGGCCTCGGGGGTTGTGATGGTCAATAAGAAAAGGAGTCCAAAGATGAGATTCTGCGTGGACTACAGACCGCTGAATAGTGTGACCAAGAAAGACTCATACCCGCTGCCCCGCATCGACGAGTGTCTGGACTTAGTGTCCGGCTCGTCCTGGTTCTCCTCCCTAGACCTGCGCAGCGGGTATTGGCAGGTGCCCCTCAGTCCTGAAGCTAGACCAAAGACAGCTTTTTGCACTGGACGGGGGCTGTGGCAGTTTCGAGTTCTCTGCTTCGGCCTGTGCAACGCCCCGGCCACGTTTGAACGGCTAATGGAAAAAGTGCTGGCCGACGTCCCCCGACAGAAGTGCCTGGTCTACCTGGACGATATCCTGGTCCACGGGAGCTCCTTCCAAGCGGCCTTAGGAGCTCTGCGACAGGTTCTACAGAGGATAGCAGCAGCGGGGCTGAAGCTCCACCCCGACAAGTGCTGCTTCATGAGGAGAGAGTTGGAGTTCTTGGGACACAGAGTCGGAGGAGAAGGCATCAGCACCTTGGAGGACAAGGTGCGGGCAGTAAAGGACTGGCCAGCCCCCACTAATCTACGGGAGCTGAAGAGTTTCCTTGGACTTGCGTCTTATTACAGGCGGTTCGTGCGTGGCTTCTCTTGTATAGCCGCACCCCTGTTCTGCCTGCAACGGAAAGACTGTGATTTTGCCTGGACTCTTGAGTGCGAGCTGGCCTTCAGCTCTTTGAAGAAGGCCTTGACGGAGTCTCCCATCCTCACCCCCCCAGACCTCAACCTACCGTTTGTCCTGGACACAGATGCCAGTGATGTTGGGATGGGGGCGGTGTTGAGTCAGGTGGGGTCAGAGGGGGAGAAAGTGGTGGCGTACTTCAGCAAAACCTTCAACAAGGCGGAACGGCGCTATTGTGTGACACGCAGAGAGTTGCTTGCAATCGTGAGAGCAATCAGCCACTTCAGGTATTACTTGTGCGGCCTGCCCTTCACGGTGCGGACTGACCACGCAGCCCTCCAGTGGTTGATGTCTTTCAAGGAGCCTGAGGGGCAGATTGCGCGCTGGTTGGAGGAGCTGGCGCCATACGTCTTCACAGTGGAGTACAGGGCTGGGGCTCGCCATACCAATGCTGACGCCATGTCCCGGCGCCCCTGTGCTCCCAGCGGCTGCCGGTACTGCGAAAAGAGAGAGGATCGGGAGAAAGAGCTCCGGGCAGGGGAGGAGCAAGATCACACACACCATGGGGCCGGGCCGGTCTGCAGAGAGACGCAGGTTATCGACCCAACTGACTGGAGAGCGCAGCAGGAACAGGATGCTGATCTACACCCGGTGCTGAGGTGGGTGGAGTCAGGACAAAAGCCACTGTGGAATGAGGTCGCTGGGTGCTCGCCTGCCACCAAAGGACTGTTTTCAAAGTTTGAGGCTCTCCGGCTGATGGATGGAGTGCTTCAGAGAGCCTGGAAAGAGACTGCTACAGGGGAGGAGAGGTGGCAGGTGGTGGTCCCCAGAGCTCTGAGGGAATCAGTGCTTAGAGCCTCTCATGGAACCACGGGAGCAGGACACTTTGGCGTCTCCAAAACCCTGCGTCGACTCCGCCAGAGCTTCTACTGGGGCCAGCTCAGGAGGGATGTTGAGGACTTTTGCCGTCGCTGTGACCTTTGTACAGCGCACAAAGGTCCCACTGATCAGTCACGTGCCCAACTTCAACAGCTGGCAGTGGGTGCCCCGATGGAGAGGGTGGCAGTGGACATAATGGGCCCGTTCCCACGTACAGAAAAGGGGAACCGTTATGTCCTGGCCGCTATGGACTATTTTACAAAATGGCCAGAGGCATATGCTATACCCGACCAGGAGGCGGTGACCGTGGTAGATGCTCTGGTGGAGGGCATGTTTGCCAGATTCGGAGCGGCTGAGGTCATCCACAGTGACCAAGGTAGAAACTTTGAGTCTAGAGTGTTCACTGCTATGTGTGACCGGCTGGGCATGCAAAAGACACGGACTACTCCTCTCCATCCGCAGAGTGATGGACTGGTTGAACGTTTCAACAGGACTCTGGCAAAACAACTCGCTATCCTCACCGCGGAGCATCAGCGTGATTGGGACATGCACCTCCCTCTCGTCCTATGGGCCTACAGATCGGCTGTGCAGGATTCCACCTCATGCACACCAGCCCTGCTCATGTTGGGGCGAGAGCTAAGGACACCAGCAGAAATGGCTCTTGGCAGACCCCCAGACACACCGGCAGTCCCACCGGGACCGGAATACGCCAGGAGGCTCCAAGATAGGATGGAGTCAGCACATGCTTTTGCCCGTGACCAGTTACAGAAGGCTGGCATGAGACAGAAAAGAAATTACGATACAAGAGCTAGAGGGGGGGACTTCAAGGTCAGGGACCTGGTGTGGGTGTATAGTCCAAGAAGAAAGAAGGGCCGGTGCCCTAAGTTGGACTGTCACTGGGTGGGCCCCTGTGAGGTATTGGAGAAGCTGGGAGAGGTGGTCTACAGGGTCCAGCTGCCACCTAGAGGGAGACGGGTGGTCCTCCACAGAGACAGGCTGGCCCCATACAGAGGTGATGCACGCCCACATCAGCGCCTCAACCCCCCTACACCTTCTCAGAGAAACCAGGCAGTCACACCCCCGGATTCAGTGACTGTGTCCCCCTCTGATTCCCCACACTCTCCCCCACCCACAAACTCACCCCCTGCTCTTAGGCAGGATGTTCCCAGACTGCAGGTGCAGCCGCGTGAGTTCACCCCAAGGCGGCCTCAGAGACTGAGAAGAGCCCCGGGCCACCTCAGAGACTTTTTATGCCACCCCTCGGGGCGAGGGACTTAGTAAGGGGGGGGTAATGTAGCGACCCTGCAGTTATGTTCAGTTATGTTAGTAATGTTGTCATGTTCAGATGTTCTGTTTAATGTTAAGCCTGTGGGTAGAGAACAGGTAGGGGCGGGGTAAGCACGGGAGTTGTGAGTGTGAGTGTGCGCATGCGTAGAGCGGCTGAGCGGCGCCCGTTAGGAGGCGCGTCAGTTGAACAGCTGTTGAGCGGAGTTGAACAGCTGATTGAGTAACTCAGCAGCGTTTTTGTTGTTTTGGCGTGGTTACGGCCATCAGTAACCCATTTCTGTGACAGATAATAAATCTGTTAAACTGGTTTATGCTTCCTCATCCTTCTGATACATCCTGATCGCTACAGTATTATAAGTTACTGAAAAGGAGCAACATGGACTGTTTATAGTTTAATACTTACCAGAGAAAAAAAAAAGAGAGACTTCCAGGATTTTTATTCCTACCTCTGTTTTGAGTCACCGTCTTGTTTATTTAAAAGAAAAAAAGAAAATTGTTGACACGATTCTAAGTTGTTGTTTTGAATACCTGAAGTTTGCACTTTAATATTTTCCCACCAGGAAACACTCGTGTTTGGAGGAGATGGACCGGGATCAGAACCAGGACCGGGATCAGAACCAGGACCAGGATCAGATCCAGGACCAGGATCAGATCCAGGACCAGGACCAGATCCAGGACCAGGACCAGGAGTCCAGCAGCAGGACCAAAGCGGACTCTTCCTCCGCTGGTCTGCAGGTCAGTGTTCAGGTCCACGTTCCCGCTCCTCCTCGCTCTTTCTGTTGCTGCTGATCATCCAAACACTATTTTATTGTCAGTAGCTTTTTCTTTTTTTTTGTAACAAATCTTTATTGAAAATATACAAACTCTCCAAGAGGATAATGGACAAATATCAATTTAAATGCAATATAAAAAGAAAGGAAAATAAAAATGGGGATTCTTGTAAGGCATACAGAAAACAAGAAACAAGGCGCTCTAAGAATTAAAAGGTGCATATGAATAACAAAATAAATTCATCATTTAAATTCACATAATGGAGCATAGAAAAGGAGAGGAATTATTAAATTAGAATAACAAATAACGGGCAATGTCTAGACTTATTTTACTTGTATTTTTGTTTTCTACTCTTTTGAGACATGTGAAAAAAATCTTAAAATCATCAATAAAATACCGAAAGGAGGGTTTACAATTTCTCCATTTGGCACAATGAATATGGTACTCACCCAGTAACAAAATTATATTAATAATATCAGAAACAGAAAATTCCAAATCACCCATGAAGAAAATAATATGGCTTAATTCAAAAGGTGGAACATTATTAATTTTAAGAGAAATCCAGTTGTGTTTGTCTGTCCAGAAACAATGAGACAAAGGACATTGATAAAACAAATGATCCAGTGTTTCTTCATCCTTTTTGCAGAAGGAACATTGATCTACCTCAAATTAAAAAAATCTTTTTTAAGAAACTCTGCCACAGAATAAACCTTATTCATAATTTTAAAATGTTCTTCTTTAACTTTAGGCAAAATAGGCCATTTAATAAATTGGGAATGCACTTTGTTTCATGTGTTTATATTTACAATGCAAGAATCCTGTCAAATTATCCTTGTGCAAAAATCATGGAACAATCTGGATTTAAAAACATTACAAATAAACTTGTTACCAGACTTTTTATCAGTCAGAGTACATCCTTCCAATAATAGATTTGGTAATACATTTGAAGCTGTATTATACACCAAAAAGTTCTGAATTAGGTGAATTAATGGTAGAGGAATACCGCTACATATTTAGTTGAATTCTCTATGAGAACAATTGAAATGATATATTTTTTGGAAATCTGTCTAACTTAAAAGAATCCCTTTACTAACCATTAAGTCAGTTACATATATAATACCTTTATGAAACCAATTACTTTTAAATACTGATTTTCTACCAATTGTAATGACTCTATTGTTCCATAAAGTTGACTTATAAGGAGAGAAGTTGTGGACAAATACCATTTTCCAAAAACCAAGTGTTTGTTTGTGAAAATTAGACAACTTAACGGGGATCGTGTTCACATCAAAATCACATTTCAAAACCAAAACTAGACATCCTATCTTCTTAAACACAGATGTTGGGATGTGAAACCACATGGAGTTTGGTTGTGACAGACAGACTTTTATCCAGTTCACTCTTAATGTGCCGATCATAGATTGGAACTCTGGAACTTTAATACCACCATTGACATACTCCTTAACCAGCTGGGATCTTTAGATGTAATGTGTTTTATTCCTCCACAAGAACTGGAAAATGACTGTGTTTGGTTTATTACCATTATTTGAGGAGATATATAATGACTGACAAGGATAAATCAGTTTGGAAATACCTTCCGCTTTAGATAAATTGGTTCTGCCAAAAATAGGAAGGTCTCTAGTCAACCAGTGGCTGAGTGATTTCTTCATATCTAATATAAGGCTGGAGATATTAGTGTCTTCTCTTCTAATTAGATTTTTAGATATTGTTAATCCTAGATATTTAATTTCAGATTTGACTTCAATTGAAGCAACAGAGGATTCAGAGCTTGTATGTATAGGGAGAAGTTCGCATTTTTTAATATTAAGAGATAATCCGGATGCTTTGGAGAAGATTGAAATGGTATTGAGAGCCTCATTCACCATTGATTTATCTTTTAAAAACATAGACGCATAATCTGCAAATTGACTTATCTTAAATTCTTTGCTGAAGATTGTGACTCCTTGAATATCCTTAGAATTATTAAGTAATGTTAGTAGTTGTGTTGGCAGTATAAAAAGTTTCGGTGAAATCGGGCAGTCTTGGCGAATACCACGCAACCCTGCAGATCTAGGAGTCATTCCAGGGTTAAGAGAAACAGCTGCTGATGTCGGTGTATAGCATTTTAACAATATTACAGAAATTAATCCCAAAACCCAAAAAGTGCAGAGCTTTCAACAAAAAAGAATGTTCAACAGTATCAAACGCCTTGAAAAAATCAAGAAACAACATATAACTGTCAGTTTCAATATAGTCACTGTAGTGTAACAAATCAAGAATCAGTCTAGTATGGTTATGTTTGTTTCTACCCTTAACAAAAGCTGATTGACACTCATCAACTACATTTGTTAAACCCATATCTATCTATTGGAGAACACATGTGCTAGCAATTTGAAATCATTGCATAACAAAGTTATCGGCCTCCAATTATCTAGTAAAAGTCTCTCCTTGTTGGGCTTTGGGATTAGGGTAATAATTCTGTTTCATGGTAGAAGACAGGCGTCCAGTTGAAATACATTCTAAAAATGCATTATAAAGTAATTCTCTGGTATCTTCCCAGAAAAAGACATAAAATTCCACAGTTAGACCTTCAAGCCCTGGAGACTTCCCTTTTGACATTCGTCTAATTCCTATATCCACTTCTTCAATTTTAAGGTCATCCTCCATATTTTGCACAAAACTCTCATCAATTTCTTTTCCACACCCCCTTATTTTTTCAAAAAACTGTTCACAATCCTCCCTTGAAATATTGACATATACAAATTATTATAAAACATTCTTATTTCCTCATTCACTTGATTTTGGATATCAACGCTGGTATTTTTAATCAACAGCTTATGAATTTTTGTTTTTGTCTGTCTGTGTTTTTCCAGACTAAAGAAATAAGAAGTGTTTTTTTTCACCTTGCTCTAGCCAACGAGCTCTTGAGCGAATTAATGGCCCTTTCGCTTTTTCCACATAAAGATAATCTAGTTGGTTTTGTAGATCATACATTTTGACTTGTTCTTCTGTTAAATCTGATTTGTGACACAAATTGTTTACTACTAATAAAGCCTTGCTGTTTTCGTTTTTTCTCTTTAGAAATGCATTTACTTGTGCTAATGTCAATTTCCCTAATTTTAAATTTAAACCACTCCCATTTCATCAAAGGTGACATTTCCAAGTCATCAATTTCTTTTACCAGATTTTTAGTTTAATTATAAACCTCTTTATGTTCAAGAAGACTACTATTAAACTTCCATTTAACATTAGAAAAAGACTCAAGTCCACCCAACCGAAGAGACTTTTCAGCAGTTCAGTCTGCGTATCCACTTTTCCAGTCAGAGCCATAACTGCATGGAGAATAGCAGCGCTGGTCGCCTCCTCTTCCTCACCGTCCTGTTTCCCCCTATTTTTCATCTTCTTTGCGTGTGGACTTTTATTAGGCGTATGACTCAAATTAAGTTTGCCTCCTTTAGAGGAGTTTACGTCGACCTCCATGTCCTCGATATCGCTGTCCCCACACGCCTCCTGGAGAACAGTTAAAGAGTAGTCGTGTTCGGACATGTCTGCTCCAGATTCAATTCAATTGTATTTATGTGGCGTCTAATACAACAAAAGTTGTCTCTAGGCGCTTTCCAGAGACCCAGAACAGATCTACTCGCAGACAGTCTTCTTAAGTGTCCAAAGAGAAAGCTTTAAGAAGTGTGCTTTTTTTTTGGTAAATGTAAGTGATTAACGATGTTCAAGTGAAAAAGTTTGGGTTGTTGCCAAAAAAAAATTTTTTTTCAAGGACTAATTAGTGCCTCTTAACGGAGCCTGCAAAAATGCTACCACTCACTCCGCCATCTTAGATCCTCTTCATTGTCAGTAGCTTTGAACTGAGCAGCAGAAAACACAAACACGTGACCTTCCCAAGAGACTTTTAAACTTGTCTACATCTGAATATATAATATAGATGTAGACTGTAGGCAGGGCATTAGTGAATGGGATTCAAATTCAAAAGTATTTTTATTCATGTAATGAGAGAACCTCTGAATAAACATTTCCATTTGGAGATTAATAACTTTATTCCTATGTTAATGTATTGAATGCAACACAATAGTTTTAACGGTCCAGGAATGAACAATAATAATAATAATTTAGGCTCATCAGTAGTAGTAACAATGAACATATCATTTAAAATGAACATGAAAACACCTTAAATTGGCTTCAAATCAGACAAAACCAAATAAACTTCACCTCAATAAATGAAAGTTCAAAATGTACAAAATATCCGTGCTGGGTTCACTGAGTTAGTCCACAAGCCCTGAACAAAGGATGCAACACTTAAGACAGCCCAGTTTTCAGGCCGTGTCCTTGTGGTGCTGCAGTGGTTCCCCAACTTTTTTGTCAGGTCTTTTGTACATAACAGAATTTTCAAGCCCCAACACACACACACACACACACACACACACACACACACACACACACACACACACACACACACACACACACACACACACACACACACACACACACACACACACACACACACACACACACACACACACACACACACACACACACACACACACGCAATTTATTTCATATATTGAACATATGTGCTAAAAAATTGTCCATCTCTGTAAATATAAATTTTCAACCTGACCATCTCACAGAGATTGAAACAACAACAATACAAACAATGGCCAAAATCTGAACATTTGCTCTACCAAAATTACACCATTAATCCCCACATTTTATCAGTGGAATTTCTATAAACAATTTATGATTTTGTTCTGAGGGTGGGTAGCTTTAACCCTTCACACTTTTGTTTTGACATATTGAGATGTTTTATGTGAATATTTCTGGCTGTCAAGAGCCATTGATAACAGAACATGCTTAACATAGCACTCAAACATAAAACTCTTCATTGTTTCACTGCGATCATGACAGAAAGCAGTTGATTTGAACTGAAAAAGGATTTGTCAGGTCAGCCAACAACAGGATCTAAGTCTTTTTCCCTTTCCTTACAGAAACATAAAGCCAAAGAGAGAAAAAATAGGAGGGATAAAGTCCTCACCACTTCACCAGGCCTGAAGGTCCGAAAGAGGATTCAAACTGAAGAGAAGCTGTACAGCTGTGAACAGTGTGGGCGAGCTTTTACCACGTCAAGTGTTTTAAGGCGTCATCAGCGTATCCACACTGGAGAGAAGCCGTACAAATGTGATCAGTGTGGGGCAGCTTTTACCGAACAAGGTCATCTAAGGAACCATCAGCGTATTCACACTGGAGAAAAGCCATACAAATGTGATCAGTGTGGGGCAGCTTTTACCGAACAAAGTAGTCTAAGGAACCATCAGCGTATTCACACTGGAGAAAAGCCGTACAAATGTGATCAGTGTGGGGCAGCTTTTACCCGACAAGGTAGTCTAAGGAGTCATCAGCGTATTCACACTGGATTTAAGCCTTACAGATGTGATCAATGTGGGGCAGCTTTTACCCGACAAGGTGATCTAAGGATTCATCAGCGTATTCACACTGGATTTAAGCCTTACAGATGTGATCAGTGTGGGGCAGCTTTTACCCAACAAGGTAGTCTAAGGAGTCATCAGCGTATTCACACTGGGGATAAGCCTTACAGATGTGATCAGTGTGGGGCAGCTTTTACCCAACAAGGTCATCTAAGGAGTCATCAGCGTATTCACACTGGGGATAAGCCTTACAGATGTGAGCAGTGTGGGGCAGCTTTTACCATGTCAGATCATCTAAGGAGTCATCAGCGTATTCACACTGGATAAAAAATTGTCTGTGATCAGTGTGGGGAAGGTTTTACTCGAGAGCTCAGTTTTGTTTTCAGTTTCAACTGAAAAATGTGTTTAAATTTGATTTTTCACCCGTTTGTGTTCCATTGTTCCATCATTTAAATAAAAAAGTTCTTTGTTTGCCTGCTGGATTTCAGTTTCCTGCTCACTGCAAACTCACAAGACATCAGTGTCAGAATATTAGAAAAGAGTCACACAGTAGTGCGTTTTTATGTGGTTTTTATCACCATATGTACTATTTGTGCTGGATTTAATTTACCTCTGGACCTGCAATAATTCTAAAATGACACCATGACATCTGTATTTCGTTCAGCCGATTCACACTAGATAAATGAAGTCTGTGTTGTACTGCCCTCATTCTTTTGAACAATTCCCTTTATTTAACACTACATTTTAATATTGAGTCAAAAGCGTCTGAGCAGACACTTAAAGGGGACCATTTATGGCATCTAATACCTATTTTAAACAGGCCTTGAATGTCTTAAAAACAAGCTTTTGATTATTTTTTGCTAAATAAATTAGAAATTCAGCCTCTGAGCCATGTCTTTATCTTCCCATTCTCTAACCTCATTATCTCTACTGGGTTCTGAGTGGGCGGGGCTATGATAATGAGACTCTGTGCTGATTGGCTGCCTGAATGACGCAATATACCGCTACGAAAAAATGGCGGTAGCTCCGGCCGGCGGAGTTTCACCGTGTCCTAACTGCATGCGATGCGAGTGAGCGTCAGCGACAAAATCAATTCCATTGCTTTATTTTCTATTGGACTGTCCTAACTGGACGCGGCGCAACGTTTTGAGCTGAACATTTGTCGGACGCCCTGCTTCTATTTTCTTCCTGTCGCTCGCGTTGAAAGCCGGTTGAAAGCGCTGTAGGAAACAGTCATGGATGAGGAACGGCTGATCCAGTTAGTTGAGAAGTTATCTCTATGATTCCTCATTTCACTACAAAAACCTCAATAAAGTGGCAGCTGCTGGAGGGAGATGGACAGGGAGCTGGAAGTTTCTGACCGTTATATTTGCGTATTTTGTCAGGATGCTGAGCAGACGTTAATTTATCGTTAGCTTCTGTTAATGTACTCTAGCTACTGTTAAACCGTTGAGGGAGGGTAGTTAGCAAGTTCATCACAATAATATGGCCTGTTAGAGTTGAACAACAATTAATAACAGAACTGCATATTAACGGTTTCAGTATGGACAGAGAGACGATGTCACGCCGTGCAACGCGATAGTCGGACGCTGGCATGCAGTTCGGACACGGTGTTAGTTGTGGGCGTGGTTTGCATTTTGGTTACGTAACGACGGGAGCAGAATCTGAACGGCTCGTAGATCCACATCACACTGGACGATCATCCAGGCGGCTGTACAGACACTGCAGAATTTGGTTGCTTTCCTCCTTCTTTGAGTTGGCAGGCTGAGGGGAGACCACTTTATATATGTTAAAGCAAGAAAAAAACACTTTATGTATGTTAAAGCAAGAAAAAAACACTTTATATATGTTAAAACAAGAGAAAACCTGTTTTTCATAATAGGTCCCCTTTAAATAATAGTGAATGTGCCGCTACAGTAGGATTCACAAACTATTTCTAAAGGGGTGTAGTACGATTTCTTGTTCAGGTTACATTAATAAGGTCAGGGCTGGGATGTGCTGCCGCATCAGCAGCTCACGGCCGGAGAACAGACGCGATCGCCGGGTCAACCTGCGCTGTCGTCCCGGGGAGAAACTGCAGCTCTGTGGAGAATTGTCGCCGGCTGAAATAAATAATTTAGGAAAATAAATGTTGGTTTAATAGATGAAATCTAACAGTCGTAGCTGTCACGTTAGTTTGTCTAAATATACAGGCTTCATGTTTTCACTAGATAGATATATATATATATATACAGACAGATCAGAGCTGTATATCTTATAGCTCAACAGGTTCAGTAGGCGACTTTCATACAGCAAACGGGGGTTCGATTCCAGTCGGGCCATATTTTGCAAATTTCCCCGATGTGGGACTAATAAAGGATTATCTTATCTTAAATGTTGAAATAGCAGTAAAACCAAATTCATTGATGAAATGACATAAGGGATGGAAATGGATTTTAATAAATGTATTGAAATGAACATATCAGTCTATTGAAGTTCATTTTATTTTATTTATCTTCTCCTCGAGTCGCTCTCTCTCCATCTTCTCCTCCTTGTCCAAACCCTCTCTCTGCATCTATTTATTTCAGCTCCCGGACAAATTCTCTGTCAAAACACAGCAATGAAAAGTAGTTATTTCATGAAAAGACAACGAACTACCGATATATAACGTTGTCATAACACTTAGTTCACTTTTATTTACGTAGCAAGCACGCTAAGATAACTAACAAAAACCTAACATACTATTAAAAACCCACAATTTAATCGTTGTCCTTACACTAAATGGAATTAAAAAGGTTATATATTAAAGTTACTTACATTTATATTCCTCCTTCTCCCTCTCCACGGTGCAATTAGTCCTTTCTGCCTTCACGTCACATCACTGTCCGATTGCAGCTGTTTTCTCAATAAAGCTTTGAGAAAGAAAAGAAAAAAGCGCTGCCCGGCCGAGGCCGCATTGCATTCTGGGATATAGTGAGCGAGGTAGGCTGGTCTGAGCATGCTGCGGATTTCTTTCCAGATCAGTACAACATCCGGGTATTTTTCGCACACTGCAGATTTCCTTCTGTTCACATACAGCATACTACTTACTACACTTTGGCCAAATCAGTGTATACTTGTAGTACAGGCCTGAGTCTTGAACGCAGCACCTTAGACCACTCGGCCATCCTGACTGTTGAAAGCCTCGTAGCAGAACTTCACAGAAGTCGTCCACCAGAGGATCTACCAAGAACTGGTGGAACAGAACACAAGTCTGACGTGAGACACCAGGAAAAGGGATTTGTTGTGTCAAAGCAGCATGAAATAGTCAGAAGTGGGATTTGAACGCACTCCTCCATTGGGAGACCAGAATACTCTGTACACATGAAGAAGAAACATTATCCTTAAGTCTGACGCCTTAAACCACTCGGCCATTCTGACTCCAAATATAAGACCTCACAAAGTTATCGATGACATTTTACATGACAATCATTGTTCCCAGAGACGATTTAAACATTGATTTACCAGTTTTAACCACGGAGAGTTATCCAGATGTAAAATAGAAGAAACTGGTTTAAAGGAACCACCTGTTCCCCTAAGACGACTCAAAAATGAAATACTTTCAAACATTTGGTTTCATGGATCATCATCATCATCATCATCATGGTCGTCATCATCATCATCATCATCATCATCATCATCATGCTCATCACTTCCATCAAAGGAAGATTAAGTTCCAGAACTCTGGGGAACCAAAACTCCAAAGATTCATTAAATTCCTCCAAATCCGTTAAAGTCAAGGTTATTTGTGTCACACATTTCATGTACAAGAACATTCACTTCATGTAAATGAAGGGGATTTCTTCTAAATCGTGACACAAAGACGACCAAAGCTGGCTGGTTTGTATTTTTACTATTTATATTCTACAGACAAAACAATGCATTAAAGAACAATGTCACACTAAATTGAGAGATAAATCAGTAAAGACATACAAGATTGAAGAAAAAACATCACTTTTGTTCCATAAGCAGGAATTGCCTGTGGGCCGTGGTGGTGAGAGCAGATAATCCCAGCCACTAGACCATGAGGAACATGTGACATTCACTTGGAGGTTTTTCTGCCTCGTGCATTATTGCATCAGTCCAGTGTTCTGTTAGTACGGTATTGTGGTTGAATCTACCAGCCTGAAACTGAAAAAAAACAACAGGTAAACATCAGTACTGCTGCTTTACAGAGGTGAGTTGATTATTGATTCAAGCTCAAACCCTGGATTGAAACATTTGATCTTTTACATGAAATATGTAGAAAGAGACCATAGACTTGGAGAGGTTTGGTAATCACAATTGTCATTGACATTTGAATGAACAGAGCTCTCTCTTTGTACCCACTCCTGAATGGTTTAAAGCTTTCTCAAGAAGCCCTGGCAGTGACGGTCAGCCAACGACTGTTCAATGATGAGCACCAATAATCACCTCCATATTCATGAGGGCTGTTAAAATGTGATGAGAGTTCAGTCTGCTTTCTAATGCTTAGATAATGTTATGGACCAACAAGAAGCACTTACTACACTGAGAAACATTTTACGTGTTTGTGTTGACAAACAGTTTCCTCCCAAACGAGGAAGCTTTGGAGAGTTTAAAATTACATTTTGCTAAAACTACGAAACACTTAACTGTCATTTTATTCCTCGGTCAACTTTTTAACATACACCTGGATATGCCAATTTTTTTTTTATATACTAGTCAGTTAATATGGGGTAAATCCACAAAGAACAGATTGCGCCCGCAAATAGCGCTGTTAATTGCGCTGCATTTGCGCCCGCAATTTGCCCCGCTTTAAGGTCCTATTCACAAAAGATTTTGCTCTAATGATATACCGGAGCAAACACGCCCATAAAGTTTTGCGGCTGAGTGCAATTTGCCCTTGTCTCAGTAAGTGAGCGGAGCTGTTTCCAGTGTTCTCCATATTTCAGCACACACATTGGTCCCTAATGAAAACTGCAGAAATAAAAAAATAAAGCGAGTGAAAATAAAATGTCCCTCCCCACTTTTCAAACTCATGCTTTCCCCCAGTTTTTTTACAGTTTAAGAACTAACGGTAGGCTCAGCCTGTATTACAAATCATCAGGACAATGTGCGAAGAGCCCCGCTCCCCCTCCTCCCTCCTCCCTCAGTGCTGCTCAAGGCTGATTTATGGTTCCGCATTAAATCGACGCAGACCATACGGCGTAGGTTACGCGATACGCGCACCGTACAGTGCGCGTCGCCGCGTACCCTACGGCGTAACCTTACGACGTAGGCTCTGCATCGATTTAACGCAGACCATTATTTAGGCATAATTAGGCTTAACTAGTGTGTGCGTATGTGACAGACGCGCATGGGACGATTGTGAAATACGGAATTTGTATGAATTCTAATTCCCAATTACGTAACAATTCCGTATTTCAAGGGACGTGTGGCAAGCCCACTCACCGCGGCTGCATCTCCAGCAGCAGCTGAGAGTCCTGACTGACGCTGAGCTTCACAGGGACACGATCAGCGCTATTTTATTATAAGTCTGATATAGCCTATGTTGTGATATGTGATGACATTATTAAGCTGTTAAACACACACATTCTAGATTTATATGTTTATATGGAATTGTTTGTAATAAAGCAGCCCCTTATAGGATGAATCCTGAGCTCCTGTTATTTTTATTTTTAAATCCGAGATAAGTCCACAACCCCACTTGATCTGACTGTCTACAGTCATGTCAGACTGTAGATTTCACCCTTAATATCATTCAGTATCACACAGGCTTGAATGATATTGAAGAGAGAGAGAAACAGAGAGATGGGGAGTGAGGAGTGAGTTTGCGCGCAGTTTAATACACGCTTCTGAAACACGGTATTTGCTCCACTATTTTTGCGTGTGGCAAATAGCGCTGGCCTTTGTGAATTAGACGGTTTTTGCAATGAGGCTTATTTGCATAGAAAGGGGGCAATTTTGCGCCGAATGTATGAATATTACCTAATTTACATGCATGTAAATGGCACAGGCGCACCATGACACTATTTGCTTGGCAGCGCAGTTTGTGGAGCAATTCGCCCTTTGCGAGTGCTTTGTGAATTAGACGCTCTCTTTTTCTGTCATCTGCACCGGTTTAGCGGCCGCAAAAGCCGCGCAGTCCTTTTGTGGATTTACCCCTATGTTTCTTTCTCGATGTAAAGTTGGACATTTTAAAGTGGATGTGAATGGAGATTGACAGTTTTTTGTTCAGTTGAGGAACTGCAACAAAATTGATTTCTGCATGAGACCCAATGCGTGAAAGAGATGGTCGGCCTTCCTGTCCTGAGCACCGGAGTGGTTTTCCAAGTCCAAATAATGCCACTGTAAAGTCACACGTGTTTACACCCAGTTTCAAACAGGGGACCTTCTGCGTGCTAGGCAAACATGATAACCACTACACTACGGAAACTCACATGCTTTGAAATCGGTGGGCAGATAGTGTCTGATTGCCACAATTCTCGACAGCAAGACGGATACTGCAGGTTCTCTCCTGGCTGCTTTCAGGGGCGGACTGGCCATCTGTGTGATCTGGAGAATCACAGAACGGCTGGTAGTCCAGGATGCCTGGCGGCCGGCCCATGGATCTATCGGCCACACACCACGCAGTCGTCACGTGATCTGGTCACGTTGCCGGCAGGGAAAAAAAGTCAACAGTGTCCGCGTGTAACCTATCTACCATGGCCTCAGTGTTAGGGCTCGGCCAGGCGGGGCTTTATAAATTTATTAAATATATGAGCGCGGAGTCGGCGTTGCGAGGAGCTGCGCGGCGACGAGCACGAGCCGGGCGCGCGCCGGTGGACAGTGAGTCGCGCTGTGAAGCCTGATTTATGGTTCTGCGTTAAATCGACGCGTCGCCGCGTAACCTACGCCGTAGACTCTGCGTCGATTTAACGCGGAACCATAAATCAGCCTTAAACCACACCTGCAGCTCGTCAGCTCATCAGGAGGAGAAGTTAACGTTCGTTGTTGGTTCGTTCACTGTGAGCTTTGTTGGTTTGTTTGTTAGTTTGCTGGTGTTTTTGTTTTCCTCTCTTCTCTTTCCTCTCTTTCCTCTTTTCTATTAAACTACGCCTCGTTTTGGCTAAAATTTAACCTGGTTTGGTGTCGTGTGATTGGGTTCAGAGAGAACGACCCATAACACTGGTGTGTACAGACGTGTATAGACGTGTTAAAGAGGTAAAGCCACAGATTTGTTTTCTTTATTGTTATAATCTGTGCTTTAAATGAATCTGACATTGTTTATTATAAAACAGACTGATTTATTGCTTGTGTAGTTGAAAAATACATGAGAACAGGACCTTGAAAAAATAATTGCATATTAAATCGCAATCGCAATATTGAGGAAAAAAATCACAATTAGATTATTTTCAAAAATCGTTTTAGCCCTAGTTTTACGTCTCATTTATTAATTAACACACGCACTAATATACTAGGGAAACAGTTAGGCACCAAATATAATATATTTAATTGATCCCACAAAGGAGTAATTCATGTTATATCAGCTATAGAGAACAAGGTAGTGCTGAAAAACAATATATATCCCCCTCACAAAATAATAAAATAGAGAAACATATTTTCTCATCAACAAAACATATTTAAAATTTTCCAAGTAACAAAATAACATATTTGAACCATTTTTCAGACAATGAAATAACATTTGAACCATCTTTCAGACAATTAAATAACATGTTTTGTTGATGAGAAAATATGTTTCTCTGTTATTCTTTTGTGAGGGGGGAGCACACAGGCACAAGAACACCTGGAAGCGTTCACGCTTACGACCACAGAGAAAGATCCTCATGTCCCTTGACAATGACAAAAGTGACCTGGGGCCTGTACTACGAAGCGGGATTTGGGGTTAGCGAGGTAACTTCAGGTTTAACCCTGGGTTTTCAGGACTACGACGGTGGTTCACGTCTTACCGGGGTACATCGCCATGGTAACTTATGCTGAACAGCTAACCTGCTCCGGAGCAGGTTATGTTCGAGATACAGATCGCCGGGTATAAAAGCACCGCCCACTGACCAATCAGCTCTCTTGGAAAATGGCATGCCCTTTCGAAGAGAATCCAGTGGAGCTTGGTGCGCGGATCGTGAGAGGATCCCTCCGAACAGAACGCGTATTCAGGGACCACCAAAACCCCTTTGCTTTCCCTGATGAGTACCTGTATGAACGATCCAAAAAAAAAGAAAAAAAGAGGTGGAGGAGAAAATAAAAAATAAATCAATCAATGAATAAATAAAACAAATCATCACCCAAAATCCGATGTACAGTCAATCCAAAACTAATACCAATTAAATAAATAAATCAAGAAGAAATCAAAAAGAAGATGCATTTGTAAGGGGATAGCAAAAAAGGGATTTTCAATTTCGTCCCTCGAACATTCTGAGAAGTCACTTTAAAATACTAAATACCCCCCTCCTGAAAAAATAAAAAATAAAATAAAATAAATAAATAAACCTAATTCTTTGGTACAGCATCAGCACAAGTTATCAAATTTCAAAAAAATGTCATACATTCTGGATTCATTACAAATCAACTGAAATATTGCAAGCCTTTTATTATTTTAATATTGCTGATCATGGTTTACAGTTTAAGATTAAGATTCCCAGAATATTCAAATATATGTTTATATCCCTATGAACTTATGCATTTATACAGTCAGCGATCTTTTGCCAGCTGTCTTTCCTGCATTTTGCAGCTGCAACTGTGTTGCTTTTTGCCTGTATTATATGCCTATACTCATCATATTTCCGTAAAATTATTGTTTGCTCTTCGCTACTGAAATAAGCGGCTCTGACAGTGGACTTCTCCATGCTTGCGATTGGTCATGCGCTGAAAACACCGCCCCTTTTATGTGCACGCGCTCATATCCAGATTGGAGAAACCTGGGTTGATATACCGAGTTGATAACCACCGTCGTGTGACCGCTTAGCGTGATTGAGATTGTCCGGGTTAGTGAATCTGGATAAGGAAAAGATATCCTGGGTATGTTGAACTTGCTTCGTAGTACAGGCCCCAGTTGAAGAAACTCCTTATCCCCAAACATTGAGAAAAATGGCATTGCTGGTTTGTTTTTTTTAGGTTAGTATTCAACCTTCATTTCTATGTGAGTATTCAAGTTAAACTGTATATTTACAGCCTCTTTACATTGTGATTTATCATAACTCATACAGTGTTGTGTATTTCAGGTACCTGTTTTGTATTGGTTCAACCAGAGGGACTGCAGTGAGACCTTAATTTCTATGTGACAGTATTCAAGTTAAACTAGAATACTATGCTCTTAACACAACATCTAGTCAAATCAGTGCTATTGCTATAATTTGGATGGTATAGTATCATGAGCCACAATTAAGTATTGTGACACTCATGCCAGGCGTTATTGTTGTTGTTCTTGTTGAGTTTCCGCACGCCGATTGCTTTGGGCCGGGCCGGGCCTAGTCAAAGTCAAAGTCCAGGGCCGTTTTTTAGTCCCAGTCCGTCCCTGCTTGCACGGATCCAAGGATGAGGGCACAAAATGTCGGCGAGTTCGTCAGTGGTTAGATTTGTTTTTTACGGACAACACAGAGTTCTTTTGCCACATAAATAAAAATAAGAAGCATGGCGTGGCTGCACTGTCTGTTTAACATCAGTTTTTTAAGGAAAGGTTTATTTACTGCAACTTTAAAAACATTAGGTACATATCCTAAGTTTAGGCATAAGTTGATCTGGTCCAGTATTGTCGTACCAATAAGAGAAAAAAATATGTACATAGTTCTTTGCAAAATATGTTTAGATAAATGAAAATGACCTTTTATGCTGCATGTGCTTGGCAAACATCAGAATGTAACATGTATACTACTGGGTATTGGTCTGATGTCAAAGGTCTGAATAAAAAAATCTGAACAGAAAAAGTTTCATTTTTGCAACATCAAAGATGAAAATGTCACATCTTATCTGCCTAAAGTGGCACACAGACATACTAATGAGAAGAAACTACCTGTCCTGATGTGCAGGTGTGAGGCTTGTGACTTCCTTCTGAAAACAGTCTCTAGAGTGATGACACTTGCTGGCTGGAAAATCCCTCCTGTACGCACAGCTGATGAAAGTAGGGTGTCTTGGGCAGGTTGTGCAGAAAGATCTGCCTGGAGATGGTGGCGGTTCCGCCTCAACGCTGCTCCTTGATGGTGAATGACCTTGGAGTCACACACTCTTCTGAATCCACTGCTGGTGTCACCTGGGCCTTTTCCTGATCCAGCTTGATGAGGACTGTTTCTGCGGGTCGTAGTGGTGGAAGAGGTCTGGCTCCATGTCTGCCATTATAGTAGAAAGCTTGTTTTGCCTTCTCACCAGCATCTTTCTGTTTAACAGTCTTTCTGTTGGGCCACTTAGCTCAAACATTCTTCTCTGATGTGGGGAGTGTTGTTCTGATCTTTCTCCTGAAAGGAGAGGGAGTAGATCTGTAGGACATGAGGATCTATTACTCGGTCTTCTTGTCAGAGAATTCTCTTTGTCAGTCTGTACTGCTCTCTCCGCATGACAATTTCCTTGACGATGGTGAGGACTAGATGTGTACTTAAATTCTCGCTATCTCGCCAGGGCCTGGAACTCTGCACTGGAGAAGTGAGGACCATTGTTGCTCACCACCTCATCCGGGATCCCAAACTTTGCAAAGGTTGCTTTAAGTCTCTGAATGACTTTACTGCTTGTTGTGGATGTTACTGTACGTGCAGCACCTGGAGGAGCCGTGAGTAATAATCAGATATTACTAGGTAACTGTTCTTGTTGTGTTCACAGAGGTCAACAGCTATTCTGTTCCATGGACGGTCAGGCAGAGGTGAGTTGTGCCACAGAGGGGGTGCTGGTTCAGTTATCAAAAAGTTATTAATAATAGTCGAAGGACAATCATTAATAATTTTTAAAGTAGATTATTTATCAAATTGAATTATCAAAATTAATTAATCAAAACGGGGCACCACCTGATGTGATCAGGAAAATGATAACTAAACAGCAAAAATCAGTCTCAAGGTATATTATTCTACAGAATAATAGCGAAGTAAGGAGTCCACCTTTGCAACCAGCAGTTGTGACAAATATGTGCAAAATAATCACAAACAACTTCTCTCATTGAAATTAATCAGAATTTATTTTCACAAGTGTCAAAAAGATGATAAAACAACACTTAGGATAAATTCTGATGCCTAAACTACACATAAAATCAACAACTAACTAATAGTAAACACAAACTTCAGATTATGTGTGTGTGTGTGTGTGTGTGTGTGTGTGTGTGTGTACATGTATGTGTATTATTAGGGCCTGAGCACTGACAGTGCGAAGGCCCTATTGTATCTGTAGGAATTGTTCCCGTTCTCTTTTTTTTTCTGACGAAATGAGGACCCTTTTGCCCCGAAAGTCACCAAATTTTGCACGCAAACCAGGCCTGGCGAAAAATTAGATATTTAATGGTTTGCATTAATGGACGTGTCCTAACAGCTCAACAGCGCCCCCTAGAAAACTTCGGCCCTAAAGCCCCACAATACGGTTTGACGTACATGCACGAAAATCGGTACACACCTGTATCATGTCGCAACTTAAAGGGGACCTATTATGGCATCTAATAACTTTTTCATTTAAATGATGGAACAATGGAACATAAACTGGTGAAAAATCAAATTTAAGATAAACACATTTTTGAGTTGAAACTGAAAACAAAACTCCTGATTTCTTTTTTCCTCAGAACATAACATAGCATGTCTAAATTGGTACCTGTAACTGAGCTCTCGGAGTAAAAGCTGCCCCACACTGATCAGACAATTTTTTATCCGGTGTGAATACGCTGATGACGCCTTAGGTGATCTTGTCGGGTAAAAGCTGCCCCACATTGATCACATCTGTAAGGTTTCTCTCCAGTGTGAATACGCTGATGACGCCTTAGATGACCTGGCATGGTAAAAGCTTCCCCGCACTGATCACATCTGTAAGGCTTAAATCCAGTGTGAATACGCTGATGACTCCTTACACTACCTTGTTGGGTAAAAGCTGCCCCACACTGATCACATCTATAAGGCTTATCCCCAGTGTGAATATGCTGATGACTCCTCAGATTATCTTGATGGGTAAAAGCTGCCCCACACTGATCACATCTGTAAGGCTTATCCCCAGTGTGAATACGCTGATGACTCCTTAGATAATCTTGTCGGGTAAAAGCTGCCCCACACTGATCACATCTGTAAGGCTTATCCCCAGTGTGAATACGCTGATGACTCCTTAGATGATCTTGTCGGGTAAAAGCTGCCCCACACTGATCACATCTGTAAGGCTTATCTCCAGTGTGAATACGCTGATGACTCCTTAGATGACCTTGTTCGGTAAAAGCGGCCCCACACTGATCACATTTGTACGGCTTTTCTCCAGTGTGAATACGCTGATGACTCCTTAGACTACCTTGTTGGGTAAAAGCTGCCCCACACTGATCACATCTGTACGGCTTTTCTCCAGTGTGAATACGCTGATGACTCCTTAGATTACCTTGTTGGGTAAAAGCTGCCCCACACTGATCACATTTGTACGGCTTTTCTCCAGTGTGAATACGCTGATGACTCCTTAGACTACCTTGTTGAGTAAAAGCTGCCCCACACTGATCACATCTGTACGGCTTTTCTTCAGTATGAATCCTCTTTCGGACCTTCAGACCTGGTGAAGTGGTGAGGAATTTATCCCTCCTATCACAGCAGTAACTCTTGGTTCTCTCTTTGGCTTTACGTTTCTGTAAGGAAAGAGAAAAAGACTTAGATCCTGTTGTTGGCTGACCTGACAAATCCTTTTTCAGTTCAAGTCAAGGGCTGTCATGTTCGCAGTGAAACAATGAAGAGTTTTATGTCTGAGTGCTATGTTAAGCATGTTCTGTTATCAATGGCTCTTGACAGCCAGAAATATTCACATAAAACATCTCAATATGTCAAAACAGAAGTGTGAAGGGCTAAAGCTATCCACCCTCAGAACAAAATCATAAATTGTTTGAAGAAATCCCTTGAGATGACTGATGGTGTGTTTAATGCATTCTGTACAAACTCAAAATGTCATCATTCAGCACTTCTTCTGCCCTGATCTTGTGTGTGCGGTACACAGTGTAGACAGCGAGCTAAACACATTCCAATAAAGACCCTGACGCAATAAGGATCATTTAGGTATCTATAGTTGAAGTACTTTAGTGAGACTGCAACAGAAACAGCAACACAGAAACATCAATAAATGTCAGTCACGGTAGTTACATTAGATAGATTAACACCAATTGTACTATGACCCCCCCCCCCGCCGGGATCACCACCTTATCGTGGTGGGGTGGTTTGCGTGTCTCCATGACCTCTAGAGCTATGTCGGCTGGAGTCTAGTACTCCTGGTAGGCTCTCCCATGCCGAACAGGTCGAAGGGTAGAGGCCGGACAAAGAGTGATCCCCTGGTCCTCCAGGTTGGAGGTTGGGCTGAGGGCCAATAACCCGCTCCCGTAAAAAAAAAAAACACTATTACAGAAACCACAAACAGAGCAAGAACACACCTGGGGAACATTGTGGCCAGTCCTCACAACGGGAGAGACATTATGACGCGCAGGGGCCAAAGCCGACCAGAACACCAGGACGCCCTTGGGCCGAACAAGCCACTGCTGCACCCAAGAAACACCATGATGATCGGGAACTGGAACGTGCGAACACTCTACACAAGCGGCAATTTATCACTGGCAGCAAGAGAAATGACTACGAGAGGGATTGACATAATGGGAATAAGCGAAACACACTGGACGGGACAAGGAAGAATGGAATTGGCAGAAGGAGAAACTATCATCTATTCGGGAAGAGACGACGACAACCACAGGCAAGGTGTAGGAATACTGATGTCGAAAACAGCAGCAAGAGCACTGATTGATTGGACTCCAGTCAACGAAAGAATCATCCAAGCCAGATATCATTCACGACACATCAAGCTTACGTTCATACACCTCTACGCACCAACAGAAGATGCAGAAGAACAAATGAAAGACGAATTCTACATGATACTCCAAGATATACTTGACAGCAGGAACAAGCATGACATGTTGATCGTGACAGGAGACATGAATGCAAAGGTAGGAGATGAACACCAAGAGTATGCAAGGATCATGGGCAAGCATGGGCTCAGGAGGAGGAACAACAACGGGGAAAGGCTGTGTGAAATGTGTGACATGAAAGAGCTAGTCATAACAGGAACCATGTTCCCACATAAAGACATACACAAAGCAACATGGGTATCTCCAGATGGCAAAACCAAAAATCAAGTTGACCACGCACTCATCAACAAGCGTTTCAGGAACTCAGTAGAAGATACAAGAGTACACAGGTCTGCAGATATTGGAAGTGACCACTATTTTGTGTGCTTAAGAATCAAGCTGAAACTGAAGAAAAAAACAAAGGAAAATAAAGCCACCAGAGTGAAGTATGACACCGCAAAGCTGAAAGAGGAAAACATCTTGGAGACCTTTGCCATCAGCCTAAGAAACCGGTACGAAGTCCTTGAGGAGGAAGAGCAGGGAGAAGTTGGAGATGAAGAGGTGGATCGTGACGCCCGAATAATGGAGAAGCCTTACAGGGAAGTGGCTGAGGCAGTCTTGGGAAGACCTCAGAAAAAGAAGAAGCCATGGATCGGCGAAGAATCGCGGAGGCTTGTAGAACAAAGGGATGCCATAAACAAGAAAATCCTGGGTCGACGTTCTGAAAGACTCAAAAACCAGCTAAGAGAGAAGTACGCAGAGAAGAACAGAGAGGTTAAAAGAAGCATCAAAGCAGACAAGAGGAAATGGGTGGAAAACATTGCAAGTGAAGCTGAAAACACTGCAAGGAAACAACACATGAAGACGCTGTACGGGCTCAAAAGAACACTGTGCAACGAGAGACCCAGGCAGAGCACAGCAGTGATGGACAGGGATGGGAACCTCATTAGGCGAAGGGAGGCAATAAAATCGAGATGGACAGAAGTTGAACACTTCAGGGAGGTCTTGAACAGAGCAGAGCCAATAAATCCAATAACTAAAGAGGATGAATGAGAGTTCAAAAACGAAATTGAAGAAATCACAATTGATGAACCAACACTGAGCTAAGTCAGAGAGACGATAAAAAGACTACAGAATGGGAAAGCACCAGGAATCGATAACATCACAGCTGAGCTGTTGAAGGCGGATGTAGAGTTCTCAGCAAGGAAAGTCCATCAACTGTTGGGAAAGATATGGAGAAATGGGAAAAGATACCAACAAACTGGAAGAGGGGCCTCATTATCAAGATAGCAAAGAAGGGTAATCTTAAGGAGTGCAAGAATTCGAGAGGCATAACCCTGCTGTCAGTAGGAGGAAAAGTACTCGGAAGAATTATTGTGGATCGCATAAGAAATGGAATCGACTCCAGACTCAGGAAAGAACAAGCAGGATACAGGACAGGCAGGGGAACTGAGCAAGTATGCATACTGCGAAACATCATCGAACAGGTTAATGAGTGGCAAGCAACACTATTCATTAATTTTGTAGACTTCGAAAAGGCTTTCGACTCCGTCCATCATGAAAGCCTGTGGATCATAATGAGGAAGTATGGAATCCCGGAGAAGATTGTGAGAATGGTCCAATTGTTCTATGAAGACTTCCAGTGTGCAGTGGAAGACCAAGGAGAAATATGCGAGTGGTTCAACCTTAAAACCGGCGTGAAACAGGGATGCAACATGTCCGGCTTCTTGTTCTTAATAGTAATGGATTGGATAATGCGTCGAACAGTTAAAAAAGGAGAAAATGGGATTCGCTGGAAGCTGACATCAAAACTCGACGACCTGGACTTCGCAGACGACGTAGCATTGCTCTCCTCCACAAAACGACATATGCAGAGTAAAACAACACAGATGAACGAAGAGGCCAAGCGAGTAGGACTCAGGATCAATACACAAAAAACAAAACTATGAGGATCAACGCAAGAAATCAGGAGAAAATTCAAATCAATGGGCAAGACATCGAGGAGGTATACCTGTTCACGTATTTAAGAGCCACAGTTTGTAAAGAGAGAGGCGGAATGAAGGACCTAAAGAATAGACTGTCGAAAGCGAGAGGAGCATTTTTCAGACTTGGGAAGACCTGGAGCTCTAACAGCATCACCAGAAGAACAAAGCTGAAGTTGTACAAGACACTAGTGCCGCTTTTGCACTAGGACTTACTTGGCCAGACTCGGCTCGGCGCGGCTTTACACGGTTCCACACGTGTGATTTCGCACTGCCAGGGAAGAAGCGGGCAGGTTGGGGTGAATCTGCTGTGACGTACTCGATTGCGCAGCACCTTTGTTTGTGTCGGCGCAGATGAGAAAAAAAAACAGCCCGTCTACATCGCTTTTTTAATTTTTTCTCGACAGCCACCAGGTTTATGAACATCTGCACCTCAGAGTTGGATCACCAAACAGACGTTTTTGCTGTATAATTAAATCGCTGCGAGCCGCGGGTTGCTCTCGCTCGACTCCCGCTTCCTGATTCAAACGTCTGACGGCCCCGTCCCCCGACCAATCAGTGGCGAGGAGGGTGATGACGGGCCCGCCCCCAGACCAATCGGTGGCGAGGAGGGTGGTGACCTCAGAAATAGTCCCTGCTCAGCCCGCAAAGAACCTGGCTGAAATGGTTACAGAAAAAAGTATCGACTTGGAGCGGCTTTACCCGTCTCAGACCTAGTGCGAAAGCGCAAAACGGGTAGAACCGAGCTGAGGTGATGCTAATGCAAAAGCGCCATAGTAGTACCAGTACAGGGCTCCAGACTAACTTTTTTCACTAGGAGCACAGTAGCCCCTAACTGAAAATTTTTAGGGGCACAATCAGAAATTTTAGGAGCGCACATCGTTTATCGACACGCTTACCAAATTTTTACATTTCTACTACATTTCAGTGTATTAGTAATACGTATTTCATAATAGATTAATGAATTACCACAATGTGCTGTTTCAAATGCAGTGTTACATTTTATTGTGCACTTTTAAAGATGCCGCAACATAAAGTAAACTGACAGCACCATTGCTGTCATTATATATAAAAAAAACATAAATTCACATGATAAAAAAGTGCTTGGTAACAAAGTGCTTAGTAACCTTTCAGCCATGAATTTAACTGTTAAACACAGTACTTAACAAATGTACAAATATTGGGGGTACTGGCCAATAACATTTCCCTACTTGTGTCTTTACTAAAACCCTGAACTTACACCAGTTGACCAAATTCACTGCCTTCACTCAAATAACTAAGGATCTTACCAAGAAATATTCTTATTTCTAACCTAAAAATGCCATTACACCTGATAACACACCTCACTTAAAAGGTTAGGTGTTTTTCCCACGTGTTAAAATTTAACTTTCATTTGTGTCAAGCAAATTTTAAGTTCTAGTTTCGTTTTAAGTTAGAGTTTTGGCAGTGTTCAAAATAAAATGATGAGACCTGCTGCATTGGAGCACATTTTCTTTTAGTTAAAACTGTAGCGGGGACAGATGTTTAGAGAAACCTATGTATGTACCGGGTGTAGGCTGATTTATGGTTCCGCGTTACAACAACGCAGAGCCTACGGCGTAGGCTCTGCGTCGATTTAAGGCGGAACCATAATACAGGCTTTAGGGGAACATATCGGAGAACAACCAGAAGAATATAGAGTGGATTAAAAATAAAAGTTAAGCACTGAGCTACATGTGTCTCCCGTCTGGGCCATTGCAGACTCATTGCCTGAGCATGATGTTACTAAAACCAAACATACCCGCCGTCTATTACGTGCGCCGCGGCGCGTTGTGTCGCATTAAATGTGGTCCGGGCGTAATACCTGCTTTGAGCTGGTGAAATTAAACGAAAAAAATAAATAAATAAATAGATCCCCCGACTCATTCCCTTTCACACTCATTGGCCTGCAAATATGGGGGTTCATTGACGCACCCCTTCCACGTTTAACGTGTAACAAAAAAAAAAACACTGGCAAATTTACTGGTCGCACGTGTGCGAGTGGACATGAAATTCAGTCGCACATACTCAAATTTTGGTCGCAAAATGCGAGCATTTGTTCGCAGTCTGGAGCCCTGCAGTATTACTATACGGATGTGAGACCTGGAAAATGAACAAAGACGACAACAAGGCTGTCGACGTATTTCACAATAGATGCCTACGAAGAATAATCTGAATCAGTTGGCAGGATCACATCAGTAATATACAACTGCTGAAAAGAGCTGACATGAGACCACTCAGCAATGAGGTGAAGTTGCGAAGATGGAAGATGATTGGGCACATACTGCGGCAGGACCACAACAACGACTGCAACATAGCAATGATTTGGGCACCAGAAGGGAAGAGAAGACAGGGAAGACCAAAGACCACCTGGAGACGTACCGTTGAGAAAGAGAAAAGGGAAGGAGGATGGAAATCATGGCTGGAAGTGAGGACTGCAGCAGCCGACCGTCAGAAGTGGAGGAGCTCTGTTGAGGCCTTATGTGCCACAAGGCACGAAGCTGCTTTGTCATCTGACTAAGATGGAAGCTCAAACTAATTAACAGGGGTGTGGGACATTCCAACTTCATTTTACCTGTGTGTTTGGGGGGGGGGGGCGTGCATCCAACTCTGCCCCTGAGGGCAGAATAGTCCTTATTACAGTCTGGGCTTAAAAATGTAATTTAAACATTTCAGTTTCACTGGGCCCTGGATAGCTCAGCAGGCCCCATTTACAATATTTACAGGCCCCATTTACAATTGCATGAGGGCTATTGCCCTCATGCAGGAGCCGCAGGTTTGAATCCTGGGGCCTCATGGTAGGTTAGCAAGGTAAGTTGCTAGTGTCATGAAGTGTCATGTGTCATGAAACAGTGTCATGAAATCTTATAGAACATAAGTAATTGTCTGAAACATATAGCAAAGGAACAAAGTAATAACATTTGCATAAACAAAACTTATTTACTCTCACACACACCACCTCCCGTCCTTTTAACAACTTCTCTTCAATCACTGCTTCACAGAAATACTTGTATCCATTTTCATAGAAGTTGCTTTCAGTTTCCTGAGTTTTGTTTTTGTACAGGTAGCGGGTGTAGTGAAGGTGAAGTGGTATCGTGCCTCACTGGCCACCAAGTCCCTGTCTCGGATATGAAGAAGCAGACTCTCATCTTTTCTGCCCTGAGCTGCAAGAAGCAACTTCCCTGCAGTGAGTGTTTCACACTGAATCAATTTCTCTTTTATTCTATGCAGCTTAATGTCTCATATTTGTATTTCTCCTGTTTGCAAATTAGGAATTGTACTGGAAGCAGGTATCAATGCAAGTATCTTTAATTAGCCAAGCTTTCGGTCAGAAGACTGATAATAGTAATAGGGCTGCAATTAACGACTATTTTAATAGTCGACTAGTCACTGACTATTGAAACGATTAGTCGACTAATCGGATAATTAGTAATTTAAAAAAAAAATGAGTATGAGGTTGCATTAATTATGTGGCAAATAATAAACACAAGAAAGATGGCACCAGAGCCCTGCTATAGCGGCAGGGCTCCAGAGTGCGACCTATTAGGTCGCATATGCGACCTAATTTATTAAGGTGAGAGTTAAAATTTAATGAGGTCGCTCCGGTGCTACTTGCAAGAGGACTAGTGGAAAAAAAAAAAAAAAAAATTCACTCGGCTGTGTTAGTGCATTAATGGAGTGGTTGATAATACAATCTTACTTTCTGGCTCATTCCTGCGAGTCCTATTTCTCCTCTCTCTCTCTGTCTGCCTGCCTGCCTGTCTGACTGCACCTAGTACGGTCTACGCATGTTACGTAGCGCGCAGCGCGCTCAAAAAGGTAAACAAAGCAGATGCAGAATGAAGCGGTCTATAGTCGATTATTTTAAGAAGAAACTTGGAGGCAACAAACAAGGCTGGTGGTGGTGGAGGAGGAGGACAAGGGTTAGCAGAGGGAGCGACAAGAATCATGGATTCTTCTTCTTCTGATGAAAAGAGTGACAGGTTGGCGAAAGAGGCGGGGGAAAGTGGGGAGAAGAAAAAAAAAGTACAGCTTTCAACAACAATGGCACGGTTCCCTTGGTTAAGATACGAGGGACAGGCCCAGGGTTCTGCGAGGGTGCATAAGCATTGCACCCTC
The DNA here is from genome assembly GCF_033807715.1 of Cololabis saira. NCBI lineage: Eukaryota > Metazoa > Chordata > Actinopteri > Beloniformes > Belonidae > Cololabis > Cololabis saira. The sequence goes on along the minus strand of NC_084587.1, from coordinate 2,395,496 downwards.
AGTTTATGCGTTTGCTCAGTTGAAAAGACGGAAAAAAAGACAAATGCGCGTGCGTTAAGCCTGATTTATGGTTCCGCGTTAAATTGACGGCGTAGCCTACGCCGTAGGGTACGCGGCGATGCGCACCGTACGTTCGCGTCCCCGCGTATCTACGCCGTAAGTTCTGCGTTGGTGCAACGCGGAACCATAAATCAGCCAGTGTCCGTCACTCATCTGCTTCCAGCCGTTCCTGCACCAGCAAGACGCTGCTCTCTGCTGCTCCGTTAACAAAGTAACGATGGATATTCAGAAGTGGTTCAAGCACAACGACGCAAGCAAGTTTACAGGACTGTCTCAGAAAATTAGAATATTGTGATAAAGTCCTTTATTTTCTGTAATGCAATTAAAAAAACATAAATGTCATACATTCTGGATTCATTACAAATCAACTGAAATATTGCAAGCTTTTTATTATTTTAATATTGCTGATTATGGCGTACAGTTTAAGATTAAGATTCCCAGAATATTCTAATTTTTTGAGATAGGATATTTGAGTTTTCTTAAGCTGTAAGCCATGATCAGCAATATTAAAATAATAAAAGGCTTGCAATATTTCAGTTGATTTGTAATGAATCCAGAATGTATGACATTTTTGCATTACAGAAAATAAAGGACTTTATCACAATATTCTAATTTTCTGAGACAGTCCTGTATATTTATGGTTATATTTATTTTTGTTGCTATGTTTTATTTTCTGTTGCTAGATTGTCTGATGGGTGAGGTAGCCCAGAGTAAATGTAGCAGTTTTCTTTGTTCTGCAGCAATATTGCTGCAATAAAGCATTTGAAATACACTTTAAATATTCTTGTTTTGCTAGTATCATTCCGCTTGAAATTATGGGAAAATGCATAATTTAGTGTTGAATAAGGTGCCAGGCATGTAGTAAACATTAATTAGCCTAACTGTAGGCTATATGTGTTTCCTATACATAATGATTGTTAATCTGTAAACAGTTCATTAATGCTTAATAATGTAACTAATGTTAGCAATGAAAAATATGGTGCTACCTAATTTGTTTTGGTGCTACTAAATGAAAAGCTAGGTGGCACCAGTGCTACCTGTGAAAAAGTTAGTCTGGAGCCCTGTATAGCGGGACTGTTTTCTTCATCCTGCTCCCGCTGCATTTATGACCATTACCGCCTGCAACGTGTGTGTTCCACTCCCACCCCCCCTGCAAAACTCATGAATTCCTGCCCGCACGGCGCACAATAAAGATGCATTGATTTAGTGTCTTCTCCCGTCCCGCAAGAGAAAAGTCCAGACAAATCTATCTGATTTAATGTTAACATGATAATTGTGGAGTTTGATGGATAATTGAGTTATAGGCACCTGACTGAAAGTTAGATGCAAATCCATTATTGTCATCAGCGCACAAGCCTTTTTTCGCCTTTCGCGCTGCATCAATTATGTGATTGAGGTTATAGCAACGAGAGTAAGGTTAAAGCAACGAGAGTAGCTATGAGTGGCTCAAATAATACCAATAAATAACATAAAATAAACAAAGTTTAGAATGAAACAAATTAATTTAACAAATGAATCGGCCATTACATTGGAGGGAGAGAATGTTTCTGACCGACTGCGGTCCCGTGCGTCTCTCTTCCAAGATGCGCCACAGACACTAAACGCAGTTTCTCCAAATATCTGACTTAATTTAATACTTTGTCAGGCATAACGTTAAAGCTTTCTTTTAAGGTCAAAATACGCTTAATATCTTACCAAGGCGAGTCCATTTCGTTCAGCACTCCGACGTGCTTTCTCTTCAAATACATTACCGACGTGCTCCCGTAAAAAGCAACGTCGGCTTTGCAAACCTTGCAACCTTGCAATTTTTATTCACCGTATCGAGGCTAAAATGCTCCCAAACTTTTTATTTTATTTTTTATCAAAGTTTTATTACCCGCAGCTGCGCTCAGACGCTGTGTGCATGCGCGATTCGACAGAGATTCTATTGAAGTGAGACGCCTCACTCCATTGGAAAAACACGTCTGGCGACAATTGTCGACAATGGAATTCATTGTCGACAATTTTGATTATCGATTTTTGTCGACAACGTCGACGAATCGTTGCAGCCCTAAATAGTAATAGTCAGCACATGAGTTCAATGAACAATCTTATGTGGTTCATCAAGGCAATCAGCAGCACCTGTGCTGCACCACTCCCACCAAGATGGGAGATGTAGTTCAGAAACAGGAAATGTAGTCCTCTCTACAAAGCAATAGAGTACAAGTTGTCTAGTTGTTGTCAGCATATGGTTCTTGTGCAATGTTTCTTTTTTATATAGTCTACACATGGATTTCTGGCACCATGGCATATTTTGGTTGCGAGTACGGTGACTGGCTCCTGGTTATTAACACGCAGGATAAAATAAAAATCGCGCATTATACAATTTCTGGCGGTCGACGGCACCCGTAGCTTTAGGAAAAATATGGTGGAATACTGCGTGAACTTTTTTGAGAATCGAGGAAAGATGGAGAATGAAAAGGAACTTTTGAACGGCAAGTTCCCTTTCATAAAGGTGCAGATGGTTTGCTGGACAAGACTAAAGTTATTTGCATGTACTGTCGATTTGAAATGAATTACCATCGAAGCACGTCGAGTCACAAATACCACTAGCAGCCAAACACGACCGATGCAGAGAGCGCACCCCCCGTCGTCAAAAGCAGACAACGCTGGATAGATGTGAGGGAAGGAGGCTGGTTCCTCACCTGAATACTAGGGCTGCACGATTAATCGTTAAAAAAATCGCGATCTCGATTCATGCTTGAACGCGATCTCATTTCCAAATGACGACGATTTATAAAAAAAAAAAATAAATAAAAAATATTTTTTTTTTTTTTTTTTTTTAAAAGATGGCTGCATAAAAAAAGGACTAGGCCTATGTTCTAGGTTGTTGTAGTCCTGTCATGGTCAACTATCATGTTGTCATGTTTGTTATATTTTGTTAATGATTGTGGATTACATTTGGAGAAACATCTACCTTTCTCATCACCTGACACATATTGCACATAAATATTGTTAAAATTGTTATTGTTAAAATTATTTAAAGACAAGAGAGATGTTTATTGTTTTTATGTTCAATGTCAGCTGTTACAGCAAAAAGCAGCCAGAGGAATAATTTGTTGCCTCAGATCTACAGGATCTGTTACAAGTCCCCTTTCTGAAAGGGTGTTCAACTCAGGGAGGAACAAATATTGTTAAATTGTTATTATTGTTTAAATTATTTAAAGACAAGAGAGATGTTTATTGTTTTTATGTTCAATGTCAGCTGTTACAAAGTTGATGCCAGTCTTTTATCAGGCACCATCATATTTTTTGTAACGTTTATCTTTTGTATCGGCAGCTTCTTAATAGCAGCAAAAGGCAATGGGGGGTTCATCCCAGCCAGAGGAATCATTTGTTGCCTCAGAACTACAGGATCTGTTACAAGTCCCCTTTCTGAAAGGGTGTTCAACTCGGGGAGGAACAAATATTGTTCAAAATTGTTATTATTGTTTAAATTATTCAAATGTTTGTGTAAAGAAGACAAGAGATGTTTATTGTTATTATATTTTTGTTCAGCTGTTGCAAAGTTAAAGTAATAAGTGCAATAAATTTTATATTGGAAAAAAATCGTGAGAGAATCGTGATCTCAATTCTAAGCAAAAAAATCGTGATTCTCATTTTGTCCAGAATCGTGCAGCCCTACTGAATACATTAGATGAACAAAGAGAGATCTGTTCCCAAGAATCTGAAGTATTAGCTAATTATAGCCCAACTGCACTTTATAAGTTGAAATACTCCCTGCTGTTACATGTGCACTTTGTTTGTAATTTGTTTTTTGTATCTCCCTGTTCTGATCCCACTTAGAAGAAGGGGATATTTTTTGAGCCTTTTATTTTCCTCCATATGAGGTTAGACATAATTACATGGAAAATTTAACTGACCAATGCTCTTCTTGTACAATGTTTGTGATGCATATGGTTCACAGTTTTACATTTAGCTGCTTAAAAAAACATGGAATCTTTAGTTAGTCTTTACAAGTGTAAAGTTGGGGACTACATTGTGTTTGTATTTATGAAGGAATGTTACATTCAGGTCAAAAGCTTTTTTTGAGGAAAGTTGAATAAACATTGGCATAAAGCAGCATATTTGTCCTTTCTGATGTTGTTAACAGTATTAAAAACATTTAAAAAAAATACCTTACAGTAATTAAGAACAGCAAAAAATGTATGAATAAATATATATATATATATATATATATACCGTATTTTCGCGACCATAAGGCGCACATAAATTTTTATTTTTATTTTTTTAAATGTGCCGGGCGCCTTATGAAACGGTGCACCGTGTCCATTACCTGAATTACGGTAATGTAAGGCCGGCCTACATGAGAACGGTAAAAAGAGAAGGGGGCGGGTGAAGCCTTGAGTGGCGGACGTGAATGAGACCATCCACTGAGCTGTTTAATGCGGAAACAGAAGATGAAGACTTTTAAGGATTTGCTTGATGTCTAAAGTGAAATAAAATACAATCAAACTAAGTTTTGCTCCCGCTATATTTTTAAATAAGCACACTTGTGTGTGTGTTCTGCAGCGCATGTGTTTTGCATGTCGGGAACCGAGAATGGAACTGCCGTGGGTTTGCGGGGTCCGATCGCTGCATCCCCGGGGCAGATCCGGCTGAAATGCCGGTGCTCTTTCCCCGGGAGTCCCTGCTACCAGTGCAGGCGGGCTCCTCCGGTCCCGGCCGGTCGGAACCGGTCACGTTCCCCGGTTAAAGCCGCGGTGATGCGCGCTGCTCCAGCCCGACTTCCTGGTTCCCCAAGCGGGGTCCGATCGACCTGGTTCCCGCCCGCTTTGGGAGCAGGGATTTCTGGGGTACGTCCCAGGTCGGACCAGCTTCACCCTCCGAGATTTGCAGCCAAATCTGTCGGTTACAAACCCGGTACCGGATCTCCGACATGCGCGTGTGTGTGTTCGCGGCGCGAAACACACATTCTTATTTATGTGGTGCTTGCCTGCCACGCTGATGGAAAGAAACTGTATGGTGATTTTTAAAAGAAAAACTTTGCATAAGAGTTTCCAGCCGGAGTCATTATAAGGGCGAATGAAAAGGGGTGGCTGGATGAAGGGATGATGATCAAGTGGCTGAGGGGGGGGTGGGGGGGGGACCCGGGACGCGGGACCCGGGTCCAGCGTGGGGGGGCGGAGCGGGACCCGGGACCGCCGCGGGGGAGCGGGACCTCTTCCGCTTGCCTGCCACGCTGATGGACAGAAACGGCCCGCTATGGTGATTTTTAAAAGAAAAGCGTTGCCTAAACAGACTTTTCCAGCCAGAGTGAAATGAAAAGGGCTGGTGGCTGAGACAGGTTTATGTGCGGCGACCCGGTGGTTTTTTTTTTTTTATTCTTTAATGCGGAAACAGAAGATGAACCTTTGAAGGGTTTGATTGATGTGAAAAGTGAAATAAAATATCAAACTAAGTTTTGCTCCTGCTCTACTTTTAAATAAGCACTCTTGTGTGTGTGTTCTGCAGCGCATGTGTGTGTTTTGCTGGTGCGCGTGTGTGCAGCTCCGTGTCTGTAGACTGCGCCTTTTGGGTCGGTGCGCCGTATGTGTGTTTTAAAACCAAAAATGACACACAAAACTGAGGGTGCGCCTATTTCGTGAAAATACGGTACACACACACACACACACACACACACACACACACACACACACACACACACACACACACACACACACACACACACACACACACACACACACACACACACACACACACACACACACACACACACACACACACACACACCAAGGGGCCTCGTGCTATTGGCCGTTTTTTTCTTTCCCTTATGACCTAAATGTGTCTGTTCATATCAATAAATGTATGTGCAATGATGTGCGTGTCTGTTGTTCAATACAACTGATCAGACCAAGCGCAGACACAAGCTGCTCTGATCCAGACGGTGGAGTTGGAACAAACTGTCACACAATGTCGAGAGAACGAGACAGATTCAGGAAATTTCCATCAGGGGATGAAAAAAGAAAAAAACTAAAGAAAATGGAAGAGTTTAATGCCTCTCTGAAAGGCTCGTTTGATAAATTTCTTACAAAAATCACCGATCCGACCGGGTCTCAAGCAGCCGCGGCCCCGCGTCGAGGCAAGAGATGATGATGATGAGGCAGGCTGTAGTGGAGCCAGAGGGAGGGCAAGGGGGCGGTCACCACGGGGCCCACAAGCTCATAGGGCCCCGTTTTGTGTGATACGTTCATATATAAATCGTAAATTGTAGGCTATAATAACGATAAAATGTGCATTGAGGGCCAGTGTAGCTAATTCTTACTTTACAACTGTCCTGAACGCATCAGGGCTGTGAGCCAACGCTGATTGGCTGTAAAGCCTGAATTATGGTTCTGCGTTAAATCGACGCAGAGCATACGCCGTAGGGTACGGCGTAGCCTACGGCGTAGTGTACGCGGCGATGCGCACCGTACGTAAATCAGCCTTAACAGTTACAGCCAATTTGCTGACGGCAAATTTGCGGCCATGAATGAGATGAGCACTAAACTTTAAAAGAGGACTAAGCATGTACAAAGTTTTGAATATTACCCCGTTTCCCACGTTACCTGGATTATTTTGGGTTATGGAAGAGTCGACTACCATTGGTGAGTCAGTGTAACCTTCATAAATAATTTCTTTATCAGAATGTTGTGTATTCTTGACCACCTGCCTATTTGAATGAGCTTTGTGTTGTTCTCAACTAGACTAGAGTCTATTCTCTGTTCTAGAGCTCAGAAATTATGTTATAGACCTCTGTGTCTATATCTATCTAAATAGATAGTAATTTTAGACCAGTTATGTTCTTTTTTGTATTTAAGCTGTATCAAAGATGGAACTGAGTCAGTCCATGACTATCTGAGTTTTCAGAACCATGTGATTGACAGCTGTCAGGCCTGTGTGTGTGTGTGTGTGTGTGTGTGTGTGTGTGTGTGTGTGTTCTTCTGAACAAGTTTGTGACTTTACTCTGCTTTCTGCAGCATAGGCCTATAGGCTTGGCTCAATAAAAGTGAGAATAAATGTTGTTTGATGGGTAGGATGATGTTGTTGAACGTTAAAATGACTATCATAAGGGCCCATGGAGAATGCTCCGCCCCCTCTGTACTGAGACTCACGCTCCGCCACTGGAGGCAGGGGAAGGTATTCAGTATTTTGCTAATTGGAGAGTTAAAATTGCGCTTATAGACCCCCGATCTGACCCGAAAAACCCCAAAATTACGCATGCACGCGCGAGGGCCCCCCCAGCCATTTCGCACAGGGCCTCACAAATCTCCCAGACGGCTCTGTATATATATATTTATATAAATCATCTTAATCGTTAAGATTAAAAGTTTGTAACAGTGAGTTACACAACTTTGGTTCTCAAAAATGTTGTGTGAAATACTGTGATTTGTCTTAATTTCCATTCTTTGTTTCCTCTACAGATTCAAAGTTCAAGATCTAAATTCACACTCGTATTTATTGTGTTTGATACCAACCTTCTTTTACAGTCTCTTTTTGAAATAAAACGGCCTTTATCTTTGTTGTGTTGGTAAAGTGACTGTAGCAGTGATAGCCAGTGTTAGCTGGTATAGCAGCAGGTTCCTGGCTTTCCAAGCTGAATCTTCTCACTGCCTCCTCAGCTACAAGACTCTAGTTTGAAGATCCTTCCATAAAAACACTGACTTAATAACTTTTTCCCATCCTATGTCTGTTAAAGGAATGATGGTCCATCTTTCTCCACTACATGCATACAGCACTCCATTTCTTGATCCTGATGTGATGTTTGCTAGTAAACATGGATGGATGTACAAGTAGTCTAGTGGGTGACTACTTCTAAAATACTGACATTTTTTATCAAGTTGAATGACCAAGTAGTACGACTGTTTTAAAATCATTAATTATTTGAGAAAGCCCGTCTTTAAGACGATTTAAAAAATACGTGTTAGCAGTTTGTAATGATTGTGTAGCGTTATTGGTCGGGATATCCAGATTGTTCCATGATTTTTGCAGAAGGATAATTCGACAGGATTCTTGCATGGTAAGTATAAACCTATTAAACAAAGTGCATTCCAAATTTATTAAATGGCCTATTTTGCCTAAAGTTAAAGAAGTATATTTTAAAATTATGAATAAGGTCTATCCTGTGGCAGAGTTTCTTAAAAAAATATTTAAATTTGAGGTAGATCAATGTTCCTTCTGCAAAAAGGATGAAGAAACACTGGATCATTTGTTTTATGAATGTCCTTTGTCTCATTGTTTCTGGACAGACAAACACAATTGGATTTCTCTTAAAATTAAAAATGTTCCACCTTTTGAATTAAACCATATTATTTTCTTCATGGGTGATTTGGAATTTTCTGTTTCTGATATTATTAATATAATTTTGTTACTGAGTAAGTACCATATTCATTGTGCCAAATGGAGAAATTGTAAACCCTCCTTTCGGGGTTTTATTGATGATTTTAAGATTTTTTTCACATGTCTCAAAAGAGTAGAAAACAAAACCGCAAGAAAAAACAAGTCTAGACATTGCTCGTTATCAGAGGCGGTAGTAACAAGTTATTTACTCCGTTACCTTTACTTGAGTAAGTTTTGGGAAATTTTGTACTTTTAGGAGTAGTTTTGAATCACTATACTTTTTACTTGAGTAGATTTGTGAAGAAGAAACTGTTCCTCTTACTCCGCTACATTAGGCTACGTTGAGCTGTTACTTTTCTTTTATCCCTTTTATCCACGTACGCGTCAATCTCATGACATCACTGGGTGATTCTTTGGGAAAAATGTTAGTTTTTGCATGTTTTGTCACATTTACACAGACTCAAACACACACAGAGTTTCTATGAGTTCATTTGTTCTAGTTCTGCCTGGTTAAAAAATAAAAGTACAAAGGCTGGAAATTTTGTGCTACTTGTGCTTAATTTATTTTTTTATTCTGTTATTTTATTTATTTTATTATTTATTAAAGTACTTGAATTTACTTTAAAGATTATTTTAATTTAAGCTATTTTTTACTTTGTATTAATTTGAATTTATTTTATGATTATTTTGTACTTTTGTCTGTTTTAATTCAATTCAAAACAAAACACTTTATTTGTCCCCGAGGGGCAATTTAAATGGTTGTGTTAAAAAAATAAATCAGACGTTACTCAACAGTTACTCAGTACTTGAGTAGTTTTTCCACCACGTACTTTTTTACTTTTACTCAAGTAATTATTTGGATGACTACTTTTTACTTCTACTTGAGTCATATTATTCTGAAGTAACAGTACTTTTACTTGAGTAGTTTTTGGCTCCTCTACCCAGCTCTGCTCGTTATTTGTTATTCTAATTTAATAATTCCTCTCCTTTTTTTATGCTCCATTATGTGAATTTAAATGCTTAATATATTTTGTTCTTAGAGCGCCTTGTTTTTTTGTTTTTTGTATTCCTTACAAGAATCCCCATTTTTTATTTAGATTTTCCTTTCTTTTCATGTTGCATTTAAATTGATATTTGTCCATTATCCTCTTGGAGAGTTTGTATATTTTCAATAAAGTTTTGTTACAAAAAAAAGAAAAGGCTACTGACAATAAAATAAAGTGTTTGGATGATCAGCAGCAACAGAAAGAGCGAGGAGGAGCGGGAACGTGGACCTGAACACTGACCTGCAGACCAGCGGAGGAAGAGTCCGCTTTGGTCCTGCTGCTGGACTCCTGGTCCTGGTTCTGGTCCTGGTCCTGTTCCTGGTTCTGGTTCTGATCCTGATCCTGGTTCTGGTTCTGGTCCTGGATCTGGTTCTGGTCCTGGTTCTGGTTCTGGTCCTGGATCTGGTCCTGGTTCTGATCTCGGTCCATCTCCTCCAAACACGTGTCCACCACTCGAGTGTTTCCTGCTGGTAAATGTAGGATTCTCGTCCCGGAGACATAAATGTTGTATTTAGAGGTAAATGTTCTCCCCCCGACAGCGCTGTATTCACTCTAGTGTTTCATAGAGTCCAACAGAAACTCACCTCTTGGTTCGGACTGGATTCACGGAACCACGGCAGCTTCTTTTACTTTTCTTTTTTGTTTTAATTTTCCCTCGCTCGACTTCCACATCTCTCGGGAGGAACGTCTCGTTTCAGCCAATCAGAGTCGTTGTTTCGTTTCAGCCAATCAGAGTCGTTGTTTTGAGAAAACGCATTGACGTCACTCGCAGACTATTTTTTTTTCTTTTTTTTTTTTTACAAACTTTATTCAACATTTTCAAAATTACAAAATTCCTTTGAGGAAACATTAGTTTGCAATTGAAACATAAATTTACAACACACAAGCGAATATGTAACTATACATTTTTTTAAGATAAACTTAAACTCAAAATCAGCAGCTTTCAATCCACCATTTTTATAGTCTTTAACCATCACAGATTTCTTAAGGTAGTGGGTCTTATTTTTCCAGATGAAATTAAAAATGACAGAATTTACCTTTTTAATCATTTGAGGAGGAACATAAAGAGATTGACAAGGATATACTAGTTTTGATATGCCTTCTGCTTTTGTCAGTAGGATTCTTCCGAGAATAGAGAGATCTCTCATAAGCCAGTGGTTGAGAGATTTTTTCATACCATCTATTTTCTCTTCTATGTTTTGTTTTTCTCTCTTATTTCTGTCTTTAGACATTGTTAAACCCAGGTATTTTAATTCTGTTTTAACAGGGATGGAGCTTATATTTATCTCAGCACAAGGATGAAGAGGTAGTATTTCACATTTTTTCACGTTTAAGCAGACCTGAAGCTTTAGAAAAGATTGATATTATATTTAGGGCTTTTTCAATTATAGATTTATCCTTTAGAAAGATTACTGTGTCGTCCGCAAATTGACTTATTCTATATTCTTAATCAAAAATGGTAATTCCTTTAATTTGAGGGTGATTTACAATTAGATATGCTAGCATTTGTGTACATAAAATAAATAATTCGGGCGAAATAGGACAGCCTTGTCTAATTCCACGTAAGATATTAATTTTTGGTGTCATTCCAGGGTTGAGGGAGATATAACTGTAGATATCATTATAAAACATTTTTATAACCTTGCAGAACCCTTCTCCAAATCCGAATTTATTGAGCACTGTAAACATAAAATCATGTTCCACGGTGTCGAATGCTTTGAAAAAATCTATGAAAAGCACTAAACTATCTGATTGAATAAATGACTGGTAATCAATCATATCCAGAATCAGTCGAATATGGTTGTGAATAATCTTCCCTTTATAAAAGCTGATTGATATTCTTCTACAAGATTTCCAAGTATTACCTTTAGGCGATTTGCATAAACTAAAGCAAGTACTTTGTAATCGTTGCATAGTAAGGTTATTGGTCTCCAGTTGTCTAGCATCAACAGATCTTTTTTGGGTTTTGGTAACAAAGTTATTAAACCTGTTTTCATAGTTGGGGACAAACATCCTTTCTGAATACATTCCAAAAAAGCTCTAAATATTAACTCTTTAATGTCCGCCCAGAAATGTTTTAAGAATTCAGTTGTTAAACCGTCAATCCCTGGTGATTTACCGTTTTTCATTTGTTTTAATGCAATTTCAACTTCTGTTATATTTAATCCTTCTTCAAGTATACGTTTGTCTTCTATATCCAGCTTTTTGATGTCCTCATCGATGCTATCAAATAAAATGTTACAATCTGAATTATTCAATTTTGATTTATATAGGTTACAATAAAAGAGACAAATTTCATCCTGGATTAATTTCTGATCTTTTGATATAATGTCATTTGTCATAAGCTTACTTATTTTTCTCTTAGTCTGTCTGTTTTTTTCCAGTCCAAAAAAATATGCTGAACTCTTTTCCCCCTTTTCGATCCATCTAGCTCTTGGTCTAATATAAGCTCCATTTGCCTTTGCTGTATACATGTCGTCTAACTGGGTCTGTAGTGACTTTAATTCAGTAATGTTGTCTAAGGATAATTGTGTATTATTTGTTAATGAATTAATTTTGTCGAATAGAGTCTTCTGCTTTTGTTTCCTTAAATGTGACAGTTTTTTACCAGTGTCAATTGCGATTTGTTTGGCCTTAAACTTGAACCATTCCCATTTACTAACATCGCACATGTCTAAATTTTCAACCTCCATGATAAGAGACTTCACTTGATCACAAAATCCAACATTCTGTAGTAAATCATTGTTAAACTTCCAAATATTTGGAGAATTCTGATGTTGCTTAGATGTTACTAAAGTTAGACTAATCATGCAATGGTCTGTGAGCGGAGCGGCTGAAATTTCACAATTTGAGATATCATTGCATAGCTCACCTGAAATCAACCAGTAATCTAGTCTTGAACATTGACCGTTTCCTGCAGAGTTATACCATGTATATTGAACAGATGTTGGATTTGATGTCCTTCAATAATCGATTACCCGTGTTGTTGTACATAAAGTCAATATAGTGTCACTATATACAGGTTGAGAGTTTCTGTGAGGTATTCTGTCTAGCCATGAATCTGGGGCTATATTATGGTCTCCACCCAATATCACTCTATCTGAAGTATATGTTGTTTTCCATTCATTTATACGTTGACTTAATTCTGCATAGAAATTCACATTCATTGCTTTGTTGTTATAGCCGTAAACACATATTAAGATATAACGTTTGTCATTTATCTCCACCACCACCATTAACCAGTGACCTTCAGAATCCTCTTTATGATCAATTATACTGCCTGGAAATCTATTGAATAATACCATGACTCCTGCTGAGTGTGATGTTCCATGTGCAAAAAAAACAGAATCCCCCCACTGAATTTTCCAAAATTTTTCATCAGTCGTAGCAGAATGGGTCTCCTGTAGGAAAACACATTGTGATTTTTGATCCTTACAATACAAAAAAACGGCTTTACGCTTTGTGCTATTTTTCAACCCCCTAACATTCAATGACATAAAAGAAATTATGATTGTTTCAAAATGCGCTTAACTTGATTTTTCCCATGCAGGAATGAACATGTTGTCCTTAATAACATTATATATAAAAAAACAACTTTAGAATTTAAATCTTAAAACCACTTTGAACAGTTAGATCAGTTAAACTTTCACCTGGTAAGATTCCTACTTACAGTATATGATTAACAAGTACCTGAGAGTCGCTTCTGTAAACATAAATATATCTTACCAAGTTTCTAAGTTCCTGTTGGTAGAAGCATTTGTAAACTTAACTAAAGTATTTGTTACTAAGCAGCAGTTAGGGGTAAACTCTGCGTCCATCAATGAGAGCAAAACCTTCTCTTAAAAGGGAAAGTTCGGTTTTTTACAACCTGGACCTTATTTCTGGCATTTTTTATGGTTGTATACTCACCCAGAGGTGTTTGGTGTAGTTTGGAGTCCTTCGGAAGATATTAGGAGTTTTTTGCGAGCCGCTTCTCCATATAACGGTAGCGCATAGGGCACTCACGGGACACAGACTATGCAGCGTCTAAATAACACATGATTGCCGCGAAACTCTTCATTTCTTTTATGAATCACTAGATCTGCTTCCAGGACCTGTTGTAACATTGTGGCGCGGTCTGTGTATTAAATAAATAATAAATTTCCGTTTGTAAACAAGACCTCTGAACTCATGACGTCATCGCGAGTGCGCGCACTCTGTCCTCCGTTCAGTGAGCTCTTCAGCCGTATACTCCGGCTCAAAACGGTAAGGACGTCCATCATATTCAAAGTCGTCGTCCACAACCTCAGAATTTGACAAATATTCAGACATGTTTCAAATAACTATCAGTAAACTAACAGTAGTGAACTCCAGCTGTACACGGAGCTGTGTCTGGGACGCGCACACAGAGATGACGTCATGAGTTCAGAGGTCTTGTTTACAAACGGATTTATTTATTACACAGACAGCGCCACAATGTTACAACAGGTCCTGGAAGCAGATCTAGTGATTCATAAAAGAAATGAAGAGTTTCGCGGCAATCATGTGTTATTTAGACGCTGCATCGTCTGTGTCCCGCGAGTGCCCTATGCGCTACCGTTATATGGAGAAGAGGCTCGCAAAAAACTCCTAATATCTTCTGAAGGACTCCAAATGACACCAAACACCTCTGGGTGAGTATACAACCATAAAAAATGCCAGAATTAAGGTCCAGGTTGTAAAAAAACGAACTTTCCCTTTAACGAAGCCTTCTTCCCGTTTCGTCTGGCTTCTTGCACCTTGGGCCACAGCTTTGCACGAGTCTCACGATCTTCTTTTGAGAAATCCTCCTTGAACTGAATGTTCATCTCTTTGCAGACTCTTGCCTCTCTTGATCTCCTCCATATTTCATCACGAACAGTTCGCAGGGCAAATTGGATGATTACAGGTCTGGGCATCTTGTTGGTAGCTGCATCATTCCTCCTCCCCAAGCGGTGCACTGTGTCTACTGACTCTCGGAGTTTCTCCACTGATACTGGGATTACTCGTGTAAGGATGCCAATCACAGTCTCTCTTGTGTCCTCTTTGTCTTTTTCGGGAAGTCCCATCAGTCTGAGATCCCACCTTCTCTTATATCTGGCTTGCTCCAAACACATCTCCTTCAGTGAAACATTTTCTTTTCTCAGCAGCATCATTTCTTCTTTCATTTTGCCAATTTCTTCCTTATTTTCTCTCACTGCTTGTGAGTTTGCTTCCATTCGACTTTCAAAGGTTTCCAGGCTGTCATCTTGTTCATCAAATCGTTTTATCACAGCTTGAATTGCATTAAAGATCGTTTTCTTTTGTAATCTCACCCGGCTGGTTTTCCTTGTCTTGAGACTTTGGTTTCAGCTTTTTGGGATTTGGGCTTGGCAGTGGTGTGTGGTCATGAAGTATTTTGGGGGTTTCTTCCATCATCACCTCTATTTCTGCCCGTTCCTCTTCATCACAAGCCTCCCGCATGGCCGGCAGGTTGTAGTCGTGGTCTGTTAGCATTAGAGCTTTAGCCGCGCTGCTGTCCTTATCCATCTCATTCACGTTGAAAAAACAGAGAAAAAAGTGGTCTGCCTCAAGGAAACCAGAACTCCGTGGGGCTCAGGGGTTATTTATGTAAGTTCCTGTGCAGTTGGATGTTTTTTTGTCAAAGTAAAGTTTGTTTAGGACGGTTTTAAAATTTTAATAACGGAGCCTGCAGAAAAACGCGACCGTTCACTCCGCCATCTTGACTCCTCTCCCACGACAGGGGTGGACTGGCCATCGGGCATACCGGGCATTTGCCCGGTGGGCCGATGGTGATTTTGGGCCGGCCCGTCCCAAAATCACCATCGGCCGGCCCGATTTTGGGCTGGCCGATTTTTTTTTTTTTTTTGGCCCGGGCAGGCCCATCGGCCCATTTGATTTTGTTTTTTACCTGACAACAACTGGTACCACTGGCCGATTGGTTATGATGAGTTAGATTGGTTATGGGCTGAAGCCTCGCGCCCCAAGGGGCCTCGCGCCCCAAGGGGCCTCGCGCTATGGGCCGTTTTTTTTTTTTTTTTTTCAATTTTTTTTCGTTTTTTCCCTTATAAATATCAACAGTCACGTTCCATTACAGACCTAAATGTGTACTAGTCTGTGCATATCAATAAATATATGTGCAATGATGCACGTGTCTGTTGTTCAGTACAACTGCGTCAGACCAAGCGCAGACACAAGGTGCTCTGATCCAGACGGGTGGAGTTGGAACAAACTGCCACACAATGTCGAGAGAACGAGACAGAATCAGGAAATTTCCATCAGGGGATGAAAAAAGAAAAAAACTAAAGAAAATGGAAGAGTTTAATGCCTCTCTGAAAGGCTCGTTTGATAAATTTGTTACAAAAATCACCGATCCAACCGGGTCTCAAGCAGCCATGGGGCCCCGCGTCGAGGCAAGCCAAATGATGATGAGGCAGGGGAAGTTATCCAGTATTTTGCTAATTGGAGAGTTAAAATTGCGCATATAGACACCCGATCCGACCCGAAAAACCCAAAAAATTTCGGGCGCGCTCGCTACGCTCACGCGCGAGGGCCCCCCCCCCGGCCATTCCGCACAGGGCCTCGCAAGTCTCCCAGGTAGCTCTGGCTGGAGTAGTCACAACATTAGAGCATGTGGCTTATTATTGATATTATTATTTATACTATTTGAAGAATGATGATTTCATATTCAATATCTTATATATTCTATAAAACTAAATTAGCAACTCCAAATTTAAGTTGCTTTTTTGACAGGTACAGTGGTGTTTGGATTCCTGATTGTCACTAAATTTTAATAATGCTGTGATTAATAGTGGGTGGGTGAAATAATACATCAATCTTTTTGGAGAAATGTTTACCTACAGTGATGCCATCGCAGCAAAGACTTTGTGTACATATATTGGAAGAACCCACTGTTTAGGCAATTCATGGTCATTAGTTAGTAAAAACAGAGGCAGCGCTGCATTCCCCCTGTTTAAAATGGTCAAATATGATGATATCAGCCTGAAAATCACAGGACTTATCTGTGGTGGTGAAAGAAGTCAGTAGTATGAATTTGAAAGATGTGTGAGCATCCCTTCATGATAAACAGAGGGGGAACGCATTCTGACAGCAGTATTTCACGCTGTCAGAATGCGTTCCCCCTGTTTAAAATGGGTTAATATATCATTGTAGATATCTGAAATGTTCTTTTTGACTAGGAAGAATTGAATTACAGATATCTGCAACACATATCCAGTCTAGCTATTAAATGTTAAAACGGCTTGCCATACAAGTTTGCTGGTCTACTCAGAAACAGTACTAAGTACATCTATAACGGGACTGGGGGGGATGGTGTAGGTTTAGGTTTATTAGACAAGAACATACACACCAACAAGACAGTGTACAAGCGGTGTCACAAGAACGTTTGTTTTCATTCATAGGTTTCATTTTCTTTCCATCAATACCTGGTGGGCCGGTCTAGGCTCAAAATGCCCGGGCCGATTTTTTGTCCCAGTCCAGCCCTGTCCCACGACATTCATTTGTCAGCAGCACCTCCCGCGTCTGACTGCCGCGGGGCTACTGCGCATGCCCCCGACTACTGTGGCATGCTGGGAAATGTGGTTTTCATGTCACATTCATAACATCGTCTCTTTCCCCCAATGAAATAAATCATATTTACCCCTTACAACAAAACAAGTGTGTTTTGACTAGCTTCTCCCAAAAATAGTGACTTTACTTATTAAACTCTATTTAACTTTTTTTTAATATACTTGCTTCTGCCATAAGAAAATATTAAAGTGCAAACTTCAAGTATTCAAAACAACAACTTAGAATCGTGTCAACAATTTTCTTTTTTTCTTTTAAATAAACAAGACGGTGATTCATTCGGTGATACTAATGTAGCCCAGTTAAAATATAATGCCGCGTTCCATTTACCTCGGAAATCGGAACTGGGAACTGGGAATAGCAGCCATCTTGGAATAGTAACTCGGGGGTGGTGAAGCTTCTCCCACTTTCCCAGTAGGAAATCCCACTTCGAGGGGCATTCCAGTTGAAAATTCCGACTGGTAACTGGGAAATTCCGACTTCCGAGGACAAATGGAACGCGGCAGGCCAGGGTTTAAATAGAATTAAAATCAGGGGTTTGTTTGAAAAGTGTTAAAAAGCCGTTAAAAGGTTTGGTGTGTTTTTGTTTACAAAACGTTTTTGTAATTTCATTCTTATGTCATAGAAGTTTGTTTGTTTTGTTTTTGATTAAAAAAAGAAGAAATGGTTATGTGTTGTTTTCTCTCAGCATTTACGGGGTTAACATTCTGCAACGGAAAGAAGGAGGGGACGGATTAGCGGGACGGACGACGGGAGGAGAGAGAGAGGAGCGTGCGGGAGAACAGAGTTCACAGATAAAAGTAATAATTCCGAGGAATCTGTTTTATTTCGTTAGCCATCACAAACCAGTGTGTTTATTGTGTTTGTAGAGAGTTTATACAACGATCTTTCAAGAGCACAACTCGCACTAACGGCTAGGCTAACGGCTAGGCTAACGCTAGGCTGGATCAAGCTGAGAGAGCTTTAATTAATAGAATTAATTTAATTTTAATTAAAGGATATCCAGAATAATGAATATGAAGTTATTCAGAGTTAAGTAAAAGAACTCAGAAGCTCCTCTCATTTACCTATGCAACGAGAGGACGCTACAGAACCATTTCTTCTTTGTTTTAAAACCAAAACAAAACAAACTTCTATGACATAAGAATGAAATTACAAAAACGTTTTGTAAATAAAAACACACCAAACCTTTTAAAGGCTTTTAACACTTTTTAAACAAACCGTATTTAATGATTTTAATTCTATTTAAACCATGGCTTATATTTGAACTGGGCTACATTAGTATTATAAGTTTCTGAAAAGGAGCAACATGGACCGTTTATAGTTTAATACTTAACAGAGAAAAAAAAGAGACTTCCGGGATTTTTATTCCTACCTCTGTTTTGAGTCACCGTCTTGTTTATTTAAAAGAAAAAAAAAATTGTTGACACGATTCTAAGTTGTTGTTTTGAATACTTGAAGTTTGCACTTTAATATTTTCCCACCAGGAAACACTCGTGTTTGCAGGAGATGGACCGGGATCAGATCCAGGACCGGGACCAGGACCAGGACCAGGACCAGAACCAGGACCAGGACCAGATCCAGGACCAGGACCAGGACCAGGAGTCCAGCAGCAGGACCAAAGCGGACTCTTCCTCCGCTGGTCTGCAGGTCAGTGTTCAGGTCCACGTTCCCGCTCCTCCTCGCTCTTTCTGTTGCTGCTGATCATCCAAACACTTTATTTTATTCTCAGTAGCTTTTTCTTTTTTTTTGTAACAAAACTTTATTGAAAATATACAAACTCTCCAAGAGGATAATGGACAAATATCAATTTAAATGCAATATGAAAAGAAAGGAAAATAAAAATGGGGATTCTTGTAAGGAATATAGAAAACAAGAAACAAGGCGCTCTAAGAATTAAAAGGTGCATATGGATAACAAAATAAATTAATCATTTAAATTCACATAATGGAGCATAGAAAAGGAGAGGAATTATTAAATTAGAATAACAAATAACGAGCAATGTCTAGACTTGTTTTACTTGCGTTTTTGTTTTCTACTCTTTTGAGACATGTGAAAAAAATCTTAAAATCATCAATAAAATACGAAAGGAGGGTTTACAATTTCTCCATTTGGCTCAATGAATATGGTACTCACCCAGTAACAAAATTATATTAATAATATCAGAAACAGAAAATTCTGAATCACCCACGAAGAAAATAATATGGCTTAATTCAAAAGGTGGAACATTATTAATTTTAAGAGAAATCCAATTGTGTTTGTCTGTCCAGGAACAATGAGACAAAGGACATTGATAAAACAAATGATCCAGTGTTTCTTCATCCTTTTTGCAGAAGGAACATTAATCTACCTCAAATTAAAAAATCTTTTTTAAGAAATTCTGCCACGGGGCTTCCGGTTGGTGAGCAGATGGAGTAGACGTGTTTCGCGAGTGCTCCCGTGAGTGCCAAACTTTTTAAACCACCAAGCCCTCAAACTTTCAAACTTTTTCCTTTTAAAAGGGATTCCCTGTTGCTGTTTTTCTTTTTTTTTGTCTCGAACGAGCCCACTTACCTCCGAGATGGCTTCGAAGGGCGGCAAGTCGGGCAAAAAGGACGATGCTGGCGCTGTCTTAACCCTGGCGGCCATTACCACGTTGCTGGAGGAACACCGTGCTGCCCTGGCCGCCGAGTTCAAAAATACTTTCAGTCAGCTCGACTCCAAACTCGACCAAACGCGGCTCGCGGTCGAGGACCATGGCCAACGTGTTTCGTCCCTTGAACTCGCCACAGAAGACCTCAACCAGCGAGTTACGGACCTTGAAGGCATCTGCTCGACTTTACGGGATAATAATGCTCGGCTGAAGGCTAAGGTGGTGGATTTGGAGAGCCGAAGTAGAAGGCAGAACCTCCGTATCCTGGGTTTACCGGAGTCGACCGAGAGCGGGTCTCCTGCGGCTTTCTTCTCCAAGCTGCTGTGTGAGGTGTTCGGGAACGATACGCTGCCGTCACCGCCAGAGATAGACAGAGCGCACCGTTTCTCGCCGCCAAGCCGGCCCCGGGACAGAGACCGCGCCCGGTCATCCTGCGCCTTCACCGGTACCAGACGAAGGATCTCCTTGTGAGGGAAGCGCGCCGGAGAGGAAAGCTGGAATATCGCGGCCACCCCATCCGGATAGTGGAGGATTACAGCCCCGAAGTTGCCAGCCAACGAGCGGAATACAGCGGAGTCATGTCGGAGCTCTATCACCTGGGTCTGAAGCCGGCTCTGCTCTTCCCCGCCCGGCTCCGGCTCACGCTGTCCGGGGGAGCCAGGAAGTGGATCGGCTCCGTGGATGAGGCGCGCAAATTCATCACGAGTCGCAGCAAAACTTCAAACCCGCCGTAACGGGACTGTTGGAAGCTTTCACGGTCCGTCCTGCAGCCCGGTGTGGCTCACTGACGCTCACTGACTTTTTTTCTCTCTCTTTTTTTACGTGAGTCATAATATTCCTGAGGGGAGGGTGAGTACCCTGCGACAACTGTTTTTTTCAGTCTTTTTTTTTGCCTGAAATCTTCTCGGGGTTAGTGTGTTTAGAACAGTATTTTCTCTGTTGTTAGTTTGACTGCCCCTTTGCAAATATTATTAATTTGCAGTTCTTTTTGGCTATTTGAGGGAAGGGGGAAAAAAAGGGGAAAAATAAGTGGTGAAGAGGGAGAGAGAGAAAAAAAAAAAAAAAAAAACGAAAAAATAAAAGCTTTTCCGATTTACCTATAAGTTTTGTAATAATTGTAAGCTGTTAACCTTACTTTTACGCTGCTTAAGTCGGAGGTTTTATATTTTATATTTTTGTACAAATATTTCTGGGCTCATATCGGGACTTCCAGGTCAAGATTTGAAAGGGTATTTCTTTTTTTTATTTATATCTACACGTTTTGAGGTGCTAATATGTATACACCCATTTTACGGGAGCAAAAGCTATTAGTGTGTAGGACAGGAAGATGCGTTATTGGCAAGGCAAGGCAAGGCAAATTTATTTGTATAGCACAATTCAACACAAGGTAATTCAAAGTGCTTTACATTGACATTAAAAGCGGCAAGACATAATTAGACAGTAAATAATTAGACATAATTAGACAGTAAATAACAATGATATATATATGATTGAATAAGATGATAAGAAAAGAAGTAAAATAATAAAAAGCACAATCTGTTAAAAATAAGGGCAGTAGAATACAGCAGGTAAGTTTAATTTAAGAGTACGCTTGAGTAAACAGTAATGTTTTTAACCCTGATTTAAAGGAGCTGACAGTTGGAGCAAACCTCAGGTCTACAGGAAGTTTGTTCCACCGGTGAGGAGCAGAATAACTGAACGCTGCCTCACCTTGCTTGGTTCTGGTTCTTGGGACACACAACAAACCAGATCCAGAAGACCTAAGGGGTCTGGGAGCTTCATAGGGAAATAACAGATCAACCATGTATTTTGGTCCAAGACCATTCAGTGCTTTGTAGACCAGCAGTAAGATTTTAAACTCTATCCTTTGACTAACTGGAAGCCAGTGTAATGATTTCATGACCGGTGTAATATGGTCCAGTTTCCTGGTGTTTGTAAGGACTCTGGCGGCAGCGTTCTGGATCAGCTGCAGCTGCCTGATAGATTTCTTGTTAAGGCCTGTAAAGATGCCATTGCAATAATCCAACCTACTGAAAATGAATGCATGAATAAGTTTTTCCATGTCTTGTTTAGACAGAATCCCCTTAATTCTAGCAATGTTTTTTAGGTGGTAATAGGCAGATTTGGTGATAAACTTTAGATGGCTGTTGAAGTTCAGGTCTGAGTCAATAATTACACCCAGATTTCTGGCTTGATTCGTAGCTGTCAATGACATTGAGCCAAGGTGAGCGCTGATCTTTTCCCTTTCATTTTTAGGGCCAAAAATAATCACCTCTGTCTTTTCTGCATTTAGCTGGAGAAAATTCTGGCACATCCACTCATTGATTTGGTGAATACAGTTACTCAATGAGAGTAGGGAACTGTAGTCATGTGGTGACACTGAAATATAGAGCTGTGTGTCATCGGCATAAGTATGGTAGGAAATGTTGTGATGTTCCATAATCTGAGCTAGGGGTAGCATATAGATGTTGAATAGAAGCGGTCCGAGAATAGACCCTTGAGGAACCCCACATGTGATCTTGGTTCTCTTAGACTCATGGTTTCCTATTGACACAAAGAAGGCCCTATCTTGTAAGTAAGATTTAAACCATTGAAGCACAGTGCCGGTAAGTCCCACCCACTTTTCCAGTCTGCTGAGAAGAATGTTATGATCAACTGTGTCGAATGCAGCACTCAGATCCAGTAATACCAGAACAGAGGATTTGCCTGCATCATTATTCAGATGAATATCATTTAGGACTTTGATGAGTACAGTCTCAGTGCTGTGGTGAGGCCGAAATCCAGACTGAAATACATTAAAGAGGTTGTTTTGCATCATAAAAGCATGGATTTGCTGGAAAACGACCTTTTCAATGATTTTCCCCAAAAATGGCAGATTTGATATTGGCCTATAGTTACTAAGTGTTGTAGCATCCAGATTGGATTTTTTTAGAAGAGGTTTTATTACTGCAGTTTTCAAGGCCTGGGGAAACTGGCCTGTTTGAAGAGAAGTATTTATTATCTGCAATACATCTGGCGTTATGCAGTTAAAAACTGTTTTAAAAAAGTTTGAAGGCAGAATATCAAGACAGCATGTTGTGGGCTTTAATTTTGAAACTGTTTCCGTTAGGGTTTTGTAATTTAAAACGCTGAACTGTCCCAGCTTTACTAAAGGATAGGAAGGACAGAGTGTTATCATTCCTGAGGGGGAGCTGCACATTGCTTGTCTTATCTGTAATATTTTGTTTGTGAAAAAGTCAGCAAAATCGTTACAGGTCTTTTTTGACAGCAGTTCAAGTGGGATTGAGGCTGCTGGGTTTGTCAGTCTTTCTACCACAGAAAACAGTGTGCGAGCATTATTACTGTTTCTATTGATAATCTCTGAAAAATACGATTGCCTTGCATTCTTCAGTTTCTGGTTATAGTTGCGAAGACTCTCTTTATAAGTGTTGTAATATACCTGAAGTTTGTTTTTGCGCCACTTGCGTTCTGCTTGTCTACATATCCTTCTCTGTTCTTTAACTAGTGTTGCGTTTTTCCAGGGTGACTTTTTCCTCCCGGACAGAACTTTGGTCTTAATTGGGGCGATAGAATCAATAACAGTCATAACATTGGAACTGAAACTATTAACAAGGTCATCAACTAGAACTGAGGGAAGGGTTGGTGATGGTGTAAAACCCTGGATGAATAGTGCACAGGTGTTATCATTTATATAACGCTTTCTGATTACCTCTGCTTCACCTTTCATAGGATTGGCAACAGTGGTCATATTGCACTTTGTTTGTTTTGAAGAGCTTGCTGCTTTTTTTTTATTTTTCTATAGCAGCTGTCTTAGTTGGGGTGGGTGGGTCGGGGGGATATGTCACTGCCAGAAACTTTGCATTAACTCTTTTCAACTCATTACTTAATGTGGGTCACATTCAACCTCCTTTCCGTTTTCTTTTTTTTTGCCTAGGTCATTGTGCACACCTCCTAATTTTTCTTCTTAGATAATATGAGTAGATACTTGAAGCTGGTGAGCTGGAATGTTAAGGGTCTGAATCACCCTGTTAAAAGGAAGAGGATCTTCTCACATCGAAAACACCTTAAAACAGAAATAGCCTTTCTACAAGAAACTCATATTCGCAGTTCTGATAATAGTGAGCTTTTCCCTACCAATCTCGAATCGCATGCTTTAGACCTTTCCAATTTTCCCTTTTAAAATCGTAAATGACAAATTCTCCTATTTAGGTATATCTGTGACAAGGAAACACAAAGACCTGCTCCAAGAGAATCTTATCTCATTGTTAAATGAGACCAAACAAATCCTTACACAATGGTCACCCCTGTCAATGTCTCTTGTGGGTCGCATCAATTCAGTTAAAATGACCATTTTACCTAAATTTTTGTACCTTTTCCAGACCTTACCACTCTTTATTCCTGGTTCTTTTTTTCAGTCCCTTGACTCAGTTATATCTTCATACCTATGGCGGGGTAAACGGCCACGTTTGAACAGAACCTTCAAAAAATAAAGTCTGCAGGTGGTCTGGCCCTCCCAAACTTTCGTTATTATTATTGGGCTGCTAACCTGCGCTGCCTTGCATTCTGGTCCTTCTACTGCGACGGCGCTGACTGCCCTGACTGGGTGGCGATGGAGTTACATCCAACTGATGACCTGTCAATTCCTGCCCTACTCGGCTCCTCACTTCCACTTCCTTCACTTAAATCAATCAAAAACCCAGTGGTTAAACACTCTCTTAGAATTTGGGACCAATTTAGGAAGTTTTTTGGCTTTCACAGCTTCTCTCTTCTTAGCCCCATTGCATCAAATCACTTTTTCAAACCATCCCTTGAGGACCCCACCTTCCAGGAATGGCACAGGAGGGGTATGATTCGTTTTAGAGATATGTTCATAGACGGCACCGTGGCATCTTTTGAGCAGTTAAGTGGTAAATTCAGCCTTCCAAAATCACATTTCTTTAGGTATCTTCAGGCTAGACATTTTGTTCTTTCCCAGACACCCAGCCCTGGTGCATCGATAGGCTTGACCACAGTTGACAAAGTTCTTGCCACAGACCCATTCAAAAAGGGGCTCATTTCGTCTTTCTATGGCATGTTGCTGGATCTTAGGAGTGCCCCTACAGATAAACTCAAAGCAGCATGGGAGCAGGACTTGGGGCTTCCCTTATCAGAGGATACCTGGGAGTCCATACTTAAACTGGTTAATACAACCTCCCTGTGCGCACGTCACTGCTTAATTCAGTTTAAAGTGGTACACAGGGCTCATATTTCCAAAGCAAAGTTATCCTCCATGTACCCAGATATTAGTCCATACTGTGTAAGATGTAAAGTAGCAGAAGCCTCTCTCATCCACATGTACTGGTCCTGCCCATGTCTAAACAAGTACTGGATGGAAGTATTTCATACTCTCTCTCTGGTGCTTAAAATCAGATTAGAACCAAACCCACTGACTGCCCTGTTTGGGGTCATGGAGGGAGGAAGGAAGTTAACCACTGCACAGGGGCACACTTTGTCTTTTGCCTCCCTTTTGGCTCGGCGGGCAATTCTGTTCAGGTGGAAGGATCCCTTCCCTCCTACTCGTGCACAATGGCTGGAAGACATCATGTCCTGCTTAAAACTGGAGAAAATTAGATACTCGCTTCAGCAATCAAATAAGTTCCAGAAAGTGTGGGGACCTTTTCTAGAAGCATTCCAGACCCTGTGAACTATACTTCATATTTCTTTTGTATTCCTAGTGCAGGCTTTTGATGTTAGAATGACCTCATATTGTGATTAGTAATCTGGCAGTGACAGGGGAGGGATTAGTTTGGTCTGTAGTTTGTTTTTGTTACTATTTTATATCTTTTCATAC
This sequence comes from Cololabis saira, assembly GCF_033807715.1. Lineage (NCBI taxonomy): Eukaryota > Metazoa > Chordata > Actinopteri > Beloniformes > Belonidae > Cololabis > Cololabis saira. The sequence goes on along the minus strand of NC_084587.1, from coordinate 2,369,986 downwards.
TGCTTAATTGTTTTTTATATTTTGTACACTGGTGTATGCTATGATCAACATGCCCATGCCTAATCAAAATGTTTGTAATTGACATTCAGCATTTCACCTTTTCCTTTTTTTTTGCCTTGTGAAAATTTCAATAAAAAGATCTTGAATTAAAAAAAGAAATTCTGCCACAGAATAAACCTTATTCATAATTTTAAAATGTACTTCTTTAACTTTAGGCAAAATAGGCCATTTAATAAATTGGGAAAGTGTTTTGTTTAATGTGTTTATATTTACAATGCAAGAATCCTGTCAAATTATCCTTCTGCAAAAATCATGGAACAATCTGGATTTAAAAACATTACAAATAAACTTGTTACCAGACTTTTTATCAGTCAGAGTGCATCCTTCCATTAATAGATTTGGTAATACATTTGAAGCTGTATTATACACCAAAAAGTTCTGAATTAGGTGAATTAATGGTAGAGGAATAACGCTACATATTTTGTTGAATTCTCTATGAGAACAATTGAAATTATATATTTTTTGGAAATCTGTCTAACTTAAAAGAATCCCTTTACTAACCATTAAGTCAGTTAGATATATAATACCTTTATGAAACCAATTACTTTCAAATACTGATTTTCTACTAATTGTAATGACTCTATTGTTCCATAAAGTTGACTTATGAGGAGAGAAGTTGTGGACAAATACCATTTTCCAAAAACCAAGTGTTTGTTTGTGAAAATTAGACAATTTAACGGGGATCCTGTTCACATCAAAATCACATTTCAAAACCAAACCTAGACATCCTATCTTCTTAAACAAAGATGTTGGGATGTGAAACCACATGGAGTTTGGTTGTGACAGACAGACTTTTATCCAGTTCACTCTTAATGTGCCGATCATAGATTGGAACTCTGGAACTTTAATACCACCATTGACATACTCCTTAACCAGCTGGGATCTTTTGATGTAATGTGTTTTATTCCTCCACAAGAACTGGAAAATGACTGTGTTTGGTTTATTACCATTATTTGAGGAGATATATAATGAGTGACGAGGATAAATCAGTTTGGAAATACCTTCCGCTTTAGATAAATTGGTTCTGCCAAAAATAGTAAGGTCTCTAGTCAACCAGTGGCTGAGTGATTTCTTCATATCTAATATAAGGCTGGAGATATTAGTGTCTTCTCTTCTAATTAGATTTTTAGATATTGTTAATCCTAGATATTTAATTTCAGATTTGACTTCAATTGAAGCAATAGAGGATTCAGAGCTTGTATAGGGAGCAGTTCGCATTTTTTAATATTAAGAGATAATCCGGATGCTTTGGAGAAGATTGAAATGGTATTGAGAGCCTCATTCACCATTGATTTATCTTTTAAAAACATAGACGTAGAAATTAACCTGCCAAAGTTACATCAGGAACAGGTTACGAATTTAGATTCACCACTCTCAATAGGAGAACTCCATGAAGCTCTTCAACATATGCCCAATAATAAAGCTCCGGGCCCAGACGGTTTCCCAGCTGAATTTTATAAGGAATTCTGGAGCATATTAGCACCAACATTTTATAAAATGATTCTAAATATTAGGGAAAATAAAAGCTTACCCTTAAATATGAACTCTGCTAATATTGGTCTTTTATTAAAACCGGATAAAGATCCCTTGCTCCCATCGAGCTACCGCCCAATTTCATTAATAAATGTAGACCTTAAAATAATTAGCAAGGCCCTTACTGAACGTCTGAAAAGAGTCACCCCTTCTATTATACATCCGGATCAACCAGGCTTTATTAAAGGTAGACATTCCTCTACTAATATTCGCAGATTATTAAATATTATAGATTATTCCAGTATCAATAAACAGGAAACTACTATTATATCCTTAGACGCGGAAAAAGCATTCGATAAGGTAATTTGGAAGTTTCTATTGGCAACCTTACATAAATTTGGATTTGGTGAATCTTTCATTGACTGGGTAAAAATATTATACAGCTCTCCCAAGGCACGTGTAAGGACAAATGATCAAATCTCTACAAGTTTTACCTTGCAAAGAGGCACTAGACAGGGTTGCCCTCTATCTCCCTCATTATTTGCAATATTTATCGAACCTTTAGCAGCAGCTATTAGACAAAATCAAAATATTAAAGGTATACAATGCAAAATAGTAGAGCACAAAATAAGTCTTTATGCGGATGACGTACTCCTCTTCCTCCAGAACTCACGATCTTCACTATCACAGACAATCGCACTTATAGAGGGATTTTCATCTCTGTCTGATTATTCTATTAATTGGTCTAAATCCACCGTTTTGTGCGTGAACTGCAATTTTAGGAATATATCCAATACTCAATTACAATCAGGGAACATTAGATATTTAGGCATAAACATCTCCCCTAGGCTGTCAGAGTTAATAAAATTAAATTATGTTCAGCTTATAAAGAAAATAGAAGATGATCTTGCTAGATGGAGCTCTCTCCCCATTTCACTCATGGGTAGAATAGCCACCATTAAAATGATGGTTTTACCAAAAGTAAATTATTTTTTCTCAATGATACCATTCAAACCCCCTATTTCCTGGTTTAAATCGCTGGACTCAGGTGTTTCAAAATTTCTGTGGAAAAATAAAACTCCACGCATTAGTTTAAAGACATTGCAGAAATCTAAAGAATATGGAGGTTTAGAGCTACCTAATTTTCAGTATTACATACCTGCCAACACTCCCGATTTATGCGGGAGTCTCCCGATTTTCAACCATTTCTCCCGCCCTGCTCCCGATTTGTAATTTCTCCCGCTTATCTCCCGATTTTAAAGTGAAATCAGCCCCCCCAAAATTAAGAGCACATTTTTCCCTTTCCAACGATACCAATATTGTGTTTGTACAATTTAAAACTGCGTTAATTTGGGGCTGATGCAGCTGCGTCTCTCTGCCTGCAGTCACTGCATGTGTCCAGCATGTCCCGCCCACAGCTCCGTCTGATTGGTTACACACAGAGACAGGCTCGGGGAACAGCCAATCAGCGGTGAAGGCTGTGCATGCTCTGTGAGAACAAACAGAGGAGCGGAGAATTAAGTTTTGCCGGTTAGAGAAGCTCCGCAGAGCATATGTATGTTTCCAAGGTAAGGTAAGTTAAGGCAGCAGACTCTCCCGAAATTGTAATAAACATCCCAGTCCTCTACAACTCACAACTACTAGTAACGTTACTGTGAGCGTGTCTGTTAATCACCTCAAACAAGGTTGCTGATAATATTGACATGAAAATAGTCCGTGATAGTAGGTGTGTGTGTGTGTGTGTGTGTGTGTGTGTGTGTGTGTGTGTGTGTGTGTGTGTGTGTGTGTGTGTGTGTGTGTGTGTGTGTGTGTGTGTTGTTTTAATTTAAGAATACGTTGTGACTTTGTTATACTGTACATTTTGTACAATGAATATGGCTTGCATTGTGTTCAGTGAAGCAAAGCATACATAAGTCTTTGTGGCAACAACAAATAAGATTTTCTAAAGTTGATATCTTTCTAGTCATAATTGAGTACAGTATAATGATATAGGCTTTTATACACTGCTGTGTGTTTAATTTTTATAGCTAATGATGCCATATGATGAGATGAGATGGTAAAATAGAAGTAGGCGTGTTGCCAGGATGATTCTCTCACACGTACATCGTCGTCTACCTCACACTAAAAAACTGCAGAAACTTCACTCATCCCCGTGATCAGCCCCAAACATTCTGATCAGATTACCCCTATTAAATTGTTATTCTAGCTTTTCAAAGTGCACCAGATTGATGCATTTAAATGCATTATGCTCAAAAAATTTCAAGAAATTTGGCTCCAAGAAGGCTTTAGAGTTATTTTGGGAGGTACATTTTAGCACATTTCATTGTAGCTATGCATTTAAAGTTCATTTAAAGTCGTCTTTTTTTATATCAGGGCGGGATGTTGTGAGTGGAGCATTCCAACCGCTACCCCAGAAAATCTCCCTCTTTTTCACAGCCCACTGTTGGCAGGTATGGTATTACTTCCTTGCCAATAAATTACAGTATATTGTAAAATGGTCAAAAGATCATCCTTTAGATAGTCAATGGCTGGACTCAGAGCAAGTGTTTTGCAACGAACTAGAAATCTCAGAGTTACCATTTATTAGTCAAAGTATCAAACGTCATCAATGTTTCAAAAGCATTAATATTAGCACAACTTTATCAGCTTGGTGGGAATTTCTTAAAGTAGCTAAAATTTCACTTTTTCCATGTGACCGTACACCCATATGGAACAACCCAGACATCGTGAAAAATGATAAAAAGATGGTTAACTTCGTTCAATGGAGAGATCAAGGAATACGGTATTTACAGCACGTAATTGTAGGAGGACAGTTTGTACCTTTCAATACACTTATGGTTCAATACGGAGTTAGCAGGAGTAAATTTTTAGAGTATCAACAACTCAAGGCCATAATAAATAAAACATACAAAATTAGACAATTAGACTTACAACTTCCCGCTAAGATAATAGATTTATTAAATCTAAGCAATTTAAAGTTGTTATCAAAACTTTACAGGTTAGTGTCTAAACTGGACGAGTCAGTCTCTCTCCCGATCTCCAAGTGGGAGGCGGATCTCTCTCTGAATACCGACCAGCTTTCTTGGTCACAAATATGCTTAAATACGTTTACTATGACTAAAAACCCAAACTTACAACTTATACAGTATAAAGTTCTTCATAGAATACATTATACTGGACAAAGGATGTTCCAGATGGGCTTTGTCACCTCTAATATCTGTTCACAGTGCACAGAGAACACCCCAGATAATTATATGCATGCTTTATGGTTCTGTACACCGGTACAGAGGTTCTGGAAGGAGATTTGTGAGGATTTATCCACATGGATCGACCACAGAATCCCAGTGTGCCCCACGGTGTGTATATTAGGTCACCTGGGAGACACTCAAATAGAACCTAATTGGACACACCGGGTTCTCACTGCCTTATGTATCGCAAAGAAAACCATTCTAGTAAATTGGAAACAAAAATCCAGTTTATGTATTAACCATTTTAGGAATCTTTTATCAGATCATATTAGTAGTGAGATAATGTCTGCCTCCACTGAACAACACTCGGCTGAATTGCACTCTCTGTGGTCCCCGATTATTGGCCTCGTTACCTAGTGGGGGCGGGGGGGGGGGGTGATCTCGTAGCCCTTGGGGTTGGGGGTCGGCTTGGGGGGTCTGGGGCGCGGGCCTCTGGTGGCCCCTGGGGGGCGGTGGGTGGGGCCGCGGGGTCCTGTCCCTGGCCGGTGGGGGCCTTGGGGGCCTGTGGGGGGGGGTACCTCATGGCGGTGGGGGGGGTGGCTGGGGAGGGCTCGGGCGGGGGGCGGTGGCTTGGGCGTCTCCGGGCCTCCTGGGGGGGGCTGGGCCGTGGACGTCCGTTGTCGGGCCTGCGCGGGTGTCGCCTTGTTGGGGGGTTCCCTCTCTCCGGGCCCGTCTCCGGTCCCCCCCGCTGCCTCTACGGCGGGGCGCCCCTCTGGTCTTGGAGGGCCACTTTCGTGGGGGATGGGTGCGCCTGCCCGCGTCGGCGGCCGGGGCGGCTCTGTCTCTCCGGGCAGGCTGGCCCCCTGCCGGGTGGGGGTCGTTGGCCTGAAGGGTGAGGGCCTCCTGGCCGCGTGTCCGGCCCGGACCGGGTGGCCGGGGATTGCCTGGGTCGCGGTCCGCCGCCGCGGGATCCCTGGCTGCTTCTTTCCGCGCCGTGGGGGCCCCGCCCGCGGGCCCCCTCGGCCGCCGCCGGGTGGGGGGGGGGGCCTCGCAGGCGGTGGGTTGCCTCCCTCCTACTTCTCCCCTCTGTGGGGTTTGCCGGTGGCCTGGGTTCCGGGCTCTTCCTTGTCGGCCTCTGGTCTCGCGGGTGGCGGGGTCGCTCCCCCCCCTCCCCCACTGTAGATACACTTCAGGTGGAGTTTTGTTTGGTTTATTACACACACACACACACACACACACACACACACACACACACACACACATATAGTCATTTAGTCACATGCACACACACACACACACACACACACACACACACACACACACACACACACACACACACACACACACACACACACACACACGCATGATCATATACATACACACACACACATAGACATACACACTGGCTTGTTCACCTGCATGCTGGCTCTCTAGTTTTTGGGTTTAGGTAGTGGTAGCGATAGCTTAGCTCAGACTGCGATCAGATCTCAAGATTTAGGTCGATTGCTGTTCGTGTTTTGGTTGGCTCCGTGCCGGTTTCGTGCTTTGTTTGTGGTTTTTTGTTGCAGATTTCCAGTGCTTGACGTGTGTCTCCGTGTGTTCCTGCTTCCTGGATTGGCAGTGGATGTCGTCACCCCACCCCCACCCCCTCCCCCCCCCCCAAAAAAAAACAAAAAACACTGGGTTTGTATGTGTATATTTATGTATGTGTACGCATATGTGTGCGTATATATATGTATATATTACATATAGTAATAATGCACATATATACACTTTTGGTTTCTACCGTCATGGTATCAATCAATAATATGTGTGCAGACAAGGTTAAAAAAAAAAAAAAAAAAAAAAAAAAAAAAAACATAGACGTATCATCTGCGAATTGACTTATCTTAAATTCTTTGCTGAAGATTGTGACTCCTTGAATATCCTTAGAATTATTAAGTAATGTTAGTAGTTGTGTTGGCAGTATAAAAAGTTTCGGTGAAATCGGGCAGTCTTGGCGAATACCACGCAGCACTGCAGATCTAGGAGTCATTCCAGGGTTAAGAGAAACAGCTGCTGATGTCGGTGTATAGCATTTTAAAAATATTACAGAAATTAATCCCAAAACCCAAAAAGTGCAGAACTTTCAACAAAAAAGAATGTTCAACAGTATCAAACGCCTTGAAAAAATCAAGAAACAACACATAACTGTCAGTTTCAATATAGTCACTGTAGTCTAACAAATCAAGAATCAGTCTAGTATGGTTATGTATGTTTCCACCCTTAAAGGAGCTTGAGGCTCCTTTTAAGAAATGAGACTCTCTAGCGCCACCCTTCACCACGACGGCCGTTGGGGGTACTGCAGCCAACAGTGAAGCCGGCACGGGAGAACGGGGAGAACGTGCATGCAGCGTCATGTGACGTCACATCCGCAGCCCAGCGCGGGAAAATCGGGACCGAATTGCAGCACATTTTGCAGCACACAGCCTGTTCAAGGCAAAGGAGAGATACACTAGAGGAATCATTCTTTTGGGTTTGGAACACTTCATCTGACATTATTACTAGAAAACTTAAAATGTATACGGATTTTTTTCATAAATCTTGCCACAATCCGGCCTCAAGCTCCTTTAAAGGGAAAGTTCGTTTTTTTACAACCTGGACCTTATTTCTGGCATTTTTTATGGTCGTATACTCACCCAGAGGTGTTTGGTGTCATTTGGAGTCCTTCGGAAGATATTAGGAGTTTTGTGCGAGCCTCTTCTCCATATAACAGTGGCGCCTGGGGCACAGAGGGACACAGACGATGCAGCGTCTAAATAACACATGATTGCCGCGAAACTCTTCATTTCTTTTATGAATCACTAGATCTGCTTCCAGGACCTGTTGTCTACATCCGGGGCTGTGTGTGTAACAAATAAATCCGTTTGTAAACAAGACCTCTGAACTCATGACGTCATCTCTGTGCGCGCATCGCAGACACAGCTCCGTGTACAGCTGGAGTTCGCTACTGTTAGTTTACTGATAGTTATTTGAAACATGTCTGAATATTTGTCAAATTCTGAGGTTGTGGACGACGACTTTGAATATGATGAACGTCCTTACCGTTTTGAGCCGGAGTATACGGCTGAAGAGCTCACTGAACGGAGGACAGAGTGCGCGCACAGAGATGACGTCATGAGTTCAGAGGTCTTGTTTACAAACAGATTTATTTATTTTATTTATTACACAGACAGCGCCACAATGTTACAACAGGTCCTGGAAGCAGATCTAGTGATTCATAAAAGAAATGAAGAGTTTTGCGGCAATCATGTGTTATTTAGACGCTGCATCGTCTGTGTCCCGCGAGTGCCCTATGTGCTACCGTTATATGGAGAAGAGGCTCGCAAAAAACTCCTAATATCTTCCGAAGGACTCCAAATGACACCAAACACCTCTGGGTGAGTATACAACCATTAAAAAATGCCAGAAATAAGGTCCAGGTTGTAAAAAACCGAACTTTCCCTTTAACAAAAGCTGATTGACACTCATCAACTAAATTTGTTAAACCCATATCTATCTATTGGAGAACACATGTGCTAGCAATTTGTAATCATTGCATAACAAAGTTATCGGCCTCCAATTATCTAGTAAAAGTCTATCCTTGTTGGGCTTTGGGATTAGGGTAATAATTCTGTTTCATGGTAGAAGACAGGCGTCCAGTTGAAATACAGAATTTTCGTTTTTGTCTGCCTGTGTTTTTCCAGACTAAAGAAATAAGAAGTGTTTTTTTTCCCCTTGCTCTAGCCAACGAGCTCTTGAGCGAATAAATGGCCCTTTCGCTTTTTATTTTCCACATAAAGATAATCTAGTTGGTTTTGTAGATCATACATTTTGACTTGTTCTTCTTCTGTTAAATCTGATTTGTGACACAAATTGTTTACTACTAATAAAGCCTTGCTGTTTTAATTTTTTCGCTTTAGAAATGCATTTACTTGTGCTAATGTCAATTTCCCTAATTTTAAATTTAAACCACTCCCATTTCATCAAAGGTGACATTTCCAAGTCATCAATTTCTTTTACCAGATTTTTAGTTTTATTATAAAACTCTTTATGTTCAAGAAGACTACTATTAAACTTCCATTTAACATTAGAAAAAGACTCAAGCCCACCCAACCGAAGAGACTTTTCAGCAGTTCAGTCTGCGTATCCACTTTTCCAGTCAGAGCCATAACTGCATGGAGAATAGCAGCGCTGGTCGCCTCCTCTTCCTCACCGTCCTGTTTCCCCCTATTTTTCATCTTCTTTGTGTGTGGACTTTTATTAGGCGTATGACTCAAATTAAGTTTGCCTCCTTTAGAGGAGTTTACGTCGACCTAAATGTCCTCGATATCGCTGTCCCCACACGCCTCCTGGAGAGCAGTTAAAGAGTAGTCGTGTTCGGACATGTCTGCTCCAGATTCAATTCAATTGTATTTATGTAGCGTCTAATACAACAAAAGTTGTCTCTAGGCGCTTTCCAGAGACCCAGAACAGATCTACTCGCAGACAGTCTTCTTAAGTGTCCAAAGAGAAAGCTTTAAGAAGTGTGCTTTTTTTTTGGTAAATTTAAGTGATTAAGGATGTCCAAGTTAAAAAGTTTGGGTTGTTGCCAAAAAAAATTTTTTTTTCAAGGACTAATTAGTGCCTCTTAACGGAGCCTGCAAAAATGCTGCCACTCACTCCGCCATCTTAGATCCTCTTCATTGTCAGTAGCTTTGAACTGAGCAGCAGAAAACACAGACACGTGACCTTCCCAAGAGACTTTTAAACTTGTCTATGTCCGAATATATAATATAGATGTAGACTGTAGGCAGGGCATTAGTGAATGGGATTCAAATTCAAAAGTATTTTTATTCATGTAATGAGAGAACCTCTGAATAAACATTTCCATTTGGAGATTAATAACTTTATTCTTATGTTAATGTATTGAATGCAACACAATAGTTTTAACGGTCAAGGAATGAACAATAATAATAATAATTTAGGCTCATCAGTAGTAGTAACAATGAACATATCATTTAAAATGAACATGAAAACACCTTAAATTGGCTTCAAATCAGACAAAACCAAATAAACTTCACCTCAATGAAAGTTCAAAATGTACAAAATATCCGTGCTGGGTTCACTGAGTTAGTCCACAAGCCCTGAACAAAGGATGCAACACTTAAGACAGCCCAGTTTTCAGGCCGTGTCCTTGTGGTGCTGCAGTGGTTCCCCAACTTTTTTGCCAGGTCTTTTGTACATAACAGAATTTTCGAGCCCCAACACACACACACACACACACACACACACACACACGCAATTTATTTCATATATTGAACATATGTGCTAAAAAATTGTCCATCTCTGTAAATATAAATTTTCAACCTGACCATCTCACAGAGATTGAAACAACAACAATACAAACAATGGCCAAAATCTGAACATTTGCTCTACCAAAATTACACCATTAATCCCCACATTTTATCAGTGGAATTTCTATAAACAATTTATGATTTTGTTCTGAGGGTGGGTAGCTTTAACCCTTCACACTTTTGTTTTGACATATTGAGATGTTTTATGTGAATATTTCTGGCTGTCAAGAGCCATTGATAACAGAACATGCTTAACATAGCACTCAGACATACAACTCTTCATTGTTTCACTGCGATCATGACAGAAAGCAGTTGATTTGAACTGAAAAAGGATTTGTCAGGTCAGCCAACAACAGGATCTAAGTCTTTTTCCCTTTCCTTACAGAAACATAAAGCCAAAGAGAGAAAAAATAGGAGGGATAAAGTCCTCACCACTTCACCAGGCCTGAAGGTCCGAAAGAGGATTCAAACTGAAGAGAAGCTGTACAGCTGTGAACAGTGTGGGCGAGCTTTTACCACGTCAAGTGTTTTAAGGCGTCATCAGCGTATCCACACTGGAGAAAAGCTGTACAAATGTGATCAGTGTGGGGCAGCTTTTACCGAACAAGGTCATCTAAGGAGTCATCAGCGTATTCACACTGGAGAGAAGCCTTACAGGTGTGATCAGTGTGGGGCAGCTTTTACCCAACAAGGTAGTCTAAGGAGTCATCAGCGTATTCACACTGGAGAAAAGCCGTACAAATGTGATCAGTGTGGGGCAGCTTTTACCCGCCAAGGTAGTCTAAGGAACCATCAGCGTATTCACACTGGAGAAAAGCCGTACAAATGTGATCAGTGTGGGGCAGCTTTTACCCGCCAAGGTAGTCTATGGAGTCATCAGCGTATTCACACTGGATCTAAGCCTTACAGATGTGATCAATGTGGGGCTGCTTTTACCCGACAAGGTCACCTAAGGAGTCATCAGCGTATTCACACTGGATTTAAGCCTTACAGATGTGATCAGTGTGGGGCAGCTTTTACCCAACAAGGTAGTCTAAGGAGTCATCAGCGTATTCACACTGGGGATAAGCCTTACAGATGTGATCAGTGTGGGGCAGCTTTTACCATGTCAGGTCATCTAAGGAGTCATCAGCGTATTCACACTGGAGAAAAGCCGTACAAATGTGATCAGTGTGGGGCAGCTTTTACCCAACAAGATAGTCTGAGGAGTCATCAGCGTATTCACACTGGATTTAAGCCTTACAGATGTGATCAGTGTGGGGCAGCTTTTACCCAACAAGGTAGTCTAAGGAGTCATCAGCGTATTCACACTGGGGATAAGCCTTACAGATGTGATCAGTGTGGGGCAGCTTTTACCGAACAAGGTAATCTAAGGCGTCATCAGCGTATTCACACTGGATAAAAAATTGTCTGTGATCAGTGTGGGGAAGGTTTTACTCGAGAGCTCAGTTTTGTTTTCAGTTTCAACTGAAAAATGTGTTTAAATTTGATTTTTCACCCGTTTGTGTTCCATTGTTCCATCATTTAAATAAAAAAGTTATTTGTTTGCCTGCTGGATTTCAGTTTCCTGCTCACTGCAAACTCACAACAAGACATCAGTGTCAGAATATTAGAAAAGAGTCACACAGTAGTGTGTTTTTATGTGGTTTTTTTCTCCATATGTACTATTCGTGCTGGATTTAATTTACCTCTGGACCTGCAATAATTCTAAAATGACACCATGACATCTGTATTTCGTTCAGCCGATTCACACTAGATAAATGAAGTCTGTGTTGTACTGCCCTCATTCTTTTGAACAATTCCCTTTATTTAACACTACATTTTAATATTGAGTCAAAAGCGTCTGAGCAGACACTTAAAGGGGACCATTTATGGCATCTAATAACTATTTTAAACAGGCCTTGAATGTCTTAAAAACAAGCTTTTGATTGTTTTTGCTAAATAAATTAGAAATTCAGCCTCTAAACCATGTCCTTATCTTCCCATTCTCTAACCTCCTTATCTCTACAGGATTCTGAGTGGGCGGGGCTATGATAATGAGACTCTGTGCTGATTGGCTGCCTGAATGACGCAATATACCGCTACGAAAAAATGGCGGTAGCTCCGGCTGGCGGAGTTTCACCGTGTTCTAACTGCATGAGATGCGAGTGAGCGTCAGCGACAAAATCAATTCCATTGCTTTATTTTCTATTGGACTGTCCTAACTGGACGCGGCGCGACGTTTTGAGCTGAACATTTGTCGGACGCCCTGCTTCTATTTTCTTCCTGTCGCTCGCGTTGAAAGCCGGTTGAAAGCGCTGTAGGAAACAGTCACGGATGAGGAACGGCTGATCCAGTTAGTTGAGAAGTTATCTCTATGATTCCTCCTCATTTCACTACAAAAACCTCAATAAAGTGGCAGCTGCTGGAGGGAGATGGACAGGGAGCTGGAAGTTTCTGACCGTTATATTTGCGTATTTTGTCAGGATGCTGAGCAGACGTTAATTTATCGTTAGCTTCTGTTAATGTACTCTAGCTACTGTTAAACCGTTGAGGGAGGGTAGTTAGCAAGTTCATCACAATAATATGGCCTGTTAGAGTTGAACAACAATTAATAACAGAACTGCATATTAACGGTTTCAGTATGGACAGAGAGACGATGTCACGCCGTGCAACGCGATAGTCGGACGCTGGCATGCAGTTCGGACACGGTGTTAGTTGTGGGCGTGGTTTGCATTTTGGTTACGTAACGACGGGAGCAGAATCTGAACGGCTCGTAGAAGCCACATGACACTGGACGGCTCATCCGGCCGGCTGTACAGACACTGCAGAATTTGGTTGCTTTCCTCCTTCTCTGAGTTGGCAGGCTGAGGGGAGACCACTTTATATATGTTAAAGCAAGAAAAAAACACTTTATGTATGTTAAAACAAGAGAAAACCTGTTTTTCATAATAGGTCCCCTTTAAATAATAGTGAATGTGCCGCTACAGTAGGATTCACTTGTTTGTTCACAAACTATTTCTAAAGGGGTGTAGTATGATTTCTTGTTCAGGTTACATTAATAAGGTCAGGGCTGGGATGTGAACTGACTCTTCCAACAGAGACTGAGGCCGTTTCCGAATTCGGACACTACCGCACTACATGCTACATACTGCAAAGTATGCACTGAATACTGCCTACTGAATGAACGATTCAGTACGCTGCTCCAGCAGACCGTTCACACAGCAGTGTGCTACAGTGTATCCCAGAATGCATCTCGCACCAAAACGTCAGCGAAAGATGAGATTTAAAATCAGACTAGAGTGCTTCTGAATCCTGGTCCTCGTAGACCCCTGTCCTGAATGTTTTAGATGTTTCCCTGCACCAACACACCTGATTCTAATTAAAGGTCCTAATTAGCTTGTCACCAAGGTCTGCACAACTCTGTTGATGACACATGTACTTTTATCACGGTGTGCTGAAGCAGGGAAACATCTAAAACATGCAGGAGGACCAGGATTGAGAAACACTGGACTAGAAGCTGTTGTAATTCCAGCTGTAGCGCTGTTAATATGCCACTTTATTACGTTTTAACATCTTTTAACATTCAGGCATAAAAGTAAGGCGTAGAAATTTGATCCGATGTTTCGGGGATCAAAAGAGCCGCGGGTCCGGCCGCATCAGCAGCTTACGGCCGGAGAACAGACGCGATCGCCGGATCAACCTGCGCTGTCGTCCCGGGGAGAAACTGCAGCTCTGTGGAGAATTGTCGCCGGCTGAAATAAATAATTTAGGAAAATAAATGTTGGTTTAATATGGAGCCAAATCAAGGCCAAAAGTTTTGCTAATTTGAAAATAAAATTTGAACCTGAAAATTCTTTTTTACAGTTTCAATTTTATTTTTTTCAGTATCAGATCTTTTTTTCAGTTTCAAATCTTTTTATTTCAGTTTCAAATCTTTTTTTCAGGTTCAAATCTTTTTTTTTCAGTTTCACGTCTTTTTTTTTCAGGTTCAAATTTTTTTTTCAGGTTCAGACTTTTGGCCCGGATCTGGCGTGGGGGGCGTGGCATCAACTGAGAGGGGCGTGGCATCATGAGTGACAGCAGAACAGAGAAGGCGGGGGACGTTCCTCAGTCCTGTTGCCTTCAGGAATCGTAGGTTGCAGAAGTTATCAGTAGAAGTATGATTCAACACTGTATATACACCATATTCACGTGATTGGCAGTGGAAAATACTGATATTAGTGACACATTTCTGTTTAAAAAGCTGTTTTAGACCGTACTTGGCACCAATCGCAGTATAAAAGCAATAAACTATGCCAGACTGTACAGTTCAAAAGCCACACTTTAAAGTTTGACATTTCCCACTTCCACATACTACCAAGTACGGTCTAAAACAGCTTTTTAAACTAATATCAGTTTTTTCCACTGCCAATCACGTGAATATAGTGAATATACAGTGTTGAATCATACTTCTACTGATAACTTCTGCAACCTACGTTTCCTGAAGGCAACATGACTGTGGAACGTCCCCCGCCTTCTCTGTTCTGCTGTCACTCATGATGCCACGCCCCTCACAGTTGATGCCACGCCCCCCACGCCAGATCCGGGCCAAAAGTCTGAACCTGAAAAAAAAATTTGAACCTGAAAAAAAAAGAAGTGAAACTGAAAAAAAAAGACGTGAAACTGAAAAAAAAAGATTTGAACCTGAAAAAAAGATTTGAAACTGAAATAAAAAGATTTGAAACTGAAAAAAAGATCTGATACTGAAAAAAATAAAATTGAAACTGTAAAAAAGAATTTTCAGGTTCAAATTTTATTTTCAAATTAGCAAAACTTTTGGCCTTGATTTGGCTCCATAGTTTAATAGATGAAATCTAACAGTCGTAGCTGTCACGTTAGTTTGTCTAAATATACAGGCTTCATGTTTTCACTAGATAGATATATATATACAGACAGATCAGAGCTGTATATCTTATAGCTCAACGGGTTCAGTAGGTGACTTTCATACAGCAAACGGGGGTTCGATTCCAGTTGGGCCATATTTTGCAAATTTCCCCGATGTGGGACTAATAAAGGATTATCTTATCTTAAATGTTGAAATAGCAGTAAAACCAAATTAATTGATGAAATGACATAAGGGATGGAAATGGATTTTAATAAATGTATTGAAATGAACATATCAGTCTATTGAAGTTAATTTTATTTTATTTATCTTCTCCTCGAGTCGCTCTCTCTCCATCTTCTCCTCCTTGTCCAAACCCTCTCTCTGCATCTATTTATTTCAGCTCCCGGACAAATTCTCTGTCAAAACACAGCAATGAAAAGTAGTTATTTCATGAAAAGACAACGAACTACCGATATATAACGTTGTCATAACACTTAGTTCACTTTTATTTACGTAGCAAGCACGCTAAGATAACTAACAAAAACCTAACATACTATTAAAAACCCACAATTTAATCATTGTCCTTACACTAAATGGAATTAAAAAGGTTATATATTAAAGTTACTTACATTTATATTCCTCCTTCTCCCTCTCCACGGTGCAATTAGTCCTTTCTGCCTTCACGTCACATCACTGTCCGATTGCAGCTGTTTTCTCAATAAAGCTTTGAGAAAGAAAAGAAAAAAGCGCTGCCCGGCCGAGGCCGCATTGCATTCTGGGATATAGTGAGCGAGGTAGGCTGGTCTGAGCATGCTGCGGATTTCTTTCCAGATCAGTACAACATCCGGGTATTTTTCGCACACTGCAGATTTCCTTCTGTTCACATACAGCATACTACTTACTACACTTTGGCCAAATCAGTGTATACTTGTAGTACAGGCCTGAGTCTTGAACGCAGCACCTTAGACCACTCGGCCATCCTGACTGTGTAAAGCCTCATAGCAGAACTTCACAGAAGTCGTCCACCAGAGGATCTACCAAGAACTGGTGGAACAGAACACAAGTCTGACGTGAGACACCAGGAAAAGGGATTTGTTGTGTCAAAGCAGCATGAAATAGTCAGAAGTGGGATTTGAACGCACTGCTCCATTGGGAGACCAGAATACTCTGTTCACATGAAGAAGAAACATTATCCTTAAGTCTGACGCCTTAAACCACTCGGCCATTCTGACTCCAAATATAACACCTCACAAAGTTATCAATGACATTTTACATGACAATCATTGTTCCCAGAGACGATTTAAACATTGATTTACCAGTTTTAACCACGGAGAGTTATCCAGATGTAAAATAGAAGAAACTGGTTTAAAGGAACCACCTGTTCCCCTAAGACAACTCAAAAATGAAATACTTTCAAACATTTTGTTTCATGGATCATCATCATCATCATCATCATGGTCATCATCATCATCATCATCATCATGCTCATCACTTCCATCAAAGGAAGATTAAGTTCCAGAACTCTGGGGAACCAAAACTCCAAAGATTCATTAAATTCCTCCAAATCCGTTAAAGTCAAGGTTATTTGTGTCACACATTTCATGTACAAGAACATTCACTTCATGTAAATGAAGGGGATTTCTTCTAAATCGTGACACAAAAACGACCAAGACTGCTGGCTGGTTTGTATTTTTACTATTTATATTCTACAGACAAAACAATGCATTAAAGAACAATGTCACACTAAATTGAGAGATAAATCAGTAAAGACATACAAGATTGAAGAAAAAACATCACTTTTGTTCCATAAGCAGGAATTGCCTGTGGGCCGTGGTGGTGAGAGCAGATAATCCCAGCCACTAGACCATGAGAAACATGTGACATTCACTTGGAGGTTTTTCTGCCTCGTGCATTATTGCATCAGTCCAGTGTTCTGTTAGTACGGTATTGTGGTTGAATCTACCAGCCTGAAACTGAAAAAAACAACAGGTAAACATCAGTACTGCTGCTTTACAGAGGTGAGTTGATTATTGATTCAAGCTCAAACCCTGGATTGAAACATTTTATCTTTTACATTAAATATGTAGAAAGAGACCATATACTTGGAGAGGTTTGGTAATCACAATTGTCATTTGAATGAACAGAGCTCTCTCTTTGTACCCACTCCTGAATGGTTTAAAGCTTTCTCAAGAACCCCTGGCAGTGACGGTCAGCCAACGACTGTTCAATGATGACCAATAATCACCTCAATATTCATGAGGGCTGTTAAAATATGATGAGAGTTCAGTCTGCTTTCTAATGCTTAGATAATGTTATGGACCAACAAGAAGCACTTACTACACTGAGAAACATTTTACGTGTTTGTGTTGACAAACAGTTTCCTCCCAAACGAGGAAGCTTTGGAGAGTTTAAAATTACATTTTGCTAAAACTACGAAACACTTAACTGTCATTTTATTCCTCGGTCATGAGAAAAAAAATGGCATACACCTGGATATGCCAATTTTTTAATTTGTTTTATACTAGTCAGTTAATATGTTTCTTTCTTGATGTAAAGTTGGACATTTTAAAGTGGATGTGAATGGAGATTGACAGTTTTTTGTTCAGTTGAGGAACTGCAACAAAATGGATTTCTGCATGAGACCCAATGCGTGAAAGAGATGGTCGGTCTTCCTGTCCTGAGCACCGGAGTGGTTTTCCAAGTCCAAATAATGCCACTGTAAAGTCACACGTGTTTACACCCAGTTTCAAACAGGGGACCTTCCGCGTGCTAGGCAAACATGATAACCGCTACACTACGGAAACTCACATGCTTTGAAATCGGTGGGCAGATAATGTCTGATTGCCACAATTCTCGACAGCAAGATGGAAACTGCAGGTTCTCTCCTGGCTGCTTTGATAGAAAAAAAAAATGGCAATGTGAACACAAACATGTTTCCGCCCAGTTTCAAACGGGGGACCTCTCGCGTGTGAGGCCAACGTGATAACCACTACACTACGGAAACTGACATGTTTTGAACTCGGAGGGTATAATGAAAATAATTATGTAAAAAAATCATGCTACAATTCCCGACAGCTAGTTGGATACTGCAGGTTTTCTCCTGCTGCTCTGAAAGACTTGTGTTATCCCTTGCTTCTCTTTGAATCTTTGTACATTGGCTTTAAAGTTTTCTTTAAATCAATCAATATTAGCTTCAATCAATCAATGTTCAGCTTTCACTCTGTTTAAAATATTTGGGGTTTAAACATGACTCCAGATAACAACAGTCAGGCAACTCCGTGTTTTTAAAACACTCTCATCCACTCTTGTGTCAGCGTGGATGTCAGTTGGAACCAGAGCTGGTCCAAGGCAGAAGCAAACTAAAGGCTGAATTATGGTTCTGCGTCAAAACG
The DNA here is from genome assembly GCF_033807715.1 of Cololabis saira. Lineage (NCBI taxonomy): Eukaryota > Metazoa > Chordata > Actinopteri > Beloniformes > Belonidae > Cololabis > Cololabis saira. The sequence continues at coordinate 2,351,673 of NC_084587.1, read as the reverse complement.
ACGCCGTGCCTACGGCGTGTGGTTTTTGTACACGCAGAGGACACGCCGTCACATCCGCCGTCAGTGACGTGCACCTCCCGAAAATTGTAACTACGCGTCGAGGAGACGCCGACCACACGCAGACCGAGAGGGCTGTGATTGGTTCGTTTGAAAGCGAAGCATTTCCGGTTTCCGGTTTGAATCAGTAGTGAACTTCCAGGGCTTTTTTCTTCGTTTATATGTGATTTTTTTTGTTTTTGTTTTTTGCACAATAGTTGTCCTTATTTCTTTGATTTACTGTGACCGGAAAAAGTCGGATAAACCATTCAGAAAAAGATCGCTAACTAGTGGCCGCGGGGGGTACTGCACCGCGACCAAATGGAGAGACGGAGAACTCTGAACGATTCGTGACGGTGTCACGGGTGCGCCGTGTGCTCTGCGTGTGTGTGACGCAGAACCATACCCGCACCTTAAGCGTCTGGACCCCCAAGAGCTCCTGAACATCATTATACAAGCGTTGAGTAGATGCAGGGAACAAATCAATCAGGGGATTTGCCATGATTTTATTCAGTTGAACAAGAGTCAGCACACAGATACAAACCCCTGATAAGACCTGGAATCTGGGTGTAGTCATGGACTCAGAGCTGAACCTTCAGAAACACTTTAAAACAATTAAAAAGTCGGCCTTCTATCATCTGAAGAACATGTACTGGATCAAAGGACTAATGTCTCAGCAGGACCTTGAAGAACTCGTCCATGTGTTGATCTTCAGTGGAATTGATTACTGCAACAAACGTCTGCCTAAAAGTTAATCAGACAGCTATGGCTGATCCAGAATGCTGCTGCCCGGGTTCTCAACTAAAAAAGTGGATCTCATCACTCCAGTTATGGGATCTTTACACTGGCTGCTCAGAGAACAGACTTTATGGGTTACTTCTATTAGTTTTACATAAAATACTTATTGCTGCCATATCAACCATCCACACCTCTCAAGGCTTCTGGTTCAGGTCTGCTCTGTGTCCCCAGAACCAGAACTGAACATAGAGAAGCAGCATTCAGCTTCTATGCTCCACAGATCTGGAACAAACTTCCAGAAAACTGTAGGAACTCTGAAATCCTAAATTCCTTTGAATCAATGGTAAAAACTAATTTGTTTACAACTGCCTTTGTAAACTATAATTCATTTATCTTTAAACAATGTTCATGTTGGTCCTAAATTGTAACTCTAGTTTAAAGGGATTGTGACATGAAAAATAAATTTTTCTTGATTTTTTGTGTTTTGTTGGGTGTCTTGACATCAATTACACCCAAAAAAACCAAACTTTTAACATTCAGTGTATTGTGTGCTTTCTGGGAGTTTCCGCATAATTATGCAAAAACGGCGCGTCTGGTTTGGTGGCGGACCGTTACGTATAGGTCCGCTAAATCACCGCCCCCTCCACCCGCGGACAGGGCGAAACGAGCAGCTGCCTGCGGGGCCGGAACGGGTTGAGGAAGGAAACCGGGCCGAAATGCGGTGGGAGGGAGGCCGGGCACCAACACCCCGATGCCGGCGGCTCCAACCGAGGCACCCGCTGGGACTGACGGAGCCGGGAAGCCAAGGATCCCGGCGATCCGGTTCCAAGAGCCCCTTCCGCCGCTGGCGGTTGGGGCTGCTGAAAGAACATCCTTCGGTGTTGCTACGGCAGCGTGAGAAAAAAACTGTAAGTTTTCGTTCATCTGAGGAGGGCAGGAAACACCGTCATAAAAAAGTATTGGAGTGAAGTTTTTCTTGTTACACCTTTTTAGACACATTTGAGGGATATTGGGCAAGACTTTTAATAGTGTTAAAAGCATGTTAAAAATTATGTCACAATACCTTTAAGTCTTTTCTTTATTCTGCCACTATTTTTTCATATTTTGATTCTGTAAAGCACCTTGAACTGCTTTGATGCTAAAATGTGCTGTATAAATAAACTTGCCTTGCCTTAAATTGATTCTTTTGATTTGGACATTGGAAAACATACATGATGTCACTATTCCTGTCTTCCACTGCTTGGTTGAAATGTCCCTGACTAAAGTTTACCATAAGAAGTTACCTGTTGAACCCCCCGTGGAGAAGACTGATGATTTTCCATTTGCAGATATTCTGCTGTGATTGCTGCAGTGTGATTAGTCTATTCTTTTGAGCGATAGTATAATGATCGCAAGGGTGGAATGGAATAAGGGAAAATATCATTTCTGATATGCGAGTGACCTTATTAAATGATTCTGTCACACCACAGTCATGCCCGCATACTCATATCTCATGCTACATTTAAATCATGCATACATACTCATATCTGCATACATCATTCAGAAAATTCTGGAAAAGGCAGTTTCAAGCAAGTTATGTGACTATTTGTATAGAAATTATCTGTTTGAAGTCTTTCAGTCAGGGTTCAGAATGCATCATAGCACAGAGACAGCACTGGTTCGAGTTACGAATGACCTCCTTATGGCCTCAGATAAGGGATTAGTATCCATATTGGTTCTACTGGACCTCAGTGCTGCTTTTGACACTGTAGATCATGGCATTTTACTGCACAGGTTAGAGCATGTTGTTGGGATTAAAGGGACAGCTCTACGTTGGTTTAAATCATATCTATCCGACAGGTTCCAGTTTGTTCATGTACATGAAGTTTCTTCAGAACAGTCAAGAGTCTGTTATGGTGTTCCGCAGGGTTCAGTGCTAGGGCCAATCTTGTTCAGTTTATACATGCAGCCGTTGGGAAGTATAATCCAGAATCACGGCATACACTTTCATTGCTATGCTGATGATACGCAGCTCTACTTGTCTATGAAGCCGGATGAGACAGAACCGTTAGTTAAACTTCAGGCATGTCTTAGGGACATCAAGGACTGGATGTCCAGAAATTTCTTGCTTCTAAATTCAGATAAAACAGAGGTTATCATTCTTGATCCAGAGCATCTTAGGAAGGGACTAGATGGTGTTGCGATGGCTTCCAGTGCAACTGTGAGAAACCTTGGTGTTGTTTTCGATCAGGATTTGTCGTTTAAACCATATGTTAATCAGGTTTGTAAAATAGCGTTTTTCCATCTCCGTAATATTGCAAAAATTAGGAAAATCCTCTCGCAGAGTGATGCAGAAAAACTAGTTCATGCGTTTGTATCTTCTAGACTGGATTACTGTAATGTGTTGTTAGCAGGATGTCCAAGTAATTTGCTGAATAGGCTCCAGCTGATCCAGAATGCAGCAGCACAAGTACTGACAGGAATCAACAGGAGAGACCACGTCTCTCCAGTGTTAGCGTCGCTCCATTGGCTACCTGTAAAATTCAGAATCCAATTTAAAATTTTATTACTTGCATATAAAGCCCAAAACGGCTTAGCTCCGCAGTATTTACAAGATTTGATAGTGCCTTATGTTCCTGGCAGAGCTCTCCGCTCCCAGGGTGCAGGTTTACTCGTAGTTCCTAGAGTATCTAAATGTGGATTTTGAGGGCGGGCGTTCTGCTATCAGGCACCATTACTTTGGAACCAACTTCCAATCTGGGTTAAGGAGGCTGATAACACCTCCACCTTCAAAACTAAACTTAAAACCTCTCTGTTTAGTAAAGCCTATAGTTAGTGTTTAGTAAACCTCTAGCTGGTGTTGGTAAATCTCTAGGTAGTGTAAACTCTAGTGTGTTAGAGTCAGTAGTCATAGTTGCAGCTATAGAACAAGACTATAATAGTTAGTCTCAAATATAGCTTCGCGGTAGATATGCTGCTATAGGCTTCTGCTGCAGGGGGGCACCGACATGATCCGCTGGGCGGTGCCTCTCACCCTTCTTCTCCTCTCCTTTTCCCTGCCTCTCTTCTCCATTACCATTTTTATTTATTATAAATATCTCATAACTATCATTTTTGTCCATCGTTCCTGTAGTTTCTTGTGCCGGCCCCCCTTTTTTCTCTTTTGTGCATGTTTGCAGGCTGGAGCCTCGGGAGCTGCGTTCTGGCCTGTGTTCCCGCCCCCCCCCCCCAGGTTACCCCGCTGCTGCTTCCACCTGCCTGCTGTGTGCTGCTGACGTCCCTGACTCCCCCAGTCTGGCCTTCGGCAGGAGGGTTTCTTCCCTCCTAAAGGGGAGTTTTTCCTTGCACCTGTTTGGCTTAAGGCTTTTCTCCCACTATGGGAGTTTTTACCTGCCAGTGTTTATATAATAATTGCTCAGGGGTTTATGTTTATGTTCATGTTCTGGATCTCGGGAAAGCGTCTAGAGATAACATCTGTTGTATTAGACGCTATATAAATAAAATTGAATTGAATTGAATTGAATCATTCACATATCTTCATATCTACATGTTATGTACATGTCACATGAACACCACATTAGTCTATATGCACCCCATATAGTGTAGTGATCTGATATCTTTAGATGATAATCATACAGAAATTAACCAACATCAAGCTTCACACGGGGTCTTTGAAGAAATCCAGATCAGCAGAATAACGAGGACACATGTGGCCGCATCATGCAGTAAAAAAAACCCCAGCTTTTTTATCTTTCCTCAAAGTCAAAGCAGCGCAAAACATATAGGGCTTAATCTAAAGCTCTGATTACATTTACCATTAAGTTTACCGTTAGCGACTTCCGGTTCCGGTTTTGAGGGGATGGCGCCTTAGAAAGAGAGCTCTTGACAAGAGTAATTAAATCGCCCCAAAGTGAAATAATTAAAATAAGAACTATACGAAAAAGAGTGTAAGAGGGCGCGAATGATGTCCAAAAAGTCCCGGAGAGGTAAAAAGTCACATGTTGAACAACCCGAAGACGACGAGTTGCTGCTAGCAGATGAAGCTAGCGCTAGCTCCCCTGCGGCTAGACGCGGCTCCTCTCCCTCGCCCAGTTATGATGACCAGAGAACGATGAGGACCAGGCAAACTTATCCATGATACTAAAAGAGTTGAGAGCCGTCGGGAAGGAGGTAAAAGAATTTAGTAAGGACACTAAAATGCAGCTTCAGGACATTAGAGGAGAACTGGACAAAACTAATGCAAGGTTAGAAGTTCTGGAAACCAGGGTGGCTGGGCATGAAGAAAAGCTACAAAACTCAGATGAGTTACTAGCCGAGATGATAACAATGCAAGAAACGCTTCAATTCAAACTGACATCTCTTGAAGCGTATTCAAGGAGGGAAACGCTCAGACTATATGGGGTCCCGGAGGGAGCTGAGTCTGGCGCACAATTTATGGCCCACTTTGTGGAGAAGCTGCTCAGGGAGAATCTCCCCATCCCAGAGTCAACAGCGCTGCAGATCCAGAGGGCGCACAGAGCGCTTTCATCTCCTCCACCAAACGGCTCCCAGCCCAGGTCAATCCTGGTAAAATTTCTGTGCTTTACTGTCAAAGAAGAAGCGCTCAGGCTGGCTTGGCAGAAGAAAGGTTTTACGTGGAACAACAACAAGATAAACGTCGATCACGATTATCCTCAGGAGATCATGGCCATGTGGAAGGAGTATGCGGACGTGAGGAGGATCCTGAAGGAAAAGAACTTGAGGTTCCGGACCATCTACCCTGCACGCCTGAAGGTTTTTTATGAAGAAGGAGCGATAACTTATAACACGGTGGAGGATGCAACGGCGGATGTGGCGAGCCGGGGGCTCCTGGTGAGGGTCATGGAGCCACCGGCAACTCTCAGAGAGAAACTTGAGAGGTGGCCGCAGTGGCGGCGTGCGGGGGGGGGGGGGGGGGCGGGGCGTGCGCGGCAGCCCGGAGGAGCAGCAGGTTACAAGGAGAAGCTGCAAGTGTTCAGACGGGAAAATAACTAATGTGACTGGAGGTGATATGTTTATGAGGTGGACTAATTGGTGAAATGTAATTATTGTCGAGCAGAAAAGGATGGGAGTTCTCTTTCTTGAGGATGCCAGCTTGGTGGAAGGCCCCCTAGCTCAGGGAGTATATAGGGGTACTCCTTCAGAGTCCAAGGGGAAGCGGTGGAAGTGTTTCACTGAAAAAAAGCCCAGATCGCTTTACTTCAGGAGACGCATATGAACCAAACGGATCACTTAAGGTTGAAAAGAAAGGGTTTTAAACACGTGTTCTCCTCAGCCGCCAAACATAAACATAAAAGGGGTGTGGCTATACTTATATCTAACTAAATTAACTATGAACACATCTTGGAAACCAGCGATGATGAAGGCAGATTTGTTAGGATTATGGGGAGGATTGAAGGGTCGAAAATTACAATATTAAATGTATATGCCCCCCCTGGGAGCCACTGGGTTTTTTACAGGAATATGTTTGGTTTAATGGTGGATTCTCGGGGCAAAGTTATCTGTGGGGGGGACTTTAACTTTAGACTTAACCCCGAATTAGACTCCTCTAACCCGACCAAACAGGTTCGCCCACTCATAAGAAAAGTTAACTCTTATATGGAAGAAATGGGAATAATCGATGTGTGGCGAGAGCTACACTCTTCTGTCAGAGATTATACACACTACTCAGGCTCATTTAAAGTCTATGCCAGACTGGACTATTTTTTTTATGTTTAATGTGGACAGATTTAAGATTAAAGAATGTGAGGTCCTAACGAGGGATTTATCTGATCACAGTCCCGTCTCTATATCAATACATGTGGCTAGGAAATCACGCAACACATTGTGGAAACTTAATTCGCATATAGTTAATGACCCGACCATAGTATCCAAAATGAAGGAAAACATTAAAGAATTTCTAGAAACTAACGACACAGGGGACGTGTCACCAGCCATCCTATGGGATACGCTTAAAGCGGTAATGAGAGGTAGACTGATCTGTACTTTCTCTTACCTGAAGAGAATTAAAGGGCAAAAACTAATAGACCTACAGGTAAATCTGAAGCTGAAACAACAGGAAGATATCAACAATCCAAACCCCACTATAAAACAGGAAATTAGGAAATTACAGGGTGAAATCAACGACATTTACACGCAAGAGGCCCAAAAGAATTTAATCTTTTTAAGACAAAGATATTATGAGATAGGAGGAAAATCGGCGAAATACCTGGCCTATAAATTACGCAAACAACAGGAGGAAAGGGCAATATATAAGATTAAGAACCCTAAAACTATGATGATGGAAACAAAAATGGAGAAGATTCAGGAATGTTTTGAGGCTTTTTACAGGGATTTATATTCACAACCTAACGTGTCTGAGGATAACGCCATCGATGTCTTTCTTAACTCTTTAGATTTACCCTCACTCTTGGACCCCCAAAATGAGGATTTAATAAAACCAATCTCAGCAGTGGAAATGAATACAGCCATCAACAGGCTAAAATCAGGAAAGGCAGTCGGGCCAGATGGGTACAATTCTCAATGGTATCGTAGCCTAAGGACAGAATTAATCCCATTACTTCAAAAGACATTTAATTTTATCCTGCAGGAGGGAGTAACCCCGCCCTCCTGGAGGGAGGCAACCATTTCTGTTATCCCAAAAGAGGGGAAGGATAGACAGGAATGCGGAAATTATCGCCCAATAAGTGTCCTTAAAGGTATTCTCCCTGATCTGGAAGAGCTAGCAAGAATTTTGAAAGAGGCACCTCTAAGCCCCGCCCATTCGGTCCGAATGATACGGATTGGTCCAGGTCCAGGAAGGGAAAGAACCAGAATCAGATGCCTTCATTTTAAACCACGCCCCCCCCGCCCTGTCCCATGCGCGCACCCGCTTCCAGGCCCCCCCCCCCCGTGTCCACTTCCCACGGGTCCTCCTGGGCTCACAGTGTCCCAGTGTAACCCCCCTCCCTCCCCTCTGCCACGGAGCCCAGTAGTTATTTCCAGAGCGGGTCGGTCCCGCTGTGTGTGACCGCTGCTGCTGCTGCTGCTGCAGGACTCTCTGCCCAGCAGCAGCTCTCGGGGACACGTGCAGCCGCAGCAGCCGTGAAGAGCCGCTGCAGCTCCGGCTCGGAAGCTGTATGGGGTCCGTGGGGAACCGGCCTCGCTTACAGGTGAATGAGACATGGGGTAGTTTTGCTGTAAATGTGCTGTCCAAAATGTTTAATAATCGTATGCGCGTTCGTGTTTGTGGGGGCGTGGCTTTGGACGGAGCGCTCGTGGGTGGGGGCGGGGCTTAGAGGAAGCGCCACTTTCAAATCTTGCTAGCTCTAGGAAGTTGCATAGAATAACTTTAATCTAGATTATAAATTATTCACCTGTATCTTTGCTCGTAGATTGGAGATGCTGTTGCCTGACCTAGTCAATTTAGATCAGACTGGCTTTATTCATCATAGACAGACAACATCAGAAGAATATTACATATCCTAGGAAAAATACAAAAGGACAAAATTCAAGCTATTATAGGGAGTCTAGATGCGGAGAAAGCTTTCGACTCCGTCAGGTGGGCTTTCTTGTACAAAACCCTGAGAAAGTTTGGTTTCAATGATAAGTTTATCAGAGTGATTCAGGCGCTATATGATAAACCCTCAGCCCGTATCAAAGTCAATGGAGATCTATCTGGGTCTTTCAACTTGAATCGGGGGTGTAGACAGGGTTGCGAAATTTCGCCGCTCCTTTTTGACCTGTTCATAGAAGTATTAGGCCAATCAATAAGACAAAATGAATCAATGAGACACATTTAGCCACACATACATATACACGCTCATACACACACACACACACACACACACACACACACACACACACACACACACACACACACACACACACACACAGCCACTCAGTCACATACATATACACACACATACACAGCCACACAAACATATACATACACACACATAGACATACACACTGGCTTGTTCACCTGCATGCTTGCTCTGTAGTTTTTGGGGTTAGTTAGCGGTAGCTTAGCTCAGACTGTGATCAGATCTCGAGATTTGGGTCGATTGCTGCTCGTGTTTTTGTCGGCTCTGTGTCGGTTTTGTGTTTTGTAATGTCAGGAGTTGAACACAAGGTGGCGATGTTCGCAGATGACATGCTGGTCTGCCTGGGGGAGCCAGAACGTTCATTTAAAGGAGCTTGAGGCAGGATTTATGAAAAAAATGTGTATACGTTTTAAGTTTTCTAGTAGTCCCTGCGACTTTACGTAGGAAATTGAAGGTAAATTGGGAAAATGAGATCATTAAATATCTAGGAGTACACTTAACTAAGGATCTTTCAGGGCTCTTCCGGGCAAACTATGTACCAATATCCTCGAAAATAAAAGCAGATCTGCATAGATGGAATCTGGTGCCCTTTCTGAGCCTTAGCTCAAGAATAAGCGCAGTAAAAATGAGTGTGCTCCCCCGACTACTTTACCTGTTTAGGAACTTGCCTGTAGAGGTGAGTGAAACTCAGTTTAGGGAATGGGATAAATGGATCTCCAGATTTGTTTGGCAGGGCCGGAAACCGAGAATTAAATATGCCACCCTTCAACTTCACAAGGATTTTGGGGGGATGGGTCTCCCTTGTCTAAAGAATTATTATTATGCTGCACAGATAGCTCCCCTACTATGTTGGAGTAATGGAACATATGCGGCTAAGTGGAAGGAGTTGGAGTCCAATCTGGTAGATCCATTCCCCAATCAAGCTGTATTGGCGGATGAGGATATAATGTGTCAGTTAGAAAAGTTGGGGAACCCATGGCTGAACCACACGTTTCAAGTCTGGCAGAAGGTGATTAATATGAGCAATATACATAGAATGTTGAGAATGTTCAGATGGTTTGCGTTTGATTCTGATTTTCTCCCCAACAAGCATGATTCTAGCTTCAAATCGTGCACAATGTATGGTCTTACAACATTTTTTTCACTCACTCATAAGAACACTGTATTCAGCTTTGAGGTTTTACAGGATAAGCATGGCTTACAACGAAATGATTTCCATAGATATCTACAACTACGATCTTATATCAATCGTGAATGTAAACTGACAGATCTCTCAGATGTTGAATTAGAATTTTACCACATTCTGAAAAATGTCATGACAATGACTCCAGCCAACTCCATTTCCAAGCTGTACACAGCTATATCCCATGCCAATAATAGCGACACTCTTTACGTCAAAGCTAAATGGGAAAGGGAAGCAAGGATTGACATTTCTGAGGAGACTTGGGGCAATATCTGGTCCCTCCAATGGACAACATCTAGCTCCATGGACTGGAGAGAGCATTGTTGGAAGAATATTATTAGATATTTGAAGACACCGTATCAGGAGAAATACAAAGGTCCAAATTTGCCATGTTGGAGACAATGTGGCTCGACTGTGGCTAACCACTATCACATTTTTTGGGACTGCCCCAAGGTGAAAGTGTTCTGGATGGGTATCCAGGCTTCAGTAAGCACAGTTTTTAACATTCAGTTTCCTCTGAGTTTTGACGTGTTATATCTAGGTCATGTTACTGTTTTGGAATGTAGGCGAGAGATAAAATTGCTGCAATTGCTCTTAGTGGCAAGTAAGAAAGCAATTACCAGGAGATGGTTAACTCCGATCCCACCTACTCTAGAGGACTGGATTGGTATCACCTTAGAGATTTTTAGGATGGAAAAGCTGACCTTCCAACTAAAAACACAACGGGACATATTTTATAAGATTTGGAATAACTGGATTGTATTTATCACCCCCATGAGAGCAGATTTTGTTTGATTTCACTGGTACTATATAACTCGTTGTTTTGACCTCGACTGGGTTTTATGATTGGTTCAACACAGCAGCGGCAGGTGACCCCCTGATTTCTGTTCATAGTTCATGTAAACGTTAATTTCTGGGACTTAAACTAGCAAAACTGGAAGGACATTCATTTTCATTTGATTGAGTGTTGCTGTATCGTTTCATTGACTTGTCCTTTCCAAATAAAGAAACAATTTAAAAAAATAAAAATAAATAAAAAATAAAAGTTTACCGTTAGCATAGCAACTTAAAACGTACTGTATGCCAATAACGCGTTTTTCTTAATTTGGTCCCATGTGACATGGTAGTCACTGAAATCTAATGCTTAAGTGTCTGCTCAGTTGATTTTGACTCAATATTAAAATGTAGTGTTAAATAAAGGGAATTGTACAACACAGACTTCACTTATCTAGTGTGAATCAGCTGAAGGAAATACAGATGTCATGGTGTCATTTTATTTTATTTTTTTTCATTTTTTTTATGGTGTCATTTTAGAATTATTGCAGGTCCAGACGTAATTTAAATCCAGCACGAATAGTACATACGGTGATAAAAACCACATGAAAAACACACTACTGTATGACATTTTTTCTAATATTCTGACACTGATGTCTTGTTGTGTTTGCAGTGAGCAGGAAACTGAAATCCAGCAGGGAAACAAAGAACTTTTTTATTTAAATGATGGAACAATGGAACATAAACTGGTGAAAAATAGAATTTAAGATAAACACATTTTTGAGTTGAAACTGAAAACAAAACTCCTGATTTCTTTTTTCCTTAGAACATAACATAGCATGTCTAAATTGATGAGATGAGATGAGATGAGATATACTTTATTGTCCCCGAGAGGAAATTTGTTTTGGGCAAAGGTGCCAAAGTGCATACAGCGTCTTTTTAAAACATGAGACAAACAATCAACAACAGCATTTCGGCAGTTCACAGTTCATCATTGTAAAAATTCAAGTACTATCAAAAGATCAACAATAAAAACCCCAGTTATAAATCATCATACAAGAGTACTATCAAAAGATCAACAATCAAACTAACTTAACTGAGCTCTCCGAGTAAAAGCTGCCCCACACTGATCAGACAATTTTTTATCCGGTGTGAATACGCTGATGACGCCTTAGATTACCTTGTTGGGTAAAAGCTGCCCCACACTGATCACATCTGTAAGGCTTATCCCCAGTGTGACTAAGCTGATGACGCTTTAGATTACCTTGTTCGGTAAAAGCTGCTCCACACTGATCACATCTGTAAGGCTTATCCCCAGTGTGAATACGCTGATGACGCCTTAGATTACCTTGTTCGGTAAAAGCTGCCCCACACTGATCACATCTGTAAGGCTTATCTCCAGTGTGAATACGCTGATGACTCCTTAGATGATCTTGTTGGGTAAAAGCTGCCCCACACTGATCACATCTGTAAGGCTTATCCCCAGTGTGAATACGCTGATGACTCCTTAGATGATCTAGTTGGGTAAAAGCTGCCCCACACTGATCACATTTGTACGGCTTATCCCCAGTGTGAATACGCTGATGACTCCTTAGATTACCTTGTTGGGTAAAAGCTGCCCCACACTGATCACATCTGTAAGGCTTATCCCCAGTGTGAATACGCTGATGACTCCTTAGATTACCTTGTCGGGTAAAAGCTGCCTCACACTGATCACATTTGTACGGCTTTTCTCCAGTGTGAATACGCTGATGACTCCTTAGACTACCTTTTTGGGTAAAAGCTGACCCACACTGATCACATCTGTACAGCTTCTCTTCAGTATGAATCCTCTTTCGGACCTTCAGACCTGGTGAAGTGGTGAGGACTTTATCCCTCCTATCACAGCAGTAACTCTTGGTTCTCTCTTTGGCTTTATGTTTCTGTAAGGAAAGAGAAAAAGACTTAGAACCTGTTGTTGGCTGACCTGACAAATCCTTTTTCATTTCAAGTCAAGGTCTGTCTGTCATGTTCGCAGTGAAACAATGACGAGTTTTATGTCTGAGTGCTATGTTAAGCATGTTCTGTTATCAATGGCTCTTGACAGCCAGAAATATTCACATAAAACATCTCAATATGTCAAAACAAAAGTGTGAAGGGCTAAAGCTACCCACCCTCAGAACAAAATCATAACTTGTTTATAGGAATCCCTTGATATGACTGATGGTGTGTTTAATGCATTCTGTACAAACTCAAATTGTCATCAGTCAGCACTTCTTCTGCCCTGACCTTGAGTGTGTGGTACACAGTGTAGACAGCGAGCTAAACACACTCCAATAAAGACCCTGACGCAATAAGTATAATTTAGGTATCTATAGTTGAAATACTTTCGTGAAACTGCAACAGAAACAGCAACACAGAAACAACAATACAAGTCAGCCACAGTAGTTACATTAGATAGATTAACACCAATTGTAGTATGACCATCTTTACATCCATCCATCCATCCATTATCTATATCCGTTATATCCTTTGCAGGGTTACGGGGGTGTGCTGGAGCCTATCCCAGCTAATTTTCAGTCGAGAAGCAGGGGTACACCCTGGACAGGTTGCCAGTCCATCGCAGGGCCACATACATACAAACAACCAGATACACTCACACCTACGGGCAATTTAGAATCACCAATTAACCTACTATGCATGTTTTTGGACTGTGGGACGAAGCCGGAGTACCCGGAGGGAACCCACGCAAGCACGAGGAGAACATGCAAACTGCACACAGAAAGACCCCTGCCTGGCCAGGGAGTCGAAACTGGGAACCTTCTTGCTGTGAGGCAACAGTGCTTTTTTTTTTTTTTTTTTGTCTTACCTTGTCTGCACACATATTAATGGTTGATACCCTGCCGGTAAAAAACTAAGGCATATATATGTGCAATATTACTATATTTAATATATATACGCATACATACACATACAAACCCAGTGAGTTTTTTTTTTTTTTTGAGGGGGGAGGGGGGTGGGGTGACATCCACTGCAAATCCAGGAAGCAAGAACACACGGAGGCACACGTCAAGCTCTGGAAATCTGCAACAAAAACCATAAACGAAACACAAAACCGACACGGAGCCGGCCAAAACACGAGCAGCAATCGACCCAAATCTCGAGATCCGATCCCAGTCTGAGCTAAGCTACCGCTACCACTAACTAACCCCAAAAACTACAGAGCAAGCATGCAGGTGAACAAGCCAGTGTATATGTCTGTGCGTGTGTGTGTGTGTGTGTGTGTGTGTGTGTGTGTGTGTGTGTGTGTGTGTGTGTGTGTGTGTGTGTGTGTGTATATACGTGCGTGTGTATGTACATGTCTTTGTGGCTACGTGTGTGTTTGTGTGTGTATGTATATGTTTGTGTGGCTGTGTATGTGTGTGTGTGGCTATGTGTGTGTATATGTATATGTGGCTGTGTGTGTGTGCGTGTATATGTATGTGTGGCTAAGTGTGTGTGTGTGTGTGTGTGTGTGTGTGTGTGTATGTATATGTGTGGCTAAGTGTGTGTGTGTGTGTGTGTGTATGTATGTATATGTGTGGCTATGTGTGTGTATGTGTACATGTATGAATATATATATATATATATATATATATATATATATATATATGTGTGTATGTGTGCGTGAGTGTGTGTACATGTCTATGTGGCTATGTGTATGTATGTATGTATGTATGTATGTGTGTGTGTAAGTAACAGTGTTAACCACCAAGCCCCCGTGCTGCCCCACCATCTTTACAAGATCACCTTAATATGGACATTCTGACCATGCCATATCCATTTGACAACAATGTGCTACCTCATCATAAGTGACACCATGTAGTGACAATCAAACATACTAATCGAAATGATCACTGTAGTGTATAGAAAAACATCCAACTCTTCCCCTGAGGGCAGAATAGTCTTTATTACAGTCTGGGGTTAAAAATGGAATTTAAAGCCCTGGATAGGTCAGTGGGTTAAGCAGGCCCCATTTACAAAACTATTGCCCTCATGCAGAGAGCGCAGGTTTGAATCCTGGGGCCTCATGTACAAAGAGTGCATGGATGTCAATGTGAATCCGTGCGTGGAATTCTTGCGTAGGCAAAAAAAAAAAAAAAAAAAAAAAAAAAAATTCAGATTCTCTTAATCAACGTGGATTTGAGCGCACATGTGAGAACACTCCGCCCTGTCTCCTCCCTCAATACATATATTTGAATATGATAATGAGGATAATTATCCATTAAAAACCACTCATCTGTTATGCTCCTGCCTTTAGCTGTATGTTCAGATCATGTGGTTGATTGTGAGATCGTTGCAGCTCCACTCGTGTGTAACTTATCTGGTGATGTGGGGACTGTCGTGTCCTTCACGTGTGGTCATGAACTTATTGTCTGGACTTCACTGCATCACCAGCGAGTGTCGCCAATGGACAAAACCTCAGAAAAGTGCTTAAGCCAGACATGATTTGTGTGTGAAGGACAGCAACTTTCCATGTTCAAATCACTTTTTCAACATCCGACCGTGAGCCTAGAAAGTGGCGCAGGCACGCTTTTCTGTGCGCTGCACGTTTTGTACATGAGGTCCCTGGCTTGTTGCTCTTTCCTGCGCGTCTTTCCCCCTCTTAATATACCAATTTCCTGTCCACATACTTCAAATAAAGTCCACAAGTGCCAAAAACCCCCCAAACATTTCAGGTACACTATATCAGTGATTCAGGCCGGGGGAGGTCGGTGCCGCTCGGGCTCTGTCGTTACTGCTGAAGGATTGTAGATGTAGATGTGTGGGCTGGACTGGCTCGCAAAAGCATCGGAAAGTGACACGGCTGCAGCGGCCAGAGAGCTGCGGGCTCTGCCCGTCTCAGCTGATCAGGCTCGGATGAAATACGACACGCGCAGTCCTGACAACTTATTAATGTAAATAAAACTTAGTAAGTTACTTAGTAAGTAATTAGCTTGACTCTTACAGAGATGAGAAGCGTAACAGGTGGAAAGGGAAGTTCAACCCAGAATGGACAGATTCATCCTGGTTCAGTCTTCACACTGCGACAAAACCAGTTTTTCATCAAACATATCCACTCAAGTCTGAGTGGATATGTCACAGAAAATAAGCTGAACATCTTAAAACATGTTTGGGTCCACGTACAGCTGTGAAGCAGCTTTCTCCACAATGAACATAATTAAAGGAGCTGTATGTAAGAGCAATAATAAAACGAATCATAAAATGACCCCGATATGTCAACAGACATTTAAAAATCATGTTCATTTCAAATACTTATGTCACTGACAACAGCACTCAAGCCAGGATATTCCAGTTTAAAAAGAGGAGTTGCAGCCCTCAACTGATGTTTATGTTGTCATTTTTTGTTTTGGCCTGAAGCTCCACCCTCCACCTATCTCCCAATCACCAAGTCAGTATTGTTTCTGAAGCTCCACCCTCCACCTATCTCCCAATCACCAAGTCAGTATTGTTTCGGCATCCAGGTTGCCAGCTCGGCTCTAATTATCGCAGCCATGGCAGCCTACGTTCCTGCTGCATTCTGCAGCCTACCTGGCAACCTCTGGTCGGGGGGAGGAGGGGAAGGGTACACGCTGCTCAACAATATTTTGAAAGTGACTGCAGTACCAGTTTTGGCCATTTCTTACAGACGGCTCCTTTAAACCTAAATATCGTGCCAGGTTCACCAATGAGCACCTTCACATGTGCATGAGAACCTGACACCATCGAGCCCAGATTTAAAGTCCTGGCAGGAGAAATTAGAGCTTAGTTCTCTCACTGAACGACAGAAATTTGCAATTGCCCCTCTGGGATAAATAAAGTTTTCTGAATCTGAAGAAAGTGGGGGCATAAGATTAAGGGGAAGAAAGAAAAACTGCAAAACTGTTCAATTGTTAAGATGTGTTTATATTCATTTATTATAAAAAATGTGTTAAGACAATTAACAAAGAAAAAAGGGGAAATTCAAACTGCTGGTAAAGAAATAAAATAAGATAGCATTTGAAAAATAAAATAAAATCTATTTTATTTTTAAGAGAAAAAAAATATGTGTAATTGAAGTTACACATGTTAATGGGCAAATATGTACTTTTTTAATATAACAGTCAGATGCAGATGTTGATACAACTATGAGGCTACTTGAATGAACATACATACATACATACATACATAGGACCTTCGCTTGAGTAAATTTTCTCTAAATGGACCTCTTGAAGTTGAATACCCCTGCTATACAGTGTTAATATACGAAAAAATTGGGCCCCAAGGTCAGAAAGGTTAAGAACCCCTGCACTATATGACAACTGTGATGTCCGCAATAAAATAAAACGTTATGAGAAATATAAGTTGAGTTGATCTACAGTTTAACTGTGGAAATGGAAATTATGCAAACATAAACTAATGGGTTTCTAAAGCTTACACAAAATAATTTATTCAATTCTGCTGTC
Source organism: Cololabis saira (assembly GCF_033807715.1). Classification (NCBI taxonomy): domain Eukaryota; kingdom Metazoa; phylum Chordata; class Actinopteri; order Beloniformes; family Belonidae; genus Cololabis; species Cololabis saira. The sequence goes on along the minus strand of NC_084587.1, from coordinate 2,334,697 downwards.
AATCTTGTGGCACCATCATGAGCGAAGTCAGCAAGAACACAATAGATCTCAATGGATTAGATTTGCATCCCAGAAAATCTGGGAACATGTTGAATAGTGGAGCTGCCATGTGTGGCATTCCACCATTGGTTGATACCAACGAGAAAAGTGCCACGAAGGGAACATACTTCTACCGACACCAACAACCACCATTTCAAACCGTACAACAATAATTGTGAAACCATGTGTGGCAGGGTGCAGGATTGGGGCATGGTCTGCAGGGGAGAGAGGGAGTGTGGGGGAGTGGCGCACAGGTGACGCAGCTGGAACAGCTGATGGTGCACAGGTGTGTCTAATCACTCTGTGTGTATTTCAGTAGTGTGCAGGCCCTGGAGACAGGAGAGGAAGGACGCAGAGCGGAGCTCTGCTGCGAGGACAGAGCTGAGTCCTACTGCACGTCTGTGTGATTTAAATAAATAAGAATTTCTCCTCGAAACCCTGTGTCTGCTGTCCTGTCTGGTTACCCCGTAGCAGCGAGCTTTGCTACACCATGCCAACAAGCATGTGACACAAGGGAACGTACTTACTAACTTACTAACCCCAACCCACTGGAAAGATGTGGGGATTAAGGGTGTAATTTTTGTAGAGCAAATGTTCAGATTTTGGCTGTTGTTTGTATTGTTGTTTCAATCTCTGTGAGCTGGTCAGGTTGAAAATCCATTTTTACAGAGATGGACAATTTTTTAGCACATATGTTCAATATATGAAATAAATTGCAGATGCATTCGAAAGCAAAAGAAAGTTTGGGAACCACTGCAGCACCACAAGGACACGGCCTGAAAACTGGGCTGTCTTAAGTGTTGCATCCTTTGTTCAGGGCTTGTGGACTAACTCAGTGAACCCAGCACAGATATTTTGTACCTTTTCAACTTTCATTTATTGAGGTGAGGTTTATTTGGTTTTGTCTGATTTGAAGCCCGACGGACATGCCTTCCACTGAGGAAGCAGAGGGTGAGGACTCGGGGACGTGCTCATCCATCACCCAAGCCGAGGTCACTGAGGTAGTTCGTAAGCTCCTCAGCGGCACCATGTGGATAAGATTCACCCTGAGTATCTCAAGTCTCTGGATGTCGTAGGGGTGTCTTGGTTGACACGCCTCTGCGACATTGCATGGAGGAAGGGGACAGTACCACTGGAGTGGTAAACCGGGGTGGTGGTCCCTCTTTTAAAAAAGGGGGACCGGAGAGTGTGCTCCAACTATAGGGGGATCACACTTCTCAGCCTCCCCGGGAAAGTCTACGCTGGGGTACTAATACGGCTGATAGTTGAACCTCGGATTCAGGAGGGAAATTTGCGGTTTTTGTCCCGGTCGTGGAACACTGGACCAGCTCTATACCCTCCGCAGGGTGCTCGAGGGTTCATGGGAATTTGCCCAACCAGTCTACATGTGCTTTGTGGATCTGGAGAAGGCATTTGACCGTGTCCCTCGTGCCATCCTGTGGGGGGTGCTCGGTGAGTATGGAGTCCGGGGCCCTCTATTAAGGGCTGTCCGGTCTCTGTATGATCGGAGCAGGAGTCTGGTTCGCATTGCCGGCAGTAAGTCAGACTTGTTCCCAGTGCATGTTGGACTCCGGCAGGGCTGCCCTTTGTCACCGGTCCTGTTCATACTTTTTATGGACAGGATTTCTAGGCGCAGCCAGGGGCCGGAGGGGATCCGGTTTGGGAACCACAGGACTTCTGCTTTTTGCGGATGATGTTGTCCTGTTGGCTTCATCGGACCGGGACCTTCAGCATGTGCTGGGGCGGTTTGAGGCGGAGTGCGATGCGGCAGGGATGAGAATCAGCACCTCCAAAACCGAGGCCATGGTTCTCCACCGGGAAAGGGTGGCGTGCCTTCTCCGGGTGGGTGGAGAAGTCCTGCATCAGGTGGAGGAGTTCAAGTATCTCGGGATCTTGTTCACGAGTGAGGGAACAATGGAGCGTGAGATTGACAGACGGATCGGTGCAGCGTCCGATGTACTGGACCGTCGAGGTGAAGAAGGAGCTGAGTTGAAAGGCGAAGCTCTCGATTTACCGGTCAATCTACGCACCTAACCTCACCTATGGTCATGAACTTTGGGTAGTGACCGAAAAGACAAGATCGCGGATACAAGCGGCCGAGATGAGTTTCCTCCGTATGGAGCCAAATCAAGGCCAAAAGTTTTGCTAATTTGAAAATAAAATTTGAACCTGAAAATTATTTTTTTCAGTATCAGATCTTTTTTTCAGTTTCAAATCTTTTTATTTCAGTTTCAAATCTTTTTTTCAGTTTCACGTATTTTTTTTTCAGTTTCACGTATTTTTTTTTCAGTTTCACGTATTTTTTTTTCAGTTTCAATTTTTTTTTTCAGGTTCAGACTTTTGGCCCCGATCTGGCGTGGGGGGCGTGGCATCAACTGAGAAGGGCGTGGCATCATGAGTGACTGCAGAACAGAGAAGGCGGGGGACGTTCCTCAGTCATGTTGCCTTCAGGAAACGTAGGTTGCAGAAGTTATCAGTAGAAGTATGATTCAACACTATACACCATATTCACGTGATTGGCAGTGGAAAAAACGGATACTAGTGACACATTTCTGTTTAAAAAGCTGTTTTAGACCGTACTTTGTAGTATGTGGAAGTGGGAAATGTCAAACTTTAAAGTGTGGCTGTTGAACTGTACAGTCTGGCATAGTTTATTGCTTTTATACTGCGATTGGTGCCAAGTACGGTCTAAAACAGCTTTTCAAACAGAAACGTGTCACTAATATCAGTTTTTTCCACTGCCATCACGTGAATATGGTGTATATACAGTGTTGAATCATACTTCTACTGATAACTTTTGCAACCTACGTCTCCTGAAGGCAACATGACTGAGGAATGTCCCCCGCCTTCTCTGTTCTGCTGTCACTCATGATGCCACGCCCCTCTCAGTTGATGCCACGCCCCCCACGCCAGATCGGGGCCAAAAGTCTGAACCTGAAAAAAAAATTTGAAACTGAAAAAAAAGAAGTGAAACTGAAAAAAAAATACGTGAAACTGAAAAAAAAAGATTTGAAACTGAAAAAAAGATTTGAAACTGAAATAAAAAGATTTGAAACTGAAAAAAAGATCTGATACTGAAAAAAATAAAATTTAAACTGTAAAAAAGAATTTTCAGGTTCAAATTTTATTCTCAAATTAGCAAAACTTTTGGCCTTGATTTGGCTCCATACCTCCGCAGGGCAGCTGGATGCTCCCTTAGCGATGAGTTTCCTCCGCAGGGTGGCTGGACGATCCCTTAGAGATAGGGTCAGGAGTTTGGTCACCCGGGAGGAGCTCGGAGTCCAGCCGCTGCTCCTTCACATTGAGAGGAATCAGCTGAGGTGGCTTGGGCATCTGTACCGGATCCTCCTGGACGCCTCCCTAGGGAGGTGTTCCTGGCATGTCCCTCCTCCCTAGGGAGGTGTTCCTGGCATGTCCCTCCTCCCTAGGGAGGTGTTCCTGGCATGTCCCTCCTCCCTAGGGAGGTGTTCCTGGCATGTCCCTCCGGGAGGAGACCCCGGAGAAGACCCAGGACATGCTGGAGAGACTATGTCTCTCGGCTGGCCTGGGAACCCCTCGGACTCCCCTTGGAAGAGCTGGAGGAAGAGATGGAGGAAGTGTCTGGGGTGAAGGAAGTCTGGGCATCTCTGTTGAGACTGCTGCCCCCGCGACCCGGGAACGGATTAGCGATGGACGATGGATGGATGGATGATTTGAAGCCAATTTAAGGCGTTTCATGTTCATTTAAAATGATATGTTCATTGTTACTACTACTGATGAGCCGAAATTATTATTATTGTTCATTCCTTGACCGTTAAAAGTATTGTGTTGCATTCAATACATTAACATAAGAATAAAGTTATTAATCTTCAAATGGAAATGTTTATTCAGAGGTTGTCATTACATGAATAAAAATACTTTTGAATCCCATTCACTAATGCCCTGCCTACAGTCTACATGTTGAGAGCATTCTTAGGACTGGTTATGTTATCAACATGTCAGGAGGCAGCACCAGACACATGGTGGTGATGCTGCTATGAGGTGTTGGACGGGTGAGTATGAGTAAGGACAGTATCCCCACTAAAGAAATGTGACTACACCTCTGGCTACAACGATTCCTCCAGTAACTCGATAACAAAAAAAGATTGAGAAATTTTCTCTGCCTCGAATAATTGAAGGATAAATGTAAACATCTGTTCGGTCAATCCATGCTACCCGTCAAGAACTGCTACTTTGTGGTTCTGCACACAGTTGATTTTCAAAGTTTGATTGCCACGTTCATAATTTCTTACATCCCTTCAGTCCACGCTTGTGTTAACGGTGACATCCTCAAAGTGAGCATTATTGGATAGGATGTTACTGGACTATCAAATTATGCTACCCCTGAAATATTGATTTAAATGGATAATGTGGGATGTTGAGTATTTGATCCTTCAAAATACACTACCCAGGACATGAATTGCATTACACTTTGTGAACATTACGGGCCAGTTGTTTAAAAACTTTTATCTGGATCAAAGTGATCCGGATTTGGAACTCCCATTTTATGCTATCCAGGATCAGGTAATCCGTCTTAGTTTCATGCAGGTTTTTCAAAGCAATATTGGATTGGATCACCCTGATCCAGATACAGTTTTTTTTTTTTTTTGAAGCTCCTGAAGAACGCGGACGACACCACCGTCATCGGCCTGATCCGGGAGGGTGACGAGTCCGCGTACAGACGGGAGGTGGAACAGCTGGTCCATTGGTGCAGTCGGAACCACCTGGAACTGAACCCGCTCAAGACTGTGGAGATGACAGTGGACTTCCGTCAGGAAGAAGGCGCAGCAGAGGTTAAACTTCCTGCGGCAGCTCAGGAAGTTTAACCTGCCACAGCAGCTGCTGATCACCTTTTACACAGCAATAATCCAGTCTGTTCTCTGCTCCTCCATCACTGTCTGGTTCGGATCAGCCACCAAACTGGACAGGCACAGACTGCAACGGACTATCAGGACTGCAGAGAGGATAGTTGGGACTAACCTCCCATCTATCGACGACCTGTACCGGTCCAGGACCAGGAAACGGGCAGGTCAAATCTCTGCTGACCCCTCACACCCGGAACACAGTCTGTTCCAACTCCTCCCCTCTGGACGGCGCTCCAGAGCTCTGTGCGCCAGAACCTCCAGACACAAAGACAGTTTCTTCCAGCAAGCGGTTGCTCTGATGAACTCTCACAAATAACAGTCTCAGAGTAACCAAACACGTGCAAAAAAATAAATAAATCATCTAGCACCCTCTTTAATAATCATGTATGCCTCACCCTGCTGCACCTCTCACTTTGTACTCACTACCTCAAACTGCTGCACCTTTAAAATGTTTATACTGTATATAGAAATACCACATTTGTTTATTGTTTATTTCTTAATACCAAAGAGCGAAATTACCGGAGTCAAATTCCTTGTTGGACAATGTTCGAAGCTGGCCAATAAAGCTGATTCTGATTCAAGATTACCAAATCCGGATTACCAGTGCTCTAAATGGGACAACATATCACAATGTGGCCTACCAGCTATGTAAAGAACAACAGGTAGAGGAGCCAACATGGGGTCACTTTAAGTGTATTGTCTTGCACAACATCGCTACCAGGCGCAATGTCCCTCTCTGTGATGACGTTTCTGATGCACCTGAGCCTGTTGAAGAACCAGACCAACCTCTGAGCTGTTGAAGAACCAGACCAACACCTGAGCCTGTTGGAGAACCAGACCAACACCTGAGCTGTTGGAGAACCAGACCAACACCTGAGCTGTTGAAGAACCAGACCAACACCTGAGCCTGTTGAAGAACCAGACCAACACCTGAGCTGTTGAAGAACCAGACCAACACCTGAGTCTGTTGAAGAACCAGACCAACACCTGAGCTGGTGAAGAACCAGACCAACACCTGAGCTGGTGAAGAACCAGACCAACCTCTGAGCTGTTGAAGAACCAGACCAACACCTGAGCTGGTGAAGAACCAGACCAACACCTGAGCTGGTGAAGAACCAGACCAACACCTGAGCTGGTGAAGAACCAGACCAACACCTGAGCTGTTGAAGAACCAGACCAACACCTGAGCTGTTGAAGAACCAGACCAACACCTGAGCTGGTGAAGAACCAGACCAACACCTGAGCTGGTGAAGAACCAGACCAACACCTGAGCTGGTGAAGAACCAGACCAACACCTGAGCTGGTGAAGAACCAGACCAACCTCTGAGCTGTTGAAGAACCAGACCAACACCTGAGCTGGTGAAGAACCAGACCAACACCTGAGCCTGTTGGAGAACCAGACCAACCTCTGAGCTGGTGAAGAACCAGACCAACACCTGAGCTGGTGAAGAACCAGACCAACACCTGAGCTGTTGAAGAACCAGACCAACCTCTGAGCTGGTGAAGAACCAGACCAACACCTGAGCTGGTGAAGAACCAGACCAACACCTGAGCTGGTGAAGAACCAGACCAACCTCTGGGCCTGTTGAAGAACCAGACCAACCTCTGAGCTGTTGAAGAACCAGACCAACACCTGAGCTGTTGAAGAACCAGACCAACACCTGAGCTGGTGAAGAACCAGACCAACACCTGAGCTGGTGAAGAACCAGACCAACACCTGAGCTGTTGAAGAACCAGACCAACACCTGAGCTGGTGAAGAACCAGACCAACACCTGAGCTGTTGAAGAACCAGACCAACACCTGAGCTGGTGAAGAACCAGACCAACACCTGAGCTGGTGAAGAACCAGACCAACACCTGAGCTGGTGAAGAACCAGACCAACACCTGAGCTGGTGAAGAACCAGACCAACCTCTGAGCTGTTGAAGAACCAGACCAACACCTGAGCCTGTTGAAGAACCAGACCAACACCTGAGCCTGTTGGAGAACCAGACCAACCTCTGAGCTGGTGAAGAACCAGACCAACCTCTGAGCTGGTGAAGAACCAGACCAACCTCTGAGCTGGTGAAGAACCAGACCAACACCTGAGCTGTTGAAGAACCAGACCAACACCTGAGCTGTTGGAGAACCAGACCAACACCTGAGCCTGTTGGAGAACCAGACCAACCTCTGAGCTGGTGAAGAACCAGACCAACACCTGAGCTGTTGAAGAACCAGACCAACACCTGAGCTGGTGAAGAACCAGACCAACACCTGAGCTGTTGAAGAACCAGACCAACACCTGAGCTGGTGAAGAACCAGACCAACACCTGAGCTGGTGAAGAACCAGACCAACACCTGAGCTGGTGAAGAACCAGACCAACACCTGAGCTGGTGAAGAACCAGACCAACACCTGAGCTGGTGAAGAACCAGACCAACACCTGAGCTGTTGAAGAACCAGACCAACACCTGAGCTGGTGAAGAACCAGACCAACACCTGAGCTGTTGAAGAACCAGACCAACACCTGAGCTGGTGAAGAACCAGACCAACACCTGAGCTGGTGAAGAACCAGACCAACACCTGAGCTGGTGAAGAACCAGACCAACACCTGAGCTGGTGAAGAACCAGACCAACACCTGAGCTGGTGAAGAACCAGACCAACCTCTGAGCTGTTGAAGAACCAGACCAACACCTGAGCCTGTTGAAGAACCAGACCAACACCTGAGCCTGTTGGAGAACCAGACCAACCTCTGAGCTGGTGAAGAACCAGACCAACCTCTGAGCTGGTGAAGAACCAGACCAACCTCTGAGCTGGTGAAGAACCAGACCAACACCTGAGCTGTTGAAGAACCAGACCAACCTCTGAGCTGGTGAAGAACCAGACCAACACCTGAGCCTGTTGAAGAACCAGACCAACACCTGAGCTGTTGGAGAACCAGACCAACCTCTGAGCTGGTGAAGAACCAGACCAACACCTGAGCTGGTGAAGAACCAGACCAACACCTGAGCTGGTGAAGAACCAGACCAACACCTGAGCTGGTGAAGAACCAGACCAACACCTGAGCTGGTGAAGAACCAGACCAACACCTGAGCTGTTGAAGAACCAGACCAACACCTGAGCCTGTTGGAGAACCAGACCAACCTCTGAGCTGGTGAAGAACCAGACCAACACCTGAGCTGGTGAAGAACCAGACCAACACCTGAGCTGGTGAAGAACCAGACCAACACCTGAGCTGTTGAAGAACCAGACCAACACCTGAGCTGTTGAAGAACCAGACCAACACCTGAGCCTGTTGGAGAACCAGACCAACCTCTGAGCTGGTGAAGAACCAGACCAACACCTGAGCTGGTGAAGAACCAGACCAACACCTGAGCTGGTGAAGAACCAGACCAACACCTGAGCTGGTGAAGAACCAGACCAACACCTGAGCTGTTGGAGAACCAGACCAACACCTGAGCCTGTTGGAGAACCAGACCAACCTCTGAGCTGTTGAAGAACCAGACCAACACCTGAGCCTGTTGGAGAACCAGACCAACCTCTGAGCTGTTGGAGAACCAGACCAACACCTGAGCTGGTGAAGAACCAGACCAACCTCTGAGCTGGTGAAGAACCAGACCAACACCTGAGCTGGTGAAGAACCAGACCAACACCTGAGCTGGTGAAGAACCAGACCAACCTCTGAGCTGGTGAAGAACCAGACCAACCTCTGAGCTGGTGAAGAACCAGACCAACCTCTGAGCTGGTGAAGAACCAGACCAACACCTGAGCTGTTGAAGAACCAGACCAACACCTGAGCTGTTGAAGAACCAGACCAACACCTGAGCTGGTGAAGAACCAGACCAACACCTGAGTCTGTTGAAGAACCAGACCAACACCTGAGTCTGGTGAAGAACCAGACCAACACCTGAGCTGGTGAAGAACCAGACCAACACCTGAGCTGGTGAAGAACCAGACCAACACCTGAGTCTGTTGAAGAACCAGACCAACACCTGAGCCTGTTGAAGAACCAGACCAACACCTGAGCTGGTGAAGAACCAGACCAACCTCTGAGCTGGTGAAGAACCAGACCAACACCTGAGTCTGTTGAAGAACCAGACCAACACCTGAGTCTGGTGAAGAACCAGACCAACACCTGAGCTGGTGAAGAACCAGACCAACACCTGAGCTGGTGAAGAACCAGACCAACACCTGAGCTGTTGAAGAACCAGACCAACCTCTGGCGTTCTGTCAGAATGAGGGACTGACTGGACGTGTAGTAAGGGATGCAATAGTTAGAAATTATTTTTGACAGGTTCATCTCTGATGATTGTTTCTTTGATATTAATATACAGTGATGAATTACAGAAAAATTTAATACATTATTTTTGTTTGTTATTGAAATCTGCTTGGGGGATTATTTCATGGAGACAAGATAATTTTTATTCTATTTTCACTTTACTATACTAAAAGGCTTAATTGGTAGCCTGTTTACTTTATCTACTTTATCACTGTAACGGTTAAACAAGTCAAGTGCAAAATATAAATAAAAGTATTTACACTAAATGATACAAATGTTGTATTATTAGACTAATTTTAAAGTTTTTCGACATTTTCCTCCTGAAATCCACCTTGAAATCCTACCCCCTGTTGGGATCAGGATAATCCTGTTTTTTGGGATCAAAGTTATCCAAATCCTACTGGAAGTTTTGAACAACACAAACTGAAGGTTTGATCCAGATTAAAACTAGGATTGGATTACGTGATCTAATCCGATTTCAGAATCCTTCTTTCCCTTTTACACAACCCATTTTTAAACGTTGATCCAATCCGATAACCAAAATCCAATCAGATTACCTTTGAACGACTGGCCCCAGATGTTGATGCTTGGTGTCCCGGTGGCTCCAGTCGCCTGCTCCGGCGCACCTCCAACCCAGAGGCTTGACGTCCCGGTGGCTCCTAGAGCCGCAAAAGACAGGTGAGCTCTTAAATGTTCATGGACACGCAGCGTTTACTTAACACCCGTCTGCTGAATCCCACTGCAACAGGTCCGCTTCCTTTCTTTCCAACGAAGCAGTTTTCAACCTAAATGTAGCGACTAAATCCAATATTTCGGCGCTACTGGCTGCTGATTGTTTGTTTTGACGTGTTCTCCGCTAAATAAGATCAACGGGATCCTTTGATGGTAAGATGACAAGCCGCTTTTTATTAACAGTCTTTATAAACGTAAAAATGCGTGAGAATACTCGAAAGTCGAAAACTGTTTGCTTCTCCTTTCCACAGCAACACCTGTGTCAAATCATAATCAACTTAAATACCCTGGCATGACTCCGCTGTCAGTGTCAGCCTCAGGTCTCATAAATAGATAAATACAGCCCCCTAGCTGTTTGGAAGAAGAACTTACCAAACAATAAAAATAAAATATGGCTCCTACAATTATGATCGTAAGGGTTTGTGAATGTTTATGGGCAGCGTTAGTGCATCATTACACTCTCCTTTTCTTGTTTGTATTTTAAGAACCGACACCAGAACTTAAGTTGGTGGGACGAAAAACGGCTCTTCGTTCCGCTTTATTGTCAGGCGTATTATATGCTGACGGATTAAGACCAATGTACACGTTTATTGAGTCTTACACATGGTGGATGTCTGCGATCACCTCTCTCATAAGTATAACAATGTGAACAATATAAACTTATATTTAAAACATGAAGCATCACGATCTGATTCCTCTGCTGCAGACTACCTTGTTCTCTATAGTTGATATAACATGAATTACTCCTATGTGGGATCAATAAAGTTCTTATTTTTGACGTCTGAGAAAATTAAATATATTATATTTGGTGCCTAACTGTTTCCCAAGTATATTAGTGCGTGTGTGAATGAATAAATGAGACGTAAAACGTACATTTCTTTGTAAAAAGTCGCTTTATGAAAATAAGTCCAGTTTGTTGTATTAGTTTACAGCGCAGTCTTGCCACATCCAATAAGGCGGCGACGTCAGTAGGCGATGCAATGTGCTGATTGGCTCTCCAGAAACGCTTTGAAACCCGTGCCAAAGATCCTGATTGGCTCTTATTATTGGCACGTCAAAACAGTGCCATAACTCGTAGTTGTAAAAAAAGTTTGTAGCTTTTGTAAAAAAATGTTTGTAGCTTTGTATATCCAATGTTGCACACAGACAAATTAATTACACAGCTACAAAAATGTTCTACATATGCACACAATATTTCTACAAGTACAAATATTTTTTGCACATGAACAAAATATTTCTACAAGTACAAATATGTTTTGCACATGCACAAAACAGTTCTACAAGTACAAAGTTTATTTTACAGATACAAAATATTTATGGCTTTAATTTGAGCCCATAGATAAACCAAATGATTGATGAAACCCAATCTGCATTTATTAAAGGGAGAAATATTCACAATCACACTCGCTTAATCCTAGATATGCCTGATTATAATTCATTGATCTCACATGATAGTTTCATTTTATTTTTAGATTTCTTTAAAGCTTTCGATACATTAGAGCACCCCTTCTTATTTAAAATTTTGGAAACTTTGGGTTTTGGTTCAAACTTTTGCAACGTTATTCAAATGCTTTACAGAAATATTAACAGTAGCATTTCCCTCTGCCGTGGCTATTCAAGAAGGTTCCTGATTAAACGGGGGATTCGTCAGGGATGCCCGATTAGCCCGTTATTATTACTTTTAGCTGCAGGATTAATTGGCTATACACTTGAAAAACTTTCAAATTTGCTGATGATACGGCAGTTTTTTTAAAGAATAAAAATATGGTCTTTAAAGCAATCGACAAAATACATCTTTTCTCAAGAGCATCCGGCCTGACTTTAAACTTAAAGAAATGTAAACTTCTGGCTCTCCATGACAGAGATCTAAACAACATAGCTAATATCCCGGTTAAAAATGAGGTCAAATACCTCGGTTTAGTAATAACAAAAGATTGATCTATTAGAAATGATTTTAATATTACTCCCAGGTTGAAAACTATTCAAAATTATTTTAATCATTGGCTCTCACAATACTTATCTGTATTGGTTCGAATCCTTTTGGCCAAAACAGAAGGGTTTTCAAAACGTATCTACCCTTGCCATTCTCTATACACCTCTCCAAAAGCAATACAATCCTCTAACTCCTTGATATTTAACTTCATATGGAGAAACAAAACCCATTATCTACGTAAATCGCAACCACCGGTAGTCAGAGAATATGAAAATGGTGGTTTAAGAGCCATGGAATTTGAATCGGTTGTTGCAGCTTTTAGAGTGAAATGGTTGAAAGAATGCATCTCTCATCCTCAATCTATATGGTACCATATTCCTAACACACTATTTAATAAAATTGGAGGGATTACTCTGTTGCTTAAATGTGATTTTGAAGTATCTATGCTTCCTGTGAAGTTATCTCCCATTACTCCCATAATTTCTCACCTCACAATTCCATAACATGGAATAACAGGGTTATTACCATTAATAGAAAATGTTTGTTTAAGACTGACTGGAACAAAAATGGTCTCACTTTTGTTCATGATTTACTGAACTCTGATGAATTATTGTTGTCCTTCAAATGTTTTAAAAGGAAATTTAACATATCTACTTCAAGAAAAAGATATGACAAGATCTGCAAGGCAATACCCATTCCTTTACTTCGCTTAATACAGAATAGCATGCAATATTCTTTTGTCTCTCCTTTGTTGCCATCCTTAAAAGTGGGGGCTATAAATGTGTTAGATAAAAAAATGTGACAACAAAACAATCAGCTTGGTTTTTAAGCTGAAAAACTGGGGAGATTTTAACTCTTGCTTATCTGCGATAATATAGAAATCCCCTTAAGAAAACGTTCCTTCTCTTTTTACGTATCGTTACCAATTGCCCCTAAAATTAAGGCAACCCACTTTAAAATAGAATCAGCTATTTATCCTGTTAATGTTTTGTTACACAGAAGGTTTAAATTGGAAGTTGATCCTTCTGAGGCCGAGACCATTGAACATCTTTATTTCAATTGCTCTTTTACAAAGTCCTTTTGGTCTGACATTCATAATTGGTTATCTTTAAAAATTGATATTTTTTCTTACATGATGTTATCCATTTTATGGATAACTTGGATTCTAAATATTCAAACATTATCAACGTGGTGATTATTTGGGGTAAATATCATATTCACACTTGTAAGTGGAGTGGAAATACTCCCTCCTTTACTATTTTTTCACCAACTATTTTAAATCTATGAAAAAGATTGATAATAAAAATAGGGTTGCCATGAAACTGTACTCATCCATAACTCAGTCCTTGCTCTTTTGATTTTATTGTATCTTGCTGTCCTTGTGCTTTTTGTTTGTTTTTGTTTCTTGTGTGAATGTTATCTTCACCATTTTGCTGTAATTATTTCCTAATTTTATACCTTTTTCACCCTGCCTTGATGGACAGAACTCCTCCAGACTGCTGCGTCCGTGCGCGCCGCCACATTCATCATTATATATTATCTATTCAGACGTAGACAGGTTTCAAAGTCTCTTGGGAAGGTCTGGTGTTTGTGTTTTCTGCTGCTCAGTTCAAACTACTGACAATAAAATAAAGTGTTTGGATGATCAGCAGCAACAGAAAGAGCGAGGAGAAGCGGGAACGTGGACCTGAACACTGACCTGCAGACCAGCGGAGGAAGAGTCCGCTTTGGTCCTGCTGCTGGACTCCTGGTCCTGGATCTGATCCCGGTCCATCTCCTGGTCCTGGATCTGATCCCGGTCCATCTCCTGGTCCTGGATCTGATCCCGGTCCATCTCCTCCAAACACGTGGCCACCACTCGTTGCCTGGTGGGAAATGTCGGATTATCGTACAGGAGCAGGGGTTTTCGTGCCAGAAAGTGAGTGCCTGCCAGAATCTGATTTCTGGCCGTGGTAGCGCGCACAGCAGCCCGTTGAGCGATAGCGCTAACCCTCCGTCCGGCTGCCATTCATTGTCTATGAAAACGCGCGTTGAGAGCGGCGGGACCGGCGGGAGCGGCGCGTCAATTTAAAGTTGAAAAATCTGAACTTTATGCAAATGAGCAGCGGCGACGCCGAGGCAGCGTCCAATCACAGACCGGGATTCCTGAAGCGAGAAGCCTCAATGCAGATTGTACTTTCATGTACACACAAACGTACACTCATTCACATGCGTACATGAGCAGAGCTGTGCACTAACAAACTTATTCTATCAGGAATTCATATATTTCATCCAGCAAACTGACATTTTTGCTGATTTGACTGCCGTTTTTACCTGAACTGATCACGTGAAACACGTATCTGATGGGAGAGGAGCTGGATGGTCCCAACGATTTTATTTGCTACATTGATCCAACGAAAAATAATTAAAACCCGTGCTTATTAATCACAAAACACAGTTTAAACATCATGACCAAATCCGCTCTGACCCGGTGTGTCAGTATCAGCGCAGACAGACTGCAGCTTCGCCTGAATTATGGTTCCGCGTTACATCGACGGCGTAGGGTCGCGGTACGGTGTGCGTCGCTGCGTACCCTACGCCATCGGTTCTGCGTTGGTGTGACGTGGAACCATAAATCAGCCTTTACCGGGAGCAAGGGCTCTGGTTGATGTTGATCCAGGACCAAACTTGTTAAGGAGCATCAAACTCACTCGTATCTACGCGGAAATAACGCTAAAATATAAAGAAGGCGTCCCAAAGTGTGATCTATGGTGAAATAGGAAACTGAAGATGTGTAGGCTGTTCCCACTGTTCCCTCCAGTTCTGCAGCAGCTTTAGCCCCGCCCACTGCAGCTTTAGCCCCGCCCACTGCAGCTTTAGCCCCGCCCACTGCAGGCGTCGACAGTACTTGCCGCTTTCAGTGTGAACGCTCCAAGCAGCAAGATGCTGGCGTCGGGAGATTTTGGACGCTTTCAGTGTGAACGCAGGGTAAAACGTCAGATTTTCAGATTATGAAGCTCAAGAATGAGATCAAGTCATATTTAGGCAGAAACAACTTTTCATTAACTGTATTTGGCCTTCAATCAATTTTTGGCAGGTGAAAATGCCTATTTTGTGTTGTAATGGTCCTTTAAAAGAGTAACACTTTTAGGTATTTTTTACTTTCTTTTAATCTTTTAGTTTTTAGCTCCAGTGTTTCCTCAGGGGGGTCGTTCACACTGGGAGGTGTGCCTGCTCCGCCCATGGGGGTGTCGTCATGGGGATCCCTCAGGCCTGGGTAGCTGGGGGGGGGCTCCACCTTCTGTGTGGGGTCTGCCCCGGTCTGTCCGGGTTGGGGGGGTCTCTGTGGGGATGCTTCTGGTGGTCGTGGTCGGTGATGCCTCTCGGTGTGGACGGCCACCCATAGGTAGTGTTTTCCTCACCTGGATCGTTAGTGCTAAGCCATGTCACCAGTCCACTTATTGTGTGTGTGTGTGTGTGGGTGTGGGCGTGTGAGTGTGTGCACAGGTATATGAGTGTGAGTGAGTGTGTGTGTACGCGTGGGGGGTGGGGTCGTATGGAATGTTTTAAATTGTGTTTTTTATTGTTATTTTATTCTGCATGTAAAGCACCATGTGTTGCATTTTATATTGTATGATTTGGCGCTATACAAATAAATAAAGTTTAAGTAAAGTTTAAAAAGCAATCCTGTGAGCTCTAGTGTTTATATTATGAAGCTCAAGAATGAGATCAAATCATATTTAGGCAGAAACAACTTTTCATTAACTGTATTTGGCCTTCAATCAATTTTTGAAGGTAAAAAGACCCATTTTCAGGGGAGAAATCAGATTCTGGCAGGAAACCACTTTTTGGCCCGGCAGGGCGTCAATTGGGTATGAAGGTACGGCAGCCGCCACACCTCGGCTTCAGGGGAAAATGTAAATGTCTGTTTTTTAAATACATTTATGGAATTACTCTGTGTCTATTTGTATTGATTATTCTATTATTTAATACCTATAAAATAACTACAAATGCAAGTCAGAACAACATGATGGATTTCCCTAGCTGTTACCTTTCCCAACACTTGTATCCCCCTCATATCTTGAAATGGGATACAGTATGTCCCAACTTTTCTATCTATCTCGTTTTTAGCGCGCTCTGCAGTGTCACTAACTTACAAAAATGAAAAGAAAGCAGGCAACCCCGCAATTTTTTTTTTTTTTTCCAAAAAAGAAGGCAAGTGATGGTCCAATGTTGCCCCAGTCAGGCTATTAACGAGGCTGTTAGCCACTGATGGATTCATTATGCAAGTTCATCTTAAGGTAAGATATCAAATCACCCTACCCTCATATAAATCTGTTTAAGGGAAATATTTGACTTTTTTTACTCTCTTTCTCTCTTCTGCTCCCTCCCTCTCCTTTTTGCATTTGGACTTTAACTGTTTTGAGTTAAACTGGGATGTCCATGTTGATATTGTTGCACTGACATAGTGGAGGAAGTGAAGAGAATGAGATAAATTGCGTTTGTCAGATACGCTGTTTCTGCTCTCTAACTCTGCTGCTTGTCAGTACTGGAGTTGAGGGGGGAGAAATAAAAACGGTCAAAATCATCCCCCCCTGAAATAAAAACGGTCCAAATCATCCCCCCTGTAAAACTGCCATCCCTCCTTTCCATCCCTTATGTCATTTCATCAATGAATGTGGTTTTACTGCTATTTCAACATTTAGAGTCATCACCAGAAAAATAACTTATTTGACAATTTTCACCTGTTTTAAGTAAATTTTCACTTGAAATAAGTAGAAAAATCTGCCAGTGGAACAAGATTTATCTTCTCAAGCAAAAAAATATTGTTCCACTGGCAGATTTTTCTACTTATTTCAAGTGAAAATCTACTTGAAACAGGTGAAAATTGATGTTTTTTCCAGTGATGAGTCTTGTTTTAAGTGTAATGAGATTTTTTTCACTAAAATGAGACATTTTAACTAGAAATAAGACAAATATTCTTGTTAAGACTTTGAGTTTTTGCAGTGATCCATTTTACTTATCCTGTGAAGGACAGAGTCATATTGATAAGTTCAGAAAAGTGTTTTTTATTGTTGTGTTTTTATGTATTTGATGTAAGCCCAGTGGATATTTAAAGCTTACAGAAGGCTTCAGTATTTCTGCAGGTGTTTTGGTCAGTGCTATTATTTGTAATATATTATTTATAATTAGCACAAATTATCTGTCCCCATATGATAAAATCCACCATCCCCCCTGATTTTATTTTACAACTCCAGTTCTGGCGCTTTCTGTCCGTGGTGCAGAAAACGGATGTGTATTTTGTAATCAACACGTTGTTAAAGTGCAGTGTTCATAGTTACGTTAGCAGGATGTGAGCGAGACTGCATTTGAAAAAGTTCACATGTTCTTGAGCACACAGATCAGCTACATAGCAGATTCTGTGATGAGTATTTTCCGGGCATGTTGGTTGATACTGTAGTTCAGTTCTGATGCCGCGTTCCATTTACCTCGGAAATCGGAACTGGGAACTGGGAATGGCAGCCATCTTGGAATGGTAACTCGGGGGTGGTGAAGCTTCTCCCACTTTCCCAGTAGTAAATCCCACTACGAGGGGCGTTCCAGTTGAAAATTCCGACTGGGAACTGGGAAATTCCGACTTCCGAGGACAAATGGAACGCGGCATATAGTTCAGTTCTGGGACTCGTAACCTCGACACACCTTAGCTCTGACTGAACTGACGCCGCTGTACCGGAGACAGAAATGTTGTATTTAGAGGAAAATGTTCTCCCCCCGACCGCGCTGTATTCACTCTAGTGTTTCATAGAGTCGAACAGAAACTCACCTCTTGGTTCGGACTGGATTCACGGAACCACGGCAGCTTCTTTTACTTCCGCATCTCTCGGTCGGGAGGAGCGTCTCGTTTCAGCCAATCATGCTTTGTGACGTCACTGACTGGTTAGAAGTCAGATGAGTCAGAGCTGCACCTGTGGAGGAGGAAGATAATGGATAGATAGGAGGAGGAGGAGGAGGAGGAGGAGGAGGAGGAGGAGGAGGAGGATGAGTAATACATAATCTGGCTGAATTTGAAAATTAAGGTGATAATTTATATTGAAGGTTGTTAATGAATTTCAACTAAATTATTCAGTAAATTAACTGAGAATTTTTAGGTGTATTAATTTATTTTGGTTCATCTTTGTTCAGAATAAGTCCCATGATTTACTGGGTTCCTTTGCCTTTCTACCAACAATGTCCATCCAACGGTCAGCTGTTGGGACATAGTGGGTTTGATCTCATCAGAAATGCCACTTGTGGAGTGATTCATGGAGGGCGTGACACCTGCTTCCATCATGAAAACATCCCTTATTTGTCATTCTTGAATATCTCTGAGTTGTTGACTCCAGTAAAGAATCAGGGGTGAGGGTTAGATCCCACAGATCCACCAGAAAGCTTAGCTGTGGTAGGATGGCCACCAATAATGACGTTCAAAACTTAGCCATTAAGCATTTACTGTATCGCTAAATGAATGAAGCAAACAATGGGCAAATTAATTGAAAAAATCAAAAATAAAAATAAAAAAAAGTGAAAACTCTGTCAACTGTATTTTTTTAATTGAAATGATTGAGGCAGATTTCATCATGCACTCTGACCATCTGCATGTCACCCTGCTGCTGAAAGGTTTCTTCCGGTACCGGCTCCTCAATGACTTGACTCGAGTCAATTCATTGCGCAATGTGGCAATGTTGTGCAATATGGCACATGCACATTTTGTGCTAACTTTGTGTTATATGTGCAATTGCAGGATAATTTGGCTATCTCCTGGGGGATAGAGGATATCCGTGCCCCCCCACGCTCATTACCCCGTACCCCGATCCAGATGCTGGAGAACAAACACGCTTCAACGTGGCTCACAGCAGAACCCGGGTAAAAATTGAGATGACTTTTGGGATTCTCAAGGAGAGGTTTCAGTGCTTGTGCAGGCTGAGGGTCTGCCCAGAGAGGGCTGGGATAGAATTGTTGCATGTGCCATATTGCACAACATTGCGACATTGCGCAATGAATTGACTCCAGACAGTCATTGAGGAGCCGGTACCGGAAGAACCCTTTCAGCAGCAGGGTGACATGCAGATGGTCACAGAGTGCATGATGAAATCTGTCTCAATCATTTCAATTAAAAAAATACAGTTGACAGACTTTTCACTTTTTTTTTATTTTTTCAATTCATTTGCCCATTGTTTGCTTCATTCATTTAGCGATATATACAGTAAATGCTTAATGGCTTTTTGAAATTCATCATTGGTGGCCATCCTACCACAGCTAAGCTTTCTGGTGGATCTGTGGGATCTAACCCTCACCCCTGATTCTTTACTGGAGTCAGCAACTCAGAGATATTCAAGAATGACAAATAAGGGATGTTTTCATGATGGAAGCAGGTGTCACGCCCTCGATGAATCACTCCACAAGTGGCATTTCTGATGAGATCAAACCCACTATGTCCCAACAGCTGACCGCTGGATGGACATTGTTGGTAGAAAGACACAGGAACCCAGTAAATCATGGGACTTATTCTGAACAAAGATGAACCAAAATAAATTAATACACCTAAAAATTCTCAGTTAATTTACTGAATAATTTAGTTGAAATTCATTCACAACCTTCAATATAAATTGTCACCTTTATTTTTTAAGTTCAGCCAGATTATTTATTAGACTCTCCCACCTCCTCCTAGAGATCATAAGACTTCACAAGACACACCCAGCACTCTGGACTCTGAACTCTGTCAATCATCACACCTCATATCACATTTATTACTTGTTTGCACTGGATACAGCATGTTTATATCTCCTTATATTTGCACATTGAACCCTTTTCTCCGCAGATGAACCTCTGAGCTTCCTCACATTTCACATTTAAGATTTGCAAGTTTCTAAAGTGAAAACTCTGTTCACAGAATCACCTCTTCAATCACGTCTCACCTTTCCAACATTTGAAGGATAAGAAAGAAACAAATATAAAAATCGAGCCAAGTGACCTCTACTGCTCAGTAGAAGCAAAAAAAAACTAAAGAGGAACATACCAGAGCAGGATCAGCTGGTCTCTGTCCAACACCAGTGATGTGTGGGGAACATGAGAGTCAGAGCAAAGCTCAGAGGTGAGATGAGCATCTCTAACAGTCCGTGACTCTTCTGCATGTCAGAGGTCAAGACTCACATCACCAAACACCTGTATTACAGGAATAAACCTGAACCTGGACCCGGACCTGGACCTGGACCTGGACCTGGACCTGGACCTGGACCCAGCTGTCTGTCCTTGAAGAGCGACTGGTCAAAGCATGATATTATTAACTTTAAATTAGACAAAGTTCTTGCTTGAAAGAGGTGAGTGAATAAAAATGTTGCCAATGAATGTGTATTGGCAATCTATCCACAAAAAATGCCATATGAGGGATTTTGAAGCCATTTCCAACTCATGCTGGTCTTGAAAGAAGTGGTCCGACAGGGAGCTGCGTTCAACACTTTATTTGCATGTGAAGCCTCAAAAAACACCTACAAAAAACCTGGGTGCTGACGAGCCGGTGTAATATCAAAAACAACTACACATTAAGCTGCTGGTGATAGCACAACCATACGGACCCACACAAACTCTGTGCACGGTTGAAAAACTGTGTGGCTTCCAGCTCCTAATTCCCCATCTGATCACCTGTGTCTCCCTTACTTAACCTCTGATTGCCAATCACCTCTCATGCCCACAGGTGCGCAAGTGATGTAATGACAACCTCCACCCACACATACACACACACATAGCAGAACTCTAAATTGGCTGCAACACACCGGCCCCTAATTGTTACTGTATAATAACATAACAATTCAATATCATAGATATACTGGAGCCAATGACAAATCAATAGTGCAAGTGTGTTTCAATCAATAATCGTAATGTCAGGTATTTTCCCATAGTCAGAGGTAACCCCAAGGTTGGGATAAGTCTTTTACATTAGTCTCTAGTTCGCTTCCAGCAAAAGACAGATCTTTGTAACTGGTCGCTCCAGAATGTTGAACTTGGTCTGAACCTTAACAGACCGCACCAGTCCTTGTGTGTCAGGAAAGGTCTGCAATACCTTCCCCAACAACCAGGATCCACGAGGGGCAGTAGAGTCCACAACAAGAACAATGTCCCCTGCGACAAAGCTCCTCTTGTCCTTTGGCCACCGTTGTCGCTCCTCCATCTTTCCAGTATGGCTTAAGCTCCAGTTTGTGCAACTCAGCCTGCTCAATGGCCTGAGCCTTGGCTCTCTCTTCCTGTGTCGTTCTTTTTTAGCCCACTTCTCTGCAGTTGAAGTGGTTATCATAACAAGGAAGTCAAAAGTCCTCCATTCGTCTCTCTGCTGATTCTGTGCTGTGGTGAGGGGGTTTGCTGAAGGTTTGGACGCCTCTGGAATTTGCCATGCTTTAGTTGACTGTGTCTGAGGCTGAGCCTCAACCCATTCCTCTGCCGAGTCCTCTGAAATGTCACTCAAGCCATCTATGGCCTCTCCTGTCGTTTTCTTCTTCTTGGCCTTCCTCTTCTCCTTTTTTGATTTCTTCTCTTTCTTCTTTTTCTTCTTAATAGATCCCTCATCCTCTATCTGCTTCAACCTCTGGTTGACTTCAGGGAGAATCCAAGTATCTTCCCCTCTCTGCCTCTTCAGCTCCTCTCTGTTCTTTTTTCTCTCATACTGCTGCGTGGCCTTTTTCAGCACCTCTTGTCGTTCCTGTCGTTTCTTTTCTTTTCTTTCTTCGATGCTGTTAGCACTCTCAAAACTGACTCCTCTGAGTGGTCCATTGATAACCCAGCCCAGTAGAGTTTTGACAGCATATGGTCCTTCACCATTGCTGTTTACCACTTGCCATGGTTCCATTAGTTTTGGAGCATTAGTCCCAATTAATATTTCCACATCAGCATCAATAACAGGAATCTCCACAGAGTTTAAATGTGGCCAAGCACTTAACTCTTCCTGCCGTGGAATGTTGTCACGGGTCACAGGCATCTTACACTGTGTGTACACGTCAGGCAAATCAAAGTAGTTGTTGCTATTGAGTGCAGCTATCTCCAGTCCTGAGATGACATGACTGCCAACAAATTTTTCTTGGTTCATTGTTCTCAACAGAAATTTGGCATTCCTTCCTCTGACCTTTAGCTCCCTCATGAGTCGCTCGGAGCAGAAAGTGGCGGTGCTGCCAGGATCTAAGAATGCATAGGTGGTTAGCATTTTTCTGCCTTTCTTAGCCTTGATGTGTACGGGCACAATTGCCAAGACACAATCCTGTGCTCCGGCCCCTATATGGCCACATGTCTTTGGAGAAACTGCATGGCTCTTCACTGATGTTTTCTTGCTGTGTGTCTTCTAATTTGTGTTTTCTTTCCTTTGAATGGATGTGGAGGATGGTAGGATGCTTCAGGTTACACACTTTGCAAGACAGACGCCTTTGACAGTCTTTGCTCATATGTCCAACTGATAAACACCCAAAGCACACACCTTTCTCCCTTAAGAAGTCAATTTTCTCTCGATGCAACTTCTTTTCCATTCTGGGACACGACTCCAGTTTGTGACCCTCTTCACACAGCAAACAAAACACCTTGGTTAACTTATCAGTTGAGGTTTTCTCCCTTTGCATTTGAGTCACAGTTTCAGAATTGACAGGTGCCACGGTGGTAGCAAAACTGCTTCCCTTTCCCTTAGTGCAAATCTGAAAGACCTTGTTTCCACCTCTATGCCTTGGTGGTGAGATAGCTGTGTCCTGAATGTTTCCAAACAGTGGATGAGAAACAATAGCCACTTGTCTCTCAATGAAGTTGACAATGTCACTGAAACCTGCTGGACGATGCCTCTCCTGTAGCTCATAAGCAGTGCTTCTCCATTTTTCCCTCAGTTTGTATGGTAATTTGAGGATTATTGCACGCATGTTTGATGGCATATTCATCTCTGACATGTAGCTTATATCCTCCATAGCATTACAGCAAACGCGTAGAAATAAGGAATAAGCTTGCAAAGCTTTGACGTCCTCTGATTTTATCAGTGGCCATCCAAGAGCTTTCTCCATATATGCAGTGGCTATTTTTTGCTCATTTCCAAAGCATTCTTGTAAAAGGGTCTTTGCTCTTTGATATCCCCTGTCAGGTGGCATGTGTTGACAGCTCTTGACCAGCTCTTTAGGTTGTCCTTTGGTGTACTGCTCCAAAAAGTATAAGCAGTCTATGCTGCTAGCAGCCTTTCCTTCCACTCCATGCTCAAATGCTCTGATAAATGTGTTGTACTCAAGAGGGTCTCCATCAAAAGTTGGTATACCTCTTGGAGGTAAGGATAATGAAGACTGTTGCTGCACTAACAGAGCTGTTATATGATTTTGCTGTTGCATGATTGTAAAAAGATCTCCTTGGTCCATGCTAGCTTGCATCAAGCCAGTGCACTGCATAGGTTCTTGTTTAGGATGCGTGGCATGATAAGTTTCCTGAAATCCTTGAAGCATGCTTGGTTTGGGATTCAAAGTGTTAGCCTTTGGTCCAACATGTTGAGAAAAGGTTTCCTTGGGTCGTGCACCCAGTGTTGTGGCAGCTTTGTTGCCATATATAGGTGATTGATTGAGCTGATAGTTTGAGACTTTAGGCTGTGCCTCCATTAGCACTGCGGTGTTGATGCCTCCTGTTGGTGGATGATGTGATTGATACTTGGAGACTTTAGGCTGTGCCTCCATTAGCACTGCGGTGTTGATGCCTCCTGTTGGTGGATGATGTGATTGATACTTGGAGACTTTAGGCTGTGCCTCCATTAGCCCTGCGGTGTTGGTGCCTCCTGTTGGTGGATGATCGAATTGATACTTTGTAATATGTGGAACAAATTCCACAGCAGAGGGTCTGAGAGAAGATTTAGATTTTGAACCTTCCAGATATGAGTTCATTCCATCTGAATGTGCTCTGGAGCTCTGGACATCAGAACCTCTGTACTTAAGAACAGTAACCTTTGCAGTCTGAGCAGCAATTTGGCTTTGCAATTCAAGCAGTTCCTTTTTCTGTCTGATTTGCTCCTCCTGCGCCTCCAGCTCATGTTTGTCTTTGAGGGCAGCTGCCTTAGCACAGAGAGCAGCTCTCTCAGCCTCAGCTTTTAAACATGCAGAAGAGGTTGAAGTCCTTGACGACCTGTGGCTGGAGCGGCCAGCTGATGTGCATGTTTTACCACCGACATTAGAAATGCTGTCATTTGGACCAATATCATCAGTGACCACATAGCTTTTTGGTACAGCATCATCATTGACCACATTTAGGTTTTGTACCCCATCATCATCACCTCCACCACCATCATCACCATCATCATCATCATCATCATCACCCCCGTCGTCATCACCATATTGTTCCTTTTTATCTAGCAACCAGTCTTCCATTTTTTCTACCATTTCTTTATTGCTGTTCATTCTTGCTTGAAACCATTTATCTTGTTTTAACAGTTCATCCTCAGGTAGCAATGGTTTCAATGATTCATGCAGTTCTTTGGTTTCCACACACAAAGTTAAAAACATTTCACACTTAGTGTGCACCTCCGACACATTTTGCTTTGAAAGCATCAGTTGCTCAACTTCGTTTGCTATTTTGCAGAGTTTCTTTAATCTGGAATTCCTTTCCTTTTGGTATGATATAATTTTTGTTTCCAACGCTTTAACTGAGAGTTTGACAGGTCTTTTACCATGTTCATTTTCCGGTACACTTTGATTGACAGCTGCGCCCACGTTACTCATTTTGCTTTGATTTAGCAGAACTGTCGAAGATTTTATTCAGAATTGTAGCAGGATTTACCTGTATCCTTTTTGTGAGAAGGCCAATCTCTTCCACACAGCCTTTAACAATTCACATTTTGTCCTACCATGAGTCTTCGGCGTTGGTTTGCACAGGCTGTCACTTGTCTCCGTCTCCAATTGAGTGGAATCAGCTGGCACGCACCTGAGCGCAGAGCTTTCCTTGGGTGTAGCGGATCAAAAAAACTAAATGAAGCTAAGTTTTTCAACAAAATGTATTGGCAATCTATCCACAAAAAATGCCATATGAGGGATTTTGAAGCCATTTCCAACTCATGCTGGTCTTGAAAGAAGTGGTCCGACAGGGAGCTGCGTTCAACACTTTATTTGCATGTGAAGCCTCAAAAAACACCTACAAAAAACCTGGGTGCTGACGAGCCGGTGTAATATCAAAAACAACTACACATTAAGCTGCTGGTGATAGCACAACCATACGGACCCACACAAACTCTGTGCACGGTTGAAAAACTGTGTGGCTTCCAGCTCCTAATTCCCCATCTGATCACCTGTGTCTCCCTTACTTAACCTCTGATTGCCAATCACCTCTCATGCCCACAGGTGCGCAAGTGATGTAATGACAACCTCCACCCACACATACACACACACATAGCAGAACTCTAAATTGGCTGCAACAGAATGTTTAATAATTTTCAAATAGCCTGAATATTTTTATATTGATAATGTAGTTTTAGTAAAAACAGAATTTGTTCATTTGAATTGTTTTTCTTTTATCAGGGTCCAGCAGAAAAGAGACTCTCTTGCAGATGAACCCAGCTGTTTGTCCTTGAAGAGTAACCAGTCAAAGGACATTATTATTGAGTTTAAAGGAGACCAACAGTCTTCTTCAGAGAGGTGAGATGTATTTAAAAGTATTCAATGAATTTAAATCTTACTGATCCTGATGATGATCCAGAGTTCCTCAGCTGCTTCATGTCTCCATCAGTTGTCCGTCTTCTTGATCTCCAATGTTTCTTGACGCAGAACTGGATCTTGTGAATGTGTGAATGAGCAGAGCTCTCACTGAGGTCACATGTTCTTGGTGGGATCAGCAGGACTAGTAAACCTTCAGGACCACAGCCAGTCCTCTGATGGACTGTCCTCATCCAAACAGGACTTCATGGACCTTCAGCTGGTCTTTGTCTCTGTGAGGACAGACTAGACGTGAGCTAATTCTTCCTGGTTCCTCCACAGAGTGGACCAGCAGATCTCAGATCCTCCCAGTGGTCCGTCTGTCCAGCAGCATCAGACACAGCTGGACTCCATATTTCTGGTCTGTACATGAACAACAACTGCTTCTCCACCTGTTCTGTTGATGTTTGTCTCCATGCTGGTCTCTGGAGACCAGTGGACTGTCAGTCTGTCCACCATGGGTCTGATGTTTGTCTCCATGCTTGTCTCTGGAGACCAGTGGACTGTCAGTCTGTCCATCATGGGTCGGATGTTTGTCTCTGTGGTTTCGGTCTGATTGTGTCTTTCATGTGGTCTTCTGTTCCAGCTGCTGGAGGACAACATTGTCATGTTTGTGAAGAACGAGCTGAAGAAGATCCAGAGAGTTCTGAGTCCAGATTACCCAGAATCCCTAGAGCATCTTTTGCAGGGTGAGGATGAAGAGCAGAATAGGAGCAGCAGAGAGGCATTTGTGAAGGTCACAGTGAACTTCCTGAGGAAAATGAAGCAGGAGGAGCTGGCTGAGCGTCTGCAGAGCAGTAAGAGGATTTCTATGAACATTTAATCTGCTGGATAAATGACCCAGAATGCCTCAGGAGATGAACAACATTCACAGATTAGCCACAACATTCGCCCCCACATGGTACCACCCCCCCTAGAGTAGCACCCACCCTGTACAGGACAGCATACATATGTTTAACCGACCAACAACACAAGATAACTGTTAGATTTTAGTCCTGGTTTTCCTCTTCCAGGTGTTGTGCCACACAGGTAGCGGGCTGTTCAGTTATCAAAAGGTTATTAATAATTTTATTCAACAATTATTAATAATTAATAAAGTAGACTATCAAAATGACTTACTCCTCGGGGCACCACCTGGGCGTTAACCAGGAAAAATGATAACTTTTAACAGCAGAAATCAGTCTCAGAGATTAGGGATTATTCTGCAGAGTAGCAAACCTTACTATTATAATTTACAGAATAACGGTTGAAGGTGTACAGTCCGGCTCTAGCTCTGTCAAACAGCCATTGTGACCAAAATTTGTATGAAACACAAACAACTTTAAGATTATAACATTAAGATCAATTAGAATTTATTTACATACGGGTACCAAGCAGATGTAAAAGCGATACCCAGCGATGCCCTGCTCGTCAGTTAAAGCTGATCTCAGGTTGAGCCAGTTTAAAGTTGAACACACATATTCACAAAACGTTCATAAGCATTCATAAGTTCACATGAGCACATATTCACAAAATGTTCATAAGCATTCATAAGTTCACATGAGCACATGAACGGTGGTCCAACACAGGAATCCTGTTGAACTCCAGATTGTCTTGATGGTTCTACAGATTATTGGATCAGATCATTTTCTGGTGTTTTCAAATCCTAAACCTGGAAAATCCCCTTCACAGACACCACAACAAGAACTAGAACACAACAACCCACAACCCATCAGGGCTGTACTGCTAACATCCTGGTACTAGAAACTCCAGGACCACCCGATGTTCTTGTCACTTCCACGTCCTGAATGTTCAGAAGTGTTTTGGTAGTAAAAGTGATTCTACTCAATATTGTACAGCTTATCGAAACGTTTATCAGTTTATCAGTGTCGGTTCACATCCTGATTCTTTGAGAATTATGTTTAACTTTATAAACACTAATTGATTTCTTTTTTCCACTTTTATTAAGGTGCTGAAGTTTGTAAAAAGCGGCTGAAGTCTAAGCTGAAGAAGAAGTCCCGGTGTGTGTTTGAGGGGATCATTAAAGCAGGAAACCCAACCCTTCTGAAGCAGATCTACACGGAGCTCTACATCACAGAGGGAGGGACCGGAGAGGTCAACGATGAACATGAAGTCAGACAGATTGAAGCAGCTTCCAGGAAACCAGACAGAGCAGAAACAACCATCAGACAGGAAGACATCTTTAAAGTCCCACCTGGAAGAGATGAACCAATCAGAACAGTGATGATGAAGGGAGTGGCTGGCATCGGGAAAACAGTCCTAACACAGAAGTTCAGTCTGGACTGGGCTGAAGGCAGAACCAACCAGGACATCCAGTTCCTGCTTCCATTCACCTTCAGAGAACTGAATGTGCTGAAAGACAGAAAGTTCAGCTTAGTGGAACTTGTTCATCACTTCTTCACTGAAACCAGAGAAATGTGCAGCTTTGAAGAGTTCCACGTCGTGTTCATCTTTGATGGTCTGGATGAGAGTTGACTTCCTCTGGATTTCCACAACAATCAGGTCGTGACTGATGTTACAGAGTCCACCTCGGTGGATGTGCTGCTGACAAACCTCATCAGGGGAAACCTGCTTCCTTCTGCTCGTCTCTGGGTCACCACACGACCCGCAGCAGCCAATCAGATCCCTCCTTACTGTGTTGACATGGTGACAGAAGTCAGAGGGTTCACTGACCCACAGAAGGAGGACTACTTCAGGAAGAGGTTCAGTGGAGAGGAGCAGGCCAGCAGGATCATCTCCCACATCAAGACATCACGGAGCCTCCACATCATGTGCCACATCCCAGTCTTCTGCTGGATCACTGCTACGGTCCTGGAGAAAGTCCTGGAGAAAGTACTGGAAACCAGAGAGGGAGGGGAGCTGCCCAAGACCCTGACTGAGATGTACATCCACTTCCTGGTGGTCCAGGCCAAACTGAAGAAGGTCAAGTATGATGGAGGAGCTGAGACGGATCCACACTGGAGTCCAGAGAGCAGGAAGATGGTGGAGTCTCTGGGAAAACTGGCTTTTGAGCAGCTGCAGAAAGGAAACATGATCTTCTATGAACCAGACCTGAGAGAGTGTGGCATCGATGTCAGAGAGGCTTCAGTGTACTCAGGAGTGTCAAACAGTGACAAACATTTCTGTTTATTTCTATTTATACATTTTACTTTATTCTATCTCTTACTTATCTCCATATATTTGTTTGCTTTTATATTTGTATTTTTACTGTATTGCACCAATCACCACAACAAATTCCTTGTGTGTGTTAACAAACTTGGCAATAAACCCCCTTTCTGATTCTGATTCTGATATGTTAAAGCATTTAAATGCATTTATTTAACCTCTAGTGGAAATATAAGTTACTGCATTTAAATGCCTTTATTTGCCTTCTAGTGGACATAAATGTTAAAGCATTTAAATGCATTTATTAGCCCTCTAGTGGACATATAAGTTACTACATTTAAATGCATTTATTTTTCCTCTAGTGGACATATAAGTTACTACATTTAAATGCATTTATTTGCCCTCTAGTGGACATATGTGTTACTGCATTTAAATGCATTTATTTGCCCTCTAGTGGACACAGGAATTCCTGCATTCTAATGTATTTATTTGCCCTCTCTTGGGTATATATGTTACTGTATTTAAATTCATGTATTTGCCCTCTAGTGGACATATATGTTACTGTATTTAAATTCATGTATTTGCCCTCTAGTGGACATATATGTTATTGCATTTAAATGCATTTATTTGCCCTCTAGTGGACACAGGAATTCCTGCATTCTAATGTATTTATTTGCCCTCTCTTGGACATATAAGTTACTACATTTAAATGCATTTATTTGCCCTCTAGTGGACATATATGTTACTGCATTTAAATGCATTTATTTGCCCTCTAGTGGACATATACGTTTCTGCATTGCAATGCATTTATTTGCCCTCTAGTGTACATATATGTTAATGCATTTAAATACATTTATTTGCCCTCTATTGGACATATATGTTAAAGCATTTAAATGCATTTATTTAACCTCTAGTGGAAATATAAGTTACTGCATTTAAATGCCTTTATTTGCCTTCTAGTGGACATATAAGTTACTACATTTAAATGCATTTATTTGCCCTCTAGTGGACACAGGAATTCCTGCATTCTAATGTATTTATTTGCCCTCTCTTGGGCATATAAGTTACTACATTTAAATGCATTTATTTGCCCTCTAGTGGACATATATGTTACTGCATTTAAATGCATTTATTTGCCCTCTAGTGGACATATACGTTTCTGCATTGCAATGCATTTATTTGCCCTCTAGTGTACATATATGTTAATGCATTTAAATACATTTATTTGCCCTCTATTGGACATATATGTTAAAGCATTTAAATGCATTTATTTAACCTCTAGTGGAAATATAAGTTACTGCATTTAAATGCCTTTATTTGCCTTCTAGTGGACATATAAGTTACTACATTTAAATGCATTTATTTGCCCTCTAGTAGACATATGTGTTACTGCATTTAAATGCATTTATTTGCCCTCTAGTGGACACAGGAATTCGTGCATTCTAATGTATTTATTTGCCCTCTCTTGGGCATATATGTTACTGTATTTAAATTCATGTATTTGCCCTCTAGTGGACATATATGTTATTGCATTTAAATGCATTTATTTAACCTCTAGTGGAAATATAAGTTACTGCATTTAAATGCCTTTCTTTGCCTTCTAGTGGACACATGAATTCCTGCATTCTAATGCATGTATTTGCCTTCTAGTGGACATATACATTTCTGCATTGAAATGCATTTATTTGCCCTCTAGTGGACATATAAGTTACTACATTTAAATGCATTTATTTGCCCTCTAGTGGACATATGTGTTACTGCATTTAAATGCATTTATTTGCCCTCTAGTGGACACAGGAATTCCTGCATTCTAATGTATTTATTTGCCCTCTCTTGGGTATATATGTTACTGTATTTAAATTCATGTATTTGCCCTCTAGTGGACATATATGTTACTGTATTTAAATTCATGTATTTGCCCTCTAGTGGACATATATGTTATTGCATTTAAATGCATTTATTTGCCCTCTAGTGGACACAGGAATTCCTGCATTCTAATGTATTTATTTGCCCTCTCTTGGACATATAAGTTACTACATTTAAATGCATTTATTTGCCCTCTAGTGGACATATATGTTACTGCATTTAAATGCATTTATTTGCCCTCTAGTGGACATATACGTTTCTGCATTGCAATGCATTTATTTGCCCTCTAGTGTACATATATGTTAATGCATTTAAATACATTTATTTGCCCTCTATTGGACATATATGTTAAAGCATTTAAATGCATTTATTTAACCTCTAGTGGAAATATAAGTTACTGCATTTAAATGTCTTTATTTGCCTTCTAGTGGACATATAAGTTACTACATTTAAATGCATTTATTTGCCCTCTAGTGGACACAGGAATTCCTGCATTCTAATGTATTTATTTGCCCTCTCTTGGGCATATAAGTTACTACATTTAAATGCATTTATTTGCCCTCTAGTGGACATATATGTTACTGCATTTAAATGCATTTATTTGCCCTCTAGTGGACATATACGTTTCTGCATTGCAATGCATTTATTTGCCCTCTAGTGTACATATATGTTAATGCATTTAAATACATTTATTTGCCCTCTATTGGACATATATGTTAAAGCATTTAAATGCATTTATTTAACCTCTAGTGGAAATATAAGTTACTGCATTTAAATGCCTTTATTTGCCTTCTAGTGGACATATAAGTTACTACATTTAAATGCATTTATTTGCCCTCTAGTAGACATATGTGTTACTGCATTTAAATGCATTTATTTGCCCTCTAGTGGACACAGGAATTCGTGCATTCTAATGTATTTATTTGCCCTCTCTTGGGCATATATGTTACTGTATTTAAATTCATGTATTTGCCCTCTAGTGGACATATATGTTATTGCATTTAAATGCATTTATTTAACCTCTAGTGGAAATATAAGTTACTGCATTTAAATGCCTTTCTTTGCCTTCTAGTGGACACATGAATTCCTGCATTCTAATGCATGTATTTGCCTTCTAGTGGACATATACATTTCTGCATTGAAATGCATTTATTTGCCCTCTAGTGGACATATATGTTACTGCATTTAAATGCATTTATTTGCCCTCTAGTGGACACATAAATTACTGAATTTCAATGCATTTATTTGCCCTCTAGTGGACACAGAAAATACCGTTTCTAAATGCATTTATTTTCCCTCTAGCGGACATATATGTTACTGCATTAATTTGCCCTCTAGTGGAAATATAAGTTACTGCATTTAAATACATTTATTTGCCTTCTAGTGGACATATATGTTAAAGCATTTAAATGCATTTATTAGCCTTCTAGTGGACACAGAAATTACTGCATTTAAATGCATTTATTTGCCCTCTAGTGGACATATATGTTACTGCATTTAAATGCATTTATTTGCCCTCTATTGGACATGTATGTTACTACATCTAAATGCATTTATTTGCCCTCTAGTGGACATATATGTTACCGTTTTTAAATGCATTTATTTGCCCTCTAGTGGACATATATGTTACTGCATTTAAATGCATTTATTTGCCCTCTAGTGGACATATACGTTTCTGCATTGCAATGCATTTATTTGCCCTCTAGTGTACATATATGTTAATGCATTTAAATACATTTATTTGCCCTCTATTGGACATATATGTTAAAGCATTTAAATGCATTTATTTAACCTCTAGTGGAAATATAAGTTACTGCATTTAAATGCCTTTATTTGCCTTCTAGTGGACATATAAGTTACTACATTTAAATGCATTTATTTGCCCTCTAGTGGACACAGGAATTCCTGCATTCTAATGTATTTATTTGCCCTCTCTTGGGCATATAAGTTACTACATTTAAATGCATTTATTTGCCCTCTAGTGGACATATATGTTACTGCATTTAAATGCATTTATTTGCCCTCTAGTGGACATATATGTTACTGCATTTAAATGCATTTATTTGCCCTCTATTGGACATGTATGTTACTACATCTAAATGCATTTATTTGCCCTCTAGTGGACATATATGTTACCGTTTTTAAATGCATTTATTTGCCCTCTAGTGGACATATATGTTACCGTTTTTAAATGCATTTATTTGCCCTCTAGTGGACATATATGTTTCTGCATGTAAATGCATTTATTTGCCCTCTAGTGGACATGTATGTTACTGTATTTAAATTCATTTATTTGCCCTCTAGTGGACATATATGTTACTGCATTTAAATAAATGTATTTGCCCTCTATTGGACATATTTGTTACCGCATTTAAATGCATTTATTTAACCTCTAGTGGAAATATAAGTTACTGCATTTAAATGCCTTTATTTGCCTTCTAGTGGACATATGTGTTAATGCATTTAAATGCATGTATTAGCCCTCTAGTGGACATATAAGTTACTACATTTAAATGCATTTATTTGCCCTCTAGTGGACATATATGTTACTGCATTTAAATGCATTTATTTGCCCTCTAGTGGACACATGAATTCCTGCATTCTAATGCATTTATTTGCCTTCTAGTGGACATATACGTTTCTGCATTTAAATACATTTATTTGCATTGTAGTGGACATATATGTTAAAGCATTTAAATGCATTTATTAGCCCTCTAGTGGACACAGAAATTACTGTTTTTAAATGCATTTATTTGCCCTCTAGTGGACATATATGTTACTGCATTTAAATGCATTTATTTGCCCTCTATTGGACATGAATGTTACTACATCTAAATGCATTTATTTGCCCTCTAGTGGACATATATGTTACCGTTTTTAAATGCATTTATTTGCCCTCTAGTGGACATATATGTTACCGTTTTTAAATGCATTTATTTGCCCTCTAGTGGACATATATGTTTCTGCATGTAAATGCATTTATTTGCCCTCTAGTGGACATGTATGTTACTGTATTTAAATTCATTTATTTGCCCTCTAGTGGACATATATGTTACTGCATTTAAATAAATGTATTTGCCCTCTATTGGACATATTTGTTACCGCATTTAAATGCATTTATTTAACCTCTAGTGGAAATATAAGTTACTGCATTTAAATGCCTTTATTTGCCTTCTAGTGGACATATGTGTTAATGCATTTAAATGCATGTATTAGCCCTCTAGTGGACATATAAGTTACTACATTTAAATGCATTTATTTGCCCCCTAGTGGACATATATGTTACTGCAGTTAAATGCATTTATTTGCCCTCTAGTGGACACATGAATTCCTGCATTCTAATGCATTTATTTGCCTTCTAGTGGACATATACGTTTCTGCATTGCAATGCATTTATTTGCCCTCTAGTGGACATGTATGTTACTGTATTTAAATGCATTTATTTGCCCTCTAGTGGAAATATATGTTACTGCATTTAAATGCATTTATTTCCCCTCAAGTGGACACATAAATTACCGTTTTTAAATGCATTTATTTGCCCTCAAGTGGACATATAAGTTACTGCATTCAAATGCATCTATTTGCCCTCCACTGGACATATAAGTTAGTACATTTAAATGCATTTTTTTGCCCTCAAGTGGAAATATAGGTTACTGCACTGAGATGCATGTATTTGGCCTCTAGTGGACATATAAGTTACTACATTTAAATGCCTTTATTTGCCTTCTAGTGCAGTGATTCTT
Organism: Cololabis saira; assembly: GCF_033807715.1. Classification (NCBI taxonomy): domain Eukaryota; kingdom Metazoa; phylum Chordata; class Actinopteri; order Beloniformes; family Belonidae; genus Cololabis; species Cololabis saira. The sequence continues at coordinate 2,300,448 of NC_084587.1, read as the reverse complement.
AACCATAGGGCCGCGGCCCACACTTGGGCCGCGAGCGCCATCTAGTGGGCCGCGAAAAGAAATCAGTTTTGTACATGTGGGCCGCGGGGGCCGCGGGACTGCATAGCAACTCCCGACCAAATGAGGAGAAGAAGACCCTCAGCTAGCTCTAGGTGTAATAGTAAGAGAAATGGTGTGTATTTATAGAGAAAATCCTTCATTTTGCACAGAGTAGGTTTAGATCCGCCAGGATCAGGGATCGATTACTTGGGTCTGCACCCAGAGCGAGCGAGCGCGGCGGGATCATTTATCCTGACTCGTCCGCGCGGCCGGGGAGGTCGGCTGAGGCTGCCGCTCGGGCGGTGGGCTCCGTCGTTACTGCTGAAGGATTGTACATGTAGATGTGTCTGCTGGACTGGACTGTTGTTCGGGCTCGCAAAAGCATCGGAAAGTGACTCTGCTGCAGCGGCCAGAGAGCTGCGGGTTCTGCCCGTCTCAGATGATCAGGCTCGGATGAAACCCGACACGCGCAGTCCTGACAACTTATTAATGTAAATAAAACTTAGTAAGTTACTTAGGCTTCTCATCTCTGTAAGAGTCAAGCTAATTACTTACTAACAGGTGGAAAGGGAAGTTCAACCCAGAATGGACAGATTCATCCTGGTTCAGTTTACCCACTGGGACAAAACCAGTGTCTCATACGTTCAGAGACCGTGGCGTTCAAAGTGCGAAAGTAAAACGCCACTGAAACAAAACACAAAGTTTTTCATCAAACATTTTCACTCAAGTCTGAACTGAAGTCACAGAAAATAAGCTGACCATCTTAAACATGTTTGGGTCCACATTTCAGCTGTGAAGCAGCTTTCTCCACAATGAACATAATTAAAACTAAATATCGTTCCAGGTTCATCAATGAGCACCTTCTCATGTGCATGAGAACCTGACACCATCCAGCCCAGATTTAAAGTCCTGGCAGGAGAAATTAGAGCTCAGTTCTCTCACTGAACGACAGAAAGTGGGGGCATAAGATTAAGGGGAAGAAAGAAAAACTGCAAAACTGTTTAATTGTTAAGATGTGTTTATATTAATTTATTATAAAAATGTGTTGAGACAATTAACAAAGAAAAGGGGAAATTCAAACTGCTGGTAAAGAAATAAAATAAGATAGCATTTGAAAAATAAAATAAAATCTTATTTATTTATTTTATTTTTAAGAGAAAAAAATGTGTAATTGAAGTTACACATGTTAATGGGCAAATATGTACTTTTTTAATATAACAGTCAGATGCAGATGTTGATACAACTATGAGGCTACTTGAATATATATATATATATATATATATATATATATATATATATATATATATATATATATATATATATATATATATATATATATATATATATATATATATATATATATATATATATATATATATATATATATATATATATATATATATATATTTATTATGATGTTCTGGACCTTTGCTGCTATACAGTGTTAATATTTAACGGGCCTCGGGCCACTCAGTACTGAAAAAATTGGGCCCCAAGGTCAGAAAGGTTAAGAACCCCTGTTCTAGTGGACATATATGTTACGGCATTTAAATGCATTTATTTACCCTCTAGTGGACATATAAGTTACTACATTTAAATGCATTTATTCGCCCTCAAGTGGACACATAAATTACCGTTTTTAAATGCATTTATTTGCCCTCTAGTGGACATATATGTTACTGTATTTAAATTCATTTATTTGCCCTCTAGTGGACATATATGTTACTGCATTTAAATCAATGTATTTGCCCTCTATTGGACATATTTGTTACCGCATTTAAATGCATTTATTTAACCTCTAGTGGAAATATAAGTTACTGCATTTAAATGCCTTTATTTGCCTTCTAGTGGACATATGTGTTAATGCATTTAAATGCATTTATTAGCCCTCTAGTGGACATATAAGTTACTGCATTTAAATGCATTTATTTGCCCTCTAGTGGACACATGAATTCCTGCATTCTAATGCATGTATTTGCCTTCTAGTGGACATATATGTTAATGCATTTAAATGCCTTTATTTGCCTTCTAGTGGACATATGTGTTAATGCATTTAAATGCATTTATTAGCCCTCTAGTGGACATATAAGTTACTACATTTAAATGCATTTATTTGCCCTCTAGTGGACATATATGTTACTGCATTAAAATGCATTTATTTGCCCTCTAGTGGACACATGAATTCCTGCATTCTAATGCATGTATTTGCCTTCTAGTGGACATATGTGTTAATGCATTTAAATACATTTATTTGCCCTCTAGTGGACATATATGTTAACGCATTTAAATACATTTATTTGCCCTCTAGTGGACATATATGTTACTGCATTTAAATGCATTTATTTGCCCTCAAGTGGACATATATGTTACTGCATTTAAATTCATTTATTTGCCCTCTAGTGGACACATGAATTCCTGCATTCTAATGCATTTATTTCCCCTCAAGTGGACACATAAATTACCGTTTTTAAATGCATTTATTTGCCCTCAAGTGGACATATAAGTTACTGCATTCAAATGCATCTATTTTCCCTCCATTGGACATATAAGTTAGTACATTTAAAGGGGACCTATTATGAAAAACACGTTTTTTCTTGTTTTAACATATATAAAGTGGTCTCCCCTCACCCTGCCAGCACAGGGGAGACAAAATACCATGAATTTCTGCAAGCTCTCTGACCCCCGCCGGACAGAGTCCCCCAGTGTCACGTGTTTTTTTTTTAGCCGATCAGAATCTGATTTCCATAGGTTCAGCTTCCGCTGCTGAAACCACGCCCACAACCAGCTCTCTACGGAGCTGGCGCGGTCCTTTCATTGAGCCAGTCGGACGCGGCGCCGCGGCGGAGCGGATCCGGGTTAAATCATCCAGGTTCCCGGGTGGTTTGGGAGCTGGGTCCTCGGGGGTCCGTCCCAGGTCGGACCAGCTTCACCCTCCGAGATTTTCAGCCAAATCTGTCGGTTTGATCCCTGTTAACGGGCGATGCGCCGTGGATGCGCTCCGGAGCCGATCTGTGCGCCCGCCGTGGGGTTGCGGCGCCCGTCGCGCAGCATCCGCCGGGCAGATCCGACTGAAATTCCGCTGGTCGGTCCCCGGGAGTCCCTGCTACCAGTCCAGGCGGGTTCCTGCGGTCCCGGCCGGTCGGAACCGGTCAGATTCCCCGGTTAAAGCTGCGGTGATGCGCGCTGCTCCAGCCTACTTCCTGGTTTCCAAAGCGCGGTCCGTCCGACTAAATTGTCCAGGTTCCCAGCCGCTTTGGGAGCAGGTATTTCTGGGGTACGTCCCAGGCTGGACCAGCTTCACCCTCCGAGATTTTCAGCGAAATCTGTCGGTTTGATCACCGGTAACAGGCGATGCGCCCCGGAGCCACGCCGGGCGCCCGGCGTGGCTCCGGGGCCAGCGTTCAGCATCCGCCGGGCAGATCCGGCTGAAATAGTGCATAAATGTTATGTATATACAACTCATATTTTATTTTTTTAACAATAAAGTTTCCATTTGTGAAAATTCAGTGTTGTATTTATTTACAGGCTCGGGCTGCTCTGGCGGAGCGAGGTTTATGCTCCTCCCCTGCTACACGTCATTCACGGAGCCAATCAGCGCAGAGCCTCATTATCATACCCCCCCCCCCTTCCCTTAGAATGAGGCACAGAAAAAGGGGTTACAAGCGGTAAAACTAGTGACAGGGCCCACAGGCTGGATTTCTGATTTATGTAGAAAAAACAAGCTTTAGATTGTTTTTAAGACATTCAAGGCCTTTTTAAAATATACATTAAATGCCATAATATGTCCCCTTTAAACGCATTTTTTTGCCCTCGAGTGGAAATATAAGTTACTGCACTGAGATGCATTCATTTGCCCTCTAGTGGACATATTTGTTACTGTATTTAAATGCATTTATTTGCCCTCTAGTGGACATATTTGTTACTGTATTTGAATGCATTTATTTGCCCTCTAGTGGACATATATGTTACTGCATTTAAATGCATTTATTTGCCCTCTAGTGGACACAGAAATTACAGCATTTAAATGCATTTATTTGCCCTCTAATGTACATATATGTTACTGCATTTAAATGCATTTATTTGCCCTCTAGTGGACATATATGTTACCGCATTTAAATGCATTTATTTAACCTCTAGTGGACATATATGTTACTGCATTTAAATGCATTTATTTGCCCTCTAGTGGACACAGAAATTACAGCATTTAAATGCATTTATTTGCCCTCTAATGGACATATATGTTACTGTATTTAAATGCATTTATTTGAACTCTAGTGGACATATATGTTACTGCATTTATTTGCCCTCCAGTGTAAATATAAGTTACTGCATTGAAATGCATGTATTTGCCCTCTAGTTGTCATATAAATTCCTACATTTAAATGCATTTATTTGCCTTCTAGTGTACACAGGAATTCCTGCAATCTAATGCATTTATTTGCCCTCTAGTGGACATATACGTTACTGCATTGAAATGCATTTATTTGCCCTCTAGTGGACATATATGTTACAGCATTTAAATACATTTATTTGCCCTCTAGTGGACATATATGTCAAAAACCTGCCAGGCTGACAATAGGATGTTGTAATCAATACTGCTGCAACTGTGCAGCTCTTTGACTTTTATCTATTGCTTCTCTGTGTAGCCAGTAGGGGCAGTTGCTGACTTTGATAAATATTAATTGAAAGATTTTTCTGCAAGTTTGTTAATCTGTTGTCTGCTTCCATGGTCTTAATCCCTGTGGATTACAATCTAACTACAACAAAAAGTTCTTACATCTAGTTTTACAAGTGTATTTGTTAAGACCGAGAGGAACATGAAATAAGTTCATAGTGGGTGTGTGAATGATCAATAATCAGTATTATTGGCAGTAGTAGAGGGCCCCAGAATCTAATTTTGCTTAGAGCTCCATGGAGGCTTGGGCCGGCCCTGTACACAGCACAGATCACAACAGAGGAAATTCAGTTCCATCAGGCCCGTATTTGATCATCCAGGTATTTCCACCAAGTTTCAGATGTACTCCAGTATGATGATACCAATGTGTTTAGTGTTCAGCTTTCACTCTGTTTAAAATATTTGGGGTTTAAACATGACTCCAGATAACAACAGTCAGGCAACTACGTGTTTTTAAAACACTATCATCCACTCTTGTGTCAGTGTGGATGTCAGTTGGAACCAGAGCTGGTCCAAGGCATGAGCAAACTAAGTGTCTGGACCCCCCAAGAGCTCCTGAACATCATTATACAAGCGTTGAGTAGATGCAGGGAACAAATCAATGGGGGGATTTGCCATGATTTTCTGCAGTTGAACAAGAGTCAACACACAGATACAAACCCCTGATAAGACCTGGAATCTGGGTGTAGTCATGGACTCAGAGCTGAACCTTCAGAAACACATTAAATACATAAAATACTTATTGATGCCATATCAACCATCCACACCTCTCAGGGTTTCTGGTTCAGGTCTGCTCTGTGTCCCCAGAACCAGAACTGAACAGAGAGAAGCAGCATTGATATTTTTAGATGATAATTATACAGACAAATAACCAACATCAAGGTTCACACGGGGTCTTTGAAGAAATCCAGATCAGCAGAACAACGAGAGGACACGTGGCCGCATCATGCAGTAAAAAACAAAAAAAAACCAAACATATAGGGCTTCAACGGAAGCTCTGATTACATTTACCATTAAGTTTACCGTTAGCATAGCAACCTAAAACATACTGTATGCCAATAACGCTTTTTTCTTAATCTGGTCCCTTTTCAGAATGTGACATGGTAGTCACTGAAATCTAATGCTTAAGTGTCTGCTCAGTTGCTTTTGACTCAATATTAAAATGTAGTGTTAAATAGAGGGAGTTTTTCAACAGAATGAGGGCAGTACAACACAGACAAAATACAGATGTCATGGTGTCATTTTAGAATTATTGCAGAGGTAATTTAAATCCAGCAAGAATAGTACATATGGTGATAAAAACCACATGAAAAACGCACTACTGTGTGACTCTTTTCTAATATTCTGACACTGATGTAATGTTGTGAGTTTGCAGTGAGCAGGAAACTGAAATCCAGCAGGAAAACAAATAACTTTTTTATTTAAATGATTTTCTAGACGTAGAACAATGAATCATAAACTGGTGAAAAATCTAATTTGAGATAAAAACATTTTTCAGTTGAAACTGAAAACAAAACTCAGAATTTCTTTTTTTCTCAGAGTAGTTTTCTGAGTAAAAGCTGGCCCACACTGATCACAGAAAATGTTTTATCCAGTGTGAATTAGCTGATGACGCATTAGACTACCTTGTTGGGTAAAAGCTGCCCCACACTGAATACATCTGTAAGGCTTATTTCCAGTGTGAATACGCTGATGACGCCTCAGACTACCTTGTTCGGTAAATTTATTTGCCCTCTAGTGGACATATATGTTACTGTATTTAAATTCATTTATTTGCCCTCTAGTGGACATATATGTTACTGCATTTAAATCAATGTATTTGCCCTCTATTGGACATATTTGTTACCGCATTTAAATGCATTTATTTAACCTCTAGTGGAAATATAAGTTACTGCATTTAAATGCCTTTATTTGCCTTCTAGTGGACATATGTGTTAATGCATTTAAATGCATTTATTAGCCCTCTAGTGGACATATAAGTTACTACATTTAAATGCATTTATTTGCCCTCTAGTGGACATATATGTTACTGCATTTAAATGCATTTATTTGCCCTCTAGTGGACACATGAATTCCTGCATTCTAATGCATGTATTTGCCTTCTAGTGGACATATATGTTAATGCATTTAAATGCCTTTATTTGCCTTCTAGTGGACATATGTGTTAATGCATTTAAATGCATTTATTAGCCCTCTAGTGGACATATAAGTTACTACATTTAAATGCATTTATTTGCCCTCTAGTGGACATATATGTTACTGCATTTAAATGCATTTATTTGCCCTCTAGTGGACACATGAATTCCTGCATTCTAATGCATGTATTTGCCTTCTAGTGGACATATGTGTTAATGCATTTAAATACATTTATTTGCCCTCTAGTGGACATATATGTTAATGCATTTAAATACATTTATTTGCCCTCTAGTGGACATATATGTTACTGCATTAAAATGCATTTATTTGCCCTCAAGTGGACATATATGTTACTGCATTTAAATTCATTTATTTGCCCTCTAGTGGACACATGAATTCCTGCATTCTAATGCATTTATTTCCCCTCAAGTGGACACATAAATTACCGTTTTTAAATGCATTTATTTGCCCTCAAGTGGACATATAAGTTACTGCATTCAAATGCATCTATTTTCCCTCCATTGGACATATAAGTTAGTACATTTAAAGGGGACCTATTATGAAAAACACGTTTTTTCTTGTTTTAACATATATAAAGTGGTCTCCCCTCACCCTGCCAGCACAGGGGAGACAAAATACCATGAATTTCTGCAAGCTCTCTGACCCCCGCCGGACAGAGTCCCCCAGTGTCACGTGTTTTTTTTTTTAGCCGATCAGAATCTGATTTCCATAGGTTCAGCCTCCGCTGCTGAAACCACGCCCAAAACCAGCTCTCTACGGAGCTGGCGCGGTCCTTTCATTGAGCCAGTCGGACGCGGCGCTGCGGCGGAGCGGATCGGGGTTAAATCATCCAGGTTCCCGGGTGGTTTGGGAGCTGGGTCCTCGGGGGTCCGTCCCAGGTCGGACCAGCTTCACCCTCCGAGATTTTCAGCCAAATCTGTCGGTTTGATCCCTGTTAACGGGCGATGCGCCGTGGATGCGCTCCGGAGCCGATCTGTGCGCCCGCCGTGGGGTTGCGGCGCCTGTCGCGCAGCATCCGCCGGGCAGATCCGACTGAAATTCCGCTGGTCGGTCCCCGGGAGTCCCTGCTACCAGTCCAGGCGGGTTCCTGCGGTCCCGGCCGGTCGGAACCGGTCAGATTCCCCGGTTAAAGCTGCGGTGATGCGCGCTGCTCCAGCCTACTTCCTGGTTTCCAAAGCGCGGTCCGTCCGACTAAATTGTCCAGGTTCCCAGCCGCTTTGGGAGCAGGTATTTCTGGGGTACGTCCCAGGCTGGACCAGCTTCACCCTCCGAGATCTTCAGCGAAATCTGTCGGTTTGATCACCGGTAACAGGCGATGCGCCCCGGAGCCACGCCGGGCGCCCGGCGTGGCTCCGGGGCCAGCGTTCAGCATCCGCCGGGCAGATCCGGCTGAAATAGTGCATAAATGTTATGTATATACAACTCATATTTTATTTTTTTAACAATAAAGTTTCCATTTGTGAAAATTCAGTGTTGTATTTATTTACAGGCTCGGGCTGCTCTGGCGGAGCGAGGTTTATGCTCCTCCCCTGCTACACGTCATTCACGGAGCCAATCAGCGCAGAGCCTCATTATCATACCCCCCCCCCCTTCCCTTAGAATGAGGCACAGAAAAAGGGGTTACAAGCGGTAAAACTAGTGACAGGGCCCACAGGCTGGATTTCTGATTTATGTAGAAAAAACAAGCTTTAGATTGTTTTTAAGACATTCAAGGCCTTTTTAAAATATACATTAAATGCCATAATATGTCCCCTTTAAACGCATTTTTTTGCCCTCGAGTGGAAATATAAGTTACTGCACTGAGATGCATTCATTTGCCCTCTAGTGGACATATTTGTTACTGTATTTAAATGCATTTATTTGCCCTCTAGTGGACATATTTGTTACTGTATTTGAATGCATTTATTTGCCCTCTAGTGGACATATATGTTACTGCATTTAAATGCATTTATTTGCCCTCTAGTGGACACAGAAATTACAGCATTTAAATGCATTTATTTGCCCTCTAATGTACATATATGTTACTGCATTTAAATGCATTTATTTGCCCTCTAGTGGACATATATGTTACCGCATTTAAATGCATTTATTTAACCTCTAGTGGACATATATGTTACTGCATTTAAATGCATTTATTTGCCCTCTAGTGGACACAGAAATTACAGCATTTAAATGCATTTATTTGCCCTCTAATGGACATATATGTTACTGTATTTAAATGCATTTATTTGAACTCTAGTGGACATATATGTTACTGCATTTATTTGCCCTCCAGTGTAAATATAAGTTACTGCATTGAAATGCATGTATTTGCCCTCTAGTTGTCATATAAATTCCTACATTTAAATGCATTTATTTGCCTTCTAGTGTACACAGGAATTCCTGCAATCTAATGCATTTATTTGCCCTCTAGTGGACATATACGTTACTGCATTGAAATGCATTTATTTGCCCTCTAGTGGACATATATGTTACAGCATTTAAATACATTTATTTGCCCTCTAGTGGACATATATGTCAAAAACCTGCCAGGCTGACAATAGGATGTTGTAATCAATACTGCTGCAACTGTGCAGCTCTTTGACTTTTATCTATTGCTTCTCTGTGTAGCCAGTAGGGGCAGTTGCTGACTTTGATAAATATTAATTGAAAGATTTTTCTGCAAGTTTGTTAATCTGTTGTCTGCTTCCATGGTCTTAATCCCTGTGGATTACAATCTAACTACAACAAAAAGTTCTTACATCTAGTTTTACAAGTGTATTTGTTAAGACCGAGAGGAACATGAAATAAGTTCATAGTGGGTGTGTGAATGATCAATAATCAGTATTATTGGCAGTAGTAGAGGGCCCCAGAATCTAATTTTGCTTAGAGCTCCATGGAGGCTTGGGCCGGCCCTGTACACAGCACAGATCACAACAGAGGAAATTCAGTTCCATCAGGCCCGTATTTGATCATCCAGGTATTTCCACCAAGTTTCAGATGTACTCCAGTATGATGATACCAATGTGTTTAGTGTTCAGCTTTCACTCTGTTTAAAATATTTGGGGTTTAAACATGACTCCAGATAACAACAGTCAGGCAACTACGTGTTTTTAAAACACTATCATCCACTCTTGTGTCAGTGTGGATGTCAGTTGGAACCAGAGCTGGTCCAAGGCATGAGCAAACTAAGTGTCTGGACCCCCCAAGAGCTCCTGAACATCATTATACAAGCGTTGAGTAGATGCAGGGAACAAATCAATGGGGGGATTTGCCATGATTTTCTGCAGTTGAACAAGAGTCAACACACAGATACAAACCCCTGATAAGACCTGGAATCTGGGTGTAGTCATGGACTCAGAGCTGAACCTTCAGAAACACATTAAATACATAAAATACTTATTGATGCCATATCAACCATCCACACCTCTCAGGGTTTCTGGTTCAGGTCTGCTCTGTGTCCCCAGAACCAGAACTGAACAGAGAGAAGCAGCATTGATATTTTTAGATGATAATTATACAGACAAATAACCAACATCAAGGTTCACACGGGGTCTTTGAAGAAATCCAGATCAGCAGAACAACGAGAGGACACGTGGCCGCATCATGCAGTAAAAAACTAAAAAAAACCAAACATATAGGGCTTCAACGGAAGCTCTGATTACATTTACCATTAAGTTTACCGTTAGCATAGCAACCTAAAACATACTGTATGCCAATAACGCTTTTTTCTTAATCTGGTCCCTTTTCAGAATGTGACATGGTAGTCACTGAAATCTAATGCTTAAGTGTCTGCTCAGTTGCTTTTGACTCAATATTAAAATGTAGTGTTAAATAGAGGGAGTTTTTCAACAGAATGAGGGCAGTACAACACAGACAAAATACAGATGTCATGGTGTCATTTTAGAATTATTGCAGAGGTAATTTAAATCCAGCAAGAATAGTACATATGGTGATAAAAACCACATGAAAAACGCACTACTGTGTGACTCTTTTCTAATATTCTGACACTGATGTAATGTTGTGAGTTTGCAGTGAGCAGGAAACTGAAATCCAGCAGGAAAACAAATAACTTTTTTATTTAAATGATTTTCTAGACGTAGAACAATGAATCATAAACTGGTGAAAAATCTAATTTGAGATAAAAACATTTTTCAGTTGAAACTGAAAACAAAACTCAGAATTTCTTTTTTTCTCAGAGTAGTTTTCTGAGTAAAAGCTGGCCCACACTGATCACAGAAAATGTTTTATCCAGTGTGAATTAGCTGATGACGCATTAGACTACCTTGTTGGGTAAAAGCTGCCCCACACTGAATACATCTGTAAGGCTTATTTCCAGTGTGAATACGCTGATGACGCCTCAGACTACCTTGTTCGGTAAATTTATTTGCCCTCTAGTGGACATATATGTTACTGTATTTAAATTCATTTATTTGCCCTCTAGTGGACATATATGTTACTGCATTTAAATCAATGTATTTGCCCTCTATTGGACATATTTGTTACCGCATTTAAATGCATTTATTTAACCTCTAGTGGAAATATAAGTTACTGCATTTAAATGCCTTTATTTGCCTTCTAGTGGACATATGTGTTAATGCATTTAAATGCATTTATTAGCCCTCTAGTGGACATATAAGTTACTACATTTAAATGCATTTATTTGCCCTCTAGTGGACATATATGTTACTGCATTTAAATGCATTTATTTGCCCTCTAGTGGACACATGAATTCCTGCATTCTAATGCATGTATTTGCCTTCTAGTGGACATATATGTTAATGCATTTAAATGCCTTTATTTGCCTTCTAGTGGACATATGTGTTAATGCATTTAAATGCATTTATTAGCCCTCTAGTGGACATATAAGTTACTACATTTAAATGCATTTATTTGCCCTCTAGTGGACATATATGTTACTGCATTTAAATGCATTTATTTGCCCTCTAGTGGACACATGAATTCCTGCATTCTAATGCATGTATTTGCCTTCTAGTGGACATATGTGTTAATGCATTTAAATACATTTATTTGCCCTCTAGTGGACATATATGTTAATGCATTTAAATACATTTATTTGCCCTCTAGTGGACATATATGTTACTGCATTAAAATGCATTTATTTGCCCTCAAGTGGACATATATGTTACTGCATTTAAATTCATTTATTTGCCCTCTAGTGGACACATGAATTCCTGCATTCTAATGCATTTATTTCCCCTCAAGTGGACACATAAATTACCGTTTTTAAATGCATTTATTTGCCCTCAAGTGGACATATAAGTTACTGCATTCAAATGCATCTATTTTCCCTCCATTGGACATATAAGTTAGTACATTTAAAGGGGACCTATTATGAAAAACACGTTTTTTCTTGTTTTAACATATATAAAGTGGTCTCCCCTCACCCTGCCAGCACAGGGGAGACAAAATACCATGAATTTCTGCAAGCTCTCTGACCCCCGCCGGACAGAGTCCCCCAGTGTCACGTGTTTTTTTTTTTAGCCGATCAGAATCTGATTTCCATAGGTTCAGCCTCCGCTGCTGAAACCACGCCCAAAACCAGCTCTCTACGGAGCTGGCGCGGTCCTTTCATTGAGCCAGTCGGACGCGGCGCTGCGGCGGAGCGGATCGGGGTTAAATCATCCAGGTTCCCGGGTGGTTTGGGAGCTGGGTCCTCGGGGGTCCGTCCCAGGTCGGACCAGCTTCACCCTCCGAGATTTTCAGCCAAATCTGTCGGTTTGATCCCTGTTAACGGGCGATGCGCCGTGGATGCGCTCCGGAGCCGATCTGTGCGCCCGCCGTGGGGTTGCGGCGCCTGTCGCGCAGCATCCGCCGGGCAGATCCGACTGAAATTCCGCTGGTCGGTCCCCGGGAGTCCCTGCTACCAGTCCAGGCGGGTTCCTGCGGTCCCGGCCGGTCGGAACCGGTCAGATTCCCCGGTTAAAGCTGCGGTGATGCGCGCTGCTCCAGCCTACTTCCTGGTTTCCAAAGCGCGGTCCGTCCGACTAAATTGTCCAGGTTCCCAGCCGCTTTGGGAGCAGGTATTTCTGGGGTACGTCCCAGGCTGGACCAGCTTCACCCTCCGAGATCTTCAGCGAAATCTGTCGGTTTGATCACCGGTAACAGGCGATGCGCCCCGGAGCCACGCCGGGCGCCCGGCGTGGCTCCGGGGCCAGCGTTCAGCATCCGCCGGGCAGATCCGGCTGAAATAGTGCATAAATGTTATGTATATACAACTCATATTTTATTTTTTTAACAATAAAGTTTCCATTTGTGAAAATTCAGTGTTGTATTTATTTACAGGCTCGGGCTGCTCTGGCGGAGCGAGGTTTATGCTCCTCCCCTGCTACACGTCATTCACGGAGCCAATCAGCGCAGAGCCTCATTATCATACCCCCCCCCCCTTCCCTTAGAATGAGGCACAGAAAAAGGGGTTACAAGCGGTAAAACTAGTGACAGGGCCCACAGGCTGGATTTCTGATTTATGTAGAAAAAACAAGCTTTAGATTGTTTTTAAGACATTCAAGGCCTTTTTAAAATATACATTAAATGCCATAATATGTCCCCTTTAAACGCATTTTTTTGCCCTCGAGTGGAAATATAAGTTACTGCACTGAGATGCATTCATTTGCCCTCTAGTGGACATATTTGTTACTGTATTTAAATGCATTTATTTGCCCTCTAGTGGACATATTTGTTACTGTATTTGAATGCATTTATTTGCCCTCTAGTGGACATATATGTTACTGCATTTAAATGCATTTATTTGCCCTCTAGTGGACACAGAAATTACAGCATTTAAATGCATTTATTTGCCCTCTAATGTACATATATGTTACTGCATTTAAATGCATTTATTTGCCCTCTAGTGGACATATATGTTACCGCATTTAAATGCATTTATTTAACCTCTAGTGGACATATATGTTACTGCATTTAAATGCATTTATTTGCCCTCTAGTGGACACAGAAATTACAGCATTTAAATGCATTTATTTGCCCTCTAATGGACATATATGTTACTGTATTTAAATGCATTTATTTGAACTCTAGTGGACATATATGTTACTGCATTTATTTGCCCTCCAGTGTAAATATAAGTTACTGCATTGAAATGCATGTATTTGCCCTCTAGTTGTCATATAAATTCCTACATTTAAATGCATTTATTTGCCTTCTAGTGTACACAGGAATTCCTGCAATCTAATGCATTTATTTGCCCTCTAGTGGACATATACGTTACTGCATTGAAATGCATTTATTTGCCCTCTAGTGGACATATATGTTACAGCATTTAAATACATTTATTTGCCCTCTAGTGGACATATATGTCAAAAACCTGCCAGGCTGACAATAGGATGTTGTAATCAATACTGCTGCAACTGTGCAGCTCTTTGACTTTTATCTATTGCTTCTCTGTGTAGCCAGTAGGGGCAGTTGCTGACTTTGATAAATATTAATTGAAAGATTTTTCTGCAAGTTTGTTAATCTGTTGTCTGCTTCCATGGTCTTAATCCCTGTGGATTACAATCTAACTACAACAAAAAGTTCTTACATCTAGTTTTACAAGTGTATTTGTTAAGACCGAGAGGAACATGAAATAAGTTCATAGTGGGTGTGTGAATGATCAATAATCAGTATTATTGGCAGTAGTAGAGGGCCCCAGAATCTAATTTTGCTTAGAGCTCCATGGAGGCTTGGGCCGGCCCTGTACACAGCACAGATCACAACAGAGGAAATTCAGTTCCATCAGGCCCGTATTTGATCATCCAGGTATTTCCACCAAGTTTCAGATGTACTCCAGTATGATGATACCAATGTGTTTAGTGTTCAGCTTTCACTCTGTTTAAAATATTTGGGGTTTAAACATGACTCCAGATAACAACAGTCAGGCAACTACGTGTTTTTAAAACACTATCATCCACTCTTGTGTCAGTGTGGATGTCAGTTGGAACCAGAGCTGGTCCAAGGCATGAGCAAACTAAGTGTCTGGACCCCCCAAGAGCTCCTGAACATCATTATACAAGCGTTGAGTAGATGCAGGGAACAAATCAATGGGGGGATTTGCCATGATTTTCTGCAGTTGAACAAGAGTCAACACACAGATACAAACCCCTGATAAGACCTGGAATCTGGGTGTAGTCATGGACTCAGAGCTGAACCTTCAGAAACACATTAAATACATAAAATACTTATTGATGCCATATCAACCATCCACACCTCTCAGGGTTTCTGGTTCAGGTCTGCTCTGTGTCCCCAGAACCAGAACTGAACAGAGAGAAGCAGCATTGATATTTTTAGATGATAATTATACAGACAAATAACCAACATCAAGGTTCACACGGGGTCTTTGAAGAAATCCAGATCAGCAGAACAACGAGAGGACACGTGGCCGCATCATGCAGTAAAAAACAAAAAAAAACCAAACATATAGGGCTTCAACGGAAGCTCTGATTACATTTACCATTAAGTTTACCGTTAGCATAGCAACCTAAAACATACTGTATGCCAATAACGCTTTTTTCTTAATCTGGTCCCTTTTCAGAATGTGACATGGTAGTCACTGAAATCTAATGCTTAAGTGTCTGCTCAGTTGCTTTTGACTCAATATTAAAATGTAGTGTTAAATAGAGGGAGTTTTTCAACAGAATGAGGGCAGTACAACACAGACAAAATACAGATGTCATGGTGTCATTTTAGAATTATTGCAGAGGTAATTTAAATCCAGCAAGAATAGTACATATGGTGATAAAAACCACATGAAAAACGCACTACTGTGTGACTCTTTTCTAATATTCTGACACTGATGTAATGTTGTGAGTTTGCAGTGAGCAGGAAACTGAAATCCAGCAGGAAAACAAATAACTTTTTTATTTAAATGATTTTCTAGACGTAGAACAATGAATCATAAACTGGTGAAAAATCTAATTTGAGATAAAAACATTTTTCAGTTGAAACTGAAAACAAAACTCAGGATTTCTTTTTTTCTCAGAGTAGTTTTCTGAGTAAAAGCTGGCCCACACTGATCACAGAAAATGTTTTATCCAGTGTGAATTAGCTGATGACGCATTAGACTACCTTGTTGGGTAAAAGCTGCCCCACACTGAATACATCTGTAAGGCTTATTTCCAGTGTGAATACGCTGATGACGCCTCAGACTACCTTGTTCGGTAAAAGCTGCCCCACACTGATCACATCTGAAAGGCTTCTCTCCAGTGTGAATACACTGATGACTCCTTAGATGACCTTGTCGGGTAAAAGCTGCCCCACACTGATCACATCTGTAAGGCTTTTCTCCAGTATGGATACGCTGATGACTCCTTAGATCACCTTGTTGAGTAAAAGCTGCCCCACACTGATCACATCTGTACGGCTTTTCTCCAGTGTGAATACGCTGATGACGCCTTAGATCACTTGACATGGTAAAAGCTGCCCCACACTGATCACATCTGTAAGGCTTAAATCCAGTGTGAATAAGCTGATGACTCCTTAGATGACCTTGTTGGGTAAAAGCTGCCCCACACTGATCACATCTGTAAGGCTTATCCCCAGTGTGAATACGCTGATGACGCCTCAGACTACCTTGTTCGGTAAAAGCTGCCCCACACTGATCACATCTGAAAGGCTTTTCTCCAGTGTGAATACGCTGATGACTACTTAGATGACCTTGTCGGGTAAAAGCTGCCCCACACTGATCACATCTGTGCGGCTTTTCTCCAGTATGGATACGCTGGTGACTCTTTAGATGACATTGTTGGGTAAAAGCTGCCCCACACTGATCACAGCTGTACAGCTTCTCTTCAGTATGAATCCTCTTTCGGACCTTCAGACCTGGTGAAGTGGTGAGGACTTTATCCCTCCTATCACAGCAGTAACTTGTGGTTCTCTCTTTGGCTTTATGTTTCTGTAAGGAAAGAGAAAAAGTCTTAGATCCTGTTGTTGGCTGACCTGACAAATCCTTTTTTTAATACAAGTCAAGTGCTGTCTGTCATGTTCGCAGTGAAACAATGAAGAGTTTTATGTCTGAGTGCTATGTTAAGCATGTTCTGTTATCAATGGCTCTTGACAGCCAGAAACATTCAGATAAAACATCTCAATATGTCAAAACAAAAGTGTGAAGGGCTAAGGCTATCCACCATCAGAACAAATCATACAGTGTTTATAGAAATCCCTTGATATGACTGATGGTGTGTTTAATGTATTCTGTACAAACTGTGTGTGGAGGGAAGGTGCCTTTTAAAACAAAACTGAATATCGTAGATGCTAGCTTTAAATTGGCAGTGAAACCAACAATAAAAATCAGCAACATTTTGACTGGAAGGACCTCATCAGGTTGGATGGAAAGAAAGAGTGTTCACTTACTTATTTGAAGAGACCAATCTTTTTGTTTTTATTCAAAAGGTCTTTTTATTTATTTTTTTTCAATTTTCACAAAATAATTACATACAAGAGATTTGAATTAACATAGTAAATAGGATAAACACCTATAACCCTCCCATCCCTACAACTAAATTATTGTACCATTCAGAGTTGTAAATAAAGACAATAAAGTTAAAAATAAATAAAAACATGCAAATAAATAAAATAAATAAATAAATAAAAATAAACATTACCGATAACGGGTAAGTAAATTATACAATATAAGGGTCAGTGTCACACCCCTGCAATCTCAGTGGCGTCCATTTTTCCTATATAGGTTAAGAAAGGTTGCCAGATATCATAGAATGTCTGGGAAAACCCTCTTGTGGAGTAAGGAATTCTCTCCAGTGCCAAATGACGTGTAAGATCCTTAACCCATAATTTAAAAGTTGGGGGGACTTTGTCCTTCCATTTTAACAAAATAAGTCGTCTGGCCAAAAGAGAAGCAAACGCTATCATATTTTTTGCCCGGCGACTAAGGTGTACATCTTGTGGAGCTACTCCGAATAATGCGATGGTAGCGGAAGGTCCTATGGGTACCTCTAGAACGTCTGAGAATGTTTTAAATATTAATTGCCAGAAATTATTTAGTTTAGAACAAAACCAAAACATATGTGCAAGGGTGGCTGGTGTTTTTTCACAACGATCACACATAGGATTGATATTGGGCACAAATTTGACTAACTTTGATTTGGACCAGTGGAGACGATATAAAACCTTAAACTGGATGACCGTATGTCGAAGGCAAATTGAAAAGGAATGAATCGTTCAAAGGACATGAATGTATTGTTGATGAATAGATCCTTTATTGTGGTGACCCCACTTCTAGCCCAAATGTCAAATGCTTCATTTGTAATCAATGGTTTAAACATGTGATTTCTCACTATGGGGGCATAGATTGAGATGTCATTGAGTCCAAAGGCTCGTCTGAACTGTTTCCAAATCTTGAATGAATGCTTCACAATTGGATTTGAAGTATACATTGATATAGGTTCAGAGAGGGAGAGTCTTGAGCAGAGTAAGGCATGTAAAGAAGTGGGACCACAGGATGCGTTTTCGAGCTGTAGCCATTTGGGGCCAGTGCCATGAGATAAAATCTCCTTCCAATATAACAAAATCCTTATGTTAGCGGCCCAATAATATAATTGAAAATTAGGAAGAGAGAGTCCACCATGCTGACGGTGTCTCTGTAACATGCTTTTGCGAATTCAAGGGTTTTTCTTGTTCCAGATAAATCCAGATACCAATTTGTCTATGGACAGAAAGAATGATTTTGATAAGAATACTGGAATACATTGAAATAAATACAGGTATTTGGGCAGCACGTTCATTTTTATTGTATTGAATCTTCCCCCTAGTGATAAGGGTATTAAATTCCAACGTTCTATATCTTGTTTTAGGCGATGAAGCAATGGAGGGAAATTGGCCCAAAGAGGTCTTTGATATTATGTGTGACCCAGATCCCTAGATGTTTAAATTTATATGTACTTATTTTAAGGGGAAATGTGTCAAGTGGAATCAGTTTGGTATTCACCGGCATGATCTCACTTTTTTGTAGGTTGACTTTATAACCTGATATTTTCCCAAAGTCTTCCAGAAGTAGTGTTGCTGGTAGGCTGACTAACAGGTCCGAAAGGTATAAAAGCATGTCGTCAGCATAAAGGGATACTTTATGCTCAGAACCATTTCTCTGTATTCCTTTAATGCCAACTGCACCACGCAGCGCAATCGCCAGTGGCTCTACTGCGAGAGCAAATAGAAGAGGCGACAGAGGGCAACCCTGTGTAGTGCCGCGACGCAGTGGGAAGTAGGAGGAGAGATTATTATTTGTTCGGACAGCTGCCAGCGGGGAAGAGTAAAGCACCCTTATCCAGGAAACAAATCTTGATCCAAAACCGAATTGTTTGAGGGTGTAAAAAAGATAATCACACTCCACCCGATCGAATGCTTTCTCAGCATCAAGAGATATTAGTATTTCCGGAATATCAGGTGGAGTGGGATCATAAAGAAAATTGTACAGGCGCCGTATATTAAAAAAAGAATGCCGACCTTTAATAAAACCTGTTTGATCGTCACATATAATTGAGGGCAGGACAGCTTCTAAACGACAGGCTAGCATCTTTGAAAGAATTTTACTGTCCACATTCAAAAGCGAAATAGGTCGGTATGAACCGCATTCCTGGGGATTTTTATCCTTTTTAGGGATAAGTGATATGACTGCTTGTCGCATGTTTGGAGGGAGGGAGCCAGTAGTGAATGATTCTTCAAATACGGAGAGCAAAATAGGGGCAAGTTGGTTTGAGAACTTCTTAAAAAATTCACTCGGGAACCCATCAGGTCCCGGACACTTACCACTTTGCATGGAATTAATAGCTCTTTTGAGGTCCTCTACAGAAAATTGTTCTTCAACGCTAGCTGCTGCTTCATTCTTAATGGTGGGGACATCTAATTTCCCAAAGAAAGAAACAAATAATGACTCATTTCCAAGAGATTCTGTGGTGTACAGCTTTTCATAAAATTTGTGAAAGCATGTATTGATCTCTGAGTGATCTATGTGCTTAGCGCCCAACTCATCACATATCTCAGCTATATTTCGATCTGTTGTTTTTTGATGGAGCTGATGAGCAAGTATTTTCCCAGTCTTTTCGCCAAATTTGTATGTCCTACTCTGTGTTTTATTAATAAGATTTTCAGTGCGTCTCGTGGACAGAAGGTTAAACTCGGTTTGAAGGATTAGTCGTTGTTTGAGTAAATCATCAGTTGGAGCGAGAGCAAGTGTTGCATCCAGATTAAGAATATAATTTGTTAATTGTTGAAGTTTTACGTTGTTACGTTTCCTAAACTGTGCACTGTACGATATAATCTGTCCCCTGAGGTACGCCTTCATTGTCAAAAAATCAAGATCATCCATGAGCACCTCGGATCAATCTCCCACCCCAGCTCCTCAGCCAACTTTCATCCGTCCACACACCCATTCTCCTCCTTCCATCTCCCCACTTTCTCAGAAATCTCAGAACTCATACAAAAATCCAAGTCATCCACCTGCCAACTGGACCCCCTGCCCACACATCTTGTTAAAGCCTGCTCCCCCTCCTTGGTTCCCCTCATCTCTGCCATCATCCACTCCTCTCTCACCACTGGAACTGTCCCTGCATCCTTTAAAACTGCTGCCATCACTCCAATCCTGAAAAAACCTGGTGCCGACCCCTCTAACTTCAACAACTTCCGTCCAATATCCAATCTACCTTTCATCTCCAAAATTCTCGAAAAAACAGTTGCTTCCCAACTCCATTCTCATCTGTCCCATAACAACCTGTATGAACAGTTCCAGTCCGGTTTCCGCCCACTTCACAGCACCGAAACAGCACTCATCAAAATCACCAACGACCTTCTCATGGCAGCTGATTCTGGACTCCTCACCATCTTCATCCTCCTTGACCTGAGTGCGGCCTTCGACACCATCCGTCACACCACCCTCCTCAACAGGTTATCCTCCATCGGCATCACCCACACTCCACTGGACTGGTTCACGTCATACCTCTCTGGCCGCACTCAGTTCATCCAACTCAAGTCCCTGAAATCCACCCCCTCCTCCGTCACTTCTGGTGTGCCCCAGGGCTCTGTCCTGGGGCCCCTACTCTTCATCATCTACCTCCTTCCCCTCGGCAATATCTTCCGCAAATTCAACGTCCACTTCCATTGCTATGCTGATGACACCCAGCTCTACCTCACCACCAAACCCTCATCCTCTCTCCCGCCCACCTCCCTTACTGACTGCATTTCTGAAATAAAAACCTGGTTCACCCAAAACTTCCTTAAATTAAACAGCAATAAAACAGAGGTTCTCCTCATTGGCACCAAATCCACCTTATCCAAAACCGACAGTTTTTCTCTCACTATAGACAACTCCACTGTTTCACCCTCCCCCCAAGCTAAGAGCCTGGGTCTCATCCTGGACAGCACACTATCTTTTCAATCCCACATCAATAACATTACCCGGTCTGCCTACTTCCAACTACGTAACATCAATCGCCTCCGCCCCTCCCTTACCCCCCACACTGCCGCCATCCTTGTTCACAGCCTTGTCACTTCCCGCCTGGACTACTGCAACTCTCTGCTCTTCGGCCTCCCTCACAAATCCCTCCATAAACTCCAACTGGTCCAGAATTCAGCTGCCCGCATCATAACTCGGACCCCCTCCATCCATCACATCACTCCTGTCCTCCAACAGCTCCACTGGCTCCCGGTTCAGTTCCGTATCCAGTTCAAGGTCCTTCTGTTTGCTTTCAAGGCCATCCACAACCTCGCCCCCCCATATCTGTCTGATCTCCTCCACGTCCACACTCCCTCCCGAGCTCTAAGATCCTCTTCCTCCCTACAACTGTCTGCCCCCTCCGCCCGTCTCACCACCATGGGGAGCAGAGCATTCAGCCGCTCTGCTCCTCGTCTCTGGAACTCACTACCACCCCAACTCAGGAACATTGATTCATTCCCTAATTTCAAATCACAACTCAAAACTCATCTGTTCAAGACTGCCTATCCCATTTAACAATTCATCTCTTTTAATGTTCTTACCTCTACTGTTTTTTAATGCTTCTGATGTTTGTTTTTAAATGTATTCTGCAATTATTTTAACATGTTGTGTACGGCGACCTTGAGTGCCTAGAAAGGCGCCTTAGAAATAAAATGTATTATTATTATTATTATTATTATTGATTCCCACACTACCGAGGGAGACTTTCCTGGGGTTTGATTTTGCTCGAGAAAGAAACTCATTTCAGTCGAGATAAAAGTGACGAAACTTTTATCGGAGATCAATAATGAGTTGAGACGCCAAGGACGATAGTTGGTATAAGAGGTTGGTATACTCAGAGTCAACAATAAAGGGGCGTGATCAGAAATAACTATCGCCTGGTACTCACATTTACTAATTAAAGGAAGGAGCCTCTTGTCTAAAAAAAAAATAATCAATTCGTGAGTATGTCCCATGAACAGGCGAGAAGAAGGAGTAACTTTTAGACGTAGGATTCTGAAAGCGCCATGCATCAGATAACCCATTTGTGTTGAGATATGTTTTAATTAGAACAGCTGACTTGGATGCACTCACAGTTCTGGCTGAACTACGGTCCAAGGTGGGTGATAATACACAATTCATATCCCCCCCCAGAATAAGATGGTGTGTGTCCATGTTTGGGAGCTGGGCAAAAGTTTTTGTGAAGAACGAACTGTCATCCCAATGCGGCGCATAAATATTAGCCAGGATGACTGGCATGTTGTATAGTCTGCCCGTCACAAATATGTAACGACCCGAACAATCTGCCTCAACCTTTGACATAACAAAGGGGAGGTTCTTGTTGATAAGAATTGCTGCCCCCCTGGATTTAGAATGGAAGTTAGAATGATACGCTTGGCCTATCCATCCTCCCCTAATTCGAAAGTGATCAAAAGTACGCAGGTGTGTTTCCTGCAGGTAGGCTATTCCTACATTGAGTTTTTCCAGATGAGATAATACTTTTTTACGTTTAACAGGGTGATTTAGAGATTTAACATTCCAGCTTATAAAAGGTCACATCGCAACTGGTTGATCTGTTTGGAAACTGTAAGTTAGCCATGGTCTTATTTAAAAAGGGGGAAACTTGATCTCATATTCTGTTTTAGTGGATTTGAGTTTGCTGTAACACTGAAAGGACCCGACAACAACAACAATAAGGAAAAAGAGGAAAAAAAAGAAAAAAAAATACAATAAGTCTGGTACAACAAATTCCCAACCCCTGTCACCTAATAGAACGAGGTGACTCCTAAACCCCCCGCAATAGTATCCACACATTCAAGTGCTTGCTGGGTTCACTAGCCCTAACAAACCGGGCCCTGCTGAATATAACATAACTTAAGGCGCATTAAACAGGTTGGAATATCAGAATATATTGCCCAAAAAAAACGTACTATTCTATGTATATATAAAAAAGACATTAGTTTTTAAGCTCAGTCTTGTTCACTGGTCTCCATATTGGAATGAGTCCAGTAGCAGCACCTCCATAACAGTACCAGTTTATTTAACACTGGTCTATGGATAGGCATGTCAAACCACAGATTAGCCATTTATCAACAACTTAACATTGAGACCAGATCAACAAAAAGGGGAGGAGAAAAAAAAAAGGATTAGCCCAGTGACATTATTATTATATTGCTTATAATAAAATATAATAAAAACAAATAAATGCATAAAATAATAATAATAAAAAAAGGATTAGCTTATTATTATTATATTGCTTATAATAAAATATAATAAATAAAAATAAATAAATGCAAAAAATAAAAAAAAATAAAAAAAACACATACTGAGCAGCCAAAGCTGCATGGTTCAGTAATCCTAAGCGTTGTTATAAAACAAAAGTGAAAAACGTATTTGGCATTCATAAAAAAAAAAAAAAAAAGATAAAGGAAAAAATAAAAATTAAAAAATTCCATCTCCCTTATGTCAGCAAAGGTGATGTACTCAAACAATTATAAACACAAAAGGTAAATAAGTATAAAAAATAAATAATATCAAATAGCCAGTGGCTTAATATGTTAATATATGTCCACATGCATCTTATTGCCTTATACAGACACTGGTATCAACAAGTCAGAGAGGTTGATGGATTTTGTAGTCACAGTGCGGCAGTGCTGGCTATTTACTCACCAAACAACAGCCTCAGCATGCCTGAGAATAAAACATTACTTCAGTCACGGTCAGTCTTTCGGTGTTTCTTGTAGGATTTTGGTTTTCATATAAACCATGGCGTCCTCTGGGCTTTGAAACTGTCTCTCAGTGCCGTTATGCGTGATGCGAAGTCGCGCTGGGTAGCTGAGACCATATCGGATGTCAGCTCGTCCGCGGAGCAGCCGTTTGACTTCACTGAAAGCGGACCTGGCTTGCGCAACACTCGGTGGGAAGTCCGGGAATATGGAGATGGCGGTTCCTTTGAACTGAAGAGGATCGCACTCCCTGGCACGGCGAAGCACCTCAACACAGTCCGGATAATAGTGCATTTTCGCCACAATAACACAAGGATTACCACCCGGTCTCCTCGCCTGAAGACCCCTGTGTGATCTGTCAATCATTAAATCCTTGTCCAAGTTCAGGACTTCCTTCAGGAGTTTGGAGACCGCTGCTGGAGTACTGAAGCCGGGGGTCTCCGGGACATTTAGTATGCGGATGTTGCAGCGCCTCATCCTCCCCTCCATGTCCAAGCATTTATCCCGTAAATTGGTTACCTCCGTTTCAAGTTTGCCCATCTTTGTCTGCAGCGAAGTCACGTCATCTGAGCAAGATGATAGTCCCCGCTCCATATCCGATATGGTTGTCTTCATTGTCTCTACCTCAGAGCGGATTGTAGCAGTGTTGTTAGCGACCTCCGCCTTCACAGCGTGTAGCTCGGATTTAATAGCTTCAAATTCCTCAGCCAGCACACTCTTCAATTCCGACCTGAGCAGCCCAGCAATGTCGTCTTTAATCGCGGCGAGGATTTCGGCTTTCAGGTCCGCCTCCTCCATCTGCTCACCTGGCTGAGGGAGGCCGCTACTGCTGCCTGCAGGCGAAGCACCCGAGGCCGCGGCTTTAGGCCCCGCGGCGCTGACTCGTCCAGTGTATTTGTATTTTCGCAAGTTGTTGGCCATTGGAGCAGTAATACCAAAAACTGAGCCGGCAAAAAGTTTAAGTAAACAACTTAGAACTATATTTCGTTGTTTTTTGTAAGCATACAGCGCCTTAAAAATACTTTTTAAACGGATTTCAGCAGAGCTCGTCGAACACACAACTTATCCCATTGCTGGCTCACTAGCGCCCCCGAAGAGACCCATCTTAAATGTGTTTTTATTGTAGAAGTTATTGTGTCCTGCATTTATTGTAGCAATAGTAAACAAAGAAAATGCTCTTTTAAACTACATGAACTACAGCCCCCCTCCTTCTTCCCTAATCCACCCTCTTGCCCTGCCAGCTTTTGAGTTGGTTACCGTAGCGCCACCTATGTACAAATCATAGTCAAACACAAACTTCTGCCCATAAGTCCATTCTTGTTGACAGTGTGTGCTATATTGTGACCTTAATACCATGGACTTGACCTGTCGGGGATGATGCGTTAAACAATTAGGCTTCTCTTCCTGTTAATGTGGCCTGCCGTGTATTGGGGGCGGAGTTATATGGCATCTAAGTTGGCCAATGCGCCACCACGTGTCGCAGAAATTGTGTGATCCTGCTGACAGACAGAGACAGACACACACAGAGGTAAAAGTATTTCCTTCCACCCCTGTTGGAATGGCAGAGGTAAAAATGATGATAATGCAACCCTTTTCTCGTAATATACTCATATTGCTCCTATAATCACCACCTGTCAGAATTTAGCTGAGGCTCTGACACACACGAGTGTTGTATGAACTGTGAAAATGCCAGTCATACCATCATGCCATCACACACGACAGAGACGCGCATGGTATGACACCCTCCTTGGAGGAGCTGGCACTGTTCTAGGCGTGTTCAACACTATTGATGGGGAGATGACCAGAACCATGTTGTCAAATACTGGGAAATCAGCCTCAAACGCCATCCATTCTCTTGGACAGTGGATGCCGTCATCTGTGATAAGACAAAAAGAGACTGCCAGTATAATCTGGAACATGCTGAAATGGAATGTTGAATTGTCTGATATGTCTAGTGAATTGTTTGTAAACATTGCTAATGCTATCAGTACTACTGGATGTGGTTTGCAAACTGTGCATGCTAGATTGCAGCAGGAACAGTTCATTAGAGTGATTACATCACCCAATGCTAACGAATTAAAGAGACTGTTTAACATTAGTAATACTCTCTGGATCCGCATATATCCTGAAAAAACTGTCTGTAACCACGCTACCTGTACAGTTAAATGGGTCCAGATGAATGTGACTGATGTCGTGCCAATCTGTACGTTTTATGTTTTGCCAATAATAGCTAATAATGTGTACTGGTTTTTGAAGACTCAAGGCGATTGGTATAGCCCAGTAACTAATGACACTTATGATTTGAAAGCTTGTGATATAACAGATAAGGGGGTTGCCTGTATGACTAAGAATAGATATCATGATCCATGTTTTGCTGGAGACACGGCCCTATGTGAGTGGTATGTTGAAGAACCTCAAGATCTTTTGTGGCAGACTGGACCACATACTCTATGTCTAGCTACTATGCATGCTCACCCAAGGTTGCCGCAGACACCGTTCTCTGGATGTTTGAAGGACGTACACTTGGCACTGGAACAACCAGACCTTTAGACTTACAAATTTCACGTCAGAACACCATCTGACGGGGGTCCAATGGAAGGTACTGAGTTTGCCCTGGACCATCTCCCTGGACAGGTTCAGGTGTGCACTGAATCAGTCTACGGAGCTAAAACAGATTATTAAGTCCCATGGGTCTAACGTTTCCAGACTCCTCGTGTAGACCCTCATCACCGGTGGAAAGGTGGTACATGCCGCTAAGATGATAGAGCAGAACAGCGCACATCATTGGTGGGATATCTTTTCAGGAATGTCTGCTACAGCTAAGACACATGTGGCGCCTCCACTGTTAATATTGGTTGTTGTATTGTGTGTGCTTACCATGTGTAATATATTCACTTGTGTCTATATAAGAAGGGTGAAACGTTCCTTCCAAAGGATTTTATATAACACCGCCCTAAGATGGAAATCTCTCTAAAAACGACTGAAGATTGGTTTGGAACGGAGAGGTACACGGTCATAGTTGACCCAGTCGTTCCTGGGGATCTCTGGTCGTGTACTTACTGCGTAAATCCACATTACTACCACAATGAGAGACAATTTGACAATAGACCAGATTTGTTAAATTTTGCATGCCACTATATTGAAAATGCATGTAGATGGTACAGAGGTCGTAGGGGAGAAGAGGAGGATATCACTTTTGATAATCACCATGGTAATGGATACTTGTTTTTGAATTAGGACATTCCAGGCCAGAGGTGGAATGATGTTTTGTGTCCTGGAATGCCCTGAATTCAACTTTTCATATTAATTATGCTCATGTATTATGCTGGGCAGCATGGTGGCTTGGGCAGCACAGTGGCTTAGTGGTTAGCACTGTTGCCCGTAGGTGTGAGTGTGAATGGTTGTTTGTATATATGTGACCCTGCGATGGACTGGCGACCTGTCCAGGGTGTAACCCCTGCCTCTCGCCTGAAAATAGCTGGGATAGGCTCCAGCAGACCCCCGTGACCCGGCAAAGGATAAAGCGGGTATAGATAATGGATGGATGGAATATTATGCTTGTTTTTGAATTAGGACATTTTCAGGCCAGATGAAAGGAAAAAAATATGTTTTATGTCCTGAAATGCCCTGAATTCCCAAAACACAGTCTGCACCTGCTGTTTATTAACAAATGTAACTGTAATATGTGGCTTGTTCACACGAGACTGAGTTCCCGTGGGAAGCGACTTAGTGTGAGAGCTCGCGTAGGGGTGAAGTACAGTTTCACAGAGATGACTTGGATGGATATTGCAAAACAGCGAGGAGTTGGCCTTGTTACATTTCAGGATGTGGTGGATTTTCTGAAAGGAGATCAGGGAGGGCACTTGCGAGCCATGTTGCCAGAGATCACCAAACTTGTGAAACTTGCACTGACTGTCCCTGTAACATCATGCTGTTCATAGCGGTCGTTTCCAGGCCTGCAGCGCCTGAAAACGTACCTGCAATCGACTGTGGGGCAAGCAAGGCTGAACCATATTGCTATTATGAACTGTCACAAAAGTTTGGCAAGGGACAGGGACCTGGATGGAAACATGGACCGGTTCATTGGGCGCACAGCTCAAAGGAGCAACACTTTCCTCATCAAAAAGTAGGCTAACAACACTGATTGGTGAGTGAAAAAAGACACTAAATACCAGCTGTTTGTGGAACTCTGTGTTAAGTAGGCTATTTTTCCAATTGTCTTTGACTGTTCTATTACTGTTGTTAAATGTAAATATTTGAGGCAGCAGTAGCTCAGGTGGTAGAGCGGGTCGTCTAATGATCGGAAGGTTGGCGGTTCGAATCCCGCTCTGTCCCAGTTTGCTGTCGTAGTGTCCTTGGGCAAGACCCCTTATCCACCTTGCCCCGTGGGAATGTGTATGAATGTTGGTGGTGGTGGTCGGAGGGGCCGTTTGGCGCGATATGGCAGCCACGCTTCTGTCAGCCTGCCCCAGAGCAGCTGTGGCTACAAAACATAGCTTACCACCACCAGTAAGAATGTGTATGAATGAATAATGATCTCTGTAAAGCGCTCTGGGTGCCTTGAAGGGCGCTATATAAATCCAAGTCATTATTATTATAAACGGTAGCCTGATTTGTTTTGTTGTATGGTCCTTCTGCTGTGTGTGTGGCCTGTTATATGTTCAGTAATACTCTGCCAGTTATGTCAGAGTCTGATATGTTTTATCTGACTGAGTCAGAGTCGAATATAAAGTTTTTGTGGCCATAACTTTGTTGGTGTGTTACCTTAAACCTTTGAGTAAAATCACATCTGTGTCATTAAAGCTTGGTAGTAGTGATCAATGAGCGTAAGATATCAGGAAATAATTAAGGATCGGGAGCAGGTGCTGAAACTACATCATGGTTCAGTGACTTCAGCACGGCGGACAGCTCCATACTCGCGTGCAGGTTATACTGTATCCACTCTCTGTGTTGGTTTGTGGATTTAGTCTCTATAGCCTCCCTTTTCTCAGATGAACATCAACATCAACAATTTGTTTAGATATTGATTATTATTTGTGTGTGTGTGTGTGTGTGTGTGTGTGTGTGTGTGTGTGTGTGTGTGTGTGTGTGTGTGTGTGTGTGTGTGTGTGTGTGTGTGTGTGTGGCGTTCATGTCCGTTACCGCTGTTAAATCTACGTTGCTGAATCTCATGCGAAACGACACTACGTGACATCCAGCACCCACCAGCAAAAACATAATTCAAAATGTTGCGTAGAAAAGGTTCTAAATTCTGTCGTAGGAATTAAATTTAGAATGTGTGTAAGTACAAAAAAATCTGAATTTATCAAACGTGCGGACACAGGTCGTACGCACACTAGTAAGTAGTCAGTGATGATAAATCCCACCTGTTCTTAACTGCCGTGCTCGTGCATGGTTAGCGTCATTTGCATTCAGAAACGCCTCCAATTGACCATATATGGTAGCAACAACAGCTCCCGCTAGGAGGTTGTTTTTTTTTTTCAAACTTTATTGAACAAATTTCTGTAGGGTATACAATAAAAGGCCCATGAAACGAAACAATCAATTATCTACAGATATTCAACATTTGGGGGGGTTGAGAGCAAAAAAAAGATACATTTACTGACAAGCTATGGGAAGTGTATTAATAAAAATTAAGAAACAAAGACATCGTTTCATATAAGCTTTTGGCAATATCGTTTTTTTCACACATCAGATTTAGAGACGCTAAATACATTCATCTTTCAGATGTACAATGGAGGGTTTGCTGTTATTCCATTTGCATTTATGTATGTAGTAAAATAGTACTAGTACTAGTAAAATGATTATGTTGACCATGTTTGATATATTTCTTGGAAGATTATCCATATAAATTAAGATTTGGTTGGAGTCAAAAGCACCTGCTTGGAGGTGCAAACACCAACAGAGCTGTTCTGCAGAATAAATGAGTGTTGCGTTCTTCCAGGGCAACTGGGCAACAACTTTTGACAGAGACATTGTTGCATGCAGATTATTTGTGCATTGATTGAATGAAATCCTTTCATGTTCACGTAACTGAATTCATTGTGTGATGGTGCTTTTATGGCGATGTGGGTGCAATGTAGCTCCAATTATGTTTGGGAATGGCATGAAATCCTCGTCCTCGGAAATTGTAAACTGGACAGACCTTTATCAGAGGACAGAGTTTGTTCTCATGGAGTGAGAGCTTCATTTCTATTTTGGAACAAGTCTCTTGTGTAAGATGTGTATAAGGTGCCTGAATTAACAGTTCCACAGAAGTCTCGGGGTTCCAGTCTTTTCCACTTTTTTTTAAGGTATCATGAATTTGTCTCACTGTTTAGTGACGTCTGACTAACATCTCACTGTGGTAGATGTTTGCACAAGCTTGTGCAACTAAACTGTATCAAATCGACAGTTTTCTCATAATCATTTCTAATTGGAAATTGTAAGTGGAGTGGAAATACTCCCTCCTTTACTATTTTCTTACCAAATATTTTAACTCTGTGAAAAAGATTGATAATAAAAAATAGGGTTGTAAAGATCTGGAGGCTGATGCACACCTAAAAAAGACTTGGTAAAACAGGTGCGTTGGAGTAGGTAGGAGTGAACAAAGGAAAAAAAGGGGTCTCCCGCACACTGTTAAGTCACTTGCAAAGACTTTAATAGAGTAAATAAACAAACAACGTTTCGGTCCACAGGACCTTTCTCAAGCAGAGATTTTTAAAAAAAAAGAACATTTCAGGTACATACTGTATATGGCCTACTCTAGCTAGGACAGCCAATCACCGGCATGACATCGCGACCTTGCGATTCCATGGCATTGAACTGGTTAAATCACCACCTCGTGGAGGTGATCATGACCTCCTTTTGAAGAAACGTGAAGCATTCTGGATCTTCACCTTACAAACTTTATCCCCTAAAGGTCTTAAAGGTGGCATTTAATGTATATTTTAAACAGGCCTTGAATGTCTTAAAAACAATCTAAAGCTTGTTTTTTCTACATAAATCATAAATCCAGCCTGTGGGCCCTGTCACTAGTTTTACCGCTTCTAACCTCTTTTTCTGCGCCTCATTTTTAGGGAAGGGGGGGGTATGATAATGAGGCTCTGTGCTGATTGGCTCCCTGAATGACGTGTAGGAGGGGAGGAGAATAAACCCTCGCTCTGCCAGAGCAGCCCAAGCCTCTAAATTATCACAACACTGAATTTTCACAAATGGAAACTTTATTGTTAAAAAAATAAAATATGAGTTGTATATAAATAACATTTATGCACTATTTAAGCCGGATCTACCCGGCGGATGCTGAACGCTGGCCCCGGAGCCACGCCGGGCGCCCGGGAGCAGCGCTGCTGGTACAGCGCGCAACACCGCGGCTTTAACCAGGGAATCTGACCGGTTCCGACCGGCCAGGACCGCAGGAACCGGCCTGGACTGGTAGCAGGGACTCCCGGGGACCGACCAGCGGAGTTTCAGCCGGATCTGCCCGGCGGATGCTGCGCGCTGGCGCTGCAACCGCACGGCGGGCGCACAGATCGGCTCCGGAGCGCATCCGCGGCGCATCGCCCGTTACCGGGGATCAAACCGACAGATTTCGCTGAAAATCTCGGAGAGTGAAGCTGGTCCGACCTGGGACAGACCCCCGAGGACCCAGCTCCCAAACCACCCGGGAACCTGGATGATTTAACCCGGATCCGCGGCGCCACGGCGCCGCGTCCGACTGGCTGAAGGAAGCACCGCTCCAGCAGCGGAGAGAGCTGGTTGTGGGCGTGGTTTCAGCAGCGGAGGCTGAACCTATGGAAATGAGCGCCTATGGTGACGTCACGATAGG
The DNA here is from genome assembly GCF_033807715.1 of Cololabis saira. Classification (NCBI taxonomy): domain Eukaryota; kingdom Metazoa; phylum Chordata; class Actinopteri; order Beloniformes; family Belonidae; genus Cololabis; species Cololabis saira. The sequence continues at coordinate 2,268,631 of NC_084587.1, read as the reverse complement.
CGCAGATTCAGAATGGCTCAAAAAAAGGTCACGTGACACTGGGGGACTCTGTAAGGCGGGGGTCAGAGACCTTGCAGAAATTCATGGTATTTTGTCTCCCCTCTGCTGGCAGGGTGAGGGGAGACCACTTTATATATGTTAAAACAAGAAAAAACGTGTTTTTCATAATAGGTCCCCTTTAATGATTCATTTTTATTGAATGTGATGCTATAATTTTGTACTTAGTGATATACGGCATGTATTTTATGATCAACAAAGACCTTATTTATTCTGCTCATCATTACATGCATCTATCACCAGGTATTGAAACCCTACTGGACCACCCCCCTCCCGACCTCTGTTGCTATTAGGATGCCAGGTATGGACTTACTATGACTACTTCCTTCATCCATGCACGGTTATGTGTTTTATGTTTAAAACGATATAAATATATGTACTTTAACCTTATGCCAGGCATGGTCTTACTATGACTATTCTCCTCCTTCCCATGCACTGTTATTGTATGTTTTTAAAATAATCAAGGCTATTTATATTTCCCTCGGTATAGTACATGCATTGTAGTTTTACTTCTATTCGTTACTTGTCTGCTATTGTGTTGATATATACTTGTGGGTGTTCCTGTAGTGACAGAGGTGAGATTAATTTTACAGGCTCACAATTCAACTACTCACCGAGTCTGTCGGTACAACCCCTGGGCAGAGCTGCAAAAAAATCACCACTAGTTGACTACAGCTGCAGGTCCTCTTGCGACCCCCACTGACCCGGCCGGGGATTGGCTGTCCTAGCTAGAGTAGGCCATATATGTACCTGAAATGTTCTTTCTTTAAAAATCTCTGCTTGAGAAAGGTCCTGTGGACCGAAATGTTGTTTGTTTATTTACTCTATTAAAGTCTTTTGCAAGTGACTTAAGAGTGTGCGGGAGACCCCTTTTTTTCCTTTGTTCAATAAAAATAGGGTTGCCATGAAACTGTACTCATCCATAACTCAGTCCTTGCTCTTTTGATTTTATAGTATCTTGCTCTCCTTGTGCGTTTTGTTTGTTTTCGTTTCTTGTGTGAATCTGTTATCTTCACGATTGTTGCTGTAATTATTTCCTAATTTTATACCTTTTTCACCCTGCATTGATGGACAGAACTCCTCCAGACTGCTGCGTCCGTGCGCGCCGCCACATTCATCATTATATATATTATATATTCAGACGTAGACAGGTTTAAAAGTCTCTTGGGAAGGTCACGTGTTTGTGTTTTCTGCTGCTCAGTTCAAACTACTGACAATAAAATAAAGTGTTTGGATGATCAGCAGCAACAGAAAGAGCGAGGAGGAGCGGGAACGTGGACCTGAACACTGACCTGCAGACCAGCGGAGGAAGAGTCCGCTTTGGTCCTGCTGCTGGACTCCTGGTCCTGGTTCTGGTTCTGGTCCTGGTCCTGGTTCTGGTTCTGGTCCTGGTTCTGATCCCGGTCCATCTCCTCCAAACACGTGGCCACCACTCGTTGCCTGGTGGGAAATGTAGGATTATCGTACCGGAGCAGGGGCGTCGTGCCAAAAAGTGATTGCCTGCCAGAATCTGATTTCTAGCCGCGGGAGCGCGCACAGCAGCCCGTTGAGCGATAGCGCTAAAACGTCAGATTTTCAGATTATGAAGCTCAAGAATGAGATCAAGTCATATTTAGGAAGAAACAACCTTTCATTAACTGTATTTGGCCTTCAATCAATTTTTGAAGGTAAAAAGACCCATTTTCAGGGAAGAAATCAGATTCTGGCAGGAAATCACTTTTTGGCACGACAGGTCAATTGGGTATGAAGGTACGGCAGCCGCCACACCTCGGCTTCAGGGGAAAATGTAAATGTCTGTGTGGCAGGGTGGAGGAGCTGCAGCCACTCAGGCTGACGGGACACAGGTGTGTCCCATCAGCCTCTCCACCCTGCCAGCCTTGATAAGGAGGACTGGGAGACTGCAGCTGGGGAAGACTGAGGCTGGGTCTGCTGTGAAGGAGCTGAAGCACGCGTGTTGGTGGTGGATTAAATAAAAAAAGGGTTCTGCACTAAACTCCGTGTCCTCCTCTATCCTGTCGGTCGGGCCCCCGTGGCACTCACACTGCTACAGTCTGTTTTTTAAATACATTTATGGAATTACTCTGTGTCTATTTGTATTGATTATTCTATTATTTAATAGCTATAAAATAACTACAAATGCAAGTCAAAACAACATGATCGATTTCCCTAGCTGTTATCTTTCCCAACACTTGTATCCCCCTCATATCTGGAAATGTGATACACTATGTCCCAACTTTTCTATCAATCTCGTTTTTAGCGCGCTCTGCAGTGTCACTAACTTACAAAAATGAAAAGAAAGCAGGCAACCTCGCAATTTTTTTTTCCAAAAAAGAAGGCAAGTGATGGTCCAATGTTGCCCCAGTCAGGCTATTAACGAGGCTGTTAGCCACTGATGGATTAATTATGCAAGTTCATCTTAAGGTAAGATATCAAATCACCCTACCCTCAAATAAATCTGTTTAAGGGAAATATTTGACTTTTTTTACTCTCTTTCTCTCTTCTGCTCCCTCCCTCTCCTTCTTGCATTTGGACTTTAACTGTTTTGAGTTAAACTGGGATGTCCACGTTGATATTGTTGCACTGACATAGTGAATGAAGTGAACAGAGTGAGTTAAATTGCGTTTTCAGATCTGCTTTTTCTGCTCTCTAACTCTGCTGCTTGTCAGTACTGGAGTTGAGGGGGATGAGGGGGGATGGCATCCTCCCCTGAAATAAAAACGGTCCAAATCAACCCCCCTGAAATAAAAACGGTCCAAATCATCCCCCCCTGAAATAAAAACGGTCAAAATCATCCCCCCCCTGAAATAAAAACAGTCAAAATCATCCCCCCTGAAATAAAAACGGTCAAAATCATCCCGCCTGAAATAAAAACAGTCAAAATCATCTCCCCTGTAAAACCTCCACCCCCCCTTTCCATCCCTTATGTCATTTCATCAATGAATGTGGTTTTACTGCTATTTCAACATTTAGAGTCATCACCAGAAAAATAACTTTTGACAATTTTCACCTTTAAATAAGTAGGAAAATCTGCCAGTGGGACAAGATTTATCTTCTTATTACAAGCAAAAAAATCTTGTTCCACTGGCAGATTTTTCTACTTACTTTAATTGAAAATCTACTTGAAACAGGTGAAAATTGTTGTTTTTTCCAGTGATGAGTCTTGTTTTAAGTGTAATGAGATTTTTTTTACTAAAATGAGAAATTTTAACTAGAAATAAGACAAATATTCTTGTTAAGATTGTGAGTTTTTGCAGTGATCCATGTTACTTATCCTGTGAAGGACAGAGTCATATTGATAAGTTCAGAAAAGTGTTTTTTATTGTTGTGTTTTGATGTATTTGATGTAAGCCCAGTGGATATTTAAAGCTTACAGAAGGCTGCATTTAACTGCTGCTATGTCATTCCTGCAGTATTTCTGCAGCTGTTTTGGTCACTGCTATTATTTGTAATATATTATATTATTTATAATCAGCACAAATTATCTGTCCCCATATGATAAAATCCACCATCCCCCCTGATTTTATTTTACAACTCCAGTTCTGGCGCTTGCTGTCCGTGGTGCAGAAAACGGATGTGTATTTTGTAATCAACACGTTGTTAAAGTGTAGTGTTCATAGTTACGTTAGCAGGATGTGAGCGAGACTGCATTTGAAAAAGTTCACATGTTCTTGAGCACACAGATCAGCTACATAGCAGATTGTGTGATGAGTGTTTTCCGGGCATGTTGGTTGATACTAGTGATGGGATGAGCGGCACTGGTGCATCAGCACTGTGCCGAGAGCTCAAGAGGGAAACCTCGTATCGGTGCGTGTATTGCTTTAAGAAAGAATCACGTGACCGATACAGGAACTGTTTCGTTTGGATGTGCCGCGCCAAACTGTGTGTTTATCAGGAAACAAACTGTATCAACATGTCGTGGGTTTGTCAGATGGAGTTTTGCTTGATCATGGATCGTTCTAGGAAGTTTTCCCCGGTGTGGAATAATTTTGATCTGGTGACGCCAAACAAGGTAAATCTTTTTCTCCTTTATATACTATTTTTTACGGTGGCACATTGCACTCACTTTATCAGTTTATCAAGTGAATGACCTGTGATACATATGATAGTCAGTTAAAGAGCCTTACAGTTGCTTTATTCATGTTATCATGTAATTATGAGATCCTGATCTCGCAATCATGTCTATTTTTTTTTAACAATTGATTGCAATGTTCTGGTAAGAGGTTTGAATTGTTTTCAGATAAATTAACTTTTTATGTTATTGTAGGTGAAGTGTCGGCTCTGCTCCACAGAGCTGTCTTATATCAACAAGAGCACATCATCAATGCTGAGGCATTATAGAGCTCGGCATGACAATGAAGAATTGGCAGATACTCATGAGAGTACCCCAGGAATGTTGAAATTCTCTCTAAAAATTGTGCTAAAAAAAAAAAAATGCATGCAAACGGACAGGCTCCAGGCCTGGTATCGAACCTCCAACCCTCTTGCTGTGAGGCGACAGTGCTAACCACTACACCACCATGTCATCTTATATCTATTTGATATTGTTTGTAAAAATGAGAGTCCTTTTATTAAGCTTTTGACAAAATAGTTCCTTTTGGCTTGCAGTTCCTAACAAGCAAGCAGTGGATGAGGCAGTGGTCAATATGATCAAAGACTGTCAGCCACTCAGCTTTGTTGAGAATGAGGGATTCAGGAGCTCCTGAAGCTTATTGCACCCTCATATGCTCTACCAAGCAGGAAGGTATGTTTAAGAATTTTTATTATATGTTTGTACTAACTATATAAGTATATTTTATTGGTGTAACAGTATTTTATGGTTATTTTCAGACCATCAAGGACTTGGTGAGCCAGAGATACGAGGAGGAAAAGGAGAAAACCAAAAAGGACCTCCAGAGTGCCGTTGCAGTTACTTTAACAGCTGATATGTGGACGTCTATGAACATGGAGGCATATCTAGCTGTTACTGGCCACTATGTGGACAAAGAAAGCCATGAACTCCGTTCTTCAGTCTTGGCAGTGCAGCATTTTCCTCAGAAACACACTGCAGAAAACATTGCCACGGTGAAAAGGAGCCTCATGGAGGAGTGGGGCATAGCAGGAAAGGTCAGGTGTCTTGTCTCTGATGCAGCAGCAAACATGATTGCATGTGCTCGAATGCTGCAAATACGGCATACCATTTGTATCGCCCATTCCCTGAATTTAATTGTGAGAAAATCATGTGATCAAATCCCAACAATAACTGAAATACGCAACAAAACACGACACATTGTGACATACTTTCGATCGAGCGTGACTGCTAAAGAGAAGCTCACTCAAATACAGCAACAGCTGGGAACACCGGGCCATAAATTAATAAACGAGGTGCCAACACGATGGAACAGTACCTACCAAATGTTTGAAAGAAGGACTGAGCAGAAGGAGCCAGTCAGGGTGTCACTGGCCTCATTAAAACCTGACATCACTTCACTGACTCCAGAAGAATGTCAGATCATTGAAGAGATGCTCAGGGGTTTTGCTCCTTTTGACCAAGCTACAAGAGAACTGTCTGAGAAAAAAAGGGTCTCTGGGACGAAGGTCATTCCCATGATGAGAACGCTCCACATTGAGCTTCAACGTCAGGCCACCACAGTGACAAAAACAGCTGCTCAGCAACTGGCTGAAAACCTAAGGAAGCGGCTAACTGAAGCTATTTGCGGCATGGAATCTCTCAGTGTGATGACTCTGGCAACTCTGTTAGATCCCAGATTTAAAAAGAATGGATTTGTTAGTCAGCAAAAGGCGAGTGAAGCGGTGAAGAGACTGCAGTCAGAATGTGCAGAAGAAATGAGGAGCCAAGAGCCTGACCCAAGAGAAGAAGAGCCGAGCTCTTCACATGGGTCAGAACCCAGTTCAGGTATGAAAATACATTTCTGTGGCACTTTGTGATATGATATATCATGTGATAATAAAGTAATGATTAACTATTTTTTTAGGGCACAATCTCTGGAATACTCTGGACATGGAAGTTGCAGAGACCCAGAAGACGAGGAACGCAACAGCTGACTCCTTTATTGAAGTCCAACGCTACCTGGCAGAAACAAACATACCCAGAAACCAAGATCCTTTGCAGTATTGGAAATGGAACCAGAAAATATACCCACATCTTCATCAACTTGCACTTAAAACTCTCTGCTCACCATCATCGTCTGTATCATGCGAAAGAGTATTTTCCAAGGCTGGGGAGCTGGTGTGTAAGAGAAGAAATCACCTTGGAGCAAAGACACTCCAAAAACTTTTGTTTCTCAATAAAAATTCATGAACTAATCACTTATTTATCTTTTATTTCATATGATTTAACAGTTAAGTTGACAAATGTGCACATAAGTTAAAAAATTGTAACTCTGAATTTTTACTCTAATTTGCTATATTTTACATACCAACTCAGTTTTAGCATTTACACGAACAAGGAATGTCTTTACCTGCAATGATTTTATAACTACTGCAGGGGTCGCTATTGGGTGACCAACACAGTATCAATACAGTGCCGACACAGTTTGTTTAGTGTGTCAATACACTCCTTGAGGTATCATCGTCCCATCACTAATCAACACGTTGTTAAAGTGTAGTGTTCATAGTTACGTTAGCAGGATGTGAGCGAGACTGCATTTGAACAAGTTCTCATGTTCTCGAGCACACAGATCAGCTACATAGCAGATTGTGTGTTAGTATTTTCCGGGCATGTTGGTTGATACTGTAGTTCAGTTCTGGGACTCGTAACCTCGACACACCTTAGCTCTGACTGAACTGACGCCGCTGTACCGGAGACATAAATGTTGTATTTAGAGGGAAATGTTTTCCCCCCGACAGCGCTGTATTCACTCTGGTGTTTAATAGAGTCGAACAGAAACTCACCTCTTGGTTCGGACTGGATTCACGGAACCACGGCAGCTTCTTTTACTTCCGCATCTCTCGGGAGAAGCGTCTCGTTTCAGCCAATCAGAGTCGTTGTTTCGTTTCAGCCAATCAGAGTCGTTGTTTCGTTTCAGCCAATCAGAGTCGTTGTTTCGTTTCAGCCAATCAGAGTCGTTGTTTTGAGAAAACGCATTGACGCATTGATACCATCCATGATTGACACAAAAGCAGGATTGGAAAACACAATTTGTTGATTATCATTGCCAAAATTCCACATCCACAAATCCCAATTCTTACACAAAAAACCCTATTTTTTTTTAGTTTTCATTGTGAATTAAATCAGTATCTGGACTCTATTAAGTTTTCTACAAATTCAAAAGCAATCAAAACCATAAATGTATGTAAATGTTTTGGCTTTCTGTTATAATTTCATCCCCCCTGGTTGGTTATAATGTGTTGTGCTTTTTGTTTCGTTTTTTATTTCAGTAATACTCTTTATATGTTATAATTCAATGTGAAATTGCATGATGTGAAGTTTTGTTATCATTGTACTGTTTGCAAATGTTAAAAAAAAAGGATTGGAAAACACAATTGGTATTTTTTATAAGAGAACTTCTAATTTCTAACTTCTAATGTCTTGAATGTATTTACCGTTGAGTTATATGATTTTAATGGCAGTGAGGTGGGCAGAACAGCTGGTGAATGGTGGAGTATTGATCTGTTGTGATTCTGTGTCTGCGGTGAAGAGTGTTGGGATGGGGATGGATGTCCAAGGGGCAAAACGATCTGGTGTATGAGATTCTGATCTGAATCAGATGGTGAAAAGGAGGTGATGAAGTGGTGCTGATGTGGGTTCCAGCGCACTCAGGTATCCGGAATAATGAAAGAGCAGACATGTTGGCCAAGAAAGCAGTGGAAAAGGAGGGGGTGGATCTCAACATAAGCTTATCTAAGGGTGAAGGGGAAAGTATTGTGTGGAAACAGATCATTCTGGAGTGGGAGGAAGGAAATAAAGGGAGGCATCTGTTTTCAATAACTGGGAAAGTGACAGAATCAGTGAACACCGGAGGAGGAGGGAGGGGAAAGGAAGATGTCATTATTTCCAGGTTAAGAATTGGGCATACTGCTCTTAATAGTACTCTTTATATTATAGCTAAGCATCAAGATGGAGTGTGTTCTGAGTGTCAGCAGCCTGAGACAGTCAGTACGTGCACATGCAGCGATTCAAGGTGGTTGGAGATCTGATCAGATAATGACATGCAGAAGATTGGATCAACTTGTCTGATTACACATGCTGTTCTGAGATCAGACTGAATCAGATTGAATAAACCACTGTAACCAGAGCATGGCTGACTCCGTGACGCTAGGTGGCGCTGTACCCGAGGTAACCATGGTAACCATTTCAACAAAGAGCCACTTCCGGTTGACCTCCGCTTAACAACGAGGAAAGGAAAAAGTGCATTCTAAGGGCCAATCCCAATTCTCCTTCACTCGCCCTTCTTTTCTCCACTCGCACTTCTTTTCTTCCCTAACCCCTAAAAAAGAAGGGGGATATTTTAGGGCACTTGAGATCTAGGGCACTTGGCCCAGGTGCCTGTCCCAATTCTCCTACTCCCCCTCGTTTTCATCCCTAACCTGATCAGGAAGCAGAGAGCCAAAAGCTGTTTTAATTTCAGCTGTAGCGCTGTTAATATGGCACTTTATTAAGTTTTAATATTTTTTCAGGTATAAAGGTAACCTTAAGATCCGCAACCGGGGCTCAGTTTATCCAAATAACGCCTGTTAAGAAATTTGACCCGATGTTTTCGGAGATGAGAAGAGCCGCCGCCCCCGGGGAGCAGCAGCAGCTGTTACCATGGTAACAGCAGCCTCAGCTCACAGCCCGAGAAGAGACGTGTCCGCCGGGTCAAGCTGCTGCGTCAGCCCCGGGAGAGAAACTCTCTCTGGGACGCTGCTCTGTTGAGAATCACGCCGGCTGAAATAAATCATTTAGGAAGATGTTGGTTTAATAGATGAAATCTAACAGTTGTAGCTACACCTGTTAAGAAATTTGCTCCGAAATTTAGAGATTTCTGTCTGCCGGCTCCGGAGTTTATGCCGCGTTCCATTTACCTCGGAAATCGGAAGTGGGAACTGGGAATGGCAGCCATCTTGGAATGGTAACTCGGGGGTGGTGAAGACCCTCCCACTTTCCCAGTGGGAAACCCCACTTTGAGGGGCGTTCCAGTCGAAAATTCCGACTGGGGACTGGGAAATCCCCACTTCCGAGGATAAATGGAACGCGGCATTAGGTCCGAGTTAAATAGACGCAGCCTACGGCGTAGGGTACGGCGTATTTTGTTTTTTTTATGCCACAGTTTGCAGATTGATTGATTGTTGATGCGTGGGCTAACGTGTCTGCTGGGATTATTTTGCGAGCTTTTGCAAAAGCGTGCATTTCCGAGGCACCGCACGGCACGGAACGTGACTCTGACAGCGAGGAATTCGGACTGACACAGCTGATTTAGCGGAGCTCTTTAATGCAGAAACAGAGGATGAGACTTAATGGGTTTGATTAATGTAAAAACTGAAATAAAGTAGCCTACAATCAAACAAAGTTTTGCTCCCGCTGTATTTTTAAATACGCACACTCCTGTGCTTGTGTGTTCTTGTGTGTGTTCTTGTGTGTGTGCCGTTTCGGTCGGTGCGCCGTGTGTGTTTTAAATACAGAAATATGACACATAAGACTGAGGCTATGCCTTTTCACACGGCGCCCGTATGGTCGCGAAAATACAGTATTTATATATGAAATGTCAGAATAGGAAATATTTTGACGACACCCCTGAAGCAGTCACACGACACCCCAGGGAGCTACTACTGAGCAGCGTTGCGTCGTCTCCTTTCACTTCCGGGTGAATCCCCTCGCCCCGGGGGAAAACCTCACCCGGGGGAAATTCTCGAGCATGCGCAGACTGTAATATCCATGTCTCCGTACACATGGCATTAACAAGGCGGTTGCGACTGGCTTATCTAGGTGCTGCAAGCGGGTTGATGAATCCAGTCTGATCAGATTACTTGACTGACTTAAGGTGTTCACATGCAGTTTAAAAGTCAGTACGATGTGTGCAAATGATCTCCAACCAGTTTGAATCGCTGCATGTGCACGTACTGAGTGAGACATGCACTGATTTGCTGTAGGCAGAGGTGGCAAGTAACGACGTACAAATACTGCGTTACTTTACTGAAGTAGAAATGTTGGTTATCTATACTTCACTGGAGTCATTATTTTTCAGACGACTTTTTACTTTTACTCCTTACATTTTCACACAATTATCTTTACTTTTTACTCCTTACATTTCAAAAACAGGCTGGTTACTCTATTTCATTTCAGCCTTTAAAACAAAACTATCCAGTTAAATTGCTCCATCCGGATAGAGTGAATTTGGTTGTGGTTGTTTCAGATGTTCTTGTCCAGTTTTGTTCTTACATCCGTTCCCTCAGATTCCTGCAACTAAACTTGGATGTACATTCCAATAAAGGTTAGGATAAATGATAACATGAACATGAAGTTTGACTTTTTGCACCATTACAATACTTATAGGCAACTAGTCATCATATCTGCTGCTCTCTGAAACACATGTTAATGCTCAATAGTACACATATATGCTTCTTTAATATATTTATATTAACACATGTTAATGCTCAATAATACACATATATGCTTCTTTAATATATTTGCATTATACTAAGATACATTCATTTTCAATGGCTTTTGTCCTTAATGGCTTTTTCCCCCTTACATTATTTTTACTTTTATACTTTAAGTAGTTTTGAAACCAGTACTTTTATACTTTTACTTGAGTAAAAAACTTGAGTTGATACTTAAACTTCTGCAGGAGTATTTTTAAACTCTAGTATCTATACTTCTACCTGAGTAATGGATGTGAATACTGAAGAACCTCTGGCTGCAGGAGAAACCACAGAGAAAGAACTGAACTAGTGGCAGAGCTGCAAGAAATGGCCATGAAAGGAATAACAGTCAGAAGTATTTTGGAAGTGGGATCGAGTGGAAAGGGGAGGCGGACTTTATTTACATTTATGATTCTGGACTGATGAGGAGATAGTGTGAGTTTTTGAAAGATCCAGAAGATGGCAGCAGTGCAACTAATTGGATGCAAGCTGCCGTAAAACTCCAAAGAAGAGGAAGAAAAAGAAGGAAAAAAGGAAAAGAAGCTGCCGTGGTTCCGTGAATCCAGTCCGAACCAAGAGGTGAGTTTGTGTTCGACTCTATTAAACACTAGAGTGAATCCAGCGCTGTCGGGGGGAGAACATTCACCTCTAAATACAACATTTATGTCTCCGGGACGAGAATCCTACATTTACCAGCAGGAGACGGGTGGTGGACACGTGTTTGGAGGAGATGGACCAGGATCAGATCCAGGACCGAGACCACGATCAGAACCAGGACCAGGAGTCCAGCAGCAGGACCAAAGCGGACTCTTCCTCCGCGGGTCTGCAGGTCAGTGTTCAGCAGAGCCGGCCCGTGGTAAGGGTAAGGGCCCGTCCATCCAGGGGCCACAAATGGGGGAAGAAAAAAATGAACTTACACTATTCTTAAAACTAGTTGGTATTATGTGTTAATATGAAGATAATGAGCCCACATTAATTTAGCTGCATAGCAAAGCCTATTAAAGCCCCGTCAGCCCCGTTCAAGAACGCAATATGATGTAAATGCTTAATATGAGTTTGCCATCAACGATCACAGCAAACCAGTTTCAATTACACAACATACTGCAAAATCTCTTTTTAATACACACACACACACACACACACACACACACACACACACACACACACACACAAGTGTATTGTGCACCCAAACTGCAAAAAAACAAAAAACAACGACGTACAGGCCACGTCTCTCCCTCCCTCGCCCTCTCCATCTCTCTCTTAGTTTAGTTTAGTTTATTTTCGGTCATGACATAAAAAAAATAAATAAAAAACCAAGAGTAAAACTGACAACAAGAAAACGTTCAATTGTTCAAAGATAACATAACAAAACAAATAACAATAACAAATAAACAAATAACATCTAGACCGAAAAAGGGGTAGGCTGAAGCAAAGCTTATTATTTGCCTACCCTCAAAAAGATTAATTAAATTAATAAACTAAAAGCAAAAAGTAAGAGAAAGACTGCCCGTAAAACAAATTGCCTCTGTAGGGATAACAAACATTCCTCAAAAAATAAAAGATTTTTCAAATAAAGGTGCATCTACATGTCACCTTCATCCTTAAAAAATCAAAGCAAATCACCAATTAAATAAATAAATACCCAAATCAACATCAAGCCACTCATTAATTTAATATAAGGAAATCATCCTTCTTTTCAATGTTTTTTTAAATAAAGTTAAAGTTCTACATAATTTCAAATCTATATCTAATTTATTCCATACATCCACCGCTGCCACTGTAGCATCTTAGTTTGGTGTTGGTTCTGATTGTTGATTTTCTGTATATACTTTCCCCTCTGAGGTTGTAATGGCTTTGTCTTAAATTGAACATATTTTGGATACAGTCTGGCAGCATGTTATTGTTGATTTCTCTCATACAACGCATACACATAAAAATGTGAACGGTGAATCTCCAAATTTAATTTGACGAAATTAGACGGACCCAAACATTCCACATTTGCGTAATAATAAACGCCAAGGCTGGCGCCATGAAGTCAATTAAATGCATGTGTCACCTTTAGAAGAGTTGCACATCTTAATTTTCCTATTTCACCCTAGATCACACTTTGGGACGCCTTCTTTATATTTTAGCGTTATTTCCGCGTAGATAAGAGTGAGTTTGATGCTCCTTAACAAGTTTGGTCCGCGGATCAACATCAACCCAGCGAGTCCTTGCTCCCGGTGGCTGATTTATGGTTCCGCGTCACACCAACGCAGAACCGACGGCGTAGGCTACGCGGCGACGCACACCGCACCGCTACCCTACGCCGTCGATTTAACGCAGAACCATAATTCAGGCGAAGCTGCAGTCTGTCTGCGCTGATCCTGACACAGCGGGTCGGAGCGGATTTGGTCATGATGTTTAACCTGTGTTTTGTGATTAATAAGCACAGGTTTTAATTAAATGTAATTTACGAAGGATGATTTCAAGTTCAATAAGATAAGTAATCAATAAAATACAAAGTTTGGCACAAAGGCTTGGCCTGCTTGTGGGCGAGTGGAAGGGGGCACAATAACTCATTTGGGGGGGCATGGCCCGCGGATGACCCCCCCCATGACCCCGACCCTGGGGAAACGTTCCCTGTTCCGGAACAACTGCTCCAAACGGGACATTGATTGATTGATTGTAGGGCTGTTCGATTTTGCCCAAAAATAAAATCTCGATTTTTTTTTTTCTCTCAAAATCCGATTTTCGATTACGATTACGATTATTTTGTGAATTGACAAAAGGCAAAGAAATTATTTCAAATATGCTGTTTTTTTATTGAACATTTGCCCCATTGGGCTTTAAGTGCAAACTTTGCTCTTATTAAAGCAAAAATGAAAGAATAAAGTGCAAAACTCTGAATAATAAGTTGAAAAAAAGTTTTAAAAAATAAATATAATAAAATATAAAGTTTTATCTCTGAAAAAAAAATCAGCAAATCAGCACTTGCAAACATACAGTAAGTTATATTTACAATTAAATAAAACAAGACATTTTTTAATTAAACTAAACTGGGTCTTTGCATGCTAAATAATAATGCAACCCATGAAGGAGGTAGAGGTGTGTAATGTCAGTCATTACATTTGCTGTTCACATTTGCAAGTTTTTTGCAAGGAACACGAGCCGGTCTACCCGGTGGCATGTTAGTATATCACCATGGTTACAGCGCCCCCTCCTACACTAAAGAGCCTCTCCGATGGGGCACTTGTCGCAGGTATTGAGAAGTATTTCCATCAATCATTAATAGGCTATGTGTGCAGACAAGGTAAAATTTAAAATAAAAAAAAAAATTAAAAAAAAGTTAAAAATCGATTTTACAATTTTCACGTTTTAACATCGTTCTAATTACATAATCGCGATTACGATTTAAAATCGATTAATCGAACAGCCCTAATTGATTGAAGAATTTATTAGAAGAATTGCATAGGATCAGGTACAGTTTCATGACAGTACAGATTCGCTGATACAAAGTCAAGTAAAAGGCATTATTGCAAGAAAGCATTACACTTGTTTACATTGGAGAGACAGAGGTGAAAGCACCTTAGATTGCACCCCTGATCTGAGCAGAGGTGGTAGAGGAGCCAAAGATTGTACTCAAGTAAAAGTACTGTTACTTCAGAATAATATGACTCAAGTAGAAGTAAAAAGTAGTCATCCAAATAATTACTTGAGTAAAAGTAAAAAAGTACTTGGTGAAAAAACTACTCAAGTACTGAGTAACTGTTGAGTAACGTCTGATTAATTTTTTTTAAAACAACCATTCAAACAGACAAAAGTACAAAATAATCATCTTCAGGCAAATTAAATCAATAAAATAATAAAATAAAATAAATAAAAAAAAAGCTTAAATTAAAATAATCTTAAAGTAAATTCAAGTACTTTAATAAAATAAATAAAATAACAATAAAAAATAAATTAAGCACAAGCAGCACAAAATGTCAAGCCTTTGTACTTTTCTTTTTTAACCAGCAGAACTAGAACAAACATGAACTCATAGAAACTCTGTGTGTGTTTGAGTCTGTGTAAATGTGACAAAACATGCAAAAACAAACATTTTTCCCAAAGAATCACTCAGTGATGTCATGAGATTGACGCGTACGTGGATAAAAGGGATAAAAGAAAAGTAACGAACTCAACGTGGCCTAATGTAGCGGAGTAAGAGGAACAGTTTTTTCTTCACATATCTACTAAAGTAAAAGTAAAAAGCATAGCGATTCAAAACTACTCATAAAAGTACAAAATTTCCCAAAACTTACTCAAGTAAATGTAACGGAGTAAATGTAACTCGTTACTACCCACCTCTGGATCTGAGTCATAAGGAACAACTCTCTGTCATAGTGTCACAAGAAGACATACCAGACATTATTTTGTGGGTATTTAAATCTTATACTTTATGTAAGCTATTTATATTGTATTTTTCATATATTAATTTCATATTTTTTTGTATTTCTTTCTAATTCTAAAAGTATTTTGATTGAGCAATTGCTTTCTTTAAATAAAAGAATGTCCAAGATAAAGCTGTTCAGTTTTGTGAGTATATACACCAGCAGTGGAATTTACTGCCATGGAAGAGGGGCGCCACCTAAAATCTTGCCAAGGGCGGGGGGGGGGGTGCACAATGGCAGGTAGAAGTGATGCAGGAATTGCACAAACGTATGCATCAAGGCTCCATCTGGTGATGCATTTACTTACATAAGCCGGAAAAGACTTTCCGGAAAAACTTTCATTTCGTGAATGTGCAACTGATCGTGTGCAAAGCGTGTATTGTTAAACGTTGTGGCACGGTGGGATGCATGACGCATTCATCCTGCGTAATAGTGCAAGTATTAGGGCCAGAAAGGAGAAAAATAAAAAATAATATTTGAGGAGGAAGATTTTTTTTACGGAGCCCCTTTGGTGACATTTGAAAAAAATAAAATAATGCGTGGCCACGCATAACTCGTGGTTCCGTTTTTTTTTTTCATTATGCACTTCGAGAAAAAAGTTAAGGTCGAGAAAAATGTCGAAATGTATTTATACTTTATTCTCGAAATTTTGCCTTTATTCATGAAATTTCGCCTTTATTTATCGAAATTTCAACTTTATTCTTGAAATTGTATTTCAACATTATTCTTGAAATTTCGACTTTTTTCTTGAAATTATATTTCAACATTAATCTCGACATTTCGACTTTTTTCTCAACATTTCGACTTTTTTCCTCGAAGTGCACAATAAAAAATAAAAAATCTTCCCCTCAAATATTTTTTCTCCTGCATGGCTTTGATACACTTCCGTACAAATACAAAACGTAACGTTACCTCTGAATTCCGTTTCAGAATGGTTTTCTTCATTCTTTCTTCATCACAGGGCAGTGAAATGTGAACGAATGAAAATTGAAATTTGAAATGAAATTGCGCCTTCCAGTGCAGACACGTTGGTGCGCATGCGCATGGGCAAGTGAAAAGGCGGCTTCTTTGTTGCAGACGCGGTGGTGCACTTGCGCACGGGGAACGCATTTGTTTCAGGGTGTGAATAGCTCAGCTGATGGGAGCTTGCTATTTGTACCCTGGGTGCAAATAGTCACTCTGAATAAAAAAATGGGGATTCTTGTAAGGAATACAAAAAACAAAAAAACAAGGCGCTCTAAGAATTAAAAGGTGCATTTGAATAACAAAATATATTAATCATTTAAATTCACATAATGGAGCATAGAAAAAGGAGAGGAATTATTAAATTAGAATAACAAATAACGAGCAATGTCTAGACTTGTTTTACTTGCGTTTTTGTTTTCTACTCTTTTGAGACATGTGGAAAAAATCTTAAAATCGTTAATAAAACCCCAAAAGGAGGGTGTAATATATCAGACCATGAGGCAGCGTGAGGTAAACTGAATAAAGTTTTATTGACGATTGTCAGGTACCTGTAAACCATCATGCTATCAGTCTTACAGCACCACCTACTGGTGACTTCCAGTACAGCACACATACATGACATCTCCCTTTCTTTAGATTTGCTTGACAGCCAGATCAGGGCGGTTGTCAAATCTAGTTTTTATCATTTGCGGCAGTTGGCTAAAATAAGGCCAATTCTTTCAAGACAGCAGCTTGAAACAGTAATACATGCCTTTGTCACCACTCGGCTGGACTACTGCAACGCCCTTTATGTAGGGGTTAGTGCTTCTTCCATCTCCCGTCTCCAGATGGTCCAAAATGCTGCAGCACGCCTTTTAACTGGCACTCCCAAATATGAGCACATTTCCCCCATTTTAGCTTCCCTCCACTGGCTGCCCATACAGTCTCGGATTCATTTTAAAATTCTTTTATTTGCTTTTAAATCCTTGAATGGTTTTGCCCCGCCGTACCTCTTTGAGCTCCTACACCCTTATTCACCCCGTCACTCTCTCAGATCCGCTGATCAGCTGATCTACTGTAGTACTACAGTACTACAGTAGATCAGCTGATCAGCTGCTCCTGAGAGCCTAAGACTTAGAGGGAGCTCAGAGGGGACGGCGCCTTCGCTGTTGCAGCTCCAAAACTTTGGAACAACCTGCCTCAGCAAATCAAACAGGCCTCCTCTCTGTCTGTTTTTAAATCTCTTCTTAAAACCCACCTTTTCTCCTTGGCTTTTAACACTTAGCAAGACAGTTGAGTTTATTTTATCCTTTTATTATTTTTTTATTATTTTATCTTCTATTTTATCCTTATCAACTTATCATGATTGTTTTATTTATGTGCCCTGTGCTTTATGGTGTGTTGTCTTCCATTTGCCTGTCCAGCACTTTGGACCATGTTGGTGTTTTTAAAGTGCTTTATAAATAAAGTTGACTTCTCGGAGATTCCGCTTGCAATGAGATAAATCTCAAACTTTTGTATCCATACTCTCCAACTTTCTGCAAGATTGCCTTCTAAATTTAATGTCCCCGGAGGTCTTTGATGGTCCATCTTTCCGTCTTTTTAGTCAACTTCTGACACCATGTAATATATCAAACCTTGAGGCAGCGTGAGGTAAACTGAATAAAGTTTTATTGACGTCCGTCAGGTACCTGTAAACCATCATGCTATCAGTCTTACAGCACCACCTACTGGTGACTTCCAGTACAGCACACATACGTGACAGAGGGTTTACAATTTCTCCATTTGGCACAATGCATATGGTACTTACCCAGTAACAAAATTATATTAATAATAATAGAAACAGAAAATTCCAAATCACCCATGAAGAAAATAATTTGGCTTAATTCAAAAGGTGGAACATTTTTAATTTTAAGAGAAATCCAATTGTGAAATCCCTTTTTGCAGAAGGAACATTGATCTACCTCAAATTTAAATCTTTTTTTAAGAAATTCTGCCACAGGATAGACCTTATTCATAATTTTAAAATATACTTCTTTAACTTTAGGCAAAATAGGCCATTTAATAAATTTGGAATGCGCTTTGTTTAATGTGTTTATACTTACCATGCAAGAATCCTGTCGAATTATCCTTCTGCAATAATCATGGAACAATCTGGATATCCCTACCAATAACGCTACACAATCATTACAAACTGCTAACACGTATTTTTATATCGTCTTAAAGACGGGCTTTCTCAAATAATAAAGGATTTTAAAACAGTCGTACTACTTGGTCATTCAGCTTGATAAAAAATGTCAGTATTTTAGAAGTAGTCACCCACTAGACTACTTGTACATCCATCCATGTTTACTAGCAAACATCACATCAGGATCAAGAAATGGAGTGCTGTATGCATGTAGTGGAGAAAGATGGACCATCATTCCTTTAACAGTCATAGGATGGGAAAAAGTTATTGAGTCAGTGTTTTTATGGAAGGATCTTCAAACTAGAGTCTTGTAGCTGAGGAGGCAGAGAGAAGATTCAGCTTGGAAAGCCAGGAACCTGCTGCTATACCAGCTAACACTGGCTATCACTGCTACAGTCACTTTACCAACACAACAAAGATAAAGGCAGTTTTATTTCAAAAAGAGACTGTAAAAGAAGGTTGCTATCAAACACAAATACGAGTGTGAATTTAGATCTTGAACTTTGAATCTGCAGAGGAAACAAAGAATGGAAAATAAAGACAAATCACAGTATTTCACACATTTTTGAGAACCAAAGTTGTGTAACTCACTGTTACAAACTTTTAATCTTAACGATTAAGATGAGATGTGTGTGTGTATATATATATACCGTAGATGACCATTTAGTAGCCCGGGCGTTTAATATGCTAAATCCACTTGGACCCCAGGCGTTTATAAGAACCAGGCGGGTATTTGCACCAGGCTACAATTTATTTTTGCAATGAGCAGCACCAGACCATTACTTACAAAGAACATATGAGATCACCATAGTACCACTGGAACTAAAATTGTACACACTGTACACAACACAACACCTCACGACGAGCTCCCGATCACGAATCGTGAGCTCGCAAGAAAATCAAGCGTGTTGTAAATCCTGGTCGCTCCTCGTGAAGGAATCACAGTTGAAGCAGCTGCGACCCGAATTGACTCATCCTTTCACAGAGAGCATGTACAATCTCTGATGTTACGTCAAAAACTATTATTTGTAGTTTAAGTTTTGCAAATTCACATTACAAATCATGTTTTAATAGCAAAAAAAAAGAGCGCATTTCCACGTACGGTGCGTGTCGCCGCGTACCCTGCACCGTAGGTGTGCGTTGGTGTAACGCGGAACCATAAATCAGCCTTACGGCGTACCCTGCACCGTAGGCTCTGCGTTGGTGTAACGCGGAACCATAAATCAGCCTTTAGTGTGTGCGCTGTCTGCTGAACTCTTTTTTTCTCTTCTCACTTTGCTGGACGCCGGGTTCCTCCACTGAGACACAACTTTTGCGGTACGCGTTCTTTGTTGTGTCTAAAAATGATTCGCAGTGCACACACCCAATCAGAAACGGTACAGGTATTTTGGGATTTTAATATATAAAAAAATTAAATTATAAATAATAAAGAAGGCGGAGCAGAGCGGTGACAACCTTTGTGAGCGAGGAGCGGAAATTCTCGCCGCTCCACTCCGCTCACATGCTCTGATATACAAAGACAGTTTGTCTGTGTAACGGCGACACACGGAGCTGATCAGAGCAGTATGAACGATACTGTACACAATACAATGCAAATACACTTTTATTACCAAGTTATTACCGGTAGTCGCCCGGGCGTTTAATTGAACCGGCGTTTATTATGCCAAATGGGCTCGGACACCCGGCGGCTATTAGAGCACAGGCGCGTATTTGCGCGCGGGCGACTATTTGGTCATCTACGGCAGTGGTCCCCAACCCCCGGGCCGCAGCCCGGTACCGGGCTGTGGGTCATCTGGTACCGGGCCGCACAGAAAGAAAAAATTATTTCTGTAGCCCCGACTGATGATGGTTGACTCTCAAACTCATGGTTCACAATGTTTTTATTCCTTGGATGTAAATACTAGGGGTGCAACAGTTCAGGTAGCCCACGGTTCGGTTTCGGTTTCGGTTTTTAGGCCACGGTTTCGGTTCGGTTTCGGTTTAAGTTAAACCTAAATTATGGTTCTGGGTTAAATCGACGCAGAGCCTACGGCGTAGGGGTGCGCGCCGCCGCGTACCCTACGCCGTAGTCTCTGCGTTGGTGTAACGCAGAACCATAAATCAGCCTTTATGTGCATGAAGAGAGCTTTTTTTCCCAAAATTATCTGTTTATTTGTTTATTTGTTTGTTTGTTTATTTCTCTCATCACTTTTCAAAATGTAAATTACTATAATTCTTTATAGTCAACAGCCTCTTAATCTTGACAACTCAGTACAGTAAGTACATTTTACACTACTAAATACGTAAGGGATAATGCCCGACGAGGTGCATTATCAGAAATAAGGTACAATACAAAAATATTGTAAATTATTATAATTATAATTATTACAATATTACAAAATATTGTAGCTTGATCCTGATATGGGAGAGTTATGAAGTTGGGGAGATCAGCCTGAATTCTCTCGTCTCTCTGCCTGTCACAGTAATGCACGTGATGTCATGAAGGAGCCGGTGGTGGCAGAGGGAGGGAGGGCTGAACCTCAGGTTTTTTTTCAGGTGTTTTAATTTAATTATTGGGGGAGTTTTGCCCGAGACGTTAGAGTTGGAGTCTGCCTTTGTTTATGACTGTAAAGCTGTTCGTTTCCTTCCTGTAAATAAACCGGCCCGATCAGAGCCGTCTCCGCCGGTCAGTGTAACGTTTCCCTGACCAGGCGGAGACGGCTCTGATCTTCCACTAGCCGGTCTCAAGCAATGATTACAGACAGTAAAAGCTCTGTTAACTGTTTTCACTCCACCGTCGTTGTAACCAACAGCGAAACCGAAATGATGCCACCGGAGATTTGAATGAAGCCGGCGCTTCTTCAAACTTTTTTTTCTCAACTCCCCCGCTCCGTGTCTGCTCTGTGTGAGCGGGGAGTGGGCGGAGCTACGAGGGGGAGTGGGCGGAGCTACAGCAGTGACTCGCGGAGCGCTGTTCTGCAGCTGACAGGCACAAACACGCGGATTGTAAAGCATTAATGCAAAATTGATGGCGAAACCGAAAATCCGCGGCACACATGGGCGTATTGAACCGTGGAAGGAGAACCGAACGGTTCGGTTTTATACCGAGAACCGTTGCATCCCTAGTAAATACACTGCAAACACACCGTAAGAGCTATAAAGGAATAAAATAAAATAGAGTTAGTCTTTCTACATTCATATAAGTTTAATTAAACTTAAATACAGACCGACGCAGCTGCTCGTTCGGTCGGTAATAACAGCTACCGTTAACCACAATACATGAATAACCATGGCAACGAAGCTCAATACGTACATAAATACGGCATAAAATTTGCAAAGAAAACAAATCCTTATCAGCCAGGTGCTTTTTGTGTCATTTAGGCTCCACTTTAGCATTCCCGACAATAGTTTAGTCTTTCAGACACACTTTCTACTGCCGTTAAACTTTTATTTCGAAAGTCCGAAGCGCCGGATGTTTACAATGTCTCGGTGAGACGCCTTCAAAATAAAAGCACTAAATATCGGTCTCCTTAATATATAACAAATAAAATAAAAGCCTGGCTTTAAATAACGTTAATGAGACATAAAAACACATTTATAGAAATACTCATATTAAAAGTAATTTACAATTTCCATATGTTATTTTTTCGAAAATTATGTTTTATTATTATTATTATTATTATTATTATTATTATTATTATTATTATTATTATTATTATTATTATTATTATTATTATTATTAATATAGAGAAAATACCACAGTTTTTAATGCCAATCTTGTCATTTTAGTTTTTATCAACTAAACCTTTAGATTGGGCTGTGAAAATATTGTCAGACATTAAACCGGTCCGCGGTACAGAAAAGGATGGAGACCACTGATCTACGGTGTGTATATATATATATATTAATTAATTAAGGGCTGTCAAACGGTACATTTTTTAGTCGCACATTTATTCACACATTTTTTGCTGTTCTTAATTACCGTAAGGTATTTTAAAAAAGATGTTTTTAATACTGTTAACAAAATGAGAAAGGACAAATATGCTGCTTTATGCCAATGTTTATTCAACTTTCCACAAAAAAAAAGCTTTTGACCTGAATGTAACATTCCTTCATTGTTCATAAATACAAACACAATGTAGTCCCCAACTTTACACTTGTAAAGACTAACTTAAGATTCCTTGTTTTTTTTAAGCAGCTCAAAGTAAAACAATTAACCATATGCATCACAAACATTGTACAAGAAGTGCATTGGTCAGTAACATTTTCCATGTAATTATGTCTAACCTCATATGGAGGAAAATAAAAGGCTCAAAAAATATCCCCTTCTCCTAAGTGGGATCAAAACAGGGGGATACAAAAAACAAATTACAAACAAATAAAGTGCACATGTAACAGCAGGGAGTGTAACTCAACCTATAAAGTGCAGTTGGGCTATAATTAGCTAATACTTCAGATTCTTTGTTCATCTAATGTATTCAGGTGAGGAACCAGCCTCCTTCCCTCACATCTATCCAGCGTTGTCTGCTTTTGGCGAGGGGGGGTACGCTCTCTGCATCGTGCTTCGATGGTAATTCATTTCAAAATATTGTAGAAGTCTAATAATTACAACAAAAATAACTAAATCATAGAAAAGATGAAAGGTCAAAATTCTCATTGAGGCCAGGGAAGCTGGTGGCCTTCAGGACATGAATCCAATAAGCCTCTCTCTGCTTGAGGCGCCTGACTCTGTCGCCACCCCTCGCATCCACAATGATCACCTCCAATCCCTGAAACTCGTAGAGAAGAGTCATCTGTGTGTTGTGCCTCCATATAGTGTTTGGCCATTGGATAGTTCACATTTTTGGTACGAATGGCATATTTATGTTCAGCCACCCTGTCCCTCAATCTTCTTTTTGTAAGGCCTACGTAAAAACAACCACAGATGCATTCAAGTCGGTATACAACATGAGTATTGTTACAATTTATAAAGCTAGAAATAAAATAGAACTTGTTGTTAAAAACATCCATAAAAGTGTCAGTTTTGACCATATTGTCACAGCATTTACAGTTACCACACCGGAAATTGCCCTTTGGTGGACGCAGCCAGGTGTCTGGTTTGTGAGCAGGAAGGTAACTCCTCACCAGAATATGAAACGAAACAAGAATAGAATATAGAATATTCTCTATGCAACACTATCCCATTAATGTGACGACCATGATAAGTAATATACCTAACCTCAAGTAAAATATAAAACCATTATGTGTAACATATGTAAAGTTTATTTATTTGGGGCTATTTCAGCATATCTTAATTGAAATTAAATTAATAACAATCATGGCCCTGTCAGTGAAATGGATTTGATCTACTTACTTAACTACACCTACAGGACTGTGTCAGAAAATTAGAATATTGTGATAAAGCTCTTTATTTTCTGTAATGCAATTAAAAAAACAAAAATGTCATACATTCTGGATTCATTACAAATCAACTGATGAAATGTGTTAGTGTGGCTCCGTCTAATTCCTGATAAAAGCACACTAAGCTATGGTTCCGAGCATGTAATTGACGCGTACTTCAAATAAAAGTCACAGTCCGTGTTCTTCTTTCAAAAGTTTAGTGAAAAACTTTTCTTTCAACAACAAAAACAGAAAAACTGTGTGATTATATGAAAAAACAATATTCTCGTGCAAGTACGGTCAAAAAGTGCTCTCTCGGTTACATAGCTTCACAAAAAAAAAACAATAATACACGTACGTCACGTGGCATATATGCAACCAATGAGAAAGCTGCAGTTATTAATATTATTAGGCAAACACCTTGCAAACTGATATTAAACTTGATATTATTCGAAATACACTTAATCAAATATTCTACAATCTAAATTATTAATAACCTTCTATACATGACAAATGGCTCTAACATAACCTGCCCCTAATTGACTAGGTTAACTACATATCAATTACCAAACATCGTCTTCTCTACAATAAACTATAAATCCCTTTTTCACTTTTCTACGCATTTGTATGATACAAACAAGCAAGTATTAAACTTATTCAGTATCTTATGATCTTCATAATGCCTCCTCCAAGAGACATATCTTAGTAATAGGTCTCTCTAACGTGTTTGTCTTCATTTGAACACAAACGCTGCGAACCGTCCCCTTTGAGTCTGGCATTATCTTGACGATTTTTCCTAACAGCCAGGAATTCCGTGGAGCAGAGGAGTCAACAATAAGGACGACGTCTCCCACCTTGAAATTCCTTCTTGTTGTGTTCCATTTTTGTCTTTCCTGTAAGAGAGGTAGGTACTCTTGTGTCCACCTGCGCCAAAACAGATCCGCCATATACTGGATTTGTCTCCAGCGACGACGCACATAAAGATCTTCCTTCGTAAAGACACCAGGGGGAACATTTGGCTGTGTTCTCATCACCAACAGATGATTCGGGGTCAACGCCTCCAGATCATTGGGGTCATTTGAAGCTGTTGTTGGGGGCCTGTCATTGATGATACTTTCTACTTCACATAATAGTGTATGTAGTTCTTCATCGTCCAATATCTGCTGATTTAACAGGGCACTCATGACCTTCCTAATTGTTCTTATTTGACGTTCCCAGACACCTCCGCGGTGGGACGCGGCAGGAGTGTTAAATATCCATTTAACTCCTCTTCTCAGCATAGATTCTTGGATCTTTGACTGGTCTATGTTTTTTAGAGCCTCCTTTAACTCTCTTTCCGCGCCAACAAAATTGGTGCCGTTGTCTGAGCGGAAAACAGACACTTGTCCTCGTCTGTTTAGAAAGCGACGTAGTGCGTTAATACACGAGCTAGTGTCGAGAGAGTATGATACCTCTATGTGTACTGCTCTACTGGTTAGGCATGTGAAAAGCACACCATACCTCTTCACTTTGCTGCGACCTGTGCCGACCTGTACCCACGCCAGTGTTTGTGAAGGGCGGCTTGTCTGGCAATAACCTATCTTCTGGCAAATCTGCCATTTTTTGCTCACCGACCTTCACACGCAGTCTTCTGCATGTTTTACACTCTGAGATTATTCTCTGTATTGCTGAGCAGGCCTTTGGTATCCAGAACTTCTGTCTCAGTCTTGCAAGAGTGTCATTTCTACCTGATTGTCAAGTCTCTTCATGCACATGAGCTTGGCGATCCATTCACCCTTGTGCAAGATAGCTGGGTGTTTGGCGTCCAGCGGCATCGCGGATTGGCCCAGCCGTCCTCCTACCCTTAGCACTCCATCTTTCAAATACGGATCCAACTTAAAGATATGACTATCCTTTCTCACGTGATCCTTTCCATCTCGCAGGGCTTTAATATCCTCTGCATATTTTTCTGTCTGACATAGACGAATTAAGTCCATCTCAGCCTTGGCGAGATCATCTGTGGTGATCACTTGTTTTTTCAAACCTTGCTTGTACCTGAGCATCCTTCGCAGGAGCAAAGATTCTGCTTTAGCTGAGTTATTTTCGCCTTTTATAGATTGCTTCTTGAAACTCTTTTCTTTTCTGTCTCATGTTTAGCAGAATTTCTTTCAGGCGTATTAGCCAAGCTGTCGCCTTCTTGAGCCTATACCAGCATGAGAAGTGGTGTACAAACTGAGTCATTACATCCAGTTTTTCATCTGCTTGTATGAGAGACACTTGAGCTGACCCTTTGACCTTCTTCTTCTGAGTGAATGGGCTGGTCAGGACGTTCAGGCCATTCACTCTCAGGTCTTAACAGGAACTCTGGTCCCTGTATCCAGTCTTTGCTCTGCAGCAGACCCTCAGAGCTTAATCCTCTTGAAGCCTGATCTGCGGGGTTATCTGCAGTGCTCACGTACTTCCACTGGGATGGCCTTGCTTCTTTGATGAATGAGACTCTGTTGGCTACGAATGTTTTGAACCGTGCAGCATTGTTTTCAATGTACTTAAGTACTGTCATACTGTCGGTCCAAAATCTTGATTCATCCAAATCTAACTGCAGCTCATGTTGAAGCATCTTATCCATTTTCACAGCTATCACAGCCGCTGTCAATTCCATCCTGGGAATAGTTATCAGTTTGAATGGTGCCACTCTTGACTTTCCAATCAGGAATGAAGTGAACTTCTGGCCCTTTTCATTAGTCAGCAAGAGGTAAGATACTGTACCATACCCATCATTGCTGGCGTCAGAAAAATGGTGCAGTTGTGCTGTTTTAATGACACCAAATCGTGGAGGCTTAATGCACCTGTTTACACAAAAGGATGACAATCTTTGTAAACCTGTTAGCCATTTTTTCCATCTTTTTGCTTGTTCTTCTGTCACTTAATCATCCCAGGCCCTCTTTTCTTTGCAGAGTTCCCTCAGGACCTGCTTGGCAGAGCTGAGCTTATAACTGACAAGATTCCTCTTCTTGTACATGGCTTTTGTTGTACCTCGATCTTGATCTGAAATGTGTCAGAGTTTGTGCACCATTGGACGCCAGGCACCCTTTCCATGGGTATTTGATCATTGTCCAGATTGAGATCTTTCATCCCTGAAGCCCTGTTTTCTTCTGGGATCGACATTAGCAGCGCTCTGGAGTTGCTTGTCCATTTGCTTAAATGGAATCCTCCACTGAGGCACAATGACCTCAAGTCCTTAGCGAGAGCAACAGCACCATCATCCAATGACACCGAGGTCAGACAGTCGTCAACGTAAAAGTTATTTAGGATTGTCTCAACCGCTTCACGTGCAGCCCACTGCTTTCCATCTTCAGCTGTCCTCCTTAGGGCGTATGAAGCGCAGCTGGGGGAAGAAGTAGCTCCGAACAGATGCACGCGCATTCTTTACTCTGCTGGCTCCAACCGGCAATCCCAGTGGCCTAGCCCCTGTCATGACTATTACAATGCATGACTATGACATGACTATTACATGACTATTACCGTATTTTCACGACCATTTGGCGCACCGTGTGGAAAGGCGCACCCTCTTTTTTGTGTGTCATTTTTGGATTTAAAACACACATACGGCGCACCGTCTTAAAAGGTGCCGTCTACAGACACGGAGCTTGCACACACGCACGCCGCAAAACACACACACACACTGCAGAACACACACACAAGCACACAAGTGTGCTTATTTAAAAATAGAGCGGGAGCAAAACTTTGATTGTAT
This sequence comes from Cololabis saira, assembly GCF_033807715.1. Classification (NCBI taxonomy): domain Eukaryota; kingdom Metazoa; phylum Chordata; class Actinopteri; order Beloniformes; family Belonidae; genus Cololabis; species Cololabis saira. The sequence continues at coordinate 2,241,378 of NC_084587.1, read as the reverse complement.
TTCAGTTTTTACATTAATCAAACCCTTCAAAGTCCTCATACTCTGTTTCAGCATTAAAGAGCTCCGCTAATTCAGCTGGGCCAGTCCCAATTTCCTCGCTGTCAGAGTCACTTTCTGTGCCGTGCGGCCCCTCGGAAATGCCGGCTTTTGCAAAAGCCAGAGCAACAGTCCCGTCCTCTCCACCGCGCTGGTCCCGGACCTCTCCACCGCGCTGGTCCCGGACCTCTCCACGGCGCTGGTCCCCATTAACTCCACCGTGTGATTCACTGGGATGTCGAACGTGAGTGGCACCTCGTCCATGTCAGTGAAGTTGACTGCAGAATGAGCAGAAGCTCTTCATCTTTTCCATATAATCTGCCGGGCGCTGCTGCTGCGTTGGCACCGTTTCATGAAGCGAAAGCACCAAGACGGACCTCCATGAAAATGTTCAATTTTCATTTCTTCTGCCAGCGTTACTGCTTTCAGTCGAATGGTGGCCGTTGAAACGCTCCTTCCGCCCACTCTGTGCTTCTCCCTTTTAACGTCTGAGGATGGTCTCTATCACTTCCGCAACTCACGGGTGCTTCACCCGCCCCCTTCTCCCTTTACCGTTCTCATGGTGGCCTTCCGCAGTACATTACCGTAATACAGGTAATAAAAGGGTGCACTGTTTCATTGGGCGTGCGGCACATTCTTTAAAGGAGCTTGAGGCAGGATTTATGAAAAAAAATTGTATACGTTTTAAGTTTTCTAGTAATAATGTCAGATGAAGCGTTCCAAACCAAAAAGAATGAGCCCTGTAGTGTATCTCTCCGTTGCCTTGAACAGACTGTGTGCTGCAAAATGTGCTGCAATTGTGACCGGAATTTCCTGCGCTGCCCTGCGGATGTGACGTCAGATGACGCTGCATGCCCGTTCTCCCCGTTCTCTGGTGCCGGCTTCGCTGTTGACTGCAGTACCCCCGACTGCCGTCGTGGCGAAGGGTGGTGCTAATGAGTCATTTCTTAAAAGGAGCCTCATGCTCCTTTATAAAAAGAAAAAAAAGAATTTCATGTGCGCCTAATGCTCGCGAAAATACGGTACATTAATGGGATAGTGTTGCATAGAGATCTCTAAGGAGAAAGATGATGATGATGAAACACAATGATAAAAACGAAATCACATTATGGGCACTTTTTTATTATTTCACTTTAGTTTAAAATTCATCTTCATTGTGGCATCATATAACACTGTTTTTAGTCATTTTTGTGCACTTTTCGGCTCATTAAATTGTATTTTTCTACATATTTGGGAAGACACGTCAGGTTTGTTTACATCAGGGGCCGCTGTTATTGGTCCAGCGCGATCACGTGACGCAGCCGCAGAGCTCCTTTAGACAGCCGCCGCTGGAAAGAGTCCCGCTATTAAAATAACGATTGTGAAAATACTTCCTAGAAATCCGAGTTAAAATTTTTATCCTACAGTTAACATAAATAGCTCTTTGTTTTTAAAGTGAAAAAAATGTACACGCCAGAGGTGGGAGCGAGATGAAACGAAAAGGTGGGTGACCTGACGGCCTATTTTTATGTGCTCCTCCCTGTGCTCTGGCTCTCATGATGCTCCGACACACCCCCTCCGGTACGGGAGCCAGCCGTACTTTCAAATTCAGAAATGGGAGGCGAGAATTGGTGAGGACTTTCCAATCACTGACATTCAGGCAGGTTGACCAATAGGCACCGTTCGGGCCGAAAGGTGCCTATTGGTTGGCTTCTTTGCAGGATTACAGCAGCTAGAAGAATTTTTTTTTCTCTGGTTCTTTTTGCTGATCATATTTCATAGGTAACACTATTGGGCCATAACCACCTCCTAAATGATTTTAATAAAAATGTACAATATGTAAAATCGTAGACCCTAGCTTTAATAAAGACTTTTAAGCATTATTTTCCTACTACTTACGTTAAATACATGGTACAAGCAGCATAACATATTCATTCAATTTACTTTATTTTGGAACTTGTGCAAGAATGAGAAGTGCATTTAAGAACCATGTAAAAACAATAAACCAGTGAAAACGTTCTTAAAATGTAAACACAGCCTGTCAGGATACCCAAGTAAAAACACAAGTCAAAATAAATTGAACTAAACACTATGCATAAATAATACATAACCATAAATTATAGATTTAAAAATCAAGTCCAGGGGGCTCAATTTTTCAGTGAATGTGCCAGTGTTCACTCAGATCCAGGCTTAACAATATAGTGGGATTACAAAAAAACTTCTTCCAATGAATAAGATAGGAATATCTTTAATATGGAACCATCCAAAGGATATATATTTAATCATGATTTAATCACGGCTTGTACATGAGACTTCAGCTGCCAGCTAAAACATACATTATCCTATCAAGCATCTTAATACACCAAATATTCAAAGAGATAAGGTGGATGGCTTGGTTTAACAAAGATATTAATTGAACTTTGGAGTTCACAAATAGCACTGCTTACCTGCAATAATCGGACAGTGGAACTTGGCATGGCATTCGGAAAGGCCCAAAATAACTAACATGGGTGCCACCTAGTGGCTCAACTTTATACATCTTACGTAATAAAATGTGAGAATGCAATTACTATTAAATAATACCTGGTTTCACTAATTTAGTTTACTAATGCGCTGAAACCCATGCTCTTTGTTTTAAGAGGTAAAAATTATAATGCAGCTGTTTTCTCACAATATGAGCAGGGCTGCACATAATTATTTTGGTCTGCTGCTCAGAGGAGCCCCTGGATATGTGACTTGGGGCTCCAAAAACGCGGTGACCCGTCTCGCCGGATCGATAAAAGAGGGATGCAGGAATAAGTTATAGGCAAAACGATATTTATTCACTTATAAAGATGAATTAACAAATTATGGTGCGTGTTAGTCTGTAGAGTCAGTATAAAAGCATATTTTGCACCTAGGGTTGCCAACTTTCAGAAATAAAAATAAAGGACGCCCCGATTTCAGCAGCGCAGGAGCCAAAAAAAAGCCCCAAAACTTCTAAACTGCATAAAAATGTGTTTATTTTATATGAAAAAACGTGCTCTTTAATAGGATTGAACTTGCATGACTGTACAGACAGCCAACCATATAGCAGCTGAAATAGCCTCCTATCCTCTGTATGTCCACATCAGCCAAGGTGTAGAATATTGCTACAGGTGAAGAATATGGTGTAAAAGTTAACTTATTTCAATAATTCAACTAGAATATGGTGTAAAAGTTAATTTATTTCAATAATTCAACTAGAATTTGATGTAAGTTAACTTATTTCAATAATTAAACTAGAATATGGTACAAAAGTTAATTTATTTCAATAATTCAACTAGAATATGGTGTAAAAGTTAATCTATTTCAATAATTCAACTTAAAAGGTGAAACTAATATATTACCTAGTCTTATTACATGCAAAGCAAGATATGTTGAACCTTTATTTGTTATCATTTTGATGATGGAATTGTTTATTGATTTCATAAAATATTCTCTAATTTATTTTTTATTTGGGGTTTTCATAAACTTTGAGCCATAATCAGAGAGCAGCGTCTTGCTGGTGCTGCAAACTGCTGCACGCAGTGACGGACACTGGCTGATTTATGGTTCCGCGTTGCACCAACGCAGAGCTTACGGGGTAGGATACGCGTGAGCGCGAACGTACGGTGCGCGTCGCCGCGTAACATCATGCAGCCACTTCTCGGCAAACACATGTTTTCTGTTCGATTCGGGTAGTGGTTCAGTTTGGCGTCTCTTTGTAGTTGGTGGTGGTGGAACGCCAAAATAATTACTTAATGGCCCTTGCTTCTTGGACATTTTGACGAGACGTGTCGGGGTTTGTTCAGTAAAGCTGATCCTTACCTCTCTTCCTGCCCAACCCACCGCCGCAACGATCATGGAGGGGGACACGCTGTGATTGGCCAGTACCAACTTTGAGAGGCAGTTCTGGGGAAAAGCTCTCGCAATAGATTTTTTAATATTAGTATTCTGGTCTGGCCACAACCAATAATATGAGCCCCAGCTGTTGGTACGCAAAAGCGCTTCGCAGCACAAGATTGACAGCGCACTGTGGATTTTGACGGCGCATGCGCTCTGGCGGCCCACTTATGTGCAGCCCTGAATATGAGCCATTATTACATTATGAGCTGTTATTACATTATGAGCGGCGCCTGTAAGTCTCTTAATGTAAAAAGTTATTACATCATGCACAAAGCCGTTATTACGTTATGCGCTCATTATTGTATTACATTATGAGGCGTTATTACATTATGAGTTGCTACATGCTGTCTACACTGTGTACCCAGAGCCGGCCCGTGGCATAGGCAGTATAGGCAAATGCTAAGGGCGCCGTCCATCCAGGGGGTGGCACAAATGGGGGAAGAAAAAAAAATTAACTTCCACTATTCTTAAAACTAGTTGGTATTATGTGTTAATATGAAGATAATGAGCCCACATTAATTTAACTGCATAGCAAAGCCTATTAAATAGGAATAATAATAATAATAATAATAATAATAATAATGATGATGACACTTTCCTTAGACGCGCAGACCGCAGCCGTCGGCTTTAGGTTGATTTATGGTTCCGCGTTACAGCAACGCAGAGCCTACGGCGTAGGGTACGGCATAGGCTCTGCGTCGATTTAAAGCGGAACCATAAATCAGGCTTTACCCATTCATTTATATGCGCTCGGCGCAGAGCGGAGCTCAGCGGCAGACGAGAGGGTGCCTGCAGCGGCGTTTGCGCTGCGCAAACCCTGCCCAAATTGAACATTGTTTAATTTCACCGTGCCGCACTGGGAAGACATCTCGGCACGTCAAATAGGAGAGAAGGTGGTGGAGGCTGCACTGACTCCTCCTTGCGCCGCGGTCGCACATACACAATGAATGGAGTTGTATCGGTTGCTTTGTGGATCATGTTCTCACTACAAATAAAAAAAATGAACCGTTTCAGATCTCGAATGTAATCGGCTCGCTTGTTTTGTGCCGTTTCAGAGCGCGATTGCTGTGTTCAGATATACCAAAACATTCCAATCTTTAGGGGGAAACGTTCCCTGTTCCGGAACAACTGCTCCAAACGGGACAGGTGTCAAAGCACCCTTAGATTGCACCCCTGATCTGAGTCATAAGGAACAGCTCTCTGTCATAGTCAGAATAGTGTCACAAGAAGACATACCAGACATTATTTTGTGGGTATTTAAATCTTATACTTTATGTAAGCTATTTATATTGTATTTTTCATATATTCATTTCATATTTTTGTTGTATTTCTTTCTAATTCTAAAAGTATTTTGATTGAGCAATTGCTTTCTTTAAGTAAAAGAATGTCCAAGATAAAGCTATTCAGTTTTGTGAGTATATACACCAGCAGTGGAATTTACTGCGATGCAAGAGGGGCGCCACCTAAAATCTTGCCTAGGGCGCCAAATTGGTTAGGGCCTGGTCTGTGTGTACGGCACACACAAGGTCAGGGCAGAAAAAGTGCCGACTGATGACATTTTGAGTTTGTACAGAATGCATTAAACACACCATCAGTCATCTCAAGGGATTTCTATAAACAATTTATGATTTTGTTCTGAGGGTGGGTAGCTTTAGCCCTTCACACTTTTGTTTTGACATATCGAGATGTTTTATCTGAATGTTTCTGGCTGTCACGAGCCATTGATAACAGAACATGCTTAACATAGCACTCAGACATAAAACTCTTCATTGTTTCACTGCAGACATGACAGACAGACCTTGACTTGAACTGACAAAGGATTTGTCAGGTCAGCCAACAACCGGATCTAAGTCTTTTTCTCTTTCCTTACAGAAACATAAAGCCAAAGAGAGAACCAAGAGTTACTGCTTTGATAGGAGGGATAAGGTCCTCACCACTTCACCAAGACTGAAGGTCCGAAAGAGGATTCATACTGAAGAGAAGCCGTACACCTGTGATCAGTGTGGGTCAGCTTTTAGCCAACAACGTGATCTAAGGCGTCATCAGCGTATTCACACTGGAGAAAAGCCGTACAAATGTAATCAGTGTGGGGCAGCTTTTACCGAACAAGGTAATCTAAGGAGTCATCAGCGTATTCACACTGGAGAAAAGCCGTACACCTGTGATCAGTGTGGGTCAGCTTTTAAACGACAAAGTGATTTAAGAAGTCATCAGCGTATCCACACTGGGGATAAGCCTTTCAAATGTGATCAGTGTGGGGCAACTTTTACCAAGTCAGGTAATCTAAGGAGTCATCAGCGTATTCACACTGGAGAAAAGCCTTACAGATGTGATCAATGTGGGGCAGCTTTTCCCCAACAAGGTAGTCTAAGGAGTCATCAGCGAATTCACACTGGAGATAAGCCTTACAGATGTGATCAGTGTGGGGCAGCTTTTACCCAACAAGGTAATCTAAGGAGCCATCAGCGTATTCACACTGGAGATAAGCCTTACAGATGTGATCAGTGTGGGGCAGCTTTTACCGAACAAGGTGATCTGAGGCGTCATCAGCATATCCACACTGGAGAAAAGCATTACGGATGTGATCAGTGTGGGGCAGCTTTTACCAAACAAGGTCATCTAAGGAGTCATCAGCGCATTCACACTGGAGAAAAGCCTTACAGATGTGATCAATGTGGGGCAGCTTTTACCCATCAAGGTAATCTAAGGCGTCATCAGCGTATTCACACTGGGGATAAGCCTTACAGATGTGATCAGTGTGGGGCAGCTTTTACCATCTCAGGTGATCTAAGGAGTCATCAGCGTATTCACACTGGGGATAAGCTTTACAGATGTGATCAGTGTGGGGCAGCTTTTACCCAACAAGGTAATCTGAGGCGTCATCAGCGTATTCACACTGGAGAAAAGCATTACAGATGTGATCAGTGTGGGGCAGCTTTTACCCATCAAGGTAATCTGAGGAGTCATCAGCGTATTCACACTGGGGATAAGCCTTACAGATGTGATCAGTGTGGGGCAGCTTTTACCCAACAAGGTACTCTAAGGAGTCATCAGCGTATTCACACTGGGGATAAGCCTTACAGATGTGATCAGTGTGGGGCAGCTTTTACCATCTCAGGTAGTCTAAGGCGTCATCAGCGTATTCACACTGGGGATAAGCCTTACAGATGTGATCAGTGTAGGGCAGCTTTTACCACGTCAGGTGATCTAAGCATTCATCAGCGTATTCACACTGGAGATAAGCCTTACAGATGTGATCAGTGTGGGGCAGCTTTTACCCAACAAGGTCATCTAAGGAGTCATCAGCGTATTCACACTGGAGAAAAAGTCTTTCAGATGTGATCAGTGTGGGGGAGCTTTTACCCAACAATGTAATCTAAGGAGTCATCAGCGAATTCACACTGGATAAAACATTTTGTTTGTGATCAGTGTGGGGCAGCTTTTACTCAGAGAGCTCAATCAAAGGTACCAATTTAGACATGTTATGTTCTGAGAAGAAAAAAAATGTGTTTATCTTAAATTAGATTTCTACGACTAAAAAATCATTTAAATAAACAAGTTCTTTGTTTTCCTGCTGGATTTCAGTTTCCTGCTCACTGAAAACTCACAACAATACATCAGTGTCAGAATATTAGAAAAGAGTCACACAGTAGTGCGTTTTTCATGTGGTGCTGGATTTAAATTACCTCTGGATCTGCAATCATTCTAAAATGACACCATGACATCTGTATTTCGTTCACCTAATTCACACTAGATACGTGAAGTCTGTGTTGTACTGCCCTCATTCTGTTGAAAAATTCCCTTTTATCTTGTGAGGTTAATCAAACTTTTGAACTAGTTTATCCTTATGAAACCATCACATGCTTTGTCAACAGATGTCAGGACAGCCACTTCCTGATATACTCAAGGTTTCGACTGTCCAGGGGACAGCTGTCCCATTGTCCTTTAGGGTTAACTAAAGGTTAGCCTGGACCATCTGTTCAAAACCTCCATCAGAGTTCCTGTTTTGTCCGGAAAGCATTTGACCCATGTGACCCATTGCTTTTAAAAATGTTAAGCTTCTGCATACCACAGATTAGTTCCTCTTTAACTGAAATGTCACATGTGTGACCTTTTAACCCCGATGTCTGTTTCCCCTCTGTATGTTTACTGTTTTCTTCCCATTGTCCACTGTCTACGGTTGACAATCCTTATGTGGTCATTTCCTGTCAAATTCTCAATAAAAAGCCGATGCAAAGAGGAACCACTGAAGCACTGATCAGCAGCATTCACAAGAGAGCTCCCGTTGCTCTGAAGCTCTGACTTTGCTTCCCCTCTTGCAGGAGCGAAATTTAAAAATAATTTCCAACAGTCTTTGGTGTTTTTCTTTGTTAAGAGCTGAGTTTGATGTTGATTTAAACCTAACATTTTCTGGTGCCGAAACCCGGGACTCCAAGATCTGTGACGTTGGAATGGAGTAAGATCAAACAGGCCACCTAAAACTGTCGATAGCCGTTCCGACTTTAGGGATGGGGCCAATAGGAAGTTGGTCTTGCGCCGGTCCGGAGTCCAGTGACGGGGTCCCCGAGCCAGGAAAGGCACCCGAGACTGGTAAGAAGACCTCTTCTTACTTAAATACCGGGGGTATTGAAGTATTTTTGTGTAAAATACGAGTGAAATTCTGTGTATACTAACCTGTGGTTAGCGATAAAGGTGTTGGCAGCAGGTCTGGGACCCATTTTTGAAGTCAGGGACTTTTAAAATACTAGCCTGGGGTTAGTGCAAAGGCCAACGCCCACTCGGTCTGGGACCGGCTTTAAGGTCGGGGACGACTTTAAAGTACTGAATAACGAGAAGAGGTTTCTATTGGAATGTTTTTTAATGGTTTTCGTCTAGTGTTTCTCTTGTCTAATGTTTTTTTTGTTTAAATGTTCATGATTGAAACTGTCTATGTTCAATGTTGAGGTTTCCACAATTGTGAAGCAAAATTTCAATTGTTCACTAAAAAGATCAGCGTTAAAACCAAACTGTCAAAAAAGGGAAACTTATGAGCTGAAAGAAACTTAAGAAAGCAAACATAACTGGCTAAAATAGCAGACGCGTGGTTAAGCTGAAACTTATGCCTAAAATAATTTCTAAAAGATGCTTAGTCGATGGGAGACGTCCCTAACTTTAGGTGAAGAAAAGATGGTGACAAAATCTTGCAAAATAATATACGTAACTTAAATGATTAGTAAATTGAATAATTTAAGACTAAAAGGAAAACTTATTAAATGTTCAAAATGGGACAAGGTTCCAGCAAGAGTGTGTGTGTGTGTGTGTGTGTGTGTGTGTGTGTGTGTGTGTGTGTGTGTGTGTGTGTGTGTGTGTGTGTGTGTGTGTGTGTGTGTGTGTGTGTGTGTGTGTGTGTGTGTGTGTGTGTGTGTGTGTGTGTGTGTGTGTGTGTGTGTGTGTGTGTGTGTGTGTGTGTGTGTGTGTGTGTGCGTTCCAGCATTTCCTGTCTGGCTGCACGTTTACGAGGGGCTGCATGATCTGTGTCTGAGGGAGACTTTTTGTCTGCTGGAAAAAACAACAGTTTCAGAGGCAAGTGAGAAGCTCCCCTCTTGAAGAAATTATAGAAATGGAATAATGTAGTCTTTTTCTATCATTCTAAAGGCCCTGACACACTGAGCCGATTTTCGCCCGTCGGGCCGTCTGTGCGTGTCTGTCGGCATAGTTTCCCTGGTGTGTCCCGCACGTCGCCACAGGTCGGCCTCCCGTTGGGACCTTTTCAACCAATTCGACATGTCGAATCGGCGTCGGGACGTCGGTCAACAGCTCACTCTGTGATTGGCTGTTCCCAGAATTTCCCAGAATGCTTTTCGTCGTCATTTGCGGACTGAATAAAAAAAAAAAACATGGCGGACATTTCTTATTTTTTGTAAATAAAATCAATATTTTGAGTTAGTTTCTGCAAAAACATTCGTTTTGATTACATTTCTAGCAAGAAATATATATTTCGCTTTGATAATATTCACTCAGTGAATGTATACAGTGGGGAGAACAAGTATTTGATACACTGCCGATTTTGCAGGTTTTCCCACTTGCAAAGCATGTAGAAGTCTGTAATTTTTATCATAGGTACTCTTCAACTGTGAGTGACAGAATCTAAAAAGAAAATCACATTGTATGATTTTTAAGTAATTAATTTGCATTTTATTGCAAGACATAAGTATTTGATCACCTGTCAACCAGCAAGACTTCCGGCTCTCACAGACCTGTTAGTTCTTCTTTAAGAAGCCCTCCTGTTCTCCACTCATTACCTGTATTAACTGCACCTGTTTGAACTCGTTACCTGTATAAAAGACACCTGTCCACACACTCAATCAAACAAACTCCAACCTCTCCACAATGGCCAAGACCAGAGAGCTGTGTAAGGACAGCAGGGATAAAATTGTAGACCTGCACAAGGCTGGGATGGGCTACAGGACAATAGGCAAGCAGCTTGGTGAGAAGGCAACAACTGTTGGTGCAATTATTAGAAAATGGAAGAAGTTCAAGATGACGGTCAATCTCCCTCGGTCTGGGGCTCCATGCAAAATCTCACCACTGGGGCATCAATGATCATGAGGAGGGTGAGGGATCAGCCCAGAACTACACGGCAGGATCTGGTCAATGACCTGACGAGAGCTGGGACCACAGTCTCAAAGAAAACAATTAGTAACACACTACGCTGTCATGAATTAAAATCCTGCAGCGCACGCAAGATCCCCCTGCTCAAGCCAGTGCATGTCAAGGCCCGTCTGAAGTTTGCCAATGACCATCTGGATGATCCAGAGGAGGAATGGGAGAAGGTCATGTGGTCTGATGAGACTAAAATAGAGCTTTTTGGTCTAAACTCCATTCGCCGTGTTTGGAGGAAGAAGAAGGATGAGTACAACCCCAAGAACACCATCCCAACCGTGAAGCATGGAGGTGGAAACATCATTCTTTCGGGATGCTTTTCTGCAAAGGGGACAGGACGACTGCACCGTACTGAGGGGAGGATGGATGGGGCCATGTATCGCGAGATCTTGGCCAACAACCTCCTTCCCTCAGTAAGAGCATTGAAGATGGGTCGTGGCTGGGTCTTCCAGCATGACAACGACCCGAAACACACAGCCAGGGCAACTAAGGAGTGGCTCCGTAAGAAGCATTTCAAGGTCCTGGAGTGGCCTAGCCAGTCTCCAGACCTGAACCCAATAGAAAATCTTTGGAGGGAGCTGAAAGTCCGTATTGCCCAGCGACAGCCACGAAACCTGAAGGATCTGGAGAAGATCTGTATGGAGGAGTGGGCCAAAATCCCTGCTGCAGTGTGTGCAAACCTGGTCAAGAACTACAGGAAACGTCTGATCTCTGTAATTGCAAACAAAGGTTTCTGTACCAAATATTAAGTTATGTTTTTCTGATGTATCAAATACTTATGTCATGCAATAAAATGCAAATTAATTACTTAAAAATCATACAATGTGATTTTCTGGATTTTTTTTTTAGATTCCATCACTCACAGTTGAAGAGTACCTATGATAAAAATTACAGACTTCTACATGCTTTTCAAGTGGGAAAACCTGCAAAATCGGCAGTGTATCAAATACTTGTTCTCCCCACTGTATAATCACTCGCTTTCCCGTTGTTGGGAAGTTTTTTTCAAACCTCGCCAGAATAAGCTGTTTTGTATTGCACTTGTGTTTTCTCAATAAAGCTTTGAAAAAAAAGCGCTATCCTCCTCCTTGAGCCGCTGAATACAGACTACCACTGCCTGCTGGTAAGAACGTACGTGCTAGTTCGGCGTCGGGTGTCGTATTTGCGGTGTGTCTAGTAGGGCTGAACGATATGGACAAAATTTAATATCTCGATATTCATGCCAGATATCTCGATATCGATACGATACGATATGACTTCGGTTCGGTGAAAACCAAGCATTTTTCAGAAAAATAAAAACATCAAAAATCAAAAGAGTGCAGTTTTATTGATTAGAACTCACTGCCAGTCATCAACATTAACATAAAGTCACTCAATAATAAATAATAATCAAAATATTTTACTGTAGCTCCGCTTTAACGATAAATAACCAATGCAGTTAGAGTTAGAGTTCAGTACATGTTATTGATTGGACGCTGCAGCTGAACGGACTGTCACAACATCACTGCAGTTTCATGACGGAGTGAAGACAGATTACACATTAAACTCATGTTTCACTCCCAGGTTTCATATTTGATTTATTTTCTGTTTCAACAATTAAATATCTAAAAATGTTAACTTTCAATCTGATCAACAAAAGAACCAGAAACAACTTTCTTAATTTATTACTGCGCATGTGCAATCCCCCCATTTGTCCGATCCTTGTTTTTCAGTATCCTCCAACGAATAGGAAATAGACAAAAGAGTTTTCCACTCGCTGTTTTAATTCCCAATTTCGACTTTAAAACACATCAATTAATTTTTTATTATCAAAACAAAAGATGGGGAACGGATTATTTTGGTTTATTTCTCGTTTTTATAAACGGATGGACACGTCGCAATTTTCACCAAGCACGACTTGCACAACACCTCGCTCTGGTCGTCGACATCATCCTTTCTAAATCCAAAATACCTCCAAATAATGGAGGATGATTTATGTTTTGGCACAAAATTAGATTCTGCACTGCCACCGGCAGCATTATCCTCCACACTCATGTCTCTTTTCTTCCGTTTCGATTTCTCCGCTCTTCTCCGCTCTCCTGTGTGTGTGGCTGTGTGCGTCTGGTCTCAGTCTACGTCTCCCTCCCTCCCACCCTCCTATGTTTGTCATTGGTTGGCTTCAGCTGTCGATCAACAGCAAGCATGAAATAAGCTTTGTGGTTGGCTGGCCGTAATGGTGCGTTCAAGAGCAATCTTAAAAGTAATGTTTATGGAGACTGCTCGCGCTGTACAAGCAGGGCGAGCGGAAATATATCGTTTATATCGTTGCTTTTCCATTATTAATGTCTTGAATGTTCATATCTCGATATAGATACGATAACGGTATATCGTTCAGCCCTAGTGTCTAGTGAGCCGACACAGGCGACACGAGCCCACGCAGCAGTCGGCAGAGAGCGGGCGAAGTCGGGTTGGTGTGTCCTGGGCTTAAGCCCTGAATGGAGGCATGGTGTCGTAGAATTGTCAAATTGGGTTAATTCACCATTCGAATGGTTGCAGATTACTTTTGTAATACTGTATTTGACCCGGATCGTATAGAAATGTGATTCTTGCCATTGTGAGTATGAGATGTGTATGATTGGATTTGACTTTTATACAAGCATGAAACATGTCAATCATTTTTCTTTATTTTGTCCGTTGTAAAATGAGCACCGCTGTATTTTTAAATACAGTGGAAGGGCGTGTTCATGAGCCTACTGTCAATTGCATGTCAGTGACATTTTACACAGATAGGGGTGTATGGAGAAGACACGAATCCGTTGCGCAATCTTTTTAGAAAAAGAAGAACTCTGAGTTCACACCAGACTATTCACACTAAAAAATGTGTACATTTGTGATCAGTGCTGCTACCATTTAGTTTGGGAGTTCATTTGAAATGCACCAATGGAGTTTGGCTAGTGTAGTTTGAGGAGAAATAATTTACACATATGCACTGACACACAAACCCACATACAGATGATCTGAAGTTTGTGTTTAATGATTGGTGAGTTTTTGTATATGTGTAGTTTACACATCGGAATTTATCCCAAAATTTGTTTCATTTTTTTAAAGACTTTTATAAATACATTCTGATTAATTTGAATGAGAAAGAGGAGTAAACAGGAAGAGGAAAAAGAAGGCTAAAATAAATAAATAGGTGAAATGGTAAAAGCTGCTGATGGTCTTGCAGATCCATTTCGGGATACCGACTAGTTTGAAATTGGCTTGGTAGATTTGGAGTTAAAAATAAATAATCACATTATTGTATCTCCGTAGAGGAGCATGCACTTGCATTGCAGCTTGCAAACAAAAGATTAAGAATCTCCTGAAGGCTATATGATTCATCTGGAGACAATTTTCCGGCATGATTCTGGCATTCCTTTTGAACTTGCGGACAATAGAGCTTAACAGCAAGTTGATAAGGCATTATTTGATGGAATACTCCCTACAGTCCAACGTTTTGTGACAATAAATTATTGTTTATATATACAGTATATAAGTTCACTAGGGACTACTGTTTTACGTTGCAGGAGAGTTGCTGCACGGACAGTTTTGTGTGTGAGACAACCGAGCATGAACGGCCAGGACGGTTATGCTATTAACTTGTGTGTTGTTACTTTAATAAAACCATAACCCACTTGGGTTGAAATAAGAAAATTATGTGGTCCTTGACTAAGGAAACTGACAGAATTTAACAGGTTTTGCCCCCTTCTAATCTAAGGTGATGGGAGGGGGGATCTGGGGGATCTGAGGGACATAGCGATAACTGACCCTAGAGAATCATTAAGTCAAACCTCCGACCTGCCAGGAAGCAAAGGTCAAGAAGTGGGAGGACCACTTATCTGGGAAGAAGTCAGGACTCTGGCAGCCCTGACCCTTCCAGGGAAAGGTCAAGAATTTAATTTAATTTAATTTTATTTATTTATATAGCGTCTAATACAACAGATGGTGTCTCTAGACGCTTTCCAGAGATCCAGAACATGAACATAAACATAAACATAAACCCCCGAGCAATTATTATATAAACAATGGCAGGTAAAAACTCCCATAGTGGGAGAAAAGCCTTAAGCCAAACAGTGGCAAGGAAAAACTCCCCTTTAGGAGGGAAGAAACCTTGAGCAGGACCAGGCTCATAAGGGGGGACCCTCCTGCCGAAGGCCAGACTGGGGGAGTCAGGGACGTCAGCAGCACACAGCAGGCAGGTGGAAGCAGCAGCGGGATGACCAGAGGTGGGGGGGGGGGGCGTCAGCAGCACACAACAGTCATGTGGAAGCAGCAGCGGGATGACCAGAGGGGGGGGGGAGAAGAAGAAGAGGATGATGACAACGAGACCCCTACCCCTGTTGACATGCAAAACAATGCTGCGAAGCAAACAAGTACCTCCCAGAAAACCTGTTCCCCCCTGGTGGCTAAGTTGAGCCATGGGAGTTCCATGTCTCATCAGGAGGGAGGCAGGGTATGGTACATCACCAGGACTATATACCTTTTAAAAAAAAATGCTTGTAGGAGCAGGCCTAGTGGAGTGAACTAATGGCACTATAAAGCTAAGGCTCAGGAAAACCATGGAAGAAACTGGAAAACCATGACCTGAATGCCGGCCATTAGTTGAAATGTACATGAGAATCGTCACGCCCTTTGAGGTAGTGCATGGTCGCCCGTTCCAACTCCCCTCTATGGGAAGGAGAACCATGGCAAGAGAAAACCGAAGAGGCAAATCCACTCTTGATGTGGATGAGCAAATTGTTTGCTGTAAAATGTTCAAAGTTCTTTTGGGCTCCTGGTTTCTTCTCTCTCTCTCCTAAACAGAAACTGCTGAAACTGGGTGACCATATCCTGATTCGAGTGTTGAAAGGTCATCACCCCGTTGGGATGGCCCTTTTGTTGTCCAGATCAGGACACCGAAAGCAATAAAGGCTGCTGAACGATGTACGTGGGTTCACCAGTCACAGTGAAAGCTAGTAGAAAACTTTCCAGACCCTGAGTAGGCCGGAAGTCGGACGGTATCAAAACCCTTGTCCACTGAAGAACTCATCTGACGCCTACAGCCACGGGCCTGAAGAAGATGACCAGCCCAGACTGACTGGCTACAACAAGCTGGAGAGGATCTCCGACAGATGGAAGAAACTTTTCCACTAATGAGTCATGCTGACATGTTAGGAATTGTTCCTCAAACTCTTTACTTACATTGCTGTTGTAATGTATGAACATTGCTGTATGTTCATCCCTGATGAATGTGGTGCTGAATGTTACCAAAGCTATAGCCGAATTACGTCAGTTGATCAAAGTCGTGTCAGAAGACAGACGCTCAGCAGGTACCATCTTTTGGTCCTGACTGACTTCTGACCCCTGGACTGACATAATGACTAAAATTATGATTCTGATTATTACTGTCCTTGCACTGTTCTGTGTTTTCATTACCTGTATCATTCTGTGTCTAAGTGCAATGGTCCAAAGGACCATTGCAGACTTCCCTATTCCAGTATTCTGAGGTCTATTTACCGACAACTCCAACAACTCTAACCGATGAGAAGGATGTTTACGATGACACTGGAGGGTTCAATTTTGTTTACTGTGAAGTTTCAAAAGGACAACAGGAGGGAATTGTGAGGTTAATCAAACTTTTCAACTAGTTTAACCTTATGAAACCATCACATGCTTTGTTAACAGATGTCAGGACAGCCACTTCCTGATATACTCAAGGTTTCGACTGTCCAGGGGACAGCTGTCCCATTTTCCTTTAGGGTTAACTAAAGGTTAGCCTCAACCATCTGTTCAAAACCTCCAACAGAGTTCCTGTTTTGTCCGGAAAGCATTTGACCCATGTGACCCATTGCTTTTAAAAACGTTAAGCTTCTGCATACCACATATTACTTCCTCTTTAACTGAAATGTCACATGTGTGACATTTTAACCCCGATGTCTGTTTCCCCTCCGTATGTTTCCTGTTTTCTTCCCATTGTCCACTGTCTACGGTTGACAATCCTTATGTGGTCATTTCCTGTGAAATTCTCAATAAAAAGCCGATGCAAAGAGGAACCACTGAAGCACTGATCAGCAGCATTCACAAGAGAGCCCCCGTTGCTCTGAAGCTCTGACTTTACTTCCCCTCTTGCAGGAGCGCATTTAAAAATCATTTCCAACAGTCTTTGGTGTTTTTCTTTGTTAAGAGCTGGGTTTGATGCTGATTTAAACCTAACAATCTAACACGACATTTTAATATTGAGTCAAAAGCAACTGAGAAGACACTTAAATGGGACCTATTATGAAAAACATGTTTTTTCTTGCTTTAACATATATAAAGTGGTCTCCCCTCACCCTGCCAACACAGAATCAGGGGAAAGCAACAACATTCTGCAGGGTCTGTTCACCCCACCCCGCTAAGCCGTCCAGTGTCATCTGACTTTTACGAGCCGTTCAGATTTGTGCATTTTCGTTACGTAAGCAAAATGCAAACCACGCCTCGGTCTCCTCCGCTGCTGAAACCACGCCCACAACCAACTCCGCCGGCCGGAGCGTCCGCCATTGTTCAGAAGCGGTGGCTGTTTCCACAGCGAGAGACAGTAGAAATTAGGTTTTGCATCGACATTTACCCTCATAAAAGGATAAGTTCCAACAGCACGGACCCGGCAACTGCACACGAGTCAGTGGTAAGTGGCGTTAATTTTTTATGTTATTTATATATGTTTACAAGTATGATCTTTGCATGGGCTAAGTGTTTAGCTTAGCTCCGGTGTTACGGGCTCTATTAGTACCGTAATACATTTTTCTTCTGTTTATGGTTTCAGATCTTCCAAGCAATGCACCTGAAGCTATTCAACGACACCTTCAGAAGACATGCACGGTCCTTCCTTGAGCCAGCAATAGTGCATGAATGTTATTTAGATGCAACTTATCTTATTTTATTTTTTAACAATAAAGTTGCCATTTATGAACATTCAGTGTTGTGATTTCTTTACAGTTAACATGATTCATTTGTCTTGTAACATATGAAATGAAATGATGAGGAATCGGAGTAAATAACTGTGGTGTACCTGTCTAGAATTCAATTAAATCTTCCTGTGTGAATTAGTGTGAAGATGAGGTGACCCATCCCCTCTTCAGGTAACTAAAGGCTGATTTATGGTTCCGCGTTACATCAACGCAGAGCCGTGTCCCATGTCCACATGGGACACGCTTTGCAGTGTTGTGCATGAACGCGTTCAAATGAACGCGTTCATTGAACACGTTCATTTCTGTGAGAACGTTGAACTGAACGCAACATATTTACACATAAAGAACTTGAACGTGAACTTGTTCATTCTGCAGATCATGAACTGGAATTTGAACTGTTCAGATTATGTGAGTTGCAGCTTCCCTGTTTATGTCCAATTATTACGGAATAATCCTTATTTCACCAGCGGGCGGCGCACACATTTAAAATGCTCGACGAGCCTGTTGCAGTCTTTACGAATGTAGGCTGATTTATGGTTCCGCGTTACACCAACGCGGACCTACGGTGTAGGGTACGCGGCGTGCGGACCGTATAGTTCGCGTCACCGCGTACCTTACGCCGTAGTCTTCGCCGTCAATTTAACACGGAACCATAAATCAGCCTTGACGGATGAAGAGAGACGTTGCAGACGCAGCGTCAGCAAGCCGTCAGATGATGATCCGTTTATCATTATCTGTGGGAATTTTACACATCGTCTCCCAAAGAGTCTGACGGTAGGAAACTAACCTTTCTGTGCAAATTTTGTCCACCTGCGCTGAGAAAACAAGTCCGAGCGTCTGCCTCGTCAACTTCAAATTTGAAACGTCATGTGGAGTTAAAGCATCAGTCCAGTGTGAGGAAATATCTGCGAGTCCTTAACAATCAGAAAAGTTCCCAGAAAAACCAAGAGGTCTGATTTCCCAGTAACAGGTAGACAAATTGATAATGCACTACAATGTTGGAGATTTACAGCCTCTGAATAAAGTTGAAACGCCACTAGGACAATACATGATTGTATTCAGCAGGGGTCTCCAACCCTGTCCTGCATGTTTTACATGTTTCCTTGCATCATCACAAGTGATTCTAATTAATGGCCGTCATCAGCTTGTCATCCAGGTCTGCACAAGTCTGTTAATGACAGTCATTTATATCAGGGTTCTGAGGGGAAATATCTAAAACATGCAGGACAGGGGGTCCTGAGGACCAGGGCTGAAGACCACTGGTATACGGTGAACAGTTTTAGGATAGGGGGGCTTTTCATTCGTACTCCTCACCTAAAAAATATTGAAATGAACTGAATTTGAACTAGTTCAAAATGATAATGGTGAACTATGAACGTGAACAGTTCATTTTTAAACTATGTGAACTGAACTTTGAACTAGTTCATGAGAAGTATGAACTTGCACAACACTGACGCTTTGTGTACGGAGCCGCTGCTCTTCTGCCAGAACGAGGCTTTGTTCCCTCCCTTGCTACACGTCATTCAGGCAGCCAATCAGCGCAGAGCCTCATTATCATAGCCCCGCCCCCTCAGAATCCTCCATAGAAAAGGATGTCAGAAGCGGTAAAATTAGAGACATGGCCCAGAGGCTGAATTTCTGATTTATGTAGAAAAAACAAGCTTTCGATTGTTTTTCAGACATTCAAGGCCTGTTTAAAATATACATGAAATGCCATAATAGGTCTCCTTTAGCAGGGGAGGGCACAAAGCCTCACTACGGGCTGAAGAACAGTGGCTGTGTACACAAAGCGTGTCCCATGCGAGTGAGCTTCTGCGACAAAATAAATTCCATTGCTTTATTTTTTTTGTACTGGACTGTCCTAACTGGCCCCGAGTTTAACGGTTTCAGTGTGGACAGAGAGCGTCCGATGTCACGGAGCTCGACGCGATAGTCGGACGCTCGCATTCAGTTACACGGTGTAAACGGATCTTAAAGCCTGAATTACGGTTCTGCGCTAAATCGGCGCGTACCCTACGCCGTAGGCTCTGCGTTGGTGTAAAGCGGAACCATAAATCAGCCTTTAGTTCCCTGAAGAGGGAACCGGGTCACCTCGTCTTCACACTAATTCAGACAGGAAGATTTAAGTGAATTCTAAACAGGTACACCACAGTTATTTACTCCGATTCCTCATCATTTCATTTCTTATGTTACAAGACAAATTAATCATGTTAACTGTAAAGAAATCACAACACTGAATGTTCACAAATGAAAATAAAGAAATAAAATAACATAATTTGTATATAAATAACATGTATGCACTATTGCTGGCTCAAGGAAGGACCGTGCGTCTTCTGAAGGTGTCGTTGAACAGCTTCAGGTGCTCGGAAGATCTGAAACCAGACAGAAAAAATGTATTACTAATAGAGCTCTGTTGTTACCTAACACTCCGTTAGGGAACACTGGAGCCGCCAGGGCCACTCACCGGTCCGGTGAGTTGCCCCGGTGCTCCGGAGCTGAGCTAAATACTTAGCCCATGCAAAGATCACACTTGTTGACAAATATAAATAACATTAAAAAAATAACGTCACTTACCTCTGACTCGTATGCAGTTGCCGGGTCCGTACTGTTGGTACTGATCCTTTTATGAGGGTAAGTGTCGATGCAAAAACCGTCCCTCGCTGTGGAAACAGCCACACGATTTCCCGCTTCTAAACAATGGCGGACGCTCCGGTCGGCAGAGTTAATTGTGGGCGTGGTTTCATGCAGCAGAGGCTGAACCTATGGAAATCTGAGCCTATCGTTATGTAACGACAGGCGCAGATTCTGAACGGCTCGTAGAAGTCACATGACACTGGAAGGATCCTCCGGGCGGCTGTACAGACCCTGCAGAATTCGGTTGCTTTCCTCCTCTGAG
This sequence comes from Cololabis saira, assembly GCF_033807715.1. Lineage (NCBI taxonomy): Eukaryota > Metazoa > Chordata > Actinopteri > Beloniformes > Belonidae > Cololabis > Cololabis saira. Next base: position 2,220,978 of record NC_084587.1, on the reverse strand, counting down.
TTGGCAGGGTGAGGGGAGACCACTTTATATATGTTAAAGCAAGAAAAAACGTGTTTTTCATAATAGGTCCCCTTTAAGCATTAGTTTTCAGTGACTACCATGTCACATTCTGAAAAGGGACCAAATTAAGAAAAAAGCGTTATTGGCATATAGTATGTTTTAAGTAAACTTAATGGTAAATTTAATCAGAGCTTCTGTTGAAGCCCTATCCTTTTTGCTTTGTTTTTTTTTTTTTTTTTACTGCATGATGTGGCCACGTGTCCTCTCGTTATTATGCTGATCGGGATTTCTTCAAAGACCCCGTGTGAACCTTGATGTTGGTTAATGTCTGTATGATTATCATCTAAAAATATCAATGCTGCTTCTCTCTGTTCAGTTTCGGTTCTGGGGACACAGAGCAGACCTGAACCAGAAACCCTGAGAGGTGTGGATGGTTGATATGGCATCAATAAGTATTTTATGTATTTTGGTCTTAAACCATTCAGCGATTTATAAACTAATAGAAGTAACCCATAAAGTCTGTTCTCTGAGCAGCGAGCGTAAAGATCCCATAACTGGAGTGATGTGATCCACTTTTATAGTTGAGAACCCAGGCAGCAGCATTTTGTATCAGCTGTAGCTGTCTGATGTAAATCCCTCTCACCAAGCAGAATTGAGGCCATTCAAAAAAATGCCAAAACCGGTCACTAAGAAACAAGTGATGTCATTTCTGGCCGTCACCAGTTAATGTCGACAGTGGGTCCCGCATTATGCTGAAATTGAGGCAACATTGGCAGCAATTGCCCATGGAAAAGGCCTAAAATGCATGTGTGCACTTTTACGTAGCTGCTGCCTAATCTCATTGTACCAGTATAATGATAATAAAGGCTTTCTATTCTAGTCTATTCTATTCTATTCTATTCTAAAAGCATCAGACCCTGTTATCTGGATTGACGAGGCTGACAAAGCCTTCACTGACCTGAAACTGACGTTACAGACGCCTCCGACACTTGGACTGCCTGACTGTTCTCGACCTTTCACCTTAACCCTGCTACCCTTTTGCCAACAGCTGAGGATGGAGAACCACACGCAGAGGAGGATTAAGGTAGTCATGGGCCCCTAGGCTATTTTTTCTCTGGGACCCCCCTTATGCATCATGTTCTCCCAGAAAAAAGTAATGTTGTGCCATGTGTAACAGTGCGCATGGCAGTAGCACTCATTTACTATGACAGCCTTTAGTTGTAACAAAAATACTACAGAACGCCATTTAAAGTACATCTGCAAGCTTAACAAACGTTAAGCTTTCTGAACCAAGACACATCTGCTGCAGCAGCACAGACCACACACACACACACACACACACACACACACACACACACACACACACACACACACACACACACACACACGAACCACCCTGTTCTATAGCAGAACACACTCTCACAGAGGCACAAATCAAGCAGTGGGGCAGAGGAATACAATTTCAACAAAAACTGTAATACAGCAGCAGCACATACAGCACCTGCGTGTGTGCGTGTGCGTGTGTGTGTGTGTGTGTGTGGGAGCACAACTTACCTTCACAGGGCTCTCTTTCTTGATTTCCTGGATGAGAAGTCTTTGAGGCTGGTACAATCCAGTTTTCGAAGAATGCCACTCTCAATGCTCATCAAAGACGGTGATTCAGTCTGTTTTGGCCCATTGTAGATCTTAGTCTATTCTTTACAAGTCCAAGTTTGGAAAAGGGACGCTCCCCACTGGCATTGGTGACAGGTAAAGTCATAAAGAGCCTCAGTGCTATGTCAACATTTGGAAACACTGACTGTAGTCTCCGTCCTCTTATATGACTCAGCAGTGACCTAGCTGAGGTGTCATCCTGTCCCTTAATTAATTCCCTGAATTGTACAATTTCATCCACAAATTCTTCCTCCAGATCACCTGGATATTTCCTCTGGAGATCAGCTGCTCTTGAACGGAGGTCTTGTATGGAGATAGATGGAATATTGTTCAGAAATCCAAATGTGTGCTGAACATGTGTGTAGGAGTGATCCCTCCGATCCATTTCAGCAAGGAGACGATCTATGGCAGCAAGGAACACTGTTGCTCTGAACCTGTCCCGGCCCGACTGCTCACAGTCCGGTTCAGTTGCCTCATCTGCTTGTTTTTTTCTTCTTCTGTGTCTGTGTGTGGCCGCTGTATATTGTTTGGACACTGTCGGAGACATGTTTTTTGCTTCACTCTCAAAGTTGTCAAAATGATCCGTAGGTTGGCCACATAATCCCTCAATGAGCTGATCAAATTGAAAGCATTACATAAATCCAGTTCCACAGTTTGCAGTGCAGTACTGGTCTTATGGAAACGTTGTAGTATTAAGTTCCACATGTTGCACAGGAATGCATTCTTTATTTTTTCCATTTTACTGTAGAGTGCCCTAGCTTCGTTTCGAGTTGTAAGATTTTGGCTGGAGTCATCACTTAACATCAGCAAGGTCTCTTGGATCCTCGCATAGTTCTGGTGCAGTGCTTTTGTCACTTGTGCGTGTGCTGACCATCTCGTGTCCGACAGACTTTTGTCTCAAGACAGCAGTTCACACTGTTAACCCCGACTAGTTTAAGTGTGTGTGCAGCGCACGGTACCCATTCAGCCAAAGGGTTAATCTTTTTGATGCGTGATTGAAGGCGACTGTAAGTGCTGGACATGTTGGCGGCATTATCGTAGCATTGGCCTCTGCAGTTATTTATATCAATAGTCATGTCCTGCAAAACACCAATAACAGACCGGCAGAGTGACTCTCCTGAGTGACTTTGAATAGGTAGAAACTTAACAAAGGCTCCTCAATCCTGCCATCAGGTGACACATATCTCATGATGAATGTCAGCTGATCAATGTGGGTCACATCTGGCGTGGAATCGACACTTATTGAAAAGTACTTTGCCACTTTGGTAACACTTTACAATAAGGGTCCCTTAATTAACGTTAGTTAATGCATTATTAAGCATTAATTAACAGTTTAATAATAGTTAAATAACCATTATTATGTATTACTTAACATTAATTAGCATATTAGTTAATGCATTAATAAACAGTTAGTTAATGCATTATTAAGCATTAATTAACAGTGTAATAATAGTTAAATAACCATTATTATGTATTACTTAACATTAATTAGCATATTAGTTAATGCATTAATAAACAGTTAATTAATGCCTATTGCTCAGAGTTAATTAATACATTAGTAAGCATTAATAAACATTACATGATGTAATTATTTATCCTTATGTATGCATTACTTAGTATTAAGTAATACATTAGTTAATACATAAGTAAAACGTTAATAATGTCCCTAGTAATCATTTACTAATGGTGTTTATTTGGAGTGAATATGCATTAAGTAACAGCTACCTAATACATCTACTAATCATTCGCTAATGGTGTACATGTTTACTGGATGGGCATTATTAAACAACTATTTAGAGTCTACCTGACCTTATGAACGGTAACCTGACATAAACCTTAATAAATGTATAGGAGTGGCTCATAACCATTACTTAACCATTAGTAAAGGCTTGCTGGACCCTTATTGTAAAGTGTAACACATTTATCCCTTAGGTAACACATTATTAATGCTTAACTGCCTCATAAGCATTACTTAACCATAATTAACCATTAGTAAATACTATTCTGGACCCTTATTGTAAAGTGTAACACATTTATCCCTTAGGTAACACATTATTAATGCTTAACTGCCTCATCACTATAAGCATGAACATTATAAATGATGGGCTGCTGTTTCAACTTGGCTTCTGTCGATCGGCAATCCAATCGTTTCACTGCGATTGAGAAGACAATCAACAATGTTTTTTTTTCTTGCCGATGTTATAAAACATACACATACCGTAGATGACCATTTAGTAGCCCGGGCGTTTAATATGCTAAATCCACTTGGACCCCAGGCGTTTATAAGAACCAGGCGGGTATTTGCACCAGGCTACAATTTATTTTTGCAATGAGCAGCAACAGACCATTACTTACAAAGAACATATGAGATCACCATAGTACCACTGGAACTAAAATTGTACACACTGTACACAACACAACACCTCACGAAGAGCTCCCGATCACGAATCGTGAGGTCGCAATAAAATCAAGCGTGTTTGAAATCCTGGTCGCTCCTCGTGAAGGAATCACAGTTGGAGCAGCTACGACCCGATTGGCCTCATCTTTTCACAGAGAGCATGCGCAATCTCTGATGTTACTATTATTTGTAGTTTAAGTTTTGCAAATTCACATTACAAATCATGTTTTAATAGCAAAAAAAAAGAGCGCAGTTCCACATACGGGGCGGGTCGCCGCGTACCCTGCGCCGTAGGCTCTGCGTTGGTGTAACGCGGAACCATAAATCAGCCTTACGGCCTACCCTGCACCGTAGGCTCTGCGTTGGTGTAACGCGGAACCATAAATCAGCCTTACGGCGTACCCTGCACCGTAGGCTCTGCGTTGGTGTAACGCGGAACCATAAATCAGCCCTCAGTGTGTGCGCTGTCGGCTGAACTCTTTTTTCTCTTCTCATTTTGCTGGGACGCCGGGTTTCTCCGCCGAGACAACTTTTGCGGTACGCGTTCTTTGTTGTGTCTAAAAATGATTCGCAGTGCACACACCCAATCAGAAACGGTACAGATATTTTGTGATTTTAATATATAAAAAAATAAAATTATAAATAATAAAGAATCCCCATGACTTTGATCAGGTGGGCAGGATGCAGGTTTGGGTGTGGGAACAGCCCACCCCTGCCCAAAACCGGCTTCGAGTTCCAGTACACAGACTTCAGGTAAACATGTGCATTTTATATGCATGCAAACATTTTTGGAGCGGAGCGGGGTGCAGTGTTACTGGAGCGCTGAGCGGTTATGGGTGGAGCGTTTTTTTTTTTTCATGCTCTGATATACAAAGACAGTTTGTCTGTGTAACGGCGACACACAGAGCTGATCAGAGCAGTATGAACGATACTGTACACAATACAATGCAAATACAGTGTTATTAACAGGTTATTACCGGTAGTCGCCCGGGCGTTTAATTGAACCGGCGTTTATTATGCCAAATGGGCTCGGACCCCCGGCGGCTATTAGAGCACAGGCGCGTATTTGCGCGCGGGCGACTATTTGGTCATCTACGGTATGCTGCTACAGCTGTGTAGTGCCCCACCCATTGTGCTCTGGCTCAGCTGATCGACGCTCAGACAGCAGTTAGATCTTGCAGTTTTTAACTCTTTTTATACACACAAAGTACAGCCAAATACCAGGCTAAAAAATACAGTATAGATCTCCACATTAGGATGGTGGACCAGAGCATGTGAGGGAAACAGAGCAGGTGATAATTTTCTTGCTCCTTGCTCACAGACCTGTCCAAAAAAGCAGCGTTGTACACTTAAACCCAAACCTGGCATCGTCAGATTCCAGTATGAGTTCTGTTTCAGATCTCTTCCCTCCCACAGTTTGAATAATAATTTAATCAATGACATACTTTTCGATAACAAACAGATCCAGCTAGAAAACAAGCTGGTTGTAGGCCAGGTATGGGTGGCCCTGGAGCTAAATTGGAGCGGGATGGAGCGGGAGCGCTGGTACACTTTTAAAATAAAAATCTGCACCCTGCTCCCTGCTTCTTGCCGCATATTTGCACTTCGCCACCAACCTTTACTGTTGCGCTTGTATTTGGTGCCTTTTGCATCTTCAATTGGTAAATGTCTTTGACATAACATTTAAACTCTTCTTTCTAAACATATTTCTGATAATTGCACATGATTTTGTAATGTTTTACCTCAAAATTCTGATCAAAATGTACATATTGAATCTTTGAATATACTAATTAATTTTTCCACATTGGTGATGTGGTTATAACTAGTCTCGTTTCCAAACTCTAATATTTCAAAATGATTGTCTGGGGAAGTTCCACCTCAATTTTGTAAAAATAAGCGGGTGTCTGGGTGGAAACGTTTTGTGAGTTTAAAAAAAAACAGTGTTGCAAAACCAACCAACAGTCTTTTAGGGTGGGCCTTTCGTTGCTAACATTGCTGACGTTTCTGGTAAGGTGTGTGCAAAGCAGAGCTAACCAATCATTGGTTGAGGATGAAAGACTAACACAGATTTTCATTTAATTTCATTTACTTGTTCTGCCCATGGAAACATTCAAATTGTACCAAAGGAAATAGCAAACAGTTGCATCTTTATCCATGTTCAGAAAGGAGCAGGAAAAAGAAAACTCTTATTTAACCTGCCTATTTTACCTATTTTACCTTTTCAAGGAAGCTGGTTGCAACCAGCGGTAGCACTATTACAAAATCCTGCACTAACTTCCCCAGACATTCAAGTCTTGTCCAGTCTCGACCTGAACGTTGGGCATCACAAGACTAAGTCATAATTAGCAGCCTAACAATTTGTAGCAGTTAATATAAAAAGTTACCTTTCTTTTATGTCTGAAGTGAATCATTTATCACCACGAAATGCTCCTTCCCCCAATTCTCTGTCCTTCTCTATGATGCAGCCTCTCCATCGCTGTCACGCAGACCTCCCGTTGCTTTGCCATTCTTGAAAGGGTTCTTGAGGATGCAGCAATGTTGTCCATCATGAAATCAAGCTGGCGAATAATAATAATAATAATAATAATAACAATAATAATTAAAGCTGCAAGCAGCGATGAACGAGCCCTCGGACTCACGTCCACCGCCCCCCATAAGCATATCAGAAATGACAGCACCCACGACTCTCTATGTCAAACCCTTAAAAAGTTATAGCAGAAAAACGGGACAACCAATCAGAAGAAGGGGTGGGGCTAATTCAGGCCAATGAAGGTCAAGGACTCCACACAGAATCTTATGACATCACCAATTCAATTCAATTCAATTTTATTTATATAGCGTCTAATACAACAGATGTTGTCTCTAGACGCTTTCCAGAGATCCAGAACATGAACATAAACATAAACATAAACATAAACATAAACCCCCGAGCAATTATTATATAAACAATGGCAGGTAAAAACTCCCTTAGTGGGAGAAAAGCCTTAAGCCAAACAGTGGCAAGGAAAAACTCCCCTTTAGGAGGGAAGAAACCTTGAGCAGGACCAGGCTCATAAGGGGGGACCCTCCTGCCGAAGGCCAGACTGGGGGAGTCAGGGACGTCGACAGCACACAGCAGGCAGGTGGAAGCAGCAGCGGGATGACCAGAGGTGGGGGGGGGGGGGGCGTCAGCAGCACACAACAGTCATGTGGAAGCAGCAGCGGGATGACCAGAGGGGGGGGGGGCGTCAGCAGCACACAACAGTCATGTGGAAGCAGCAGCGGGATGACCAGAGGGGGGGGGGGGTGCAGGCAGGCGGAAGCAGCAACAGCAGACATCCACGTAGGCAGGTGGAAGAAGCAATGGGATGACCAGAGGGGGGGGAGGGCCGGGAACACAGGCCAGAACGCAGCTCCTGAGGCTCCGGCCTGCAAACATACACAAAAGAGAAAAAAGGGGGGCCGGCACAAGAAACTACAGGAACAATGGACAAAAATGATAGCTATGAGATATTTATAATAAATAAAAATGGTAATGGAGAAGAGAGGCAGGGAAAAGGAGAGGAGAAGAAGGGTGAGAGGCACCGCCCAGCGGATCATGTCGGTGCCCCCCTGCAGCATAAGCCTATAGCAGCATATCTACCGCGAAGCTATATTTGAGACTAACTATTATAGTTTTGTTCTATAGCTGCGACAATGACTACTGACTCTAACACACTAAAGTTTACACTACCTAGAGATTTACCAACACCAGCTAGAGGTTTACTTAACACTAACTATAAGCTTTACTAAACAGAAAGGTTTTAAGTTTAGTTTTAAAGGTGGAGGTGGTGTCAGCCTCCTTAACCCAGATTGGAAGTTGGTTCCAAAGTAATGGTGCCTGATAGCAGAACGCCCGCCCTCCAAATCTACATTTAGATACTCTAGGAACTACGAGTAAACCTGCACCCTGGGAGCGGAGAGCTCGGCCAGGAACATAAGGCACTATCAAATCTTGTAAATACTGCGGAGCTAAGCCGTTTTGGGCTTTATATGCAAGTAATAAAATTTTAAATTGAATTCTGAATTTTACAGGTAGCCAATGGAGCGACGCTAACACTGGAGAGACGTGGTCTCTCCTGCTAATTCCTGTCAGTACTCGTGCTGCTGCATTTTGGATCAGCTGGAGCCTATTCAGCAAATTACTTGGACATCCTGCTAACAACACATTACAGTAATCCAGTCTAGAAGATACAAACGCATGAACTAGTTTCTCTGCATCCCTCTGCGAGAGGATTTTCCTAATTTTTGCAATATTACGGAGATGGAAAAACGCTATTTTACAAACCTGATTAACATATGGTTTAAACAACAAATCCTGATCGAAAACAACACCAAGGTTTCTCACAGTTGCACTGGAAGCCATCGCAACACCATCTAATCCCTTCCTAAGATGCTCTGGACCAAGAATGATAACCTCTGTTTTATCTGAATTTAGAAGCAAGAAATTTCTGGACATCCAGTCCTTGATGTCCCTAAGACATGCCTGAAGTTTAACTAACGGTTCTGTTTCATCCGGCTTCATAGACAAGTAGAGCTGCGTATCATCAGCATAACAATGAAAGTGTATGCCGTGATTCTGGATTATACTTCCCAACGGCTGCATGTATAAACTGAACAAGACTGGCCCTAGCACTGAACCCTGCGGAACACCATAACAGACCCTCGACTGTTCTGAAGAAACCTCATGTACATGAACAAACTGGAACCTGTCAGATAGATATGATTTAAACCAACGTAGAGCTGTCCCTTTAATCCCAACAACATGCTCTAACCTGTGCAGTAAAATGCCATGATCAACAGTGTCAAAAGCAGCACTGAGGTCCAGTAAAACCAATATGGACACTAATCCCTTATCTGAGGCCATAAGAAGGTCATTCGTAACTCGAACCAGTGCTGTCTCTGTGCTATGATGCATTCTGAACCCTGACTGAAAGACTTCAAACAGATCATTTCTATACAAATAGTCACATAACTGGCTTGAAACTGCCTTTTCCAGAATTTTAGATACAAATGGAAGGTTAGAAATTGGCCTATAATTAGCTAAGGTGTCTGGGTCAAGGGAAGGTTTTTTAAGTAAAGGTTTAATTACTGCCACTTTGAAAACCTGTGGTACATATCCTAAGCTTAGGGATAGGTTGATTTGGTCCAGTATTGTCACACCAATAAGAGAAAAAACATTTTTGAATAGTCGAGTCGGGATGGGGTCTAACATACATGTGGTAGACTTAGCTCTATTAACGAGTGAGGTCAGCTCAGGGAGGTCTATAGGATCAAAACAGTCTAGAGACAAGTCAGAGCCTAGGGAAGTCGCTAAAGCTGAAGAAACGCCCACAACCGGCTGGTTGATTTCTTCTCTAATTCTCGTGATTTTACTGTTAAAGAAGCTCATAAAGTCCTCACTACTGAGAGCTGCAGGAATACACGGCTCCACAGAGCTGTGACTCTTTGTCAGCCTGGCTACAGTGCTGAACAGAAAACGTGGGTTACTTTTGTTATCCTCTATCAACGTTGAATAATAAGCTGTTCTGGCTTTGCGAATGGCTTTTTTATATACTATTAGAATATCTTTCCATTCACGATAAGAGTCTACAGACCTACAAGAGTACCACTTCCTTTCCATTTTACGCACGCTTTGTTTCAACATGCGAATATCTGAATTGTACCAGGGAGTTAAGCTCCTGTGGCTAGAAACCCTCCTTTTCAAAGGAGCAACTTCATCTAAAGCTGAGTGCAACAGATCAGCAGTGTTACTAACAAGAAAATCAACATCAGAGGTAGAACCCAGGTCACTGGCCTCTATTGCTTCAGTAGAGGCTTCACTATTTTCCACTGTCGCAAGACGAGCAACGGTCTCCTTAAATTTAGCAATAGCCTCATCAGACAAACATCTGCTAAAATAATACCTCCTGCCCTGCACTTCAACATCAACAACATTCAATTCCAACGTTATTAAATAATGGTCGGATAAAAGGGAGTTAACAGGTGACACCAACAGACCATCAGTTTCAACACCGTAGGTGAGAACGAGATCGAGAGTATGACCAAAACAATGCGTCGGCCCGTCCACTTTTTGTGAGATACCCATTGATTCTAGAAGAGAATTGAAAGCTAATTTAAGATTATCGCTTTCAACATCCATATGAATATTAAAATCACCCACTATGATGAATTTATCTGTACTGATCAATAATCCAGAAAGGAAATCTGAAAATTCAGACAAAAACTCTAGATAAGCGCCAGCAGGGGGCCGATACACTACCACTAACACAACTGGCTTCTCTGATTTCCAGCTCGGAAATTTCAGACTAAGCGTGAGGCTTTCAAACGTATTATGATTGCACTTAGGTTCAATTTTTGTTTGGAGACTGGAGTTATAAATTGCTGCGACTCCTCCGCCCCGGCCCGTGTTTCTAGGAATGTGATGATTAAAGTAGCCGGGCGGAGTTGATTCATTCAAACTAACATACTCTTCATCCTGTAACCATGTTTCTGTTAAGCAGAAAACATCACTCCTGCTCTCTGTGACTATATCGTTTACTAACAGAGACTTGGAGCTTAATGATCGTATATTTAGTAGTCCGCATCTAATTTTTCGGTCTCTTATTGGTACCAAATGTGCATTGGTTTTAATTTTTACAAGATTATTTTGGTTAACGCCTCTATAACGCCGCACCTGGTGAACTAGTGGAGGGCGGGGAACTGCAACTACTTCTATTTTGCTAGGCACCTGGTTAGAGTTACCAGTTACATCATGTAATCTTATAGTTTTGTTGGCAGGCGTTGGTCCTCGAGAAGCAGCAGAGAAGTGTGTTAAACTACAGCTCTGCATCCTGGCCTGGACCCTGCGATGTCAGGGAGAGGGTCTAATGAAACAGGCCAAATTACTAGAGACAAGAGCAGCACCATCCCGGGTGGGATGAATGCCGTCTCTTCTAATCAGACCGGGCTTTCCCCAGAACGTTTCCCAATTGTCAATAAAGGCCACGTCGTTTTCTGAACACCACCGATACAACCAGCGACGGAGCGAGAGCATGCGACTAAACATGTCATCACTGGTCAAATTGGGGAGGGGGCCAGAGAAACCTACGGAGTCCGACATGGATTTAGCGAAGTTACACACCGAGACAATATTCATTCTGGTTACTTCCGACTGGCGAAGACGGGAGTCGTTAGCTCCGACATGGATGATAACTTTACCATATTTACGATTACCCTTTGCCAGTAGCTTCAAATTTGCTTCTATGTCGCCCGCTCTGGCCCCCGGGATACACCTAACTATGGTCTCTGGAGTCAGCTTCACATGTCTGACTATGGAGTCGCCAATCACCAGGGTCGGCTTCTCAACGGGTGTGTCGCTGAGTGGGGAAAATCGGTTAGACACGTGAAGCGGGTGGTGGTGTTCCGTGAGCCCTTTACTACGCTTCCCCCGAACCGTCACCCACCGGTCCTGACTGGCCGGCTGCTCGGGAGCTGCAGGGGAGCGGCTAGCCTCAGCTGCTATGGGCCGGTCCGCCGCTAGCTTAGCCTGGGTAGCTGAGGAGGCTCTCGGACTATGGTCAAATTGGCAGAACCGGACCTCTAACTGACTGAGCCTCGCCTCCAGCCCTGTAAATAAACTACATTTTAAGCACTTACCGTCTTCACTAAAGGAGGCAGAGGAATAACTAAACATTTCACACACTGAGCAGCAAAGAGGTGAAACGGTGGGAGACGGAGAGCCCATGCTAAGATGCTAACGGAGGCTAACGGACAGAAAATGTATTGGTGATTGGTGACAGTGAAAGTTACGGAAGAGAAAATGAGCGAGTGTTGAAATAAAGACAGTAATGTACCAGATATAGTGCTATTTTACCAGAAAACAGTCTAAGTTTAAGACAAAAAAGTCGGGAGAGATCTGTGCCCGCACGCCGTGCAGCAGCAACGGACCGCAACACCAGGAAGTGACGCGATGCGTGACGCAGTACGTTACCCAATCAGCAAGCACGCAAGAGATCAGCAAGCGAGCCCACGCCGATGAAGACCAGTCTGCTCATTCAAAACTCATCACCCACGACTCTCTATGTCAAACCATTCCAAAGTTATAGCAGAAAATCGGGACAACCAATCAGAAGAAGGGGCGGGGCTAATTAAGGCCAACGAAGCTTAATAACTCATTACAGAGTCCCATGATACCACCCACAACTTCCTATGTCAAACCATTCAAAAGTTATGGCAGATAAAAGGGACAACCAATCAGAGAAGGGGCGGGGCTAATTCAGGCCAATGAAGGTCAAGGACTCCATAAAGAATCTGATGACACCACCCACGACTCTCTATGTCAAACCATTCCAAAGTTATAGCAGAAAATCGGGACAACCAATCAGAAGAAGGGGCGGGGCTAATTAAGGCCAACGAAGCTTAAGGACTCATTACAGAGTCCCATGACACCACCCACAACTCTCTATGTCAAACCATTCAAAAGTTATGCCAGAGAAAAGTATTCTAGGGAGCGCTGTTGAGCCGTTAGGCTACGCCCATTAATGCAAACCATGAAATATCAAATTTATCGCCAAGTCTGGCTTGCATGCAAAATTTGGTGACTTTTGGAGAACTATCAAATATGGACCAATCACATGAAGGGGGGGCGCGCCTTTTGGCATCTAGCGTCGCCACGGTAACACTTTTGAAAGAGAAAAAGTAATGCGTGGTGTCGCAGGATGTAGACGCACATTTTGATGTATAACACACCTGGGTGCACGTTACGGTTCGGGCTGAATTAACTGCCGAAGGAATGGCATAAATTTCGCCAAAATGACACAATTTATTCAAAATGGCCGACATCCTGTTCGGTTTCGGCCATGGCTCCAAGAGACTTTTCTTTAAGTTGTGCCATGATACAGGTGTGTAGCGATTTTCGTGCATGTACGTCAAACCGTATTGTGGGGCTTGATGCACAAAGTCTTCCGGGGGGCGCTGTTGAGCCATTTTGCCACGCCCATTAATGCAAACCATGAAATATCAAATTTATCGCCAAGTCTGGCTTGCATGCCAAATTTGGTGCCTTTTGGGGAACTATCAAATATGGACCAATCAGATGAAGGGGGGGGGTGCGCTTGTTGGCGTCTAGCGTCGCCACGGTAACACTTTTTAAAGAGAAAAGTAATGCGTGTAGTCGCAGGATGGAGACGCACATTTTGATGTATAACACATCTGGGTTCACGATACGGTTCGGGCTGAATTAACTCTCGAAGGAATGGCATATATTGCTCCAAAATTACGCAATTAATTCAGAATGTTCAAAATGGCCGACTTCCTGTTCGGTTTCGGCCATGGCGCCAAGAGACTTTTCTTTTAGTTGCGACATGATACAGGTGTGTACCGATTTTCGTTCAAGTACGTCAAACCGTATTATGGGGCTTGAGGCACAAAGTTTTTTCTGTCTGAACCAATCAGATGAAGGGTGGGCGCGCTTTTTGGCGTCTAGCGTCGCCACGGTAACGCTTTTGAAAGAGAAAAGTAATGCGTGGTGTCGGAGGATGGAGACGCACATTTTGATGTATAACACACTTGGGGGCACGTTACGGTTCGGGCTGAATTAACTGCCTGAGGAATGGCATAAATTTCGTCAAAATGACACAACTAATTCAAAATAGCCGACTTCCTGTTCGGTTTCGGCCATGGCTCCAAGAGACTTTTCTTTAAGTTGTGTACTGATACAGGTGTGTAGCGATTTTCGTGCATGTACGTCAAACCGTATTGTGGGGCTTGACGCACAAAGTTTTCCGGGGGGCGCTGTTGAGCCATTTTGCCACGCCCATTAATGCAAACCATCAAATATCAAATTTTTCGCCAGGCCTGACTTGCATGCAAAATTTGGTGACTTTTTGGGCACGTTTAGGGGGGCAAAAAGGCCCTCCTTTCGTCAGAAGAAAAAGAAAAAGAAAAAGAGAAAAAAAAAATTCCTACAGATACAATAGGACCTTCGCACTGCAAGTGCTCGGGCCCTAATAAATGGCACAAAAGTTGGCAATCTCGATTTTTCTAACTAGCCGTGGCAAGAAAATCTGTCTCGCCACTTGAGGAATTTGGGTCGCAAATGGCAAGTGGCGAGTGCTAAATTCAAGCCCTGCACGCTGATAGAGGGATGTACCAGAAGGACCAGTACGGTCCAAATGAATGTTCATTTCCAAAAATGATTCACCCCAAATGCGTCCATTTTTATTTAGCATTTTCCCCTCTTTTTCTCCCAATTTAGCCTTGATAATTCCCTGTGTGTGTCATGGTGTTTCCATGTACCTTGGTGAAGTTGTGCCAGAAAATCCTTCTACACTGTGTTGAGGGGTCACATATGGGATTAGTGTGTCTCGCGACACATTGAACATTAACAGTAAAATACAATGATTTGTTTTTTTCTTCTCATCAATCTCATGATTCAAATGATACATTCCTTCTTGTTCTTGTGTGTTTATATTAGTTGGAGGACCAGGTGATGTGGTGAAGCGGTACAAGGAAGTCCTTGCCATTCCCAGACGGGGAAGAATATGGCCAAATCCTTTGAGAAGTATGGAGTAGACAGACTTACTATTGTGAGGACTGCAGCGATTGCCGAGCTCGCAATAGCTGCTCCAGAAGAATATGATCAGGTGGAGAAGGGGGAGTGTTAGGTTCAAAAGTCATCACAATATTAATAACTTTAGAAAAAGACACCGGAAACTGTTAGAAATGATTTTCAATGCCTTCTGCAGAAGGTTGGACAGAAGTCTGAGGAGCTGTAGGGCAACACGGCCCTCTCTTCGAACTCGTCGGCCTTCTGACAACTGGCTGTCTGCAGAGCTGGCGCTTTTATTGGTAAAACTGACAGGAAACTTGACCATATTTGGAACAGTGAATGTATACATGGACAATTGACAAAAACAGATGGTCACACACATGACTTTTCAGTTGAAGAGGCTTGGTATGTAGAAACAAACAGACATCCTTAAAACACAAAGGGTCAAGAGGTCAACTAAAATAGGACCTCTCTTTGGAGGTTTGAACAGATGGTTCAAATAACCCTTAGCTAACTTTTAAAGACAATGAGACGGCTGTCAGTCGACCCCCCTGAAGTAGCTGCCCTGTTATCTGTTCAGAGCATGTGATGGGGGTTTTGAAACAGATGCGTCTAAAGACAATGGTTGATTTGACCAACCAGGAAGTCAGCAGTTTTAACCTCCTGCGTGGCAGGCGAGAATTCTACCACTGAACCACCAATGCATGTCATGAGAATAACAGGCAGTTTTCTAATTCTGATTCTGGCAGTTTCACAGTGATAAACTTGGATTAATCTCACAGGGAGACGGTGGCAGACTTTGCTAAAAGATGCGAGGAGGTTATAAAGGCCACTAAAGTCCTTTCTGCTACAATACATAAAATGAAGGATGATAAAATTATGCCAGCCTATCATACTGTGTTATTGTATTATGTTACTAAATAATGTTTGTTCAAAGCTCTCCTCTGTGTGAATTGTTGTTACGTATCTGTTATCACAGATGTGTATATATATATATATATATATATATATATATAAGATATTATATATATGTATATATATAACAAATGTTATCTGTTATCTGTTTTATTTTGTTTTAAATAAAAAGTGTAAACTTCTTTTTATGTGATTGCTTAATTTACTAATGGTTAACTATGGTCAAGTAATGCTTATGAGGCAGTTAAGCATTAATAATGTGTTACCTAAGGGATACATGTGTTACACTTTACAATAAGGGTCCAGAAAAGTATTTACTAATGGTTAATTATGGTTAAGTAATGCTTATGAGGCAGTTAAGCATTAATAATGTGTTACCTAAGGGATAAATGTGTTACACTTTACAATAAGGGTCCAGAATAGTATTTACTAATGGTTAATTATGGTTAAGTAATGCTTATGAGGCAGTTAAGCATTAATAATGTGTTACCTAAGGGATAAATGTGTTACACTTTACAATAAGGATCCAGCAAGCCTTTACTAATGGTTAATTATGGTTAAGTAATGCTTATGAGGCAGTTAAGCATTAATAATGTGTTACCTAAGGGATACATGTGTTACACTTTACAATAAGGGTCCAGAAAAGTATTTACTAATGGTTAATTATGGTTAAGTAATGCTTATGAGGCAGTTAAGCATTAATAATGTGTTACCTAAGGGATAAATGTGTTACACTTTACAATAAGGGTCCAGAATAGTATTTACTAATGGTTAATTATGGTTAAGTAATGCTTATGAGGCAGTTAAGCATTAATAATGTGTTACCTAAGGGATAAATGTGTTACACTTTACAATAAGGATCCAGCAAGCCTTTACTAATGGTTAATTATGGTTAAGTAATGCTTATGAGGCAGTTAAGCATTAATAATGTGTTACCTAAGGGATAAATGTGTTACACTTTACAATAAGGGTCCAGAATAGTATTTACTAATGGTTAATTATGGTTAAGTAATGCTTATGAGGCAGTTAAGCATTAATAATGTGTTACCTAAGGGATAAATGTGTTACACTTTACAATAAGGGTCCAGAATAGTATTTACTAATGGTTAATTATGGTTAAGTAATGCTTATGAGGCAGTTAAGCATTAATAATGTGTGTTACCTAAGGGATAAATGTGTTACACTTTACAATAAGGGTCCAGCAAGCCTTTACTAATGGTTAAGTAATGGTTATGAGCCACTCCTATACATTTATTAAGGTTTATGTCAGGTTACCGTTCATAAGGTCAGGTAAGCTGCCTGATAACATACACAGCACCATTAGGAAATGATTACTTAAGACTCTAAATAGTTGTTTAATAATGCCCATCCAGTAAACATGTACACCATTAGCAAATGATTAGTAGATGTATTAGGTAGCTGTTACTTAATACATATTCACTCCAAATAAACACCATTAGTAAATGATTACTAGGGACATTATTAACGTTTTACTTATGTATTAACTAATGTATTACTTTATACTAAGTAATGCATACATAAGGATAAATAATTACATCATGTAACGTTTATTAATGCTTACTAATGTATTAATTAACTCTGAGCAGTAGGCATTAATTAACTGTTTATTAATGCATTAACTAATATGCTAATTAATGTTAAGTAATACATAATAATGGTTATTTAACTATTATTACACTGTTAATTAATGCTTAATAATGCATTAACTAACTGTTTATTAATGCATTAACTAATATGCTAATTAATGTTAAGTAATACATAATAATGGTTATTTAACTATTATTAAACTGTTAATTAATGCTTAATAATGCATTAACTAACGTTAATTAAGGGACCCTTATTGTAAAGTGTTACCGCCACTTTTATTTGCCTGATGATCTCTGCAAGGACCTGCTCCCTCATCAGCTCAATAAACTCCAAACATGTTGTTGAAGACAAATAGGAAGGTGTTCCCTTACCAGCATTGCCATATTTTTCAATATGGGCTTTCAGAAATGGGTCAAACTCAGCGATGGTTTCCAGAACTCCCATGAAATTCCCATTATCAGCTTGTCCAAAAATGTCACTGTGTCCTCTGAATGGTAGTCCTCGCTCCCCCAAAAACTTAACCACCACAACCACCCTCTTTAAAACTTCCGTCCAGTATTCACATTCACTGTCAAATTGTTTCTTTAGTTCAGTATCAATGCATCCAGCATCAGCACAGTGTGTAATATAGGCTACCATGGCCTTTTTGTGGCTCTTCGATCCTTCATGTTCAGCGAGGCGTGCGGTTGCGTTCTTCCAGACACTGTAGCCAGATGGAAAGCTGACTGAAAATCACTGTCACCGAATAATTTGCATACGAAACAAAATACAGATCTTTTTGAGGGGGAATACAGCAACCATTCTCTTTCCACACTTTCGCCATTTGCCAATTTCCTTTTAAACAACGTTTTAGAAAAGTATCTTTTTTGGTGTTTGTGTTGTCTTTCAGATGCAGCCACATCTGCATCTTTATTCCGACAGGTTTCAGGCCCCATTTTAATCCAGTATTTCCTCGTACCTTCATCAATTGTCTCCCAGCACGCAGGATCCGAGCTCCAGGTAGAGACAGGATTGCTGCCGTCTTTAGCGCTCTCTGCAGCAACAGGTGAAACACTCGCAGAGGGATTAGTGGAGGCTAGCACATCGTGGCTAACTCCCGGGACACCAGAAGCACAACCCGCTGAGTCTGCCGGCTCTGTTTTCGACGCCTCGGTCTTAGTCTCGGAGACTGTCGGACATTCCTCAATAACCAACGAAGACGAGGCACGTGGGTCGCGGTCAGCGTCACCTGCCTCCACATCTTGACCATGACAACCACCAGACTTAAAATACCCCGTCAGCTTTGGTATTTTCATTAGTAATTCCTTGTCCCTTTTTTCTTTCTCCCGCTGATTTTTCCGCTTCTGAGCGCCACTGACTTTCTTGTCCGATATTTTACCGCTGTATGATGATTGACAGGCGACAGCATTGTGACGGAAGGACGGCAATTCCAATCAATGAGCTGATTGTATAGAAGTGACCCATGTTTGCGCCCAATCAGTGCTTTTTTACTTGTTTATCACCCCACAGACCAATAGAGGTCACCTTTTTTTTATACCATTGTAGTGATTTAACATTTCTAAAAAATACTTTGAAATGTTAAATAAAGTTAAAAAAAAAATCTTTTTTTTTTTTCTAAAAATAGTCTGACCAATCCAAGGGCCCCTCCACACGTGGGGCCCCTAGGCTGAAGCCTAGGGAAGCCTGTGCATTAATCCGCGCATGACCACACGACTGTGTGGCAACGATAACATCCAACATCCATCCTGGGGTGTTGTTCATGATTTTGGCCAAATTTGGCGTAACAGAGACTTTTCGACTTCCACAGGTAGACCCATAGCGCATCATGTACTAGCTGATGCTCTCCTGGACGCCATGTTGCTGCCTAAACAAATTGCTGTGTGTAAATGTGATGTAAAGGTACCACAGGCTGCTCACCCCTCCACCAGACAGACGGTTTCAGCATTTGCAGATGGATTTCATTGAACTTACACCCAGTGAAGGCAAAAAGTTTGTTTTGGTTATCGTTTGCATGTTTTCCAAATGGATTGAAGCTTTCCCCACAACAAAACAGGACTCTGCTGCAGTGGCAAAGGGTTTGATGCACCTGATAATTCCCAGATGGGGAATTCCAGCAAAAATCAGCTCAGACAATGGCACTCCTTTTTGTGAGTGCTGCACTGAAACTGGGAGGTGAGTATATGGGCATTGACATGAGACAACATTGCTCCTACCACCCAGCCTCATGTGGTGCATGTGAAAGGGAAAATGGCACTTTGAAAAACAAACTTGCTAAAGTGTGTGAGTCTACAAAACTGTCCTGGACCAAGGCCCTCCCCATTGTGCTGATGATATGGCGCGCCAGAGAAGCAGAAATCCAAACACAGGGATTGGGCCCTGCCAGACACTGTGTTTCTGTACAATAACATACCTTTGATAATGTATGAATCATCACTCACATAAAAAATTGTTTTATTTTTTTAACTCTTGGGGGCCCCCTAGTGGTCACGGGGACCTAAGCAGCCGCTTAGTTGGCTTATGCCTTGGGCCGGCTCTGGCTGCGGAGGACAAATATGGACTGTCCAGCAAGTTTAGATCTGGAGAAGCTGAATAACATTTGGACTTTTGTTTGGGTGTCATAAAAAAATCCAACAACAATTTTTTGGGTAGTGACTGAAAGGACAAGATCGCGGAT
The DNA here is from genome assembly GCF_033807715.1 of Cololabis saira. Taxonomy (NCBI): domain Eukaryota; kingdom Metazoa; phylum Chordata; class Actinopteri; order Beloniformes; family Belonidae; genus Cololabis; species Cololabis saira. The sequence goes on along the minus strand of NC_084587.1, from coordinate 2,201,181 downwards.
ACAAGCGGCCGAGATGAGTTTCCTCCGCAGGGTGGCTGGACGCTCCCTTAGAGATAGGGTGAGGAGTTCGGTCACCCAGGAGGAGCTCGGAGTCGAGCCGCTGCTCCTTCACACTTTCACTTTTGCGGATGATGTTGTCCTGTTGGTTTCATTGGACCGGGACCTTCAGCATGTGCTGGGGCGGTTTGAGGCCGAGTGCGACGCGGCAGGGATGAGAATCAGCACCTCCAAAACCGAGGCCATGGTTCTCCACCGGGAAAGGGTGGCATGCCTTCTCCGGGTGGGTGGAGAAGTCCTGCCTCAGGTGGAAGAGTTCAAGTATCTCGGGGTCTTGTTCACGAGTGAGGGAACAATGGAGCGTGAGATTGACAGACGGATCGGTGCAGTGTCCGCAGTTATGCGGTCGGTGTACCAGACCGTCGTAGTGAAGAAGGAGCTAAGTCGAAAGGCGAAGCTCTCGATTTACTGGTCAATCTACGCACCTACCCTCATCTATGGTCATGAACTTTGGGTAGTGACCTAAAGGATAAGATCGCGGATACAAGCGGCCAAGATGAGTTTCCTCCGCAGGGTGGCTGGATGCTACTTCACATTGAGAGGAGTCAGCTGAGGTGGTTTGGGCATCTGTATGGGATCCTCCTGGACGCCTCCCTAGGGAGGTGTTCCAGGCATGTCCCTCCGGGAGGAGACCTCGGGGAAGACCCAGGACACGCCGGAGAGACTACAGTATGTCTCTCGGCTGGCCTGGGAACACCTCGGACTCCCCTTGGAAGAGCTGGAGGAAGTGTCTGGGGTGAAGGAAGTCTGGGCATCTCAGTTGAGACTGCTGCCCCCGCGACCAGGTTTCGGATAAGCGGCGGAAAATCGATGGATGGATATATATATATATATATATATATATATATATATATATATATATATATATATCCATGTATCATATGTATGTGTATATATACACACACACACAATTGTTTTTGCTGCATTACCAATCTTCACTTTCATTAGATCTCACTAGTACATAGAATAAGTCATCATTTACAAGCATACATGCTCTGACCTGCCTTTACTATTGCTGTACTGGTTTGGCACTTCAAACTGAAGGCACTGCTTTGTTACTCAATAGTGACCCCTGCTGGAGTTATAAAATAAGTTTGAACAGCTTACATGCTGCAAATGTAGTGATACAAAGTAAAGTTGTCCTCCACTAAACACTTCATTTGAAAATCTTATTTTTGTTCTGGAAAGAACAAGAAATTAATTCTGGTTATGCCACACACATCTTCACACTCAGGTGTATGTTCTCGTTCTCACAATGTATTCCCATGACACAGAAAAAGTATGATCATCTGCACAACATCAGAATAATCATGGCCGTTACATTGTATTTCCATACCAGTTGTCATATCTTGTACATTTAACATCAATTATCTATATTCATTTATTAATTTATCTATGAACTATACACGAGGAGTCCGGGCTCCATAAACCGGCTCATAGCTCTCTCTCCCGCCTTACGCGGTTGCTAGGCAACAAGTACTACCAGCTGATTCCGAACCAGTAACGTTTATGAATATGTTGGGATTTTATGAAATTGTTTGAATGTTTGAAGGGTTTTTCTATAAGATTCTACTCTGGTGGTTTTTCTCTATTTGCTGGGTCGACTCCTGTTTTATGACTAGGTTGTTGAAATAGTTCAGATAGATTCTCTGTTTCTTTAGGTGAAGACAATGAAGATAAATAGATGTTTTAACACTGATGGGTCTCATCCATTATCTGGGTTGACATGTCAAGTAAGAAGCAATAAACGGGGATATACGGCTGAAGGTCTCCTCCTGGTACCAGGATCAGCAGAGATCACTTCACCCTCACACTGATCCGGTCCGGTCTCGTGGTTGTAGCTCTGGTTGGACAGCAGAGGGCAGCAGAGCAACACAAATCTGATGTTCTGGGTATCAATGGTCCTCAGATCAGCTACAGGCTGAGAGATTGAGCCGATGAGATCAGTCTGGTTCAAACCTTCACTAAGTTCACCAGCTGCAGACATGTGACTCAGAAACACTAACAGCAGCTGGGTCACTGACGTTTTGATTCCTGCCCTTCATTTATTAATGATCAGCTGTCAATGGCTCCACTTCAGCATCTGCAGGTGGTCAGGTTTAAACATTTGATACTCCTCCTTTTATCTAATAATTTTAATTGATTTACTTTTATACACTTCATACTTTTATCTTATGGAGAGGATGAAAGAACATTAGACCACTATATTAGGGCACTGCGGGTCCTTAAAAAGTCAATTTTCATAAAATAAGGCCTTTAAATGTTTTAATTTGTCTTAAATCTCAATCCGGTCATCATTAAAAAGTTCTTACACTTTTGAAAAGGAAAAGTTTGTTTAATCGTTTTGAGGAGAATCTCCTTTGGAGGTCAGCCAGGGTTGCCAGGTTGAGCGTGTTTCCTCACAATTGGGCTGAAAAGTATAGGAGTGGGCGGGTTGATAAAATTTGGGCTGCTTTACCTGGTTTTTACTGAATATTTAGGAGATTATTAACAAAAAAGTTTCCATAATGGCAGAGTAGAAACTCTTTTTGCTATTTAATGGTGTTGTCAAGCTTAATTTGCTTATGACTTGTGACTTGTGACGTGTGAATGTGTTTGAATGTTGGGGGTGGTCGGAGGGGCCGTTAGGCGCGATCTGGCAGCCACGCTTCCGTCAGTCTGCCCCAGGGCAGCTGTGGCTACAAATGTAGCTACCACCACCAGTGAGGACGTGTATGAATGAATAATGATTTCTGTAAAGCGCTCTGGGTGCCTTGAAGGGCGCTATATTTCAAAGTCATTATTATTATTATTATGACTTGAAATTTATTACGTATTTGATAATTTACGATTTTAACATAGAGATTATGATTCGGCAAAACTTTGGGGTTTTTCGGGTCAGATTGAGTGTCTACATGCGCAATTTTAACTCTCCAATTAGCAAAATAAAGGATACCTTCCCCTGCCTCATCATCATTTGGCTTGCCTCGACGCGGGGCCCCGTGGCTGCTTGAGACCCGGTTGGATCTGTGATTTTTGTAACAAATTTATCAAACGAGCCTTTCAGAGAGGCATTAAACTCTTACATTTTCTTATTTTTTTTTCTTTTTTCATCCCCCGTTGGAAGTTTTCTGAATCTGTCTCGTTCTCTCGACATTGTGTGACAGTTTGTTCCAACTCCACCCGTCTGGATCACCTTGTGTCTGCGCTTGGTCTGATCAGTTGTGTTGAACAACAGACAAGCGCATCATTGCACATATATTTATTGATATGCACAGACTAGTACAGATTTAGATCTGTAATGGAACGTAACTGTTGATATTTATAAGGAAAAAAACGAAAAAAAAACGAAGAAAAAAAAATTAATTTGAAAAAAAAAAAAAAACGGCCCATAGCGCGAGGCCCCTTGGGGCGCGAGGCCCCGTGCGGTCGCACGGTTCGCACACCCCTTGCGGCGGCCCTGTCCACATGCTCACATCAACTGCCACATCCCTCACTCCCTGCTCTCTCTGAGACATAAAAATACCATTATAGAACAGAAAGGTGAAATCCTGCAATCTGATTGGTTGTTAACTGTGGTATAATGAGCATATACCACGGCTTCTAAAGCCTTATCACAGCATATCATTCCGCGTCAGGGAAGGAACAATGTATCCATGACAACAACCAACTGTTACAGATTTTTTGACGGTTACAGCAGGGAGCAAAAAGTAGCTGGTGTTAAAGTTTATTCTTTATTTTCGTTAACAATTAATTAGGCATGTTGACGGTAAACTTTGATCTCCGGGGAGGGCTAACGATGGATGAATGGATTGACGAGTGCCTGTCTCAGAAAAAAAAGACTAGCAAAAGACGACATGCGGAGCTACATCTGGAGAGATGGGACTATTTTTTTCCACAGTGGGGCTTATTTTTACTGGATAATGAGTATTTCTGATTAATTAAAAACTACATAAAATAGATCGTGTATTCCTCTTTCATATTTACATTATTGGTAACCGTTTTATAAAAGCAATAGATCACTTTGCATCGGGCCGGAGAACGCCCCTCAGCTGTGATATAATGAGCGTATACCACGGCCTGTCTTGATGTATTGCTTAAATATTAATATTTAATTTATATTATATATATTAAACTCTCCTACGCTGTTAAAAACGTCGTCTGTTTATCTTCATATTTTCGTTTGGCCGTGCATTTTTTCCCTGCCATTTTGAGAGTGGATTTTTTTCCTTCCAAGTTATTTCCATCACAAACACGAGTGTGCGCCCGTATAGTTCAACGAATTGAGCAGGCGACTTATGTACACCTTCCCCTGCACAGCAACGCGGGTTGCAGCATATTTTGCCTCCACTTCCTACGTGTCTGTCTTTCACTGTACCTATCAAATAAAGTCGCAAGAGCTGGATGACACCGGGCAAAGAGCCGCATGCGGCTTGCGAGCCGCGGGTTGGCCACCCCTGCTCTAGTGGATTAGTGGATCAGTGAGATGGAGGGCATTCATCCTCTGATGGTTTTAAGGCCTTTAAGGCACTTGGTTGGGTAAGTGGAGGCCTTCTGGACACTTCTTGAATGGGACTGTCCTGCCGTTGTCCCAAAGGTGCCTCAATGTCAATGATACCATTGTATTGTTTCGGCAATGCCAAGGTGTTGCCACTGGACACCCACTTGCACCGAGTGTCCAATCCCTGTCGGATGTACCGTATTTGGAGATAATGTGGGTTTTTGGTCCCAAATGACATTGGCAATACCCTGAGATGGGTGGACGGGGTCTTGGGTCTCCCAGGCGTCTCACAGGGGTCTTTTTGGCCGGGGTGGTCCGAATGGCTCCAAAGTCGGTTTCCGAGGCCCAGGTTGTGGGGGTAAAATTTTGAAAAAAGTGTCCAGATCTGTCTCAAATACCTCTGGGCACGGGGGGGTTGGGTTTTCCCAAACCTTCTCAAATGGGATTTTCTCCTCCGCTGTCGCATTACGGGGGTCCGCCTGGAACCTCAGAACCACAGTGGCTCATTTGGAACCTCAGAACCAAAGTGGTCCATCCTCACTACCACAGTGGTCCATCTGGGACCTCAGAACCATAGTGGTCCATTTGGGACCTCAGAACCACAGTGGTCCATTGGGGACCTCAGAACCACATTGGTCCATTCAGAACCTCAGAACCACAGTGGTCCATTGGGAACCTTAGAACCACAGTGGTCCATTTAGAACCTCAGAACCACAGTGGTCCATTGGGGACCTCAGAACCACATTGGTCCATTCAGAACCTCAGAACCACAGTGCTCCATCTGGGACCTCAGAACCACAGTGGTCCATTTATAACCTCAGAACCACAGTGGTCCGTTTAGAACCTCAGAACTACAGTGTTCCATTTGGGACCTCAGAACCACAGTGGTCCATTTAGAACCTCACAACCACAGTGGTCCATCTGGGACCTCAGAACCACAGTGGTCCATTTAGAACCTCAGAACCACAGTGGTCCATTTGGGACCTCAGAACCACAGTGGTCCATCTTGGACATCAGAACCACGGTGGTCCATCTGGGATGTCAGAACCACAGTGGTTCTTGGCATTGTGTTAACACACACCTGAATGTCCCAGACCTGGTCCTGATATGTGTCAGAGAACAGAATACTGTTTTCCATGGCTGTACCTGCATGTGGGCGGGGCCTCTGTGACATCACTATTGTGTTTCTGTGCTGCAGTGACGTTTCCAGGCTGGAGGCGGAGCTTCAGAGGGTGACGGCTGCTCTGCTGAAGGAGTTCCTGGAACCCGACAAGAACGGCGTGATCCGCCGCCTCGAGTAGCCCCAGCCCACCCACCCCACCTCCTGCTGATGACATCACATCACTTTGTGCTTCATTCACCCAACCAGTTGGTTGGTAGCTTTAAAGGGGACCTATTATGGCATTTAATGTATATTTTAAACAGGCCTTGAATGTCTTAAAAACAATCTAAAGCTTGTTTTTTCTACATAAAACAGAAATTCAGCCTGTGGGCCATTACTCTAGTTTTACCGCTTCTAACCTCATTTTCTGTGAGGGATTCTGAGGGGGCGGGGCTATGATAATGAGGCTCTGCACTGATTGGCTGCCTGAATGACGTGTAGCAGGAGAGGGAACAAAGCCTTACTGGGCAGAAGAGCCGGCTGCGTACACAAAACGTGTCCCATGCGAGGGAGATTCGGCGACAACATGAATTCCATTGCTTTATTTTGTATTGGACTGTCCTAACTGGCCACAGGTTTAATGGTTTCAGTGTGGACAGAGAGCGTCCGATGTCACGCAGCTCGACGTGATAGTCGGACGCTCGCATGCATTTATGACACGGTGTAAACGGATCTTAAGCCTGAATTACGGTTCTGCATTAAATCGACGCGTACCCTACGCCGTAGGCTCTGCGTTGGTGTAACGCGGAACCATAAATCAGCCTTTAGTTACCTGAAGAGGGACCGGTTCACCTCGTCTTCACACTAATTCACACAGGAAGATTTAAGTGAATTCTAAACAGGTACACCACAGTTATTTACTCCGATTCCTCATCATTTCATTTCTTATGTTACAAGACAAATGAATCATGTTAACTGTAAAGAAATCACAACACTGAATTTTCACAAATGGCAACTTTATTGTTAAAAAAATAAAAGAACATAAGTGGTCTATAAATAACATTTATGCACTATTGCTGGCTAAAGGAAGGACCGTGCGTCTTCTGAAGGTGTTGTTGAACAGCTTCAGGTGCTTGGAAGATCTGAAACCATAAACAGAAGAAAAATGTATTACGGTACTAATAGAGCTCCGGTGTTACCTAACACTCCGTTAGGGAACACTGGAGCCACCGGAGCTGCTCACCGGTCCGGTCCGGTGAGGAGCCCCGGTGCTCTGGAGCTAAGCTAAATACTTAGCCCATGCAAAGATCATACTTGTAGACAAATATGAATAACATAAAATAAATAAAGTCACTTACCGCTGACTCGTGTGCAGTTGCTGGGTCCGTACTGTGGGCACTGATCCTTTTATGAGGGTAAGTGTCGACGCAAAACCTAATTTTTACTGTCCCCTCGCTGTGGAAACAGTCACCGCTTCCAAACAATGGCGGACGCTCCAGCCGGCGGAGTTGGTTGTGGGCGTGGTTTCAGTAGCGGAGGCCGACCTATGGAAATCTGCTCCTATCGTTACATAACGATAGGCGCAGATTCTGAACGGCTCGTAGAAGTCACATGACACTGGAAGGTTCAGCCGGGCGGAGTGAACAGACCCTGCAGAATTTTGTGTCTTTCCATCTTTTCTGTGTTGGCAGGTTGAGCGGAGACCACTTAACATATGTTAAAACAAGAAAAAACGTGTTTTTCATAATAGGTCCCCTTTAAACTCTGAGGGCCTGATTTACTAAAGGTTTGGGTGCGTAAAAACCTGTGCAAACTTGACAGCACCCGCAAACCAATGTGCGAGCTGATCTACTAACAGCGTGCAAAGACGACTGCGTCTCTGAAATGCGCAAAATTGCACACGCAATTCAGTTAGTACTTTTGCCCTGATGAATAATCAATATGGGGCGTACCCGCCAGAAATCCTAAATACTGGGAGGGGAAGATGCAAATTGCTCCATTTACCACGCGCAATGAGATTTACCAAGCCTGAAAGTAGTTGCGCGTATTGTGATTGCGTCTGTATTTAATACGTTCGAAAGGAAGGTGCTAATCTGCTGCTGCCGTTATTGTGGCAAGGAGGCGACATCCAAAATCAAAGAATACGCAGAGAGAGAGTCTTTATTCTGCTGCGTGCTATTTTAAAAATGGTTGCACAAGTTTTATTAAAGGCCACTTTTTCTTTAGTTCTTCGCCTTATATCTTGCCACCTTCTCTTATTGTGCCCCCCTCCACTCGCCCACAAGCAGGCCAAGCCTTTGTGCCAAACTTCGTATTTTATTGATTACTTATCTTATTGAACGTGAAATCATCCTTCGTAATTTACATTTAATTAAAACCCGTGCTTATTAATCACAAAACACAGGTTAAATATCATGACCAAATCCGCTCCGACCCGCTGTGTCAGTATCAGCGCAGACAGACTGCAGCTTCGCCTGAATTATGGTTCTGCGTTAAATCGACGGCGTAGCCGACGGCGTAGGGTCGCGGTGGGGTGTGCGTCGCCGCGTAGCCTACGCCGTCGGTCTGCGTTGGTGTGACGCGGAACCATAAATCAGCCTTTAGTGTGCGCTCTGTGCGCTGTTCTGAACACTTCTCTTCTTTCGGCCACATGATGGTCCCGTCTGTCACACATTTACTTTATTTATTTGTATAGCGCCAAATCATACAATATAAATCCTAAGAATTTACTGTCAGTGTTTGCTATATAATATATAATATTTGCAATATACTGTGGACATCTGAATAAAAACGTAACTCATAAATAGATGAATCAAAGCGCTCTCCAGCTCTGCGTCTGATATAGCCGATGTCTTTTTCTCCTCAGATCATGCCGAGCACCGCCGGGTCACGCAAACCCGACCAATTCAATATTATAATCAAATTCGGTCCTGTGGCCCGTTTTTCTATTTCGTATTTTTGATCTGTGCCTAAAATTTAAATATGGAAAACCAGACGTTTTTCCGTTTTTTGTGTTACCAACTGCATTTATTCTATCGCAGGTTTTCTCCGATATTGCGTTTCTTTTGGTAATGTTTAAATTTCTTTGCTGTAGTTCATGAATGTGTTTATTTGCCTCTTCCACTAATATCTCCAACTCCAACTCGTCAAATTTCATTTTGCGCTTGTGACTTGTGACTGTGCTTTCCATCCAGACTCTCCATGGCGCAGAGTTTGCGCTCACAAACCGTAAGACACGCAACACCTCATTTAAATACTGCTGTTTGCACCTGTTATCAATTGCGCACGCAATCTTAGTTGATCACCCGCAAACCACACAACAACAGCACGCGCAAACTTTTTCAGTGCACACGCAATTTAGTACTCTTTATTTAGGATCTTAGTAAATCGGGCCCTGAGAGCAGAGAGCAGAGAGCAGAGAGCATGATGGGTAAGGGCAGCCTAGGCGTCACGTGATTGGCTGTCAGGGGGGCGGTGCCTCACAGTGACGCAGCTCCGCCTGAAGACGTGTGTTTTAGGAGTCGCTCAGCAGAATTAAACCATAAAAAAAGAGGACAAAAAAAAGCTTCTGATTGATCAGTTTTCATGCCAGACGTTTGATTGATCAGAAGGTTGTTTTCTAAGATAAGATATAAGATGAATCTTTATTGTCTCCCTTAGGAGAAATTTGTCTTGGACACGAGGCACGGCGACAATCATACTCCAACAAACATATAAACAACCCTGAAGTCTTTGCCCAAACATAGAATCAACCACACTATAATTAACCCACATCAGTTCCCACTCCCAGAAAACCCATAACACAATAGACGAAGAAACTTATTGCACAGAGTCCGACTGAACTTATTGCACGGATGTCCACATTATTGCACTGACCTACACAAAAGAACCTACACATTATTGCAAAGCCCGACTAATCATATTGCACAAATGTCCACAGTATGGCACTAACCTATACAAAAAGAAACCTACACATTATTGCAAAGCCCGACTAAACATATTGCACAAGTGTCCACATTATTGCACTGACCCACACAGAAAAACCTACACATTATTGCACATTTCTTTCCTCACGTCACTCCCAATCACACACACACACACACACACACACACACACACACACACACACACACACACACACACACACACACACACACACACACACACACACACACACACACACACACACACACACACACACACACACACACACACACACACACACACTTCATCTCCTACTGTTCAGTAATTTAATTGATAGTGAGACAAATGAGAATTTATACCTGTTCAGTTTACACATGGGTTGCCTGAATCTTCTGCCTGAAGGCATTAGCACATACTCCTTATGCAGGATGTGGTTTGGGTCAGCAATGGCTTTTTGGCCTTGCTTCATCACTGTTTGCTCAAAAATCTCCTGGAGAGTGGATGGGGGCAGCAGTCCGATTATTTTCCCTGCCCTTTTGATCAAATTCTGGAGTTGTGATCTAAATTTAACGGTCAAATTACCAAACCAAGTTGCGATGCCATAACGGATAATAGATTCAATGGTTGCTCTGTAGAACAACAACATTATGTGTTTATCAACTCCATGGATCCTGAGCCTACGCAGAAAATGCAGGCGTTGACTGATTCTTGAACAGATATACTCAACATGATGAGCCCATTGCAAATGAGAATCAAAACAAATGCCTAAATACTTAAATACCGTTACCTGCTCAACTCTCTCTTCACCAATAAAAACAGGGCTATGATCGCCGATGCATCTGGGGTCAAACACAATTTATTTTGTTTTCTTAGCATTTAAAACCAGAATATGTTCCTCACACCACTGTACAGTCTCTTTTATCTCTGATTTGTACACAGAAATATCTGAGCTGCCTGTCAGAAGACTCAGTATGGCCGTATCATCTGAGAACTTAAAAATGTAGTTGTTTGAGTGGTGATTCCTGCAGTCGTTTGTATATAATGTAAAAAGAATAGGAGAACTGACGCAACCCTGGGGAGCACCAGTATTGATAACCTGTATGTCGGAGAGAGTTGAGTTGACTTTCACCTGTTGCTGTCTACCTGTGAGAAATGAAAAGTACCATCTGATTATGTAAGGATTCACCTCCATGTGCTTTAATTTGCTTAACAAAATGTGAGGGAGTATAGTATTAAATGCAGATGTAAAATCCATAAACAGTACTCTTGCATAAGCAGTAGGATTTTCAAGGTGTTTTAGAACTAAGCGTGTTATTGTGTTCAAAGCGTCATCAGTGCCTAGGCCATCCTTATACGCAAATTGGCAGGGGTTTTCCGTTTTCAAACGTAGCGACTGACAGTTGAGGTTTTCTACCATATTTATTGACTAGACAATTGATGGACAATCAGCTGATGAATGAGAGCTGAGAGGATCATCAGGCGGCATGTGGAATGTTCCAGGGTTTGATTCAGAGCGAGCTCTTCCTGTTCCCCCACATTTCCTTTAAAGTAAAAGCTCTTCAGACTGATTTGAGTGGAATTTGAGTGAAACTTTTTTTTTTAATCAAATTTGACATTAAATAAATGTTGGAAATATGTCAGAATAGAATTTTTATTTATTTAGAGAGAGAGAGAAGCTTCAAGCGGCAACGTTTTTTAATGTTTTTAGTTTGTCTCGGCTGCTGAAAAGTCCGTTGGTAGCTGAGCAGCTATGAAATGACAGAACACCTGGTAGATCTGGTCGTTCCTTATCGCCCGTCTGATCCCTTTTTAATTCTCTCCTCAGCCACCAGGTTTATGAACATCTGCACCTCAGAGCTGGATCACCAAACAGACTTCTGCTGCCGTTGCTGGTGGAATCAAATGAACAAGAAGCCGTCAGAGTCGCTCTTTCTGTGATGTCATATCCTGACTCAGACGTCTGACAACCAACCCCTCGACCAATCGGTGGCCTAGAGTGTGATGACATCACAGCCCGACTCAGCCGGCAGAGTAGTTACAGAAAAGTATCTACTCAGCACGTTAGACCCCTAGTGGAAAAGAACAAAACCGAGTCGAGTCGGGCTGAGTAGGTACTAGTGGAAAAGCGCCATAATTGTGGCCGAAACGTCCATATATGTCTCAGTATTGGTAGATGGAGACCAAGTAAGAGACTCCTGTATGGGTACCGGAGTATCTGTGTTGTCGTGAGTGTTTGTGGTGACTCACGTTAAAGGTCTTTAACAGTCTAATGCCTGTTCAAGGCAAGGCAAGGCAAGTTTATTTGTATAACACAATTCAACACAAGGTAATTCAAAGTGCTTTGCGTCAGCAATAAAAGCAGCAAGACACAATTAAACAGTAACTAACAAATACAATTATAAGAAAATAGGTAAAATAATAAAAAGCACAAGTTGTTAAAAAGTAAGGGCAGTAGAGTACAGCAGGTACATCTTATTTTTACAATAGGCAAGAATTACGTTTCTATACGGTCAAAACATACAAAGATTGGGTCCAATACTGTAATGCAAAAGTAATCTGTAACAATTCGTGCGGTGAATCAAACCAATTTGACAATTCTATGACACAATGCCTGTTTCCAGGTCTTATTTCACACAACTGACGAGAATTACGTTTCTATATGGTCAAAACGCACAAAAACTGGCTCAAATACAGTATTACATTTGCTCAGAAGTTTTTATCAGTGATGAAACTTCTGCTCCAGAGTTTCTCTCAGCTTAGGTTGGTGTGTCGTCCACAGAGGCTTCCGATGGTGGACAAACTAGATCCGGAGAGTCCTGTCAACACGGCTGTCCCCGAGGAAGCTTTACATCAGCCAGTTTCCACTAATTCCCTCTGCAGCACATTACAGTCGGAGCTGTTGACCGCAGAGACCAATCAGCCTGAGCCCAGCTCAGCTGTGGTGTCAGTGGTGTTACCGTTCCATGGAGGACCACGGACTTCTTGGGCCTGGTGGACACGAGTCACCTGCAGCTGGATCGGATCATGCAGACGAGACAGGAAAAACTATCATCAATGACTATGTTTACATGCAGTCAATAACCCTTTTCTAACTGGAATATTAGCAATAACCCGGTTGCACACGGCCATGTAAACACCAATAACCCCTTTGAATAACCGGAATGTGCTCATATTCCGGTTTTTTAAAAGCCGGAAATGACCCCTGGGTTACTCCTTTTCTAACCCGAAAATTTGGTCATGTATACGCCTAACGGGATATCCCCATCAAAAGGAACAGGAATTTGTTTTCTGCACTGAGTTATAGCCAATTGGTGTTTCATGGCGAGCCTTATAAATGACCTCATACTTCGCTGGATCATTACGGTCAAGCCCTCTGGTAAAAACTTAAAAGCTTTCGCAATTGGGGGCACGGTGGCGAAGCTGGTAGTGCAGCTGTCTCACAGCAATCAAGATTGCCGCCGGGGGGCGCTGAAGTGCGTGTTAGTTCCCCCATGAGCGCCCACACCCTGGTTGGGGTTGGTGAAAGGGCCTTTCTGTGTGGAGTTTGCATGTGATCCCCGTGTTCCCTTGGGTAGCAATGTGGCCTACCCTCACAAAAACATGCAGCAGTCGTGGGCTATACATGCTCCCTCTGGCCAGCCGGGGAGCCAGATGGGGTGGGGAGGATCTGGCCGGAATAACATGATCCTTCCACCCGCTACGTCCGGCCAGAGAAGCCCCACTCTGCCTGGTGAAAAGATGCGGCCTGCTCACTTCGCAGGTTAAGGAGGAGACCTGAGCTCAGTGCGGGGCCCTCGCAGGGTTGGTAGAGGGGAGCAATGCCCAGGACTGTCACTTAGGTAGGAGCACTGGGTGATGAAAATGGGAAAAAATCAGGGATTAAAAATATTTTTAAAAAAAAGCTTCGCAATTTAGCGTCGGCCATATGTCTAGATTGTACAAACACAGTTATGAGCCAATCCGATAAAATCTCTAGGATGACTTTGTTAAAGTAAGAGGCCTGGAAATGACCAGGGGCCTCATTTAAAATGGACTGCGTAGGAGTCATACTAAAAGTGCACGTACGCTCAAAAGCCGAAAATGGCGGGCGCAAAAAAAAATCCGGATCTATAAAACCGCGTGCACGCAGACTTCCACGTAAGGTTCTCTTTATAAATCACAGTCCAGCTGGAAGGCTGCGCACGTGAATCCGCCTGGTATCCCTCCCTCTACACGCCCACTTTCTACCGAAAATGGAATCATTTTGCATATGAATGAGCCTGCTGAGCATGCGCAGTGGCTTCCTGCAACCTGTTTGGCTTCAGAATGAATGAATGAACGTGTCGAGCCACCGTGCCACTGAATTTCACTGAGATCTGAGATCTAGATGTTGTTGATGAGGAGGAGGACAGGAAAACCACATTATTTTGTGGTCACAGTAAAAGTAGAAAAATAAATAGTAGGCTATAAAATAAAGCGAGTGAGTGGCAGCACGCCGTTGCTGCGCGGAACGCCGTGAATTCCCCGGTGCAACAGGGGGACACACACGGCCCCCCGTCTTTTCAAAATCATGTTTATTTTCCCCTTACTTTTTACAGTTTAAAAACTAACGGTAGGCTCAGCCTTAAATTGCAAATTATCAAGACACTGTATGAAAGCGATACGAGAACGGCCCCGCAGCCCCGCTTCACCCCCCCGCTCCTCCTCCTCCTCTCCCGTCTCCCCTCAGAGCTGCTCAGGGCGGGTTTATGGTTCTGCGTCAGCAACGCAGAGCCTACGGCGTAGGTGCGCGTCGCCGCGTTCCCTACGCCGTAGGCTCTGCATCGTTTTAACGCGGGGCCATAATTTAGGCTTACACCCGCACCTAAAGGTTTCACGCGCCCGTAAAACTCATATATGAAAACAAATCTGAGTCCCTTTGGGGTAGAAATGAGGGGCTCCGTGGGGCTCCCTAAACGCAGCCCCTCATTTGTTCTGTCCTAAAGCGGTGAAGGTTCCCGGCGTGTCCTGCACCGCAGCTGCAGCTCCAGCAGCACCAGAGTCCTGACTGAGCTTCACACACAGAGGAACACGATCAGCGCTATATTATTTTATTTTATTATTTTATTATTTTAAGTCTGATATATTTTGTGATATGTGATGACATTATTAAGAGTATGACATGAATCTGGCTTCATTTCACCACCTCAAACCCTGCGTCGCCAGTTCCCCGTGTCTTAAGTAAATTCTTACGGGAGGGTCCTAGTTGCCGTAAAGATAAGCAGATTTTTCGGTTAGTTTTTTCTTTTTAGATCCGAGGATTTGCGTAGAAGGCGGCTTCCGCAACTTTCAGGCGCTTTTTCTGCGCAAGCAAGCTTTATAGATGAGGCCCCAGAATTCATGAAAAATTACATTTTCTGTTCAAAATGCTGGACTTCCTGTGTAAGGTAGAAGTCCAAGAGACTTTTTTGTAGGACATTGTCTGATACAATAGACACATAAATGTCATTGCTGTAGGCCAAGTATGTTGTGGGGCTCGTCGAAAAACATAAAATAGGTGGCGCTATCGAGCCCATTCTTGTCAACCCATGCATGTCGCCCATAAAATACGTAGTTTTTCAATAATTTTAATTGAGCCATGTGGATAAATCTTTACATACAGTACCTCTAGCAAAAGTTTCTCCACGGGTGCACAAACCCGTAAAGCATGCATATAATTATCAGGGGTCTTCTCTGTGCACTGTGAGCAGATATTAGAGGGTGCAAAACCCATCTGGAGCATCCTTTGTCCTGTATAATGTAAAGTTAAAGAACGTATTGTCTAAGTTGCAAGTTTGGATTCTTGGGCATAGTGAAACTCTTTTAACATAACACAACTATTTTGTGATTGAAGGATTTGATTAGTGTTAAGAGATAAGTCAGCCTCCCATTTTGAAATCGAAAGAGAGACTGAGTTATCTAATTTGGACATTAATCTGTATAGTTAGTTATTATTCATTCTGATGTGTGAGGCTTGTTTTCATGTCCCGATCAGCTGTGAGACTCAGCAGTCTGACATCAGCATGTTCCTGTGGGAGGAAACTAAAAGTTTAAAGTCAGAGACAGATTCACATTCCAGTTCATTGGAGCTCAGTCCACAGAGTCACACAACCTGAAGTCTCCCACCTGGTTCTACCAACTCTAAAGGTGAGAGTGGTAAGAAAATCCACCGTGAGTAGTTGGTCCAGGTCGTCGTGAGGAAGAGGAACTTGTTCTGAGTAAAACAGAGATCATGAAGAACTCCACTCAGGTTTTATATTTTACTCTGGCCGCTTACTTTGATACCAAGAACTTTAAATATTTATTGTTCATGATTATTGTGATTTTATATGCATTCATCATCTGTGGTAACGTTCTGCTCATTGTGGTCATCTGCTGTAACCGAGGTCTCCATGAACCCATGTACATGTTCCTGGTCAGCCTGTTTGTGAACGAGCTGTACGGCAGCACCGGCTTGTTTCCTATGCTGCTGGTTCAGATCTTGTCTGATGTTCACACCGTTTCTGTTCCCCTGAGTTTCCTGCAGGTCTTTTGTGTTCATACTTATGGGAGTGTTGAATTTACTAACTTAGCTGTCATGTCTTATGACAGATATGCAGCCATCTGTTTTCCTCTGCAGTACAGCACACTGATGACAGTGAAGAAAGTTGCTCTTCTAGTTGCAGCTGCTTGGTTAACAGTTTTTCTTTTAATAGGTATCGCAACATCTTTGAGTTTCTCTTTGCAGTTCTGTGGTAACGTCATTGACAAAGTCTACTGTGATAACTACTCTCTGGTGAAACTTGCTTGCTCTGACACCAAAGTAAACAACATTTATGGACTCATTGTAACTGCTTTCATTATCTGTGCTCCAGTTATTTTCATCCTTTACAGCTACATGAGGATCCTAAAAGTGTGTTATTGTGGCTCCAAAGAGACCCGACAGAAAGCCGTCAGCACCTGCACACCTCACCTGGTGTCTCTGATCAACTTCTCCGTTGGTGTTTTCTTTGAGATCTTACAGAGCAGGTTTGACATGAGCAGAGTTCCCAACATGCTGCGAATCTTTCTGTCCCTGTACTTTCTGACGTGTCAACCTCTCTTTAACCCCGTACTGTATGGCCTGAAAATGTCCAAAATACGTAACCTATGTAAAAGCCTGATTCAGCATTCTGTAGGGGGAAGAAAATAAATAATTGATTTATAAAACTTAGAATCCTGTTTCAGATTTGGATTTTTTGGATTTTTCATGCTTGGTGACGTCTTATTGGTATACTGTTTGTGATATGTCAACTTAATCTGTTCTGTGATTAACTGTCTCACTAATATAGAAAAAGTCTTCAGCTGAGTTTTATCTGACTTTATTCAAAAGCATTGCTTACATTTCTACTTGGTCACACTTTAGACACCTATTGTGTTTTTTATGAACCATAAGATTGCTTTCCTTCAATAAATAACATAATCCTTGTAAAGTACAATGAGAATAATACAGTTTTTTTTTGATTCATTCAAAACACATTTTTCTCAAGTAAACAAACAACCTACATAAAATAAACAGCTGATGTTTGTCTGCATCCTCGTTTGTTTGTTGTTGGTGATGTATAAATTTAAGAACAGCTGTTTTCTCAGATTGAGTTTCATTCTCTGATTAACGCTTGTTATGATTATACTCTCATATGCCTCGAGTTCAAGAAAATTTGAATGTTATTAAAAATCATCATTGTAATGCAACAAATGCATGCTTTTCAGTTATTCCTAATGACATGGCCTTTATTGACATTTGGAAGATGTTTTGTGGAAAGTCTGATTAGAACAGATGACATTCATCCCACTCGGGACGGTGTAGCTCTTATTTCTACAAATCTAGCTGATTTTATGAGACACTCTGATGATCCAGGGTCCAGGCAGGATGCAGAGCTGCGGTCTCTCTGCTGCTTCTCCAGGACCAACGCCTGCCGAGGAATACTTTATGTAATTGGTGATAATAGTAGTAGTAGATGTAGTAGTATCAGCAGTAGTAGATGTAGTAGTAGTACAAAAGTACATATAACAATGACAATAAAGATCTAATCTAATCTAGTATAATAATAATAACAACAACAACAACAACAACAACAACAATAATAATAATTAATTAAAGCTGCAAGCAGAGATGAACGGGCCCTCGCACTCATGGCCAAAGCCCCCCATAAGCATATCAGAAATGACACCACCCACGACTTTCTATGTAAAACCATTCAAAAGTTATGCCAGAAAAGAGGGACTATGAAATGTTGACCAATCAGGAGAAGGGGCGGGGTCAATTCAGGCCAATGAAGGTTAAGTACTCAATACCGAGTCCGATGACACCACCCACGAGTCTTTATGTCAAACCATTCAAAAGTTATGGCAGAGAAAACTTTTCTAGGGGCGCTGTTGAGCCATTAGGCCACGCCCATTAATGCAGGTCAAATGCCTGGCTTGCGTGACTTTTGGGGCACGTTTAGGGGGGAAAAAAGGCCGTCTTTTCGTCAGAACAATAATTAAAGCTGCAAGCAGCGATGAACGGGCCCTCGCACCCTTGTGCACGTTCAGGCGTGCTGCAGTGGAAGCGCTTGTATGACTTGCATGTAGATTCTTCAGGCCTGGACATTTAGCGGATGACACCAGCCACGACTCTCTATACCAAACCATTCAAAAGTTATGGCAGAAAGTAGGAACTATCAGATATGGACCAATCCGATCAAGGGGCGGGGCTAATTTGCAGCAATTATGTTCAAGGACTCCAAACTGAGTCCAATGTCACCACCCACGAGTCTTTATGTCAAACTATTCAAAATGTATTGCAGAAAATCGGAGGTATCCCATATCGACCAATCAGAAGAAGGGGCGGGGCTAGGTCATGCCAATGAAGGTCAAGTACTCAAAACCATGTCCGATGACACGACCCACAAGTCTTTATGTCAAACCATTCAAAAGTTATGGCAGAGAAAAGTATTCTAGGGGGCACTGTTGAGCCGTTAGGCCAAGCCCATTAAAGCAAACCATGAAATATCAAATTTATCACCAGGACTGGCTTGCATGCAAAATTTGGTGACTTTTGGGGAACTATCAATTATGGACCAATCATATGAAGGGGGGGCGCGCTTATTGGCATCTAGCATCGCCACGGTAACGCTTTTGAAAGAGAAAAGTAATGCCTGTTTCTTGCAGAATAGAGACGCACATTTTGATGTATAACACACCTGGGTGCACGTTACGGTTCAGGCCGTATTAACTGCTGAAGGAATGGCATAAATTTCGCCAAAATGACACGATTAATTCAAAATAGCCGACTTCCTGTTTGGATTCGGCCATGGCGCAGAGAGACTTTTCTTTAAGCGGCGCCATGATACAGGTGTGTACCGATTTTCGTGCATGTACGTCAAACCATATTGTGGGGCTTGAGGCACAACGTTTTCTGGGGGGCGCGGTTAAGCCATTTTGCCACGGCCATCAATGCAAACCATTACATATCAAATTTTTTGCCAGCCCTGGCTTGCATGCAAAATTTGGTGACTTTTGGGGCACATTTAGGGGGCAAAAAGGCCCTCCTTACGTTAGAAAAAAGAAAGAATAAAGAAAAAAAAAATTCCTACGGATACAATAGGGCCTTCGCAGTAAGTGCTCGGGCCCTAATAAGAAGAAGAATAATTCCTACAGATATAATAGGGCCTTCGCACTGTAAGTGCTCGGGCCCTAATAATAATAATAAATCTTTATTGTCCACCATGGTGGAAATTAATCTTTGGCTCACCAAGATACATACAGACAAGACATTGTGGGGTACAATACAGCAGTGAGGATCACATAGTAGAAAAGATGAAACTGCACTAAGAAGAAATATACCAACATTAAAAAAACATTTTTCATAATCATCATCATCATCACCATCACCATCATGCAGTTGGTCATTCTGTCAAATTAAGAATGTTGACTGCTCTGGGGACAAAAAACTTCTTAGGAATATTTTTGTTTGTCAACCATTTTAGGAATCTTTTATCAGATCATATTAGTAGTGAGATAATGTCTGCCTCCACTGAACAACATTCGGCTGAATTGCACTCTCTCTGGTCCCCGATTATTGGCTTTCGTTACCTAGTGGGGGCGGGGGGTGGTGATCTCGTAGCCCTTGGGGTTGGGGGTCGGCTTGGGGGGTCTGGGGCGCGGGCCTCTGGTGGCCCCTGGGGGGCGGCGGTGGGGCCCTGTCCCTGGCCGGTGGGGGCCTTGGGGGCCTGTGGGGGGGGTTGCCTCATGGCGGTGGGGGGGGGTGGCTGGGGTGGGCTCGGGCGGGGGGCTGGGCCGTGGACGTGGGGGTCCCACTCGGAGGGCCCGGCCCTGCCTGGGTGGGGGGTGGCTGTCTGCGCTGGGGGGGCATTGCTGCCTTGGTCCTCCGTCGCTGGGCGGGGGCCGAGTGCCCCTGCGGATGTGGGGACTCCGTGATCCTTGGGGTGTCCGCCGGGGTGGCCTCGGGGTGGGGGGGTGGGGCCGGATCCGGGGATCGGGCCTCCCCTGACCGGGGGGTGCACGGGCGGGCGCGGCGGCGGGGTGGCACCATTCCCAGGTGTCTATGTCTTATGTTGTCAGTATGAATGGGAGGATGTTGGACCATTTCCCCCTCCGTCTGGGGGCTCCGGTGGCGCCGGGGGCGCCCGTGGAGGTATGGTGGGGCCCTGGCCCGGCTCGGAGGGCCGGCCCCCGTCTACTGGATGGCCGGTGGGGGGGCGCGGGTGTCTTATCAGGGCTGGCTTTGCTGGTCCTGCCTCCTGGCTTTGGCCTCCGCTCCCCCTCCTTCCCCCCCTACACGATTCATATGCACATAGGCGAAGGGCGGGGGGTCCGGGTCGTGGGGGGCATTGTCCCGCGTGGCCCGGCACTCCCCGCTCACGGTTTTAACAGCAAAATAGACACTGCACATTCAATACTTAATAAATACATTTGACAAGGACACGTAGTTCGGGAGGGGGGGGGGCGGTGTCAAATCGATACTTGGCCCTCCCCCTCCCTGTTTTTATGGCATTAATCACATGCACTCAACACCAGGGGCGGGAGGGGTTCCCACATCACCCGCGTTCCCTCACCGGCCTGGGATAGGTGGGTCGGGATAACCGGGCCTGGCGGGGCTCGCCGTGCAGCCTGGGGTGCCTCGTGGCGGTGCTGGACCCCCCCGGGGAGGGGGAAACGGTGCGTGATTGTGTGTCTGTGTCGGTGAGAATGCGGTATGGAAGGGTCCTGCCATGGAGGATTTGGGCCTCCATTGGCAGGACAACAAAACTTAATAATTTATCAATATTATATTATACAAAGATGTTTATTATTATTATTATTATTATTATTATTATTATTATTATTATTAGTGTTATTATTATGTATAGTATATCATATTATTATTAGTATAGATATCGGATAGTTGAATGGATGAATGAATGGGATGCCTGAGTCTGGGGCCCTCCGTTGTCGGGCCTGCACGGGTGTCGCCTTGTTGGGGGGTTCCCTCTCTCCGGGCCCGTCTCCGGTCCCCCCCGCTGCCTCTGCGGCGGGGCGCCCCTCTCGTCTTGGAGGGCCACTTTCGTGGGGGGCGGGTGCGCCTGCCAACGTCGGCGGCCGGGGCGGCTCCGGGTGGCCGGGGATTGCCTGGGTCGCGGTCCACCGCCGCGGGATGCCTCCCTCCTGCTTCTCCCCTCTGTGGGGTTGCTGGTGGCCTGGGTTCCGGGCTCTTCCGTGTCGGCCTCTGGTCTCGCGGGTGGCGGGGTTGCTCCCCCCCCTCCCCCACTATAGATACACTTCAGGTAGAGCTTTGTTTGGTTTATTACACACACACACACACACACACACACACACACACACACACACACACACACACACACACACACACACACACACACACACACACATAGCCACTTAGTCACATACATATACACACACACACACACACACACACACACACACACACACACACACACACACACACACACACACATAGCCACTTAGTCACATACATATACACAATCATACACAGCCACACAAACAAACACCCACACACACACACACACACACACACACACGCATGATCATATACATACACACACACACACACACACATAGACATACACACTGGCTTGTTCACCTGCATGCTGGCTCTCTAGTTTTTGGGGTTAGGTAGCGGTAGCGGTAGCTTAGCTCAGACTGCGATCAGATCTCAAGATTTGGGTCGATTGCTGTTCATGTTTTGGTTGGCTCCGTGCCGGTTTCGTGTTCTGTTTGTGCTTTTTTGTCGCAGATTTCCAGTGCTTGACGTGTGTTTCCGTGTGTTCCTGCTTCCTGGATTGGCAGTGGATGTCGTCACCCCCCCCCCCCCCCCCAAAAAAAAAAAAAAAAAAAATCACTGGGTTTGTATGTGTATATTTATGTATGTGTACGCATATATATATGCGTATATATATGTATATATATTAAATATAGTAACAATGCACATATATATACGTTTGGTTTCTACCGTCATGGTATCAATCATTAATATGTGTGCAGACAAAGTAAAAAAAAAAAAAAAAAGGAATATTTTTGTTTGCCACAGGAACTTTGTAGCGCCTACCAGAGTTCGGAAGCACAAACTCTCTGGAGAGAGGATGGGAACCATCAGCTGCGATGCTCAGAGCTTTCCTCCTTACCCCTTCCTTGTACAGTAGGTACAAAGCCTTTTGGGGCTTGCCAATGATTTTGCTAGCCATTGACACAATCCTAGACAGTTTGTTCAGGAATTTACAGTTTAGGTGTCCAAACCAGGCAGAAAGGTGAAATGTCAAGACACTCTCAATCATGGTCTTATACACAATTTCTAAGACCTCCTGACTAACACTAAAGCTGTTAAACTTTCTGAGTAAATAGAGTCGCTGGGAACATTTCTTGTAAATATACTCTGTGTTTCCAGAGAAGCTCATCTGGGAGTCTAGAACTGTGCCTAGATATTTGAAGTTCTCCACAGTTTCTATTAGTTGGCCATCCAGTGAGACTGGCAGTATAGTAATGTCAGGTTTAAACATGATTATTTCCTTTGTCTTGCCTACATTAATTTCTAGCTGGCTAGTATGACACCACCCTTCAAGTGCCACAGTGTGAGAAAGATAGGCATATATACCATGTGGATCTGATTTAAGTAACAGGGCAACCAAGACCATATCATCTGCATACTTAATTAGTTTAAAACATTGCTTGTTGGTCATAAATTCATTAGTAAAAAGCGAGAATAACACAGGGGGCAGTACGCTTCCCTGTGGGCAACCTGTGCTCACAGTGAGCACCTCTGATGTGTTCTCACTCGCACAAACCCTTTGTGGGCGACAGGAAAGAAAGTCCCTAAACCTACAAATTAGGCTGGGATGTACCTTGCGATCAGCCGCCCTTTTCAGCAGGATATGGATCTTCATTGAATTAAAAGTTGAACTAAAATCTAGGGTGCATAAGATGTTGTGTGACTGCATTACGCATGGTCAGTAATGCATCGTCTGTACTTCTGTTCCTCTTATACGCAAATTGAAATGGTTCCCTCATCCTTGCTACAGATGTAGTTAAGAGGTTAACCAGGACTCGTTCCATAGTTTTACATAGTACAGAGGTTAAAGCAATAGGCCGGAAATCATTAGGTGAGCTCGCACCTGGCTTCTTGGGCACAGGCCTGATTATAGAGTGTTTCCATGATAGCGGCACTGTGCCACTGTCTAAATGGAGCTGAAACAGCCTAGTTGACACTCCCTTAAGATGGAAATAACAATCTTTAAGAATCCTAGGCTTCAGACCATCAGACCCCGGGGCCTTGTCTGGCTTAAGTTTTAGGAGACAGGAAGCAACCTCATCCTCTTTGATGACTATGGGGGTTGCTGTTGGGAGGTTATTACATATTTCATCACATTCAATGCTGTCATTCATAGTGTCAAATCTACAGTAGAATCTATCTAAGTCATTGACATCGATTTGACTGCTATGGCCCTCGTCCTTTTTGGGGGATTTTCCCTGTGTGTGTGTGTGTGTACGTGTGCGTGCACACGTACACGTACACGTGTACGTGTGCACGTGTACACGTACACATACAGGGTGTTTAGCCCCTCCCAAGCTTGTTTCACATTACCATTTACAAACTTACTCTCTATTTTGTTTTTAAAAGCTAGTTTTGCCTTAAGGATCGCTCCTCTTAGCTTCCTCCTTTTTAATGGACCAAGTCCATATTACCGGCACAAGAGAGCAAGCTTCCTTTCATTAATATAGCCCTTCAGCTCTTTGGACACCTAGGACTTATTGTTCTGAAAAATCCTAATAGTTTTCTTTTCAGACACAGTGTTTTCATAGAATGTTACATATGACGTGATGGTATCAGTCAGTTCATGAACATCCTGGCAGGACTCGAAGAAGATGTGCCAAGTGGTGTTCTCGAGGCAGTCCCTAAGTTGCTCTCTGCTCCTATCAGACCTCACCAATATCTCCTTGGAGACAGGTTTCGTCCTCTTAACCACAGTTCTATATTTGGGAAGTAGATGAATGATGTTGTGGTGGGATTTTCCGAGCGGGGGTCTGCATATGCTTTTATAGGCATTGGGGACATTTCCATAGCATTGGTCAATAGTCCTATTTAGTCGAGTGTGGCAGTTCACATATTTCTCGAGGGTTGGCAAGTGCTTTTTCTTGTTTGGAATAAATTGTGGTGAAACTTTCCTGTCTCCTTTTTTAATTTATCACAGACGCTAATGAAGATTTAAATCAGCCAAAACTTGCCATGCCCCCTGTGACATCATACACAGGTCTCTGAAAGCTGGCTGAGACACGGCCACCTTAGCTACTACACGTTAGCTGTTTCAGCTCCCCAGCAAGACCCTGGCCTAGCCGACGCACGGCTCTGTCTATGTCCTGGGGTGCTAACTAGAATGAGTTAGTTTTATGTTGTAAATGTGTAGTTATTTCCAGCTGTGACAATCTGAGATAGCGGCGTCCAGAGGTGGACTAAAGGCGCTTTTCGACTAGTACCTACTCAGCCCGACTCGACTCGCCTTGCCCTCATTTATTTTCAATACCAAGATGAGAAGTAGGAGGTTGGAGCGAAGCTGCTGTGACGTATTTGATTGTGTGATCTAAACGAAGAAGACAACAACACTAAAGATGTAGAACCTGGAGGAGAGGAAATATGTGCTGCTGGGTTTGTGGCTTGTGTTCGATATTAAGTTAAAACATGAGAGAGAGAGAAGCTTCAAGCGGAAACGCTTTTTAATGTTTTTAGTTTGTCTCGGCTGCTGAAAAGTCCGTTGGTAGCTGAGCAGCTAAGTGACAGAGCTCCTGGTAGATCTGGTCGTTCCTTATCGCCTTCCTTATCCTTATCTAGATCCCTTTTTAATTCTCTCCTCAGCCACCAGGTTTATGAACATCTGCACCTCAGAGTTGGATCACCAAACAGACTTCTGCTGCCGTTGCTGGTGGAATCAAATGAACAAGAAGCCGTCAGAGTCGCTCTTTCTCTGATGTCATATCCTGACTCAGACGTCTGACAACCAACCCCTCGACCAATCAGTGGCCTAGAGTGTGATGACATCACAGCCCGACTCAGCAGCTTAGAACCTCGGCAGAGTAGTTACAGAAAAGTATCTACTCAGCACGTTAGACCCCTAGTGGAAAAGAACCAAATCGAGTCGAGTCGGGCTGAGTAGGTACTAGTGGAAAAGCGCCATATTTGTGGCCGAAACGTCCACATATGTCTCTTCGTCTGAAAAAGATAAGCTTTTGGCCTGACCTCTGACCTGTGTATCAGTATCGGTAGATGGAGACAAAGTAAGAGACTCCTGTATGGGTACCGGATTATCTGTGTTGTCGTGAGTGTTTTTGGTGACTCACGTTAAAGGTCTTTAACAGTCTAATGCCTGTTCAAGGCAAGGCAAGGCAAGTTTATTTGTATGACACAATTCAACACAAGGTAATTCAAAGTGCTTTGCATCAGCATTAAAAGCAGCAAGACACAATTAAACAGTAACTAACAAATACAATTATAAGAAAAGAGGTAAAATTATAAAAAGCACAAGTTGTTAAAAAGAGTAGTAGAGTACAGCAGGTACATCTCATTCTTACAATAGGCAAGAATTAAGTTTCTATACAGTCAAAACATACAAAGATTGGGTCAAATACTGTATTACAAAAGTAAAGTGTAACAATTTGTGCCGTGAATCAAACCAATTTGACAATTATATGCCACAATGCCTGTTTCCAGGTCTTATTTCACACAACTGACGAGAATTACGTTTCTATATCGTCAAAACGCACAAAAACTGGGTCCAACACAGTATTACATTTCAGAAGTTTTTATCAGTGATGAAACTCCTGCTCCAGAGTTTCTCTCAGCTTAGGTTGGTGTGTTGTCCACAGAGGCTGCCGATGGTGGACAAACTAGAACCGGAGAGTCTTGTCAACACGGCTGTCCCCGAGGAAGCTTTACATCAGCCAAAGTTTCCACTAATTCCCTCTGCAGCACATTACAGTCGGAGCTGTTGACCGCAGAGACCAATCAGCCGGAGCCCAGCTCAGCTGTGGTTTCAGTGGTGTTAACGGTCCATGGAGGACCACGGATGTCTCGGGCCTGGTGGACACGAGTCACCTGCAGCTGGATCGGATCATGCAGACGAGACGGGAAAAACTATCATCAATGACTATGTTTACATGGAGTCAATAACCCTTTTCTAACCGGAATATTAGGAATAGCCCGGTTGCACACGGCCATGTAAACACCAATAACCCCTTTGATTTACCGGAATTTGCTCACATTCCGGTTTTTAAAAACCCGGAAATTACCCCTGGGTTACTCAATTCAATTCAATTTAATTCAATTCAATTTTATTTGTATAGCGTCTAATACAACAGATGTTGTCTCTAGACCCTTTCCAGAGATCCATATCATGAACATAAACATAAACATAAACCCCCGAGCAATTATTATATAAACAATGGCAGGTAAAAACTCCTATAGTGGGAGAAAAGCCTTAAGCCAAACAGTGGCAAGGAAAAACTCCCCTTTAGGAGGGGAGAAACCTTGAGCAGGACCAGGCTCATAAGGGGGGACCCTCCTGCCGAAGGCCAGACTGGGGGAGTCGGGGACGTCAGCAGCACACAGCAGTCATGTGGAAGCAGCAGCGGGATGACCAGAGGGGGGGAGGGGGGGGGGCGCAGGCAGGCGGAAGCAGCAACGGGATGATCAGAGGGGAGGTGGGGGGCGTCAGCAGCACACAGCAGACATCCACGTAGGCAGGTGGAAGCGGCAATGGGATGACCGGGTATGGGGGGGGACCGGGAACGCAGGCCAGAACGCAGCTCCCGAGGCTCCAGCCTGCAAACATGCATAATAGTTAAAAAAAGGGGGGCCGGCACAAGAAACTACAGGAACGATGGACAAAAATGATAGCTATGAGATATTTATAATAAATAAAAATGGTAATGGAGAGGAGAGGAAGGGAAAAGGAGAGGAGAAGAAGGGTGAGAGGCACCGCCCAGCGGATCATGTTGGTGCCCCCTTGCAGCATAGGCCTATAGGAGCATATCTACCGCGAAGCTATATTTGAGACTAACTATTATAGTCTTGCTCTATAGCTGCAACTATGACTACTGACTCTAACACACTAGAGTTTACACTACCTAGAGATTTACCAACACCAGCTAGAGGTTTACTAAACACTAACTATAGGCTTTACTAAACAGAAAGGTTTTAAGTTTAGTTTTAAAGGTGGAGGTGGTGTCAGCCTCCTTAACCCAGATTGGAAGTTGGTTCCAAAGTAATGGTGCCTGATAGCAGAACGCCCGCCCTCCAAATCTACATTTAGATACTCTAGGAACTATGAGTAAACCTGCACTCTGGGAGTGGAGAGCTCTGCCAGGAACATAAGGCACTATCAAATCTTGTAAATACTGCGGAGCTAAGCCGTTTTGGGCTTTATATGCAAGAAATGAAATTTTAAATTGGATTCTGAATTTTACAGGTAGCCAATGGAGCTATGCTAACACTGGAGAGACGTGGTCTCTCCTGCTGATTCCTGTCAGTATTCGTGCTGCTGCATTCTGGATCAGCTGGAGCCTATTCAGCAAATTACTTGGACATCCTGCTAACAACACATTACAGTAATCCAGTCTAGAAGATACAAACGCATGAACTAGTTTTTTTTTGCATCACTCTGCGAGAGGATTTTCCTAATTTTTGCAATATTACGGAGATGGAAAACGCTATTTTACAAACCTGATTAACATATGGTTTAAACGACAAATCCTGATCGAAAACAACACCAAGGTTTCTCACAGTTGCACTGGAAGCCATCGCAACACAATCTAATCCCTTCCTAAGATGCTCTAGACCAAGAATGATAATCATTTCTGGACATCCAGTCCTTGATGTCCCTAAGACATGCCTGAAGTTTAACCAACGGTTCTGTTTCATCCGGCTTCATAGACAAATAGAGCTGCGTATCATCAGCATAGCAATGAAAGTGTATGCCCTGATTCTGGATTATACTTCCCAATGGCTGCATGTATAAACTGAACAAGATTGGCCCTAGCACTGAACCCTGCGGAACACCATTACAGGCCCTTGACTGTTCTGAAGAAACCTCATGTACATGAACAAACTGGAACCTGTCAGATAGATATGATTTAAACCAACGTAGAGCTGTCCCTTTAATCCCAACAACATGCTCTAACCTGTGCAGTAAAATGCCATGATCAACAGTGTCAAAAGCAGCACTGAGGTCCAGTAGAACCAATATGGACACTAATCCCTTATCTGAGGCCATAAGGAGGTCATTCGTGACTTGAACCAGTGCTGTCTCTGTGCTATGATGCATTCTGAACCCTGACTGAAAAACTTCAAACAGATAATTTCTATACAAATAGTCACATAACTGGCTTGAAACTCCCTTTTCCAGAATTTTAGATACAAATGGAAGGTTGGAAATTGGCCTATAATTAGCTAAGGTGTCTGGGTCAAGAGAAGGTTTTTTAAGTAAAGGTTTAATTACTGCCACTTTGAAAGCCTTTGGTACATATCCTAAGCTTAAGGATAGGTTGATTTGGTCCAGTATTGTCATACAAATAAGAGAAAAAACATTTTTGAATAGTCGAGTCGGGATGGGGTCTGACATACATGTTGTAGACTTAGCTCTATTAACGAGTGAGGTCAGCTCAGGGAGGTCTATAGGATCAAAACAGTCTAGAGTCAAGTCAGAGCCTAGGGAAGTCGCTAACGCCGATGAAACGCCCACAACCGGCTGGTTGATTTCTTCTCTAATTCTCGTGATTTTACTGTTAAAGAAGCTCATAAAGTCTTCACTACTGAGAGCTGCAGGAATGCACGGCTCAACAGAGTTGTGACTCTTTGTCAGCCTGGCTACAGTGCTGAACAGAAAACGTTGGTTACTTTTGTTATCCTCTATCAACGTTGAATAATAAGCTGTTCTGGCTTTGCGAATGGCTTTTTTATATACTATTAGAATATATTTCCATTCACGATAGGAGTCTACATACTTACAAGAGTGCCACTTCCTTTCCATTTTACGCACGTTTTGTTTCAACATGTGAATATCTGAATTATACCAGGGAGTTAAGCTCCTGTGGCTATAAACCCTCCTTTTCAAAGGAGCAACTTCATCTAAAGCTGAATGCAACAGATCAGCAGTGTTACTAACAAGAAAATCAACATCAACATCAGAGGTAGAACCCAGGTCACTGGCCTCTATTGCTTCAGTAGAGGCTTCACTATTTTCCACTGTCGCAAGATGTGCAATGGCCTCATTAAATTTAGCAATAGCTTCATCAGACAAACATCTGCTAAAATAATACCTCCTGCCCTGCACTTCAACATCGACAACATTAAATTCAAACGTTATTAAATAATGGTCGGATAAAAGGGAGTTTACAGGTGACACCAATAGATCATCAGTTTCAACACCGTAGGTGAGAACGAGATCAAGAGTATGATCAAAACAATGCGTCGGCCCGTCCACTTTTTGTGAGATACCCATTGATTCTAGAAGAGAATTGAAAGCTAATTTAAGATTATCGCTTTCAACATCCATATGAATATTAAAATCACCCACTATGATGAATTTATCCGTACCGATCAATAATCCAGAAAGGAAATCTGAAAATTCAGACAAAAACTCTAGGTAAGTGCCAGCAGGGGGCCGAGACACCACCACTAACACAACTGGCTTCTCTGATTTCCAGCTCGGAAATTTCAGACTAAGCGTGAGGCTTTCAAATGTATTATAATTGGACTTAGGATCAATTTTTGTTTGGAGACTGGAGTTATAAATTGCTGCGACTCCTCCGCCTAGGCCCGTATTTCTAGGAATGTGATGATTAAAATAGCCGGGCGGATTCGATTCATTCAAACTAACATACTCTTCCTCCTGTAACCATGTTTCTGTTAAGCAAAAAACATCACTCCTACTCTCTGTAATTATATAATTTACTAACAGAGACTTGGAGCTTAACAATCGTATATTTAGTAGTCCGCATCTAATTTTTCGGTCTCTTATTGGTACCAAATGTGCATTGGTTTTAATTTTTACAAGATTATTTTGGTTAACGCCTCTATAACGCTGCACCTGGTGAACTTTTGGAGGGCGGGGAACTGCAACCACTTCTATTTTGCTAGGCACCTGGTTAGAGTTACCAATTACATCATGTAATCCTATAGTTTTAGAGTCGCCAATTACATAATGCAACTCCTTTTCTAACCCGAAAATTTGGTCATGTATAGCCTAACGGGATATCCCCATCAAAAGGAACAGGAATTAATTTTCTGCGCATGTTCTTTTCGCAAGGAATCTTGGTCTTTTGAGTCCAGGAAGTAAACATGGCAAAACGCAAGACCAGATTTTGGATCAAATTGGACAAAGTATGTGCAAGTTAGAACAACTTTTATGTTCATGGCGAGACACCAAACCTTGCCTACCTCTCACGGCGACGCCCTTTGATAAAAAGTTACAGTTCTCACTGTCAGTCCTCGTCAATGTCTTACCTTCTGTGTGACCAGGTTTGAGATGCATCAGCCCATCTCGCTTGGAGCACGGATGCATACTAGAAGACATGACAATTCCTGGTGCCAACAGGTGGCGCTACAACCGATCGTGAATATTCCACCATAGATGTCTTCAGGCTCAGCCTACAATCATCCACATTAGTTTTCGACCAGATCAAAGAATGTCTTGCTGAGTTACAGCCAATTGGTGTTTCATGGCAAGCTTTAAAAATTAACTCAAACTTTGCCGGATCATTACGGTCAAGCCCTTTGGTAAAAACGTAAAAGCTTCGCAATTTACCGTCGGCCATGTGTGTAGACTATAGAAACACAGTTATGAGCCAATCCGATAAAATCTCTAGGAGGAGTTTGTTAAAGTACGAGGCCTAGAAATGACCAGAATTCATGAAAAATGACATATTCTGTTCAAAATGCTGGACTTCCTGTGTAAGGTAGAGCATGGGTCCAAGATACTTTTTTGTAGGACTTTGTCTGATAAAATAGACACATAAATGTCATTGCTGTAGGCCAAAGCATATTGTGGGGCTCGTCGAAAAACATAAAATAGGTGGCGCTATCGGGCCCATTCTGGTCGACCCATGCCTGTCACCCATAAAATACGTAGTTTTTCAATTATTTTAATTGAGACATGTGGGTAAATCTTCACATACCTCTAGCAAAAGTTTCTCCATGGGTGCACAAATCCGTAAAGCATGCATATAATTATCAGGGGTCTTCTCTGTGCACTGTGAGCAGATATTAGAGGGTGCAAAACCCATCTGGAGCATCCTTTGTCCTGTATAATGTTCTGTAAAGAATGTATTGTATAAGTTGCAAGTTTGGACTCTTGGGCATAGTGAAACTCTTTTAACATATTTGTGACCGAAAGATTTGATTAGTGTTAAGAGATAAGTCAGCCTCCCATTTGAAATCGAAAGAGAGACTGAGTTATCTAATTTGGACATTAATCTGTATAGTTAGTTATTATTCATTCTGATGTGTGAGGCTTGTTTTCATGTCCCGATCAGCTGTGAGACTCAGCAGTCTGACATCAGCATGTTCCTTTGGGAGGAAACTAAAAGGTTTAAAGTCAGAGACAGACTCACATTTCGGTTCATTGGAGCTCAGTCCCCACAGTCACACATCCTGAAGTCTCCCACCCGGTTCTACCATCTCTAAAGGTGAGAGTTGTAAGAAAATGCATCGTGAGTAGTTGGTCCAGGTCGTCCTGAGAAAGAAGAACTTGTTCTGAGTAAAACCGAGACCATGAAGAACTCCACTCAGGTTTCATATTTCACTCTGGCCGCTTACTTTGATACCAAGAACTTTAAATATTTATTGTTCATGATTATTGTGATTTTATATGCAATCATCATCTGTGGTAACGTTCTGCTCATTGTGGTCATCTGCTGTAACCGAAGTCTCCATGAACCCATGTACATGTTCCTGGTCAGCCTGTTTGTGAACGAGCTGTACGGCAGCACCGGCTTGTTTCCTATGCTGCTGGTTCAGATCTTGTCTGATGTTCACACCGTTTCTGTTCCCCTCAGTTTCCTGCAGGTCTTTTGTGTTCATACTTATGGGAGTGTTGAATTTACTAACTTAGCTGTCATGTCTTATGACAGATATGCTGCCATCTGTTTTCCTCTGCAGTACAGCGCACTGATGACAGTGAAGAAAGTTGCTCTTCTAGTTGCAGCTGCTTGGTTAACAGTTTTTCTTTTAATAGGTATCGCAATATCTTTGAGTTTCTCTTTGCAGTTCTGTGGGAACGTCATTGACAAAGTCTACTGTGATAACTACTCTCTGGTGAAACTTGCATGCTCTGACACCAAAGTAAACAACATTTATGGACTCATTGTATCCGCTTTCATTATCTGTGCTCCAGTTATTTTCATCCTTTACAGCTACATGAGGATCCTAAAAGTGTGTTATTTTGGCTCCAAAGAGACCCGACACAAAGCCGTCAGCACCTGCACGCCTCACCTGGTGTCTCTGATCAACTTCTCCGTTGGTGCTTTCTTTGAGATCTTACAGAGCAGGTTTGACATGAGCAGAGTTCCCAACATGCTGCGAATCTTTCTGTCCCTATACTTTCTGACGTGTCAACCTCTCTTTAACCCCGTACTTTACGGCCTGAAAATGTCCAAAATACGTAACCTATGTAAAAGCCTGATTCAGCGTTCTGTGGGGGGAAGAAAATAAATAATTGATTTATAAAAACTTAGAATCCTGTTGCAGATTTGTATTTTTTGATTTTTCATGCTTGGTGACGTCTTATTGGTATACTGTTTGTGATATGTCAACTTAATCTGTTCTGTGATTAACTGTTTCACTTATATAGAAAAAGCCTTCAGCTGAGTTTTATCTGACTTTCTTTAACAGCATTACTTACTTTTGTACTTGGTCACACTTTAGACATCTATAGTGTTTTTTATGAACCATAAGATTGCTTTCCTTCAATAAATAACATAAACTTTGTAAGCGATGATTCTTTATTTTTAAAATGGGGACAGTGTACATTGATCAACGTTTCCTTGCAGAAAGTAAATGTACCCGAGTAAGCTGAAAGGCTAATTTTCATCGGCAGTCCCTTCGCCAGATGTTAATAGACATTTTTTAAAAATAAAATAAAAAATGCACAATAGATATAAACATAAATACAGCATAAGGTAGGGTAAGGTACAATGAGAATTATACAGGTTTTTTTGGATTCATTCAAAACTAATTTTTCTCAAGTAAACACACAACCTTCACAAAATAAACAGCTGATGTTTGTCTGCATCCTCGTTTGTTTGTTGTCGGTGATGTATACATTTAAGAACAGCTGTTTTCTCGGATTGAGTTTCATTCTCTGATTAACGCTTGTTATGATGCATATGATCTCATATGCTTCGAGTTCAAGAAATTTTTAATGTTATTAAAAATCATCATTGTAATGCAACAAATGCATGCTTTTCAGTTATTCCCAATGACATGGCCTTTATTGACATTTGGAAGATGTTTTGAATATTATTATGAATATTTTTGGTTGCCAGAGGAACTTTGTAGCGCCTACAAGAGTTCAGAAGCACAAACTCTCTGGAGAGAGGATGGGAGCCATCAGCTGCAATGCTCAGAGCTTTCCTCCTTACCCCTTCCTTGTACAGTAGGCACAAAGCCTTTTGGGGCTTGCCAATGATTTTGCTAGCCATTGACACAATCCTAGACAGTTTGTTCAGGAATTTACAGTTTTGGTGTCCAAACCAGGCAGAAAGGTGAAATGTCAAGACACTCTCAATCATGGCCTTATACACAAGTTCTAAGACCTCCTGACTAACACTAAAGCTGTTCAGCTATCTGAGTAAATAGAGTTGCTGGGAACATTTCTTGTAAATATACTCTGTGTTTCCAGAGAAGCTCATCTGGGAGTCTAGAACTGTGCCTAGATATTTGAAGTTCTCCACAGTTTCTATTAGTTGGCCATCCAGCGAGACTGGCAGTATAGTAATGTCAGGTTTAAACATGATTATTTCCTTTGTCTTGCCTACAATAATTTCTAGCTGGCTAGTGTGACACCACCCTTCAGGTGCCACAGTGTGAGAAAGATAGGCATCTATACCATGTGGATCTGATTTAAGCAACAGGGCAACCAAGGCCATATCATCTGCATACTTAAATAGTTTAAAACATTGCTCGTTGGTCATAAATTCATTAGTAAAAAGCGAGAATAACACAGGGGGCAGTACGCTTCCCTGTGGGCAACCTGTGCTCACAGTGAGCACCTCTGATGTGTTCTCACTCGCACAAACCATTTGTGGGCGACAGGAAAGAAAGTCCCTAAACCAACAAATTAGGCTGGGATGTACCTTCAGATCAGCAGCCCTTTTCAGCAGGATATGGATCTTCATTGAATTAAAAGTTGAGCTAAAATCTAGGGTGCATAAGATGTTGTGTGACTGCATTACGCATGGTCAGTAATGCATTGTCTGTACCTCTGTTCCTCTTACACGCAAATTGAAATGGGTCCTTCATCGTTGCTACAGATGTAGTTAAGAGGTTAACCAGGACTCGTTCCATAGTTTTACATAGTACAGAGGTCAAAGCAATAGGCCGGAAATCATTAGGTGAGCTCGCACCTGGCTTCTTGGGCACAGGCCTGATTATAAAGTGTTTCCATGATAGCGGCACTGTGCCACTGTCTAAAAGGAGCTGAAACAGCCTAGTTGACACTCCCTTAAGTTGGAAATAACAATCTTTAAGAATCCTAGGCTTCAGACCATCAGGCCCCGGGGCCTTGTCTGGCTTAAGTTTTAGGAGACCGGAAGCAACCTCATCCTCTTTG
The DNA here is from genome assembly GCF_033807715.1 of Cololabis saira. Taxonomy (NCBI): domain Eukaryota; kingdom Metazoa; phylum Chordata; class Actinopteri; order Beloniformes; family Belonidae; genus Cololabis; species Cololabis saira. The sequence continues at coordinate 2,166,269 of NC_084587.1, read as the reverse complement.
ATGACTATGGGGGTTGCTGTTGGGAGGTTATTACATATTTCATCACATTCAATGCTGTCATTCATAGTGTCAAATCTACAGTAGAATTTATTTAAGTCATTGACATCGATTTGACTGCTCGGGCCCTCGTCCTTTTTGAGGGGTTTGCCCAATAGGGTGTTTAGCCTCTCCCAAGCTTGTTTCACAATACCATTTACAAACTTGCTCTCGATTTTGTTTTTAAAAGCTAGTTTTGCCTTAAGGATCGCTCCTCTTAGCTTCCTCCTTTTTTCATGGACCAAGTCCATATTACCGGCACAGAGAGCAAGCTTCCTTTCATTAATATAGCCCTTCAGCTCTTTGGACACCTAGGACTCATTGTTCTGAAAAATCCTAATAGTTTTCTTTTCAGACACAGTGTTTTCATAGAATGTTACATATGACGTGATGGTATCAGTCAGTTCATGAACATCCTGGCAGGACTCGAAGAAGATGTGCCAAGTGGTGTTCTCAAGGCAGTCCCTAAGTTGCTCTCTGCTCCTATCAGACCTCACCAATATCTCCTTGGAGACAGGTTTCATCCTCTTAACCACAGTTCTATATTTGGGAAGTAGATGAATGATGTTGTGGTGGGATTTTCCGAGCGGGGGTCTGCATATGCTTTTATAGGCATTGGGGACATTTCCATAGCATTGGTCAATAGTCCTATTTAGTCGAGTGTGGCAGTTCACATATTTCTCGAGGGTTGGCAAGTGCTCAAATAGGTTACACGAGTTAAAATCCCCAAGAGCCAAAATGGCTTGGTCTGTAGAGCGAGTGAGAGCATTGTTATAGCTCTCGGCTATTCTCTCCCCTGAAGCCTCATTATTTGGGCCAGGGACATACATATTCCTGTGGACTGTAAAAGGGTCTGAAAGAAACAGTTAGGGCCAAATCCACAAAGAATAGATTGCACCCGCAAATAGCGCTGTGATTTGCGCCGCATTTGCGCCCGCAATTTGCCCCGCTTTAAGGTCCTATTCACAAAAGATTTTGCTCTAATGATATGCCGGCGCAAACACGCCCATAAAGTTTTGCAGCTGAGTGCAATTTTCCCTTGTCTGAGTAAGTGAGCGGAGCTGTTTCCAGTGTTCTCCATATTTCAGCACACAGATTGGTCCATAAAGAAAACTGCAGAGAGCACAACAGCCTCAACTTTCAAGTATTTGTACTTCTCTAGTATTTCGCATGTATGACATAAGCTAATGAAATATCAAATGTTAAGAGGCTGTGCGCATTTACGCACAAGGCACAGCACCGTTAACTTCAATAACACCGGATCAGGATCAGATCAGGATCTGACGGTAATTCATGTTCTGTGTTTTGCTACACACACCTACAGGTCAGCTGTTAAACACACACATTCTATATTTATATGTTTATATGGTGGAATTGTTTGTAATAAAGCAGCCCCTTACTGTATGGATGAATCCTGAGCTCTGTCCTGTTATTTTCATTTTTAAATCCGAGATAAGTCCACAACCTCACTTGACCTGACTGTCTACAGTCATGTCTGACTGTAGATTTCACCCTTAATATCATTCAGTATCACACAGGCTTGAATGATATTGAAGAGAGAGAGAAACAGAGACAGATGGGGAGTGAGTTTGCGCACAGTTAATACACGCTTCGAAAAGACGGTATTTGCTCCACTATTTTTGCGTGTGGCAAATAGCGCTGGCCTTTGTGAATTAGACGGTTTTTGCAATGAGGCTTATTTGCATAGAAAGGGGGCAATTTTGCGCCGAATGTATGAATATTACCTAAGTTACATGCATGCAAAAGGCACAGGCGCACCATCACACTATTTGCTTGGCAGCGCAGTTTGTTGTGCAATTCGCCCTTTGCGGGTGCTTTGTGAATTAGACGCTCTCTTTTTGTCTCATTTGCACCGGTTTAGCGGCCGCAAAAGCCGCGCAATCCTTTTGTTGGATTTGGCCCTTAGTGTTTCAAAGTCTGGGTTGCACACTTGTTCCCGTATGCAGTATTGTGTGGCCCAGCTGTTGTCCACAAACATACACAGCCCTCCCCCGATGGATTTAGAGGAGCTGTGTTTTTCCCGATCCGCTCTGATTGTAGTGTAAACAGGTAGGCTTGGGGTTACATGTTGCTCTTCAAGCCACGTTTCTGTAAGGCAGACCAGATTGCTCTGCCTGAATTCACAGTCATGTTTGGCTCTCGCCCAAGCTCGTCCAGCTTGTTGTTTACAGAACGCACATTTGACAGGGTAATAAAAGGGATTGGGAACCTGCTGCTGCGTCTCGAAAGCCACTGTCTCACGCCGCCTCTCGATCCCCGCTTTTTCCTCTGTCCTCTTTGGCTTCCAGACCAGCCTTCAGCCTGTTGAATTTCACCACAGTCCACCGGTAGATCAGCTGAGAAGCGAACACTGGTTGCGCTCAGTGACAGAAGCTTCTCCCGGGAGTAGTTGGCAGCATTTTGTTCACCTACCGACAGTGGTGGACAGTAACGGAGTAAATTTACTTGAGTACTGTACTTAAGTACATATCCAGAGGATTTGTACTTTACTTGAGTATTAGATTTCTTTGGTACTTATTACTCGTACTTGAATACATTTCCAAGACAAATATTTTTACTTTTACTCGAGTAAATTTCTAGGAAGGCTGAAAAGTACTCGTTACTTTCAGGTCTGCTCTCTTTTCTTCTTCCCTAAAATCCTATTGGACACAAGCTGTTTTTGTCAAAGGAGGAGACCTGTCACAGTGCACGCTCTCCACTGGGATGTACGTAAAGCGGAAATACATCCAGCCTCCTCAAAACGATACCGCCAAAGTAGCCTGCGTTTGTCAAGACATCGCCACAACAATGGCTACGCCTGCGTCAGGAGAAGAAAGACAATCCGCTGAGTCGTCTGAGTCTGATAATGAGCCGGACTCGGAGCAGGGACTTTCACTAAATCCTTGGCCGTATCTTAACTCAATGTTTGAGTCCGACCGAGTAAAAAACGAGGGCACAGACAAACCACAGACATTTATTTTCAAATGTTTATTGTGTCTGCCGAAGCAGAACTACCTCTCTGCTTTCAACAACTCAACATCGAATTCTCAGAAATAAGAGTTAAAAGATCCTTAAATTAATTTAGAAAAAATATAGTAATTTACTGATGTGGAAAATAAGAAATTTACTCTTACTCTTACTCTTACTTTTACTTAAAGTAAATTTAAAATCATTTACTTTTGGATACTTAAGTACCTTTAAAAGCAAGTACTTTTATACTCTTACTCGAGTAATATTTTGACTGAGCTACTTTTACTTGTAACGGAGTAAATTTTGACCAGTAGTATTTGTACTCTTACTCAAGTACTGGGGTCGAGTACTCTGTCCACCTCTGCCTACCAAACACAAGCTGCTTCCAGGTGCAAACGCCCCAAGGCAAAAAATGATCCATAGCGGTGTGAAATCCATGATTATAGGCTACTTTAGGCTACCAAGTGCAGTGCACATTTCCAAGTGTGACCCATGTGAAAAAAGAAGGCTTAGACGGGTGAAAAAGTAAAGTAAAACACAGTGTATGTGACCAGAGGCCGACAAGGAAGAACCCAGAACCCAGGCCACCAGCAACCCCACAGAGGGGAGAAGAGGAAGGGAGGAAACCCATCGCCAGCGAGGGCCCGCCCCCTCCCAGCGGCAGCCAAGGGGACCCCCGGGGCGGGGCCCCCACGACCCCTAGGAGAGGCAGCCAGGGTACCCACGGCGGCGGACCGGGATCCAGGTGAACCCGGACCACCCGGCACGGGCCGGACATGCGGCCAGGAGGCCCACACCCCCCAGGCCAGGTAGCTAGATTTAAAAATGTGGTTAGAATGGACGTAAGGTATTTTTGTCATGACCTGTTTTGTTGCTAATTTTGACATATCCAAGCTTCTTATGGTTGCTGTTTATCTAAATACACGAACAAAGTCGTAATCGCTCACTGCTCACAAAAACTGAAATGTTGGAAGTTATCAGAAAAGTTGAAAAACAGCTCAGCTGTGGTTTCAGTGGTGTTAACGGTCCATGGAGGACCACGGACATCTCGGGCCTGGTGGAGATGCGTCAGAGTTTCTCCTTTCAGCCATGATACCACCAACGTTCAGCTAAACAAAGTTTCTGAGGAGTTTTCTGACTGCACAGTCTAATCAAAGTGATAATTTACCTTTGTAGCAACACCACTTATGGCCTACAGTGGCAACTACAAGATACTCTACGAGTCATGTGTGTGTGTATATATACGTGTATATGTATCCGATCAGCAGACAAGACGGGAAAAACAATTACAAGTGTCAATTTACAAGTTACCTCAGAATGAGGAAGCATCCACCCATCCTTCCATTTTCTATACCTGCTTAATCCTGTACAAGCTCACAAGGGGGTGCTTGAGACTGGTCCAGTTCATCACAGGGGAAAGACAGGGGGACACCTGGACAGGTCGCCATTCTATCACAGGTATATGTATATATATATATATATATATATATATATATATATATATATATATATATATATATATATATATATATATATATATATATATATATATATATATATATATATATATTCATATGTGAATCATACACAAACACACACACATACACACCTACCGGCTATTTTAGAGTCATCAATCAACCTACCAGACCTGTTTTTGGTAGGAGGAGGCCGGAGTATCTAGAAACCCACACAAGCAAGAACATGGAAACCCAAAGAGAGAGCAGAGTCTTAAAGGGGACCTATTATGGCATCTAATACCTATTTTAAACAGGCCTTTAATGTCTTAAAAACAAGCTTTTGATTGTTTTTGCAAAATAAATTAGAAATTCAGCCTCTGAGCCATGTCTTTATCATCCAAGTCTCTGACCTCATTATCCATGGGGGATTCTGAGTTGGCGGGGAGGTTATGATAATGAGGCTCTGTGCGGATTGGCTGCCTGAATGATATGATACACCGCTACGAAAAAATGGCGGACGCTCCGGCCGGCGGAGTTAGTTGTGGGCCTGGTTTCAAGCATCGGGGGCCAACCTATGTAAATCGCGCCCATTGTTACGTAACGATGGGCGCAGAATCTGAACGGCTCGTAGAAGCCACATCACACTGGATGTCTCATTCAGGCGGCAGTACAGACACTGCTTTCTTCCTTCTCTGAGTTGGCAGGCTGAGGGGAGACCACTATATATATTTTAAAGCAAGAGAAAACGTGTTTTTCATAATAGGTCCCCTTTAAGTAAATCAAAGAATAGCACAATAGAAACAAAAACATAAAAAGCACATAAAATAAAGAGGCTTCATATATACAATGGAAAAAAACAATTAAATGTCAACTTTTAAAAGTCTATTACTTGTGGTTTATTGTTTATTATTTCGTTTTAGAACCAGGCCTTGTTTAAGAACTAGCCTTAGTTTCAAAACCAGATTTATTTTTTAAAGAAGCTGTTGCTTTAGCTGAGGCAAAAACCTGGTTATGAGAGGAGTTTGGACAGGTTATAGAGAACGACCCTAACCCTGCTACGGTGTTCCGCAGGGTGCAGTGCTAGGCTCTGCTATGGTGTTCCACAGGGTTCAGCCATAAGACTGTTTAACTCGTCCTGAACTCAGTCTCACACACTCACCTCTGCCACAACTGGACTATATTTTAGTTTGCACTTTACAGGATATTTGTTTAAAAACCTTATATTTCATGTTTATTTTAATATTATGATTGTGCTTTTATTGTCTGAATGGAAGTGTGGTTGATTTTTATGTTTATGTTTTGATGAGCTGCTGGACGGTTGAATTTCCCTTTGGGATGAATAAAGTTCTATCTATCTATCTATCTATCTATCTATCTATCTATCTATCTATCTATCTATCTATCTATCTATCTATCTATCTATCTATCTATCTATCTATCTATCTATCTATCTATCTATCTATCTATCTATCTATCTATCTATCTATCTATGATACGCAGCTGTGTTTGTCTATGAAAATGAAACAGAACCCTTAGCTAAACTTCAGGCATGGTTTAAGTACATCAAGGACTGGATGTCCACAAATTTCTTGCTTCTAAATTCTGATAAGCAGTGCTCATCTAACCCTTCGGAAGGGATTAGATGGTGTTGTGATGACCTCCTACTCCTAGGCGATAAACCAAAAATTTACCGTTACCGACAGTTAATGCATTTACCAAAGTCAATTTTCCCATGTCGGTAAATTATGTGTTTTGATTAAAAAAAAAGAAAATAAAAGTCTTTTTGTCTGTTTTGACTATGTACTGATAGGCTATTTTCATTCTCTTTAAGAAGATGTACAGCGTGTGTGGGATCACATGATTCCACCCATCCAGTCGGAACAACAAGGGAAACCCAAGAAAATTACTGATGGTTCAAACGAAGAAGCGGCTGAAATAACAAGGCTGTTTAGTGTGAGACTCACGCATTTTAACAAGTTCACACGCCACAAAATTAACTGTAGTCACGGTATGTTACTGTGCACTGAGCTCTCAACTCAGAGCAGCTGTCTGGAGTTACCGACCAATCAGCCAATCTGAAAATAGAATTTTTTGTTGCCGGCTAAGGGTTATCTTACATTTATCATTATGGAGGTAAAACTGCCCAATTTATCGTGATAAAGATGTAAGGTCATGTTGCCCAGCCCTATGATCTCCAGTACAACTGTGCAAAACCTTGGAGTTATTTTGATCAGGATTTGTGGTTAAACAGCATATTAATCAGGTTTGAAATACAGGATATTTTTTTATCCCTGTAACATCACAAAGATCAGGAACATCCTCTCGCAGAGTGATGATGAAAAACTCACGTATTTGTATCTTCTAGACAACTGTACTCTTCTGTACTATTGTACGGCAGGCAGGGTGGAGAGGTTGATTGGGAACACCTGTTCCCAATCACCTGAGTGGCAGCACCTCCACCCTGCCACAGTGTTGTTTTACAATCTTTTTAACACTTGTGTACATAAATTCTGATCAATTTGAATGAGAAAAGTTGCTTGTGTTTATTTTATACATATTTGTCACAACTGCTGGTTGCAAAGGTCTGTGCTCGGATTGCTCCTTCACTGTTATTCTGAAGAATAACTTACCTTGAGACTGATTATCATTTTCCTGATTATATCAGGTGGTGCCCCGTTTTGATAAATTCATTTTGATAATTCAATTAGATAAATAATCTACTTTATTAATTATTAATAATTGTCGAAGGACAATCATTTAAAACTCTTTGAAAACTGAACCAGCACCCCCTCTGTGGCAGAATATGAGCAATGCCCACTACTGACTAATGTAGGAGCACTGGGTGAAAAAAATTAGAAATAAATCAGGGATGAAAGTAAAAAGAAAAAAAATCCTGATGCACGATGACTGGTGTTTAAGATTATCCATGTGGACAAAAACTCCCAAACCGTGCAAGTCTACATAACACCAGGGTCCACATCGCGTCCACGAAACATAGCAGCTCAACTCCCAACACACATCACAGGATATCAGGACTAAAGAATGGACATGACATCACACATTTGGGATTCTACAAAGCATAGTTGTGACATTAAGACACTTCCTAACATCCAATAAACTCCTGTCAAGACCATCTAAATTCATAAAAAAGTCCTTATTTATCTTCAAGTCCTTATTTATCTTCAAGTCTTTATTTATCTTATCTACTAGAAAGTATACAGAATTCTTAATTTTGAGCATTTGTGATCACAAACATGGCCTTTATTTCATGGACTTCACTCGCAGCAAAGAAATGAGGGTTGGAGACAAAGAGATGTTTGCGTAGGTGTTTACTTCAGATAACACGGAGTTTGATAAGTCAAAAGCATGATTAACTAGTTTTAACTAGTTAACTATATTGGTAATTTTGACAGAAATCAGGCTTTTACATATGTTACGTATTTTGGACATTTTCAGGCCGTACAGTACAGGGTTAAAGAGAGGTTGACACGTCAGAAAGTACAGGGACAGAAAGATTCGCAGTATGTTGGGAACTCTGCTCATGTCAAATCTGCTCTGTAAGATCTCAAACAAAGAACCAACGGAGAAGTTGATCAGAGACGCCAGGTGAGGCGTGCAGGTGCTGACGGCTTTCTGTCGGGTCTCTTTGGAGCCACAATAACACACTTTTAGGATCCTCATGTAGCTGTAAAGGATGAAAATAACTGGAGCACAGATAATGAAAGCAGTTACAATGAGTCCAAAAATGTTATTAACTTTGGTGTCAGAGCAAGCAAGTTTCACCAGAGAGTAGTTATCACAGTAGACTTTGTCAATGACGTTCCCACAGAACTGCAAAGAGAAACTCAAATATGTCATGATACCTATTAAAAGAAAAACTGTTAACCAAGCAGCTGCAACTAGAAGATCAACTTTCTTCACTGTCATCAGTGTGCTGTACTGCAGAGGAAAACAGATGGCTGCATATCTGTCATAAGACATGACAGCTAAGCTAGTTAATTCAACACTTGCATAAGTATGAAGACAGAAGACCTGCAGGAAACACAGGGGAACAGAAACGGTGTGAACATCAGACAAAATCTGAACCAGCAGCAGAGGAAACAAGCCGGTGCTGCCGTACAACTCGTTCACAAACAGGCTGACCAGGAACATGTACATGGGTTCATGGAGACTTCGGTTACAGAAAATGACCACAATGAGCAGAACATTACCACAGATGATGAATGCATATAAAATCACAATAATCATGAACAATAAATATTGAAAGTTCTTGGTATCAAAGTAAGCAGCCAGAGTAAAATATGAAACCTGAGTGGAGTTCTTCATGATATCTGTTTTACTCAGGACAAGTTCCTCTTTCTCAGTACGACCTGGACTAACTACTCACGGTGCATTTTCTTACCACTCTCACCTTTAGAGATGGTAGAACCAGGTGGGAGACTTCAGGATGTGTGACTGTGGGGACTGAGCTCCAATGACCCGAAATGTGAGTCTGTCTCTGACTTTAAACCTTATAGTTTCCTCCCAGAGGAACACGCTGATGTCAGACTGTTGAGTCTCACAGCTGATCGAGAGGTGAAAGTAAACTTTACCCCCTCTTGGACCTTGGTGTCAGCATTGGAGTGGAGCACTTCTTTGTCCTCAGAGAGCCAAGCTGTAACTCTCTGGGCCACTCTCAGAACCTACAGTGAGACGTCTCTGTGTTTCCCCAAAAAGCTGTGTATACTAACGCAGTTCCTGCATGTTGAGGTTCCTCACTCTGCAGTAAGTGGTTACATTGAACCGCACGCTTTCATGTAGGTTATGGAAGAAGAGTTGAGTGAGCAAGCTGAGTGCTGAGTTCAGTGACTGTTCAGGGAACGTACTACAATGCAATCAAGCAATAAAGAAAAGAAAACCATTCTAATGAACTGGAAACAAAAGTCCAATCTTCTGTCAGATCATATTAGTAATGATATAATGTCTGCCTCCACTAAACATAATTCGGCAGAACTGCATTCTCTCTGGTCCCCGATTATAAACTTCATTACCTAGTGGGGGCGGGGGGTGGTGATCCCGTAGCCCTTGGGGTTGGGGGCCAGCTTGGGGTGCTGGGATATGGGCCTCTGGTGGCCCCTGGGGGGCGGGGTGTTGGGGGAGGGGTGGGGGGGGGTCATTGCAGTTGGGCCCTATCCCTGACCGGAGGGGGCCTTGGGGGTCTATGGGGGGGTTACCTCGTGGCGGTGGGTGGGGCGGTTGGGGAGGGCCTGGGCGTCTCGGGGCCATTATGGGTGGGCTGGGCTGTCCCACTCGTAGTGCCCCACTCTGCCTGGGTGGGGGGGTATTGCTGCCTTGGGCCATCTTTGCTAGGTGGGGGCCGCGTGCCACTGCGTCTGCGACCCCAGTCGACCTGGATGGCCGGCGGGGGAGCGTGGGCGCCTACAGGGGCCTGCTCCGCTGGCCCTGCCTCCTGGCTTCGGCCACCGCTCCCCCTCCTGCCCTCCCTACACGACTCATACACACATAGGTCCAAGGGGTCAGGGGGTCCGGGGCGTGGGGAACACTGTCCCACGTGCCCCGGTACTCCCCGCGCCCCACGATTTTAATAACATCTTAGACACTGCACACTCAACAATTAATAGAGTTACACTTAACAAGGATACTAGAGTCTTTGGAGGGGAAGGTCATTGTCAAATATGATACCCTGACATCCCCTCCCTGTTTTTATTGCATTAGCCACATTCACTCAACACCAGGGGCGAGAGAGGGGCCTACATCACCCGCGTTCCCTAGTCGGCCTGGGGCGCGATGGTCGCGGTGCCCCGGTCCTGGCGGGACTCGCCGTGCTGCTCAGGGGGCTACCTGACGGTGTTGGACACCCCCGAGGATTATTAGGGCCCAAGCACTGACAGTGCGAAGGCCCTATTATTTTCTTCATTTTTCTTCCGACGAAAGGACCTTTTTGCCCCCCTAAACGTGCCCCAAAAGTCACCAAATTTTGCATGCAAGCCAGGCCTGGCGAAAAATTTGATATTTAATGGTTTGCATTAATGGGCGTGGCCTAATGGCTCAATTGCGCCTCCTAGAAAACTTTGTGCCTTAAGCCCCACAATACATTTGGACGTACATGCACGGAAATCGGTACACACCTGTATCATGTCACAACTTAAAGAAAAGTCTCAGAACAGGAAATTGGCAATTTTTGGCTCAATTTATGCCATTTCTTCGGCCACTTCTTCGTCCGAACCGTAATGTGCACCCAGGTGTGTTATACATTAAAATATGCGACTCGATCCTGCGACCATGCGCATTACATTTCTCAGTCAAAAGCGTTACCGTGGCGACGATAGACGCCAAAAAGCGCGCCCCCCCCTTCATTGTTCCATATTTTATAGTTCCTACTTTCTACCATAACTTTTGAATGGTTTGGCATAAAGACTCATGGGTGGTGTCATCAGACTCGGTTTTGAGTCCTTGAACATAATTGGTGCAAATTAGCCACGACCCTTCTTCGGATTGGTCGATATTTCATAGTTCTTATTTTCTGCCATAACTTTTGAATGGTTTGAAAGAGTCATGGTTGGTGTCATAGGACTTAGTTTTGAGTCCTTGATCTTTATTGGTGAAAATTGCACGCGCGAGGGCCCGTTCATCGCTATTATTATTATTATTATTATTATTATTATTATTATTATTATTATTATACTATATTATTATTATTATTATTATAGAATATGGATGGTTGAATGGATGGATGAATGGGATGCCTGGGTCTGGGGCCCTCTGTTGTCGGAGGGCCCTACTAGAGGGAAAATAAGTGCATCTAAATACAGTAACATATATGTCCACTAAAGGGCAAATTAATGCAATTAAATGCGGTAACATATATGTCCACTAGGGGGCAAATAAATGCATTTAAAAAACGGTAACTTATATGTCTACTAAAGGGCAAAAAAGCATTTAAATGCGGTAATTTATATATCAACTGGAGGGCAAATAAGTAATTTTAATGCAGTAACTTATATGTCCACTAGAGGGCAAATATATGCATTTAAAAACGGGGTTCAACCTTGTAAAAAGAAGGCGCGGGAGGGAGGAATATCATCGGCCAGTGTGCGATCAGAGAGGTCCTGGCCAGCGTGGAGGGAACATAACAATGTGTGCTGCCATCAATCACCACGGCGTCCTCCATCACCATGCCACCCGTGGCCCCTACAACACTGCATTTCTTCTAGCATTCCTGGACCAGCTCTACAATATCAGTGTCCAGCCAGACCACATGGAGGACACAGAGGTGGTCAGGTTCGTTGTTATCTGGGACAACGTCAGTTTCCACCAGGCTGCTCTGGTCCCACTGATCCCACTGCTGCAGGCCATGGAGGACGCATGTGGCGATGTCACTGCTGAGGCCTGTTGAGGCTTCATGCGGCGTTGTAGGAGATTCTCCCCCCGCTGCTTGGCAAGAGAGAACATCGCCTGCGACGTGGATGAGGTCCTGTGGCCAGCCAGGGATGAAAGGCAGGATGCAGCCTAATACTTGTTGTGTGTTGTTTTCTATTTGAGTAGCCTATACATAAGAATACTATATGGTGATATATATTACATCCAACAGCTGAAGGTGTAACACTGAATATACAAATGCATGATTCTACTGAGGCATTCATATAGTGTTTTCCATTCATACTATAGTGTCTTCCATTCTGCATATCAGTGTTCAGTGGGTGCTTAGAAACTTCTACTCAAATGATGTATGTGTTTGGAATTTGAGAAGGAAATACCATTTAGTGAAGAGTTAAGACTGTTTTGAGGGTAGAGTGTGCTTTTGCAAGAGGAGTGTAGGATTTTGCATTTTGTGTGTGAGTTTTGTAATTTGTGTTTAGAGTTTTGAGAAAGTGAGGTAGTCTATCAGGACATATTAAAAACAATTGTAAAAAACTGTAAATGCAGTAACATATATTTCTTTAGAGGGCAAATACATAGATTACAAAACGGTAATTTATGTGTCCACTAGAGGGCAAATAAATATATTTAAATGCAATAATGTATGTGTCCACTAGAGGGCAAATAAGTAATTTAATGCAGTAACTAATAAGTCCACTAGAAGGCAAATAAATGCATTTAAAAACGGTAATTTATGTGTCCACTAGAGGGCAAATAAATGCATTCAAATGCAGTAACATATATGTCCACTAGAGGACAAATAAGTAATTTTAATGCAGTAACTTATATGTCCACTATAGGGCAAGAAAATGCATTTAAAAATGATAATTTGTATGTCGACTGGAGGGCAAATAAATGCATTTAAATGCAGTAACATATATGTCCACTAGAGGGCAAATAAAGGCAATTAAATGCAATAATGTATGTGTCCACTAAAGGGCAAATAAGTGATTTTAATGCAGTAAATTATATGTCCACTATAGGGCAAATAAATGCAATTAAATGCAGTAACATATATGTCCACTAGAGGGTAAATAAGTAATTTTAATGCAGTAACTTGTATGTCCACTAGAGGGCAAATAAATGCATTTAAAAACGGTAATTTATGTGTACACTTGAGGGCAAATAAATGCATTTAAATGCAGTAACTTATATGTCCACTAAAGGGCAAATAAGTAATTTTAATGCAGTAACTTATATGTCCTCTAGAGGGCAAATAAATGCATTTAAATGAGGTAATTTATGTGTCCATTAGAGGGCAAATAAATATATTTAAATGCAATAATTTATGTGTCCACTAGAAGGAAAATAAGTAATTTTAATGCAGTAACTTATATGTCCACAAGAGGGCAAATAAATGCATTTCAATGTAACTTATATGTCCACTAGAGGGCAAATAAATATATTTAAATGCAATAATTTATGTGTCCACTAGAGGGAAAATTAATGCAATTACATGCAGTAACATATATGTCCACTAGAGGGCACATGAAGACATTTAAATGCAGTAATTATATGTCCACTAGAGGGCAAATAAATGCATTTAAATGCAGTAACATATATGTCCACTGGAGGGCAAATAAATATATTTAAATGCAATAATGTATGTGTCCACTAGAGGGCAAATAAATGCATTTAAATGCAGTAACATATATGTCCACTAGAGGGCAAATATATGCATTTAAATGATTGAATTAAATTTCCAATATAGGGCAAATAAATTCATTTAAATGCAGTAACATATATGTCCACTAGAGCAGGGGTTCTTAACCTTTCTGACCTTGGGGCCCAATTTTTCCAGTACAGAGTGGCCCGGGGCCCATTAAATATTAAAATTGTATAGCTGGGGTATTCAACTAAAACTTTAAGAGGCCCATTTAGAGAATTTACTCAAGCGAAGGTCCAGAACATCATAATATATATGTATGTATGTATGTATATATATATATATATATATATATATATATATATATATATATATATATATATATATATATATATATATATATATATATATATATATATATATTATGTGTGTATATATTCAAGTAGCCTCATAGTTGTATCCACATCTGCATCTGACTGTTATATTAGAAAAAGTACATTTCAAAAATATTTAACACTTAACATGTGTAACTTGAATTACACATATTTTTTTCTCTTAAAAATAAAATTGATTTTATCTTATTTTTCAAATGCTATCTTATTTTATTTCTCTACCAGCAGTTTGAATTTCCCCTTTTCTTTGTTAATTGTCTCAACACATTTTTATAATAAATGAATATAAACACATCTTAACAATTGAACAGTTTTGCAGTTTGTCTTTCTTCCCCATAATCTTATGCCCCCACTTTCTGTTGTTCAGAGTGAGAGAACTGAGCTCTAATTTCTCCTGCCAGGACTTTAAATCTGGGCTGGATGCTGTCAGGTTCTCATACACATGAGAAGGTGCTCATATTTGGTTTTAATTATGTTCATTGTGGAGAAAGCTGGCTCGCAGCTGTATCTGGACTCAAACATGGGTGTTTTAAGATTTTATTTATTTAAGATATTAAATTAATCAGTTGTCAGGACTCAGCGTGTCGGGCTTCATCCGAGCCTGATCAGCTGCGACGGGGACGAGCCCGCAGGTCTCCGCGCTGCAGCCCAGTCACTTTCCGATGCTTTTGCAACAACAGTCCAGTCCAGCAGACACTTCAGCCCACGCATCTACCATCCTTCAGCAGTAACGACGGAACCCGGACGCGTCGGCTCCCGCTCAGTCGGGCGGTTCCTCCGGCTCTCCGGCCCGCCTCTGCGGAGCCGCCGCCGGGCAATCACTGGCAAATCACGCCCCCTTCCCCCTTCTCATGGTGGCTTCAAGCCTGAATTATGGTTCCGCGTAAATCGACGCAGAGCCTACGCCGTAGAATCCCTGATCCTGGTGGATCTTAACGAACTCTGTGCAAAATAAATGATTTTTTCTGTAAATACACACCATTTCTCTTACTATTACACGTACTAGCTGAGTGTCTTCTTCTCCTCATTTGGTTGGGAGTTATGCAGTCCCGCGGCCCCCGCGGCCCACACGTACAAAACTGAATTTTTTTGGCGGCCCACTAGATGGCGCTCGCGGCCCAAGTGTGGGCCGCGGCCCTATGGTTAAGAATCACTGCACTAGAGGGCAAATTAATGCAAATAAATGTGGTAACATCTCTGTCCACTCGAGGGCAAATTAATGCAATTAAATGCGGTAATTTACATGTCCACTAGAGGGCAAATGAATGCATTTGAGTGCAGTAATTGATGTGTCCACTAGAGGGCAATTACATGCATTTAAATGCAGTAATTGATGTGTCCAGTAGAGGGCAAATACATGCATTTAAATGCAGTAACTTAGATGTCCACTAGAGGGCAAATACATTTTTTAAATGAGGTAAATTATGAGTCCATTAGAGGGCAAATAAATATATTTAAATGCAATAACTTATGTGTCCACTAGAGGGAAAATAAGTAATTTTAATGCAGTAACTTATATGTCCACAAGAGGACAAATAAATGCATTTTAATGTAACTTATATGTCCACCAGAGGGCAAATAAATGCATTTAAATGCAATAATTTATGTGTCCACTAGAGGGCAAATAAGTAATTTTAATGCAGTAACTTATATGTCCACTAGAGGGCAAATAAGTGATTTTAATGCAGTAACTTATATGTCCACTGTAGGGCAAATAAATGCATTTAAATGCAGTAACATATATGTCCACTAGAGGGTAAATAAGTAATTTTAATTTTAGTAACTTGTATGTCCACTAGAGGGCAAATAAATGCATTTAAAATCGGTAATTTATGTATACATTTGTGGGCAAATAAAAGCATTTAAATGCAGTAACTTATATGTCCACTAAAGGGCAAATAAGTAATTTTAATGCAGTAAATGATATGTCCTCTAGAGGGGAAATAAATGCATTTAAATGCGGTAATTTATATGTCCACTAGAGGGCAAGTCAATGCATTTAAATGCAGTAACTTATATGTCCACTATAGGGCAAATACATGCATTTAAATGCAGTAACTTAAATGTCCACTAGAGGGCAAATAAATGCATTTAAATGAGGTAATTTATGTGTCCATTAGAGGGCAAATAAATATATTTAAATGCAATAATTTATGTGTCCACTAGAGAGAAAATAAGTAATTTTAATGCAGTAACTTATATGTCCACAAGAGGGCAAATAAATGCATTTAAATGCAGTAACTTAAATGTCCACTAGAGGGCAAATAAATGCATTTAAATGAGGTAATTTATATGTCCACTAGAGGACAAATAAATATATTTAAATGCAATAATTTATGTGTCCAATAGAAGGCAAATAAGTAATTTAAATGCAGTAACATATATGTCCACTCGAGGGCAAATTAATGCAATTAAATGCGGTAATTTATATGTCCACTAGAGGGCAAATAAATGCATTTAAGTGAAGTAATTGATGTGTCCACTAGAGGGCAAATACATGCATTTAAATGCAGTAATTGATGTGTCCACTAGAGGGCAAATACATGCATTTAAATGCAGTATTTATATGTGCACTAGAGCAGTGTTTCCCAACCCTGGTCCTCGAGGCACCCCTATCCTGCATGTTTTAGATGTTTCCCTTCATCATCACACCTGATTCTAATTAATGGTCCTAATTAGCTTGTCATCAAGGTCTTGACACTTCTGTTGATGACACAGCCACTTGTATCACGGTGTGCTGAAGCAGGGAAACATCTAAAACATGCAGGATAGGGGTGCCTCGAGGACCAGGGTTGGGAAACACTGCACTAGAGGGCGAATAAGTTTTTTAATGCAGTAACTTAGATGTCCACTAGAGGGCAAATAAATGCATTTAAATGAGGTAATTTATGTGTCCATTAGAGGGCAAATAAATATATTTAAATGCAATAATTTATGTGTCCACTCACTCACTCATCTTCTCCCGCTTTATCCGTTACTGGGTCGCGGGGGCAGACTTCCCTCACCCCAGACACTTCCTCCAGCTCTTCCGGGGGGAGTCCGAGGCGTTCCCAGGTCAGCCGAGAGACATAGTCTCTCCAGCGTGTCCTGGGTCTTCCCCGGGGTCTCCTCCCGGTGGGACATGCCTGGAACACCTCCCTAGGGAGGCGTCCAGGAGGCATCCGGTACAGATGCCCAAGCCACCTCAGCTGACTCCTCTCAATGTGAAGGAGCAGCGGCTCGACTCCGAGCTCCTCCCGGGTGACCGAACTCCTCACCCTATCTCTAAGGGAGCGTCCAGCCACCCTGCGGAGGAAACTCATCTCGGCCGCTTGTATCCGCGATCTTGTCCTTTCGGTCACTACCCAAAGTTCATGACCATAGGTGAGGGTAGGGGCGTAGATTGACCGGTAAATCGAGAGCTTCGCTTTTCGACTCAGCTCCCTCTTCACCACGACGGTCCAGTACATCGACCGCATTACTGCGGACGCTGCACCGATCCGTCTGTCAATCTCACGCTCCATTGTTCCCTCACTCGTGAACAAGATCCCGAGATACTTGAACTCCTCCACCTGAGGCAGGACTTCTCCACCCACCCGGAGAAGGCATGCCACCCTTTTCCGGTCGAGAACCATGGCCTCGGTCTTGGAGGTGCTGATTCTCATCCCTGCCGCGTCGCACTCGGCCGCAAACCGCCCCAGCACATGCTGGAGGTCCCGGTCTGATGAAGCCAACAGGACAACATCATCTGCAAAAAGCAGAGATGAAATCCTGAGGTTCCCAAACCGGATCCCCTCATGCCCCTGGCTGCGCCTAGAAATCCTGTCCATGAAAATTATGAACAGGACCGGTGACAAAGGGCAGCCCTGCCGGAGTCCAACATGCACTGGGAACAAGTCTGACTTACTGCCGGCAATGCGAACCAGACTCCTGCTTCGATCATACAGAGACCGGACAGCCCTTAGTAGAGGGCCCCGGACTCCATACTCACTCAGCACCCCCCACAGAATGGCACGAGGGACACGGTCAAATGCCTTCTCCAGATCCACAAAGCACATGTAGACTGGTTGGGCAAATTCCCATGAACCCTCGAGCACCCTGCGGAGGGTATAGAGCTGGTCCAGTGTTCCACGACCGGGACGAAAACCGCATTGTTCCTCCTGAATCAGAGGTTCGACTATCGGCCGTAATCTCCTCTCCAGTACCCTGGCATAGACTTTCCCCGGGAGGCTGAGAAGTGTGATCCCCCTGTAGTTGGAACACACTCTCCGGTCCCCCTTTTTAAACAGAGGGACCACCACCCCGGTTTGCCACCCCAGCGGTACTGTCCCCTTCCTCCATGCAATGTCGCACAGGCGTGTCAGCCAAGACAGCCCTACGACATCCAGAGACTTGAGGTACTCAGGGCGAATCTCATCCACCCCCGGTGCCCTGCCACCGAGGAGCTTACGAACCACCTCGGTGACCTCGGCTTGGGTGATGGATGAGCACGCCTCCGAGCCCCAACCCTCTGCTTCCTCAGTGGAAGGCATGTCAGTCGGGTTAAGGAGATCCTCAAAGTATTCCTTCCACCGTCCGACAATGTCCCCAGTCGAGGTCAACAGCTCCCCACCAGCACCATAAACGGTGCCGGCAGAGTACTGCTTCCCCCTTCTGAGGCGCCGAACGGTCCTCCAGAATTTCCTCGAGGCCGACCGAAAGTCCTCCTCCATGGCCTCCCCGAACTCCTCCCAGACCCGAGTTTTTTCCTCCAAGACTGCCCGAGCCGCGGCCCGCTTGGCCTGCCGGTACCTATCTACTGCGTCCGGAGTCCCACCGGCCAACATAGCCCGGTAGGACTCCTTCTTCAGTCTGACGGCATCCTGTACTTCCGGTGTCCACCACCGGGTTCTAGGATTGCCGCCACGACAGGCACCGGAGACCTTGCGTCCACAGCTTCGAGCCGCCGCGTTGACAATGGAGGCAGAGAACATGGTCCACTCGGACTCAATGTCCCCCGCCTCCTCCGGGATCCGAGAGAAGCTCTCCCGGAGGTGGGAGTTGAAGATGTCCCTGACAGAGGGCTCGGCCAGACGTTCCCAACAGACCCTCACAATCCGTTTGGGTCTGCCCGGTCTGTCCAACCTCCTCCTCCGCCAGCGCATCCAACTCACCACCAGGTGGTGATCAGTTGACAGCTCAGCCCCTCTCTTCACCCGAGTGTCCAAGACATGCGGCGTTCACCGGGGTGAACTCCAACACATGGCGGCTGAGCTGGGGGGCTATAACCAAGCCCACACCAGCCCGCCGCCTCTCACCCTGGGCAACTCCAGAGTAGTGGAGGGTCCAGCCCCCTTCAAGGAGCTGGGTTCCAGAGCCCAAGCTATGTGTGGAGGTGAGCCCGACTATCTCTAGCCGGTATCTCTCAACCTCACGCACAAGCTCCGGCTCCTTCCCCCCCAGCGAGGTGACATTCCATGTCCCCACTGTGAGGGTTTTGGTCCAGGGATTGGGTCGTCGAGGCACCCCGCCACGACTTCTACCCAGCCCACATTGCACCGGCCTGCCATGGTCCTTCCTGCAGGTGGTGGGCCTACAGGAAGGCGGGCCCACGTCGCCGTTTCGGGCTGAGCCCGGCCGGGTCCCACGGGCAAAGACCCGGCCACCAGGCGCTCGCCTACGAGCCCCAACCCCAGGCCTGGCTCCAGGGCGGGGCCCCGGTGACGCCGATCCGGGCGACGTTACGGTCCTTTGTTTTTTCTTCACCATGTTTAGCTTGTGAACCGCTCTTAGTCTGGCCCGTCACCCAGGACCTGTTTGCCATGGGAGTCCCTACCAGGGGCGAAAGTGCCCCCGACAACATAGCTCCTAGGATCACTCGGGCACACAAACCCCTCCACCACAGTAAGGTGGCGGTACAAGGAGTGTCCACTAGACAGAAAATAAGTAATTTTAATGCAGTAACTTATATGTCCACAAGAGGGCAAATAAATGCATTTCAATGTAACTTATATGTCCACTAGAGGGCAAATAAATGCATTTAAAAGCAGTAACATATATGTCCACTTGAGGGAAAATAAATGCATTTAAAAGCAGTAACATATATGTCCACTAGAGGGCAAATAAATGCATTTAAATGAGGTAATTTATGTGTCCACTAGAGGGCAAGTAAATGCATTTAAATGCAATAATTTATGTGTCCAATAGAGGCCAAATAAATATATTTAAATGCAATAATGTATGTGTCCACTAGAGGGCAAATAAGTAATCTTAATACAGCACCTTATATGTCCACTAGAGGGAAAATAAGTAATTTTAATGCAGTAACTTATATGTCCACAAGAGGGCAAATAAATGCATTTCAATGTAACTTATATGTCTACTAGAGGGCAAATAAGTGCATTGAAATGCAATAATTTATGTGTCCACTAGAGGGCAAATAAGTAATTTTAACGCAGTAACTTATATGTCCACTAGAGGGCAAATACATGCATTTAAATGCAGTAACTTAAATGTCCACTAGAGGGCAAATAAATGCATTTAAATGAGGTAATTTATGTGTCCATTAGAGGGCAAATAAATATATTTAAATGCAATAATTTATGTGTCCACTAGAGGGAAAATAAGTAATTTTAATGTAGTAACTTATATGTCCACAAGAGGGCAAATAAATGCATTTCAATGTAACTTATATGTCCACTAGAGGGCAAATAAATGCATTTAAATGCAATAATTTATGTGTCCAATAGAAGGCAAATAAGTAATTTTATTGCAGTAACTCATATGTCCACTAGAGGGCAAATAAATGCATTTAAATGCAGTAACATATATGTCCACTAGAGGGTAAATAAATGCATTTAAATGCAGTTACTTAAATGTCCACTACAGGGCAAATACATGCATTTAAATGCAGTAACATATATGTCCACTAGAGGCCAAATAAATGCATTTAAATGCATTAACATATATGTCCACTTGAGGGCAAATGAATGCATTTTAAATGCAGCAATTTAAATGTCCACTAGAAGTCAAATAAATATATTTAAATGCAATAATTTATGTGTCCAGTAGAGGGCTAATAAGTAATTTTAATGCAGTAACTTATATGTCCACTAGAGGGCAAATACATGCATTTAAATTTAATAACTTAAATGTCCGCTAGAGGGCAAATAAATGCATTTAAATTAGGTAATTTATGTGTCCATTAGAGGGCAAATAAATATATTTAAATGCAATAATTTATTTGTCCACTAGAGGGAAAATAAGTAATTTTAATGCAGTAACTTATATGTCCACAAGAGGGCAAATAAATTAATTTCAATGTAATAATTTACGTGTCCAATAGAAGGCAAATAAGTAATTTTATTGCAGTAACTCATATGTCCACTAGAGGGCAAATACATTTATTTAAATGCGGTAATTTATATGTCCACTAGAGGGTAAATAAATGCATTTAAATGCAGTAACATATATGTCCACTAGAGGGAAAATAAATGCATTTAAATGAGGTAATTTATATGTCCACTAGAGGGCAAATAAGTAATTTTAATGCAGTAACTTGTTTGTCCACTAGAAGGCAAATAAATGCATTTAAAAACGGTAATTTATGCGTCCACTAGAGGGCAAATAAATGCATTTAAATGCAGTAATGTATCTGTCCACTACAGGGCAAATAAATTCATTTGAATGCAAAAATGTATGTGCCACTAGAGGGAAAATTAATACATTTAAAAACGGTAATTTATGTGTCCACTATAGGGCAAATAAATGCATTTAAATGTAACTTATATGTCCACTAGAGGGCACATAAATGTATTTAAATGCGGTAATTGTTATGTCCAGTAGAGGGCAAATAAATTAATTTAAATACAGTAATTTATATGTCTACAAGAGGACAAATACATGCATTTCAATGTAACTTATATGTCCACTAGAGGGCAAATAAATGCATTTAAATGCAATAATTTATATGTCCATTAGAGGGTAAGTAATTAATTTGAATGCAGTAATTATTATGTCCACTAGAGGGCAAATAAATGCATTTAAATGCGGTAATTTATATGTCCACTAGAGGGCAAATAAATGCATTTAAATGCAGTAACATATATGTCCACTAGAGGGCAAATAAATGCATTTAGTAACTTAAATGTCCACTAGAGGGCAAATAAATGCATTTAAATGAGGTAATTTATATGTCCACTAGAGGGCAAATAAATGCATTTAGATGAGGTAATTTATGTGTCCACTAGAGGGCAAATAAATTTATTTAAATGCAGTAATTTATATGTCCACTAGAAGGCAAATAAATGCATTTAAATACAGTAATTGATGTGTCCACTAGAGGGCAAATACATGCATTTAAATGCAGTAATTTATATGTCTACTAGAGGACAAATAATTTAATTTAAATGCAATAATTTATATGTACATTAGAGGGTTAGTAATTAATTTGAATGCAGTAATTATTATGTCCACTAGAGGGCAAATAAATGCATTTAAATGCGGTAACATATATGTCCACTATAATGAGGTTGTTGCTATGGGTCGGACTGCACTCATTGGTGTACAGGCTGTAAAGGATTGGCTCAGCAGACAGCCCTGTGGAGAGCCGGTGCTCAGCATGCGGGTGGAGGACAGGTGGGGGCCGAGTCTCACAGTCTGGGGTTGGTTGGTGAGAAAGTTTTTAGTGAGAGGGGGTAGGCCGATGGTGGTCAGTGTTGTAATAAGGATGTCTGAGATTATTGTGTGTTTTGTCCGTTGGCGACACTCACTGGTGATGCAGTGAAGTGCAGAATGTGAGGAAATGTGACGTCAAGAATAAGTTATAATAATTGCTCGGGGGTTTATGTTTATGTTTATGTTCATGTTCTGGATCTCTGGAAAGCGTCTAGAGATAACATCTGTTGTATTAGACGCTATATAAATAAAATTGAATTGAAATTGAATTGAAGTTCACGACCACATGTGAAGGACACGACAGTCCCCACATCACTAGATAAGTTACACAAGAGTGGAGCTGCAACAATCTCACAATCAACCACATGATCTAAACATACAACTAAAGGCAGGAGCTCAACGATGGAGCCCACAAATCCCAATGGCAGCGTTGGCTCCTTTAGAGGAACTTGCTGATGCATCAGATCACACTGATCTGCTGGTCCAGGACTACGACTGGACCATCAGCTGGTTTAGTCTGGATCTGCTGGTCCAGGACTAAGACTGGATCATCAGCTGGTTTAGTCTGGATCTGCTGGTCCAGGACTAAGACTGGATCATCAGCTGGTTTAGTCTGGATCTGCTGGTCCAGGACTAAGACTGGACCATCAGCTGATTTAGTCTGGATCTGCTTGTCCAGGACTAAGACTGGATCATCAGCTGGTTCAGGTACCAAGAGGATCCTTCTGGATCTCTGCCCTGAACTGGACCAGCTGCTCCGGTTCAGACCAACATGATGCTTTCAGCTGGAGCTGCTGACAGGTCGGACATTTCTGTCACCATGTCGGCTGCAGCTGCTGCAGGACTCCAGAAAGTGTTTCTCCGGTGATGGACCGGGAATTCTCACGTTTGCATCTCGATAATCCCGTTGGCACAAGCTGTCTTTACTTTTGCAGCGGAGGAATCAGATCGTGATGCTTTTTTAAATATAAATGCATATTGAGAGAGGTGACGCAATGTGTAAGACTCAATACACATGTACATGGGTTTAATCTGTCAGTATATGATACGCGTGACAATAAAGCGGAACGAGGAACCGTTTCTCATCCACCAACTTAAAATACAAACAAGAAAAGCAGAGTGTAATGATGCACTGACGTTGCCCATAAACATTCACAAACCCGTAGGATCATAATAAAACCACAACTCTTCACGGAACGCAACACAAACCAAATAACAACACCTTGTTATACACTTGACACCTTACCCACCTTGCCCCGTGTGAATGTGTATTATTATTAACAACATTACCCATAATGCAATGCAGCTGAAATCGGAAGAAATGCCCCAAATAAATAATTTTTTCCAGGCCTCAACTTTTGATAGGACAGTCTCCAGCTCACAGCAAATGTTTTTTTTATTTGTTTTAGCTGTTTTTGCAAATTTCTTGTTACGATAAACGGTTTTTAATGGATAATTATCTTCATTATCATATTCAAACATAAGTATTTGAGGGAGGAGACAGGGTGGAGGTTTGTGCTCCCGCATGTGCGCTCAAATCCACGCTGATTGGTTTGTACAGAGCAACCTGCGTGGATTTGGGCGTACGCACAATTTTGTACATCTGAATTTTTATTTGCATACGTGTAAATTCCACACACGGTTTCACGTTGAAATCCATGCACTCTTTGTACATTAGGCCCCTGGACCGGTTGCTGTTTGTGTCTCTACCTGTTCCCCTTTCTGTTTGTTTTCTCTCTTGCAGATTCCAAAGGCTTGTGTGCCCGTTGTGTGCTTGTGTTTCTCTCATTAAAGACTTACAGCAGATGCCCCTCCCCCTTTTGACAGAAAAGTAAAAGTCACAGTGCCACAAAAGTAATACTGTGTGACAGCCAATGCTTTCATGTTTTCATTTTGATATATAACTCATGAGGGTGGTGTGGATGATAAAGAGCTTTGTTTAGGAATTTTGAAGATTAGATCTTCTAACGGGGAGATCTTTAAAATCAGGGCTGCACATAATTATTTTGGTCTGGTGTTCAGAGGAGCCCCTGGATATGTGACTTGGGGCTCCAAAAACACGGTGACCCGTCTCGCCGGATCGATAAAAGAGGGATGCAGGAATAAGTTATAGGCAAAATGATATTTATTCACTTATAAAGATGAATGGCTCAATATGGTCCTTTACAAAGTTAATTTATTTCAATAATTCAACTAGAATATGGTGTAAAAGTTAATTTATTTCAATAATTCAACTAGAATATGGTGTAAAAGTTAATCTATTTCAATAATTCAACTTAAAAGGTGAAACTAATATATTACCTAGTCTTATTACATGCAAAGCAAGATATTTTGAACCTTTATTTGTTATAATTTTGATGATGGAATTGTTTGATTTCATAAAATATTCTCTAATTTATTTTTTATTTGGGGTTTTCATAAACTGTGAGCCATAATCAGAGAGCAGCGTCTTGCTGGTGCAGGTAACTGCTGCACGCAGTGATGGACGCTGGCTGATTTATGGTTCCGCGTTGCACCACTTATGTGCAGCCCTGTTTATAATCTAGAGTACAGAGGTGTGAAAGAGAT
Source organism: Cololabis saira (assembly GCF_033807715.1). Classification (NCBI taxonomy): domain Eukaryota; kingdom Metazoa; phylum Chordata; class Actinopteri; order Beloniformes; family Belonidae; genus Cololabis; species Cololabis saira. The sequence continues at coordinate 2,141,187 of NC_084587.1, read as the reverse complement.
GTTTAAAAAAATAATCTTCTCTACTATGAAGTATGGCCAGGAAATAGGCCTCCAAAGAGGGGTGGAGTTTGCAGTTTCTCAGCCAAATCCTGTTAATTGTATATAGGGCTTCTAAACAACATTTTGGGGAATTTGGGGAATATTGTTTGAAAGATTGGCACCAAAGGTCATAGCACAGCAGGTCTCATCACGCCAGTCGTTTTGAGGTTCCCAATGTTTTACATTGGACACCCCTTAATAATTAATGGCCTGCCGCCTAGTCATGACATGGAAGCGAATATAAGGTGAAGAGAATCAGTCCAAGCACTGAACCTTGTGGCCTGTATATTGGTTTCTACAAGTTGTAGTAACTTCTGGTCATGAAGTTACCTTGGACTAAGCTGCCACATTCACTGTCCTCTCATAAAAGATACAAGGTGATTGTACAGATTTATTAGGACATGATGTGAAATAACAAAGCCTTAATGCCCACAATCATTTTCTTTATGAGTATGAGCAAGGGAAGAACCCACTCTTGATGACCAGTCGAGATGTGTGTTCAGTTGACAGTCAATTGAGCCAGTCACTGGCTCAATAATACAACCACCGGTCTGTATTAACCAGTGTCGGCTAAAAACACGACGGTAATTTTTTATTACACCGTTGAGTCAATTTGTTAAACGGTTCGTCCTGATGGAAAACGTCTGATGGCAGCTCAGCAGATATTTTGGCGGCGCTCTGCTGAAGGAGCTGGGGGTGGGAAACGTACGTACAAAGAAGACAGACTTGAAAACCGGCCTTCAGAAACCAGTGGGTCACGTGACCAAATACTTTGTCCATTGTTATTTACAGTCTATGGGGAATCCCCGCTCAGTGTCAGTGTCATGTGACTTCCTGTTGCGGCGCAGTGTGTGGGTACCTTCATGTCATTAAATAGAGCCATGTTGCAGGATTAATGACTGCCAAATTAACTATGTTACTCCAGGTATGTACTGGAAAATGCTGCGGGGAACTTAATTCCTGGGGCTTCCTGGTCATCAAACAGTTCCATTAGAAAACTGGAAAAAAATTGGTTTAATCTGGCAGAATAAAATAAAAGTGTCAAATATCAATATTCTCATTCAAAATGAAATGGTGACATTACAGATGGTATGATTTTATACGCTGATGGTAGGTAGATTTAAAAATTTGGTTTGAATGGAAGTCAGGTATTTTTTATCACAATCTATTTTGTTGCTAAATTGACATAGCTTCTTAGGATTGCTGTTTATCTAAATACACGAACAAACTCGTAATCGCTCACTGCTCATAAAAACTGAAATGTTGGAACTTATCAGAAAAGTTGAAAAACACTTTGTAATGGTGGATGGGATGAGGGCGGCCTTTAACAGTCTCATGTCCGTTCATTTGCACAGAAGTTTTTATCAGTGATGAAACTTCTGCTCCAGCGTTTCTCTCAGCTCAGGTTGGTGTGTCGTCCACAGAGGCTGTCGATGGTGGACAAACTAGATCCAGAGAGTCCTGTCAACACGGCTGTCCCCGAGGAAGCTTTACCTCAGCCACAGTTTCCACTAATTCCCTCTGGAGCACATTACAGTCAGAGCTGTTGACCACAGAGACCAATTAGCCTGAGCCCAGCTCAGCTGTGGTTTCAGTGGTGTTAACGGTCCATGGAGGACCACGGGCGTCTCGGGCCTGGTGGACACGCGTCAGAGTTTCTCCTTTCAGCCATGATACCACTGACGACCAGCTAAAGAAAGTTTCTGAGGAGTTTTCTGACTGCACAGTCTAATCAAAGTGATAATTTGCCTTTATAGCAACAACACTTATGGCCTGCAGTGGCAACTACAAGATACTCTATGAGTCGTGTGTGTGTGTGTATACGTGTATATGTATCCGATCAGCAGACAAGACAGGAAAAACAATCACAAGTGTCATTTACAAGTTTCCTCCTGCTCTACTTGTACAGAAAGAGGAAACATCCATTTTCTATACCTGCTTAATCCTGTACAAGCTCCCAAAGGGGGGCTGGAGACTGGTCCAGTTCATCACAGATGAAAGACAGGGGGACACCTGAATAGGTCGCCAGTCCATCACAGGTTCCCATATGTGAATCATACACAAACACACACCTACCGGCTATTTTAGAGTGATCAATCAACCCACCAGACCTGTTTTTGGTAGGAGGAGGCCGGAGTACCCAGAAACCCACACAAGCAAGAACATGGAAACCCCAAGAGAGAGCAGAGTCTTAAGTATATCAAAGAACAGCTAAATAGAAACAAAAAAACATAAACGTGTTTTTCATAATAGGTCCCCTTTAAGTAAATCAAAGAATAGCACAATAGAAACAAAAACATAAAAAGCACATAAAATAAAGAGGCTTCAAATATACGATGGAAAAAACAATTAAATGTCAACAATTAAAGGTCTATTACATGTGGTTTATTGTTAATTATTAGTTTTAGAACCAGGCCTTGTTTAAGAACTAGCCTTAGTTTCAAAACCAGATTTATTTTTGAAAGAAGCTGTTGCTTTAGCTGAGGCAAAACCTGGGTATGGGAGGAGTTTGGACAGGTTATAGAGAACGACTTCTGGACAGCTTCAAAGAAATTCAGGTCCACCATCCGGTGCCTCAGGTGGGAGAAGCAGTGCACAACCAATACTGTGTATATACATGAGGTGTCTTCAGAACAGACGAGGCTCTGCGATGGTGTTCCACAGGGTTCAGTACTAGGGTCTGCTATGGTGTTCTGCAGGGTTCAGTACTAGGGTCTGCTATGGTGTTCCGCAGGGTTCAGTGCTAGGGTCTGCTATGGTGTTCCGCAGGGTTCAGTGCTAGGGCAAATCTTGTTCAGTTTATACATGTAGCCCTCGGGAAATATAATCCAGAATCAATACATTTTTATTGCCGTGCTGATGATACGCAACTGTGTTTGTCTATAAAGATGAAACAGAACCCTTAGCTAAACTTCAGGCATGGTCTAAGGACAGGGACTGGATGTCCACTAATTTTTTGCTTCTAAATTCTGATAAACAGAGGTTATTATTTTTGTTGCCAAACACCTTAGGAAGGGATTAGATTGGTGTTGTGATGACCTCCTACGCCTAGGCGATAAACCAAAAATTTACCGTTACCGACATTTAATGCATTTAGGAACGTCAATTTCCCATGTTGGTAAATTATGTTGTGATAAAAAAAAAGAAGAAAATAAACGTCTTTTTGTCTGTTTTGACTGTGCGCTGATAGGCTATTTTCATTCTCTTTAAAAGGATGTACAGTGTGTGTGTGATCACGTGACTCCACCCGTCCAGTCTGAACAAGGCAAACACAAGCAAATTACTGATGGAAGCGGCTGAAAGAACAGGGCTGTTTAGTGTGAGACTCACGCATTTCAACAAGTTCGCAAATTTTCACGCCACAAAATTAACCGTAGTCACGGTACGCTACTGTGCGCTCAGCTCTCAACTCAGAGCAGCTCTCTGGATTTACCGACCAATTAGCCAATCTGAAAAAAGAATAAGGGTTATCGTAAATTTATGGAGGTATTATGGAGGTAAAACTGCCCAATTTATCGTGATATAGATTTAAGGTCAAGTTGCCCAGCCCGATGACCTCCAGTACAACTGTGCAAAACCTTGGAGTTATTTTGATCAGGATTTGTGGTTAAACAGCATATTAATTAGGTTTGAAATACAGCATTTTTTTTTTTTATCTCTGTAACATCACAAAGATCAGGAACATCCTGTCACAGAGTGATTCTGAAAATCTCACCCATTTGTATCTTCTAGACAACTGTACTCTACTGTACTATTGTACTCTAGATTACTGTCATCTATTATTAGCATGATGTCCAAGTAATTCGCTGAATATCCTCCAGCTGATCCAAAATGCAGCAACACGAATGCTGACAGGAATTAATAAGAGAAACCACATATTTCCAGTGTTAGCTGTTGTGCCACAGGGGGCGCTGTTTCAGGTTATCAAGAGAGTTATTAATAATTGTCCTTCAACAATTATTCATAATTAATAAAGTAGATTATTTATCAAATTGAATTATCAAAAGGACTTAATCAAAACGGGGCACCGCCTGATCTGATCAGGAAAATAACTAACAGCAGATTCAGTCTCAAAGTTCATTATTCTACAGAATAATAGTGAAGGAAGCAAGTTCGGCACAGACCCTGGCAAACCAGCATTTGTAACAAAATATGTGTAAAATAAACACAAACAACTTTTCTCATTTAAAGGGGACCTATTATGAAAAACACGTTTTTTCTTGTTTTAACATATATAAAGTGGTCTCCCCTCACCCTGCCAGCAGAGGGAAGATGAAATCCCATGAATTTCTGCAAGGTCTGTACCCCCGCCTTGCTGAATCTTCCAGTATCATGTGGTTTCTACGAGCCGTTTAGATTTGTGCATTTTCTTTACGTCACCAAAATGCAAACCACGCCCTCGGTCTCCTCCGCTGCTGAAACCACGCCCACAACCAACTCCGCCGGCTGGAGCTTCAGCCATTGTTCAGCAGCGAGGGGACAGTTAAGATGAGGTTTTGCATCGACACTTACCCTCATAAATGGATCAGTTCCCACAATACGGACCCGGCAACTGCACACGAGTCAGCAGTAAGTGACGTTATTTTTTTAATGTTATTTATATTTGTGTACGAGTATTTAGCTTAGCTCCGGAGCACCGGAGGCCACACACCGGACCGGACCAGTGAGGAGCCCCGCGCCGGGAGCCGGCGGCTCTATTGGTACCGTAATACATTTTTCTTCTGTTTATGATTTCAGATCTTCCAAGCAATGCACCTGAAAACGTTCAACGACACCTTCAGAAGAAATGCACGGTCCTTCCTTGAGCAAACAATAGTGCATAAATGTTATTTATATACAACTTATGTTTTTAACAATAAAGTTGCCATTTGTGAAAATTCAGTGCTGTGATTTCTTGTAACATATGAAATGATGAGGAATCTGAGTAACAGTGGTGTACCTGTTTAGAATTAAAAATTAAATCTTCCTGTGTGAATTAGTGTGAAGACGAGGTGACCCGTTCCCCCTTCACGTAACTAAAGGTTGATTTATGGTTCCGCGTTACACCAACGCAGAGCCTACGGCGTAGGGTACGCGTCGATTTAACGCAGAACCATATATCAGGCTTTAAGATCCGTGTAACTGCATGGGAGCGTCCAACTATCGCGTCCGAGCTGCGTGACATCGGACGCTCTCTGTCCACACTGAAACCGTTAAACTCGCGGCCAGTTGGGACAGTCCAATACAAAAAAAATAAAGCAATGGAATTTATTTTGTCGCAGAAGCTTCTCGCATGGGACACAGTTTGTGTACGACGCAGCCGGCTGCTCTGGCCAGAGCGAGGTTTATTCTCCTCCCCTCCTACACGTCATTCAGGGAGACAATCAGCGCAGAGCCTCATTATCATACCCCCCCCTTCCCTAAAATGAAGCACAGAAAATGAGGTGAGAAGCGGTAAAACTAGAGACATGGCCCACAGGCTGAATTTTTGATTTATGTAGAAAAAACAAGCTTTAGATTGTTTTTAAGACATTCAAGGCCTGTTTAAAATATACATTAAATGCCATAATATGTCCCCTTTAAATCAATCAGAATTTATTACACAAGTGCCAAGCAGGTGAAAAACGACACCTCGGATAAATTCCGATACCTAAACTACACAGAAAAACACTAACTACAAAGAAAAATGGACAATAAATCATACAATGCAAATCTTCCGATCATATAGGAGCATGTGTGTGTGTGTGTGTGTGTGTGTGTGTGTGTGTGTGTGTGTGTGTGTGTGTGTGTGTGTGTGTGTATGTGTCAGGGTTTTGACATTTCCCCCAGTTTGAGTTTCAGTTCTGTCCCTCCTGTTTCCCATCTGCCCTGATTGTCTCTTTATCCTCTGTGTATATCTAGTCTTGTCTTTCCCCAGCTCCTCGGTGGTCCGTGCTGTTTCCTCCCTCCATGTGACATGTCATTTTGGTTGGTTTGGTGGTTTTTGATCCTGTTTAAGTTCTGGTTTTTGGTCTGCCTTTTTTGATCCTGCTCAGCAGCGCTTTTTGGTTTTGCTGAACTCCTGCCTCCTGCCTCCTGCTCTCCTGCGTTTGGGTCCTCAACAAACCATTGTTGACAGTATGTGTGTGAATGCATCTCAGAGCGTCACGTCACGTGGGCCAATAGCCAAGATAGAGGCCCACGTAATGCCACGTGAACCAAAGGAAAATGGCAGACACGGTATTTAGACCACGAATAACTGGCGAAACGGCGCCACGCAGGTCTAACAAAGAGCGAGGAAGCCTTGTGGTCTAATCACTAACGTGTCTGTATAGTTAGTGAACAGGAAGGGTAACAAAGGACCTCAAAATGACACGCGTAGCGGCCCCCTCGGCGCACCACACGAATTAACAAACAAAATTACAGTGGATACAAGTCAACGTTAACCGCTTAAAAAACGAATTAACAGCCTCACGTCTCCCTGGAATCTGGATCTGGAGGGGCCGCGTTGTCCTGAAGGCTGGGGAGCTTCTTGGCTCAGTCCGGCTCTATCAAATCAAATCAAATCAAATCAGATTTATTTATATAGCACATTTCATATGACAAGCATAAACTCAATGTGCTAACACACATAAAAACACATAAAAAGTACAATAAAACACATAAAACACAAAAACATAAAACATGATAAAAGAGATGATGGAAATTAAAAGATATTAAAATTAAAATTATAGTACTGATTCCAACAAACTAGCTAAAAGCTTGTGAAAAAAGATATGTTTTTAATTTACTTTTAAAAGAGGCCAGTGATGAAGCAGAGCGTAGTTCATGTGGTACAGAGTTCTAGAGTGTGGGACCGTAATGACTGAATGAACCATATGCTGATTGAGAATTTATCCTGGGTATGATTAGGAGATCTTTGTTCAGAGATCTAAGGGATCTTTTCGGTACATATAAACTGAGCATGTCAGAGACATAAGAGGGGGCCAGACCATTAAAACATTTATAAACTATAAGAAGAATTTTAAAATCAATTCTTTGTTTTATTGGGAGCCAGTGGAGTTTTGATAAAATAGGAGTGATATGGTCAGATTTCTTGGTTCTGGTCAGTACTCTAGCGGCCGCATTCTGGTGCCGGTGCCTGATCCCCCGCTCCTGCCGGGGGGGCGTCACGGATCCAGGTGGATGCAGCTTCTCGGGCTGATATCGGCAAGCTGACCGGGGAATGAAGTCTTTCCTTTTAGTTGAAACTCAAAGCTGGTCCCAGACTGAGAATTCAGACAGCTTTAAAGTCGAATTGCACCTAAACATAAATGTTCACAAAAGTTTCATAATCACAGTGGCCCAACATAGCCTCACTCCATTGGCTCCCTATAAAACTTGAGTCTTAAACAGCCTAGCTCCACCATATTTGCAAGACCCAATAGTACCATATGTTCCTAACAGAGCTCTCCGAGTGCAGGTTTACTCGTAGTTCCTAGAGTATCCAAATGTACATTTGGAGGGCAGGCCTTCTATTTTTTTTTGTCTGCATATATATTAATGTTTTTTATGCATTTTCGATATAAAATATATATGTTATATTTCAAATAAATTACATATATGTATTTTATTAATATATAAATACAATACATACCTTTTTTTGGGGGGGGCGTGGGGGTCGCTGGTTAGGGGTGACATCCGTTGCTAGTCCAACACGTGAAAAACACATGGAAGCACACGAGCCCTGCAAATCTGAAAGAGAAAAAACAAACAGACACGAGAACAAGCAGAGAAACAGGCAGCAACTATCCCAGGTCCCCGGGACCCAATCAAAGTGACTATCTGAGCCCCCCCCCCGGCACCCCCCCAGTGGACCCCACAGAAGCCCCAGAGTTCCCGCAGATGCAGGGGAACGCGGGCCCCGCCCAGCGACGATGGGCCAAGGCAGCAATGCCCCCCCAGCGCAGACATGGGCAGAGCCGGGCCCTCCGAGTGGGACCCCCATGCCCACAGCCCAGCCCCCCCTGGAATGGACCAGAGACGCATGGGCCACAGCCCCCCACCCGGAATGGTCCGGAGACGCCACGGCCGCGGCCCGCACCAAGGCCCTCCCAAACCACCCCACCCACCGCGACAAGGTAACCCCCACCCATAGACCCCCAAGACCCCCCCCCCCCACTGCGACGGCCCCACTCTCCCAACCATCCCAGCCCCCAAGCTGGCCCCCAACCCCAAGGGCTACGGGATCACCCCCCGCCCCCACTAGGTAATGAAGTCTATAATCGGGGACCAGAGAGAATGCAGTTCGGCCGAATGATGTTTAAATCAAATCAAATCAAATCAAACTTTATTTATATAGCACTTCTCATACAAATAATGCAACACAAAGTGCTTAACATAAAACAAATAAACATAAAACTTATTAATGCCCTGCCCCCCTCCCCCCTCCCCGCAGACACAAGCACACTACAATTGACTTAGGTTATACACACAGACACACACACAGACACACGGTGCAGACATGGCTAGGCACAGAGGATCCAGGTGAGGAAACGGTAACAGGGAGCCGTCCACGCCAGGAGGTCTCATAGCCCGCAGCTACAAGGGGGGGGGGTGGGGGGGGGCCCACAGAGACCATCCCGGCCCGGACGAATAGAGGAGTCCACACCACAGTGGTGAAGCCGTGGTACAGAGCTCCACAACCATCCAGGCCAGAACCACCCCCAGGACGACCCCCTGCAGGCCAGAACCACCCCCAGGACGACCCCCTGCAGGCCAGAGTCACTCCCAGCATGGAGGCTCCCCATGAGGAAACACTGGAGCTAAAAGCTACAAGAAAGCAGGATAAAATACACTAAAGGAGTTTAAAAGAGTATAACATAACATAAAATCCTAAAAGTATGTCTAGAAAGCAAGACATTAAAAACTAAAAGAATAAGACAGTAGAATGTATAAAATAGACCATTGTGGCAGGATGAGGCTCGACTCCAGAGGTTGGTAAAACACGTCTTTATTCCGTGACAGCGGAATCCAACTGACTAAAAGAACTGACGGTTGACCACAAACCGTTGAACAGAAAACAAACACACGTTGCTAAGCAACCAAATAAATGCTTGTGACCACGCCCCCTTCCATACAGTCCTGATGGGTGCGAGGTCCGTTATTGTGTCCGCCACACAGCCCCCCCAGAACACCCAGAAGGTTGTCCTTGGAAGGGCCTATCAGTCCCTCACTGGTGGCTTAATCAGCCGACCATAACGGCTGCGCCGTCCTTCCTGTACCACCACAGGAGCATCAGTCCGTCCTTCCTGTACCACCACAGGAGCATCAGTGTGAGCAGGATGCTGCGGAGAAAAAATAACAGTCTTCAGTGGTAAATTAGAACGTCCATCCTTTGCAGCGTCGACAGGAGGTCTCAGTGGAGGGCGTCCACGACGGGGGACCTGGGCCGGGACCACAGCTTCATCCGCTACAGTGTGTGCGGGTTTAAGCCTGTGTAGTGCAACGTGTTCTTTGCGGCCTCCTAGGTCTAACAAAAAAACCTTAGGGCCTCTCTCAAGGACTCTAAAGGGGCCGTCGTATGGAGGCCGTAGAGGAGAGTGATGAGCATCATGCCGCACGAAGACAAACTGAGCCGACTTGAGCTCCGATGGAATGAATGTTCGCGGAAAACAGTGGTGAATGGGCCCCGGGGTTAAAAAACGATTTGATGCGAAGGGACCGCTTGCTGGGTGAATTTGCGGAGCCGAGCTTTCAGGCAAAAATTCTCCAGGCACACGAAGTGGCTGACCGAACACGAGCTCTGCGGGCGACGCATTTAAATCTTCCTTCGGGGCCGTGCGCAAACCGAGCATGACCCACGATAAGCGGTCCACCCAGTTACCATCCGAGAGCGCAGCACGCAGTGCTGCTTTGAGGGACCTGTGAAAACGTTCACAAAGGCCATTAGCTTGTGGGTGGTATGCAGTGGTACGGTGTACCTGCACTCCCAAAGCTTCTGCCAACGACGACCAAAGTTCTGAAATAAACTGGGGGGCTCTGTCAGACGTGATGTCAGACGGGACACCGAAACGTGAGACCCAGGCACCCAGAAAAGCCTTCTAGAAAAAAAACGAAAATGACGGGTGGCGAGGTACAGCGCCAACAACTCACAGTCAAAAACACTATACTTTCGCTCACTTTCACGTCGGGGTCACCAATGTGGCAGGATGAGGCTCGACTCCAGAGTTGGTAAAACACGTCTTTATTCCGTGACAGCGGAATCCAACTGACTAAAAGAACTGACGGTTGAACACAAACCGTTGAACAGAAAACAAACACACGTTGCTAAGCAACCAAATAAATGCTTCTGACCACGCCCCCTTCCATACAGTCCTGATGGGTGCGAGGTCCGTTATTGTGTCCGCCACACCATAAATAACGACTAAAATATTTAGATAAAACATGAGATTAAACAAAAATAAAATATGATAAAAAAGGATAAACTAAATATAAAACAGAGCAGTAAGATCCAAAAGCCTGATTAAAGAGATGAGTCTTGAGCCTCTTTTTAAAAACATCAACAGTCTCTGCGGCCCTGAGATTCTCCGGGAGGCTGTTCCACAATCGGGGACCATAAAAACTGAATGCCGCCTCCCCGTGTATCCTAGTTCTAACTTTTGGTTTAGTGGAGGGAGACATCTCATTACTAATATGATCTGACAGAAGATTCCTAAATTGATTAATACATAGATTGGACTTTTGTTTCCAGTTCATTAGAATAGTTTTCTTTTGTTAATTGCTTGATTGCATTGTAGTACATTCCGTGAACAGTCACTGAACTCTCACTCAGCTTGTTCACTCAACTCTTCCTCCATAACCTCCATGAAATTGTGCGGTTCAATGTAACCACTTACTGCAGAGTGAGGAACCTCAACGTGCAGGAACTCCGTTAGTATACACAGCTTTTTGGGGAAACACAGAGACGTCTCACTGACACCAAGGTCAAAGAGGGGGTAAAGTTTACTTTCATCTCCCGATCAGCTGTGAGACTCAACAGTCTGACATCAGCGTTTTCCTGTGGGAGGAAACTAAAAGGTTTAAAATCAGTGGCAGACTCACATTTCGGTTCATTCGAGCTCAGTCCCCACAGTCACACAACCTGAAGTCTCCCACCTGGTTCTACCATCTCTAAAGGTGAGAGTGGTAAGAAAATGCACCGTGAGTAATTGGTCCAGGTCGTCCTGGGAAAGAGGACCTTTTTCTGCGTAAAACGGAGACCATGAAGAACTCCACTCAGGTTTCATGTTTCACTCTTGCCGCTTACTTTGATACCAAGAACTTTAAATATTTATTGGTTATGATTATTGTGATTTTATATGCATTCATCATCTGTGGTAACGTTCTGCTCATTGTGGTCATCTGCTGTAACCGAAGTCTCCATGAACCCATGTACATGTTCCTGGTCAGTCTGTTTGTGAACGAGCTGTACGGCAGCACCGGCTTGTTTCCTATGCTGCTGGTTCAGATTTTGTCTGACGTTCACACCGTTTCTGTTCCCCTGTGTTTCCTGCAGGTCTTTTGTCTTCATACTTATGGAAGTGTTGAATTTGCTAACTTAGCCATCATGTCTTATGACAGATATGCAGCCATTTGTTTTCCTCTGCACTACAGCACACTGATGACAGTGAAGAAAGTTGCTCTTCTAGTTGCAGCTGCTTGGTTAACATCTTTTCTTTCAATAGGTATCACAACATCTTTGAGTTTCTCTTTGCAGTTCTGTGGGAACGTCATTGATAAAGTCTACTGTGATAACTACTCTGTGGTGAAACTTGCTTGCTCTGACACCAAAGTAAATAATATTTATGGACTTATTTCCTTGGCTTTCATTATCTGTGCTCCGGTTATTTTCATCCTTTACAGCTACATGAGGATCCTAAAAGTGTGTTATTGTGGCTCCAAAGAGACCCGACAGAAAGCCGTCAGCACCTGCACGCCTCACCTGGCGTCTCTGATCAACTTCTCTGTTGGTTCTTTGTTTGAGATTTTACAGAGCAGGTTTGACATGAGCAGAGTTCCCAACATGCTGCGAATCTTTCTGTCCCTTTACTTTCTGACGTGTCAACCTCTCTTTAACCCCGTACTGTACGGCCTGAAAATGTCCAAAATACGTAAACTATGTAAAAGCCTGATTTCTGTAAAAATTATCAATATAGTTAACTAGTTCAAACTACTTAATCATGTTTTTGACTTATAAAACTCCATGTTATCTGAAGTATGTTTAATGTTTTGGAAATGGAAATTAAAGAGTTCAGTTCTTACCAAATATTTTTTTAAATATTGAAGAACAAGATGCTCATTATGTATGATTGTATTGAGTTTTTTGTAAGTGTCAGAACTTCAATAGATAATAGGTCTATGCAGTATATTGAATGTTTTTCAGAAATTTATTATAAAACGGTAATAAGCTAAGCTTCAGCCTACAACTTTTCAGTCTTGTTTTGTTTATGTATTTTGGTCTAATGCAATATTAGCATTAACTTCATGTTTATTTGTTGCTTTCTTTACTTCCATTTCTTTTGTGTTTGAATTCTTAATTTGGAAATGACAGGAACAAACAAACAAACAAACAAATACGCAAACAGCTGTTATTCTTCAACCCTCATATGGTTGTACATGTATATGTACAACCATGTCCTCTCCCTCTGCTCTTCAGGTTTTTATACAAGCTAATGGACGTTAACATTAGAGCTAGCCAGTTAGGTTAAGTCACAAGGTTGGTAAACGTTGGCTGCGCTGTTTATTACCTTGCTCTACGCTGACTTTATTAATTCCAGCTTCACCATCACCACCTTTTTTAAAATATTTGTGTAGAGAATCTCTGAGGCCTCTATTTTCTTCTTCTCTTCTTCTCTTTTCTCTTCTTTTCTGAGCACCAGACTTGTGCTGACCGGACATTTTGAGTGCACTGAACTTCAAATTAAATGATAACATCAAATTTTGATCAGCGGCCAAACCATTTCTGTGTTGGGGTGTGGGGGTTCTTGAACACTATTTCACAGACAATTAGGAAGAAAACAAATAACAAGCTTTTATGTAACTCAAATACTACATATTTTTTCCACAAATAGGCATATTTTGAAACATTTTGAAAAATGATTCCATAATTAAAAAAAAAAAAAAATTAATGAGGGCCCAGCGTGTCTTATGGTCTGACTGCATTTTCGATATAAAATATATATGTTATATTTCAAATAAATTACATATATGTATTTTATTAATATATAAATACAATACATACCTTTTTTTGGGGGGGGCGTGGGGGTCGCTGGTTAGGGGTGACATCCGTTGCTAGTCCAACACGTGAAAAACACATGGAAGCACACGAGCCCTGCAAATCTGAAAGAGAAAAAACAAACAGACACGAGAACAAGCAGAGAAACAGGCAGCAACTATCCCAGGTCCCCGGGACCCAATCAAAGTGACTATCTGAGCCCCCCCCCCCGGCACCCCCCCAGTGGACCCCACAGAAGCCCCAGAGTTCCCGCAGATGCAGGGGAACGCGGGCCCCGCCCAGCGACGATGGGCCAAGGCAGCAATGCCCCCCCAGCGCAGACATGGGCAGAGCCGGGCCCTCCGAGTGGGACCCCCATGCCCACAGCCCAGCCCCCCCTGGAATGGACCAGAGACGCATGGGCCACAGCCCCCCACCCGGAATGGTCCGGAGACGCCACGGCCGCGGCCCGCACCAAGGCCCTCCCAAACCACCCCACCCACCGCGACAAGGTAACCCCCACCCATAGACCCCCAAGACCCCCCCCCCCCCACTGCGACGGCCCCACTCTCCCAACCATCCCAGCCCCCAAGCTGGCCCCCAACCCCAAGGGCTACGGGATCACCCCCCGCCCCCACTAGGTAATGAAGTCTATAATCGGGGACCAGAGAGAATGCAGTTCGGCCGAATGATGTTTAAATCAAATCAAATCAAATCAAACTTTATTTATATAGCACTTCTCATACAAATAATGCAACACAAAGTGCTTAACATAAAACAAATAAACATAAAACTTATTAATGCCCTGCCCCCCTCCCCCCTCCCCGCAGACACAAGCACACTACAATTGACTTAGGTTATACACACAGACACACACACAGACACACGGTGCAGACATGGCTAGGCACAGAGGATCCAGGTGAGGAAACGGTAACAGGGAGCCGTCCACGCCAGGAGGTCTCATAGCCCGCAGCTACAAGGGGGGGGGGTGGGGGGGGCCCACAGAGACCATCCCGGCCCGGACGAATAGAGGAGTCCACACCACAGTGGTGAAGCCGTGGTACAGAGCTCCACAACCATCCAGGCCAGAACCACCCCCAGGACGACCCCCTGCAGGCCAGAACCACCCCCAGGACGACCCCCTGCAGGCCAGAGTCACTCCCAGCATGGAGGCTCCCCATGAGGAAACACTGGAGCTAAAAGCTACAAGAAAGCAGGATAAAATACACTAAAGGAGTTTAAAAGAGTATAACATAACATAAAATCCTAAAAGTATGTCTAGAAAGCAAGACATTAAAAACTAAAAGAATAAGACAGTAGAATGTATAAAATAGACCATTGTGGCAGGATGAGGCTCGACTCCAGAGGTTGGTAAAACACGTCTTTATTCCGTGACAGCGGAATCCAACTGACTAAAAGAACTGACGGTTGACCACAAACCGTTGAACAGAAAACAAACACACGTTGCTAAGCAACCAAATAAATGCTTGTGACCACGCCCCCTTCCATACAGTCCTGATGGGTGCGAGGTCCGTTATTGTGTCCGCCACACAGCCCCCCCAGAACACCCAGAAGGTTGTCCTTGGAAGGGCCTATCAGTCCCTCACTGGTGGCTTAATCAGCCGACCATAACGGCTGCGCCGTCCTTCCTGTACCACCACAGGAGCATCAGTCCGTCCTTCCTGTACCACCACAGGAGCATCAGTGTGAGCAGGATGCTGCGGAGAAAAAATAACAGTCTTCAGTGGTAAATTAGAACGTCCATCCTTTGCAGCGTCGACAGGAGGTCTCAGTGGAGGGCGTCCACGACGGGGGACCTGGGCCGGGACCACAGCTTCATCCGCTACAGTGTGTGCGGGTTTAAGCCTGTGTAGTGCAACGTGTTCTTTGCGGCCTCCTAGGTCTAACAAAAAAACCTTAGGGCCTCTCTCAAGGACTCTAAAGGGGCCGTCGTATGGAGGCCGTAGAGGAGAGTGATGAGCATCATGCCGCACGAAGACAAACTGAGCCGACTTGAGCTCCGATGGAATGAATGTTCGCGGAAAACAGTGGTGAATGGGCCCCGGGGTTAAAAAACGATTTGATGCGAAGGGACCGCTTGCTGGGTGAATTTGCGGAGCCGAGCTTTCAGGCAAAAATTCTCCAGGCACACGAAGTGGCTGACCGAACACGAGCTCTGCGGGCGACGCATTTAAATCTTCCTTCGGGGCCGTGCGCAAACCGAGCATGACCCACGATAAGCGGTCCACCCAGTTACCATCCGAGAGCGCAGCACGCAGTGCTGCTTTGAGGGACCTGTGAAAACGTTCACAAAGGCCATTAGCTTGTGGGTGGTATGCAGTGGTACGGTGTACCTGCACTCCCAAAGCTTCTGCCAACGACGACCAAAGTTCTGAAATAAACTGGGGGGCTCTGTCAGACGTGATGTCAGACGGGACACCGAAACGTGAGACCCAGGCACCCAGAAAAGCCTTCTAGAAAAAAACGAAAATGACGGGTGGCGAGGTACAGCGCCAACAACTCACAGTCAAAAACACTATACTTTCGCTCACTTTCACGTCGGGGTCACCAATGTGGCAGGATGAGGCTCGACTCCAGAGTTGGTAAAACACGTCTTTATTCCGTGACAGCGGAATCCAACTGACTAAAAGAACTGACGGTTGAACACAAACCGTTGAACAGAAAACAAACACACGTTGCTAAGCAACCAAATAAATGCTTCTGACCACGCCCCCTTCCATACAGTCCTGATGGGTGCGAGGTCCGTTATTGTGTCCGCCACACCATAAATAACGACTAAAATATTTAGATAAAACATGAGATTAAACAAAAATAAAATATGATAAAAAAGGATAAACTAAATATAAAACAGAGCAGTAAGATCCAAAAGCCTGATTAAAGAGATGAGTCTTGAGCCTCTTTTTAAAAACATCAACAGTCTCTGCGGCCCTGAGATTCTCCGGGAGGCTGTTCCACAATCGGGGACCATAAAAACTGAATGCCGCCTCCCCGTGTATCCTAGTTCTAACTTTTGGTTTAGTGGAGGGAGACATCTCATTACTAATATGATCTGACAGAAGATTCCTAAATTGATTAATACATAGATTGGACTTTTGTTTCCAGTTCATTAGAATAGTTTTCTTTTGTTAATTGCTTGATTGCATTGTAGTACATTCCGTGAACAGTCACTGAACTCTCACTCAGCTTGTTCACTCAACTCTTCCTCCATAACCTCCATGAAATTGTGCGGTTCAATGTAACCACTTACTGCAGAGTGAGGAACCTCAACGTGCAGGAACTCCGTTAGTATACACAGCTTTTTGGGGAAACACAGAGACGTCTCACTGACACCAAGGTCAAAGAGGGGGTAAAGTTTACTTTCATCTCCCGATCAGCTGTGAGACTCAACAGTCTGACATCAGCGTTTTCCTGTGGGAGGAAACTAAAAGGTTTAAAATCAGTGGCAGACTCACATTTCGGTTCATTCGAGCTCAGTCCCCACAGTCACACAACCTGAAGTCTCCCACCTGGTTCTACCATCTCTAAAGGTGAGAGTGGTAAGAAAATGCACCGTGAGTAATTGGTCCAGGTCGTCCTGGGAAAGAGGACCTTTTTCTGCGTAAAACGGAGACCATGAAGAACTCCACTCAGGTTTCATGTTTCACTCTTGCCGCTTACTTTGATACCAAGAACTTTAAATATTTATTGGTTATGATTATTGTGATTTTATATGCATTCATCATCTGTGGTAACGTTCTGCTCATTGTGGTCATCTGCTGTAACCGAAGTCTCCATGAACCCATGTACATGTTCCTGGTCAGTCTGTTTGTGAACGAGCTGTACGGCAGCACCGGCTTGTTTCCTATGCTGCTGGTTCAGATTTTGTCTGACGTTCACACCGTTTCTGTTCCCCTGTGTTTCCTGCAGGTCTTTTGTCTTCATACTTATGGAAGTGTTGAATTTGCTAACTTAGCCATCATGTCTTATGACAGATATGCAGCCATTTGTTTTCCTCTGCACTACAGCACACTGATGACAGTGAAGAAAGTTGCTCTTCTAGTTGCAGCTGCTTGGTTAACATCTTTTCTTTCAATAGGTATCACAACATCTTTGAGTTTCTCTTTGCAGTTCTGTGGGAACGTCATTGATAAAGTCTACTGTGATAACTACTCTGTGGTGAAACTTGCTTGCTCTGACACCAAAGTAAATAATATTTATGGACTTATTTCCTTGGCTTTCATTATCTGTGCTCCGGTTATTTTCATCCTTTACAGCTACATGAGGATCCTAAAAGTGTGTTATTGTGGCTCCAAAGAGACCCGACAGAAAGCCGTCAGCACCTGCACGCCTCACCTGGCGTCTCTGATCAACTTCTCTGTTGGTTCTTTGTTTGAGATTTTACAGAGCAGGTTTGACATGAGCAGAGTTCCCAACATGCTGCGAATCTTTCTGTCCCTTTACTTTCTGACGTGTCAACCTCTCTTTAACCCCGTACTGTACGGCCTGAAAATGTCCAAAATACGTAAACTATGTAAAAGCCTGATTTCTGTAAAAATTATCAATATAGTTAACTAGTTCAAACTACTTAATCATGTTTTTGACTTATAAAACTCCATGTTATCTGAAGTATGTTTAATGTTTTGGAAATGGAAATTAAAGAGTTCAGTTCTTACCAAATATTTTTTTAAATATTGAAGAACAAGATGCTCATTATGTATGATTGTATTGAGTTTTTTGTAAGTGTCAGAACTTCAATAGATAATAGGTCTATGCAGTATATTGAATGTTTTTCAGAAATTTATTATAAAACGGTAATAAGCTAAGCTTCAGCCTACAACTTTTCAGTCTTGTTTTGTTTATGTATTTTGGTCTAATGCAATATTAGCATTAACTTCATGTTTATTTGTTGCTTTCTTTACTTCCATTTCTTTTGTGTTTGAATTCTTAATTTGGAAATGACAGGAACAAACAAACAAACAAACAAATACGCAAACAGCTGTTATTCTTCAACCCTCATATGGTTGTACATGTATATGTACAACCATGTCCTCTCCCTCTGCTCTTCAGGTTTTTATACAAGCTAATGGACGTTAACATTAGAGCTAGCCAGTTAGGTTAAGTCACAAGGTTGGTAAACGTTGGCTGCGCTGTTTATTACCTTGCTCTACGCTGACTTTATTAATTCCAGCTTCACCATCACCACCTTTTTTAAAATATTTGTGTAGAGAATCTCTGAGGCCTCTATTTTCTTCTTCTCTTCTTCTCTTTTCTCTTCTTTTCTGAGCACCAGACTTGTGCTGACCGGACATTTTGAGTGCACTGAACTTCAAATTAAATGATAACATCAAATTTTGATCAGCGGCCAAACCATTTCTGTGTTGGGGTGTGGGGGTTCTTGAACACTATTTCACAGACAATTAGGAAGAAAACAAATAACAAGCTTTTATGTAACTCAAATACTACATATTTTTTCCACAAATAGGCATATTTTGAAACATTTTGAAAAATGATTCCATAATTAAAAAAAAAAAAAAATTAATGAGGGCCCAGCGTGTCTTATGGTCTGACGAGACTAAACTAGAGCTCTTTGGCCACAGGCACACTGCTTACGTTTGGAGAAAAAAAGGACAGGCATTCAACCCAAAGAACACCATCCCCACAGTGCAGCATGGTGGTGGGAGTATTATGCTGTGGGGATGCTTCAGTGCATCTGGAACAGGAAATCTTGTCAAGGTGGATGGAATCATGAATAAAGAAAAATATTTTGCTATTTTGAAAGAGAACCTTAGGCAGTCAGCTGTGAAACTGGGTCTGAGACGTCACTTCATCTTCCAACATGACAAGGATCCTAAACACACCTCCCTCTTGGTGAAGAACTATCTCCAGATGACCAAAGTGAATGTCATTGTCATTGCACAAAGCCCTGACTTAAATCCAATAGAAAATCTGTGGGGTGACCTAAAGAAACAGGTCCATGCCAGGCACCCATCAAATCTAGAGGAACTGGAGAGATTTGCCAAAGAAGAATGGGCCAGGATTCCTCAAATGAAGTGTGAGAGACTTGTTGTAAACTACAACAAATGTCTGCAGGCAGTAATACAGCAAAAAGGATACACAATTGACTAGGGTGTGGGGGGCTAATAATGTTGACCCTGGTAGTTCTTGTGTTTTGTACAATATCTTCATTTCTGAGTGGAATATAAAATAGTGTAAGCATCCAAAATACAACTACGAAGTCTACAAAAAGCTGTGTTCAGTTTATTTTGCTCTGGTTAATATCACTTGGAAAACACTTAGAAAACAAGCACTATTTGGTAAGGGGGCTAATAAAATCATCCTCAACTGTATATATATATGTGTATGTATATATATATATATATATATATATATATATATATATATATATATATATATGTAATTTTTCCCGATCCAATCACTTTTTTTGGCTCCCGATACATTTCTGATACTTTTTCCCAATCACATACATTTTCGCAATTAATTTAAAAAAAAAGAAAAAAACTCAAATTATCCCAAGTTTCTTTTATTGTCCATTGGAGAAATACATGGACAGATATTTAAACAAAGCTTATCAGCACTGGTGCCACAAAATGTAAAAACATGCAACATAATTGTAAACTAAAATAAAAAGTGCAGAA
This sequence comes from Cololabis saira, assembly GCF_033807715.1. Taxonomy (NCBI): domain Eukaryota; kingdom Metazoa; phylum Chordata; class Actinopteri; order Beloniformes; family Belonidae; genus Cololabis; species Cololabis saira. Next base: position 2,121,300 of record NC_084587.1, on the reverse strand, counting down.
TAGTGCAATGACAAAAATAAATTAAAGCTGCAAGCAGCGATGAACGGGCCCTCGCACTCACGGCCACCGCCCCCCATAAGCATATCAGAAATGACACCACTTACGACTTCCTATCAACCAATCAGAAGAAGGGGCGGGGCTAATTCAGGCCAATGAAGGTCAAGGACTCCATACAGAAACTGATGACACCACCCACGACTCTCTATGTCAAACCATTCAAAAGTTATAGCAGAAAATCGGGACAACCAATCAGAAGAAGGGGCGGGGCTAATTAAGGCCAAAGAAGCTCAAGGACTCAATACAGAGTCCCATGACACCACCCACGACTCTCTATTTCAAAACATTCAAAAGTTATAGCAGGAAATAGGGACAACCAATCAGAAGAAGGGGCAGGGCTAATTTTCACCAATTATAGTCAAGGACTCAATACCGAGTCCCGTGACACCACCCACGACTCTTTATGTCAAACCTGTCAACATTTATGGCAGAGAAAAGTATTCTAGGGGGCGCTGTGGAGTTGTAAGGCCACGCCCATTAATGCAAACCATGAAATATCAAATTTATCGCCAGGCCTTGCTTGCATCAAAAATTTGGTGACTTTTGGAGAACTATCAAATATGGACCAATCAGATGAAGGGGAGGTGCGCTTTTTGGCGTCTAGCGTCGCCACGGTAACACTTTTGAAAGAGAAAAGTAATGCGCGTAGTCGCAAGATGGAGACGCACATTTTGATGTATAACACACCTGGATGCACGTTACGGTTCGGGCCGTATTAACTGCCGAAGGAATGGCATAAAGTGTCCAAAATTACATGATTAATTCAAAATGGCCGACTTCCTGTTCGGTTTCGGCCATGGCGCCAAGAGACTTTTCTTTAAGTTGCGACATGATACAGGTGTGTACCGATTTTCGTGCATGTACGTCAAACCGTGTTGTGGGTCTTGAGGCACAAAGTTTTCCGGGGGGCGCTGTTGAGCCATTTTGCCACGCCCATTAATACAAACCATGAAATATCAAATTTATCGCCAGGCCTACCTTGCATGCAAAATTTGGTGACTTTTGGGGAACTATCAAATATGGACCAATCAGATGAAGGGGGTTGGCGTCTAGCGTCGCCACGGTAACACTTTTGAGAGAGAAAAGTAATGCGCATAGTCGCAGGATGGAGACGCACATTTTGATGTATAACACATCTGGGTTCACGATACGGTTCGGGCCGTATTAATTCTCGAAGGAATGGCATATATTGCTCCAAAATTACGCGATTAATTCAGAATGTTCAAAATGGCCGACTTCCTGTTCGGTTTCGGCCATGGCACCAAGAGACTTTTCTTTAAGTTGCGACATGGTACAGGTGTGTAGCGATTTTCGTGCATGTACGTCAAACCATATCGTGGGGCTTGAGGCACAAAGTTTTCAAGGGGGCGCTGTTGAGCCATTTTGCCACGCCCATTAATGCAAACCATTAAATATCAAATTTTTCGCCAGGCCTGGCTTGCGTGCAAAATTTGGTGACTTTTTGGGCACGTTTAGGGGGGCAAAAAGGCCCTCCTTTCGTCAGAAGAAAAATAAAAAGAAAGAAAGAATTCCTACAGATACAATAGGGCCTTCGCACTGTAAGTGCTTGGGCCCTAATTAAAGCTGTGAGCAGCGATGAACGGGCCCTCGCACTCATGGCCACCGACCCCCATAAGCATTTCAGAAATTACACCACCCACGACTTCCTATGTCAAACCATTCAAAAGTTATAGCAGAAAATAGAGCCAACCAATCAGAAGAAGGGGCGGGGCTAATTTTCACGAATTATGGAAAAAGGACTCAATACCAAGTCCGATGACACCACCCACGACTCTTTACGTCAAACCATTCAATTCAATTCAATTTCAATTCAATTTTATTTATATAGCGTCTAATACAACAGAGTTGTCTCTAGACGCTTTCCAGAGACCCATACCCAGAACATGCCCCCGGAGCAGTTATTACATAAACAATGGCAGGTAAAAACTCCCCTAGTGGGAGAAAAACCTTAAGCCAAACAGTGGCAAGGAAAAACTCCCCTTTAGGAGGGAAGAAACCTTGAGCAGGACCAGGCTCCATTCAAAAGTTATGGCAGAGAAAAGTATTCTAGGGGGCGCTGTTGAGCCGTTAGGCCATGCCCATTAATGCAAACCATGAAATATCAAATTTATCACCAGGCCTGGCTTGCATGCAAAATTTGGTGACTTTTGGGGAACTATCATATATGGACCAATCAGATGAAGGGGGGGCGCGTTTTTTGGCATCTAGCGTCGCCACGGTAACGCTTTTGAATGAGAAAAGTAATGTGCGTTGTCGCAGGATGGAGACGAACATTTTGATGTATAACACACCTGGGTGCACGTTACGGTAAGGAATGGCATAAATTGCGCCAAAAATTACGCTATTAATTCAAAATGTTCAAAATGGCCGACTTCCTGTTCGGTTTCGGCCATGGCGCCAAGAGACTTTTCTTTAAGTTGCGACATGATACAGGTATGTACCGATCTTCGTGCATGTACGTCAAACCGTATTGTGGGGCTTGAGGCACAAAGTTTTCTAGGGGGCGCTGTTGAGCCATTTTGCCACGCCCATTAATGCAAACCATGAAATATCAAATTTTTCGCCAGGCCTGGCTTGCGTGCAAAATTTGGTGACTTTTTGGGCACGTTTAGGGGGGCAAAAAGGCCGTCCTTTCGTCAGAAGAAAGAAAGAATAAAGAAAAATTCCTACAGATACAATAGGGTCTTCGCACTGTAAGTGCTTGGGCCCTAATTAAAGCTGTGAGCAGCGATTAACGGGCCCTCGCACTCATGGCCACCGCCCCCCATAAGTATATCAGAAATGACACCACTCACGACTTGCTATGTCAAACCATTCAAAAGTTATGGCAGAAAAAGGAACAATTAAATATCAACCAATCAGAAGAAGGGGCGGGGCTAATTTTCACTAATTATGGTCAAGGACTCAAAACCGAGTCTGATGACAACACCCACGACTCTCTATGTCATACCATTCAAGTTATAGCAGAAAAAAGGGACAACCAGTCAGAAGAAGGGGCGGGGCTAATTCAGGCCAATGAAGGTCAAGGACTCAATACCGTGTCCGATGACACCACCCACATGTCATTATCACAACCCGTTAAAAATTTATGGCAGAGAAAAGTTTTCTAGGGGGCGCTGTTGAGCCGTTAGGCCACGCCCATTAATGCAAACCATGAAATATCAAATTTATCGCCAGGCCTAGCTTGCGTGCAAAATTTGGTGACTTTTGGGGAACTATCAAATATGGACCAATCAGATGAAGGGGAGGGTGCGCTTTTTGGCGTCTAGCGTCGCCACGGTAACGCTTTTGAAAGAGAAAAGTAATGCGCGTTGTCGCAGGATAGAGACGCACATTTTGATGTATAACACATGTGTGTGCATGTTACTGTTCGGGCCATATTAACGGCCGAAGAAATGGCATAAATTGTGCCAAAATTATGCGATTAATTCAAAATGTTCAAAATGGCCGACTTCCTGTTCGATTTCGGCCATGGCGCCAAGAGACTTTTCTTTAAGTTTCGACATGATACAGGTGTGTACCGATTTTCGTGCATGTACGTCAAACCGTATTATGGGGCTTGAGGCAAGTTTTCTAGGGGGCGCTGTTGAGCCATTTTGCCACGCCCATTAATGCAAACCATTAAATATAAAATTTTTCGCCAGGCCTGGCTTGCATGCAAAATTTGGTGACTTTTGGGGCACGTTTAGGGGGGGAAAAAGGCCCTCATTTCGTCAGAAGAATAATAAAGAAAAATTCCTACAGTGCGAAGGCCAATTATTATCACCAATTATGGTCAAGGACTCAAAACAGAGTCCGATAACACCACCCACGACTCTCTATATCAAACCAATCAAAAGTTATGGCAGAAAATAGGAACTATCACATATCGACGAATTAGAAGAAGGGGCAGGGCTAATTTGCACCAATTATGGTCAATGACTCAAAACCATGTCTGATGACACTACCCACAAATCTTTATGTCAAACCATTCAAAACTTATTGCAGAAAGTAGGAACTATCAAATATGGACCAATCAGAAGAAAGGGGGCACGCTTGTTGGCGTCTATCGTCGCCACGGTAACGCTTTTGATTGAGAAAAGTAATGCGCATCCTCACAGGATGGAGACGCATATTTTGATGTATAACACACCTGGGTGCGCATTACGGTTCGGGCGAAGAAGCGGCCGAAGAAATGGCAGAAGAAATGGTATAAATTGCGCCTAAATTACACAATTAATTCAAGATGGCCGACTTCCTGTTCGGTTTCGGCCATGGCGCCAAGAGAATTTTCTTTAAGTTGTGACATGATACCGGTGTGTAGCGATTTTCGTGCATGTACGTCAAACCGTATTGTGGGGCTTGAGGCACGAAGTATTGTAGGGGGCGCTGTTGAGTCATTAGCCCATGCCCATTAATGCAAACCATTAAATATCAAATGTTTCGCCAGGCCTGGCTTGGTGCAAAATTTGGTGACTTTTAGGGCACGTTTAGGGGGGCAAAAAGGCCCTCATTTCGTCGGAAAAATAAAAACGAGAAAACAATAGGGCCTTCGCACTGTAAGTGCTCGGGCCCTAATAAATTTAACTTCAAACGAGGTAGTTGAATGATATCCAGTCAAACTCACAAACACAGGAAAATTAAAATACTTTTTGGCTTAACCTTAGTGCAACATTCAGAATGGCATGAAGTGAATAGCAGAAGCTAAATGCAAGGTGAACATATATACAATTTCATAATTCAAACATGTAAACCATGTTATATTGTTACGTCCCCATGGGCAAAAGGTAATGAGGAGAGTAACACAGGTGGGAACCGAAGGATAAAATAGGAGGAGACCAATGTTTCAAAAGAGCCGAGGCGCATTTATTAAGAAAAAACAACATAAAGCGGGCTCCCCCCCACTAGGAGAGCCGATAAGCTGGTCTGCCAGACCTCAACCACAGCAGCCTGGAGAAAACCTGCCACACACACGGCTTCGTCATACACAAAGGCCCACACAGAGGCCGAACTGCAGCTCCCCCCAGGTATTTGTAGCTGGCCACTCCCAATCATGGCTGCTTGGCTGCAGGTGTGATCAATGAGTGGGAAGGCAGGGAGCGGGACCTGGGAAGAGGCAGAGCAGAGCAACCACACACACACACAAACAGACACAGAGGCCACAGGGCCGTAACACCCCCCCCCATAAAAACAAACCCCTCCGGGTTTTTTATTGTGCAATAACTGGCTCACCCACGGGACAGCGCGTCCGCCACGACGTTGTCTGCCCCTTTCTTGTGCCGGATCTCGATGTTAAGGCCCTGCACTAACAGAGCCCAGCGCATCAGGCGCTGGTTGTGGTTGTACATACGTGAGAGGAACACCAGAGGGTTATGGTCAGTGTACACAATCACTGGAGAGGAACTGGAGCCAACATACACCTCGAAATGCTGGAGGGCCAGTAGCATCGCCAGCGTCTCCTTCTCGATGGTGGAATAGTTCAGCTGATGGCGCTTGAACTTCACTGAAAAGTAGCATACTGGATGGTTCACTTCACCCTCGCCCTCCTGCAGTAGCACAGCACCAGCCCCGGAAGCACTGGCATCCACCTCAAGTTTAAAGGGAAGAGCAAAGTTAGGAGCAGATAAAACAGGGGCACTGCAGAGGAGAGACTTAGCGGCTTCGAAGGCTGTCTGACATTCCCCATCCCACGTGAATGGCACAGCAGGGCTACACAGCCTGGTGAGCGGAGCAACCACCACAGAGAAGTTCCTACAGAAACAGCGATAGTAGCCAGTCACGCCCAGGAAACGGCGGAGCTCCCGCCTGGTAGTGGGAGCTGGGTAGGACAGCACCGCCGCGACCTTTGCATCCACAGGACGCACCCGGCCATGCCCAACCCGTTTCCCTAGATAGGTGATGGTTGCTTTACCAAACTCACATTTAGCAAGGTTAAGGGTCAAAGAGGCTGCAGCAAGCCGATCAAACACCACTGCCAGACTAGAGAGATGTTCCTCCCAGACGGTGGAATACACTACCACATCGTCCAGGTACACTTTACACTGAGGCACGTCCCCCAACACTATCTGCATCAGACGCTGGAATGTAGCGGGTGCATTCCTCATTCCGAAGGCCATCACCGTGTACTGCAAGAAATGGTCGGGGGTCACAAAGGCAGAGATGTCAGAAGCCCTAGCGGTCAGAGGTACCTGCCAGTACCCTTTCAGCAGATCTAGTTTCGTTATCACCGTAGCTGGACCAATACAGTCTATACAGTCTTCCACACGGGGCAAAGGGAAAGAGTCTGGCACAGTCACTGCATTGACCTTGCGGAAGTCTGTGCAAAAACGTGGAGTACCATCAGACTTCGGAACCAGCACACACGGGGAACTCCACGGACTGTGGCTAGGCTTAGCTAACCCATTCTGCAACAGGTACGCAGCCTCCTTTTTCAGGACCTCCCGCTTTCCAACCGGACAGCGATAAGGATGCTGCTTGATGGGTGTGGCAGACCCAACGTCAATATCATGCTGGAGAACAGTGGTACATGAAGGCACATCATTAAACAGAGCAGGATAGGCGTGGAGCAGCTGGACAACACCATCCCGCTGCCACTCTGGGAGGTAAGATAATTGTGACCCAACAGTTGATAGAAACTGAGAATTAGACAACCTGCCACTCTGCTGACCATCTGACAGCACTGCCAAACCATCATCCGGCTCAGTCCCATCACAGATCAGAGAGACAGACGGCCCATCAGGGGCCGTGCCCCCCAAGGTGGGTCCCTGCCTCCCTGGACCAGCTTCCCTGGAATTATAAGATTTTAGCATGTTAATATGACACAAGCGCTTCTTCCTCCTCCGTTCAGGGGTGGCGATGACATAGTCAGTGTCAGATACCTTGCTCTCCACAACATATGGCCCCGAGAAGCGGGCCGTGAGAGCAGAACCAGGCACTGGCAACAATACCAAAACTTGGTCCCCAGGCTGGAACTGACGCCTGACCGCTTTCCTGTCATACCGGGTCTTCATGCTACGCTGGGTGGAAGAAAGAGCCCCCCTTGCCAGTTTCGAGGCACTCCGCAGTCGCTCCCTACACTGAGAGACGAAATCTGCCACCTCCACTTTGGCAGGTGGGACAGACATAAATCGCTCTTTCAACACCTTCACAGGTCCACGCACATTGTGACCAAACACAAGCTCAGCCGGACTGAAACCAAGGGATTCTTGCTTAGCATCACGAATGGCAAAGAGTACAAAGGGAACCCCCTCATCCCAACTATTTCCGGTGTCACAACAGTATTTACGCAGCATACTCTTCAGGGTCTGATGCCAACGTTCAAGCGCACCTTGAGACTCAGGGTGGTAAGCGCTGGACACTGAATGGGAGACACCTAAAGACTGCAAAGCCTGTTTGAAAGTTCTGGAGAGAAAGTTACTTCCCTGGTCGGTTTGCACAACCTTGGGGAGCCCAAATGTGGTGAAAAATTTGGTCAAAGCCTTAGTGATAGCTGGGGCAGTAATCCTCCTAAGAGGGATGGCCTCAGGAAACCGGGTGGAAACGCACGTTAGAGTCAGAAGGAACTGGTTGCCAGACTTTGTACGGGGCATCGGACCTACACAGTCTACCAGGACGCGTTCGAACGGTTCACCCCAGGCTGGGATGGGGTGCAGAGGGGCTGGGGGAACAACCTGATTCGGTTTTCCTACAACCTGGCAGGTACAGCAGGTTTTACAAAAACGCACAACGTCAGCCTTCAACCCAGGCCAGAAGAAGTGCCTGAGGATACGGTCATAGGTTTTGGTTATGCCCAAATGACCGGACCACAGATGTTCATGAGCCAATGCCAGCACATGCTGACGGCAGTTGGTAGGAAGCACTATCTGGTACACGGTAGCCCAATCTTCACCTGCACCACCTGGCCGTGAAACCCATCGACGCATCAGCATACCATTGTCAAGCAGAAAAGACTGCTGCTCACCACACTTGGCGCCACCAGCAGCAGCGGCAAAACACTTGGCTAGCGACCTGTCCTCTTTCTGAGCCCCAATAAGTGCCTCACGAGTCAGTGGCATGGGCACACTGTCAGCTACAGGCCCAACCACACCCTCAGACCCCTGAGAGACGCAGTTCTCGAACTCACCCACAGGGGAGAGCTCCTCACTAGACAGGGAAGCAAACAGGGTGTCCGACAAGTTAACCTCCTGGGCCTGCTTTCTGGCTTGTGCCCTAGTCAGAACACTAGCTGTGAACACCCCTGGATGGCGTTCAGCAAGTTCATCAGGCCCAGACTCCGCAATAGGAACACCAACAACCTCAGGCGGGGGACACACTTTACCCCCAGCTATGTCGTTCCCCATGATGAAATCCACCCCATCGATTGGGAAACAGGGGCGGACAGCTACTGGGAAGAAACCAGTGACAAGGTTAGTCTTTATGTGCACCCGATGGAGGGGAGCAGGCACAAAACTCATCCCAATGCCCCTGACTATCGTGCTCACACCACATGCCGACCTCTCACCCAAAGGCAACGCACTGGACAGGATAAAGGACTGAGAGCCCCCAGTGTCACGTAGCACCGTAACTGGGCGCTGGTCTTCTGGATTACCTGTGAGAGACACATGACCAACAAAGATAAATGGCTTAAAACAGTCATCAGGAACTTTCTGAGCAGCAGGCTGACCCCCATCAAGCTCAGTTTTGATCAACCCCACCCCTTTCGGCTGCCTTTGAACTGTGGCTTGTTGCTGCTGACGTTTCAAAGTTAAACACTCCGCTACCAGGTGGCCAGGCTTGTGGCAGAAGAAACACTGCCTATCTGTCCTCACACTCAACCGGGAGGACGGGACATGAGGGACCTGCTTATCAGTGGCCCTCTCAGACAACTCACGGGGGGAAGACTCACGTTTAGTGAACACTGCCTTGTGTGTGAGGGCGAACTCGTCAGCCAAGGAGGCTGCTTGCTGTAGAGTCGCTACCTTCTGTTCATTGAGGTAGACCACCGTACGCTCTGGAACACAGGCCTTAAACTCCTCCAACAGCATGAGCTCACGCACAGACACATAGTCTTCAGCCTTACAGGCAGCACACCAACGGTCAAAAAGAATCACTTTCTCCCTAGCAAAGTCAGAGTATGTCTGACCGGAGGTCTTTCTGAGGTTGCGGAACCGCTGTCGGTAGGCTTCTGGGACTAGCTCGTACACACGAAGTATAGCGCCTTTCACCTTCTCATACAAAAGGCTGTCTTCCACAGAGAGGGAAGCACACGCCTCCTGAGCCTTTCCAGTCAACTTACACTGCAGCAGGATGGCCCACACGTCAGCTGGCCAGTGTAGGGCGGTAGCTATTCGCTCAAACGCACCAAAGTATGACTCTACTTCAGACTCTCGGAAGGCAGGAACTAGAGAAATATGTCTACTGATGTCAAAGCCGGGAGGGTGGTATGCAGGAGACTGTGTACCTACAGCAGGAGCGCTGACAGGGGTCTCACTGCCCTGCAGCTCCAGCTGACGCATCCTAACCGCAGTCTCTGCTTCCAACTCCAACTTCTTCACCTGTAGCCTAAGCTCACGCTCCTCTTTCCGTTCCTGAGCCTCACGCTCCTCTTTCCGTTCCTGAGCCTCTACCTGGAGACGAGCAATACGCAGCTTCACCCGGGCATCTAGCCTAGAGCCAGGAGTAGACCCAGCAGAGAGGGGGTCAAAGCGTGGCATCGTGAACGGCTTCTCTTCACCCTCACCATCACTGCTGTTCCCCTGTTCGCTGGGAGCGGAGCGCCCCTCAGCCCCTTCTCCACCCTGAGAAACAGAGCCGCTCGCACCCGAGGGCTCTGCCACAACAGAAGCCCCCTCCCCTTGGTCCACAATCGCCACTGGAGGCAGGTGAATACCCTTGTCAACCATCCCCTTTAAAACAGCATCCCTAAGCTCTCCCTTACGGAGCGCAGTGGAGACAGGAATGCCATAATGCTTAGCAATAGCATGCAGGTCCTCCCTTCGACATGCTTCTAGCAAGCTCAGAGTGGGGTTAGCCACAAACACAACCAGGTCGAAGGCAGCCATGCTCGCCAGGACACCAAACACACAACACAATTACACACTATACACCACGTCCTCACTGGACTAGCCACACAAGGCTACCACACCACAGGCTACCGACTAGCCTGTTGAGCACCAATACAATAGCCCTGAGCTAACCAAGTGAACAGCAAAGCCACTGCTAGGCTGAAACAACTGGCTTAGCACTCAACACACCTGTGAGTCACCCACCAGTGATGAACAGAATGCACTTAGATGCCTGCAAACACACACAGCCCAACCTGACCAGAAACAAACTTCCCCAGAACCTACCTAACCAAAACTATACCTGGCTTAGCTGTCTTCTGGAGCGTGCCGGGCTCGGGGCCACTTGAAAGGCCACACATCAGCGGCCTGAGCCCTGAAATGCCTACCCCCACCAGGGAATTGAATCCCCACCCAGGATTTGCTCCGAAAACAAAAAAGACAAAATAATAAACGAGTGCCCGCAGGAAGGACGACTGAGTCAGCCCAGCTGGACACTCAGCTCAATCATCTACTTCTGGGGAGGCAGTTCACACAATGGCCAGGCCAGACAAAATCAGCAGACATCAAACACACCTGCCCAACACCAGCAACAACTCACCACCACCAAACAATGACCCACTCGTTATCCTTCGTATCCCGAACGAGCCCCCAAATATGTTACGTCCCCATGGGCAAAAGGTAATGAGGAGAGTAACACAGGTGGGAACCGAAGGATAAAATAGGAGGAGACCAATGTTTCAAAAGAGCCGAGGCGCATTTATTAAGAAAAAACAACATAAAGCGGGCTCCCCCCCACTAGGAGAGCCGATAAGCTGGTCTGCCAGACCTCAACCACAGCAGCCTGGAGAAAACCTGCCACACACACGGCTTCGTCATACACAAAGGCCCACACAGAGGCCGAACTGCAGCTCCCCCCAGGTATTTGTAGCTGGCCACTCCCAATCATGGCTGCTTGGCTGCAGGTGTGATCAATGAGTGGGAAGGCAGGGAGCGGGACCTGGGAAGAGGCAGAGCAGAGCAACCACACACACACACAAACAGACACAGAGGCCACAGGGCCGTAACATATATATATATATATATATATATATATATATATATATATATATATATATATATATATATATATATATATATACTGTATATACGCCCACATTTTTAACTCTGAGCTCACTTTTATTCCACATATCAAAAACATAACAAAGATGGGTTTTTACCATATTAAGAACATAGCCAGAGTCCGCCTGTTTCTCTCTTAGGCTAGTACGGAGGTGCTAATGCATGCTTTTATCTCTTGTTGTTTGGATTATTGTAACGCCCTGCTCTCTGGTCTTCCCAAAAAGAACATGTACAACCTACAACTATTACAGAATTCAGCCGCACGCATGCTGACCAGGACCAGATGGAGGGAGCACATTACACCTGTTTTAAAATCGCTGCATTGGCTCCCCGTGCGCTTCAGGATCGATTTTAAGGTTCTTTTACTAGTTTTTAATTGTTTTAATAGTCTTGGGCCTTCTAATTTGTCTGCACTACTTTTACCCTATTGACCCTCGCGGACCCGGAGGTCCTCCGGCCTTTTAACGATACCAAAAGCTTGGCATTCAGTTATTATGGCCCGGGATTGTGGAACAGCCTCCCGGAGAACCTCAGGGCCGCAAAGACTGTTGATGTTTTTAAAAAGAGGCTCAAGACCCATCTCTTTAATCAGGCTTTTAACTGACTCATTTAACTCTTTATAATTTTCTATGCTCACCCCTAATTTTATTGGATCTTACTACTCTGTTTTATATTCATCTTTAGTTTATCCTGTTTTATCCTGTTTTATATTATCTGATTGTTTTATCTCAATGTTATATATTTAAATGTTTGAGTTGTTATTTATGGTCTATTTTATACATTCTATTGTCTGATTCTCTTAGGGCATTAATATGTTTTGTGTTTGTGTATTTGTTTTATGTAAAGCACTTTGTATTGCATTCTATGCATGAAAGGTGCTCTATAAATAAAGTTTGATTTGATTTGACTGAGGGGCGGATAGTGGACCATGCGGCGTTTGCATGGGTGGGGCTAATCTTTGGTTGGAGTTCCAATCTGGAATCACTGCTCTTTAAAACTTTGATTTATGGAGCCTGAAAAGTGAAAACATGACAGTTTAAGACCATTTTGAATCTCTGGGAGTCAGGAAAAGGAGAATATTGGACCGTCAATTCACACAGCCCGAAACTTAAAGGGAAGTAATGGACCAGTTTTGTGGACTGTTTTTAGTATATTTTTCCAACCTGGGTTTACGAATGAGTGTTTTAGTGTAATGCACCAGTACTACGCTCATGAAACCACAGCAGGTGCAGTTCAATCACTAATCAGAGTGTGCTGATGCATTCAAGAACCGCAGCATGGAAAATGAAACAAACAGGAGACTAAATGATCTTGTTTTGTAATAAAAACGCTTTTATTTCAAAGATGTAGTGTGGATTTTAAAAAAGAGAAAAATTGAGCAAAATCACATTGAAGAACAATTCGATTTTAACGTGATAATTCCACTAATAAAAACTAACATATATATGTACTGTATATACATATATACATAGACGTGTGTGTACCACACTTCTTTATTTTTCAGTCTGACATACAAACAGGAAATACAGAGATTACATTTGACCTAATATTAACTTACTAATTGTTTGGACAGTTATTGGCCATTTTTAAATAATAAGCATCAAAGAAAAAACAATGTAGCTTAAACCTCTTAATTCTACACATGTAGATAAAATACAGTAAATCATCAGTGTTCAGAATCAGGCCTGCAGAGCCGACGACCGACCCGTCAAGATGTCTGATGAGATGATGGACGGCTGGGTTCCTGGGTTTTCTGTTGGAATCTTAATGTGACTGGAAAACAGATAAGAACACCAAGAAAACCAAAAAACAACCCGGCTAGGGGTGCCTAGACTTTTGCCCTGTGCTAAATATGCACGGATGGCCTTGGGTATTTGCAGGAGTGCAGTCAAACGATCTGGATCACCTTCCCTCCGCCTAACAGAAGTTTGCACGTATCTCGTATTTTACTGAGTTTCAGCCCGTACATCAGCGGAGTAAGGAGCGGTTGGCACGTCAGGTAGTACAGCGATGAAAAAATGTCAAACACAGGCGACAGTCTGTTAAAACCCAACCTGCCCTCTAAGATCTGAAAACAGACACCGAAGGAAAAGTTGGCGATGGAGGCCAGGTGAGGCGTGCAGGTACTGATGGCTTTCTCTCGGGCCTGTTTGGATCCTGAAAAACAAATTTCTAAAATCTTCACATAAGTGAAGAGGATCAAAATCAAAGGAAAGACCATGGAGGTGACGGTGTAGATGAGACCATAAATGTTGTTAACTCTAGTATCAGAGCAGGCCTGTCTGACGATGGAGTAGTTTCCACAACAGACTTTGTTAATGACGTTCCCGCAGAGCTGTAACGATACACTCAGGGATATCAGAACCACGATGGCACAAAGAGGGATCAACCACGTAAGAGCAATGAGGACAACCACCTTTTTAGGGGTCATACTTGTGACGTACTGCAGAGGAAAGCAAATGGCCAGGTACCTGTCATAAGACATGACGGCCAAGATTAAAACTTCAGTACCTGCATAGGAGTAAACGCAGAAGATCTGCAGAAAACACAGAGGGAAAGAGACGGTGTGAACGTCAGAGAGGATCTGGACCAGCAACATAGGAAACAAGCCGGTGCTGCCGTACAGCTCGTTCACAAACAGACTGACCAGGAACATGTACATGGGTTCATGGAGGCTCCTGGTGCAGCAGATGGCCACGATGAGCAGTAGATTAGCACAGATGATGAGCAAATATAAACACAAGAGCATCAAAAAACACAAGTATTTATAAAGACCAATGTCCAAGTAGGCAGTGAGTGTAAAATATACAACCTGAGTAGAGTTAACCATGATGCTGTGGGTTCAGGAGGAGCTGTGTGAACGCCTGAAGCTCAATGTCGCCACTTTTATCCCTGCAGTCAGCTGACGTCCCCAGCAGCATGGTGAGCTCATTAGCAGCGAGACACCATGGTTTCTGACTCAACTAAAAGACAAAGAGAATTATCTTGTGGTGATTTAAGAATAATTTTATGCCTCTTTGTTTACATGAAGCTCTCAAACATCTAAGAATTCATTCAGAAGGTGAAACATTTACAAGAACAAAAGACAACAAAGTCAAGCCTTTGAGTTACCAGAAGCAGGATGACTGAGAGTCCACACCAGCAGAAACCTGCTAAATGACTCTAGTAGCCGCGGAAAGTGAAGGTCAAAGTCACTCTTGACGATCAATAAAACTGTCAACGCCAACCAAGTAACAACACAGCTGACAATTTTATATACCGATAGAAGGCCTAAAAGTCAGAAAAATGACCAGTAGAACTGGAATGGGACTAGTGGAGCTGAAACCAGGACTAGTAGAACTGGAACCAGGACTAGTAGAGCTGAGACCAGGACTAGTAGAGCTGAGACCACGACTAGTGGAGCTAAAACCAGGACTAGTGGATCAGTAACCAGAACTAGTGGAGCTGAGACCAGGACTAGTGGAGATTAGACCAGGACTAGTGGAGCTGAAACCAGGACTAGTAGAACTGGAATCAGGACTAGTAGAGCTGAAACCAGGACTAGTAGAACTGAAACCAGGACTAGTAGAGTAGAGCTGAGACCAGGACTAGTAGAGTAGAGATGAGATCAGGAATAGTAGAGCTAAAACCATGACTAGTAGAGCTAAAACCAGGACTAGTGGAGCTTAGACCAGGACTAATATTCAATTCTATTACAATTATCTATTTACTTCTATTACAACAGAAGTGACCCCTGAGCAATCATTACATACTAGAGAAGCTGTAAACCTGAAACCAGGACTATTGGACATGAATCCGGGACCAGTAGAACTGAAACAGGACCAGAGGACTTGTAACCAGGACAAGTGAAACTGAAACCAGTACAGGAGTATTAGAACTGAGGCCAGGAATAGTGAAGCAAAAAACCAGGACCAGTAAAAATGAAACAAAGTAGTAGAACTGAACTAGACAATTTCCTCGCAGAAATTTCGAAAGTGCCACAGCGGGCTGCTGCACATTTGTGTACATTTTTGTATTTTGCAAGCAATTAAGGTGAAGGACTCACATATCGGCCAATCAGAAGAAGGGGCGGGTCTATTTTGCACCAATGAAGGTCAAGGACTCAATACCAAGTCCTATGACACCACCCATGACTCTCTATGTCAAACCATTCAAAAGTTATTTTAATATCACATTTCGGCCAATCAGAAGAAGGGGCGGGGCTAATTTGCACCAATGAAGGTCAAGGACTCGATACAGAGTCCAATGACACCATCCTTGACTCTGTATGTCAAACCATTCAAAAGATATTGGACTATAACATATCGGCCAATCAGAAGAAGGGGCGGGGCTAATTTGCACCAATGAACGTCAAGGACACGATACAGAGTCCAATGACACCACCCATGACTCTCTATGTCAAACCATTCAAAAGTTATTTGATATCACATTTCGGCCAATCAGAAGAAGGGGCGGGGCTAATTTGCACCAATGAAGGTCAAGGACTCGATACTGAGTCCTATGACACCACCCATGACTGTATGTCAAACCATTAAAAAGATATTGGACTATAACGTATCGGCCAATCAGAAGAAGGGGCGGGGCTAATTTGTATATATAATATACAAATGTAAATATTTATATGTATTATAATAATAATATACATATATATCCCATGAACCTGTTCCCAGCAGGACTGGGGATCATGTAAGGTCAAAAGGTCAGGGTTCAGATTTCTCTATTTTCCAGGTTTAAGTATATGAAGTCTTTACTGACTGGGTCATGTGACCAGTCATGCTCAGTCTAATCAGTCAACAGCTGTGCTCTGGTTGCTAGGGGCAACAAGAACCTCGAAATGAGGAATGTTCCGGGTTCGCTTTGAGAAAACCCCAGGTTTTGCCTTGTGGAAGATCTCAAATAACTCTGATTTGTGAGAAAATCGTAGCTCCTAGCAGAAAGATAAAGACATCGTGAGAGACACGGAACCCGGCACATTCTGAAAATCTTAATTTTATTAAAAAATTCCTTAAAATGTGTTAGAAACGGCAGTACAAAAACAAAGTGAGATTTTTTTGAAGAAAACTTTTTATTACATTACGGTCAATGGAGACCGAGGCAGGAATTGGCGTGGCTGTTAGCCCCCCCGTTTAAATTTTGTGAATACCCCGCCTGTGAAAGTCACATTTTATGAATCCCAACACCTATGTCTACATTTTGACCAATAATTATTTGTCCAGCTTTTACGGTTCGGCCGTGAGCTTGAGTTACAAATAAAAATTATGGTTATTTTTTGAATGTTTCTCTCACTCTAAAAAATTAGAACTTTACTCTAGATTTGACAGAAAAGTGATTTCCAGCCCTCGCTTGAGCGCTCATATCTTGAAAGTGTACATTTTAGGAAAAAACTGTTTGGAGAGAGAAGAGAAGACTGGGGATCATGTAAGGTCAAAAGGTCAGGGTTCAGATTTCTCTATTTTCCAGGTTTAAGTATATGAAGTCTTTACTGACTGGGTCATGTGACCAGTCATGCTCAGTCTAATCAGTCAACAGCTGTGCTCTGGTTGCTAGGGGCAACAAGAACCTCGAAATGAGGAATGTTCCGGGTTCGCTTTGAGAAAACCCCAGGTTTTGCCTTGTGGAAGATCTCAAATAACTCTGATTTGTGAGAAAATCGTAGCTCCTAGCAGAAAGATAAAGACATCGTGAGAGAAACGGAACCCGGCACATTCTGAAAATCTTAATTTTATTAAAAAATTCCTTAAAATGTGTTAGAAACGGCAGTACAAAAACAAAGTGAGATTTTTTTGAAGAAAACTTTTTATTACATTACGGTCAATGGAGACCGAGGCAGGAATTGGCGTGGCTGTTAGCCCCCCCGTTTAAATTTTGTGAATACCCCGCCTGTGAAAGTCACATTTTATGAATCCCAACACCTATGTCTACATTTTGACCAATAATTATTTGTCCAGCTTTTACGGTTCGGCCGTGAGCTTGAGTTACAAATAAAAATTATGGTTATTTTTTGAATGTTTCTCTCACTCTAAAAAATTAGAACTTTACTCTAGATTTGACAGAAAAGTGATTTCCAGCCCTCGCTTGAGCGCTCATATCTTGAAAGTGTACATTTTAGGAAAAAACTGTTTGGAGAGAGAAGAGAAGTTTTCCTCCGTTTTGAAGTTTGAATGACAGTTCTACGTGGAAGTATGAGAAAGATACGTGACTCAGAAAAAAGGTGAATTTTGAGTTTTTCCAACCTCCTTCCAGCCACAGTGTGACATTCTGCCCCATTCACTTACATGGGAAAATCTCCCCATTAGTTTGGAAATTTGGAAATGTTTTTGCACTTCGTGCAAAAACTATTTGTGCCATCGCACTGAACATCCACAGTACTGTATTTAAATTCAGGGCCTACAACTTTCTAAATTGGTTCATAATTTTTCGAGTAACCGTGTGCGAGTGGTGAGGCCCCAAACTTCTCCCAATGCATTCTGGATGGCGCTAAGCGCGCACGTTTTTGCACGTTGCGCAAAAACGTGCACGCCAATCGCTAAAAGCACACGATTCCCGCTTAAGGCGCACGTTTCTAAGTTTTTACTTTTCGCGTTTTCTCAAAGCTACGGGACTAGTTACGCGCCGAAGTTTGTCCGGTAAATTAATAATAAATCCACACAATAACAATAGTGCCTCTGGCTTTGCCAGAGGCACTCCTCCTCCATTGCATAGCTATGGATAGGGATGGGAATCGAGAACCGGGTCTTGTTGAGAACCGGTTCCCAGTGTTTCAATTCCTTGGAATCGTTTGCCTTTTTCGCAAACGATTCCCTTATCGATTCCAGTGGGCGCAAATGACGTCACCAAGCACGTTGCGCAACGTGCGCATTTGCGCCCAGCAGGAAAACACGGGGACAAAGCGGCATAAACACTAGAAAGTTTGGTTACATTTTACCAAAAAGGATGACAACAGGGCGACAATTCTTGCAATGTGGACATTTTAACAAAGGGGGGAAACTGTTAGGACTCGGCCGGCTGATGCGCTGGGAGCGCGGAGTCAGCCGGCGTGTGGTAAGGCGGATTTATGGTTCCGCGTTATACCAACGCGGAACTACGGCGTAGGGTTCGCTGCTACACGCACTGTACGGCACGCGTCGCCGCGTACCCTACGCCGAGGGCTCTGCGTCGATTTAACGCAGAACCATAAATCATGCTTTAGAAGAGCTGCGCTCTCGGCCACACGGACGTGCCGGGCGCTCCGGCGGACAGCAGAGCGCCTGACACAGCTGCAGCTCGTCAGCTCATCTATGGAGAAGTTAAAGAGCATCTACCGCTAGATTCTCCTTTCATCCAGGCAGGGAAGAGTATCAGGCCAAAATAGATGAATGTTACCAGCAGTGACTAAGTTTGTGGTGTTGAAAATGTTACTGGACATTCTTGTGCAATTGCTACAAAATAATTTGTTGTTTTTAGTTAATTTCTACAGAATAATATTTATTTTATTATTATTATTATTATTATTATTATTATTTTATATTAAATACATATTTTACTGTATATTACAAATCATTTTGTGGGGACCCCCTGGCACCATCGAGGAGGAATTTTAGTATCAAATTTGTTTTATTAAAACAAAGTTGATACTAAAATTGTTTCTTCTCCTTTTTTCCAAATGAGAATCGATAAGAGAATCGATAAAGAATTGAATCGTTAAGCAGAATCGAAAATGGAATCGGAATCGAAAAAATCTTATCAATTCCCATCCCTAGCTATGGAGGAGGAGTGCCTCTTGGCGCAGCCGTGGCACTAATTAACAGTCGGCTCAGCGAATGGCTAGCCGTTATGACTTTAACATCATGCTACTGCAGTTAGACAAGCAACCGTCAGTTTTTATGAATCCAAACACAAGTCTGGATCCGGACATACGCCAGAACTTTTCGCTCATAATTTTCTGAATGGAGCAATATTGGTTAGAATCTGCAACTCAAATATTTTCACGAACTCACGACAGATCAACGATCCAGGAACCCGCTGTAGCCGTTGTCCGCCGGGGCCCTTAAATTTCCATAGCATGCATTAACTTCGGGTGATTAGTTGCTTCACCAAGAATAGAGATTTTCGGCTAATTTTTATTATTGTTACTCATGAACCCCCTCGACTGCTCAGTATGTAACACCTGATATTCCCGATATTCCCAATATTCCCGATATTCCCAATATTCCCGATATACCCGATATCCCCAATATTCCAGATATTCCCAGTATTCCCAATATTCCCAATATACCCAATTTCCTGATATTCCCAATATTCCCGATACAGTATACCTGATATTCCCAACATTCCCGACATTCCTGATATTCCCAGTATCCCCAATATTCCTGATATTCCCAATATTCCAGATATCCCCGATATCCCCAATATTCCCGATTATCATGATATTCCCAATATTCCCGATATTCCCAATATTCCCAATATACCCAATATACCCGATATTCCCAATATTCCCAGTGTTCCCAATATTCCTGATATTCCCAATATACCTGATTTTCCCGATATTTTGAATATTCCCAATATACCTGATATTCATTATATTCCCAATATTCCCGATATACCTGATATTCCCAATATTCCCAATATTCCCAATATACTCGATATTCCCAATATTCCCAGTATTCCCAATATTCCCGATATTCTAAAAACTAGAATCACAGAGCCCAGATGTGCCATTCGAAACCAGGATCCATCCAGTCCAGTTGCGGTCCACTTCACAGAGGCTCGGCACAGTGTGGATGGTTTAAAATACATCGGCATTGAATCCATCAAACTCCCTCAAAGAGGTGGCATTATTGACACTTCTTAAGAGAGAACTATATTGGATATACACACTAGACACTCTAACTCCCAAGGGTCTGAATGAGGACTTCAACATCAGACCTTTTTTGTTAAAAAAAAAAAAAAATTGTGAATGTTGTAGTGATACTGTAAAATGTCTGAAGATGTGAAAAATGTCCCTGATGTTACCATATATTTGACTAGGATGGATATATGTTGTTTTTGGTAATCTGTATGTATTATTTTTGCTGTTTCTACCTACATAAGGGGATTCCTGGTTACCCTGCATATGATCGATACAGTAATTACCTCTCATGTCTTCTGTTTAACATGGGGGGATCCTACCTATTGATCATTTGCATTTTTTGCTTCTATATAATGATTTTCTATCTATTATCGATTATCTATGGGTGGACTTGTCCTTTGTCCATATCAAGGATATAAGGAATTGAACTCTAATTTATGTGTAAGTCTTTTTTTAAAATGTGTTAAATCTTTGAAAAAATATATAACCTTGTACAAACTTTAAAATTTAGCCGTCCTAAAACTAAGAGGTGCCTTTGTTTTTTTCTTTTTATCACTAGATATGTATGACGGCCAGTTGGCCTGATGTTGCCTTTATCTAGTTATAAGATGTTTAGATATCTTGATACATGTACTCTGTATGTTATATTTATTTGTATTTTATTCTACACCAGGTGTTTTGAATTAATTTATTTCTATGCAATGTGACCCCCTGGGGAGGGCTTAAAATGTGGTGTCTATTGTATCCAAATCAGTCTGAAAAAGAGCAAAATGCATTTTATGTGCTAAATAAATATGCACTAGGGAGCAAAAGTGTGCGGTCTCATCTCTTGTTTTTTCCTGCATCTGTGTTTTGATACCAGCACCTGTTGAGATATTGGATGTGCGCGACCTATTTCACCCTTTGTTTTCACTGCAGGGATTATCCAATCAGAGGTTGTATGTTACTAAGGATTCTCATTCGATACCTCTTAAGACGTCGCCTACACCTTGTGATCTCACACATCTGGGAGCATGAGACCCTGCCACAGGACTGGAAGAACACCAACATCACCGTCATCTATAAACACGAAGGTGACAGAGCGATCTGTGGGAATATCCGTGGAATCTGCTCTCCATTGCAGGGAAAATCCATTACCCCTCCCAGGTACTCCAAGAAAGCTGAGTATTATTTACTGTTGTTTGGCCCATAGGCACAAACAACAGTTGAAGGAGGGCTCACGTCGCCGTTTCGGGCTGAGACCGACTGGGTCCCATGGGCAAAGACCCAGCCACAAGGCACTTGCCTTCAACCCCCAACCCCTAGGCCTGGCTTCAGGGAGGGGCCACTGTGATGCCAATCTGGGCGACGTTACGGGCCCTGATTTTTTTCTTAGCCTTTCTGTTTGGCTTGTGAACTACACTTAGTCTGGCCTGTCACCCAGGACCAGCTTGCAATGGGAGACCCTACCAGGGGCATAATGCCCCCGACAGCCTAGGATCATTTGGGCAACACAACCCCCTCCACCACAATAAGGTGGCAGTTCAAGGGGAGGGCCACCTGGATGTGGGTTGAATGTTCATCCTGCCATCTCATTAAGTTCTACTGCAGTTTTGCTGCCTGATCCGGTACCGTTTACCTGCTTTGGGTATGGATACGAGTCCCATGCTCATTCCCAGCAGCAGCGCCTTCAGCAGGGTCAGGTCTGGAGGAGGCTGAGCCATCTGCAGCCAGAAGCAGGTGACAGCCACCGGGAGCTTCAGCTGATCGGGAAGGAGGCTCAGAGAGTCCTCAGTGACACCCAGAGCTTCTAGTAGGACCAGCAGATGCTCAGAGGGCTCCGCCTGGCACCGCCAAGATGCAGGATAGATGGCGGGATGGTAAAACTTCAGGGAATCAATCGTTTATCATAAAATTTGAAAAGAATAACCTACAAGGAGCTAAATTAAATCTCTGACACCTTTGTTTATTCATGTGCAACGTTATTGTGTCGCGCAACCTGGAAGAAAGAAGTGTCACCTCATGCAGCGAGCTGAGTCTGAGTCGCTTGCTGGTTTCACTAAAGGCCGGTCGGACCGGTACGAATATCAGCTGTAAATCAACTCCGTCTCGCTCCATCACCTGGAGTGACGTCCCTCTGCCCAACAGCAGCCCGTACATCACCTACCGGATTGGCCTGGAGATCACATACATGCTGGGCCGGTCCCGGGGCTCCACAGCGAAGCCCAGTGACATCCTCTGCAGCAGCAGCACGTCCAAGATGTTCGGGGTGAGCCGAGCCTGCATCAGAGCCAGACAGGCCCAGTCCGGGACAAGACCGGATCCCTGCGTGAGACAACAGTTTATAACAACCCCATATAGTCAGTAATCGGTCTTGGCATCAGACAAAGACTCACACGGACCACCAGCCTTCCTACAAGGGAAACACATTCACGGTGGTGCAGCTGGTAGTGCAGCCGTCTCACAGCTAGAAGGTCCTGGGTTGAATTCTAGCTGGGGACGCTGTGGGCACTGAGTGCGTGTTAAGTTCCCCCATGACTTCAGCACCACACCCTGGGTGGGGTTGGCGAAAGGGCCTTTCTGTGTGGAGTTTGCATGTTCTCCCCGTATTCCCTTGGTAGCGAATGTGAGCTCCCCTCACAAAACCATGCAGCAGTCCTGGGCTGTACATGGGGTGGGGGGGATCTGGCTGCTACATTCGGCCAGAGAAGCCCCACCCTGTCGGTGAAAAGAAGCGGCCTGCTCACTCCTCAAGTAAAGAGGAGACTTGAGCTCAGTATAGGGTCTCCCGGGGTTGGTAGAGGGAGCAATGCCCAGGACTGACTTAGGTATGAGCACTGGGTAATAAAATGGGAAAAAAATAATTACCTGGAACGGGGGCGGCACCCGGTGGTCGAAGAACTGTTAAAGGCAAACTCTGATGAAGTTGGTACTCCGTCATCCCCTCACAGTCCTCTCTGGACCTCTTCTCTCCTCTTCGTTTCCAGCTCTCCCATCAGCCCCAGTGCCGCCTCCATGGCCTCCCAAGGCTGCTGGAAGTCTCTCAGCCAGCAGAGCAGCCCCTCCATGCAACACAAAGGTCCTGCTACTACCAGAAACTGGGTTCAGTTGACCATCTTCAGCTTCACGTAGTCATTACCGGCCAAGGCGGCGAATGATACGGAAGACGTTGCAGAAGCTGGAGGTTGTGTTCAGTTGCTGGTTCAGTTATTAAAGAGTTATTAATAATTGGCCTTCGACAATTATTAATGATAAATAAAGTAGATTACTTATCTAAATATATTATCAAAATGAATTAATCAAAACGGGGCACCACCTGACTTATCAGGAAAATAATAACTATCAGTGAAATTAGTCTCAAACTAGCTGTTATTCCATACGTGTAGCCTGTTGCCAGGGATGGCGTTACAGAATAACAATGAAGGAAGGAATCCAAGCACAGACCTTGGCAACTATCAGCTGTGACAAGATGAGAGTGTGCGGGGGGGGGGGGAGGGGTTAGTAGGAGAGGATGAGAGGAGAGAAGTAAAACCCAAGACGCTAGAAAAACTTCTCACTACCAGAAAACTAAGTTCTTCTGATGTTTCCCGCACAGAGTCGCACTAATGCAAAACTGGCTTCACATGTGCGTTCTGGTCATTCAACTGGGAAATGTTGTGGAGGAACACGTCCTCAAGATCCAGCAATGTGGATGCCACAGTAGAAAAACAATAAAATAAACAAACACTCTTGAACTAATGAACACTATTGTGATGGGATCAGCGGTCCGGCTCACAACGTAAAACTAAACTTGTCAAATGTGTTAACTATGTTTCTCTGCCCTGAAAACAGCCTCTTACGTGGACCTTTGTATGTGAAGAAAAAGGTGGTTTGGTCTGGCCGGCCAGTGTTCCTTGGTGAACAAAGGGTGGTTACGCTCAGCAGGGGATCCTGATAAAGAGCGGCTCTCTCTCTCTCCTGGTCCTCATCTCAGTGTGGATGAGGGGATGCAGCATGGGCAGAACAGCTGGGCCTCCTTCAGCTCCAGGTCGGTCCAAAGGCGTTCACGTCGAGGCTTGGAAGGGTCCCTTGTTCGGCTCCTCTGGGGCTCGGAACATTCGTGGGTCACTCGCTGCAGCGCTCCAGACAGGCGCTTCTTCGGTCACGATCATGGAGGAGGCCGGTCCGTAGCTAGTAGCACTTCATGCTAAAATAGGAGCTGAGACCTGGAGGAGAAGAGAAAAGGAAAGAGAAAAGAAGAGGCAGAGACAGGGGGAGCTTGCTCTTTATAGTTGGGCCTGACTGTGACTGTGACTGTGCCCCCCCCCCCCCCCCCCCCTTGGTTTGGGGTCCATACCCAATGAGGAGTCTATTACTTATCACTGAAGGCCCGCAAATGCAAATCCTGCTTGGACCTTGAGTCACTATGGGGGTTCCTTTTTTCCAAACCATGCGGTCAGCTTGTAAGAAAATCCAGGCTGGTCTCAGAGTTAGGCCTCAGAGCTGGGCTTTAAAGTTCCAATTAAGGCTTCCCATGTTCACATAGATATGTGGCCAAACATATCTATGTACCCCCCTCTATGTAATTTTGTATCTATGTACACTGGTATATATGTGTCCTTTTATATGTTTATTCTAGTATCCATGTAACCTGGCATGTATGCACCAGGGTATGTATATTCCCTGGTATCAATGTACCCTGGTGTCTATGTGTCCTGGTACCTATGTACTCCAGTATATATGTACGATGGTATCTATGTACCCCAATATATATGTACGCTGGTATCTATGTACCATTGTATTTATGTACGCTGGTACCTATGCACCTTGGTATCCGTGTACCCAGGCATTTATGTACCATGATATCTCTGCTCTAGTATTTATGTACGCTAGCATCTGTGCATTCTAGTATCTATGTATACTGGGATCCATGGACATTGGTGTCTATGTAACCTGACATCTAAGTACCCTGGTATCTATGTACCATAATATCTACGTATACTGGTATCTATGTGTCCTTGTATTTATGTACCCGTGTATGTATGTACCCTGATATCTATGTATCCTGGTATCCATGTACCCTGGTATCTATTTATCCGGGTATTTATGTACCCTGGTATATAAGTACCCTAGTATCTATGTATTCTAGTATCTATGTATGTATACTTGTAGCTATGTACCCTGGTATCTATGTACCCTCGTACCTATGTTTAATGGTGTCTATGTACCCTAGTAACTATGTACCATAGGAAACAAAAAAAAAACTTCACTCTGAGAACGGAGAACTCTATTAGGAACATAAGGACCTATCAGGTCTTGGAGAAACCAGGATACTTTATAGACAACAGAACTTTGAATTGGAGTTTTACGTGGAGACAATGGAGGAACAGAAAATGTGGGTTATTTTTATTATCCTCTTTCAACCATGATTAAAAAGCTGTTCTCCCTTTGTGAAGGACATTTTATTATAGTATTAGACTATCTTTGCATTCACAATAAGAGTATACAGACTTACAGGAGTACCACTTCCTCTCCATTGTACGTACTTTTTGTGCCAGCATGCGGATATCTGAATTATACCAAGGAGTTACTGTAAGCTCCTATGGTTGGAAACCCTCTTTCTAAAAGGAGCAACTGCATCTAAAGCTGAGTGCAGCAAATATGCAATGACATCAACATCTGCTGAGGAAGAACCGAGGTCACTGGCCTCAACTGCTTCACTATGTTCCATTGTGGTGAGATGAGCAATGGCCTCCCGAAATTTAGCAGTACCTTTATCGGATAAACATCTGTGTGACGGGGGTTCTTTCCGGAAAAAAACTCTCCAATCAAAAAACACTGGCAGTCGGAAAATATTATATTTTATTGTTGCTGGCCTTCAAGATGCAAAGGTGCATCTTTTACAATAATACAAAAAAAAAAAAAAATAATGCAGTTGAAAAAAAAAAATTAATTGAAAATGCAAATAAAATAAAACCTTCAAACAGGAAGTTTTTCAAAAAGTCAAAGTTTCTACTTCTGAGATGCTGCCTTTTGTACAGCGTATTTCACCCTCTCCAAGCCAAAACCGGCTTCCTTTATACTTTTAACCCTTCACCTGGATTCAATCACTGATCCCTCTGTTTGGCAATCAGACTGAATGGGACACAGCTGACGACCATGCAGTGTGTGGGTGTGTGTGTGTGCATGTGAGTACATGTATGAATAAATAAACATAGGACAACTAAGTGTGCACCCTCAGTTGCGCTACTAAACTGGGAAAAAAAAAGGATAATGGTGATCATTAATGGTGCTTAAGACAGAAAGGGAGCAGAGAGAAAGTACAGCATGCGTGTATGAGTGTATTTGTTTGAATGTATGTTTATGCGCTGCCTGCAGTCAGGGGAGGACCGCACTCAGTGAGGGAGCCGCTCCGTCACAATCTGCTAAAGTAATACCTCCTCTTATGCGCTTCAAAATCGATACTAAATTCAAACGTTGTTAAATAGTGGTCGGATAGGACTTTACATGTGACACAGATTATTGGGTTCTACACCGTATGATTAAAACGGTGCATCGATTTGTTTATCTTTAGTAAAATTCCCATTGATTCTAGAAGAGGTTTTAAAAGCTTATTTAAGATTATCACCGTCAATATCCATATGTATGTTAAAGTCACCTTTAGTGTGTTTTAGTGTAATGGACCAGTACTTCGCTCATGAAACCACAGCATGTGCAGTTAAATCACTAATCAGAGTGCGTTGATGCATCTAAGTACCGCAGTATGGAAAATGAAATAAACGGGAGACAAAATGATCTT
Source organism: Cololabis saira (assembly GCF_033807715.1). Taxonomy (NCBI): domain Eukaryota; kingdom Metazoa; phylum Chordata; class Actinopteri; order Beloniformes; family Belonidae; genus Cololabis; species Cololabis saira. The sequence goes on along the minus strand of NC_084587.1, from coordinate 2,094,497 downwards.
GTTTTGTAATAAAAACACTTTTATTTCAAAGATGTATGGTGGATTTAAAAAAAAAGAAAAATGGAGCAAAATCACAATTAGAACAATTATATATATATATATATATATATATATATATATATATATATATATATATATATATATATATATATATATATACAGTACTCGAGTTGAGGGGGGATGAGGGGGGATGGTATCCCCCCTGAAATGAAAACGGTCAAAATCCTCCTCCCTGTAAAACTGCCATCCCCCCTTTCCATCCATTATGTCATTTCATCAATGATTTTGGTATTACTGCTTTTTCAACATTTAGACTCATCACCAGAAAAATAACACCAGAAAAATAACTTATTTGCCAATTTTCACCTGTTTCAAGTACATTTTCACTTGAAATAAGTAGAAAAATCTGCCAATGGGACAAGATTTATCTTCTCATTACAAGCAATAAAATCTTGTTCCACATGCAGATCTTTCAACTTATTTTAAGTGAAAATCTACTTGAAACACGTAAAAATTGTCTTGTTTTAAGTGTAATGAGATTTTTTTTACTAAAATGAGACATTTTAACTAGAAATAAGACAAATATTCTTGTTAAGATTTTGAGGTTTTTGCAGTGATCCATGTTACCTATCCTGTGAAGGACAGAGGCATATTGATAATTTCAGAAAAGTGTTTTTTAGTTTTGTGTTTTGATGTATTTGATGTAAGCCCAGTGGATATTTAAAGCTTACAGAAGGCTGCATTTAACTGCTGCTATGTCATTCCTGCAGTATTTCTGCAGGTGTTTTGGTCACTGCTATTATTTGTAATATATTATATTATTTGTAATCAGCACAAATTATCTGTCACCATATGATAAAATCCACCATCCCTCCTGATTTTTTTTTACAACTCGAGTACTGTATATATATATATATATATATATATATATATATATATATATATATATATATACTGTATATATATATATATACTGTATATATACACGTGTGTGTACCACACGTCTTTATTTTTCAGACATACCTAATACTGACAACTTACAAGCCGTTTGGACAGTTATTAGCCATTTTTAAATAGTCAACATCAAAGAAAAAAACAATGTAGCTTAAACCTCTTAATTATACATATGTAGATAAAATAAAACTGTCAGTGTTCAGAATCAGGCCTGCAGAGCAGACGTCAGACCGACCCGTCCAGATGTCTGATGGGATGAGGGACGGCTGGGTTCCTGGGTTTTCTGTTGGAATCTGAACGTGACTGGAAAACAAATATGAGCATCAAGAAAAACCAAAAAACAACCCGGCTGGGGTGCCTATTTTTTTGCACTGTGCTAAACATGCACGGATGACGTCTGGAGAGACATCCTTGGGTATTTGCATGAGTGCAGTCAAACGATCTGGAGCACCTTCCCTCCGCCTAACAGACGTTTGCACGCGTCTCGTATTTTGCTGAGTTTAAGCCCGTACAGCAGCGGATTAAGTAGCGGTTGGAAAGTCAGGAAGTACAACGATGAAAAGATTTCAAACACAACCGGCAGTCTGCTACCATACCTGCTCTGTAAGATCTGAAAACAGCAACCGAAGGAAAAGTTGGCGATGGAGGCCAGGTGAGGCGTGCAGGTACTGATGGCTTTCTCTCGGGCCTGTTTGGATCCTGAAAAACAAACTTCTAGAATCTTCACGTAAGTGAAGAGGATCAAAATGAAAGGAATGACTATGGAGGTGGCGGTGTAGATGAGACCATAAATGTTGTTAACTCTGGTGTCAGAGCAGGCCAGTTTGACAATGGAGTAGTTTCCACAATAGACTTTGTTAATGACATTCCTGCAGAGCTGTAACGATACACTCAGGGATATCAGTACCACGATGGCACAAAGAGGGATCAACCACGTCAGAGCAATAAGGACAACCACCTTTTTAGGGGTCATACATGTGACGTACTGCAGAGGAAAGCAGATGGCCTGGTACCTGTCATAAGACATGACGGCCAAGATTAAAATTTCAGTACCTACATATGTGTAAATGCAAAAGATCTGTAGAAAACACAGAGGGAAAGAGATGGTGTGAATGTCAGAGAGGACCTGGACCAGCAGCATAGGAAACAATCCGGTGCTGCCGTACAGCTCGTTCACAAACAGACTGACCAGGAACATGTACATGGGTTCATGGAGGCTCCTGGTGCAGCAGATGGCCACGATGAGCAGTAGATTAGCACAGATGATGAGCACGTATAAACACAAGAGCATCAAAAAACACAAGTATTTATATAGACCAATGTCCAAGTAGGCAGTGAGTGTAAAATATACAACCTGAGTAGAGTTAACCATGATGCTGTGGGTTCAGGTGGAGCTGTGTGAACGCCTGAAGCTCAATGTCGCCACTTTTATCCCTGCAGTCAGCTGACCTCAACAGCAGCATGGTGAGCTCATTATCCACCATGGTTTCTGACTCACGACTGAAAGACAAAGAGAATTATCTTGTGTAGATTTAAGAATACGTTTTTCCCTCTTTGTTTACATGAAGCTCTCAAACATTTAAGAATTAATTCAAGACAGACGGTGAAACATTTACAAGAACAAAAGACAACAAAGTCAAGCCTTTGAGTAACAGGAGCAGGATGACTGAGAGTCCACACCAGCAGAAACCGGCTAAATGACTGTAGTAGCCGCGGAGAGCAAAGGTCAAGGTCACTCCTGACGATCAATAAAACTGTCAACACCAACTGACTAACAACACAGCTGACAATATTATATAATGATAGAAGGCATAAAAGTCAGAAAAATGACCAGTAGAACTGAAATAGGACTGATGAAGATGAGGCCGGGACTAGTGGAGCTGAAACCAGGACTAGTGGAACTGAAACCAGGACTAGTAGAGCTGAAACCAGGACTAGTAGAAGTGGAACCAGGACTAGTAGACCTGAAACCAGGACTAGTAGAGCTGAGACCAGGACTAGTAGAGCTAAAACCAGGACTAGTAGAGCTAAAACCAGGACTAGTTTACTTCTATTACAACAGAAGTGACCCCTGAGCAATAATTACATACTAGAGAAGCTGTAAACCTGAAACCAGGACTATAGGACATGAATCCGGGACTAGTAGAACTGAAACAGGACCAGAGGACTTGTAACCAGGACTAGTGAAACTGAAACCAGGAGTAGTAGAACTGAGGTCAGGACTAGTGGAGCAAAAAACCATGACCAGTAAAAATGAAACAAAATAGTAGAACTGAATTAACAGTCGGCTCAGCGAATGGCTAGCCGTTATGACTTTAACATCATGCTACTGCAGTTAGCTAAGCAACCGTCGGTTTGTATGAATCCAAAGACAGGTCTGGATCCGGACCTTGTTGGTGGGTAGAGGAACTGCAGGTCTGGATGCAGATGCAGGTCTGTATCCAGACCCTATTCGTGGGTAGAGGAAACTCAGGTCTGGATGCAGATGCAGGTCTGTATCCAGGCCATGGTGGAGGGTAGAGGATCCGCAGGTCTGGATCTGGATCCTCGTGGTGGGTAAATCAACAACAGCCCCTCCTGCGTTTTGGGTTCTATGTCCAATGAGGGTGCTATTCCTTATCCCCAAAAAGCCGTACATGCAAAGCCTGCTGGGGCTTGAGTCATTGTGGAGGTTCCTTTGTTTCAAACCATGCGGTCGACTGTAAGAAATCAAGGCTGGCGTCAGACTTAGGCCTCAGAACTATGCCACAGAGTTGAAAGTTTTTCCATGTTAAACATGGGACCGTGGCCCAACATGTTGTAATAAATGCTATATAAATAAAATGTAATTTAAAAATAAAATTGAATTGAAGACCGTGAATTTGTTAATCCACTGTGGATCAATGTGTTTTTTCTCAACTTTCATTTATTTCCAAATATTACGGCAATGGTGCGCCAGTGGAGTGACAGTTTTCTGTTTAGCTAAATGGTAAATGGCTTACACTTATATAGCGCTTTCCAGCTGTACTCCTACAGCCCCAAAGCTCTTTACACTGCAAACATTCACCCACACACGCACACACCGGTTGTCGGCGGAGCTGCCACACAACGGCGCTGGCCTGACAACTGGGAGCAACCTGGGGATTCAGTGTCTTGCCCAAGGAAACTTTGGTGGACACAGGTGGAACCAGGGTTTGAACCACTGACCTTCAGGTTCATGGGCGAACGCTCTACCAACTGAGCCACCTTCCCCTTCCCTAGCTACGCCAGAACTTTTCACTCATGATTTTCTGAGTGGAGCAATATTGGTTGGAATCCGCAACTCAAATATTTTCACGAACTCACGACAGATCAACGATCGAGGAACCCGCTGTAGCCGTTGTATGCCGGGGCCCTTAAATTTCCATGGCATGCATTAACTTCGGGTGATTAGTTGCTTCACCCAGAATAGAGATTTTCAGTCCGCCTTCATATAGCAGCTGCAGCAACGCACATAAAGATTTGATATGCGTATCAAATCTTCCTTGATTTCTCCCACCTCTCCTGTTGGCTTCCTCGGACCGGGACCTTCAGCATGTGCTGGGGCGGTTTGAGGCCGAGTGCGACGCGGCAGGGATGAGAATCAGCACCTCCAAATCTGAGGGTATGGTTCTCCATCGGAAAAGGGTGGCATGCCTTCTCCGGGTGGGTGGAGAAGTCCTGCCTCAGGTGGAGGAGTTCAAGTATCTCGGGATCTTGTTCACGAGTGAGGGAACGATGGAGCGTGAGATTGACAGACGGATCGGTGCAGCGTCCGCAGTAATGCGGTCGATGTACCGGGCCGTCATGGTGAAGAGGGAGGTGAGCCGAAAGGCGAAGCTCTCGATTTACCGGTCAATCTACGCACCTACCCTCACCTATGGTCATGAACTTTGGGTAGTGACCGAAAGGACAAGATCGCGGATACAAGCGGCCGAGATGAGTTTCCTCCGCAGGGTGGCTGGACGCTCCCTTAGAGTGAGGAGTTCGGTCACCCGGGAGGAGCTCGGAGTCGAGCCGCTGCTCCTCCACATTGAGAGGAGTCAGCTGAGGTGGCTTGGGCATCTGTACCGGATGCCTCCTGGACGCCTCCCTAGAGAGGTGTTCCAGGCATGTCCCACCGGGAGGAGACCCCGGGGAAGACCCAGGACACGCTGGAGAGACTACGTCTCTCGGCTGGCCTGGGAACGCCTCGGACTCCCCCCGGAAGAGCTGGAGGAAGTGTCTGGGGTGAAGGAAGTCTGGGCATCCCTGCTGAGGCTGCTGCCCCCGCGACCCGGAAACGGACAAGCGGCGGACGATGAGTGAGTGAGTGAGTGAGAAACCGGTGTTCTTTTCTGAGTTTTCCTGATCGTGCTTGGTTGTCCCTCCTTTTGATTGGATTGTTTTTTGTTAAATGGTTAGTCCTTGTTGTTCTCGGTTTTTTGGATGATTGTTTTGTGTTTTACAGTTTGAGTACTTGTTTATAAATAAAATAACAGAATTTTGTTTACACTCCCAGCCGTCATCTTTTTCCCTTCCCGGGTAATTGGGGCCCGAGCACTTGCAGTGCGAAGGCCCTATTGTATCTGTAGGAATTATTAGGGCCTGAGCACTTGCAGTGCAAAGACCCTATTGTATCCGTAGGAATTATTAGGGCCCGAGCACTTGCGGTGCGAAATTTTGCACGCAAGCCAGGCCTGGCGAAAAATAATAATAATAATAATAAATTATATTTAATGGTTTGCATTCATGGGCGTGGCAAAATGGCTCAACAGCGCCCCCTTGAAGACTTTGTGCCTCAAGCCCCACGATACGGTTTGACTTATATGCACGAAAATCGGTACACACCTGTATCATGGCGCAACTTAAAGAAAAGTCTCTTGGCGCCATGGCCGAAACCGAACAGAAAGTCGGCCATTTTGAATTAATTGTGTAATTTTGGCGCAATTTATGCCATTCCTTCGGCAATTAATACGGCCCGAACCGTAACGTGCACCCAGGTGTGTTATACATCAAAATGTGCGTCTCCATCTTGCGACTACGTGTAACCGATGTATAAATACGTTAGTTAATTTTCACCAAAAGTCAATTTTATTTTGGTAAGAAGCTTTTATTTTGTTAATTTCCTTTGTTTCGTTGTGCCGCGAGGTCACTTCCTGCTTTTTCGCGCACTTTTCTTCAGACGGCTTTTTGCCTTTCTGAAGAGAGGTAAGACTTGTGCGCTCTGGTAAAAAAAGTTGATAAAAAAGGATGTTAAATATACATAAACCTGTGCTATGTTTTTGTTATGCTGTATTATATTATTGTAGCATGTTTTTCATTAAGGTGTGTGTATTTTACTTTGTATAGCACTGCTGAGTATTGCTGGTGAAATCGGTGGTTTAAGCGAGGCTAGTCGCCATTTCAGATCGATTATCATCCAGCTTTTTGTGGCTCTCTCTTAAAGGTGTTCGTCAGAGAGACTGATGAAAACGGGTGCTATACTGTTTTTTTTTCCTGTTACACAGGTATGTGTTTTCTTTTTGATGTTTGTACTATGTTTGAGTTAACAAAGAAAACTAAAAATTGCTGCTGGTGGGCTCTTTGACTATTTTAATGGGATGTATTTTGTGTAATTTAAACTTATAAGGTTGAGACGGCTTTTTGCCTTTCTGAAGAGAGGTGTTCGTCAGAGAGACTAATGAAAACGGGTGCTATACTGTTTTTTTTTTCCTGTTTCACAGAGAAATAAAAATCCCGCCCAGCAGATCAGTTTGGCGCCTCACTCTCACCCAGACACAACGCAGAGCGTCACAGACCGGTTACATACGCGCATTACTTTTCTCTTTCAAAAGTGTTACCGTGGCGACGCTAGACGCCAAAAAGCGCGCCTCCCCTTCATCTGATTGGTCCATATTTGATAGTTCTCCAAAAGTCACCAAATTTTGCATGCAAGCCAGGCCTGGCGATACATTTGATATTTCATGGTTTGCATTAATGGGCGTGACCTAACGGCTCAACAGCGCCCCCTAGAATATGTTTCTCTGCCATAACTTTTTAAAGGTTTGACATAAAGAGTCGTGGGTGGTGTCATGGGACTCGGTATTGAGTCCTTGACCATAATTGGTGAAAATTAGCCCCGCCCCTTCTTCTGATTGGTTGTCCCTATTTCCTGCTATAACCTTTGAATGGTTTGACATAGAGAGTCGTGGGTGGTGTCATTGGACTCGGTATTAAGTCCTTGAGCTTCATTAGCCTGAATTAGCCCCGCCCCTTCTTCTGATTGGTTGTCCCTATTTTCTGCTATAACTTTTGAATGGTTTGACATAAAGACTCGTGGGTGGTGTCATCAGATTCGGTTTTGAGCCCTTACCATAATTGGTGAACATTAGCCCCGCCCCTTCTTCTGATTGGTTGTCCCTATTTTCTGCTATAACTTTTGAATGGTTTGACATAAAGACTCGTGGGTGGTGTCATCAGATTCGGTTTTGAGCCCTTACCATAATTGGTGAACATTAGCCCCGCCCCTTCTTCTGATTGGTTGTCCCTATTTTCTGCTATAACCTTTGAATGGTTTGACATAGAGAGTCGTGGGTGGTGTCATCGGACTCTGTATTGAGTCCTTGTCCTTCATTGGCCTGAATTAGCCCCGCCCCTTCTTCTGATTGGTTTTCCCTATTTTCTGCTATAACTTTTGAATCGTTTGACATAGGAAGTCGTGGGTGGTGTTTATTTCTGATATGCTTATGGGGGACGGTGGCTATGAGTGCGAGGGCCCGTTCATCGCTGCTCGCAGCTTTAATGTTTATTATTGTTACTCATGAACCCCCTAGACGGTTCAGTATATAAATAAAGTTTGATTTGATTTGAATTGATTTGACTGAGGGGCGGATGGTGGACCATGCTGTGTTTGCATGGGTGGGGCTAATCTGTGGTTGGAGATCCAATCTGGAATCAATGCTCTTTAAAACTTTGATTTATGGATTAATCGACAGCTAGACAGCCTGAAAAGTGAAAACATGATAGTTTAAGACCATTTTGAATCTCTGGGAGTCAGGAAAAGGAGAATATTGGACGGTCAATTCACACAGCCCGAAACTTAAACGTAAGTAATGGACCAGTTTTGTGGACTGTTTTTAGTATATTTTTCCAACCTGGGTTCACCAATGTGTTTTAGTGTAATGCACCAGTACTACGCTCATGAAACCACAGCATGTGCAGTTCAATCACTAATCAGAGTGCGCTGATGCATTCAAGAACTGCAGCATGGAAAATGAAAAAAACGGGAGACAAAATGATCTTGTTTTGTAATAAAAGCGCCTTATTTCCAAGATGTAGTGTGGATTTTAAAAAAAAGAGAAAAATGGAGCAAAATCACATTGAAGAACAATTTGTTTTTAAAGTGATAATTCTACTAATAAAAACTAACATATGTATATATATATATATATATATATATATATATATATATATATATATATATATATACATATATATATATATATATATATATATATATATATATATATATATATATATATACGTATATATATATATATATATACATATATATATATATATATACGTATATATATATATATATATACATATATATATATATATATATATATATATATATATATATACATATATATATATATATACATATATATATATATACATATATATATATATATATACATATATATATATATATATATATATATATATATATATATATATATATATATATATATATACATATATATATATATATATATATATACATATATATATATATATATATATACATATATATATATATATATATATATATATATATATATATATATATATACATAGACGTGTGTGTACCACACTTCTTTATTTCTGACATACAAACAGGAAATACAGAGATTACATTTGACCTAATATTGACAACTTACTAATTGTTTGGACAGTTATTGGCCATTTTTAAATAATCAGCATCAAAGAAAAAACAATGTAGCTTAAACCTCTTAATTCTACACATGTAGATAAAATAAAACTGTCAGTGTTCAGAATCAGGCCTGCCAACGTCAGACCGACAGGTCATGATGTCTGATGGGATGATGGACGGCTGGGTTCCTGGGTTTTCTGTTGGAATCTGAATTTGACTGGAAAACAAATAAGAACACCAAGAAAACCAAAAAACAACCCAGCTGGGGGTGCCTAGACTTTTGCACTGTGCTAAACATGCACTGATGACGTCTGGGGAGACATCCTTGGGTATTTGCAGGAGTGCAGTCAAACGATCTGGATCACCTTCCCTCCGCCTCACAAACGTTTGCACGCATCTCGTATTTTACTGAATTTCAGCCCGTACAACAGCGGATTAAGGAGCGGTTGGCACGTCAGGAAGTACACCGATAAAAAAATGTCAAACACAGGCGACAGTCTGCTAAAACCAAACCTGCTCTCTAAGATCTGAAAACAGCAACCAAAGGAAAAGTTGGCGATGGAGGCCAGGTGAGGCGTGCAGGTACTGATGGCTTTCTCTCGGGCCTGTTTGGATCCTGAAAAACAAACTTCTAGAATCTTCACATAAGTGTAAAGGATCAAAACGAAAGGAACGACTATGGAGATGACGGTGTAGATGAGACCATAAATGTTGTTAACTGTAGTGTCAGAGCAGGCCAGTTTGACAATGGAGTAGTTTCCACAACAGACTTTGTTAATGACCTTCCCGCAGAGCTGTAACGATACACTCAGGGATATCAGAACTACAATGGCACAAAGAGGGATCAACCACGTCAGAGCAATGAGGACAACCACCTTTTTAGGGGTCATACATGAGACGTACTGCAGAGGAAAGCAGATGGCCAGGTACCTGTCATAAGACATGACGGCCAAGATTAAAACTTCAGTACCTATATATGTGTAAATGCAAAAGATCTGTAGAAAACACAGACGGAAAGAGACGGTGTGAACGTCAGAGAGGACCTGGACCAGCAGCATAGGAAACAATCCGGTGCTGCCGTACAGCTCGTTCACAAACAGACTGACCAGGAACATGTACATGGGTTCATGGAGGCTCCTGGTGCAGCAGATGATCACGATGAGCAGTAGATTAGCACAGATGATGAGCACGTATAAACACAAGAGCATCAAAAAACACAAGTATTTATAAAGACCAATGTCCAAGTAGGCAGTGAGTGTAAAATATACAACCTGAGTAGAGTTAACCATGATGCTGGGGGTTCAGGTGGAGCTGTGTGAACGCCTGAAGCTCAATGTCACCACTTTTATCCCTGCAGTCAGCTGACGTCCACAGCAGCATGGTGAGCTCATTATCCACCATGGTTTCTGACTCACGACTGAAAGACAAAGAGAATTCTCTTGTGGTGATTTAAGAATAAGTTTATCCCTCTTTGTTTACATGAAGCTCTCAAACATCTAAGAATTAATTCAAGACAGACGGTGAAACATTTACAAGAGGGTCAAAGACGTATAAGGCCTTTGAGTAGCCCATTTTTAAAATACTTAAAATAAAGATATTTTTGGCCATTTTCCAAACATTTGAAATGTAGTGTACACATACATGTATGTGAAAACTTCAAACAAAGGTATTTTAGTGTTTTTAAACCTTTAAACCGTCATTTGGGGCGACCATTTATCTCAAAATTAATAGATTTCCATAACAAAATTTATATTTTAATAAGTATCAGTAATTAAATTAACTGTTCAAGAAAGATAGACACATTTTTCCTTTCATTTTTTGAAAACCATTTTTAAATACATTCTATCCATAATGGCAGTGTCACCCTCTTACTTACTCTAAAATTCATAAAACTGATTTAAAATGTGTACAAGGTGTATCCACTTATGCATGCTATACCAATAATTTATATTTGAACCAAAACTGATAGACATTCAATTTTGAATTTGATACAGAATTGCCATTTGTTGGTTACCCCACATGACAGGTGGTCACCCCACATGATGCTTTCAAGTTGAATCAAATATAACAGGCTAACAGTTAGCTATATGATCTAAGCTAGCTACTTCTCACCACATATCACTAACAAATTTACCTTCAAAATATAGATTTGCAAATAAAACTAATTATTTACAGTTTTAGGGTGGTCACCCCACATGATATCAAAATGTGACGTATACACTGCAGCAGTTAGAAAGAGGTTTTATTTGTAAAGGAGAGAGAGACTACTGACCTGCAGGTTGTCTCTCTGGGACCCTCATGGAGTAACTGGCTGATGCAACATCCTCTTTGAGATGATTGTCAATATAAAAGTCCCTCAATTGTATTTTTTTCATGGTCACCCCAGATGATAATTCAGACAATGAACATATTCGGACAAGATTAGTTTGTGTATTATGATTGAAATGTGTGTACAAATGTTCCATAACTTTGTCAATAAATCTAAAACAAGTTTGAAAGTATGCCCAATAGGGCAAGCATTATTTTTAAATTGTTTTAATGTGATTTAAAACCAGTTGTCCAAACAGAAGTCAAGGCCGGACGGTCACCCCACATGATGTTTTCACACTTCAGATGGCAGAAAATGACCAATAACCAACATGTTTAAATAAAATAAGAGTGGACACATGTAGAAGGAACGTATTAGACATACATGTTATATTTTTTATTCATTTTTATGTTTATTATTAGGTAAAAAGTTCCATCGGACAGAAAAAGTAAGCGTCACGTCTTTGACCCAAGAACAAAAGACAACAAAGTCAAGCCTTTGAGTTACCAGGAGCAGGATGACTGAGAGTCCACACCAGCAGAAACCTGCTAAATGACTGTAGAAGCCGCGGAGAGCAAAGGTCAAGGTCACTCTTGACGATCAATAAAACTGTCAACACCAACCAAGTAACAACACAGCTGACAATACTATATAATGATAGAAGGCCTAAAAGTCAGAAAAATGACCAGTAGAACTGAAATAGGACTGGTGAAGATGATACCAGGACTAGTGGAGCTGAAACCAGGACTAGTAGAACTGGAATTCAATTCAATTCAATTCAATTTTATTTATATAGCGTCTAATACAACAGAGTTGTCTCTAGACGCTTTACAGAGACCCATACCCAGAACATGACCCTCGAGCAGATATTACATAAACAATGGCAGGTAAAAAACTCCCCTAGTGGGAGAAAAACCTTAAGCCAAACAGTGGCAAGGAAAAACTCCCCTTTAGGAGGGAAGAAACCTTGAGCAGGACCAGGCTCATCAGGGGGGACCCTCCTGCCGAGGGCCAGACTGGTGGGTCAGGGACGGCAACAGCACAGCAGGCAGGTGGAAGCAGCAACGGGATGACCGGGGGTGGGGACCGCAGGCCAGCACACAGCTCCCGAAGCTCCAGCCCAATCAGCAAGTCCCAGGTTGGGGTGCAGGGTCAGGAAAAGACTTGTGCTCCGTAATGCAAGCTACAAGCCACCCACGGCCACCTGCAGGACAAAAGAGAGAAAAGGGAGGAGAAGGGGGGGGCAGCAACGGGATGACCAGGGGTGGGGACCGCAGGCCAGCACGCAGCTCCCGAAGCTCCGGCCCAATCAGCAAGTCCCAGGTTGGGGTGCAGGGTCGGGGAAAGACTTGTGCTCCGTAATGCAAGCTACAAGCCACCCACGACCACCTGCAGGTTCCGGTGTCCGGCAAAGGATGCTGCAACATGGACAAAAGAGAGAAAAGGGAGGAGAAGGGGGGGCCAGCACAAGAAACTACAGGAGCGACTCTGACACACTAAAGTTTACACTACCTAGAGATTTACCAACACCAGCTAGAGGTTTACTAAACACTAACTATAGGCTTTACTAAACAGAAAGGTTTTAAGTTTAGTTTTAAAGGTGGAGGGGGTGTCAGCCTCCTTAACCCAAATTGGAAGTTGGTTCCATAGTAGTGGTGCCTGATAGCAGAACGTCCGCCCTCCAAATCTACATTTGGATACTCTAGGAACTACGAGTAAACCTGCACTCTGAGAACGGAGACCTCTGACAGGAACATAAGGCACTATCAGGTCTTGCAAATAATGCAGAGCTAAGCCGTTTTGGGCTTTATACGCAAGTAATAAAATTTTAAATTGGATTCTGAATTTTACGGGTAACCAATGGAGCGACGCTAACACTGGAGAGACGTGGTCTCCCCTGCTGATTCCTGTCAGTACTCGTGCTGCTGCATTCTGGATCAGCTGGAGCCTATTCAGCAAATTACTTGGACATCCTGCTAACAACACATTACAGTAATCTAGTCTAGAAGATACAAACGCATGAACTAGTTTTTCTGCATCACTCTGCGAGAGGATTTTCCTAATCTTTGCAATATTACGGAGATGGAAAAAGGCTATTTTACAAACCTGATTAACATATGGTTTAAACGACAAATCCTGATCGAAAATAACACCAAGGTTTCTCACAGTTGCACTGGAAGCCATCGCAACACCATCTAATCCCCTTCTAAGATGCTCTGGACCAAGAATGATAACCTCTGTTTTATCTGAATTTAGAAGCAAGAAGTTTCTGGACATCCAGTCCTTGATGTCCCTAAGACATGCCTGAAGTTTAACTAACGGTTCTGTTTCATCCGGCTTCATAGACAAGTAGAGCTGCGTATCATCAGCATAACAATGAAAGTGTATGCCGTGAATCTGGATTATACTTCCCAATGGCTGCATGTATAAACTGAACAAGATTGGCCCTAGCACTGAACCCTGCGGAACACCATAACAGACCCTTGACTGTTCTGAAGAAACCTCATGTACATGAACAAACTGGAACCTGTCAGATAGGTATGATTTAAACCAACATAGAGCTGTCCCTTTAATCCCAACAACATGCTCTAACCTGTGCAGTAAAATGCCATGATCTATAGTGTCAAAAGCAGCACTGAGGTCCAGTAGAACCAGTATGGAAACTAATCCCTTATCTGAGGCCATAAAGAGGTCATTCGTGACTCGAACCAGTGCTGTCTCTGTGCTATGATGCATTCTGAACCCTGACTGAAAGACTTCAAACAGATCATTTCTATACAAATAGTCACATAACTGGCTTGAAACTGCCTTTTCCAGAATTTTAGATACAAATGGAAGGTTGGAAATTGGTCTATAATTAGCTAAGGTGTCTGGGTCAAGAGAAGGTTTTTTAAGTAAAGGTTTAATTACTGCGACTTTGAAAACCTGTGGTACATATCCTAAACTTAGGGATAGGTTAATTTGGTCCAGTATTGTCGTAGCAATAAGAGAAAAAACATTTTTGAATAGTCGAGTCGGGATGGGGTCTAACATACATGTGGTAGACTTAGCTCTATTAACGAGTGAGGTCAGCTCAGGGAGGTCTATAGGATCAAAACAGTCTAGAGTCAAGTCAGAGCCTAGGGAAGTCGCTAAAGCTGAAGAAACACCTACAACCGGCTGGTTGATTTCTTCTCTAATTCTCGTGATTTTACTGTTGAAGAAGCTCATAAAGTCCTCACTACTGAGAGCTGCAGGAATGCACGGCTCAACAGAGTTGTGACTCTTTGTCAGCCTGGCTACAGTGCTGAACAGAAAACGTGGGTTACTTTTGTTATCCTCTATCAACGTTGAATAATAAGCTGTTCTGGCTTTGCGAATGGCTTTTTTATATACTATTAGAATATCTTTCCATTCACGATAAGAGTCTACAGACCTACAAGAGTACCACTTCCTTTCCATTTTACGCACGTTTTGTTTCAACATGCGGATATCTGAATTATACCAGGGAGTTAAGCTCCTGTGGCTAGAAACCCTCCTTTTCAAAGGAGCAACTTCATCTAAAGCTGAATGCAACAAATCAGCAGTGTTACTAGCAAGGAAATCAACATCTGTAGAGGTAGAACCCAGGTCACTGGCCTCGACTACATCACTATTTCGCACTGTCGTAAGATAAGCAATGGCCTACCTAAATTTAACAATAACTTCATCAGACAAACATCTGCTAAAATAATACCTCCTATTTTGCACTTCAACATCAACAAAATTAAATTCAAACGTTATTAAGTAATGGTCGGATAAAAGGGAGTTTACAGGTGACACCAACAGACCATCAGTTTCAACACCGTAGGTGAGAACGAGATCGAGAGTATGATTAAAACAGTGCGTCGGTTTATCCACTTTTTGTGAGATACCCATTGATTCTAGAAGAGAATCGAAGGCTAATTTAAGATTATCGCTTTCAACATCCATATGAATGTTAAAATCACCCACTATGATGAATTTATCTGTGCTAATCAATAATCCAGAAAGGAAATCTGAAAATTCAGACAAAAACTCTAGATACGCACCAGCAGGGGGCCGGTACACTACCACTAACACAACTGGCTTCTCTGATTTCCAGCTCGGAAATTTCAGACTAAGCGTGAGGCTTTCAAATGTATTATAATTGCACTTAGGTTCAATTTTTGTTTGGAGACTGGAGTTATAAATTGCTGCGACTCCTCCGCCTCGGCCCGTGCTTCTAGGAATGTGATGATTAAAGTAGCCGGGCGGAGTTGATTCATTCAAACTAACATACTCTTCCTCCTGTAACCATGTTTCTGTTAAGCAGAAAATATCACTCCTGCTCTCTGTAATTATATCATTTACTAACAGAGACTTGGAGCTTAATGATCGTATATATTTAGTAGTCCGCATCTAATTTTTCGGTCTGTAATTGGTACCAAATGTACATTGGTTTTAATTTTTACAAGGTTATTTTGGTTAACGCCTCCAAAACGCCGCACCTGGTGAACTTTTGGAGGGCGGGGAACGGCAACCACTTCTATTTTGTATGAATTTTCCTTTTTTTTTTTTCCTTCTGACGAAATAAGGGCCTTTTTGCCCCCCCTAAACGTGCCCCAAAAGTCACCAAATTAAAAATTTTCAAGCCATGCCTGGCGAAATATTTGATATTTAATGGTCTGCATTAATGGGCGTGGCCTAACGGCTCAACAGCGCCCCCTAGAAGACTTTGTGCCTCAAGCCCCACAATACGGTTTGACGTACATGCACAAAAAATCGGGGCACACCTGTATCATGTCGCAACTTAAAGAAAAGTCTCTTGGCGCCATGGCCGAAACCGAACAAGAAGTCGGCCATTTTCAATCAATCGTGTAATTTTGGCGCAATTTATGCCATTTCTTCGGCCGCTTCTTCGCCCATAAGCGCGCCCCCCCCTTCATCTGAATGGTCCATATTTGATAGTACCTACGTTCTGCCATAACTTTTGATAGTTTGACATACAGAGTCGTTCACATTCATGAGTCCTTCACCTTAATTGGTGCAAATTAGCCCCGCCCCTTTTTCTGATTGGTCGATATGTGATACTTCCTATTTTCTAAAATAACTTTTGAATGGTTTGACAAAGACTCGTGGGTGGTGTCATCGGACATGGTTTTGATTCTTTGAACATAATTGGTGCAAATTAGCCACGCCCCTTCATCTGATTGGTCGATATTTGATAGTTCCTACTTTCTGCCATAACTTTTGAATGGTTTGATATAGAGAGTCGAGGGTGGTGTCATCCGCTAAATGTCCAGGCCTGAAGACATCTACATGCAAGTCATACAAGCTTCCACTGCAGCCTGAACGTGCACAAGGGTGTGAGGGACCGTTCATCGCTGCTTGCAGCTTTAATTTTATTTGTTATTCAAGCGTACTCTTAAATTAAATACTTTTTGAAAACCAAGAATGAGATGTGTACCTGCTGTACTCTACTGCCCTTACTTTTCAGCCACTTGTGCTTTTTATTATTTTACCTCTTTTCTTATCATTTTATTTCATTGTATTTGTTATTTACTGTTTAATTCTGTTTTGCAGCTTTTAATGTTGATGTAAAGCACTTTGAATTACCTTGTGTTGAATTGTGCTACACAAATAAACTTGCCTTGCCTTGGAGAAATCTGTCACTCGTTTTTTTTTCTAATCTCTTTTTATAGTGATATTGACCCAGGAATGAAGGGGGACCTGGAGGGAGGACAGTGGCCATGAGTTTAAGGGCCCGATCAACCCTGCTTGCAGCTTTAATGTTTATTATTTTATTTTATTATCACTTGTCAGTTTAGTTCTTGTTATTCTGTTGTTGCTGCTACAACAATTACATTTCCCCTATGGGGATTAATTAGGTTATCTGAATCAGAATCTGA
Source organism: Cololabis saira (assembly GCF_033807715.1). Lineage (NCBI taxonomy): Eukaryota > Metazoa > Chordata > Actinopteri > Beloniformes > Belonidae > Cololabis > Cololabis saira. The sequence goes on along the minus strand of NC_084587.1, from coordinate 2,077,450 downwards.
AACACCCCCTTAAAAACACATCCATCAAAGATGCCCTTTTCCCCCCTGAAATGATCAGTTAATGCCCTAAATGTGGTTAAGAAAAGGTTCATGTCAGTACAGTTGTCATGAATGTGAACTCTAGTCACGGAGAGAAAATTATTATTTTTTGTACCAGACTGTAATCATGTTTATTTCTGCTGTAAATATGGTTAGCACTTGGTTGTCACATGACTCCATAAAAGTGGCAAATATACAAGAATTTTAATGCATCTGTGGAAAATTGCTTGAATCTGGCGGAATACAGTAAAAATGTCAAAGGTAATTTCTTTCCTTCAGAATGAATTGCTGACATTACAGAGTGCATGATTTTTACACCAGAATGGCAAAATAATTAAAAAGTGTTTTTTAAATGAAAGTCAAGTAGTTTCTTTTTTGTTTTTTTCCCCATGGTTTCCAGAGGGTTCTTGGTGCATAAAGAAAACACAACAAGGATAAAAACTCTGGATTTCATAGATTTAACTAAAAAAAAAGTTCTGCCAACCCAGGTGAACCCAGGTACCAGTCCTGGCCTGTGGCCCTCGGTCTTTTAATGTCACTGTACGTAGAAACGTTTCTTACATGAGCTCTCTGTGATCAGTCAACTTCTTTTTACTGAGGAAATGTTTGCACGCGTTTCTTATTTTGGACAACTGCAGTCCAAACATGAGCGGATTCAGGAGAGGCTGAAGCATCGGAAAGTACAAAGACATGATAAGCTGCAGCACACTGGGAGGACCGGTCCTATCCAACCTGCTCTGTAGAATCTCAAACAAACAACCAAAAGAAAAGTTGAGGAGGGAGGTGAGTTGAGGCGTGCAGGTGCTCACGGCTTTCCTCCTGGTCTGTGTGGAAGCAGCAGAACAGACTCTGAGAATTTTCATGTAAGAATACAGGATTGGAAGCAGAGGGACTAAGACGGTGAGGGCGGCACCGAACAGTCCATAAATGTTGTTGACCGTGACGTCAGAACACGCCAACTTCACAACCAGGTAGTTATGGCAGTACAGGCCGTTGATGACGTTCCCACACAGCGTCAGGCGCAAGTTCAGGCATAAAGTGATAAAAAATTTAACAAAGCTGTAAAACCACACCACTGCAATTAAGACCATCACTGTGGTGGCTGACATACGGGTATTGTATTCTAGAGGATGACAGATGGCCACATACCTGTCATAAGACATGACGGCCAGGTTACAGAACTCAATATGTACATACGAGAACAAGCAGAAGATCTGCAGGTAGCAGAGAGGAGCAGGAACGGTGTGAACATCAGAGAGGACCTGGAGCAGCAGGACCGGGAACAGGCCGGTGCTGCCGTACAGCTCGTTCACAAACAGACTGAGCAGGAACAGAAACATGGGTTCATAGAGGCTCCTGGTGAAGCAGATCACTGTGATAATGGACGTGTTGGCAATAATGACAGCAACGTATGACAGGCAAATAATCACAAAGTACAAGTACTTTAACCTTCCAACCTCCATGTAAGCTCCAAGGATGAAGTAAGAAAAAGATGAAGAATTTGAATTCAACATGCTTCTTTTGCTTAAAGGACAAAAATACACAAGAAAACAAACACAGTTGACTTCTACTCAATCACGTCCTTTCAGAGACTGAAAAAGAGAAATGGGTGCAGTTTTGTCTGCAGTTCAAAGTTTCGAGAACAACATCCTGACCTCACCCTTTTACCTGAACACAACTCTGACCGAGATCAGAGACAGATCGGTCCAGACAGTCGCTGCTGCAGCATTTGCAGCATCTGCAGCAGCATCTGCAGCATCTGCAGCGTTTATACCTTCTCAGAGCCAATCTCTGCTCTGAGCTCATCCTTCCTGGATCAGCAGGAGGGTTCAGTCCCACGACGACTCAAAGCTCTCAACGCGCTCTAGCTGGGTGTTTTTTGTTTATTTTTTAGTTCTTTAATGTAAACTACTGTGTATAGATACGTGAAATGAAGACTGTCCATCCATTCGTTCAAACATCTAAAATTGAACTTAATGTCTTTCATGTGTATAATTTGTGAAAGACACTTCAACTTCAAAACCGTACATGAGGGGTCTCCATGCAGAAGTGACACAAAGTTTTAGGACGCATAGTACGCAAAACACCACAAAATGATGAAGACTAAAAGCTATGGTTCTAATAACAGGTCATTGCAGCTGTATGTGACAACTGAACAGAGCTCTCACAGACAAAAATATGAGTCTGCACAAGCTGAACCCAGGCTAAGGCGAAGATTTTCCTCACAAAAATGAAAAAAGGATAAAAGCAATATAATATATGAGACTAAGAATTTGTAAAACAATGAAAGACAGGAACAAAACATCAACAAACATAATGACAAAAACAGCAAGCAATAAAGAAAGAGTAGGTTGAAAGAATAAAACATTAAATGTGTTGGGCCACAGTCCTATCTGAACTATGTGATTATGTGAATTTCAACTTTAAGGCCCAGCCCTGAGGCCTCAGTCTGAGACCAGCCTTGAGTTTTATTACAGCTGACCGCATGGCTTGGAACAAAGGAACCTTCATGATGACTCAAAGCCAGAGCAGGATTTGCATTTACGGCCTTAAGTGAAAAGGAATAGCCCTCTCATTGGGCATGGACCCGAAAACGCAAGGGGGGGGGCACAGTCACTGCCTGGGCCAGCTATAAAGAGTAAACTCCCCCCTCTTACTCTCTCTTGCCTTTTTCTCTTGTCCTCCAGCTCTCAACTCTTATTTTAGCATGAAGAGCTAGTAGCTATGGGCCGGCCTCCTTCATGATCGTGACCGAAGAACCATCTGTCTGGAGCGCTGCAACAAGTGACCCATGAATGTTCCGAGCCCAGATGAGCCGAACAAGGAGACCCTTGCATGCCTCAATGTGAGTTTGCTTGTCGCAAAATGCGTATAGTTAGGTTTAGAGTCTCTGCCCAGACTTTGCCTCAACTCTGCCCAGAACAAAGCCTTTAGCCTCCATGAATTCTATGCCTAACCTTTGAACTTTAATGTTTTTTAACCCCTCGCCCAACCAGAACTGCATATGGACAGTTGCACCATCAGTCAGTTCCAATGACTACGACCAGCATCCCAGTCATCAGACCTAAGGGGGGATGTTGGGCCACAGTCCCATGTGAACTTTGTGATTATGTGAATTTCAACTTTAGGCCCAGCTCTGAGGCCTTATTCTGAGACCAGCCTTGAAATCACGGCTTGGGCCAGCTATAAAGAGCAAGCTCCCCCCTCTCTTTTCTTTTTCTCTTTTTCTTTTTCCTCCAGGTCTCTTCTACCTCTGACCTGTCCACGGTCCCATGGAGTTCTCTGTGAGCAATGAAGAAGGCCAAAACTCCTATTTTAGCATGAAGAGCTAATAGCTACGGACCCCGTCTCCATGATCGTGACCGGAGAACCATCTGTCTGCAGCGCTGCAACGAGTGACCCACGAGTGTTCCGAGCCCCAGAAAACTGAATAAGGGACCCTGCATTCCTCGACATGAACACCTTTGGACCGACCTGGAGCTGAAGGAGGCCAGCTGCTGTGCCCATTATGAATCCCCTCATCCACACTGAGATATGGAAAACAGGAGAGAGACCAAACCACCTTTTTCTTCACTTACAAATATCCATGTAAGAGGCTGTTTTGTGTCTGGGCAGAGAAACTTAGTTAACACAAGTTTAGTTTTACGTTGTGAGCCGGACTGCTGATCCCGTCACAACTGTGTTTATTAGTTCAAGTGTGTCCTACTAACCTTCCTCCCAAAACACACTCTTAATTTGGTCATAAAATCTCCGAATTTGTTTTCACTGGATGAGACGAAATCTCGTCCACCATTTTGAGTCACGTGACACTCAGTCAACAAACACACACACACACACACACACACACACACACACACACACACACACACACACACACACACACACACACACACACACACACACACACACACAGACACACACACACACACACACACACACACATACACACACACGCACATTCACACACAGATATACAGTATATTCTGAAGTTTGTGTTTACTGCTAGTTAGTTGTTGTTGTTTATGTGTAGGTTAGCCATCAGAATTTTTCCTAAGTGTTGTTTTACCATCTTTTTAACACTTGTGTGAATACATTCTGAATAATTTGAATGAGAGAAGTTGTTTGTGCTTATTTTACACTGCAGGCCATGAGTGGTGTTGCTACAAAGGTAAATTATCACTTTGATTAGACTGTGCAGTCAGAAAACTCCTCAGAAACTTTGTTTAGCTGGCATCATGGCTGAAAGGAGACACTCTGACGTCCACCAGGCCCGAGACGCCCGTGGTCCTCCATGGACCGTTAACACCACTGAAACCACAGCTGAGCTGGGCTCAGGCTGATTGGTCTCTGCGGTCAACAGCTCTGACTGTAATGTGCTGCATAGGGAATTAGTGGAAACTGTGGCTGATGCAAAGCTTCCTCGGGGACAGCCGTGTTGACAGGACTCTCCTGATCTAGTTTGTCCACCATCGACAGCCTCTGTGGACGACACACCAACCTGAGCTGAGAGAAACGCTGGAGCAGAAGTTTCATCAACTTCTGAGCAAATTAACAGACATGAGACTGTTAAAGGCCTCCACGCCTCGTCCCATCCACCATCACAAAGTGTTTTTCAACTTTTCTGATAAGTTCCAACATTTCAGTTTTTATGAGCAGTGAGATATTACGAGTTTGTACGTATATTTAGATAAACAGCAATCATAAGAAGCTTGGATATGTCAAAATTAGCAACAAAATAGATCTTGGCAAAAAATACCTCTTTGACTTCCATTCAAACCACATTTTTAAATCTAGCTACCATCATCGTATAAAATCATGCCATCTGTAATGCCACCATTGCATTTTAAAGGAGAATATTGATATTTCACACTTTTATTTTATTCTGCCAGATTCAACCAATTTTTTTCCAGTTTTCTAATGGAACTCTTCTAAAGTCACATGACACTGAGCCAAAGCGGGGATTCCCCATAGACTGTAAATAACAATGGACAAAGTATTTGGTCACATGACCCACTGGTTTCTGAAGGCCGGTTTTCAAGTCTGTTTTTCTTTGTACGTACCATGTTACTCAGGAGGCCGACAGGTACACGCCCACCACATTTCAATCAAAGTTGTCTTTGCTTCCAGCTCCTTCAGCAGAACGCCGCCAAAATATCTGCTGAGCTGCCGTCAGACGTTTCCATCAGGATGAACCGTTTAACACATCGACTCAACGGTGTAATAAAAAATCACCGTCATGTTTTTAGCCGACGCTGGTTGATACAGACTCGGTAGCATGAAAATCACGGATGAGGAAGTGATAACGGCCAGTGACTCGCTCAACTGACTGTCAACTGAACACACATCTCTACTGGTCATCAAGAGTGGGTTCTTCCCTTTCTCATACTCATAAAGGAAATGATTGTGGGCATAAAGGCTTTGTTATTTCAGATCATGTCCTAATAAATCTGCACATTCACCTTGCATCTTTTATGAGAGGAGAGTGAATGTGGCAGCTTAGCCCATGGTGACTTCGTGACCAGAAGTTACTAAAACTTGTAGAAACCAATATACAGGCCACAAGGTTCAGTGCTTGGACCGATTCTCTTCACCTTATATTCGCTTCCATGGGGTAATATTACTAGACATTACATGACGTCGTCTGTTATTTTCCTTTTGTTCCACATTATGTGATGTTTTCCTGGCACTCTCTCTCACACACACACACACACACACACACACACACACACACACACACACACACACACACACACACACACACACACACACACACACACACACACACACACACACACACACACACACACACGCGCGCACACACGCACACAAACACACACGTAGGTGATCTGAAGTTTGTGTCTAATGTTTAGTTAGTTGTTGTTTATGTGTAGTTTAGGGATTTGAAGATATGCAGAGTATTGTTGCATTATCTTTTAACACTTTTGTACATAAACTCTGATTCATTTGAATCAGATACTTTTTTTGTGTTTATTCTATACATATTTGTCACAGCTGCTGGTTGCAAAAGTCTGTGCTCGGACTCCTTCCTTCACTGTTATTGTGTAGCGCCACCCCCTCCTCTGGCAACAGGCTGCACGTATGGAATAAGGCCACTTGGAGACTGATTCTGCTGTTTAGTTATTATTTCCTGATAAGTTAGGTGATGCCCTGTTTTGATTTATTCATTTTGCTAATTCATTTTGATAAGTCATCTTCATTATTAAGTTTTAATAACTATCAGAAAAAAATATGAATAACTCTTTAATAACTGAATCAAGACTCCCTTTGTTGTACAACATAAATGGTGACCCCTGTGAGGCTTTTAATACACCAGCTTTGTGTCAACCCCGGGGGACCCCGGGGAAGACCCAGGACACGCTGGAGAGACTATATGGGAACGCCTCGGACTCCCCTCGGAAGAGCTGGAGGAAGAGCTGGAGGAAGAGCTGGAGGAAGAGTCTGGGCCTGGGTGAAGGAAGTCTGGGCATCCCTGCTGAGGCTGCTGCCCCCGTGACCCGGGAACGGATAAAGCGGAAGAAGATGACTCCGGCTTTGTGTCAAACCTGTGTAAAATAAGCCAATAGTTTTGATAAATGTTTAGAATTTTTTTTGTGGTGGTAATTGATACCCCACTTCTCTAAAACATAAGAATACATCAGATGTCTTTTGTGTATTGCTTGATTGCATTGTAGTAAGATCTGTGAACAGTCACTGAATCTCCGTGAGCAAGCACTCAGCCTCCATGAGCAGTCATTGGACCACTGTGAGCAGTCGCTAGACCTGCGTGAGCAGTCACTGGACTTCCATAAAGGGTCCGCTCACAGCTCCACTAAAATGGAGCAGAGCTGGGTTGAAAACGACCAAGTGAACCACAAGTCACAGCTCAAGCCAGAAATTACAGCAGATCAACTCTTAATTGTCCGGATCACAAACAAAAAGGTGCAGCAGTGTGATAAATGGCACGACCAACCTCACACTGACCCATGGCCAGCAGAGGGCAGAGAGAGAGGATCCAGCAGTTAACCTGCTTATCCCGTCTGAGCCGAGAGAGACAGCTAGTAGCCAGAACACTACTACTGACACAGTCCCAGACTTCACCACTTGGGATGAAATTCAAGTGCTGCCACCCAGGTACAAAGGGAGGAAAGGAGGGGGGAGACTCAAATTGTGTGCACGCCCCTTCACCCTCTGCTCCGTGCGTTTGAGATGAAGTACTGAGTCCAAAACACAGTCAGAGTCATAATTTGAAGACCGTGAGTAGTCCAAGTTTCCAGGAACCTTTCCTTGCTGGACAAAAGCTTGTGTCAACCTGTTCCACATCACTGGAAAAATAATCATTCTTCTTGGTACAGAGACCATCTGTAACAGGAATATTCAGGTGAGCCAGATGATCCTGGCCAGTCACATGGACAAGGCTTGTGTCTCCGCTACATTGAGTCCCTGGCCACTGACATAGAACACTTCGACACGAATGATCCAGGGTCAAACATTGAGAATTATCTCTGTGAGGTTCAGGATTGCCTCCGGGATTTGCCTCATGCGTCATCCTGAGAAAAAGTAATGCTCCTCTGGAAAACCACAGCCTCCGTTCGTCCGTGCTTTCATAAAGTCCCTTCCACCTGAAAACCAGTGTTGGGACTAACGCATTATTTAGTAACGCGTTACAGCAACACCGTTACTTTTGGCGGTAACTAATACTACAACGCATTACTTTTTAAATTCAGTAACTCAATTACCGTTACACAACGGTGCGTTACTCCGTTGTTTCTGGCAAGCTACAGTGAAGCTTTTTTTCCCCACACACGGAGACCAGAGGAAATGTAGTGGGCATTTGTGTGTGCATTCAAAAACATGACCGGTCACGGCCAGCCAAGAGAGCAAGGCGAGTTTCGCAACGTTGAGATATTGTCATTAAAAGAAATCCCTGACACATCCGAAGTGAATCAAGCTGCTCCATGTAAGCAACAGCGGCTGGAGTTTAACCGAGGGACGTCTGTAAGCCAAGTTCAACTTGACAAAACAATTGCACGGTATGTGGTAGAAAAAATGCTACCTATTTCTACAGTGGAGTCACCCGCTTTCAGGCAGCTAATTAGCATGATACCATGCCCAGGCGGCACACGGCAAATGGGATGGAATAATTTTTCGAACTATTTAAAAAAAAACATTATTTTAAATGCTCCCATTAATGCCCCTCTAGCTTTCATTTCAGCATGAGACTGTATGCGTATGTACTGTATATATGTATATGTATATGTATGCTGTATGTGTTTTTTTAAGTAACTAAAAAGTTACTTTTCATAGTAACTCATTACTTTTGGTCTAAGTAACTGAGTTACGAACCAAGTTACTTTTTAATGAAGTAACTAGTAACGGTAACTAGTTACTATTTTTCAGTAACTAGCACAACACTGCTGAAAACAGAAACTGCTATGAAGCATTCTGTCAGGCTTTGCGAGAAGAGTGTCATACACTGACTGGGCTTCAGCTCTTCTAGTGACGCAGCACACCAGGTTTGGAGGACAACCATACATTTAAGTCTCTCTTCCTCCATGAAAGCGTGCGGTTCAATGTAACCACTTACTGCGAATTGAAGAACCCCAACATAAAGGAACTCGGTTAGTATATACAGCTTTTTGGGGAAACACAGAGACGTCTCACTGTAGGTTCTGAGAGTGGCCCAGAGAGTTACAGCTTGGCTCTCTGAGGACAGAGAGGTGCTCCACTCCAATGCTGACACCGAGATCCAAGAGAGGGTAAAGTTTACTTTCACCTCCCGATCAGCTGTGACACTCAACAGTCTGACATCAGCGTTTTCCTGTGGGAGGAAACTAAAAGGTTTAAAGTCAGAGACCGTCTCACATTTCGGTTCATTGGAGCTCAGTCCCCACAGTCACACAACCTGAAGTCTCCCACCTGGTTCTACCATCTCTAAAGGTGAGAGTGGTAAGAAAATGCACCGTGAGTAGTTAGTCCAGGTCGTCCTGAGAAAGAGGAACTTGTCCTGAGTAAAACAGAGATCATGAAGAACTCCACTCAGGTTTCATATTTCACTCTGGCTGCTTACTTTGATACCAAGAACTTTCAATACTTATTGTTTATGATTATTGTGATTTTATATGCATTCATCATGTGTGGTAACGTTCTGCTCATTGTGGTCATCTGCTGTAACCGAAGTCTCCATGAACCCATGTACATGTTCCTGGTCAGCCTGTTTGTGAACGAGCTGTACGGCAGCACCGGCTTGTTTCCTATGCTGCTGGTTCAGATTTTGTCTGACGTTCACACCGTTTCTGTTCCCCTGTGTTTCCTGCAGGTCTTTTGTGTTCATACTTATGCAAGTGTTGAATTTACTAACTTAGCTGTCATGTCTTATGACAGATATACAGCCATCTGTTTTCCTCTGCAGTACAGCACACTGATGACAGTGAAGAAAGTTGCTCTTCTAGTTGCAGCTGCTTGGTTAACAGTTTTTCTTTTAATAGGTATCATGACATATTTGAGTTTCTCTTTGCAGTTCTGTGGGAACGTCATTGACAAAGTCTACTGTGTTAACTACTCTCTGGTGAAACTTGCTTGCTCTGACACCAAAGTAAATAACATTTTTGGACTCATTATGACTGCTTTCATTATCTGTGCTCCAGTTATTTTCATCCTTTACAGCTACATGAGGATCCTAAAAGTGTGTTATTGTGGCTCCAAAGAGACCCGACAGAAAGCCTTCAGCACCTGCACACCTCACTTGGTGTCTCTGATCAACTTCTCCGTTGGTGCTTTCTTTGAGATCTTACAGAGCAGGTTTGACATGAGCAGAGTTCCCAACATGCTGCGAATCTTTCTGTCCTTGTACTTGCTGATTTGTCAACCTCTCTTTAACCCCGTACTGTACGGCCTGAAAATGTCCAAAATACGTAACGTATGTAAAAGCCTGATTTCTGTAAAAATTATAAAAATAGTTAACTAGTTCAAACTAGTTAATCATGCTTTTGACTTATCAAACTCCGTGTTATCTGAAGTAAACACATACACAAACATCTGTTTGTCTTCAACCCTCATTTCTTTGCTGCAAGTGAAGTCCATGAAATAAAGGCCATGTTTGTGATCACAAGTGCTCAAAATTAAGAACTCTGTATACTTTTTGTTGTGGAGATAAATAAGGACTTTTTTATTAACTTAGTTGGTCTTGAAGCTCCACAGGAGTTTAATGGATGTTAGAAAGCGTCTTACTGTCACAACAATGCTTTGTAGAATCCCAAATGTGTGGTGTCATGTCCATTCTTTGATATCCTGTGATGTGTGTTGGGAGTTGAGCTGCTATGTTTCGTGGACGAGATGCGGACCCTGGTGTTATATAGACTTGCACGGTTTGGGAGTTCTTGTCCACATGGATAATCTTAGACACCAGTCATCGTGCATCAGGATTTTTTTTCTTTATACTTTCATCCCTGATTATTTTCCAATTTTTTTTAACCCAGTGCTCCTACAATAGTCAGTCGTGGGCATTGCCTAATTTGTCCCACAGAGGGGGTGCTGGTTCAGTTATCAAAGAGTTATTAGGGCCCCCCATTACAGTGCGAAGGCCCTATTGTATCCGTAGGAATTCTTTTCCTTGTTTTTATTTTTCTGACGAAATGAGGGCCTTTTTGCCCCCCTAAAAGTGCCCCAAAAGTCACCAAATTTTGCACGCAAGCCAGGCCTGGCGAACAATTTCATATTAAATGGTTTGTATTAATGGACGTGGCAAAATGGCTTAACAGCGCCCCCTAGAAAACTTTGTGCCTCAAGCCCCACAATATGGTTTGACGTACATGCACGAAAATCGGTACACACCTGTATCATGTCGCAACTTAAAGAAAAGTCTCTTGGCGCCATGGCCGAAACCCAACAGGAAGTCGGCCATTTTCATCAATCGTGTAATTTTGGCGCAATTTATGCCTTTCCTTCAGCAGTTAATACGGACCGAACCGTAACGTGCACCCAGATGTGTTATACATCAAAATGTGTGTCTCCATCCTGCGACGACGCGCATTACTTTTCTCAGTCAAAAGCATTACCGTGGCCACACTAGACGCCAAAAGGCACGCCCCCCCTTCATCTGATTGGTCCATACAGATAAAACTTCGTGCCTCAAGCCCCACAATACGGTTCGACGTACATTCACAAAAATCGGTACACACCTGTATCATGTCGCGACCTAAAGAAAAGTTTCATTGCGCCATGACCGAAACTGAACAGGAAGTCGGCCATTTTGAATTAATCTTGTAATTTTAGGGCAATTTATGCCATTCCTTCGGCCGTTAATGCGGCCCGAACCGTAACGTCCACTCAGGTGTGTTATACATCAAAATGTGCGTCTAGATCCTGCGACGATGTGCATTACTTTTTTCAGTCAAAAGCGTTACCGTGGCAACGATAGACACCAAAAAGCGCGCGCCCCCTTCATCTGGTTGGTCCATATTTGATAGTTCCTTCTTTCTGCCATAACCTTTGAATGGTTTGACATAAAGACTCGTGGGGGATGTCATCTGACTTGGTATTGAGTACTTGACCTTCATTGGCATGAATTAGCCCCGCCCCTTCTTCTGATTGGTCTATATGTGATAGTTCCTATTTTCTGCAATAACTAAAGACTCATGGGTTGTGTCATAGAACATGGTTTTGAGTCCTTGACCATAATTGGTGCAAATTACCCCCCCCCCCCCCCCCCCCTTCATCTGATGGGTCGACATCTGATAGTTCCTACTTTCTGCCATAACTTTTGAATGGTTTGATATAGACTTATGGGTAGTGTCATCGGACTCGTTTTTTAGTCCTTGAACAAAATTGGTGCAAATTAGCTCCGCCCCTTCTTCTGATTGGTCGATATCTGATAGTTCCTACTAGGCAAAAAAAAGGCAAAAAGGCAAGAGAGAGAAAGAGGGGGGAGTTTACTCTTTATAGCTGGCCCAGGCAGTGACTGAATTTTAGACTAAGTGTGATGCTTTTGAACGTATTATAATCGCATTTAAGGAGACAGGAGTTATAGATCGCCGCTACCTTGGCCGTGCTTCGGGGTATATGATAATTAAAGTAGTAGGCTGAGGGGCCCTGGATACCTCAGTGGGTTGAGCAGGTACCATTTACCGAGCCTATTTCCCTCAAGCAGACAGCACAGGTTGGAGTCCCGGCCTGTCGATGTTTCCTGCATGTGTTCCCTCTCTCTATACCCATTTCCTGTCCAACCACCCTTGAATAAAGGCCACCAGTGCCAAAAAAATTGAAGAAAGAAAAAAAGAAGTATAGGCAGTCCAGGTGTTGTCTTCTGTTTAGCAGCCTTCAGTCAGCGTGAAGATAGCTGCTAAGCTTCCAGACCAACCCAGAGGAGTTCTCAGCTGAGTACAATAGGATGTACTGATTCTGGACTGAAAGGAGATGGAGGAAATCGAAATGAACCGTACATCATGAAATTTTATGCCAGCACCTTAAAAATTACAATAACTCCATTAAACAAACAAGAACTTCTCATTTCAAAAACCTAATTTCAAATAACAAAAACAATCCCAAATTCCTATTCTCTACAATAGATTTTTTAACAAATGGAAACCCCAACAGATCCCATAAGACAACAACAGACACCCTTTGTGAGGATTTTGCAGACCACTTCAGAGGTGAAATTGATGACATTAGATCCAGTCTTTTATCTCAATAGATTTTAACTCTCAACACACCTGGATCAGTGCGCGGGGAAACTTGGTCGAGTTTTCTCCAAGGTAAAGCCCACAACCTGCCTTTTAGACCCCATTCCCACACAGTTTTTTAAAACACTCTATGGATTCTTTGAGGAACAGCTGCTGTATTTGGTCAACTGCTCTCTTCAGACGGGTGTCTTCCTTTAAAACAGCGGTGGTGAGGCCCCTTCTGAAGAAGAGTGGTTTTGACCCAATGTTTTAAATAACTACCGGCCTGTATCCAACTTACCGTTTTTAAGTAAAATTTTAGAAAATCTTAAAAAAAGTAAATACATTTTTAAACTCAAAACAGATTTTAGAGGCTCATCAGTCCGGTTTTAGGATGAACCACAGTACAGAAACAGCATTTTTAAAGATTTTAAATGACATCAGGTGTAATTTAGATAACCACAAACTCACAGTCTTGGTTCTGCTGGATCTAACCGCCGCCTTCGATACAGCAGACCATCACATTTTATTAAATAAACTGAGGAACCTGGTCGGCCTCTCTGGTACTGTTCTTAACTGGTTCACGTCCTACCTCACTGATCGAAGTTTGTTCGTAAATATGGATACATGTTCCTCAGGAATCTATAAGATAATGTGTGGGGTTCCCCAAGGGTCAATTTTAGGTCCAACTCTTTTTAATCTGTACATGCTGCCCCTTGGGGACGTCATCAGGAGACACGGCATCAGCTTCCATAGTTACGCTGACGATACGCAACTGTACATCGCCGTGTCTCCTGATGACACTGGGCCAATTGATGCCCTTTTTAACTGTATTTTAGATATCAAGTCATGGATGGCTGCAATCTTCCTACAGCTCAACCAGGGCAAAACGGAGGTCTTAGTCATTGGCCCTGAAGGCCAGAGAGAGGAACTTTTACCAAGGTTACAGGATTTTAAACCCTCAAAATCAGTTAACAATCTGGGCGTGATTTTTGACTCTGAGCTCACTTTTATTCCACATATTAAAAACATAACAAAGATAGTTTTTACCATCTTAAGAACATAGCCAGAGTCCGCCCGTTTCTCTCTCAGGCACGGAGGTGCTAATGCATGCTTTTATCTCTTGTCGTTTGGATTATTGTAACGCCCTGCTCTCTGGTCTTCCCAAAAAGAACATGTATAGCCTACAATTATTACAGAATTTAGCCGCACGCGTGCTGACGAGGACCAGAGGGAGGGAGCACATTACACCTGTTTTAAAATCGCTGCAATGGCTCCCCGTGCGCTTCAGGGTCGATTTTAAGGTTCTTTTACTAGTTTTTAATTGTCTTAATGGTCTTGGGCCTTCTTATTTGTCTGCACTACTTTTACCCTTGCGGACCCTGAGGTCCTCCGGTGCTGGTCTTTTAACCATACCAAGAGTCAGAACAAGGACACACGGGGAGGTGGCATTGAGTTATTATGGCCCCCGATTGTTTAATATGTTTTATGTTTGTGTATTTGTTTTATGTAAAGCACTTTGTGTTGCATGCTATGCATAAAAGGTGCTATATAAATAAAGTTTGAATTGATTTGACTGAGGGGTGGATGGTGGACCATGTTGTGTTTGCATTGGTGGGGCTAATCTGTGGTTGGAGTTCCAATCTGGAATCAATTATCTTTAAAACTTTGATTTATGGATTAATTGACAGCTAGACAGCCTGAAAAGTGAAAACATGACAGTTTATGACCATTTTGAATCTCTGGGAGTCAGGAAAAGGAGAATATTGAACCTTCAATTCACATAGCCCGCAACGTAAAGGGAAGTAATGGACCAGTTTTGTGGACTGTTTTTAGTATATTTTACCAACCTGGGTTTACTAATGAGTTTTTTAGTGTAATGCACCAGTACTACGCTCATGAAACCACAGCGTGTGCAGTTCAATCACTAATCAGAGTGCGCTGATGCATTCAAGAACCGCAGCATGGAAAATGAAACAGACGGGAGACAAAATGATCTTGTTTTGTTATAAAAACGATTTTATTTCAAAGATGTAGTGTGGATTTAAAAAAAGAGAAAAATGGAGCAAAATCACATTGAAGAACAATTCGTGATAAAAACTAACATATATATATGTACTGTATATGTACTGTATATATATATATATATATATATATATATATATATATATATATATATAGACGTGTGTGTACCACACTTTGACATACAAACAGGAAATACAGAGATTACGTTTGACCTAATATTGACAACTTACTAATTGTTTGGACAGTTATTGGCCATTTCTAAATAATCAGCATCAAAGAAAAAACAATGTAGCTTAAACCTCTTAATTCTACACATGTAGATAAAATAAAACCATCGGTTCTCAGAATCAGGCCTGCAGAGCAGACGTCAGACCGACCCTTCAAGATGTCTGATGGGATGATGGACGGCTGGGTTCCTGGGTTTTCTGTTGGAATCTGAATGTGACTGGAAAACAGATAAAAACACCAAGAAAACCTAGACTTTTGGTGCCTAGACTTTTGCACTGTGCTAAACATGCACGGATGATGTCTGGGGAGACATCCTTGGGTATTTGCATGAGTGCAGTCAAACGATCTGGAGCACCTTCCCTCCACCTAACAGACGTTTGCACGTATCTCGTATTTTACTGAGTTTCAGCCCGTACATCAGCGGATTAAGGAGCGGTTGGCACGTCAGGTAGTACAGCGATGAAAAAATGTCAAACACAGGCGACAGTCTGTTAAAACCCAACCTGCTCTCTAAGACCTGAAAACAGACACCGAAGGAAAAGTTGGCGATGGAGGCCAGATGAGGCGTGCAGGTACTGATGGCTTTCTCTCGGGCCTGTTTGGATCCTGAAAAACAAACTTCTAGAATCTTCACATAAGTGAAGATGATCAAAATGAAAGGAAAGACCATGGAGATGACGGTGTAGATTAGACCATAAATGTTGTTAACTCTGGTGTCAGAGCAGGCCAGTTTGACGATGGAGTAATTTCCACAACCGACTTTGTTAATGACGTTCCCGCAGAGCTGTAACGATACACTCAGGGATATCAGAACCACGATGGCACAAAGAGGGATCAACCACGTCAGAGCAATGAGGACAACCACCTTTTTAGGGGTCATACATGTGACGTACTGCAGAGGAAAGCAGATGGCCAGGTACCTGTCATAAGACATGACGGCCAAGATTAAAACTTCAGTACCTATATAAGAGTAAACGCAAAAGATCTGCAGAAAACACAGAGGGAAAGAGACAGTGTGAACGTCAGAGAGGATCTGGACCAGCAACATAGGAAACAAGCCGGTGCTGCCGTACAGCTCGTTCACAAACAGACTGACCAGGAACATGTACATGGGTTCATGGAGGCTCCTGGTGCAGCAGATGGCCAAGATGAACAGTAGGTTAGCACATATGATGAGCACGTATAAACACAAGAGCATCAAAAAACACAAGTATTTATAAAGACCAATGTCCAAGTAGGCAGTGAGTGTAAAATATACAACCTGAGTAGAGTTAACCATGATGCTGTGGGTTCAGGAGGAGCTGTGTGAACGCCTGCAGCTCAATGTCGCCACTTTTATCCCTGCAGTCAGCTGACATCCACAGCAGCATGGTGAGCTCATTAGCAACGAGCCACCATGGTTTCTGACTCATGACTGACAGACAAAGAGAATTCTCTTGTGGTGATTTAAGAATAAGTTTATTTATTATGTTCATACAAAGATGGTTATCAATATTATTATTAGGGCCCGAGCACTTACAGTGCGAAGGCCCTATTGTATCTGTAGGATTTTTTTTTCTTTCTTTCTTTCTTTCTTCTGACGAAAGGAGGGCCTTTTTGCCCCCCTAAACGTGCCCAAAAAGTCACCAAATTTTGCACGCAAGACCGGACTGGCGAAAAATTTGATATTTAATGGTTTGCATTAATGGGCGTGGCGAAATGGCTCAACAGCGCCCCCTTGAAAACTTTGTGCCTCAAGCCCCACAATACGATTTGACGTACATGCACGAAAATTGGTACACACCTGTATCATGACGCAACTTAAAGAAAAGTCTCTTGGCGTCATGCCCGAAACCAAACAGGATGTCGGCCATTTTGAATTAATCGCGTCATTTTGGCGAAATTTATGCCATTCCTTCGGCAGTTAATACGGCCCGAACCGTAACGTGCACCCAGGTGTGTTATACATCAAAATGTGCGTCTCCATCCTGCGACTATGCGCATTACTTTTCTTTCAAAAGTGTTACCGTGGCGACGCTAGACGCCAAAAAGCGCGCCTCCCCTTCATCTGATTGGTCCATATTTGATAGTTCTCCAAAAGTCACCACATTTTCATGCCAGCCAGGGCTGGCAATAAATTTGATATTTCATGGTTTGCATTAATGGCTCAACAGCGCCCCCTAGAATACTTTTCTCTGCCATAACTTTTGAATGGTTTGACATAAAGAGTTGTGGGTGGTGTTATGGGACTCGGTATTGAGTCCTTGACCATAATTGGTGAAAATTAGCCCCGCCCCTTCTTCTGATTGGTTGTCCCTATTTCCTGCTATAACATTTGAATGTTTTGACATAGAGAGTCGTGGGTGGTGTCATCAGATTCTGTATGGAGTCCTTGAGCTTCTTAGGCCTTAATTAGCCCCGCCCCTTCTTCTGATTGGTTGTCCCGATTTTCTACTATAACTTTTGAATGGTTTGACATAGAGAGTCGTGGGTTTTGTCATTTCTGATATGCTTATGGGGGGCACTGGCCGTGAGTGCGAGGGCCCGTTCATCGCTGCTTGCAGCTTTAATTATTATTATTATTATTAGTATTATTATTATTATTACTACTATTATTATTATTATTATTATTATTATTATTATTATTATTATTATTATTATTATTGTGATAGTATATCATATTATTATTAGTATAGATATCGGATAGGTGAATGGATGAATGAATGGGATGCCTGGGTCTGGGGCCCTCCGTTGTCGGGCCCGCGCAGGTGTCGCCCTGTTTGGGGGGTTCCCTCTCTCCGGGCCCGTCTCCGGTCCCCCCCGTGGCCTCCGCGGCGGGGTGCCCCTCTGGTCTTGGAGGGCCACTTTCGTGGGGGCGGGTGCTCCTGCCCGCGTCCGGGCAGGCTGGCCCCTCGCCGGGTGGGGGTCGTTGGCCTGGAGGGTAAGGGCCTCCTGCCGCGGGATCTCTGGCTGCTTCTTCCCGCGCCGTAGGGGCCCCGCCCGCGGGCTCCACCCGCGGGCTCCACCCGCAGGCCCCCTCGGCTCGCTGGCGGTGGGTTGCCTCCCTCGTACCTCTCCCCTCTGTGGGGTTGCTGGTGGCCTGGGTTCCGGGTTCTTCCTGGTCGGCCCCTGGTCTCGCGGGTGGCGGGGTTGCTCCCCCCCCTCCCCCACTATAGATACACTTCAGGTGGAGCTTTGTTTGGATTATTACACACACACACACACACACACACACATGCACACGCACGCGCACGCGCACGCACGCACACGCACACACACACACATATAGCCACATAGACATATACACACTCACGTACACATATACATATTCATACATTCATGCATGCACACATACACACACATAGCCACACATATGCATACATGGATACATATGGAGCTTTGTTTGGATTATTACACACACACACACACACACACACACACGCACACGCACACGCACACACACACACACTCATTCACACACATATATGATCTGAAGTTTGTGTTTACTGTTAGTTAGTTGTTGTTTATGTGTAGTCTACCCATCAAAATGTATCCTAAGTGTTGTTTTACCATCTTTTTAACACTTTTTTAAATACATTCTGATTAATTTGAATGAGAGAAGTTGTTTGTGCTTATTTTACACATATTTGTCACAACTGCTGGTTGCAAAGGTCTGTGTTCGGACTCCTTAACTATTATTTTGAAGAATAACTTACCTTGAGACTGATTTTGCTGTTTAGTTATCATTTTCCCGATTATATCAGGTGGTGTCCCGTTTTGATTAATTCATTTTTATAATACAATCTACTTTATTAATTATTAATAATTGTCGAAGGACAATCAGTAATAACTCTTTGATAACTGAACCAGCACTCCCTCTGTGGCACAACATAGGCAATGCCCACTTCTGACTTATGTAGGAGCACTGGGTGAAAAAATTATGAAAAAAATCAGGGATGAAAGTGTGGTGGCAAAAATTGTTGTTCAAAAAGAATGTCAGGACACCTCAGCTGTCTTTCTGAAGATTTAACGGAAAGAGGAAAAACATTCAATTGAATGGAGCCACACAGTCCATCCGGTCACATGAACCGTCAGTCCTGAGTGAGCTGAATGTGTTTAAAGAAAAGTTATCTTATAGTTGGGAAGCTGGGAAACTAGACAAAACATCACCCTGGCAACCGTGCCAGGCTCTGTGTCAAAGGAACATGACCTCGGCATAGGAATGTTCAGTTGAAAACAGGCAACAGACAGTGTTATACCAAAATTTTCCATTACATTCCACCCCTTTTAGCATTTTATGCTAAACCACAAAGAAATAGAAAATTTTGCACTGACCTACCCCGCGACCTTTATGCTCTGTCCCGCACCAGCCAAACGCTAGCGCACCCATTCTCCAACGTGGGAGTTAAAGAAACCCCGACAGAGGGCATAGGTCTCGGGTACAGAAGAGCCAAAACCCCTCCCTCCACTAGACAAAGGGAGAGTCAAAAGACTTAATCTTTCTAGCTACTCTATCATAGACAAGGAGGGAAAAACCCCCGAAGGGGAAAAGACCCATTATGAAATATAAACTAATCTACTTCAAACAATACCAAAACAAATCACATTCAGCACAATAGTCCATGAAGGGAAAAGGAGAAGAGAGGAAAAAAAAAATCAAAGGCTCTGTGTGACTAAGCAATTAAGGATAAAAATGTGATAAAATGTAAAAAATAATAATAATAATAATAAAAAATGACAACATTTTCCATATGTCCTGGCAAAACCCTCCATGTTTTAACCCACCGTACCACGGGGCTAATGCTTGACTCCCTCACAACCTGTCAACAGGACATAACAGCTCATAATCAGTTCAAAACAGTATAAATGAAAAAAAACATCATCAACCTGAGGAAGGATTAATGCAGAATATAAATTAAAGTAGCTCTTCTTCCTCCATGGAAGGAGGAACCCACTCATCATCGCGGTCCATCTCCTGGGCAAACCGTCCAAGTGCGGTGGGAATGGCAGAAGCTACTAGTTTCTTCACCCATGGCACAATAAAACACAGAAAAACACACAAACCCAAAAGAATAGTCAGTTCAGGGGCAGAGAGGTTGAACAGTGCAGTTTCCCACCCTGAAATGGAAAACCAGGACCTCCTCTGCAAATGCAACAATTCATGCAGGTGTCCGACAACATGTGTCACATTGATCTCGTTGGTCAGCTTCCTCGTCACAGTGACCATGGCACGGAACCACATGTTGTCCTATAGCTGCAACGTCGTGTTGGTCATGTTGGTTGTGTAAACAGCAGCCCTTCTCACCAGCCAATGAGGGGTAGGTGCCGCCTCAGAATCGTGGTCGGGGGGAGGTGAGATTGTCGTGCTGTTGGTCTGTGACCTGTGGTCATAGAGGCTCTCCAACAGCAGCAGAAGCAAACCCGCCCCTATGCCGATGACCAGCAGGACGCTGGTCGCCACCCTTAGGCCGCATCCGAGCCGCCTAAGGGGATGCCACGGCCGTGGCCTCTCGATCAGCTGCATGGCGTGCGTGTGGATCAGGAACCCGTCGGCAGTGGCTGGCGTGGATCCACGTGGCACGTCTCTCTGCAACCTCGACTGCAGTCTGCGTGACCAGAAGCACTTGGAACGGTCTGTTCCACCTCCGAGCTTTCCAGTGTTTGCGCCTGAAGTCTTTCACCACGATGTAGTCTCCACTCCGAGGTCATGGAGTTTCGTCTCTGCCGGTCCGGTCCGGGGAGGGCCGTCTTAACCTGCTTGTTGATATCAGACAAAACAGACTACAAGGTTGCACAATATCGTAACATTTCGTCTTCACAAAGGCCAGTTTCTTGCTGCTGCCTCTTAAACGGGCCCAATCCCTGTTTAAAGGTCTCCCAAAACAGGATTTCAAAGGGGCTCAGGCCATTTTTGCTTCTCTGGCGCGCAACATTAGCACAACATTAGGCTGGGTGGTAGGCGCAATGTTGTCGTATATCTACGCCCATGTACTCACCGACCTGTTTCAGTGCCGCGCTCACAAACGGCGCGCCATTGTCTGAGATGATTTTTCCCGGAATCCCCCACCTGGGAATTATAAGGTGCATCAAAGCCTTGGCCACTGCAGCGCAGTCCTGTCTTGTTGTGGGAAAAGCTTCAGTCCATTTAGAAAACATGCAAATGATAACCAAAAGAAACTTTTTGCCTCCACTGGGTGTAAGTTCAATGAAATCCATCTGCAAATGCTGAAATGTCTGTCTGGTGGGGGCGAGTTTTGAACCCCCTCTCGTGAACCAGTGTCTTCGTATTCACTCGTATTGCGTATTTCACTCACCATCCCCCACCCCTTGACACATGAAACCGTGTGTCAATTAAGAAAAAATTCTTGGGGAGACATGGCCGGCCGTCGGGCCGCATTCACACCCTGTTAATCACCCCGCAGTCTGCATCCTCCCAGGACCGTTTTTCAGTGTGCAAAGCCCTTAGCTATAATTCACCAATCTCAACTGAGGTCACAGCCGAGGACGGAAGTAGCAGGGAGACAGCTTGTACTTTGAGAGACAAGGGTTGTTTTGAAGCAGTTTCTTTTGCAGCTGCGTCAGCTTGAACATTTCATTGAGAGATAAAATCAGATTGTTAGTGTGATCATCACATTTACACACAGCAATTTGTGTAGGCAGCAACATGGTATCCACGTGATGCGCTATGGGTCTACCTGTGGAAATAAAAAAACTTATCGGGGACAAAAGCCCCAAAAAGCAAAACCTGCAATGTTAACTCACGTAGCAGGAGCCCTGGAAGCAGAACCAACAACAAAAAAGATCAAAGTCAGCATTGTCAATTGCAACATCACCCAAATTCAGGTCTTGGGGAACAAAGACAACATCACAACAACAGCAACATCACTCAAATTCAGGTCTTGGGGAACAAATGGATGTTAGCGTTGTCACACTAGCGTGGTTCTCCATCATCCGCTGTTGGCAAAAGGGTAAGGGTTAAGAACTTGCTGTAGCACTTGAAGTCACGTAACCCCCCTTTCCGTCCACAGTCTGGGCGAAAGGTCGTGAACAGTCAGGCAGTCCAGGTATTGGAGGCGTCTGTAACGTCAGTTTCAGGTCAGTGAAAGCTTCGTCAGCCTCGTCAGTCCAGGTAACAGGGTCTGATGCTTTTAGGCCTTCTCCATGGGCAATTGCTGCCAATGGTGCCTCAATTTCAGCACAATGCGAGACCCACTGTCGACAATAGCCGGTGGAGCCCAGAATTTACATAATTTGATTCTTAGTGACCAGTTCTGGCTTTTTTCCCTTTTGAATGGCCGTAATTCTGCCAGGCGAGAGGGATTTGCCCTCCCCCGAAATGACATGACCCAGAAACGTAACCCCTGTGGCAACAAACTGCAGTTCGGACAGGCCGGCTTAATGCCCCTGTTCAGCCAAAATGGGTCAACAGGTCCAGAGAAGCTTTAACGCATTCGTCTCTGGACTCACTCGCAACCAAGATAACATCAACATACTGCAATAAGCACTTCCAAACTGTCCCTCAGAGCCAATGACAGTAGGCTCATGAACACTATATCCAAAAAAAAAAAACACAGGGCACTCATTTTACGGGACGAAACCCACTCTTGATGAAACCGTCAATCATCAGTATGTGACTTCACGACAGACAAAATAAAGAAAAATGATTGATATGTTTCATGCTTTTCACAATCAACCCAATCATACACAGCTCAATGGCAAGAACCCCATTTCCATACAATCCGGTTCAAATACAGTATCACAAAAGTAACCTGCAACCATTCGAATGGTGAATCAACCCAATTTGACAATTCCACGTCACCATTCCCCATTCAGGGAAAAGAATGATTAAAAACTATATTATTTGTATCAATTTAACAAAAATGTCAACAGAAAGGAAAATGAGATAACATCTCTCTCCCATCCACGCAGCCTCACGTGAACGCTCCCTGCGTGAACGCGCAGTCAGACAAGCGACATGGAGCTTACACACGCACACACCCTCACATACACACCTCAGCACACACAGAGCGCAGAGGCATCAGCAGTTCCTGCTGAATTTCACATATATTTATCAATCTGACCATCTCTGTTTCTGTTTTCTCAGGCCCATGTCAACATAGTATAGTATCAACATAGTATCTTCATGAAGCCACGCCACCAACATCTAAGTTTCTCTGGCAATTTAAATCCTAAAAAAGGGGGGGGTCCCAGACCCCCGAAGGTCCCTGACATTCAACTCAACCCCCTCAGTGGGACTCAAACCCACTTTAATGCATTTACAGGAATCCCAATTCAATAAATAATTTCAGTCATGAACACTAGACAAAAAAAAAATTGGACAGGACAACGATCAGCCAAAACAGGCAAACAAAAATTCCCATTCCCCTAGATCTATCGAGAGGAGTGTCTCCTCTTGCATTCCAAAACTTGTGTTACTAATAGGGGGTCCCAGACCGCAGGCTAACCCCAGGCTAGCAGCTATGAAAGTAACATATGCAATACCCCAGGTATTTATCGAGCATGAACATTCAAATAAAAACCACAAAACACGAGGAAACGTGTAACATTTTACCATCAAAACAACAGCAAACAAAATTGACTGTTAGGATGGACTGGAATGCTGAGGAAAAAATAAATAAAACCAAAACGTTCTACCGGAATCTGAGACAGAATAGTGTGTGAATTCAGGTCGAATCCATTTCACTTCTAGTCCATTTATATCATTACATCTTATTTGTACCTCATTATTCAAGTCATGAATAACCTCTCCTGACACAATACTCAATTCCAACGTCTATTAATAAATTACGTTATAATCTTAAATCATAATCTAATCTCAAACAGACGAGTGTGCTGATTTCCCTTCCCTGTGGACATTAAACATAAAATCCAGACCTGCAAATTGCTGTTAAATGTTAAATGTTCCTGTTAAATCTTTGAGACAGTCAGGGTGTACTTAGGATTGCCTGCTAGATCAACGTTTCCTTTGTGAAGAAAAAATGGTGTTCTTTGGGAACAAAAGTGAGCATTATTAGCTCCCTCGAAACTACGGCGCAGTCGTCCAAAATACTGGACGATGCTCAGATGAATTAAATCTGATTAAATTTAATGACAATTATTACAATAAATGAAAAACAAGGTTCTTGTGTGTATGTGTATTTAGGTGCTCACATGTTCCGCAGACCCCACAGCCGGCCTCCGCATGTCAGCCGGACACCTCACCGGCTCTCTCCGCCACCCCTAGTCAGTCCGGCCCCCCTTCTCCCGCCTCTCAGGCTTCTCTCCCTTCTCTGGGCACGGCAGCGGTCTGTGACGTCACAGGCCCTCACTGTGTTCTGCCTCTCGTTGCTCTCTCTTTCAGCCTTTTGCAGCAACAGTCTCACCCTTTTCCTGGCTAACGCAGGCTTTCTGCCAGTCAAAAATGTCCTTTAGACAGCCAGTCTTTCCAGCACTTTTCCTCATCTTTCCGATGGGTGAAACGGGTGAAGATGGGGGAGGGGTGCTCCCACGGGTGGGGTTGTGGGCAGTGGGGGGCAAACGGGCGCAGCTGGGTGAAGTCCAGGCGCCGGTGAGCTCTGCTTGAGGTCCGGACGCTATTTGGGGGGGCGGGTGGGGCGGGGGGCGCAGAGTCCAGACCGGGTCCAGCTTCACACACTGGGGCACAGTCTGTTTGGGTGTCTGCCTCACTCAGCCACATTCCAATCTATCTAAATTTGTTTTTCATTTTTCTTTTTAGCGAGTGATAACTGGCCTCTGTCTAACCTGAAAAGCCAACAGCTGTTTAACGCTCAGGCTTCCTGTTTCTTGTTTTTTCTTTATTTTGGGAATTTAAGTTGTCTGACCCACAGTTCCGACAAAGGTTGTGGGTTCTATTCTTTTCCATAATTAACTATCATATATTAGACCCTCCAGAAAAACGCGGGCAAAAATCCTTGATTCCGCGGGCTAAAATCCTTGATTCCGCGGGCTAAAATCCTTGATTCCGCGGGCTAAAATCCTTGATTCCGCGGGCTAAAATCCTTGATTTTGCGGGCTAAAATCATTGATTATGCGATTAAATGTGGGGGTTTTTTATGTGCTTTTATGCGGTGAAATTGCGGAATATGCTGGAAGTTGTGGAATATGCGGGAACTCGTGGAATATGCGGAAAGTTGCAAAATATGCGATATATGCAGGAAGTTGCGGATTCGGCACTGAGCTCTTCCCTCTTAAATTCAGCGGGTTGTCTCGTCTGATCTGAGGTCGTAAGAGAAAAAAAAAGGAGAGCAGGTGGAGAGGAGAGGGGCGGGGGCGGCCCGGGGGCCTGCCGCCTCTCTCCCTCCAGCCCGCGGCTCAGTGCTCGGGTGATTGCCGGGCGCACCGGCGCGACGAGGGGGACGAGACAGAGCTCCGTCACCCCGCTGGCAAGATCCCCCAAGTGGATGGGAGCTCCGCCTCCGCAGGCGCAGTAGTGCGCGGTCAGCGCGGAGACCTGAGTCCACCGGCAGCCCGTCCCCCCGCTTGCGCGGGGGGACGGGCTGCCGGTGGACTCTCTTTTTCCTCTCTCTTTTTCCTCTCACCCCCACGGGTGAGAGCTGCTGTTTGGGGGGTGGCGGTTTCTGTGAGGGGTGCGGAGGTCCCCGGGCGGGTCCCGCACGTCGCGACCGGGCGTCCCGACATGTCACTGACAACACTTCCCCCTTTTTCCAAACTTTATGCGAAAATGTGCGGTGATGATGCGGTGAAATCAAGCGAGCCCCGCATAATTCGCATATTCAGCGCGGACATATGCAATATTAACCCCAGTAAAAGTGATTTTTCTGCACCAGACATTGAAATCCACGGAAGGTCTGTAAATCCACGGACAGCCGTGAAATCTGCGAAAAATTCCGCGATCACGGAATTGCGGATTCCTGGAGGGTCTAATATATCTCACATTTAGTGCTGAAAAATCTGGTCCTTGGGAAAAATTACTCCCAGAAGGCTTGTTGAAAACTGGCCCCCACAGCTGATTATTTGATCCTCTCAGACGTGTTGCGTGTCCAAGTTTTCAGAAGGAGAAAAAATAACAAAAAAAAACACAATGGCTAATCGCTTATCAGGGTCTGTGACGTCACAACAGCCGGAACACTCGCGCAGCTCTCTCACAGACATAGTTGGATAAGTAAAATAAAAAAATAAAAATACATATATATAAAAGGAAATGTCACGGTTCAGATTTGACTGGAGTCCTGCATCTTTTAAATCCTACAGAAGAAGGTAGTACTTCGGATTACCCGTTTGCTTCCAAATGCTGCATCTTTTAAATCCTACCAGGTATACTTCGGATTACCCACTTAACTCGAACCAGATTCTAGACGCAGAAGCGGGGGAAAACCCACGACTTAATCAACAGAAAAACATTCCAACTCCAATTATTTCTCAAAATTATTTGTCATCCACCCGTACAGTCAAGATTGTTAGTCAGACATTAACAGACAGCTCAGAGTAAAAACACAAAACTCCTTCACCTCCCAGAATTAGGCATTCTAGGCCACCGCCAGACCCTGTCTGGCAACTCGGATTCCCCGAATCCAGAGCCCTCAAGACTTGAACTTGAGGTACCTTCACCTCAGGACTTGAACCTGAGGGAGCTTCACCCCAGGCCTTGAACCTGGGGTACCTTCACCCCAGGCCTCGAACCTGGGGGAGCTTCACCCCAGGCCTTGAACCTGGGGTACCTTCACCTCACCTCAGGACTTGAACCTGAGGGAACTTCACCTCAGGACTTGAACCTGAGGGAACTTCACCCCAGGCCTCGAACCTGGGGGAGCTTCACCTCACCTCAGGACTTGAACCTGAGGGAACTTCACCCCAGGCCTCGAACCTGGGGGAGCTTCACCTCACCTCAGGACTTGAACTTGAGGTAGTCTACCACTCTCAAACCACGTCTACAGAAGCACTCGTGATCCGTCGCGTCTGACGACCCACAGCCGATGTCGCACTTCACTAACTCCTAGGTCAGTAATAAACAGCCCAGGTACCCCGGCTGGACCAGCCCTCTCCGGCTCCAAGCACTCCTGGCAACATCAGCTGATTAGGCAGAGATGAGACGTTAGCGCGCAGCTTATTTCGGCCGTTTTCTTTCCAAAACTCACCCGAAAGAACAGCGAGGTGTTTCTGAAGCCACCGGGTTCGCTCGACCCCAGTCGGTGCGGGGACCTTCCCAACCCCCTCCGGACGAGAGGCCCTCTTCTCGACCTTCACTTGATGGGGGAGTACGAGGTTGTTGCATGCTTAAAACACCTTCGATTCCGGAGGAGAGAAGGAAAAATCCGCTCACAGATGAGGTCCCTTCGTGGTCGCCAAATTGTGGTGGCAAAAATTGTTGTTCAAAAAGAATGTCAGGACACCTCAGCTGTCTTTCTGAAGATTTAATGGAAAGAGGAAAAACATTCAAGGAATGGAGCCACACAGTCCAACCGGTCACATGAACCATCAGTCCTGAGTGAGCTGAATGTGTTTAGAGAAAAGTTATCTTATAGTTGGGAAGCTGGGAAACTAGACAAAACATCACCCATCACCCTGGCAACCGTGCCAGGCTTTGTGTCAAAGGAACATGACCTCGGCATAGGAATGTTCAGTTGAAAACAGGCAACATACAGTGTTATACCAAAATTTTCCATTACAAAAGTATAAAGAAAAAAAAATCCTGATGCACGATGACTGGTGTCTAAGATTATCCATTTGGACAAGAACTCCCAAACTGTGCAAGTCTACATAACACCAGGGTCCACATCTCATCCACGAAACTCATCCACGAAACACATTTGGGATTCTACAAAGCATAGTTGTGACAGTAAGACACTTTCTAACATCCATTAAACTCCTGTGGAGCTTCAAGACCATCTAAGTTAACAAAAAAGTCCTTATTTATCTCCACAACAAAAAAGTATACAGAGTTCTTAATTTTGAGCACTTGTGATCACAAACATGGCCTTTATTTCATGGACTTCACTCGCAGCAAAGAAATGAGGGTTGAAGACAAACAGATGTTTGCGTATGTGTTTACTTCAGATAACATGGAGTTTGATAAGTCAAAAGCACGATTAACTAGTTTGAACTAGTTAAATATATTGGTAATTTTAACAGAAATCAGGCTTTTACATAGGTTACGTATTTTGGACATTTTCAGGCCGTACAGTACGGGGTTAAAGAGAGGTTGACACGTCAGAAAGTACAGGGACAGAAAGATTCGCAGCATGTTGGGAACTCTGCTCATGTCAAACCTGCTCTGTAAGACTTCAAAGAAAACAGCAACGGAGAAGTTGATCAGAGACGCCAGGTGAGGCATGCAGGTGCTGACGGCTTTCTGTCGGGTCTCTTTGGAGCCACAATAACACACTTTAAGGATCCTGGTGTAGCTATAAAGGATGAAAATAACTGGAGCACAGATAATGAAAGCAGTTACAATGAGTCCAAAAATGTTATTTACTTTGGTGTCAGAGCAAGCAAGTTTCACTAGAGAGTAGTTATCACAGTAGACTTTGTCAATGATGTTCCCACAGAACTGCAAAGAGAAACTCAAATATGTCATGATACCTAATAAAAGAAAAACTGTTAACCAAGCAGCTGCAACTAGAAGAGCAACTTTCTTCACTGTCATCAGTGTGCTGTACTGCAGAGGAAAACAGATGGCTGTATATCTGTCATAAGACATGACAGCTAAGTTAGTAAATTCTACACTTCCATAAGTATGAACACAAAAGACTTGCAGGAAACACAGGGGAACAGAAACGGTGTGAACATCAGACAAGATCTGAACCAGCAGCATAGGAAACAAGCCGGTGCTGCCGTACAGCTCATTCACAAACAGGCTGACCAGGAACATGTACATGGGTTCATGGAGACTTCGGTTACAGCAGATGACCACAATGAGCAGAACGTTACCACACATGATGAATGCATATAAAATCACAATAATTATAAACAATAAATATTTAAAGTTCTTGGTATCAAAGTAAGCAGCCAGAGTAAAATATGAAACCTGAGTGGAGTTCTTCATGATCTCTGTTTTACTCAGATAAAGTTCCTCTTTCTCAGGACGACCTGGACCAATTACTCACGCTGCCTTTTCTTACCACTCTCAAATTTAGAGATGGTAGAACCAGGTGGGAGACTTCAGGTTGTGTGGCTGTGGGGATTGAGCTCCAATGAACCGAAATGTGAGTCTGTCTCTGACTTTAAACCTTTTAGTTTCCTCCCACAGGAACACGCTGATGTCAGACTGTTGAGTGTCACAGCTGATCGGGAGGTGAAAGTAAACTTTACCCCCTCTTTGACCTTGGTGTCAGCATTGGAGTGCAGAACTTTTCTGTCCTCAAAGGCCAAGCTGTAATTCTCTGGGCCACTCTCAGAACCTACAGTGAGACGTCTCTATATTTCCCCAAAAAGCTGTGTATACTAACGGAGTTCCTGCATGTTGAGGTTCCTCACTCTGCAGTAAGTGGTTACATTGAACCACACGCTTTCATGGAGGAAGAGAGACTTAAATGTATGGTTGTCCTCCAAACCTGGTGTTCTGCGTCACTAGAAGAGCTGAGGCCCAGTCAGTGTATGACGAATACTCTGACAGAGGGCCTTATAGCAGTCTCTGTTTCCAGGTGGAATGGATTTTATGAATTCACGGACGCTCCTGGCTGTGGTTTTCCAGGGGAGCTTTACTTTTTCTCTGGATGACGCGTGAGGCAAATCTTGGAGGCAATCCTGAAGCTCACAGAGATAATTCTCAATGTTTGACCCTGGATCATTTGTGTCAAAGTGTTCTATGTCACTCGCCAGGGACTCAAGGTAGCAGAGACACAAGTCTTGTCCATGTGACTGGCCAGGATCATATTGGCTCACTTGAATATTCCTGGTACAGATGGTCTCTTCACCGAGAAGAATTATTATTTTTCCAGTGATGTGGAACAGGTAAGTCAAGATGGGGTTTTAAACAACTTGACACAAGCTTTTGTCCAGCAGGGAAAGGTTCCTGGAAATTCTGACTACTCACGGTCTTCAGATTATGACTCTGACTGTGTTTTGGAATCAGTACTTCATCTCTCTTTTTTTTTTTTTTCTCTTGTCTGCACACATATTAATGATTGATACCATGACGGTAGAAACCAAAGGGGTATATATGTGCATTATGACTACATTAAATATATATACATATATATATACGCATACGTATGCATACACATACATAAATATACACATACAAACCCAGTGTTTTTTTTTTTTTTGTGGGGTGGGGGGGGTGGGGTTTGGGGGTGGTGGAGTGGGGTGGTGGGGGTGACGACATCCACTGCCAATCCAGGAAGCAGGAACACACGGAAGCACACGTCAGGCACTGGAAATCTGCAACAAAAAAACCACAAACAAAACACGAAACCGGCACGGAGCCAACCAAAACATGAACAGCAATCGACCCAAATCTTGAGATTTGATCGCAGTCTGAGCTAAGCTACCGCTACCGCTACCTAACCCCAAAAAGTACAGAGCAAGCATGCAGGTGAACAAGCCAGTGTGTATGTCTATGTGTGTGTATGCGTGTATGTATATGATCATGTGTGTGTGTGTGTGTGTGTGTGTGTATATATGTGACTAAGTGGCTATATGTGTGTGTGTGTGTGTGTGTGTGTGTGTGTGTGTGTGTGTGTGTGTGTGTGTGTGTGTGTGTGTGTGTGTTTGTAATAAACCAAACAAAGTTCCACCTGAAGTGTATCTATAGTGGGGGAGGGGGGGGAGCAACCCCGCCACCCACGAGACCAGAGGCCGACACGGAAGAACCCGGAACCCAGGCCACCAGCAACCCCACAGAGGGGAGAAGTAGGAGGGAGGCAACCCACCGCCTGCAAGCACCCCCACCCCCCCCCCCGGCGGCGGCCGAGAGGGGGGCCCCCACGGCGCGGAAGGAAGCAGCCAGGGATCCCGCGGCGGCGGACCGCGACCCGGGCAATCCCCGGCCACCCGGTCCGGGCCGGACACGTGGCCAGGAGGCCCTCACCCTTCAGGCCAACGACCCCCACCCGGCAGGGGGGCAGCCTGCCCCGAGAGACAGAGCCGCCCCGGCCGCCGACGCGGGCAGGAGCACCCGCCCCACGAAAGTGGCCCTCCAAGACCAGAGGGGCGCCCCGCCGCAGAGGCAGCGGGGGGGACCGGAGACGGGCCCGGAGAGAGGGAACCCCCCAACAAGGCGACACCCGTGCAGGCCCGACAACGGAGGGCCCCAGACCCAGGCATCCCATTCATTCATCCATTCACCTATCCGATACCTATACTAATAATGAGATATACTATAATAATAAGATATACTATACCTAATAATAATACTAATAATACTAATAATACTAATAATAATAATAATAATAATACTAATAATAATAATAATAATAATAATAATAATAATAACCATCTTTGTATTACTTCATCTCGAACGCACTGAGCATTGGGCCTGAGGGTGAACGGAGGTGCACACAATTTGAGTCTGGCCCCCCTTTCCTCCCTTTGAGCCTGGGTGGCAGCACTTGAATTTCATCCCAGGTGGTGAAGTCTGGGACTGTGTCAGTAGTAGTGTTCTGGCTACTAGCTCTCTCTCTCGGCTCAGACGGGATAAGCAGGCTAACTGCTGGATCCTCTCTCTCTGCCTTCTGCTGGCCATGGGTCAGTGTGAGGTTGGTCATGCCATTTATCACACTGCTGCACAGGGTCGGCGCCAGAGCAAATATTCAGAGGGGGCCCGAGGCTTATTAGGGCGGGCACCAAATCAGTCGTGTAGGACAGCATTTTAAGGAAAAAAGTGCATTCTCACTGCTTTCCTATTAATAATCTGTCTAAAACATGTGGAGAAATCAAATCACTTAGGTGTAAATAATGCAAGGAAGCGCACATTTTACTTTGACTGAAAACGTTTTACTCGTAACACACAACAAGGTCACATACATGTTTTCAATATAGCATATAGAACAAGAACAAGAACAAATTGTCGCCTCCTCACGGCTCGGACTCGGAGAGGTGGGCTTGGATGGTGAAGAAACACCTTTTTCTTTGTTCCTACCGGTCAGCCACGCTCTTATATCCATGATATCTCTCTTTCGTTCGCAATCTCTCTTTCGTTCGCAATCTCTCTTTCCTTTGCAATAGTTCGCTTTCGGGAAATTTGTTTACCGCCAAAGAAGAAAAGTGAGGGGGCACAGTGACTGAAGTAAGCGGGCACTGCCCCCTGGTGCCCGCCCATGGCGCCGACACTGTTGCTGCACCTTTTTGTTTGTGATCCGGAAAATTAAGAGTTGATCTGCTGTAATTTCTGGCTTGAGCTGTGACTTGTGGTTCACATGGTTGTTTTCAACCCAGCTCTGCTCCATTTTAGCTGTAAATGTACCCTTTATGGAAGTCCAGTGACTGCTCACGCAGGTCTAGCGACTGCTCAGAGTGTTCCAATGACTGCTCATGGAGGCTGAGTGCTTGCTCACGGAGATTCAGTGAGTGTTCACGGATCTTACTACAATGCAATCAAGCAATACACAAAAGACATCTGATGTATTCTTATGTTTCAGAGAAGTGAGGTATCAATTACCCCACTTCTCTGGGGGGGGGGGGCGATATACAATAACAGTGAAGGAAGGAGTCAGAGCACAGACTTTTGCAACCAGCAGCTTTGACAAATGTATGTATAGAATAAACACAAAAAACGTATCTCATTCAAGTGGATCAGAGTTTATTTACAAAAGTGTTAAAAGATAATGCAACACTCGGCAAAACTTCCGATGCCTAAACTACACATAAACAACAAATAACTAAACATTAAACACAAACTTCATATCACCTACGTGTGTGTTTGTGTGTGTCAGTATGTGTGTGTGAGTGTCTGTGTGTCAGGAAAACATCACATAATGTGGAACAAAAGGAAAATAGCGGACGACATCATGTAATGTCTAGTAATATTACCCCATGGAAGCAAAATAACAAAGCCTTTATGCCCACAATAATTTCCTTTATGAGTATGACCAAGGGAAGAACCCACTATTGATGACCCGTCGAGATGTGTGTTAAGTTGACAGTCAGTTGAGCGATTCACTGGCCGTTATCACTTCCTCATCCGTAATTGTCATGCTACCAAGTCTGTATCAACCAGCGTCGGCTAAAAACACGACGGTAATTTTTTATTACACCGTTGAGTCGATGTGTTAAACGGTTCATCCTGATGGAAACGTCTGACGGCAGCTCAGCAGATATTTTGGCGGCGTTCTGCTGAAGGAGCTGGAAGCAAAGACAACTTTGATTGACAAGTGTACCTGTCGGCCTCCTGAGTAACATGGTACATACAAAGAAAAACAGACTTGAAAACCGGCCTTCAGAAACCAGTGGGTCACGTGACCAAATACTTCAGCGTACGTCAGCAGCACACAGCAGACATCCACGTAGGCAGGTGGAAGCAGCAATGGGATGACCGGGGATGGGGGGGGTACCGGGAACGCAGGCCAGAACGCAGCTCCCGAGGCTCCGGCCTGCAAACATGCATAATAGTTAAAAGAAGGGGGGCCGGCACAAGAAACTACAGGAACGATGGACAAAAATGATAGCTATGAGATATTTATAATAAATAAAAATGGTAATGGAGAAGAGAGGAAGGGAAAAGGAGAGGAGAAGAAGGGTGAGAGGCACCGCCCAGCGGATCATGTCGGTGCCCCCCTGCAGCATAAGCCTATAGCAGCATATCTACCACCAAGCTATATTTGAGACTAACTATTATAGTCTTGTTCTATAGCTGCAACTATGACTACTGACTCTAACACACTAGAGTTTACACTACCTAGAGATTTACCAACTAGCTAGAGGTTTACTAAACACTAACTATAGGCTTTACTAAACAGAAAGGTTTTAAAGGTATTGTGACATCATTTTTAACATGCTTTTAACACTATTAAAAGTCTTGGCCAACATCCCTCAAATGTGTCTAAAAGAGTGTAACAAGAAAATATTCACTCTAGAACTCTATTCCTGGCTTTTTATTACAGTGTTTTTTTGCGCCGTGAAAAATGCTTCCTTTTCTCCCTTTCCTGTCAATCATTGCTCCGCTCCTCCTCCAAACCTCCTCCTCCTCCAGCCATACGCTCACAGCGGCGTCGGAGAGAGCCGGGAGCGACAGGCGAAGCATGCACGGAAAAGCAGCACGGCGAACCACAGCAAACAATCATAAAAATAAAGGCATGCAAGCAGCAGTGTCACCTTATCTTAAGTCCAGTCAGTGGCCGCGGGTGTTCTTAGCAGTTTTCCTCCGGTGATTAGAACAAAAGAGGCTCTAAACACTAAACAGCTCCGTGTTAAGCCTGATTTATGGTTCTGCGTTAAATCGACGCAGAGCCCTACGCCGTAGGGTTCAGCGTACGGTGCGCGTCGCCGCGTAACCCTACGCCGTAGGCTCTGCGTCGGTGTAACGCGGAACCATAAATCAGCCTTTATGGTGCGCTGAAGAGGAGAGGAGGCAGGGAGCTGGGTGGAGGGGGCGGTGATTTAGCGGATCGTTACGTAACGATCCGCCACCAAACCACATGCGCCGTTTTTGCACAGTTATGCGGAAAATCCCAGAAAGCACACAATACACTGAATGTTAAAAGTTCGTCGTTTTTTGGGTGTAATTGATGTCAAGACACCCGACAAAACACAAAAAATCAAGAAAAATTTGTTTTTCATGTCACAATCCCTTTAAGTTTAGTTTTAAAGGTGGAGGTGGTGTCAGCCTCCTTAACCCAGATTGGAAGTTGGTTCCAAAGTAATGGTGCCTGATAGCAAAACGCCCGCCCACCAAATCTACATTTAGATACTCTAGGAACTACGAGTAAGCCTGCACTCTGGGAGCGGAGAGCTCTGCCAGGAACATAAGGCACTATCAAATCTTTTAATCTTTTAATTTTAATTTTACAGGTAGCCTATGGAGCGACGCTAACACTGGAGAGACGTGGTCTCTCCTGCTGATTCCTGTCAGTACTCGTGCTGCTGCATTGTGGATCAGCTGGAGCCTATTCAGCAAATTACTTGGACATCCTGCTAACAACACATTACAGTAATCCAGTCTAGAAGATACAAAAGCATGAACTAGTTTTTCTGCATCACTCTGCGAGAGGATTTTCCTAATTTTTGCAATATTACGGAGATGAAAAAATGCTATTTTACAAACCTGATTAACATATGGTTTAAACGACAAATCCTGATCGTTTATTACAAATCGAAAACAACACCAAGGTTTCTCACAGTTGCACTGGAAGCCATCGCAACACCATTTAATTCCTTCCTAAGATGCTCTGGACCAAGAATGATAACCTCTGTTTTATCTGAATTTAGAAGCAAGAAATTTCTGGACATCCAGTCCTTGATGTCCCCAAGACATGCCTGAAGTTTAACTAACGGTTCTGTTTCATCCGGCTTCATAGACAAATAGAGCTGCGTATCATCAGCATAACAATGAAAGTGTATGCCGTGATTCTCAATGATACTTCCCAACGGCTGCATGCATAAACTGAACAAGATTGGCCCTAGCACTGAACCCTGCGGAACACCATAACAGACCCTTGACTGTTCTGAAGAAACCTCATGTACATGAACAAACTGGAACCTGTCAGATAGATATGATTTAAACCAACGTAGAGCTGTCCCTTTAATCCCAACAACATGCTCTAACCTGTGCAGTAAAATGCCATGATCAACAGTGTCAAAAGCAGTCATCAAGTGAAGAGAAAATCCGAAGTGCTCATGGATTTGTTCAGAAAAAATCTTGAAGGTGCTCTTTGGTGTTGGGGAAAAAAACAATATCTAGTCAAAAAAGGGAGTCCAAGGCACTCTTCTTGTGGAAAAATATTAAAAAGCCTTTATTGAAACATGGCTAATACGTATAAAAACATGGGAGCAGAGACCCACGCGTTTCGGTGCAAGCCTTCTTCAGGGTACTGCTCAAACAGGAATTCCTAATGATATACACATATAGTGTCAAAAGCAGCACTGAGGTCCAGTAGAACCAATATGGACACTAGTCCCTTATCTGAGGCCATAAGGAGGTCATTCGTGACTCGAACCAGTGCTGTCTCTGTGCTATGATGCATTCTGAACCCTGACTGAAAGACTTCAAACAGAGAATTTCTATACAAATAGTCACATAACTGGCTTGAAATTGCCTTTTCCAGAATTTTAGATACAAATGGAAGGTTGGAAATTGGCCTATAATTAGCTAAGGTGTCTGGGTCAAGAGAAGGTTTTTTAAGTTTTTAAGATAAAATGTATGAACAGAAATGAACAGTATAGGCAGAAATGTACAATTTTTTATATTTTTTTAATATTTTTATTTATATAGCGTCTAATACAACAGAGTTGTCTCTAGACGCTTTACAGAGACCCATACCCAGAACATGACCCCCGAGCAGTTATTACATAAACAAGTAAGAGTAAGCAAGTAAGCAAGTTCCTGTCCTGCAAGACAGGAAGTCAGTGATCCACCTGCAGGTGGAGTCAGGCACGTTCAGCTGGGAGAGCTTGTCCTGGAGCAGAGATGGGATGATGGTATTGAAAGCAGAGCTGAAGTCCACGAACAGGATCCTGGCGTAGGTTCCTGTGGAGTCCAGGTGCTGGAGGATGAAGTGCAGGGCCATGTTTACAGCATCATCTATAGACCTGTTGGCTCTGTAGGCGAACTGCAGGGGATCCAGTAGTGGGTCGGTGATTTTTTTGAGGTGTGGCAGCACAAGGCGCTCAAAAGACTTCATGACCACAGAGGTCAGGGTGACGGGTCTGTAGTCATTGAGTCCTGTGGTCCTTGGTTTTTTGGGGACAGGTATGATGGTGGAGGTTTTGAAGCAGGCTGGCACATGGCTTTTCTCCAGGGAGGTGTTAAAGATGTCCGTGAACACCGGAGACAGCTGATCGGCGCAGTGCTTCAGGGTGGATGGGGAGACAGAGTCCGGTCCTGCTGCTTTGCGGGGGTTCAGTTTTTTGAATATTTTATTAACGTCCCTCTCCAGGATAGAGAGGGGCGTCGCAGTGGTGTGGGGGGTGGAGGATTGGGCCTCTGGGGTGTGAAGTGGTGGGGAGGCTCCAGCCCCTGCTGGGGAGGGGGGGGTGCAGTTGGAGGGATGGAACTGGGGAATGTGAATGCAGTCCCGGGGGATGGTATCAGGACTGTCCCTTTGTTTGTCAAAGCGACAGTAGAACTCGTTCAGGTCGTTGGCTAGGCGTCGGTCGTTGATGGAGGGGGGGGCTCTGGGTTTGTAATTTGTAATCTGTCTCAGTCCCTTCCAGACTGAGCTGGCATCGTTATCTGAGAACTGTTGGCGTAGTTTCTCAGAGTACAGTCGTTTAGCTGCTCTCACCTCCTTGCTAAACGTGTACTTTGCCTTTTTGAGCCTGTCCTTGTCGCCACTCCTGAACGCTTCCTCCTTCTGCAGCCGCAGCCTTCTGAGCTTAGAAGAGAACCAGGGTTTGTCATTGTTGTAACTAACCCTGGTTCGTGTTGGAATACAACTGTCCTCACAGAAGCTGATGTAAGATGTAACAGCCTCTGTGAGCTCGTCCATATCTGAATTATACCAGGGAGCTAAGCTCCTGTGGCTAGAAACCCTCCTTTTCAAAGGAGCAACGTCATCTAAAGCTGAGTGCAACAGATCAGCAGTGTTACTAACAAGAAAATCAACATCAACATCAGAGGTAGAACCCAGGTCACTGGCCTCTATTGCTTCAGTAGAGGCTTCACTATTTTCCACTGTCGCAAGATGAGCAATGGCCTCCTTAAATTTAGCAATAGTTTCAACAGACAAACATCTGCTAAAATAATACCTCCTGCCCTGCACTTCAACATCGACAACATTAAATTCAAACGTTATTAAATAATGGTCGGATAAAAGGGAGTTTACAGGTGACACCAACAGATCATCAGTTTCAACACCGTAGGTGAGGACGAGATCGAGAGTATGATCAAAACAATGCGTCGGCCCGTCCACTTTTTGTGAGATACCCATTGATTCTAAAAGAGAATTGAAAGCTAATTTACGATTATCGCTTTCAATATCCATATGAATATTAAAATCACCCACTATGATGAATTTATCCTTACCGATCAATAATCCAGAAAGGAAATCTGAAAATTCAGACAAAAACTCTAGATAAGTGCCAGCAGAGGGCCGAGACACTACCACTAACACAACTGGCTTCTCTGATTTCCAGCTCGGAAATTTCAGACTAAGCCTGAGGCTTTCAAATGTATTATAATTGGACTTAGGTCAATTTTTGTTTGGAAACTGGAGTTATAAATTGCTGCAACTCCTCCACCTCGGCCCGTATTTCTAGGAATGTGATGATTAAAATAGCCGGGCGGAGTCGATTCATTCAAACTAACATACTCTTCCTCCTGTAACCATGTTTCTGTTAAGCAGAAAACATCACTCCTACTCTCTGTAATTATATCATTTACTAACAGAGACTTGGAGCTTAACGATCGTATATTTAGTAGTCCGCATCTAATTTTTCGGTCTCTTATTGGTACCAAATGTGCATTGGTTTTAATTTTTACAAGATTATTTTGGTTAAAGCCTCTATAACGCCGCACCTGGTGAACTTTTGGAGGGCGGGGAACTGCAACCACTTCTATTTTGCTAGGCACATGGTTAAAGTTACCAATTACATCATGTAATCCTATAGTTTTAGAGTCGCCAAATACATAATGCAATCCTACAGTTTTGATGGCAGGCGTTGGTCCTCGAGAAGCAGCAGAGAAGTGTGTTAAACTACAGCTCTGCATCCTGGCCTGGACCCTGCGTTGTCAGGGAGAGGGTCTAATAAAACAGGCCAAATTTCTAGAGACAAGAGCAGCACCAACCCGGGTGGGATGAATGCCGTCTCTTCTAATCAGACCGGGTTTTCCCCAGAATGTTTCCCAATTGTCAATAAAGGCCACGTCGTTTTCTGAACACCACTGATACAACCAGCGACGGAGTGAGAGCATGCGACTAAACATGTCATCGCTGGTCAGATTGGGGAGGGGACCAGAGAAGCCTACGGAGTCCGACATGGTTTTGGCGTAGTTACACACCGAGATAATATTCATTTTGGTCACTTCCGACTGGCAAAGACGGGAGTCATTAGCTCCAACATGGATGATAACTTTAGCATATTTACGATTACCCTTTGCCAGTAGCTTCAAATTTGCTTCTATGTCGCCCGCTCTGGCCCCCGGGATACACCTAACTATGTTCGCTGGAGTCGGCTTCACATGCCGGACTATGGAGTCGCCAATCACCAGGGTCGGCTTCTCAACGGGTGTGTCGCTGAGTGGGGAAAATCTGTTGGACACATGAAGCGGATGGTGGTGTTCCGTGAGCCCTTTAGGACTACGCTTCCTCCGAACCGTCACCCACCGGTCCTGACTGGCCGGCTGCTCGGGAGCTGCAGGGGAGCGGCTACCCTCAGCTGCTACAGGCCGGTCTGCCGCTAGCTTAGCCTGGTCAGCTGAGGAGGCTATCGGACTATGGTCAAATTGGCAGAACCGGACCTCTAACCGACTGAGCCTCGCCTCCAGCCCTGCAAATAAACTACATTTTAAGCACCTGCCGTCTTCACTAAAGGAGGCAGAGGAATAACTAAACATTTCACACACTGAGCAGCAAAGAGGTGAAACGGTGGAAGATGGAGAGGCCATGCTAAGATGCTAACAGAGGCTAACGGACAGAAAATGGTTCGGTGATTGGTGACAGTGAAAGTTACGGAAGAGAAAATGAGCGAGTGTTGAAATAAAGACAGTAATGTACCAGATATAGTGCTATTTTACCAGAAAACAATCTAAGTTTTAGACAAAAAAGTCGGGAGAGATCTGAGCCTGCACGCCGTGCAGCAGCAACAGACCGCAACACCAGGAAGTGACGCGATGCGTGACGCAGTACGTTACCCAATCAGCAAGCAAGCAACAGCAGAGCCGCAACCTATGTATTGGATCAGCAGACAAGACGGGAAAAACAATCACAAGTGTCAATTTACAAGTTTCCTCCTGCTCTACTTGAACAGAAAGAGGAAGCATCCATCCATTCTTCCATTTTCTAAACCCGCTTAATCCTGTACAAGCTCACAAGGGGGTGCTGGAGACTGGTCCAGTTCATCACAGATGAAAGACAGGGGGACACCTGAACAGGTCGCCAGTCCATCACAGGTTCCCATATGTGAATCATACACAACACACACACATACACACCTACCGGCTATTTTAGAGTCATCAATCAACCTACCAGACCTGTTTTTGGTAGGAGGAGGCTGGAGTACCCAGAAAGCCACACAAGCAAGAACATGGAAACTCCAAGAGAGAGCAGAGTCTTAAAGGGGACTTATTATGAAAAACATGTTTTCTCTTGCTTTAACATATATAAAGTGGTCTCCTCTGAGCCTGACAACTCAGAGAAGGAGTAAAGCAACCAAATTCTGCAGGGTCTGTACAGCCCGCCCAGATGAGCTATCCAGTGTCATGTGACTTCTACGAGCCGTTCAGATTTGCGCATTTTCGTTACTTAAGCAAAATGCAAACCACGCCTCGGTCGGCCTCTGCTGCGTGAAACCACGCCCACAACTAACTGGCCAGCCGGAGCTTCCGCCATTGTTTAGAAGCTGGATATCGTATGGCTGTTTCAACAATGAGGGACAGTAAAAATTAGGTTTTGCATCAACACTTACTCTCATAAAAGGATCAGTACCAACAGTACAGACCCGGCGACTGCACACGAGTCAGTGGCAAGTGACATTCATTTTTTATGTTATTTATATTTGTCTACAAGTATGATCTTTGCATGGGCTAAGTATTTAGCTTTAGCTCCGGTATTACCCGTTAGGTAACACCGCAGCTCTATTAGTAATACATTTTTTTTCTGTTTATGGTTTCAGATCTTCCAAGCAATGCACCTGAAGCTGTTCAACGACAACTTCAGAAGACATGCATGGTCCTTCCTTGAGCCAGAAAAAGTGCAGAAATGTTTTTTGTTTTTTTTTTAACAATAAAGTTGCCATTTGTGAACATTCAGTGTTGTGATTTCTTTACACTTAACATGATTAATTTGTATTGTAACATAAGAAATGAAATGATGCGAAATCGGAGTAAAGAACTGTTAGTGTGAAGACAAGGTGACCCGTTCCCCCCTTCAGGTAACTAAAGGCTGATTTATGGTTCCGCTTTACACCAATGCAGGGCCTACGGCGTAGGGTATGCGTCGATTTAACGCAGAATCGTAATTTAGGCTTTAAGATCATAGGGAGTCGTTTACACCGTGTCTTACTGCATTCGAGCGTCCGACTATTGCGTCGAGCTGCGTGACATCGGACGCTCTCTGTCCACACTGAAACCGTTAAACTCGCGGCCAGTTAGGACAGTCCAATAGAAAATAAAGCAATGGAATTGATTTTGTTGCTGAAGCTCGCTCGCATCGCATGGGACACGCTTTAATAGTGTACGTAGCCGGCTGCTTTCTGACAGAGTGAGGCTTTGTGTCCTCCCCTGCTACACGTCATTCAGGCAGCCAATCAGCACATAGCCTCATTATCATAGCCCCGCCCCTCAGAATCCCTCACAGAGAAGGAGGTTAGAAGCGGTAAAACTAAAGACAAGGCCCACAGGCTGAATTTCTGATTAATGTAGAAAAAACAAGCTTTTGATTGTTTTTAAGACATTCAAGGCCTGTTTAAAATATACATTAAATGCCATAATAGGTCTACTTTAAGTCAATCAAAGAACAGCACAATAGAAACAAAAACCACCAACAAACAATAACAACAATAAAAACCACATAAAATAAAGAGGCTTCAAATATACAATGGAAAAAACAATTAAATGTCAACTATTAAAAGTCTATTACATGTGGTTTATTGTTTAATATTAGTCTTAGAACCAGGCCTTGTTTAAGAACTAGCATTAGTTTCA
Source organism: Cololabis saira (assembly GCF_033807715.1). NCBI lineage: Eukaryota > Metazoa > Chordata > Actinopteri > Beloniformes > Belonidae > Cololabis > Cololabis saira. The sequence continues at coordinate 2,035,588 of NC_084587.1, read as the reverse complement.
AAACCAGCTGTTTTTTTTAATATATATATATATTTTTTCCCCATTTTATCACCCTGTGCTCCTACCTAAGTAACAGTCCCTGGCATTGCCATCCTCTACCAACCCCGGGAGGGCCCTACACTGAGCTCAGGTCTCCTCCTTAACCTGAGGAGTGAGCAGGCCGCATCTTTTCACCAGACAGGGTGGGGCTTCTCTGGCCGGACGTAGCGCGTGGAAGGATCACGTTATTCCGGCCGGATCCTCCCCACCCCACCAGGCGCCCCGGCTGGCCAGAGGGGGCAGTAGAGCCCAGGACTGTTGCATGTTTTTGTGAGGGTAGCTCACATTGCTACCCAAGGGAACACGGAGAACATGCAAACTCCACACAGAAAGGCCCTTTCACCAACCCCACCCAGGGTGTGGGCACTGAAGTCCAAAACCACCTTTTATTTTTGAAAGAAGCTGTTGCTTTAGCTGACGCAAAAACCTGGGTATGGTAGGAGTTTGGACAGGTTATAGAGAACGACTTCTGGACAGCTTCAAAGAAATTCAGGTCCACCATCCGATGCCTCAGGTGGGGGAAGCAGTGCACCACCAATACTGTGTATATACATGAGGTGTTTTCAGAACAGACGAGGGTCTGCTACGGTGTTCCGCAGGATTCAGTACTAGGCTCTGCTATGGTGTTCCGCAGGGTTCAGTGCTAGGGTCAATCTTGTTCAGTTTATACATGTAGCCCTCAGGAAATATAATCCAGAATCACGGCTTACATTTTTATTGCTATGCTGATGATACGCAGCTGTGTTTGTCTATGAAAATGAAACAGAACCCTTAGCTAAACTTCAGGCATGGTTTAAGGACATCAAGGACTGGATGTCCACTAATTTTTTGCTTCTAAATTCTGATAAACAGAGGTTATTAGTTTTGGTGCCAAACACCTTAGGAAAGGGATTAGATGGTGTTGTGATGACCTCCTAGAACTGGGCGATGAACCAATAATTTACCATTACCAACATTTAATGCATTTACGAACGTCAATTTTCCCATGTTGGTAAATTATGTTTTGATAAAAAAAAAGAAAAGAAACGTCTTTTTGTCTGTTTTGACTGTGTGCTGATAGGCTATTTTCATTCTCTTTAAGAGGATGTACAGTGTGTGTGTGTGTAATCACGTGACTCCACCCATCCAGTCTGAACAACAAGGGAAGCCCAAGATAATTACTGATGGAAGCAGCTGACAGAACAGGGCTGTTTAGTGTGAGACTCACGCATTTCAACAAGTTTACACACTCTCACGCCAAAAAATTTACCGTAGTCACGGTACGCTACTGTGCGCTGAGCTCTCAACTCAGAGCAGCTCTCTGGAGTTACCGACCAATCAGCCAATCTGAAAATAGATTTTTTTGTTGCCGGCTAAGGGTTATCGTACATTTATCATTATGGAGGTAAAACTGCCCAATTTATCGTGATATAGATTTAAGGTCATGTCGCCCAGCCCTATGACCTCCAGTACAACTGGAGTACAACTTGGAGTTATTTTGATCAGGATTTGTGGTTAAACAGAATATTAATCAGGTTTGTAATACAGCGTATTTTATCTCTGTGACATCACAAAGATCAGGAACATCCTCTCGCAGAGTGATGATGAAAAACTCACGTATTTGTATCTTCTAGACAACTGTACTCTACTGTACTATTGTACTTTAGATTATTGTCATGTATTAATAGCATGATGTCCAAGTAATTTGCTGAATATCTTCAAGCTTATCCAAATGCAGCAACGCGAATGCTGACAGGAATTAATAAGAGAAACCACATATTTCCAGTGTTAGTCTCCCTCCATGGGCTCCCTGTAAAACTATATGTCCACTAGAGGGCAAATAAGTCATTTTAATGCAGTAACTTATATGTCCACTAGAGGGCAAATAAATGTATTTAAATGCAGTAATTGATGTGTCCATTAGGTGGCAATAAAAGTAATTTTAATGCAGTAACTAATATGTCCACTAGAGGGCAAATAAATGAATTCAAATGCAGTAACTTATATGTCCACTAGAGGGCAAATAAAGGCATTTAAATGCAGTATCATATATGTCCACTACAGGGCAAATAAATGCATTTAAATGCAGTAATTATATGTTCACTGGAGGGCAAATGAATGCATTTAAATGCAGTAACAAATATGTCCACTAGAGGGCAAACTAATGCATTTAAATGCAGTAACATATATGTCCACTAGAGGGCAAATAAATGAATTTAAATGCAGTAATTATATGTTCACTGGAGGGCAAATGAATGCATTTAAAGCTACGTAACTTTTCCACCTTAATATCATATTTCCAGAGTCATTGTGATGGTACATCAACTTCCAACAGGTTTAATGTTTAATGACTAGTAACTTTGAGGAGCATGGTAGGAACCCTGCCACACTAAAAAACTACACATTTTTACGGCTTTGACTGCTTTACGGCATACGTCACTTCCCCCTCCTTCCCGATTCGTAGTCGAGACGAAAATGGGCGGGGCTTGGAGCGCAGCTCCGCAGAAGATGTTAACCCATTGCTGTGTTGTGGCTGCAGCAGCTCCACACACAACAGACATGGGGAAAAGATCGCTAATAGTTTCACTTTTCACCGCTTTCCTGCTCGGAGGCAGAACCACGGAGGCCGGCCAATTATCTGAGATAACAAATTAAAAGAGTAAAAGAGTCGTCGGCTCTGTTGGATCGTGGCTGTAACGAGTCCGACCAAACATAACGTTCCTCAGTAAACAAACAAACACGATCAAAACACGGGTTTATTAAACCACAAACAAACACTCACAGACCGGGGTCAGATCATTCAAACGGGTTTTATTCCCCACTTCTCCAGATAAACGCAGTTGTTGGCCAGCTCTCTGCGGTGCAATTAATTTTGTTGAGGAAAAAATATTAACTATTTGATTTGTAGCTGCAGAGGAAAAAAATAATCTCACGAGGAAAAAGAAATATTGCTCACGCCTCGGAGCCTCTTCAAAGCAGTCAAAAAAAAGAAAAGAAAAGTAAGAGTAATACAAAACATGTACTGTATGTTGTACTATTATACTCATTTATTGAAACACATGGCGAGTCAAACATTTACCAAAGCAGCTGCCAAACACTCCTAAACAATGTAGCCTAAGACGTGGGTCCTTCTAAAGAGTGGCGCTCCGACGAGGAGCTCAATTCTTTAGTAGGGATTTCATATGGATCCAGACCATTAATAATCATTACTTTCTCCATACACCGCTCCCTGGCTTCCTTGTTTAACGTATCCCGGTAAATTCCAGTTCCTTTCCAGCAGTTTAACATCTTTTTTTTGCGTTCCGTCTGTTCACTTGGTGAAACAGAAAAGCTTCCCGTCTTCTCTCAAAACAAATGGACGCGACGGGACAGGAGTTTTCCGGCAGTACGCGCTGGTGCTCATGGGAAACATAGTGTTCTTTCTGGTAAAGCACTACCGCTTTTGTCCAAAAGATGCCGCCAAACTCAGAAAAACTGAAAGTTACGTGGTGCTGCTTTAAATGCAGTAATTATATGTCCACTATAATGAGGTTGTTGCTATGGGTCAGACTGCAGTCATTGGTGTACAGGCTGTAAAGGATTGGGTTCAGCACACAGCCCTGTGGAGAGCCGGTGCTCAGCATACAGGTGGAGGATAGGTGGGGGCCGAGTCTCACAGTCTGGGGTCGGTTGGTGAGAAAGTTTTTAATCCAGGCACATGTGAGAGGGGTTAGGCTGATAGTGGTCAGTTTTGTAATAAGGATGTCTGGGATTATTGTGTTGAATGCAGAACTATAGTCAACGAAGAGCATCCGGACATAGCTCTGCTGTTGTTCCAGGTGGGTCAGAGAAGAGTGTAGCGCTATTGCGATGGCGTCCTAGTTTCGTTTTATGTTGTGAGCCAGACTGCTGATCGCGTCACAACTGTGTTTGTTAGTTCAAGTGGGTTTGTTTATTTTATTGTTTTTCTACTGTGGCATCCAGGTTGCTGGATCATGATGACGTGTTCTTCCACAACAGAAAACAAAGCCCATCCTCATTTCCCAGTTGAATGAGAATGACATGTGAAGTTAGTTTCACAGGAAAATTATTATTATTATTATTATTATTATTATTATTATTATTATTATTATTATTATTATTATTATATATGATCTGAATTTTGTGTTTACTGTTAGTTAGTTGTTGTTTATGTGTAGTTTAGCCATCAGAATGTATCCTAAGTGTTGTTTTACCATCTTTTTAACACTTGTGTAAATAAATTCTGATTAATTTGAATGAGAGAAGTTGTTTGTGCTTATTTTACACATATTTGTCACAATTGCTGGTTGCAATGGTCTGTGCTCGGACTCCTTCCATCACTATTATTCTGAAGAATAACTTACCTTCAGACTGATTTTGCTGTTTAGTTATCATTTTCCTGATTATATCAGGTGGTGCCCCGTTTTGATTAATTCATTTTTTATATATTCAATTGGATAAATAATCTACTTTATTAATTATTAATAGTTGTCGAAGGACAATCAGTAATAACTCTTTAACTCTCTGAACCAGCACCCCCTCTGTGGCACAACATGAGCAATGCCCACTACTGACTTATGTAGGAGCACTGGGTGAAAACATTTTGAAAAAATTCAGGGATGAAAGTATAAAGAAAAAAAAATCCTGATGCACGATGACTGGTGTCTAAGATTATCCATGTGGACAAGAACTCCCAAACCATGTAAGTCTACATAACACCAGGGTCTGGATCTCGTCCACAAAAAATAGCAGCTCATCTCCCAACACACATCACAGGATATCAGGACTAAAGAATTTGGGATTCTACAAAGCATAGTTGTGACAGTAAGACACTTTCTAACATCCAATAAACTCCTGTGGAGCTTCAAGACCATCTAAGTTCATAAAAAAGTCCTTATTTATCTCTACAAAAGAAAGTATACAGAGTTCTTAATTTTGAGCACTTGTGATCACAAACATGGCCTTTATTTCATGGACTTCACTTGCAGCAAAGAAATGAGGGTTGAAGGCAAACAGATGTTTGTGTATGTGTTTACTTCAGATAACATGGAGTTTGATAAGTCAAAAGCATGATTAACTAGTTTGAACTAGTTAAATATATTGGTAATTTTGACAGAAATCAGGCTTTTACATAGGTTACGTATTTTGGACATTTTCAGGCCGTACAGTACGGGGTTAAAGAGAGGTTGACACGTCAGAAAGTACAAGGACAGAAAGATTCGCAGCATGTTGGGAACTCTGCTCATGTCAAACCTGCTCTGTAAGACTTCAAAGAAAACAGCAACGGAGAAGTTGATCAGAGATGCCAGGTGAGGCGTGCAGGTGCTGACGGCTTTCTGTCGGGTCTCTTTGGAGCCACAATAACACACTTTTAGGATCCTCATGTAGCTGTAAAGGATGAAAATAACTGGAGCACAGATAATGAAAGCAGTTATAATGAGTCCAAAAATGTTATTTACTTTGGTGTCAGAGCAAGCAAGTTTCACCAGAGAGTAGTTATCACAGTAGACTTTGTCAATGATGTTCCCACAGAACTGCAAAGAGAAACTTAAATATGTCATGATACCTAATAAAAGAAAAACTGTTAACCAAGCAGCTGCAACTAGAAGAGCAACTTTCTTCACAGTCATCAGTGTGCTGTAGTGCAGAGGAAAGCAGATGGCTGCATATCTGTCATAAGACATGACAGCTAAGTTAGTAAATTCAACACTTGCATAAGTATGAACACAAAAGACCTGCAGGAAACACAGGGGAACAGAAAGGGTGTGAACGTCAGACAAGATCTGAACCAGCAGCAGAGGAAACAAGCCGGTGCTGCCGTACAGCTCGTTCACAAACAGGCTGACCAGGAACATGTACATGGGTTCATGGAGACTTTGGTTACAGCAAATGACCACAATGAGCAGAACGTTACCACACATGATGAATGCATATAAAATCACAATCATCATAAACAATAAGTATTTAAAGTTCTTGGTATCAAAGTAAGCGGCCAGAGTAAAATATAAAACCTGAGTGGAGTTCTTCATGATCTCTGTTTTACTCAGAACAAGTTCCTATTTCTCAGGACGACCTGGACTAACTACTCACGGTGCATTTTCTTACCACTTTCACCTTTAGAGATGGTACAACCAGGTGGGAGACTTCAGGATGTGTGACTGTGGGGACTGAGCTCCAATGACCCGAAATGTGAGTCTGTCTCTGACTTTAAACCTTTTAGTTTCCTCCCATAGGAACACGCTGATGTCAGACTGTTGAGTCTCACAGCTGATCGGGAGGTCAAAGTAAACTTTACCCCCTCTTGGACCTTGGTGTCAGCATTGGAGTGGAGAACTTTTCTGTCCTCAAAGGCCAAGCTGTCACTCTCTGGGCCACTCTCAGAACCTACAGTGAGATGTCTCTGTATTTCCCCAAAAAGTTGTGTATACTAACGAAGTTCCTGCCTGTTGAGGTTCCTCATTTTGCAGTAAGTGGTTACATTGAACTGCACGCTTTCATGGAGGAAGAGAGACTTAAATGTATGGTTGTCCTCCAAACCTGGTGTGCTGCGTCACTAAAAGAGCTGAGGCCCAGTCAGTGTATGACGAATACTCTGACAGAGTGCTTCATAGCAGTCTCGGTTTCCAGGTGGAAGGGATTTTATGAAATCACGGATGCTCCTGGCTGTGGTTTTCCAGAGGAGCTTTACTTTTTCTCTGGATGACGAGTGAGGCAAATCTCGGAGGCAATCCTGAACCTCACAGAGATAATTCTCAATGTTTGACCCTGGATCATTTGTGTCGAAGTGTTCTATGTCACTGGCCAGGGACTCAAGGTAGCGGAGACACAAGCCTTGTCCATGTGACTGGCCAGGATCATCTGGCTCACCAGAGTATTCCTGGTACAGATGGTCTATGTACCGAAAAGAATGATTATTTTTCCAGTGATGTGGAACAAGTAGGTCAAGATGGGGTTTTAAACAACTTGACACAAGCTTTTGTCCAGCAGGGAAAGGTTCCTGGACATTCGGACTACTCACAGTCTTCAGATTGTGACTCTGACTGTGTTTTGGACTCAGTACCTAATCCCGAACGCACTGAGCATTGGGCCTGAGGGTGAACGGAGGTGCACACAATTTGAGTCTGGGCCCCCTTTCCTCCCTTTGCACCTGGGTGGCAGCACTTGAATTTCATCCCAGGTGGTGAAGTCTGGCACTCTGTCAGTAGTAGTGTTCTGGCTACTAGCTGTCTCTATCGGCTCAGACGGGATAAGCAGGCTAACTGCTCAATCCTCTCTCTCTGCCCTCTGCTGGCCATGGGTCAGTGTAAGGTTGGTCGTGCCATTTATCACACTGCTGCACAGGGTCGGCGCCAGAGCAAATATTCAGAGGGGGCACGAGGCTTATTAGGGCGGGCACCAAATCAGTCGTGTAGGACAGCATTTTAAGGAAAAAAGTGCATTTTCACTGCTTTCCTATCAATAATCTGTCTAAAACGTTGGGAGAAATCAAATCACTTAGGTGTAAATAATGCAAGGAAGCGCACATTTTACTTTGACTGAAAACGTTTTACTCGTAACACACAACGAGGTCACATTCATGTTTTCAATATAGCATATAGAACAAGAACAAGAACAAATTGTCGCCTCCTTACGGCTCGGACTCGGAGAGGTGGGCTTGGATGGTGAAGAAACACCTTTTTCTTTGTTCCTACCGGTCAGCCACGCTCTTATATCCATGATATCTCTCTTTCGTTCGCAATCTCTCTTTCATTCGCAATCTCTCTTTCCTTTGCAATAGTTCGCTTTCGGGAAATTTGTTTACCGCCAAAGAAGAAAAGTGAGGGGGCACAGTGACTGAAGTAAGCGGGCACTGCTCCCTGGTGCCCACCCATGGCGCCGACACTGCTGCTGCACCTTTTTGTTTGTGATCCGGAAAATTAAGAGTTGATCTGCTGTAATTTCTGGCTTGAGCTGTGACTTGTGGTTCACTTGGTCGTTTTCAACCCAGCTCTGCTCCATTTTAGTGGAGCTGTGAATGTACCCTTTATGGAAGTCCAGTGACTGCTCACGCAGGTCTAGCGACTGCTCATAGTGGTCCAATGACTGCTCATGGAGGCTGAGTGCAGGACATTCAGTGAGTGTTCACGGATCTTACTACAATGCAATCAAGCAATACACAAAAGACATCTGATGTATTCTTATGTTTCAGAGAAGTGGGGTATCAATTACCCCACTTCTCTGGGGGGGGGGGGGGTGGCGATACACAATAACAGTGAAGGAAGGAGTCCGAGCACAGACTTTTGCAACCAGCAGCTGTGACAAATGTATGTATAGAATAAACACAAAAATCGTATCTCATTCAAGTGAATCAGAGTTTACAAAAGTGTTAAAAGATAATGCAACACTCGGCATAACTTCCGATGCCTAAACTACACATAAACAACAACTATGTGTGTGTGTTTGTGTGTGTCAGTATGTGTGTGTGTGTGAGTGTCTGTTACCCCTTTTACACCAAGCTGGTTCCAGGGCTGGTTCTGGGCTAGAGCCAGTTCTTTGGTTTTACACAGCCTAAGCACCGGCTCCTGGCTCTCAAAACTGGTGCTACACAAGAACCAACTCTTTGCTGGTCCAGAGTAAAGAACCACGTTACGTCGGGGGCTACGTGCTTACGTCAGGGGCTGGGGGCGGTGTTACTGAACAACCAAAGCAGAGTAAACACGGAAGAGCGCCGTTTTTAAACAACGGAGCGTTGAAGACGGCGGTTAAGTTAGCAGACTCTTTTATTATTACATCCATTTATTTAATAATGGATGGAAAACAGAAGCAGCAGTGGTCTACGGTACAATCCATCAACAGTAACGTGCAGCAGCCTCGCGTCCGAGCCCGCGGGGAAGCGTTCCAGCCCTGGGACGCTTCCTCGAGGGCTTGGACGCGAGGCTGCCGCTCCATCGGCGGGTTCCCAGCCCGCGGGGACACATCCCAGCCCGCTCCCAGCCCGCATCCTAGCCCGCGGGCACGCATCCCCGCCGCTCGATCCGTGGTTCCTCCAGCCTTCAGCCCGCTTCCGCATCGCAGCTCCCCGGGAGCATCTACTCATTCAGACTTGGATTACAGTATTCCTTTGGTTTATATTATTATTTTTTATTTATTTAACCTGCACAAATATCATTTATACAACTGCATAAAGCTGACAAAGTTTCCCAGCCCGGGTCCCCGCCGCTCGATCCGTGGTTCCTCCAGCCTTCAGCCCGCTTCCACATCGCAGCTCCCTCCCGGGAGCATTTACACATTCAGACTTGGATTACAGTATTCCACTAGGTTTATATTATTATTTTTTATTTATTTAACAGCTAAGCTAATTGTACCGGGAAATGGTAACGTATATAGTAACGTGATGACGTGGCTCTCTGGCCGGCTGCTGGCCAGCACCAGCTTGTGTAAAAGCAAACGGTTCTCAACCGGTTCTTACTTAGAACCAACCGCGAACCGGCTCTAGCACCAGCCCTGGAACCAGATTGGTGTAAAAGGGGTATGTGTGTCAGGAAAACATCACATAATGTGGAACAAAAGGAAAATAGCGGACGACGTCATGTAATGTCTAGTAATATTACCCCAAGGAAGCGAAATAACAAAGCCTTTATGCCCACAATAATTTCCTTTATGAGTATGAGAAAGGGAAGAACCCACTCTTGATGACCAGTCGAGATGTGTGTTCAGTTGACAGTCAGTTGAGCGAGTCACTGGCCGTTATCACTTCCTCATCCGTAATTGTCATGCTACCAAGTCTGTATTAACCAGGGTCAGCTTAAAAACATGACGGTAATTTTTTATTACACCATTGAGTGAATGTGATAAACGGTTCGTCCTGATGGAAACGTCTGACAGCAGCTCAGCAGATATTTTGGCGGCGTTCTGCTGAAGGAGCTGGGGCAAAGATAACTTTGATTGACATGTGGTGGGCGTGTACCTGTCGGTCTCCTGAGTAACATGGTACGTACAAAGAAAAACAGACTTGAAAACCGGCCTTCAGAAACCAGTGGGTAATGTAACCAAATACTTTGTCCATTGTTATTTACAGTCTATGGGGAATCCCAGCTTCGGCTCAGTGTCATGTGACTTCCTGTTGCTGTGCAGTGTGTGTGCACCTTCATGTCAGTAAATGGAGCCATGTAGTAGGATTTATAACTGCCTAATCCACTATGTTACTCCAGGTATGTACTGGAAAATACTGCCGGGAACTCCCTGGGCTCCCTGGGCTCCCTGGTCATCAAACAGTTCCATTAGCAAACTGGAAAAACATTTGAATTTGAATCTGGCAGAATAAAATAAAAGTGTCAAATATAGATATTCTCCTTCAAAATGCAATGGTGGCATTACAGATGGCATGATTGTATACGCTGATGGTAGCTAGATTTAGAAATGTGGTTTGAATGGAAGTCAATGAGGTATTTTTCGCCAAGATCTATTTTGTTGCTAATTTTGACGTATCTAAGCTTCTTATGATTGCTGTTTATCTAAATACACGAACAAACTCGTAATTGCTCACTGCTCATAAAAACTGAAATGTTGGAACTTATCAGAAAAGTTGAAAAACATTTTGTGATGGTGGATGGGACGAGGGCGGCTTGGTGACTAGCCAAAGGCCTTTAACAGTCACATGTCTGTTAATTTGCTCAGAAGTTTTTATCAGTGATGAAACTTCTGCTCCAGCATTTCTCTCAGCTCAGGTTGGTGTGTCGTCCACAGTGCTGTCAATGGTGGACAAACTAGATCCAGAGAGTCCTGTCAACACGGCTGTCCCAGAGGAAGCTTTACATCAGCCACAGTTTCCACTAATTCCCTCTGCAGCACATTACAGTCGGAGCTGTTGACCGCAGAGACCAATCAGCCTGAGCCCAGCTCAGCTGTGGCTTCAGTGGTGTTAGTGGTCCATGGAGGACCACGGATGTCTTGGGCCTAGTGGACACGCGTCAGAGTTTCTCCTTTCAGCCATGACACCACTGATGGCCAGCTAGACAAAGTTTTCTGACTGCACAGTCTAATCAAAGTGATAATTTACCTTTGTAGCAACACCACTAATGGCCTGCAGTGGCAACTACAAGATACTCTACGAGTCGTGTGTGTGTATATATACGTATATACTGTATGTATTGGATCAGCAGACAAGACAGAAAAACAATCACAAGTGTCAATTTACAAGTTTCCTCCTGCTCTACTTGAACAGAAAGAGGAAGTATCCATCCATTCTTCCATTTAATCCTGTACAAGCTCACAAGGGGGGGCTGGAGACTGGTCCAGTTCATCACAGATGAAAGACAGGGGGGCACCTGAACAGGTCGCCAGTCCATCACACGTTCCCATATGTGAATAATACACAACACACACCTACCGGCTATTTTAGAGTCATCAATCAACATACCAGACCTGTTTTTGGTAGGAGGAGGCCGGAGTACCCAGAAAGCCACACAAGCAAGAACATGGAAACTCCAAGAGAGAGCAGAGTCTTAAAGGGGACCTATTATGAAAAACACGTTTTCTCTTGCTTTAACATACCGTATTTTCACAACCATACGGCGCACCGTGTGAAAAGGCGCACCCTCAGTTTTGTGTGTAATTTTTGGTTTTAAAACACACATATGGCGCACCGTCCCAAAAGGCGCAGTCTACAGACACGGAGCTGCACACATGCATGCGGCAAAACACAAACACCCGCTGCAGAACACACACACAAGCACACAAGTGTGCTTATTTAAAAATAGAGCGGGAGCAAAACTTAGTTTGATTGTACTTTATTTCAGTTTTTACATTAAGCAAACCCTTCAAAGTCCTCATCCTCTGTTTCTGCATTAAAGAGCTCCGCTAATTCAGCTGCGCCAGTCCGAATTTCCAGACCTGTCTCAGCCTCTTGATCATCATCCCTTCATCCAGCCACCCCTTTTCATTCACCTTTATAATGACTCCGGCTGGAAACGTCTTATGCAAAGTTTTTCTTTTAAAAATCAGCATAGGTGTTTCTGTCCATCAGCGTGGCAGGCAAGCACAACATAAATGACGACTTTTCATACCCGTTGTGTGGATCTCCACCGCGCTGGTCCCGTCTCTCCCCGGCGCGGGTCCAGCCTTTCGCGCCGCGAAACACACACACGCATGTCGGGGATCCGGTACCGGGGTTTGTAACCGACAGATATCGCTGAAAATCTCGGAGGGTGAAGCTGAAACCTGGAACCAGGAGAATTCGATCGGACCCCGCTTTGGGAACCAGGAAGTTGGGCTGGAGCAGCGCGCATCACCGCGGCTTCAACCGGGGAATCTGACCGGTTCCGACCGGCCGGGACCGGAGGAACCCGCCTGGACTGGTAGCAGAGGCTCCTGGGGAAAGACCACTGGCATTTCAGCCGGATCTGCCCCGGGGATGCGGCGCGCCAGCCCCGCAACCCCACGGCGGGCACCCGGTGCATAGCTCCGGGGCGTATCCTCTGTGCATCGTCGGTTACCGGGGATCAAACCGACAGATTTCGCTGAAAATCTCGGAGGGTGAAGCTGATCCGACCTGGGACGTACCCTAGAAATCTCTGCTCCCAAAGCGGCCGGGAACCAGGAGAATTCGATCGGACCCCGCTTTGCGAACCAGGAAGTCGGGCTGGAGCAGCGCACATCACTGCGGATTCAACCGGGGAATCTGACCGGTTCCGACCGGGGGAAAGAGCACCAGCATTTCAGCCGGCTCTGCCCCGGGGATGCGGTGCGCTGGCCTCGCAACCCCACGGCAGGTGCATCCTCGGTTCCCGACATGCGAAACACACATGCGCTGCAGAACACACACACAAGTGTGCTTATTTAAAAATAGAGCGGGAGCAAAATTTAGTTTGATTGTATTTTATTTCACTTTACACATCAAGCAAATCCTTAAAAGTCTTCATCTTCTGTTTCCGCATTATACAGCTCAGTGGATGGTCTCATTCACGTCCGCAACTCACGGGGGCTTCACACGCCCCCTTCTCTTTTTACCGTTCTCATGGTGGCCGGCCTTACATTACCGTAATTCAGGTAATAGACACGGCGCACCATTTCATAAGGCACCAGGAGAATTCGATCGGACCCCGCTTTGCGAACCAGGAAGTCGGGCTGGAGCAGCGCACATCACCGCGGATTCAACCGGGGAATCTGACCGGTTCCGACCGGGGGAAAGAGCACCGGCATTTCAGCCGGCTCTGCCCCGGGGATGCGGTGCGCTGGCCCCGCAACCCCACGGCAGGTGCATCCTCGGTTCCCGACATGCAAAACACACACGCGCTGCAGAACACACACACAAGTGTGCTTATTTAAAAATAGAGCGGGAGCAAAACTTAGTTTGATTGTATTTTATTTCACTTTACACATCAAGCAAATCCTTAAAAGTCTTCATCTTCTGTTTCCGCATTATACAGCTCAGTGGATGGTCTCATTCACGTCCGCAACTCACGGGGGCTTCACCCGCCCCCTTCTCTTTTTACCGTTCTCATGGTGGCCGGCCTTACATTACCGTAATTCAGGTAATAGACACGGCGCACCATTTCATAAGGCGCCCGGCACATTTTAAAAAAAAATAAAAAATGTATGTGCGCCTTATGGTCGCGAAAATTCGGTATATAAAGTGGTCTCCTCTGAGCCTGACAACTCAGAGAAGGAGTAAAGCAACCAAATGCTGCAAGGTCTGTACAGCCCGTCCAGATGAGCTATCCAGTGTCATGTGACTTCTACGAGCCGTTCAGATTTGCGCATTTTCGTTACTTAAGCAAAATGCAAACCACACCTCGGTCGGCCTCTGCTGCATGAAACCACGCCCACAACTAACTCGCCGGCCGGAGCTTCCGCCATTGTTTAGAAGCGGGGTATCGTATGGCTGTTTCAACAATGAGGGACAGTAAAAATTAGGTTTTGCATCAACACTTACTCTCATAAAGGGATCAGTACCAACAGTACGGACCCGGCAACTGCACACGAGTCAGCGGTAAGTGACGTTCATTTTTTATGTTATTTATATTTGTCTACAAGTATGATCTTTGCATGGGCTAAGTATTTAGCTTAGCTCCGGTGTTACCCGTTAGGTAACACCGGAGCTCTATTAGTAATACATTTTTTTCTGTTTATGGTTTCAGATCTTCCAAGCAATGCACCTGAAGCTGTTCAACGACACCTTCAGAAGACATGCGGTCCTTCCTTGAGCCAGCAATAGTGCAGAAATTTTATTTATTTATTTTTTTAACAATAAAGTTGCCATTTGTAAACATACAGTGTTGTGATTTCTTTACACTTAACATGATTAATTTGCCTTGTAACATAAGAAATTAAATGATGCGAAATTGGAGTAAAGAATTGTTAGTGTGAAGACGAGGTGACCCGTTCCCCCCTTAAGGTAACTGTTGTGCAACTCATGTAGCTTGGCTGTCCAGTTATCGAAGGGTTATTAATAATTTTATTCAAGAATTATTAATAATTAATAAAGTCGACTATTTATCAAATTGAATGACCAATATGATAAATAAAATCCTCGGGGCACCACCCTGTTCCTTAAGCAGGGAAATGATAACTTTTACAGCAGAATATCAGTCTCAGAAATTAAGGTTTTTACCTAGTATACAGTAATTGAAGGCGTGCAGTTCGAGCTCTGAGCTCTGTCAAACAAATCAAAACGTGACCAAATTGCATGAAACAACAGAAACCACTCATTAAAAATCAATCAGAATTTATTTACATACGGGTATCAAAGCAGATTTAAATAAATACCCAAATAAATCCTGATGGCACACTACATTATTATAAAACCATTAATTAACTAGAAAAACAACAATCAATAAAAATGAAATGGAACTTAAATGCATGGAATGAAAAAAATAAATCAAAGCAATAATAAAGATGATATCAACGAACATCTACAGTTCAAACGTGGCTGCAGTGTTTAAAGAAGCCGGGGCTCCTGTGGTATTTAAAGATGGTGAAACCCTCTTTAAGCCACGTGCAAATCAAGACCGTATGTTAATCCCGGTGTTTTAAACCGTGATCAACTGGCGAAACGGCGCCACCAAATGAACAAATAACCGTAATATGCACACAGTAATTTCATTAAACATAAATTCAGGTCTACACCGTTCTAAGTGACTGATCGCCCAGAACGCAGCTCACGCGTCCTCGGGAATCCGGATCTGAAGCTGCAAGCTCCGTCGCCTGCGGGCGCGGTCCTGCCGGGGGTTTCCTGGCGGGGATCCTCAGTTTCTGCGGCCGCCCAGTCTCTCTCCTGCTCCTAACTTCAAAGAAAAAGTGAACAGTGGCTGGAGCAACCTCACACCGGCTCTCTCTGGTCCTTACCGCGTCCTCAACACGCCGCCTCGCTGCACACGGGGGGCCGGTTCTTCCCTTCGGAACGTCGGCTCGTCCCGTGTTGTGTCGCCGGGCTGCTGGAGGGCCTCGCGGTCCAAAGGCTGGAGCTCCTGGCGGGTTTTGGCCCCGCGGAGCGGTCGTCCTGAATGGAGGACAGGGCTCGGAGAAAAAAGAAAGGAGTTAAGACAGGGAGAGAGTCCAGAGCGCAGCGCTCTGGGATCGGAGCTTGCGCCTCGACGGCTCCTTGAAACCCCCCCCCCACAGCTCTTAAAAAGCTGCTGGACAGCAAACGCGTCCATCCCGGATCGTTGGCTGAAGAGAAGAGAAGAGAAGGGTCTCGGTGCAGCACGGAGTTTTGTATTTCCGCGCGCTGCGATGACGTCATCAGTGCCTCGCTCGGGATTGGGTGCGTGTCGCTCTCAGGCGCCGCCCCATCCCGCAAGGCATGCTGGGATTGTAGTTCATGGCACGGCGGCCATTTTAGGAGGCACATTAAAGCGGGTTTCTGGCTGGGGGGGTTGACCAGGGTTTCAAAGTTTGAATATACATTCACAAAATGTTCATAAACATTTATAACAGTCCACATGATCACTAGGTGTGGTCCAACATAACTAAAGGCTGATTTATGGTTCTGCGTTACACCAACGCAGAGCCTACGGCGTAGGGCACGCATCGATTTAACGCAGAACCGTAATTCAGGCTTTAAGATCCCAAGGAGTCGTTTACACCATGTCTTACTCGTTACCATTCGAGCGTCCGACTATTGCGCCGAGCTGCGTGACATTGGACGCTCTCTGTCCACACTGAAACCGTTAAACTTGCAGCCAGTTAGGACAGTCCAATAGAAAATAAAGCAATGGAATTGATTTTGTCGCTGAAGCTCGCTCGCATCGCATGGGACATGCTTTAATAGCTGCTCTTCTGCCAGAGCGAGGCTTTGTGCCCTCCCCTGCTACACGTCATTCAGGCAGCCAATCAGCGCAGTGCCTCATTATCATAGCATCCCCGCCCCTCAGAATCCTTCATAGAGAAGGAGACTAGAAGCAGTAAAAATAAAGACATGGCCCAGAGTCTGAATTTCTAATTTATGTAGAAAAAACAAGCTTTTGATTGTTTTCTAAGACATTCAAGGCCTGTTTAAAATATACATTAAATGCCATAATAGGTCTCCTTTAAGTCAATCAAAGAACAGCCCAATAGAAACAAAAACATAAAAACCACATAAAATAAAGAGGCTTCAAATATATGATGGAAAAAACAATTAAATGTCAACTATTAAAAGTCTATTACATGTGGTTTATTGTTTATTATTAGACTTAGAACCAGGCCTTGTTTAAGAACTAGCATTAATTTCAAAACCAGCCTTTATTTTTAAAAGAAGCTGTTGCTTTAGCTGAGGCAAAAACCTGGGTATGGGAGGAGTTTGGACAGGTTATAAAGAACGACTTCTGGACAGCTTCAAAGAAATTCAGGTCCACAGGTGCCTCAGGTGGGGGAAGCAGTGCATCACCAATACTGTATACATACATGAGGTGTTTTCAGAACAGACAAGGCTCTGCTATGGTGTTCTGCAGGGTTCAGTGCTAGGGCCAATCTTCAGTTTATACATTTAGCCCTCAGGAAATATAATCCAGAATCACAGCATACATTTTTATTGCCGTGCTGATGATACACAGCTGTGTTTGCCTATGAAGATGAAACAGAACCCTTAGCTAAACTTCAGGCATGGTTTAAGGACAAGGACTGGATGTCCACAAATTTTTTGCTTCTAAATTCCGATAAACAGAGGTTATTATTTTTGGTCCCAAACACCTTAGGAAGGGATTAGATGGTGTTGTGATGACCTCTTACGCCTGGGCGAGAGACCAAAAATGTACCATTACCAACGTTTAATGCATTTACGAACGTCAATTTTCCCATGTTGGTAAATTATGTTGGGATAAAAAAAAAGAAAATAAACGTCTTTGTCTGTTTTGACTGTGTGCTGATGGGCTATTTTCATTCTCTTTAAGAGGATGTACAGCGTGTGTGTGTGTAATCACGTGACTCCACCCATCCAGTACGAACAAGGGAAACCCAAGCAAATTACTGATGGAAGCGGCTGACAGAACAGGGCTGTTTAGTTTGAGACTCACGCATTTCAACAAGTTCACACACTCTCACGCCACAAAATTAACCGTAGTCACGGTACGCTACTGTGCGCTGTCAACTCAGAGCAGCTGTCTGGAGTTACCGACCAATCAGCCAATCTGAAAATAGATTTTTTGTTGCCGGCTAAGGGTTATTGTACATTTATCATTATGGAGGTAAAACTGCCCAATTTATCTTGATATAGATTTAAGGTCATGTCGCCCAGCCCTATGACCTCCAGTACAACTGTGCAAAACCTTGGAGTTATTTTGATCAGGATTTGTGGTTAAACAGAATATTAATCAGGTTTGTAATACAGCATATTTTATCTCTGTGACATCACAAAGATCAGGAACATCCTCTCGCAGAGTGATGATGAAAAACTGTATTTGTATCTTCTAGACAACTGTACTCTACTGTACTATTGTACAGTAGAGTACAGGAGGTTTCTTCCCTCCTAAAGGGGAGTTTTTCCTTGCCACTGTTTGGCTTAAGGTTTTTCTCCCACTATGGGAGTTTTTACCTGCCATTGTTTATGTAATAACTGCTCGGGGGTCATGTTCTGGGTATGGGTCTCTGGAAAGCGTCTAGAGACAACTCTGTTGTATTAGACGCTATATAAATAAAATTGAATTGAATTGAATTGAATTACTCTAGATTACTGTCATGTATTATTAGCATGATGTCCAAGTAATTCGCTGAATATCCTCCAGCTGATCCAAAATGCAGCAACGCGAATGCTGACAGGAATTAATAAGAGAAACCACATATTTCCAGTGTTAGTCTCATTCCATTGGCTCCCTGTATGTTTCCCAATTAGAAGCTTAGAGCGAGTGAGAGAGAGTTTTGAAAAAGCGCACAAGGTCACCATGTGACTTCCTCCGCCACCTTTCTTTGGGGTTCTGGAGGACGTGACATTGTCCGTCATATTCCTTTTGGTCCAAGTTATGTGATGTTTTCCTGACACACACACACACACACACACACACACACACTTAGCCACACATAAATACACACGCTCACACACACACACGCTCTCTCACACACACACACACACACACACACACACATTGGCTCGTTCACCTGCATGCTCACTCCGCAGTTTTGGGGGTTAGATAGTCGCAGTAGCCTAGCCTAGCTGGGATTGGGTCCTGGGACCTGGGATAGTTGCTGCTCATGTCTCTGCCTTTTCTCATGTCTGTGTGTTTTTTTTTCTTTCAGATTTCCAGTGCTCAATGTGCGATTCCATGTGTGTTCTCGCGCTTTGGATTAGCAGCGGATGTAACCCCTCACAATAAATATATTTAAATGCAGAAACAAATATGTCCACTAAAGGGGAAATACAGGACTGTCTCAGAAAATTAGAATATTGTGATAAAGTCCTTTATTTTCTGTAATGCAAAAATGTCATACATTCTGGATTCATTACAAATCAACTGAAATATTGCAAGCCTTTTATTATTTTAATATTGCTGATTATGGCTTATAGTTTAAGATTAAGATTCCCAGAATAATCGGTAATCGGTAATTTATATGTCCACAGGAGGGCAAATAAATGCATTTAAATGCAGTAACATATATGTCCACTAGAGGGCAAATAAATGCATTTAAATGCAGTAATTGATGTATCAACTAGAGGGCAAATAAGTAATTTTAATGCAGTAATTAATATGTCCACTAGAGGGCAAATAAATGGATTCAAATGCGGTAATTTATACGTCCACAGGAGGGCAAATAAATGCATTTCAATGCAGTAACATATATGTCCACTAGAGGGCAAATAAATGCATTTAAATGCAGTAACATATATGTCCACTAGAGGGCAAATAAATGCATTCAAATGCAGTAAGTTATATGGCCACTAAAGGGCAAAAAAAGCATTTAAATGCGGTAATTTATATGTCCACTGAAGGGCAAATAAGTAATTTTAATGCAGTAACTTATATGACCCCAAGTGGGCAAATGAATTAATTTAAATGCAGTATCATAGATGTCCACTAGAGGGCACATAAATGCATTTAAATGCAGTAATTTATATGTCAACTAGAGGGCAATTTAATGCTTTTAAATGCATTAATTTATATGTCCACTAGAGAGCAAAGAAGTAATTTTAATGCAGTAATTAATATGTCCACTAGAGGGCAAATAAATGCATTTAAATGCACTAACATATATGTCCACTAGAGGGCAAATAAATGCATTTAAATGCAGTAACATATATGTCCACTAGAGGGCAAATAAGTAATTTTAATGCAGTAATTAATATGTCCACTAGAGGGCAAATAAATGGATTAAAATGCGGTAATTTATATGTCCACAGGAGGGCAAATAAATGCATTTCAATGCAGTAACATATATGTCCACTAGAGGGCAAATAAATGCATTTAAATGCGGTATTATGTCCACAGGAGGGCAAATAAATGCATTTAAATGCAGTAATATATATGTCCACTAGAGGGCCAATAAATGCATTTAAATGCAGTAACTTATATCAATCAATCAATCAAATTTTATTTATATAGCACCTTTCGTCCAAGTACATGAAATACAAGGTGCTTTGACATTTTGATTGAAAAATAAGCATAATAAACAAATAAAAACTGGGAGACCAAAAAGATAAAAACTGGGAGACCAATGCACCCTGACATACAATATAAAATATATAACATTTATAAAGAGATAAAGGTTCAAGGATTAAGGCTAAAAAAAATAATCAGTCCACAACAATAAAAATAGTAAAAACATTATAAGAGATAGATAAATAAATAAAACAGATACCTTTAAAAAATTTTAAACGGAATAAAACTAAAACTATAAAATGTGATGCTACATAAAAGCCAGACCAAAGAGATGAGTTTTTAATCTACGTTTAAAAATGTCCACATTTCCAACTCCTCTCAGATCCTCCGGCAGGCTGTTCCACAGTTTTGGAGCATAGTGGTTAAAAGCAGCATCACCAAATGTTTTAGTTCTACTCTGTGGAACAGCTAGAAAAGAAGAGCCAGAGGATCTGAGGGGCCTTCCTGGTTCATAGAATAAAAACATTTCTGAAATATACTCTGGCGCAAGCCCATGTAGCGCTTTATAAACTAATAAAAGAACTTTAAAATCAACACGAAAACTAACAGGTAGCCAGTGTAAGGTTTTTAAAATGGGCCTAATGTGTGCTCTCCTTCTGGTCTGAGTCAGAAGTCGTGCTGCAGCGTTTTGAACCAGTTGCAGCTTGTTGATGGTATTCTTGGGCAGACCAGTAAGGAGAGCATTACAGTAGTCTATCCTGCTAGTTATAAAGGCGTGCATTAGTCTCTCCGTGTTGCCCAGAGAGAGAAACGGCCTCACCTTAGAAATATTTTTTAAATGATAAAATGCTGTTTTTGTGACACAGCGTACGTGTGATTTGAAATTAAAATCTGAGTCAAATATGACTCCTAGGTTTCTTGCCTCTTTGCTCGGGTTTACTCCAT
The DNA here is from genome assembly GCF_033807715.1 of Cololabis saira. Taxonomy (NCBI): domain Eukaryota; kingdom Metazoa; phylum Chordata; class Actinopteri; order Beloniformes; family Belonidae; genus Cololabis; species Cololabis saira. The sequence continues at coordinate 2,014,640 of NC_084587.1, read as the reverse complement.
ATGTATTTAGTTTAGAGGCCAGTTTCTCTCTCTGGGCTTTTGAACCGACGATCAGTACTTCAGTTTTTTCCTGGTTTAGCTGTAAAAAATTCTGCGACATCCAGGCCTTAATATCTAAAATACAGTTAAAAAGTGAGTCAATCGGCCCAGTGTCATCAGGAGACACGGCCACATAGAGCTGTGTGTCATCAGCATAACTGTGGAAAGAGATGCCGTGTCTCCTGATGACACTGCCCAGGGGTAACATGTATAAATTAAAAAGTAATGGTCCTAAAATCGACCCTTGTGGTACTCCATAGGTAGCCTCATAGTGTTTGGAGACATTATTATCTATTGAGATGAAGAATTTTCTTCCACAAAGATATGAAGTGAACCACTTTAAAACAGTTTCAGCTAGGCCAACACGCTTGCTTAATCTATCTAAAAGAATTTGATGATCAATAGTATCAAAGGCAGCACTCAGGTCAAGTAGTACCAGAACCGAGGGTTTATTCTTGTCAAGGTTTGTTCTGATGTCATTTACTACTTTTAGCAGGGCTGTCTCTGTACTGTGATTTGTCCTAAAACCAGATTGAAACATTTCTAATGTAGCGTTTGAATTTAAATAGGCCCTTAACTGAATAAAAACTAATTTCTCTAAAATTTTACTTAAAAATGGAAGATTAGAAATTGGTCTATAATTGCTGGGTGATAAAATGTCCAGGTTCCCTTTCTTTAAAATAGGTTTAACTAAAGCAGTTTTAAAATCAGTGGGGAAGACGCCTAGCTGTAGGGAATGGTTTACAATGGCCAGTATGTCTTCAGATAGTGAGTTAAAAATTGTTTTAAAAAGGGAGGTTGGGATTGGATCAAGGGAACACGTGGAGGATTAAAAAGCAGTCTGGGGTTATGGATATTGGTATTAATCAAATTTGAAAAATAATCCTGGCGAGACTTTCGAATTTCTTTGTTGTAGTTTTTAAGTTTTTCAGTAAGTATGTTTTGATGAATTTCTAGTTTTGTTTTTCGCCATCTGCGCTCTGCAGCTCTACATTCTCTTTTTAACTTCATAGTAAGATTATTTTTCCATGGAACAACACTTTTTGTAGTTAGTTTCTTGATTTTAATAGGAGCGACTGCATCAAGTACTGTTTTCATTTTAAGATTAAAATCATGGACTAAAATTTCACAAGATGATGGTAGGACTGTATTTTTGCAAGCTATAACATGTGATGAGAAAGTTGTGGCTACTTGAGGGGTAATGTATCGTTTTCTAACAATGCGTTCTGTGGTGTTTTGTACAGCATGATAAAGACTATTAAAAAATACACAGCTGTGGTCAGAAAGAGCCAGATCTGTAACAGATGATATGTTGATGCTCAAACCATATGATATGACTAAATCTAATGTATGTCCATATTTGTGAGTAGGTACGTTTACATGCTGTTTAAAATCCATGCATTCCAATAATTCTAAGAAATCTTTGGCTCTGGTATCTGCCAGATTATCAATATGTATGTTAAAATCTCCAATTAAAATACAAGAGTTGTAACTCGTGTGAATGACAGACAATAGTTCTGAAAATTCTGTTAAAAAAGAAGGGATAGATAACTTAGGAGCTCTGTATATGGTAACTGCCAGGAAGCGAGGCTGAGAGTTTAAAATAGTTGCATTGTATTCAAATGTGTTAAAAGTGCCCAAATCCACATCCCTGCCCTTCAGTGCCTCTCTGTATATTGAGGCTGTGCCTCCACCTTTTTTCCCTTCTCTGCATGAGAAGGAAAAGGTGTAGCTGGGTGGACAGGCCTCTAGTAGTGTGGCAGGAGCATCTGCGCCCAGCCAAGTCTCAGTTAAAAAGAGGCAGTCAAGATTATTGTCACTGATGAGTTCATTTATGCAAAAAGATTTGTTTGCCAGTGCCCTTATGTTGAACAGAGCCATTTTAATTTCCGTCTGTCTTGAAAATGAAAATAAGTTTCTGTCAATGTTAACTGTAATCAGATTGTTTACAATTGTTCCTCTAGTAGCTCGTGTTGCAGTATTATGTCTAGTTGATATAATGGGTTTGATAAAACTAGCAGGGGTGGGTGGGGTATTAGTTAGTCATGATGTAATGCAGTGCATTATGTTTTGTGCCAGTATCTGTGTGCCCCTATGGTTGGGGTGCAATCCATCCCGTTTAAAAAATGCAGGGCGGCCCCAGAAAAGGTCAAAATGGTCAATAAAAGTAAACTTAAAATTTTCACATGTCGTTTTTAGCCAAGAGTTTAAGTAGACAAGACGACTGAATCTTTCCATGCCTCTTTTGTAGGTAGGCAAGGGTCCAGAGATTGCAATATTTTTTCCAGTTTTTTTAAGAGAGTCAAGAAAAGTAATAAAATGTTTCTTCATGACTTCTGATTCACACTGTGCTGAATCATTGGTAACTTATATGTCCACTAGAGGGCAAATAAATGCATTTAAATGCAGTAACATATATGTCCACTAGAGGGCAAATAAATGCATTCAAATGCAGTAAGCTATATGGCCACTAAAGGGCAAAAAAAGCATTTAATTGCGGTAATTTATATGTCCACTGAAGGGCAAATAAGTAATTTTAATGCAGTAACTTATATGACCACAAGTGGGCAAATGAATTAATTTAAATGCAGTATCATAGATGTCCACTAGAGGGCACATAAATGCATTTAAATGCAGTAATTTATATGTCAACTAGAGGGCAATTTAATGCTTTTAAATTCATTAATTTATATGTCCACTAGAGAGCAAAGAAGTAATTTTAATGCAGTAATTAATATGTCCACTAGAGGGCAAATAAATGCATTTAAATGCACTAACATATATGTCCACTAGAGGGCAAATAAATGCATTTAAATGCAGTAACATATATGTCCACTAGAGGGCAAATAAGTAATTTTAATGCAGTAATTAATATGTCCACTAGAGGGCAAATAAATGGAATAAAATGCGGTAATTTATATGTCCACAGGAGGGCAAATAAATGCATTTCAATGCAGTAACATATATGTCCACTAGAGGGCAAATAAATGCATTTAAATGCGGTATTATGTCCACAGGAGGGCAAATAAATGCATTTAAATGCAATAAATTATGTGTCCACTAGAGGGCAAATAAATGCATTTAAAAACGGTAATTTATTTGCCCACTAGAGGGCGAATAAGTAATTTTAATGCAGTAACTTATATGCCCACTAGAGGGCAAATAAATGCATTTAAAAACGATAATTTATGTGTCAACTAGAGGGCAAATAAATGTGTTTAACAGGATTTTATGTGTCCACTAGAGGGCAAATATATGCATTTAAATAAAATAATGTATGTCTCCACTAGAGGGCAAATAAGTAATTTTAATGCAGTAACTTATATGTCCACTAGAGGGCAAATAAGTAATTTTAATGCAGTAATTAATATGTCCACTAGAGGGCAAATAAATGGATTAAAATGCGGTAATTTATATGTCCACAGGAGGGCAAATAAATGCATGTAAATGCAGTAACATATATGTCCACTAGAGGGCAAATAAATGCATTCAAATGCAGTAAGTTATATGGCCACTAAAGGGCAAAAAATCATTTAAATGCGGTAATGTATATGTCAACTAGAGGGCAATTTAATGCTTTTAAATGCATTAATTTATATGTCCACTAGAGGGCAAAGAAGTAATTTTAATGCAGTAACATATATGTCCACTAGAGGGCAAATAAATGCAATTAAATGCAGTAATTGATGTGTCCACTAGAGGGCAAATAAATGCATTTAAATGCAGAAACTTATATGTCCACTAAAGGGCAAATAAAGGCATGTAAATGCAGTAACATATATGGCCACTAAAGGGCAAAAAAGCATTTAAATGCGGTAATGTATATGTCCACTGAAGGGCAAATAAGTAATTTTAATGCAGTAACTTATATGATTACAAGAGGGCAAATAAATTAATTTAAATGCAGTATCATAGATGTCCACTAGAGGGCAAGTAAATGCATTTAAATGCAGTAACATATATGTCCACTAGAGGGCAAATAAATGCAATTAAATGCAGTAATTGATGTGTCCACTAGAGGCCAAATAAATGCATTTAAATGCAGAAACTTATATGTCCACTAAAGGGCAAATAAAGGCATGTAAATGCAGTAACATATATGTCCACTAGAGGGCAAATAAATGCATTCAAATGCAGTAAGTTATATGGCCACTAAAGGGCAAAAAAGCATTTAAATGCGGTAATGTATATGTCCACTGAAGGGCAAATAAGTAATTTGAATGCAGTAACTTATATGACTACAAGAGGGCAAATAAATTAATTTAAATGCAGTATCATAGATGTCCACTAGAGGGCAAATAAAGGCATGTAAATGCAGTAACATATATGTCCACTAGAGGGCAAATAAATGCATTTTAATGCAATAATTTATATGTCCACTAGAGGGCAAATAAATGCATTTAAAAACGCAATGTATGTGTCCACTAGAGGGCAAATAAGTAATTTTAATGCAGTAACTAATATGTCCACTAGAGGGCAAATAAATGCTTTTAAATGCATAAACGTATATGTCCACCAAAGGGCAAATAAAGGCATGTAAATGCAGTAACATATATGTCCACTAGAGGGCAAATAAATGCATTCAAATGCAGTAAGTTATATGGCCACTAAAGGGCAAAAAAGCATTTAAATGCGGTAATGTATATGTCCACTGAAGGGCAAATAAGTAATTTTAATGCAGTAACTTATATGACTACAAGAGGGCAAATAAATTAATTTAAATGCAGTATCATAGATGTCCACTAGAGGGCACATAAATGCATTTAAATGCAGTAATTTATATGTCAACTAGAGGGCAATTTAATGCTTTTAAATGCATTAATTTATATGTCCACTAGAGGGCAAAGAAGTAATTTTGATGCAGTAATTAATATGTCCACTAGAGGGCAAATAAATGCATTTAACTGCATTAATTTATGTGTCCACTAGAGGGCAAAAAAGTTATTTTAATGCAGTAACTTATATGTCCACTAGAGAGCAAATAAATGCATTTAAAAACGGTAATTTATTTGTCCACTAGAGGGCGAATAAGTCATTTGAATGCAGTAACTTATATGTCCACTAGAGGGCAAATAAATGCATTTTAATGCAATAATTTATATGTCCACTAGAGGGCAAATAAATGCATTTAAAAACGCAATGTATGTGTCCACTAGAGGGCAAATAAGTAATTTTAATGCAGTAACTTATATGTCCACTAGAGGGCAAATAAATGCATTTAAATCCAGTAATTTATGTGTCCACTAGAGGGCAAATAAATGCATTTAAATGCAGTAATATATATGTCCACTGAAGGGCAAATAAGTAATTTTAATGCAGTAACTTATATGACCACAAGTGGGCAAATGAATTAATTTAAATGCAGTATCATAGATGTCCACTAGAGGGCACATAAATGCATTTAAATGCAGTAATTTATATGTCAACTAGAGGGCAATTTAATGCTTTTAAATGCATTAATTTATATGTCCACTAGAGAGCAAAGAAGTAATTTTAATGCAGTAATTAATATGTCCACTAGAGGGCAAATAAATGCATTTAAATGCACTAACATATATGTCCACTAGAGGGCAAATAAATGCATTTAAATGCAGTAACATATATGTTACCTTCGCTCCCAGGACTTATTTTTATTGTCTGTACCTAGGGTCCGCACTAAACTAGGTAGTAGGGCCTTCAGCTATGCTGCTCCTTATGCATGGAATGAGTTGCAGAACATTTTAAAATTAAGAGATCTGGTCTTACTTGATGCTTTTAAAGTTCTCCTGAAAGACTTGGAAGCAAGTACATTTAGCTGTAGGTGCTTTGATTGTTGTTGATTTTGACTATTTTTGCGATCTGTTTACTGTTTTGTTAAAACTGTTTTAATTGTTCTTATGTTATTTGTTTTTGTAACCATGTTGCTGCCTGTCTTGGCCAGGACTCTCTTGTAAAAGAGATTATTAATCTCAACGAGACTCTCTCCTGGTTAAATAAAGGTTAAATAAAAAAATAAAAATAAAATGTCCACTAGAGGGCAAATAAGTAATTTTAATGCAGTAATTAATATGTCCACTAGAGGGCAAATAAATGGAATAAAATGCGGTAATTTATATGTCCACAGGAGGGCAAATAAATGCATTTCAATGCAGTAACATATATGTCCACTAGAGGGCAAATAAATGCATTTAAATGCAGTAACATATATGTCCACTAGAGGGCAAATAAGTAATTTTAATGCAGTAATTAATATGTCCACTAGAGGGCAAATAAATGGATAAAATGCGGTAATTTATATGTCCACAGGAGGGCAAATAAATGCATTTCAATGCAGTAACATATATGTCCACTAGAGGGCAAATAAATGCATTTAAATGCGGTATTATGTCCACAGGAGGGCAAATAAATGCATTTAAATGCAATAAATTATGTGTCCACTAGAGGGCAAATAAATGCATTTAAAAACGGTAATTTATTTGCCCACTAGAGGGCGAATAAGTAATTTTAATGCAGTAACTTATATGCCCACTAGAGGGCAAATAAATGCATTTAAAAACGATAATTTATGTGTCAACTAGAGGGCAAATAAATGTGTTTAACAGGATTTTATGTGTCCACTAGAGGGCAAATATATGCATTTAAATAAAATAATGTATGTCTCCACTAGAGGGCAAATAAGTCATTTTAATGCAGTAACTTATATGTCCACTAGAGGGCAAATAAGTAATTTTAATGCAGTAATTAATATGTCCACTAGAGGGCAAATAAATGGATTAAAATGCGGTAATTTATATGTCCACAGGAGGGCAAATAAATGCATTTAAATGCAGTAACATATATGTCCACTAGAGGGCAAATAAATGCAATTAAATGCAGTAATTGATGTGTCCACTAGAGGGCAAATAAATGCATTTTAATGCAGAAACTTATATGTCCACTAAAGGGCAAATAAAGGCATGTAAATGCAGTAACATATATGTCCACTAGAGGGCAAATAAATGCATTCAAATGCAGTAAGTTATATGGCCACTAAAGGGCAAAAAAGCATTTTAATGCAATAATTTATATGTCCACTAGAGGGCAAATAAATGCATTTAAAAACGCAATGTATGTGTCCACTAGAGGGCAAATAAGTAATTTTAATGCAGTAACTTATATGTCCACTAGAGGGCAAATAAATGCATTTAAATCCAGTAATTTATGTGTCCACTAGAGGGCAAATTAATGCTTTTAAATGCATTAATTTATATGTCCACTAGAGAGCAAAGAAGTAATTTTAATGCAGTAATTAATATGTCCACTAGAGGGCAAATAAATGCATTTAAATGCACTAACATATATGTCCACTAGAGGGCAAATAAATGCATTTAAATGCAGTAACATATATGTCCACTAGAGGGCAAATAAGTAATTTTAATGCAGTAATTAATATGTCCACTAGAGGGCAAATAAATGGAATAAAATGCGGTAATTTATATGTCCACAGGAGGGCAAATAAATGCATTTCAATGCAGTAACATATATGTCCACTAGAGGGCAAATAAATGCATTTAAATGCGGTATTATGTCCACAGGAGGGCAAATAAATGCATTTAAATGCAGTAATATATATGTCCACTAGAGGGCCAATAAATGCATTTAAATGCAGTAACTTATATGTCCACTAGAGGGCAAATAAATGCATTTAAATGCAGTAATATATATGTCCACTGGAGGGCAAATAAGTAATTTTAATGCAGTAACGTATAAGTCCCTAGAGGGCAAATAAATGAATTTAAATGCAATAAATTATGTGTCCACTAGAGGGCAAATAAATGCATTTAAAAACGGTAATTTATTTGCCCACTAGAGGGCGAATAAGTAATTTTAATGCAGTAACTTATATGCCCACTAGAGGGCAAATAAATGCATTTAAAAACGATAATTTATGTGTCAACTAGAGGGCAAATAAATGTGTTTAACAGGATTTTATGTGTCCACTAGAGGGCAAATATATGCATTTAAATGAAATAATGTATGTCTCCACTAGAGGGCAAATAAGTCATTTTAATGCAGTAACTTATATGTCCAATAGAGGGCAAATAAGTAATTTTAATGCAGTAATTAATATGTCCACTAGAGGGCAAATAAATGGATTAAAATGCGGTAATTTATATGTCCACAGGAGGGCAAATAAATGCATTTAAATGCAGTAACATATATGTCCACTAGAGGGCAAATAAAGGCATGTAAATGCAGTAACATATATGTCCACTAGAGGGCAAATAAATGCATTCAAATGCAGTAAGTTATATGGCCACTAAAGGGCAAAAAAGCATTTAAATGCGGTAATGTATATGTCAACTAGAGGGCAATTTAATGCTTTTAAATGCATTAATTTATATGTCCACTAGAGGGCAAAGAAGTAATTTTAATGCAGTAACATATATGTCCACTAGAGGGCAAATAAATGCAATTAAATGCAGTAATTGATGTGTCCACTAGAGGGCAAATAAATGCATTTAAATGCAGAAACTTATATGTCCACTAAAGGGCAAATAAAGGCATGTAAATGCAGTAACATATATGGCCACTAAAGGGCAAAAAAGCATTTAAATGCGGTAATGTATATGTCCACTGAAGGGCAAATAAGTAATTTTAATGCAGTAACTTATATGATTACAAGAGGGCAAATAAATTAATTTAAATGCAGTATCATAGATGTCCACTAGAGGGCAAGTAGATGCATTTAAATGCAGTAACATATATGTCCACTAGAGGGCAAATAAATGCAATTAAATGCAGTAATTGATGTGTCCACTAGAGGCCAAATAAATGCATTTAAATGCAGAAACTTATATGTCCACTAAAGGGCAAATAAAGGCATGTAAATGCAGTAACATATATGTCCACTAGAGGGCAAATAAATGGATTTTAATGCAATAATTTATATGTCCACTAGAGGGCAAATAAATGCATTTAAAAACGCAATGTATGTGTCCACTAGAGGGCAAATAAGTAATTTTAATGCAGTAACTTATATGTCCACTAGAGGGCAAATAAATGCTTTTAAATGCATAAACGTATATGTCCACCAAAGGGCAAATAAAGTCATGTAAATGCAGTAACAAATATGTCCACTAGAGGGCAAATAAATGCAATTAAATGCAGTAATTGATGTGTCCACTAGAGGGCAAAATAAATGCATTTAAATGCAGAAAGTTATATGTCCACTAAAGGGCAAATAAAGGCATGTAAATGCAGTAACATATATGTCCACTAGAGGGCAAATAAATGCATTCAAATGCAGTAAGTTATATGGCCACTAAAGGGCAAAAAAGCATTTAAATGCGGTAATGTATATGTCCACTGAAGGGCAAATAAGTAATTTTAATGCAGTAACTTATATGACTACAAGAGGGCAAATAAATTAATTTAAATGCAGTATCATAGATGTCCACTAGAGGGCACATAAATGCATTTAAATGCAGTAATTTATATGTCAACTAGAGGGCAATTTAATGCTTTTAAATGCATTAATTTATATGTCCACTAGAGGGCAAAGAAGTAATTTTGATGCAGTAATTAATATGTCCACTAGAGGGCAAATAAATGCATTTAACTGCATTAATTTATGTGTCCACTAGAGGGCAAATAAATGCATTTAAAAACGGTAATTTATTTGTCCACTAGAGGGCGAATAAGTCATTTGAATGCAGTAACTTATATGTCCACTAGAGGGCAAATAAATGCATTTTAATGCAATAATTTATATGTCCACTAGAGGGCAAATAAATGCATTTAAAAACGCAATGTATGTGTCCACTAGAGGGCAAATAAGTAATTTTAATGCAGTAACTTATATGTCCACTAGAGGGCAAATAAATGCATTTAAATCCAGTAATTTATGTGTCCACTAGAGGGCAAATAAATGCATTTAACTGCAGTAACATATATTTCCACTAAAGGGCAAATAAATGCATTTAAACGCAATAATTTATGTGTCCAATAGAAAGCAAATAAGTAATTTTATTGCAGTAACTCATAGGTCCACTAGAGGGCAAATAAATGCATTTAAATGCGGTAACACATATGTCCACTATAAGGAGGTTGTTGCTATGGGTCGGACTGCACTCATTGGTGTACAGGCTTTAAAGGAGGGGGCTCAGCACACAGCCCTGTGGAGAGTTGGTGCTCAGCATGCGGGTGGAGGACAGGTGGGGGCCGAGTCTCACAGTCTGGGGTCGGTTGGCGAGAAAGTTTTTAATCCAGGCACATGTGAGAGGGGTTAGGCCGATGGTGGTCAGTTTTGTAATAAGGATGTCTGGGATTATTGTGTTGAATGCAGAACTATAGTCCACAAAGAACATCCTGACATAGCTCTGCTGTTGCTCCAGGTGGGTCAGAGCAGAGTGTAGAGCTATGGCGATAGCGTCACAACTGCTGAAGCCATCACAACTGTGTTTATTAGTTCAAGTATGTTTGTTTATTTTATTGTTTTTCTACTGTGGCATCCACATTGCTCGATCTTGATGACGTGTTCTTCCACAACAGTGGAATGACCAGATGACCAGAGCACACATGTGAAGTTAGTTTCACAGGAAGATTAAAGGAAAATTATTATTGTTATTATTATTGTTATTATTATAATTATTATTATTATTATTATTATTATTATTATTATTATTATTATTATATGATCTGAATTTTGTGTTTACTGTTAGTTAGTTATTGTTTATGTGTAATTTAGCCATCAGAATTTATCCTAAGTGTTTTTTTACCATCTTTTTAACACTTGTGTAAATAAATTCTGATGAATTTGAATGAGAGAGGTTGTTTGTGCTTATTTTACACATATTTGTCACAACTGCTGGTTGCAAAGGTATGTGCTCGGACTCCTTCCTTCACTATTATTCTGAAGAATAACTTACCTTGAGACTGATCTTGCTGTTTATTTATCATTTTCCTCTTTATATCAGGTGGTGCCCCGTTTTGATGAATTCATATTTTATATATTCAATTTGATAAATAATCTACTTTTATTAATAGTTGTCGAAAGACAATCAGTAATAACTCTTTGATAACTGAACAAGCACCCCCTTTGTGGCAATCCTGATGCACGATGACTGGTGTCTACGATTATCCATGTGGACAAGAACTCCCAAACCATGTAAGTCTACATAACACCATGGTCTGGATCTCGTCCATGAAACATAGCAGCTCAACTCCCAACACACATCACAGGATATCAGGACTAAAGAATGGACATGACATCACACATTTGGGATTCTAAAAAACATAGTTGTGACAGTAAGACACTTTCTAACATCCATAACATAAGTTAATAAAAAAAGTCCTTATTTATCTCCACAACAGAAAGAATACAGAGTTCTTAATTTTGAGCACTTGTGATCACAAACATGGCCTTTATTTCATGGACTTCACTTACAGCAAAGAAATGAGGGTTGAAGACAAACAGATGTTTGTGTATGTGTTTACTTCAGATAACATGGAGTTTGATAAGTCAAAAGCATGATTAACTAGTTTGAACTAGTTAACTATTTTTATAATTTTTACAGAAATCAGGCTTTTACATACGTTACGTATTTTGGACATTTTCAGGCCGTACAGTACGGGGTTAAAGAGAGGTTGACTCATCAGCAAGTACAAGGACAGAAAGATTCGCAGCATGTTGGGAACTCTGCTCATGTCAAACCTGCTCTGTAAGACTTCAGAGAAAGCACCAACGGAGAAGTTGATCAGAGACACCAGGTGAGGCGTGCAGGTGCTGACAGCTTTCTGTCGGGTCTCTTTGGAGCCACAATAACACACTTTTAGGATCCTCATGTAGCTGTAAAGGATGAAAATAACTGGAGCACAGATAATGAAAGCAGTTACAATGAGTCCAAAAATGTTATTTACTTTGGTGTCAGAGCAAGAAAGTTTCACCAGAGAGTAGTTAGCACAGTAAACTTTATCAATGACGTTCCCACAAAACTGCAAAGAGAAGCTCAAATATGTCATGATACCCATTAAAAGAAAAACTGTTAACCAAGCAGCTGCAACTAGAAGAGCAACCTTCTTCACTGTCATCAGTGTGCTGTACTGCAGAGGAAAACAAATGGCTGTATATCTGTCATAAGACATAACAGCTAAGTTAGTAAATTCTACACTTCCATAAGTATGAACACAAAAGACTTGCAGGAAACACAGGGGAACAGAAACGGTGTGAACGTCAGACAAGATCTGAACCAGCAGCAGAGGAAACAAGCCGGTGCTGCCGTACAGCTCGTTCACAAACAGGCTGACCAAGAACATGTACATGGGTTCATGGAGACTTCGGTTACAGCAGATGACCACAATGAGCAGAACGTTACCACACATGATGAATGCATATAAAATCACAATAATCATAAACAATAAGTATTTAAAGTTATTGGTATCAAAGTAAGCGGCCAGAATAAAATATGAAACCTGAGTGGAGTTCTTCATGATATTTGTTTTACTCAGAACAAGTTCCTCTTTCTCAGGACGACCTGGACCAACTACTCACGGTGCCTTTTCTTACCACTCTCACCTTTAGAGATGGTAGAACCAGGTGGGAGACTTCAGGTTGTGTGACTGTGGGGACTGAGCTCCAATGAACCGAAATGTGAGTCTGTCTCTGACTTTAAACCTTTTAGTTTCCTCCCACAGGAACACACTGATGTCAGACTGTTGAGTTTCACAGCTGATCGAGAGGTGAAAGTAAACTTTACCCCCTCTTGGACTTTGGTGTCAGCATTGGAGTGGAGAACTTTTCTGTCCTCAAAGGCCAAGCTGTAACTCTCTGGGCCACTCTCAGAACCTACAGTGAGACGTCTCTGTGTTTCCCCAAAAAGCTGTGTATACTAACGCAGTTCCTGCATGTTGAGGTTCCTCATTTTGCAGTAAGTGGTTACATTGAACTGCACACTTACATGCAGGAAGTGAGACTTAAATGTATGGTTGTCCTCCAAACCTGGTGTGCTGCGTCACTAGAAGAGCTGAGGTCCAGTCAGTGTATGACGAATACTCTGACAGAGTGCCTTATAGCAGTCTCGGTTTCCAGGTGGAAGGGATTTAATGAAATCACGGATGCTCCTGGCTGTGATTTTCCAGAGGAGCTTTACTTTTTCTCTGGATGACGAGTGAGGCAAATCCCGGAGGCAATGCTGAACCTCACAGAGATAATTCTCAATGTTTGACCCTGGATCATCCGGGTCAAAGTGTTCTATGTCACTGGCCAGGGACTCAAGGTAGCGGAGACGCAAGCCTTGTCCATGTGACTGGCCAGGATCATCTGGCTCACCTGAATATTCTTGGTACAGATGGTCTCTGTACCGAGAAGAATGATGTGGAACAGGTAGGTCAAGATGGGGTTTAAAACAACTTGACACAAGCTTTTGTCCAGCAGGGAAAGGTTCCTGGAAATTCTGACTACTCAGGGTCTTCAGATTATGACTCTGACTGTGTTTTGGACTCAGTACTTCATCTCGAACGCACTGAGAATTGGGCCTGAGGGTGAAAGGAGGTGCACACAATTTGAGTCTGTCCCCCCTTTCCTCCCTTTGAGCCTGGGTGGCAGCACTTGAATTTCATCCCAGGTGGTGAAGTCTGGGACTGTGTCAGTAGAAGTGTTTTGGCTACTAGCTGTCTCTTTCGGCTTAGACGGGATAAGCAGGCTAACTTCTGGATCCTCTCTCTCGCCCTCTGCTGGCCATGGGCCAGTGTGAGGTTGTTGGAATTATTGTAGATAAGTTATCATGCTCGCTATTGAAGGAATATATGACAATGCAACTATTGCTTACGCCTGTGACACACACACACACTGATAAAGAATGTTGTGTTAAGCGATTAAGAGACTGCACAAGATGTTTCCTGTTCATCAGCATAAAGCAGAAGTCTGCAGAGAAGAGGAAACATCTTGTTACAATGAACAAAAACAAGAACAATCTATACCTGTCCACTGACTGCGGCCACTCCCCTTCCCCTCCCTTTAGGGGTGCAGTCAGCTATGTAAACTAGGGCATGCCCAGAGTGAATAAAAGCAAAGGAAGCAGCAGAGACAAGTTAGAGTAAGTTTGAGATTGTACACGTCTCTGTACACGTCTCAGCTGCTCTCCTTGCGCAAGTCAAAAAGATACTTAACTGTGTACTGTGTCTCTTTTGTCTCCATAAAGTGTGGTGTTACGAATGTTAAGGGTTTGAACCTAACCTTTACTTGGTTCTTCGAGCCGGATGCCAACACATCTGACGGTCCCAGCGGATCGACACAAACGCGGTTAAAAAGACCTTGGCCAAGGCACAAACCCTTTTCACCCTGTTCACGGAACTTACTATGTATTCTTATGTTTCAGAGAAGTGGGGTATCAATTACCCCACTTCTCTGGGGGGGGGGTGGCGATACACAATAACAGTGAAGGAAGGAGTCTGAGCACAGACTTTTGCAACCAGCAGCTGTGACAAATATGTATAGAATAAACACAAAAAACGTATCTCATTCAAGTGAATCAGAGTTTATTTCTAAAAGTGTTAAAAGATAATGCAACAACACTTGGCATAACTTCTGATGCCTAAACTACACATAAACAACAACTAACTAAACATTAAAGACAAACTTCAGATCACCTACGTGTGTGTTTGTTTGTTTCAGTATGTGTGTGTGAGTGTGTGTGTGTCAGGAAAACATCACATAAGGTGGAACAAAAGGAAAATAGCGGACAACGTCATCTAACGTCTAGTAATATTACCCCAAGGAAGCGAAATAACAAAGCTTTTATGCCCACAATCATTTACTTTATGAGTATGAGCAAGGGAAGAACCCACTCTTGATGACCAGTAGAGATGTGTGTTCAGTTGACAGTCAGTTGAGCGAGTCACTGGCCGTTATCACTTCCTCATCCGTAATTGTCATGCTACCGAGTCTGTATTAACCAGGGTCGGCTTAAAAACACGACGGTAATTTTTGATTACAACATTGAGTCAATTTGATAAACGGTTCGTCCTGATGGAAACGTCTGACGGCAGCTCAGCAGATATTTTGGCGGCGTTCTGCTGAAGGAGCTGGGAGCAAAGATAACTTTGATTGACATGTGGTGGGCGTGTACCTGTCGGCCTCCTGAGTAACATGGTACGTACAAAGAAAAACAGACTTGAAAACTGGCCTTCAGAAACCAGTGGGTAATGTAACCAAATACTTTGTCCATTGTTATTTACAGTCCATGGGGAATCCCGGCTTCGGCTCAGTGTCATGTGACTTCCTGTTGCTGTGCAGTGTGTGTGCACCTTCATGTCAGTAAATGGAGCCATGTAGCAGGATTTATAACTGCCTTATCCACTATGTTACTCTAGGTATGTACTGGAAAAGCTGTCAATGTCAATTAGGTATTTTTTGCCAAGATCTATTTTGTTACTAATTTTGACGTATCTAAGCTTCTGATGACTGCTGTTTATCTAAATACACGAAAAAACTCGTAATCGCTCACTGCTCATAAAACTGAAATGTTGGAACTTATCAGAAAAGTTGAAAAACACTGTGATGGTGGATGGGACGAGGGCGGCTTGGTGACTCACGTTAATGGCCTTTAACAGTCACATGTCTGTTAAAGGCCATTAACACGCCATTAAGCACGGTGGCTTAGTGGTTAGCACTGTTGCCTCACAGCAAGAAGGTCCCCGGTTCGACTCCCAGGCCCGGCAGGGGCCTTTCTGTGTGGAGTTTGCATGTTCTCCCCGTGCTTGCGTGGGTTTTCTCCGGGTACTCCGGCTTCCTCCCACAGTCCAAAAACATGCATATTTAGGTTAATCGGTGATTCTAAATTGCCCGTAGGTGTGAGTGTGAGTGTGATTGTGAGCATGGTTTGTGTGTCTATATGTGGCCCTGCGATGGACTGGTGACCTGTCCAGGGTGTAACCCCTGCCTCTCACCTAAAATAAGCTGGGATAGGCTCCAGCAGACCCCCGTGACCCCGCAAGGGATAAAGCGGGTAAGATAATGAATGAATGAATGTCTGTTAATTTGCTCAGAAGTTTTTATCAGGGATGAAACTTCTGCTCCAGCGTTTCTCTCAGCTCAGGTTGGTGTGTCGTCCACAGAGGCTGCCGATGGTGGACAAACTAGATCAGGAGAGTCCTGTCAACACCGCTGTCCCCGAGGAAGCTTTACATCAGCCACAGTTTCCACTAATTCCCTCTGCAGCACATTACAGTCGGAGCTGTTGACCGCAGAGACCAATCAGCCTGAGCCCAGCTCAGCTGTGGTTTCAGTGGTGTTAATGGCCCATGGAGGACCACGGATGTCTTGGGCCTGGTGGACACACGTCAGAGTTTCTCCTTTCAGCCATGACACCACTGACGGCCAGCTAGACAAAGTTTTCTGACTGCACAGTCTAATCAAAGTGATAATTTACCTTTGTAGCAACACCACTAATGGCCTGCAGTGGCAACTACAAGATACTCTACGAGCCGTGTGTGTTTGTATATATGTATATATGTATTGGATCAGCAGACAAGACGGGAAAAACAATCACAAGTGTCAATTTACAAGTTTCCTCCTGCTCTACTTGAACAGAAAGAGGAAGCATCCATCCATTCTTCCATTTTCTAAACCGCTTAATCCTGTACAAGCTCACAAGGGGGTGCTGGAGACTGGTCCAGTTTATCACAGATGAAAGACAGGGGGGCACCTGAACAGGTCGCCAGTCCATCACACATTCCCATATGTGAATCATACAGAAACACACACACATACACACCTACCGGCTATTTTAGAGTCATCAATCAACCCACCAGACCTGTTTTTGGTAGGAGGAGGCTGGAGTACCCAGAAAGCCACACAAGCAAGAACATGGAAACTCCAAGAGACTGCAGAGTCTTAAAGGGGACCTATTATGAAAAACACATTTTTTCTTGCTTTAACATATATAAAGTGGTCTCCTCTGAGCCTGCCAACTCAGAGAAGGAGTAAAGCAACCAAATTCTGCAGTGTCTGTACAGCCGCCCGGATGAGCCCTCCAGTGTCATGTGACTTCTACGAGCCATTCAGATTTGCGCATTTTCGTTACGTAAGCAAAATGCAAACCACGGCTCAGTCTCCTCCGCTGCTGAAACCACGCCTCGGTCGGCCTCTGCTGCGTGAAACCACGCCCACCACTAACTCCGCCGGCCGGAGCTTCCGCCATTGTTCCGAAGCGGGGTATCGTGTGGCTGTTTCAACAACGAGGGACAGTAAAAATTAGGTTTTGCATCGACACTGACCCTCATAAAAGGATCAGTACCAACAGTTCGGACCCGGCAACTGCACACGAGTCAGCGGTAAGTGACGTTCATTTTTTATGTTATTTATATATGTCTACGAGTATGATCTTTGCATGGGCTAAGTATTTAGCTTAACTCCAGTGTTATCCATTAGGTAACACCAGCTGCTCTTCTGCCAGAGCGAGGCTTTGTGCCCTCCCCTGCTACACGTCATTCAGGCAGCCAATCAGCGCAGTGCCTCATTATCATAGCCCCGCCCCTCAGAATCCCTCATAGAGAAGGAGGTTAGAAGCGGTAAAAATAGAGACATGGCCCAGAGGCTGAATTTCTAATTTATGTAGAAAAAACAAGCTTTTGATTGTTTTTAAGACATTCAAGGTCAATCAAAGAACAGCACAATAGAAACAAAAACATAAAAAACACGTAAAATAAAGAGGCTTCATATATACGATGGAAAAAAAATTAAATGTCAACTATTAAAAGTCTATTACATGTGGTTTATTGTTTATTTTTACTCTTAGAACCAGGCCTTGTTATAGAGAACGACTTCTGGACAGCTTCAAAGAAATTAAGGTCCACCATACGGTGTCTCAGGTGGGGGAAGCAGTGCACCACCAATACTGTGTATATACATGAGGTGTCTTCAGAACAGACGAGGATCTGCAATGTTGTTCCACAGGGTTCAGTGCTAGGGTCTGCTATGGTGTTCCGCAGGGTTCAGTGCTAGGGCCAATCTTGTTCAGTTTATACATGCAGTTAATACGGCCCGAACCATAACGTGCACCCAGGTGTGTTATACATCAAAATGTGCGTCTCCATCCTGCAATGACGTGCATTACTTTTCTCAGTCAAAAGCGTTACCCTGCTGACGATAGACGCCAAAAAGCGCGCCCCTCTTCATCTGATTGGTCCATATTTGATAGTCCCCAAAAGTCACCAAATTTTGCACGCAAGCCAGGCCTGGCGATAAAATTGATATTTCATGGTTTGCATTAATGGTCACACACCGGGCCAGATAGTGACAAAGAGGGAGTCCACACATGAGTCACCAAATTCAAAAATGTAATTTATTAAAGTAAAAATTTGCTGAGTGCAAGTGTTGTATGCAGGAGGAAAGAATACTTAGTTCCCCATTGGCAGGTGGAAACCCAGAACCAAGCCCAAGTCTGGGAGCAGCAAGAGACAGCAAGAGCAAGCCAGATAAAGCAAGCCAAAGACTGCAAGGCTAGAGAGCCCCTAAATACCCTGGCTCCCACACACACACACACACACACAGGTGAGGCCAATTGGGCTGACGACCTGCCTCAACTTCCATCCAGGAAGCAGAATGGCCAATCAAGAGGGAGAGGGGCAGGTCGTCACACCCCCCTCCTAAAGAATGTGGTCCCACCACATCATCTCTCCACTCCTCCACCTCTACATCCATCCTCCACTCTCAGCAACCCGGATCCTAGGAGCAAATTAAGAGAGTAGTGAGCAGGCAGAACTGTAAGCAGCAGAATAGACAAATCAGTAAGAACACAAAGCTAGGGCAAACGAGAAAGGGCATCTGCTATTACATTTTCTGACCCCTTAATATGACGAATATCCAAATGGTATGGCTGCAAAAACAATGCCCACCGCATCAGCCTCTGATTTGGATTTTGAAGCGACCGCAAGAAAGTCAGAGGATTATGATCTGTATACACAATCAACGGAGTTAAACCAGATCCCAAATAGACATCAAAATGTTGCAGGGCCCATATCAATGCTAGTGCCTCTTTCTCAATCACAGAATAGTTTAGCTGGTACTTGTTAAACTTCCTAGAGAAGAAGGCCACAGGATTTTCAACCCCATGTTCTCCGGCCTGTAAGAGTACAGCCCCTGCTCCCACATTCGAGGCATCCACCTGCATGGAAAAAACCCCATCCAACCGGGGAGCAGCTAGCACCGGTGCCGCACACAAAAGTGCCTTGACATTCTCAAACGCCAAACTACATCTCTCTGACCAGACAAATGTTGCCTCTTTTCTCAAAAGTGCTGTCAGCGGCTCTACCACAGATGAGAAATTTCGACAAAAGCTTCTATAATATCCCACCATCCCTAAAAAGCGCATTAGCTCTTTCTTGGTGGTTGGAGGGGGATACTGTACTATTGCAGCCACTTTATCCTGCAACATACGCACCCGGCCTCACACTTTGCCAAATTAACAGTCAACCCTGCCCAGACCAATTTATCAAACAAAGCACGAATGCGGTGAATGTGTTCAGACCATGTATCACTGTATACTACCACGTCGTCAAGGTACACTGCACAATACCTGAACACAATAACTGAATGCTCGCTCAAGTTCTCCCTTGGCAGCCCCATTTCTCAAATCGCCAACATACACTTTACAGTCAGTGGCACGAGATGAACCACGGGAGGATGAAAAGTAAGACATCTCTCCTTGCCTTCCTTCTTCCGCTGAATTCCGACTCAGCTCCTTCGTGCTCTTCTGCTGCATGGGTTCAACCTGCTGTGCTTCTCCCACTGCAACTGGGCTGAGCGAAATTGCCAAGGCAGCTGGTTTTACTTGTGCATTGGAGAATTTATCTTTTGATTTAAGGAGCGGACACTCCCTTTTCCAATGCCCACTGCCTTTGCAGTAGTTACAAGTTCTGTGTACTGAGTGCCTGTCCCGCTCACCACGATCCTTCTCAACACAGAAGTCTGTGGTGGCAGTGGTGGGATCCCCTTTTTGATGAAAAAAGGTCTCCCTGCGCACCTTCTCTGGACCTGATTTACCAAAACTGCCTCTGTGAATTAACACGTACTCATCAGCCAACACCGCTGCCTGCCCTGGATTCTTGGCTTTATGCTCTGTGATGTACGTGGCTACATTATTAGGCACCAAGTTTTTAAACTGTTCTAATACCACCAGGTCACACAGTTTATCAAATGTATCGACCTCTGATGCTGAACACCAACGACCAAAATGGGAAGTCAGATCTCGTGCAAACTCAACATGAGACTGCTTATCTCCTCTCTTCCAACCTCGGAACCGCTGCCGGTACGCCTCAGGCAGCAACTCATACGCTTTAAGCACTGCAGACTTAACTCGATCGTAAACTTTACAGTCTTCCGCGCTCAAAGCAGAGTACGCCTCCTGGGCTCTACCGGTCAGGACCCATTGTAACATTAATGCCCGATCACCCTCAGGCCATTGCCTGGAATCTGCTATTCGCTCAAACAATGCAAAGAATGAATCAGGATCTTGATTGCTGATTATATCAAAAGATGGCACTGATGCACCAGACTGATACCGAGAGCCTTCACCGTCAGCCGAACCTGACAATGTACCCTCTTGAATTAAGCTTAGCTTCCTATGCTGCAATTCCAACTTATCCCTCTCAGTCTTTTGCCTCATCTCTTCCAAAGCCAGTTCTTTTTTTTGCTTTAACAACAAAAGTTCCTTTTGTTGCTCAAAACTCAAAACAGTATCTGCAGAAACTGAAGAATGAGTCCCCACACCAGGTTTCAGAATTCCTTTCTTCAACAAACCTGCCTTCACACTGACTTTAACAGACTCCTTTAATTTTCTATCTGCTACCTCAAGCTCATACTTCTCAGCAATTAGCAGCAACTGGTCCTTAGTACACTGATCTAATAGTGCTGCTGACGGCGAATCAACAAACTCATCCACTACAGATGCCATGCTACACTATCTACACAAATTGACAAAGAAAAAATAAATAAATACTTTTAAGTGTTGGAACCACAAACAAAGCCTGGGGGAAAAAAATAAACAAGGAAAAAAGGTAAACCCAAAAGTAAAGAACCAAAAGGAGATGGAGATCCCGGCCAAAAAGAACAAAAGAGGGGTCGGCACAGGGCCAGCCACGCAATGGGCCGTCGGACCATGCACTTTCCCCACTAGAGAAAAACCAGGTAAATCTATAACCTTAAACAAAACCGATAACAGGACTACCGGCAATCTCCAACTCAAACTAAAATAAGAAAACTCTGCCAATATGGACAGAGGAAAACAAACCTTCCCCAAGACCAGTCTCAAAGTTCCAACCCTTGCCTTATTTATTGCAACCAAAACATTACAAACCACAAAAACAAAACTTAAGGACAAATGCTCTCCTACTCCCAAACTCCACCGACCAAAACTGAAAATCAGGAAGACAAGAATCACATGTGGAACTCCCAACACTGGCACCTAACTAATTGGCTTCAACGGGTGCTACCAATAAGCCACTCTGAAACCAAATAACTTCAAATACAACTAAGGCCAAACTAAAATTCCTAACAGGAACACAAACCATATGCCAGCATCAAAAACCAATAGTCAGACCAAAGGACAAGCCCCCATTTTGTCACACACCGGGCCAGATAGTGACAAAGAGGGAGTCCACACATGAGTCACCAAATTCAAAAATGTAATTTATTAAAGTAAAAATTAAATCAAAATAAACCAAAAGTATATGTAGGTTTAAATGTAGAGTGTCAGTCATGTATGCTGTGTGTGGGTGAATGAAGTATGCTGAGTGCAAGTGTTGTATGCAGGAGGAAAGAATACTTAGTTCCCCATTGGCATGTGGAAACCCAGAACCAAGCCCAAGTCTGGGAGCAGCAAGAGACAGCAAGAGCAAGCCAGATAAAGCAAACCAAAGACTGCAAGGCTAGAGAGCCCCTAAATACCCTGGCTCCCACACACACACACACAGGTGAGGCCAATTGGGCTGACGACCTGCCACAACTTCCATCCAGGAAGCAGAATGGCCAATCAAGAGGGAGAGGGGCAGGTCGTCACAGCGTGGCCTAATGGCTCAACAGCGCCCCCTAGAAAACTTTGTGCCTCAAGCCCCACAATATGGCCGAAACCGAACAGGAAGTCGGCCATTTTGAATTGTGTAATTTTGCCATTGCCATTTTGCCATTGCCGCACATCAAAATGTGCGTCTCGATCCTGCGACGACGTGCATTACTTTTCTCAGTCAAAAGCTTTACCGTGTCGACAATAGACGGCAAAAAGCGCGCCCCCCTTCTTCTGATTGGTCGGTATTTGATAGTCCCTATTTTCTGCCATATCTTTTGAATAGTTTGATAAAGAGAGTCGTGGCTGGTGTCTTCCGCTAAATGTCCAGGCCTGAAGAATCTAAACGCAAGTCACACAAGCGCTTCCACTGCAGCACGCCTGAACGTGCACAAGGGTGCGAGGGCCCGTTCATCGCTGCTTGCAGCTTTAAGTATTATTGTATTAGCCCCACTCCCACCCCTGGTGTTGAGGGAATGTGAGTAATGCAATAAAAACAGGGAGGGGATGTCAGGGTATCATATTTGACAATGACACCCCCCCCCCCTCTAAAGACGCTAAGTATCCTTGTTAAGTGTATCTCTATTAATTGTTGAGTGTGCGGTGTCTAAGATGTTATTAAAATCGTGGGTCGGGGAGTACCGGGGCAAGTGGGACAGTGTCCCCCACTGGTAAAATAGCACTATATCTGGTACATTACTGTCTTTATTTCAACACTCGCTCATTTTCTCTTCCGTAACTTTCACTGTCACAATCACCGATACATTTTCTGTCCGTTAGCCTCTGTTAGCATATTAGCATGGCCTCTCCGTCTTCCACCGTTTTACCTCTTTGCTGCTCAGTGTGTGAAATGTTTAGCTATTCCTCTGCCTCCTTTAGTGAAGACGGTAAGTGCTTAAAATGTAGTTTATTTGCAGGGCTGGAGGCGAGGCTCAGTCAGTTAGAGGTCCGGTTCTGCCAATTTGACCATAGTCTGATAGCCTCCTCAGCTAACCAGGCTAAGCTAGCGGCGGACCGACCTGTAGCAGCTGAGGGTAGCCGCTCCCCTGCAGCTCCCGAGCAGCCGGCCAGTCAGGGCCGGTGGGTGACGGTTCGGAGGAAGCGTAGTCCTAAAGGGCGCACGGAAAACCACCACCCATTTCATGTGTCTAACCGATTTTCCCCACTCAGCGACACACCCGTTGAGAAGCCGACCCTGGTGATTGGAGACTCCATAGTCCAGCATGTGAGGCCGACTCCAGCGACCATAGTTAGGTGTATCCTGGGGCCAGAGCGGGCGACATAGAAGCAAATTTGAAGCTACTGGCAAAGGGTTATCGTAAATATGGTAAAGTTGTCATCCATGTTGGAGCTAATGACTCCCGTGTTCACCAGTCGGAAGTGACCAAAATGAAAAATGAATATTATCTCGGTGTGTAACTACGCCAAAACCATGTCGGACTCCGTAGGTTTCTCTGGTCCCCTTCCCAATCTGACCAGCGATGACATGTTTAGTCGCATGCTCTCGCTCCGTCGCTGGTTGTATCAGTGGTGTTCAGAAAACGACGTGGCCTTTATTGACAATTGGGAAACGTTCTGGGGAAAGCCCGGTCTGATTAGAAGAGACGGCATTCATCCCACCCGGGTTGGTGCTGCTCTTGTCTCTAGTAATTTGGCCTGTTTTATTAGACCCTCTCCCTGACAACGCAGGGTCCAGGCCAGGATGCAGAGCTGTAGTTTAACACACTTCTCTGCTGCTTCTCGAGGACCAACGCCTGCCAACAAAACTGTAGGATTGCATTATGTAATTGGCGACTCTAAAACTATAGGATTACATGATGTAATTGGCAACTCTAACCAGGTGCCTAGCAAAATAGAAGTGGTTGCAGTTCCCCGCCCTCCAAAAGTTCACCAGGTGCGGCATTATAGAGGCGTTAACCAAAATAATCTTGTAAAAATCCAAGTCTCTGTTAGTAAATGATATAATTACAGAGAGTAGGAGTGATATTTTCTGCTTAACAGAAACATGGTTACAGGAGGAAGAGTATGTTAGTTTGAATGAATCGACTCCGCCCGGCTATTTTAATCATCACATTCCTAGAAACACGGGCCGAGGCGGAGGAGTCGCAGCAATTTATAACTCCAGTCTCTAAACAAAAATTTAACCTAAGTGCAATTATAATACATTTGAAAGCCTCACGCTTAGTCTGAAATTTCCGAGCTGTAAATCAGAGAAGCCAGTTGTGTTAGTGGTAGTGTATCGGTCCCCTGCTGGTGCTTATCTAGAGTTTCTGTCTGAATTTTCAGATTTCCTTTCTGGATTATTGATCAGTACAGATAAATTCATCATAGTGGGTGATTTTAATATTCATATGGATGTTGAAAGCGATAATCTTAAATTAGCTTTCAATTCTCTTCTAGGATCAATGGGTATCTCACAAAAAGTGGACGGGCCGACGCATGGTTTTGATCATACTCTCGATCTCGTTCTCACCTACGGTGTTGAAACTGATGATCTGTTGGTGTCACCTGTAAACTCCCTTTTATCCGACCATTATTTAATAACGTTTGAATTTAATATTATCGATGTTAAAGTGCAAAGCAGGAGGTATTATTTTAGCAGATGTTTGTCTGATGAAGCTATTGCTAAATTTAAGGAGGGCATTGCTCATCTTGCGACAGTGGAAAATAGTGAAGCCTCTACTGAAGCAATAGAGGCCAGTGACCTGGGTTCTACCTCTGATGTTGATGTTGATTTTCTTGTTAGTAACACTGCTGATCTATTGCACTCAGCTTTAGATGAAGTTGCTCCTTTGAAAAGGAGGGTTTCTAGCCACAGGAGCTTAACTCCCTGGTATAATTCAGATATTCGCATGTTGAAACAAAACGTGCGTAAAATGGAAAGGAAGTGGCACTCTTGTAAGTCTGTAGACTCCTATCGTGAATGGAAAGATATTCTAATAGTATATAAAAAAGGGATTTGCAAAGCCAGAACAGCTTATTATTCAACGTTGATAGAGGATAACAAAAGTAACCCACGTTTTCTGTTCAGCACTGTAGCCAGGCTGACAAAGAGGCTCAACTCTCAACTCTGTTGAGCCGTGCATTCCTGCAGCTCTCAGTAGTGAAGACATTATGAGCTTCTTTAACAGTAAAATCACGAGAATTAGAGAAGAAATCAACCAGCCGGTTGTAGGCGTTTCTTCAGGTTTAGCGACTTCCCTAGGCTCTGACTTGACTCTAGACTGTTTTGATCCTATAGACGTCCCTGAGCTGACCTCACTCGTTAATAGAGCTAAGTCTACCACATGTATGTCAGACCCCATCCCGACTCGACTATTCAAAAATGTTTTTTCTCTTATTGGTGCGACAATACTGGACCAAATCAACCTATCCCTAAGCTTAGGATATGTACCACAGGCTTTCAAAGTTGCAGTAATTAAACCTTTATTTAAAAAACCTTCTCTTGACCCAGACACCTTAGCTAACTATAGGCCAATTTCCAACCTTCCATTTGTATCTAAAATTCTGGAAAAGGCCGTTTCAAGCCAGTTATGTGACTACTTGTATAGAAATGATCTGTTTGAAGTCTTTCAGTCAGGGTTCAGAATGCATCATAGCACAGAGACAGCACTGGTTCGAGTTACGAATGACCTCCTTATGGCCTCAGATAAGGGATTAGTGTCCATACTGGTTCTACTGGACCTCAGATAAGGGATTAGTGTCCATACTGGTTCTACTGGACCTCAGATAAGGGATTAGTGTCCATATTGGTTCTACTGGACCTCAGTGCTGCTTTTGACACTTTAGATCATGGCATTTTACTGCACAGTTTAGAGCATGTTGTTGGGATTAAAGGGACAGCTCTACGTTGGTTTGAATCATATCTATCTGACAGGTTCCAGTTTGTTCATGTACATGAGGTTTCGTCTGAACAGTCAAGGGTCTGTTATGGTGTTCCGCAGGGTTCAGTGCTAGGGCCAATCTTGTTCAGTTTATACATGCAGCCATTGGGAAGTATAATCCAGAATCACGGCATACATTTTTATTGTTATGCTGATGATACGCAGCTCTATTTGTCTATGAAGCCGGATGAAACAGAACCGTTAGTTAAACTTCAGGCATGTCTTGGGGACATCAAGGACTGGATGTCCAGAAATGTCTTGCTTCTAAATTCAGATAAAACAGAGGTTATCATTCTTGGTCCAGAGCATCTTAGGAAGGGATTAGATGGCGTTGCGATGGCTTCCAGTGCAACTGTGAGAAACCTTGGTGTTTTTTTCGATCAGGACTTGTCGTTTAAACCATATGTTAATCAGGTTTGTAAAATAGCGTTTTTCCATCTCCGTAATATTGCAAAGATTAGGAAAATCCTCTCGCAGAGTGATGCAGAAAAACTAGTTCATGCGTTTGTATCTTCTAGACTAGATTACTGTAATGTGTTGTTAGCAGGATGTCCAAGTAATTTGCTGAATAGGCTCCAGCTGATCCAAAATGCAGCAGCACGAGTACTGACAGGAATCAGCAGGAGAGACCACGTCTCTCCAGTGTTAGCGTCACTCCATTGGCTACCTGTAAAATTCAGAATCCAATTTAAAATTGTATTACTTGCATATAAAGCCCAAAACGGCTCAGCTCCACAGTATTTACAAGACCTGATAGTGCCTTATGTTCCTGTCAGAGCTCTCCGCTCTCAGAGTGCAGGTTTACTCGTAGTTCCTAGAGTATCTAAATGTAGATTTGGAGGGCGGGCGTTTTGCTATCAGGCACCATTACTATGGAACCAACTTCCAATCTGGGTTAAGGAGGCTGACACCACCTCCACCTTTAAAACTAAACTTAAAACCTTTCTTTTTTTTTTTTTTTTTTATTGATCTTTTTATAGGAAACAACATACAATGAAAACATGGAAATCTGTAGTCAAACACACGCATTATACATTGTCTCCTTTTTTTTTTTTTAAAACACACAAAACCTAACTAAGGAACAGAGTCTCTGTAGCGTTAAATAATAAATAAACAGATGAGCAAGAAATGATCAAAGGAGGAACGTAATGTATGAGCAAAAATGCATACAAAAAACAAATGCAGTGGTGAATGTAGATGCCCATAAGTGATATCCCATTAACTGGAAATAAATAAAACATAAAAAAAAACAAATTAAGGAGATGAAAAGAAAATTAAGGGAGGGGGGGGGTCAGTCGGTGGGTAGAGTCTTCAACGCGGTAAAGTGGTCTATGAAAGATTGCCATTTGCGAACGAATTTAGCTGCATTGCCTTTTACAGAGTATCTCACCTTCTCCAATTTAAGAAAAAACATAACATCACTAAGCCAAATAGAAATAGACGGGGACTTGGGGGATTTCCATAGAAGTAAGATACGACGTCTTGCTAAAAGGGATGTGAAAGCCAATACTTCTGACTGTGTGGGGCTGATATGTGAGGAGTCAACAGTGAGTCCGAATATTGCTAAGAGAGGGGCCATAACAACTTTTTTACCCAGAACTTTAGACATGATCACAGAATAATCACTCCAAAATTTCTGTAACCTAGGACAGGAGAAAAACATATGACTTAAATTGCATGGAGAACCCTGGCATCTGTCGCATAGGTCTGCAACATTCGGATATATTTCCGATAATCGGGATTTTGATAGGTGGGCTCTATGCAGCACCTTAAATTGAATAAGTTCAAATCTAGCGCAAGGCGTGCTAGATCGTATGCTACGGATAGCTTTATCCCACAGCTCCCCTGTGAAGTCAAGGCCCAACTCTCGTCCCCAACCCTCCCGAGCTTTATCTACAGAATGATCATCAAATGTCATACACAGTGCATATATCTTAGATATCAGAGACTTTTGACTGAGTTTCATTGTTAGAAGATCATCCCACGGTTGGTTAGCAGGAAGGGAAGGGAAGCATGGAAACAGAGCAGAGGCGCAGTGTCGAAGCTGGAAGTAGCGAAACAAATGGGAGGCAGGCAAATTGAACTTTGACCTCAGATCTGAAAATGTGGAAAAGATACCATCCTTATATAGATCCCTGAAGTGCTTAATGCCCCGGTTGTACCAAATCGTAAAAGTGGTGTCTATTAGTGATGGAGGGAACAGATGATTCTTAGTTACAGGTGTATAGATGGATGGAGAAGCAAATTTAAAGTGGCGCCTAAACTGTGACCAAATCTTAAGGGAGGAAAGCACCACAGGGCTATTTGTAAACTTAGAGGGATTCAATGGTAAAGGGGAGGAGAGTAGGGCCGTTACAGAGGATGAAGAGAGTGACTGAGCCTCCAATCTGCACCATAATAACTCAGGAGACTGAAGCCAATAAATTAGTTTGTGAATATGCGCTGACCAATAGTAAAGTATAAAGTTTGGTAGTGCTAGACCCCCATTAAATTTAAATTTTTGGAGAAGCGAATACCTCACTCTGGGTGTCTTACCGGCCCATAAAAAGTTGGAAACAATTTGGTCAAGTGATTTAAAAAAAGATTTTGGTAGAAATAAAGGAGTGCATTGGAACAAAAAAAGAAATTTAGGCAATACAGTCATTTTCACTGTGTTAATTCTTCCTATCAGTGACAATGGTAGGGAGTTCCACCTCTGTAAGTCCGCCTTCACTCGAGTTACCAGTGAGGAAAAATTAGCGGTGAAAAGAGAGGGCAGAGTGCGGGTCACATTAATCCCTAAGTATCTAAAGCCCGACGGGCTGAGTTTAAAGGGGATATCAGATTGTTTGAGTTGTAAAGCAGAGGAGTTTATGGGGAAGCATTCACACTTGTGAAGATTGACCTTATAGCCGGAGAAGGATCCATAATTCTTCAACAGAGATAATATTGGTGCGATGCTGGTTAAAGGGTCAGATACATATAAAAGGAGGTCGTCTGCATAAAGTGACAATTTAAGTTCCACATTGGACCTAGAGACTCCGCGAAATAGAGGAAGAGTTCTTAAAGAAATTGAAAGTGGTTCGACGGATAGAGCGAATAGCAAAGGGGAGAGAGGGCAGCCCTGTCTCGTGCCACGTGATAATGTAAAATAAGTGGAGTAGTTGTCATTGGTGTGAATGCTGGCCTGAGGGGAAGTGTAAAGAAGTCTAATCCACGATATAAACCTGTGTCCAAATCCGAATTTATGAAGTGTTGCAAAAAGATAGTTAAATTCGACATGATCAAAAGCTTTCTCAGCATCAATTGCGATAACAACTTCAGGGAGTGGAGAAGAATCTTTAGAGAGAATCACATTAAGAAGTGTACGAACATTATAGAAGAGCTGGCGTCCCTTGATGAAACCATTCTGCTCCTCAGATATGATGCTAGGAAGGATCTTATCAAGACGAATTGCTAGTGCTTTGGCTAAAATTTTGACATCTACATTCAGTAAAGACAAGGGCCTATAAGAAGTGCATGATTCAGGGTCCTTGTCCTTCTTCAAAAGGAGGGCAATAGACGCCTGCATTAAAGAGGGAGGCAATGAGCCATGATCAAGGGACTCATTGTACATTGAAAGTAAAAAGGGGGCTAATTTGTCTTTGAATTTTTTGAAAAACTCAGCTCCGAACCCATCGGGACCAGGGGCCTTGTTGCTTTGCGTAGCTTCAATGGCGGCAGCGATTTCTTGCAAGCTGAAAGGAGCATCGAGGCCATTAGCCACATCCAAATTAATAGTAGGGACAGTGATATTATCAAGAAAGGAGGTCATTTCTGCTGTGTCAAGTGGAGATTCTGACTCATAGAGAGAGGAGTAGTATGATTTAAAAATTGTGTTGATGGCGATTGGATCGGTGGTAAGTGTGCCATTAGAATCTCTAATGCTGGGAATCAGTCTCGACGTTGCTTGCCTTTTTAATTGGTGAGCCAATAACCTGCTTGGTTTATCGCCGTGTTCATAATAGTTGGCATGAGCGCGTAATAGGAGCCGTTCAGAATCGGCTGTCGCTATAAGATTGAATTTTGACTGCAAATCAAGCCGTTGTTTCAGTAAACTCGGACTCGGGTTAACTGAGTTTAGTCTGTCTGTGTCCTGAATTTTAGATGTGAGCTCCTGTAATTTAGCCCTGCGGATTTTACTGGCGTATGCTGAATAAGAGATAATCTGTCCTCGCAAATATGCTTTGAGTGATTCCCATACTAGCGAAAAACTGGTAGAATCTGTTTTGTTTAATGCAATGAAATCATCTATTGAAGCAGATATAGAAACATTAAATGCATCGTTGGATAAAAGCAATGGATTAAACCTCCAGGGAGAAGAAAAACGGGGGCGCTCAGACCATGTTATATTCAAAGTTAGAGGGGCGTGATCTGAAATAACAATTGGGTGGTATACGACAGAAGTAACTTTGGGGAGAAGAGAGCCATCAACAAAAAAATAGTCAATACGTGAATATGACTGATGTACTTGTGAAAGAAAAGAGAATTCCTTATCTCCAGGATGTGAGACCCTCCACGGATCAACAAGCCCGTTCTTGACTGTAAAATCGGTAATAGATTTTGACATAGAGGATTGAGTCAAAGTACGAGGATTCGAACGGTCCAAAGAAGGATCAATAACACAATTCAGATCACCGCCCAGTATTGTAATATGCGTATTTAAGAAAGGGAGGTTGCCAAACAGCCTATCCGTAAAATTGGGGTCATCAAAATTAGGGGCATATATATTCACCAACAATACAGGGTTACAGTATAGAGTGCCCGCAACAATAAGATATCTACCATTCTTATCGGATATTGTCCTGGAGACGGAGAAATTGACTCTTTTGTTGATCAAAATTGCTACTCCTCTAGACCTAGAATCAAAATTTGAATGAAAAATATCACCCACCCAAGCTCGTTTGAGTCTGAAATTATCTTTATTTCGCAAATGAGTTTCCTGAAGGAAAGCTATGTCAGTGTCCAAGCGTTTCAAATGTGAAAAAATCTTTGATCGCTTAATTGGATTATTCACACCTTTCACATTCCAGCTAGTGAATGTAATGTTTGATCCAGTATCAGGCTTGCGCAGATTACGATCGTTCATAGGCATTCTCTGAGAGAAAATAAGACCGACTCACCCACCACCAGAGGAGATATAAGGAAAAGAGGTAAAAGGGAAAACCAAAACAAACAAAACTCAGGAGTATATACATACCTACAGAGACAAAAAGCCAACATCCCATAACCCCCGCCCACCCACCCAGCGCACATTAGATGATCCCATCCCCAAACGATGGAAACAGCCGTGCTGGCTTCAAAGGAAGCCATTCTCGAAAAGAGATGCTTTCGACTATAAAGCTAAATACAAAAACAAAAACAAAATTAGCTCCTGCAGAGTTAAAACCTTAAAAAAAAAAATAAAATAAAATATGAGGCATATGAAACCATCAATCTGAGCCATTCTGACGATCGCTGTCTTGTCAGGGTAACAACAAACGTAAATTAAGGAGATCTTTGGCCTATAGAACAATGATATATACATATATGCACTCACACACCCACACAGAAACGCACACACATGCACACAATTTAAGCAAAGACAGGGGTGCGTGCATATTTTCTTATCAAGGCATCATACCAGAGAAATGATTAGGCCATCAATTTAAAACGGTGTTGTTCCCATTGATAGTTAGAAGAGAAAAGAAAAAAAAATTAATAAATAAATAAAAAATAAAAAATTACGACATAAAGTCCCATTTTCTGAATTGACTCAGTCACTCACCCCGGGCCAGAGTCCCGCACGGACATCAAGCTGGATAAATCGTCCCAGAAAACTAGCTGGTAGTCACTTTTTTTATTTTCCTGATGAATGCCAGGGCTTCATCTGGCGACGTGAAGTCACGTTGCTGGCCATCATGGGTTACACGCAGCCGGGCGGGGTACAGCAATCCATACCGGACTCCTTCAATCTCCCGCAGCTGACGGCGCACTTCATTAAAGGCAGCGCGCGCCCGCGCTGTCTTGGCAGTGTGGTCCGGGAACACGGAGATGCTCATACCCCGGACTTTGATCTGCTGCCGCTCTCTCGCCTTTCTCAGGATGTCAGCGCAGT
The DNA here is from genome assembly GCF_033807715.1 of Cololabis saira. Classification (NCBI taxonomy): domain Eukaryota; kingdom Metazoa; phylum Chordata; class Actinopteri; order Beloniformes; family Belonidae; genus Cololabis; species Cololabis saira. Next base: position 1,982,583 of record NC_084587.1, on the reverse strand, counting down.
CGGTGTAATAATGCAGCCTGGCCACTATTGCGCGGGGCCGCTCCCCGGGCTTCGGTCTCGGCATGAGGGTGCGGTGGGCTCTGTCCACCACCGGCTCAGCGTCGAGGGAGAAGGCTTCCGCCAATAGCCTGGAAACACCGGCTGCAGATGAAGAGTCAGGATCCTCCTCCGGGACGCCAATAATCCGTACGTTCTGCCGACGAGACCTTGACTCCAAATCCTTGCATCTGTCCTCCAGCCTCACATATTCTTTCGACAAGTGATCCACTTTTTTCTGGAGAGCAACGATGTCGTCTGAGCAGCTTGAGACGGAAAGCTCCATCCCAGCGACCGTGGTCGCGAGACCCGCGACGTCCGCCTTCATGGAGGAAATACTGCCAGAAAGATCGGCTTTAAGAGAAAGCAGCTCGGACTTAATGGACGTTAAATTCTCGGTAAGTGCTGCCTGAAGCTCTGACCGAAATATAGCTGCAACATCATTGCGGAGAGCGGAGAGGAGTTCGGTTTTAAGCCGGCTGAACTCCGCAGCTGGAACCTGCGCAGCGCAGGTGCTCTCCGGAGGAGGGGAATCACCGCGGGGCGAGGAGACAGCATGAGCAGCAGGCCGCGGGTTAGCTGGAGGGTTATTCCCCGCTTTGATGGACTTTGGAGGCATTTCCGTGGTAAGTTGTCGAAGTAACCGCGTTGAAAATAATTTAGTTAAAACCAAAGCCGTGGGAGTGATGCAAAAAGTGCCTATAAATGTTGAATTAAAATTAACTCTGCAGGAGCTCCGCTAATCACGTCTCACCCCATGTACAGCTAAGCCAGAAGCCAAACTTAAAACCTTTCTGTTAAGTAAAGCCTATAGTTATTGTTTAGTAAACCTCTAGCTGGTGTTCGTAAATCTCTAGGTAGTGTAAACTCTAGTGTGTTAGAGTCAGTAGTCATAGTTGCAGCTATAGAACAAGACTATAATAGTTAGTCTCAAACATAGCTTCGCGGTAGATATGCTGCTATAGGCCTATGCTGCAGGGGGGCACCGACATGATCCGCTGGGCGGTGCCTCTCACCCTTCTTCTCCTCTCCCTTTCCCTCCCTTCCTCTCTTCTCAATTTCCATTTTCATAAATGTCTCATAGCTATCGTTTTGTCCATCGCTCCTGTAGTTTCTTGTGCTGGCCCCCCTTTTCTCTTTTTTGTGCATGTTTGCAGGCCAGAGCCTCGGGAGCTGCGTTCTGGCCTGCGGTCCCGCCCCCCCCACCCATCCCCGGTCATCCCGTTGCTGCTTCCACCTGCCTACGTGGATATCTGCTGTGTGCTGCTGACGTCCCCCCAACCCCCCCCCCCCTCTGGTCATCCCGTTGCTGCTTCCGCCTGCCTGCGTCCCCCTCCTCTGGTCATCCCGCCGCTGCTTCCACGTGCCTGCTGTGTGCTGCTGACGTCCCCGACTCCCCCACTCTGGACTTCGGCAGGAGGGTCCCCCCTTATGAGCCTGGTCCTGCTCAAGGTTTCTTCCCTCCTAAAGGGGAGTTTTTCCATGCCACTGTTTGGCTTAAGGCTTTTCTCCCACTAGGGGAGTTTTTACCTGCCATTGTTTATGTATTAATTGCTCGGGGGATTATATTTATATTTATAATTATATTTATGTTTATGTTCATGTTCTGGATCTCTGGAAAGCGTCTAGAGACAACATCTGTTGTATTAGACGCTATATAAATAAAATTGAATTGAAAATTGAATTAATACATAGATTGGACTTGGGGATCCAGTTCATTAGAATGGTTTTCTTTTGTTTATTGCTTGATTGCATTGTAGTATGTTCTGTGAACGGTCACTGAACTCAGCACTCAGCTTGCTCACTCAACTCTTCTTCCATAATCTCCATGACCACTTACTGCAAAATGAGGAACCTCAACATGCAGGAACTTCGTTAGTATACACAGCTTTTTGGGGAAACACAGAGACGTCTCACTGTAGGTTCCGAGAGTGGCCCAGAGAGTTACAGCTTGGCCTTTGAGGACAGAAAAGTGCTCCACTCCAATGCTGACACCAAGGTCCAAGAGGGGGTAAAGTTTACTTTCACCTCCCGATCAGCTGTGAGACTCAACAGTCTGACATCAGCTGTTCCTGTGGGAGGAAACTAAAAAGTTTAAAGTCAGAGACAGACTCACATTTCGGTTCATTGGAGCTCAGTCCCTACAGTCACACATCCTGAAGTCTCCCACCTGGTTCTACCATCTCTAAAGGGGAGAGTGGTAAGAAAATGCACTGTGAGTAGTTAGTCCAGGTCGTCCTGAGAAAGAGGAACTTGTTCTGAGTAAGACGGAGATCATGAAGAACTCCACTCTGGTTTCATATTTTACTCTGGTCGCTTACTTTGATACCAAGAACTTTAAATATTTATTGTTCATAATTATTGTGATTTTATATGCATTCATCATCTGTGGTAACGTTCTGCTCATTGTGGTCATCTGCTGTAACCGAAGTCTCCATGAACCCATGTACATGTTCCTGGTCAGCCTGTTTGTGAACGAGTTGTACGGCAGCACCGGCTTGTTTCCTATGCTGCTGGTTCAGATCTTGTCTGACGTTCACACCGTTTCTGTTCCCCTGTGTTTCCTGCAGGTCTTTTGTGTTCATACTTATGCAAGTGTTGAATTTACTAACTTAGCTGTCATGTCTTATGACAGATATGCAGCCATCTGTTTTCCTCTGCACTACAGCACACTGATGACAGTGAAGAAAGTTGCTCTTCTAGTTGCAGCTGCTTGGTTAACAGTTTTTCTTTTAATAGGTATCGCAACATCTTTGAGTTTCTCTTTGCAGTTCTGTGGGAACGTCATTGACAAAGTCTACTGTGTTAACTACTATCTGGTGAAACTTGCTTGCTCTGACACCAATGTAAATAATATTTATGGACTTTTTTCCTTGGCTTTCATTATCTGTCCTCCAGTTATTTTCATCATTTACAGCTACATGAGGATCCTAAAAGTGTGTTATTGTGGCTCCAAAGAGACCCGACAGAAAGCCGTCAGCACCTGCACACCTCACCTGGTGTCTCTGATCAACTTCTCCGTTGGTGTTTTCTTTGAAGTCTTACAGAGCAGGTTTGACATGAGCAGAGTTCCCAACATGCTGCGAATCTTTCTGTCCGTGTACTTGCTGATGTGTCAACCTCTCTTTAACCCCGTACTGTACGGCCTGAAAATGTCCAAATTACGTAACCTATGTAAAAGCCTGATTTCTGTAAAAATGTTATAGTTAATTAGTTCAAACTAGTTAATCATGCTTTTGACTTATCAAACTCCATGTTATCTGAAGAATGTTGAATGTTTTGGAAATGGAAATTAAAGAGTGCAGATATTTGCCTAATATTGAAGAACAAGATATTCATGAAGTATGATCACATTTTATGAGTGTTTATGTAAGTGTCAGAACTTAAATAGATAATAGGTCTATACAGTATACTGAATGTTTTCAATATACAAAAAGTATATGAAATGTTTTTATTTTAATTGAATGAATTGACTGTGGGTGCTCTGTATCGGTATATGTAGGAGCTGACAGAAATTGATTATAAAAGGTTAATAAGCTAAGTTTCAGCCTACACCTTTGCAGTCTTGTTTTGTTTATATATTTTGGTCTAATCCAATATTAGCATTAACTTCATGTTTATTTGTTGCTCTCTTTTCATTCATTTCTTTTGTGTTTAAATTCTTAATCTGGAAATGACCGAAATAAATAAACAAACAAACAAACAAACAAGTAATCACACGCAAACAGCTGTTTGTCTTCAACCCTCATTTCTTTGCTGCGAGTGAAGTCCATGAAATAAAGGCCATGTCATAAGGACTTTTTCATGAACTTAGATGGTCTTGAAGTCTTCAGGACAAAATTAATGGAACGTTTCTGTGAAAAAAGAATACGACAATCTGTGTTTGACGACAGGTATTTTGTGTTATATTATAACTTTGTTGTAGGGTTGGTTTTGTTTTTTTGTTTGTTAGGGCCAGAGCACTGAGAGTGCGAGGACCCTATTGTATCTGTAGTGTTTATTAGTGCCACGGCTGCGTCAGAGGCACTCCTCCTCCACAGCTATGCAATAGCAATGGATTATTGCTCAGGCTTATTATTTATTCTTCCGTATAAACTTCGGCACGTAACTAGTCCCGCAGCTTTGAGAAAACGTAAAAGTAAAAAAGTAGAACCCTGCGCCCTAATCAGGAATCAAGTGGTATGACTTTTATTAGCGATTGGTGGCCTCACCACTCGCACCCCGTTACTCAAAAAATTCTGAACCAATATAGAAAGTTGTAGGCCCTGAATTTAACTACAGTCCTGTGAATTTTCAGAGCGATCGCACAAATAGTTTTCGCACAAAGTGCAAAAACATTTCCAAATTTCCAAACTAATGGGGAGATTTTCCCATGTATGTGTGTGGCGCAGAATGTCACAAAAGCCTACTGTGGATGGGAGAAGGTAAAAAAAAGCCAAAATTCACCTTTTTTCTGAGTCACCTAGCTTTCTCATATCTGCACGTAGAAATGTCATTCAAACTTCAAAACGGAGGAAAACTACTCTTCTCTATCCAAACCCAAACAGTTTTTTCCAAAGATGTACACTTTTCAAGATATGAGCACACAAGCAAGGACTGGAAATCACTTTTTCGACAAATCTAGAGTGCGGATGTCGGTTGGTAGAGTGTGAGAAGCAGTAAAAAATAACCCTAATTTTTATTTGTAACTCGAGCTCACGGCCAAACCGTAAAAAGGAGACGAATGATTTTTGGTCAGAATGTAGACATAGGTGTTGGAATTCATAAAATGTGACTTTGACAGGCGGGGTATACACAAAATTTAAACGGGGAAGGCTAGAGCGGCGCCAATATCTGTATCAGTCCCCATTGGCTGTAATGTAATCAAACATTTTCTTCACAAGAATCTCACTCTGTCTTTGCACTGAGCTTACTCACTCATTTTAAGGAATATCTGAATAAAATTAAGATTGTCAAAATCTGCCGGCTTCTGTGTCTCTCATGATGTTTTCGTTTTTTGGCTACGAGCTAGGGTTTGATCACAAATCGGAGTGATTTGAGACCTTGTCAGAAGCCAAAATCTGGGTTTTTCTCACAGCAAAACCAGAAAGATTCTTCCGGGAGGTTCTTGTTGCCGTGGCAACCAGAAGACAGCTGCTGACTCATTGCCTCAGCCAGAACTGGTCACATGACTCAGTCACTAAAGTCTTCATATACTTTAACCTTGTCACTACCTGATTTAAGTCGCCACTTGGACAACACCACTTGGACAAACTACAGTTACATACACTTATTTTGATATACCGTATTTTCGCGACCATAAGGCGCAACTTTTTTTTTTTTTTTTTTTTTAAATGTGCCGGGCGCCTTAAGAAACGGTGCGCCGTGTCTATTACCTGAATTACGGTAATGTGAGGCCGGCCACCATGAGAATGGTAAAAAGAGAAGGGGGCGGGTGAAGCCCCCGTGAGTTGCGACGTGAATGTGACTCCACTGAGCTGTTTAATGCGGAAACAGAAGATGAAGACTTTTAAGGATTTGCTTGATGTGTAAAGTGAAATAAAATACAATCAAACTAAGTTTTGCTCCGCTCTATTTAAATAAGCACACTTGTGTGTGTGTGTTCTGCAGCGCGCGTGTGTTTTGCATGTCGGGAACCGAGGATGCACCTGCCGTGTGTTTGCGGGGTCCGATCGCCCCATCCCCGGGGCAGATCCGGCTGAAATGCCGGTGCTCTTTCCCCGGGAGTCCCTACTACAAGTCCATGTGGGCTCCTCCGGTCCCGGCCGGTCGGAAGCGGTCACTTTCCCCGGTTAAAGCCGCGGCTGGAGCAGCGCGGTGATGCGCGCTGCTGCAGCCGACTTCCTGGTTCCCAAAGCGGGTCCGATGACCTGGTTCCCGGCCGTTTTACGAGCAGAGATTTCTGGGGTCTGTCCCAGGTCAGATCAGCTTCACCCTCCGAAATTTGCAGCCAAATCTGTCGGTTATAAACCCAGTACCGGATCGCGACATGCGCAGGTGTTTTTCGCGGCGCGACACACACTTACTGGTTTATGTGGCGCTGGCCTGGCGCAGCTGATGGACAGAAACTGTATGGTGATTTTTAAAAGAAAAACTTTGCATAAGACGTTTCCAGCCGGAGTCATTATAAGGGCCAATGAAAAGAGGGGGCTGGATGAAGGGATGATGATGATCAAGAAGCTGAGACAGGTCTGGAAATTCAGACTGGCGCAGCTGAATTAACGGAGCTCCTGTCGCATACAACCCGGTACCGGCTCCCCGACAGCGCGTGTGTGTGAGCGGGTCCAGCGCGAGGGTCCCGGGACCCTGGACCGCCGCGGGACCAGCGCGGGGGGGGGGGGGGCGGACCGGGACCCGGGACCCGGGTCCCGGGTCCCGGTCCAGCGCGGGGGAGCAGACGGGGAGCGGACCCGGTCCAGCGCGAGGGAGCAGACGGGGAGCGGGACCCGGGACCGCCGCGGTCGGGATTTTTAAAAGAAAAGCGTTCCCTAAAGAGACTTTTCCAGCCAGAGTGAAATGAAAAGGGCTGGATGGATGAGGAGATGATCAGTGGCTGAGACAGGTTTATGTGCAGCAACCCGGCGTTTTTTTAAAATTCTTTAATGCAGAAACAGAATATGAACCTTTGAAGGGTTTGATTGATGTGAAAAGTGAAATAAAATATCAAACTAAGTTTTGCTTCCGCTGTATTTTTAGTGCGTGTGTGTTTTGCAGCGTGCGTGTGTGCAGCTCCGTCTCCGTAGACGGCGCCTTTTGGGTCGGTGCGCCGTATGTGTGTTTTAAAACCAAAAATGACACACAAAACTGAGGGTGCGCCTTTCCACACAGTGCGCCATATGGTCGCGAAAATACGGTACACTACTCACAATAAGTTAGTCTGCCAAAGAAGGTATCCAAGATGGTGAACATAATTCTCAGTTTGAGTAAATATCATAAAAATAAATGGAAAAACAGCAAACCCTCCATAGTATGTTTTAAAAACGAAATAAAAAAAATATATAACATCTATAAAGGTACTATCAAAAGAAAATCAGTCTATAAATGATTTGTGTGAAACCATGTTAGAGTCTCTTGCTCTTTAAGTTACAATCTTGCTACACTTAAACACTTTTGTTGAAATGTCAACCCCTGTGATTATTTCATTTTGTGAATGTAGCCGAGCAGTTACTCACGTTATCGATGAGTGTGGACAAGAATAAGAGAGAAGTCAGGTCGGAACTCAGCCATGCACGGCACGGAACCTTTATTGACACCTCATCTCCGGACAACAACAACCCGCGAGGCGGAACTCGTCACCTCGACACTTCCGGGCCGCCAAGGGGCGGGACTAACAGGTTCATATCAATAACATATTGTGAAATAAAATAAATCAATTAAATAAAATCAGCAATTCAGTTTGCTACATACGTCCCCCCCTCAACTGGAAACGTCCCGTTTCTATTAGAAATAAAAATACATATAAAATCATGGACACAGTCCAAAAAGAAAAGCAAAAGAAGGACAAAAAAAAACAGAAAATACCCCCATACCAAAAGAAGAAACTCATTCCCTCAGGAGCCAACTATGGGACTTAACGCCACAATAAACCAAAACTCGGTCCTCCCGGACCAACAGACACCTGCACAAACCTAGGCCGTACATATTCAATATGTGACAAAATCTTGCAGATATGTGGGGGGTCTTACAATGCGTCCCACCCGAGACTGACTCGGGCCAGACACTGATTTCCCCCAATTATCATCAACCCCAAACGAGATACCTGGATCAGAGGGAGATGGAGGTAACGGAAGGGAGGTAGGTGATGGCAGCGGCAGCGTGTAAGGTTTCAGGCGATCGTGATGGACCACCTGCGTCCGCTCCAGCGGATTCAGTGGACTGTCAATGCGGTAGGTAAGCGCTGTCTCACCCCCCGAATCTAACACCTGTACAACCCGATACGGGCCCTTCCAGTGTGGCGCTAATTTGGTACGGCTTTCCGTAGGATCATTAAGCCACACCAATGCATTCTCGCCGAACGCGTGATGACAAACCCTTCTGTCGTAATAAAGCTTCTGTCTATCATGTGCCTCCTCAGAGTTGAGGCGAGCGGTGTTAAAAGCCACCTCCAGGCGCTGTGCCGTACTGGAGACATAATCGGTGAGTGACCCTGCACCCTGCGATGCCCGGACTGCAGATGGTACCAGCACCTCAGCGGGAACACGCGCCTCCCGACCATGCAGGAGGTAGTATGGAGTGAAGCGAGTACTGGTATGCTTGGACGTGTTGTATGCGAATGCCACCTGTTTAAGATACATGTCCTATTCACCCCCATGGGTCAACAGTATCTTGGCCAATTGGTCGATGAGGGTCCGATTGTGCCGCTCCACCATGCCATCCGATTTCGGATTGTACGCAGTGGTGCGCGTTTTTTTAATTCCCAACCATTGACAAAGACACTGTATGACCTCTGCCTCAAATTGTCGTCCCTGATCTGTGTGCAATACCTCCGGGACCCCATGCACCAGCACATAGTCATCGAAAAGGCAACGGGCTACAGTGTGTGCGGTTTGGTTGGACAGGGCATAAAGATTGACGAACTTAGTGAAGTAATCTTCTACCACTAAGACGTACCGATTACCCCGGGAAGTTGTTGGCAGCTCTAAAATATCAGCAGCCACCCGCTGAAGTGGCCGGCTGACTTGGCAGCCCCCCATCGGTGCTCTCTGACTGGGGACGGGTGCTCTGCGTGTCTGACACGCCCTACACTGTTCACACCACCTCTTAATATCGCCCCACATAAAAGGCCAAAAATAGGACTGCTTGGCTCTGTCCCATACCCGGTCCACCGCAAAATGGGCCGCACTAACGCCCCCGTGGAGATGATGTAAAATCTCGGGCACCATGGATGCAGGAACCACTACTTGGATTTGGTCACCCTCCATCCGGCAAAGTAATCCCCTATCCATGACAAGGAATGGAAAGACACGCCACAACTTACGCAACGTAGCCGGGGTACCGCGCATCTGTTTCCTGGCCGGCCTCGCACCCTGCTTCACCCAAACCATCACCGCGCTTATGTCGGGGTCCTCTTTTTGGGCTAGTTGTAACTCCGTGTCACCACCCGCCAAAGAGTAAGTCGTCGCTGGCGGCACCAGCGCTACACCATCCGGTGGCAGACTCTCGCTAAGATCACCTGCAGCGGCCACGACAGACGTTTGGGATGGCACCATGTCTGCACCAGGTGAATCAGGGGACACAGGCCTGCGCGACAACGCGTCCGCATTCCTATGTCGGGCTCCATCCCTGTGCACCATGACCCAGTTAAATGGATCCAACTCCAACACCCACCGACTACGGCGCCCCGTGGGGTCGGTGTCAAGGGCCATACGCCTTAAACCTAGTAGGGGGCGGTGGTCTGTGATTATTGTGAAGGTGGCGGTGCCGAGGTAATGTTTAAACTCACGCACCGCCCACACTACGGCCCACAGCTCCCTGTCGAAGGTGGACCACTTCTTCTGTGCAGGAGTGAGTGCCTGGCTAGCATAAACAACCACCGTCTCAAGCCCCTCCTTCTCCTGTGCCAGCACTGCCCCTACTGACTCCTTTGAGGCATCAGTATAAACTTTAAAGGGCAGCTTGAAGTCGGGCATGGCCACCACGGGCGAAGAGGTGAGGACACGCTTGAGATAAGTGAAGGCCACATCGCACTCCTCCGTCCATTCAAAGGGAACATTCTTTCCCGCCAAGCGATTCAATGGCCCCGCATGCCGGGAAAAGTTGTGCACAAAGCGCCGATAGTATGAACACAAACCCACGAATGCCCTGACTTCAGAGGGACTGCTGGGCGTCGGCCACGTCCTCACTTTCTCTGTGTTCCGCGGGTCGGGCTGCAGGCCATGTTGAGAAACAACATGACCCAAAAAGACCACGTGGTCCTTGGCGAAGTGACATTTTTTCGGGTTCAATTTAAGGCCTGCTTTCTGAATTCTCGACAGTACCTCCTCCACGTGGCCCAAATGCTCTGAAAATGTCCTGCTATAAATCAAAATGTCGTCGAGGTAAACCAGGCAGATGTGCCACGGTAACCCCCTCAGGACGAGCTCCATGAGGCGCTGGAAAGTAGCGGGAGAATTTGTTAAACCCATCGGCATGGCGCGCCATTGGTAAAGGCCCCTGCCTGTGGTGAAAGCCGTCTTCTCCCGGTCCTCCTCGGTTACCTCTACCTGCCAGTAGCCGTTGGAGAAGTCAAGCGTGCTAAACCAACATGCGCCAGAGAGTACGTCCAAGCTGTCATCCACTCGTGGGAGGGGGTGTGAGTCTTTCACAGTCACCGCGTTCAGTCGACGATAATCAATACAGAACCGCCACTGGCCCCCTTTCTTACGTACGAGCACCACTGGAGACGCCCACGGACTGCAGCTCTCTTCCACCAACCCATCTGCTAACAGGTCAGCAACCTGGCGTTCGATCTCCTCTCTCTTTTCGGGAGAAGCACGATAAGGACGCTGTTTTATAGGCGAATGGTTACCTGTGTTAATGCGGTGCTTCACCTGAGTGCCTGCCAGTGTTCCGGCCCGCGAGGTTAAAGACACCCGAGTAACCACGCAGCAGCGCGGTTAAGGCACTCCGCTGCTCCGACGTGGTGGGCGACCCCTCCAGCGATACCGGCACATCCGCAGTGTCCGGGACCTCATCTGCACAAGGGGGCAAAACAAGGTCACCATCTCCCACGGGGTAAAATTCGCCTAGGTGCAACCCCTGTGCCAAGTGCACCTCCTGTCCCGTAGTGTTAAGTACACGCGCCACAGTGCTACCCTTTTCCACATTACTTACAGTGTGTGCAATGACCAGACCCGTCGTCTCCGGGACATTAGGCTCTAAATACCCTTCATAGTCTGTGCTGAGTCCACTCCCCTTACCATTGGGTGACACCTCTACCGGTACTATGGCTTCGGACAAAGGTGGTAGAGTCATTGACGTGGCAATGGAGACGTTGCAGCACTTCGGGATCAGTTCAGCACGTTGGAGAAGTGGTACCGTGACACCCTGCACCTGTAATACTCTGTGACCTAGATCCAACAGAGCTACATTTCTGGTTAGGAAATCTAAACCCAGCAGAATGTTTTGTGTACTCCTCCGCATAACATGGAATGTGTGACACCAGTTCATATCACCCAACCGAAAATTAATTTCCATTGAACCCAGTATGTCTAACATTTCGCCGTTCACGGCGCATGCACGGACAAAGTTTTTATGCGCCGGCCGGTGGCGCAGTGAAGGAATGGACCTGCAAAATTCAGCATCAATCAATGACACATTAGCACCTGTGTCCACTAAGATGGGGACTTCAGCACCCTCCACCACGCCTCTCACATAGGACGTGGGGGGGTCACCGTGCTGCATGTCCGTGGTGTCCTCCTTGTGGTGGCTCCCAGGACCTACAGTTGACGTTCGAGCCGCAACGCCAACTACTGCCGGTTTCCCGACGGACGTGATGACGGTGATAGGAAGCGCACTCTGCCAGGCTTCGGCTGCTCATCACACGTGGAACGCCACCCAGGACTAGCACTACGCATTGAGCGGTATGGTGCCTCTGATGTCTGGCTACGGCCGCGGTCCCGTGGCTGCTCACCTGCGGTGTAGGAGTCTGATCTGCGGTCCGGGGAGCGCTCATAATGATTCCGGGGCGAACGCAATTGCCGTACTGGGGTACCGTCACGGTGATCTGGTGTCGAATGTTGTGGGCGCTCCCTGGTGCGCTCACGGTATTCTGGGGATGAATATCGGGGTCGCTCCGGGGTGTAGTCATAGCGACGATAGTCGTAGGCCCCCGTGGGGTCGCTCCACTCCCTGTCCTCGTGGCGACCACGCACTGGAACAGGAGATGATGCCCTCCGATGTGCCCGTTCGGCTCTTAGCCTGCGGTTCTCCTCACACAGTTCTCTCATTTCAACCCGGACATCCTGCATCTCCTCTGTTAATTTACTCACAGCCACTTTTAAACTATCATCAGTGGTTACCACCTGTACAGGTTGAGCCACAGGTGATGAGAAGGAACTTCTCGCGGCCGCGGTACAGTCTCTCTGGAGCGCCAGCCGAGCGTTCTCACACCGCTCAGCCACCTCCAGCGCCGTCTCCAGGTCCATAGCACCCTGCTCCAGGCACTTTGCTTTCAGTGCCGGGTCTAACCCAGCCAAGAAGCGGCGAAATCTCTCCTCCGCCTGGGCTGCGGCGCCGTAGGTAGGGAACGCCTCAGCCACCAACCGGCTCACGTCAGCGGCGTAGATCTCCAGGCTCTCCCCCGGTGCACGCAGGCGGGCCGTCAGGCTAGCCCGAAACTGCTCCATCATCTGGCGCCGTCCAAATGCGATGGCGAGTCTGTCTTTCACAGCTGCGTAGTCGTCTTTCACCACCGCCGGGAGACTATCCCACAGAAGGAACGCTGCTTTTGCCAGACGGGTTGGCAGGATCCGCACCAGCTCAGCATGGTAGTGGGCGTCCTCCCCCGTGGCTGCACGGATCGCCACCTCCAGCTGCCTGGCCCAATTGGTGAAACTTTGCCCTCCTTCACCAGTAAACGGGGCGGGGAGCTCCACTTTTACCCCTCTGGTGGGTGAATGGCGAGCATACAGGCTGCTGGGCGGCACAAACTTAGGTTCTTCATCGCGCCACATCACGATAGTGGTTGAGAAAAAAAAAAGAAAAAACTGTAGTCAAAACTGGTGTAAAAAAGAAAAAAAAGAAAAAATCGGCTGGTATATATATATATATATAAAACAACGTGGACAGGTGCCACAGCCTATCTAATCTAGACGGAACCACCGCGGACCTGCGGTTGCGGTGCTAACAGCTAAGCTATGAGCGCGGTCGGGCGGTGCTCCACACCCACACACGCTGCAGATAACAGTCACTATACACCAGCGGGGGCTTATGCGAATATCCCACCGCTGCCACCAATGTAGCCGAGCAGTTACTCACGTTATCGATGAGTGTGGACAAGAATAAGAGAGAAGTCAGGTCGGAACTCAGCCGTGCACGGCACGGAACCTTTATTGACACCTCATCTCCGGACAACAACAACCCGCGAGGCGGAACTCGTCACCTCGACACTTCCGGGCCGCCAAGGGGCGGGACTAACAGGTTCATATCAATAACATATTGTGAAATAAAATAAATCAATTAAATAAAATCAGCAATTCAGTTTGCTACATGAATATTTTTTTTTTTTTTTTTTTATTTAATCTTTGAAGATTATCTTGGAAAAATGTAGACTGTATCATAACTACATGTCTGCCGTTTGTAACAAATCAAACCGCATGAAAATCGGTTGAAAATTAAGTGAGTTATAGTTATTTTACTTATGCATACACCTCCTTCCTCAATAGAAGTGAACGCACTGGAGTCAAAGCGACACCGATCCAAGATGGCGGCCACGCCCGACGTCGGCCCCAATAGGAAGCGTCAGTCAATGCGGCGTCTATGTATATATGTCTATGACTGCGCATGTGTGACTCAAATCTGGTAGCGACTTAAATCAGGTAGTGACAAACCTGAAAGCTGGAGACGACTAAAAGAATTCTGTGAAATCTGACCCCTGACCTTTGACCTTAGCCGACCCCCAGTCCTGCAGCCTCACGGCCGGGAAGCTGGAACCGGTTCATGTGGTGGCCATTAAATACCCCCCCCCCCCCCCCACACACACACACACACACACACACACACACACACACACACACACACACACACACACACACATGCTATAACTTTTGAATGGTTTGACATAGAGAGTCGTGGGTGGTGTCATCGGACTCTGTATTAAGTACTTGACCTTCATTGTTGCAAATTAGCCCCGCCCCTTCTTCTGATTGGTCGATATGTGATAGTTCCTATTTTCTGCAATAACTTTTGAATTTTTTGAAATAGGGAATGTCATCAAAATCGCAATCATCCGGCAGTAGTCCCGTGGCACTTCAAAATTTCCAGGGAATTTTGTGTCTAGTTATTATTATTAGGGCCCAAGCACTGACAGTGCGAAGGCCCTATTTTATCTGTAGGAATTGTTCTCGTTCCGACGAAATTAGGGCCTTTTTGCCCCCCTAAACTTGCCCCAAAGGTCACCAAATTTTGCAAGCAAGCCAGGCCTGGCGAGAAATTTGATATTTAATGGTTTGCATTAATGGGCGTGACCTGATGGCTCAACAGTGCCATCAGAAAACTTCGTGCCTCAAGCCCCACAATACGGTTTGACATACATGCACGAAAATTGTTACACACCTGTATCATGTCACAACTTAAAGAAAAGTCTCCTGGCGCCATAGCCGAAACCGAACAGGAGGTCGGCCATTTTGAATTAATCGTGTAATTTTGGCGAAATGTATGCCATTCCTTCGGGAGTTAATGCGGCCCGAACCGTAACGTGCACCCAGGTGTGTTATACATCAAAATGTGCGTCTCCATCCTGCGACGACGCGCATTACTTTTCTCAGTCAAAAGCGTTACCATGGCGACAATAGACGCCAAAAAGCGCGCCCAGCCTTCATCTGATTGGTCCATATTTGATAGTTCCTCCACTCTGCCATAACTTTTGAATGGTTTGATATAGAGAGTCATGGGTGGTGTCATCCGCTAAATGTCCAGGCCTGAAGAATCTACATGCAAGTCATACAAGCGCTTCCACTGCAGCACGCCTGAATGTGGGCCTGTTCATCGCTGCTTGCAGCTTTAATTGTAGTTTACAGCTAGTGTGCTACCCTTGCTGCAAGAAATAAGTCTCAGCCTCTTTCTTCAGATCACTGAGTGTTTTCTCTCCAACTGGGAGGTTCTGTAAGGGAGGTTCTGTAAGTAAGGTTCTGTCAGGACAGTTCTTTCAGGACGGTTCTTTCAGGAAGGTTCTGTCAGGACGTTTCTATCAAGAAGGTTCTTTCAGGATGGGTCGTTGGTTGTCGTTGACGGCAGACGTCAGAGGTGCTGCCGGTGCTGCAGTTCTGCGGTTCTGCCGGGCCTTCGGGTCACACAGTTGCATCATGGTTCCCGGCTCACACTAATGAGTCCTGGCACGGCGCCCCGGAGGTTGCTCTGGACGCTCGGACACTAACGGGCCAATTAGCTGCTGCAGCCCGGGGACCGGGGGGGCGGGGGGATGCCCCGTGGTCGCCATGGCTACCGCTGTTTACGCTGGTTACTGGTCCCGGTGGACCAGAACCAGGCCTGGCTGGACTAGTTGGACTGGTGGGACCAAACGCCGGTCTGATGGATCCCGTTAGAGACGCCATGTCCGTCAGCCGTGTCAGACCCAGATCAGAGATAATCCCGACTCAAACGTCAGAATCTGAGCAAACCAGAGACTAAAAAAAGATTGTTGGTGTTTCATGAAAGATAAACTTTATCTTTATTTTTATCCAACTTCTGTTGGATTCATCTCCAGCATGTTTCACTTAATCTTTTTAAACTGTTCCACAGCACAACCCCTTGATACATAAATGAACATGTAGCAACTGTGGTTCTACAGAAGGGGATATGCAAATCATTCCTTCTTCTTGTGGAGGATGAATGATAATAAGAATTAAACTCAAAATGATGATGAAAATTCCTGGGTAAAGTTAACGGAGAGACTTTATACCTCAGGATTCCTGTTTGATACTTATTCACATCTTAGATTGTTAGTATTTGTAGTTTTTTAAACAAAGGTGTGGATGGTGTTAAACGTGGAGAGTTAGTAACAATTCTTACAAAAGATTTTCGGAGTCTATGAATAGGTTGTAAAAAAGAAGGATAAGTACTAGCCCAAATTAAATTACAATAAGAGATATGGGAATAAATTAAACAGTTGTACAAACTCATTGCCCATCTTGAATCCAAGGCACTTTTACATCCGCTGCAGTTTGGATTCAAGAAAAAACATTCCGCTGACACGGCCTGCTGCTACTTCCTTGAAGACATTAAAAACAACTTGGACCCTCATTCATCTGGAGTAAACGGAGACCACGGGTCAGGATGTCAGTATATATAGCTGATTGGATCAAAGATGACGCTTCCTCAATCTTGCTTGATATTGATAAGTCTTTATCCAGCTGTCCTCTAAAAAAATCTACTCTATATTGATAAACTGAAATGTATCAAAAAGCTATGCAGCACCCCAGTTACAATTAATACTGTGAGAGCATGGAGGATCACACAGCATAGGGAAGGCACACCAGGCCTTACGTCAGTCTTCACCCCCATCGCTGATAACCCTGATTTCCCCCAGGAACCATAGACAAAGCCTTCAAATGCTGGACAGCTCAGGGAATCGTTTCCCTGGGGAATCTCTTTGTTGGTCCCACCCTCATGACTTTCAATCAGGTTATATTATGACACACCAAGAAATGATCTTTGTCGTTACTTTCAGGTTAGACATTTTATCATGAAAGACACATCTTTGCTTGCTGATATGAATGTCACACGGATAGAGATAAAAGTACTTCTCTCTCAGGGCAAGGCTGCCATTAGAACCTTTTATGCCAGTCTGGAAGAGGGAACTGGGTGTCGAGATAACAGAGGAGATGTGGGACGACATCTGGGGTAATGCAAAGAAAATAACTGTCTGTAACAGGACAAGAGCGGTGCAATTAAACATTCTGCATAGAGCACATGTTGCCCCCAACCGTCTCCCCAAATATAGAAAAGATGTCTCTCCAGTTTGTCTTAAATGTAAGACAGAAATTGGTGATCTTACTCACTGTTATTGGTCCTGTGTAAAGATACAGAAATATTGGAATGATATCTTGTCGGAAATACAGAAGGTTCTGAACAAAAAGCTGGAACTCCACCCGGTTTCTCTTCTTCTGGGTCTTTCAAATGATCATGCTACTGATATATATCAGAAAGACTATATAATGTCCTGACATTTTGTGCCCGGAAAAATATTCTTATGCCCTGATCACGGATAAGAGTCAGTGTTGGGACAAAAATGGAAAACACACCTTTGGACCTTTTCACTTGTCTTCTGTAGTCCAAATCTAATGCCTTCAAAAGAACATGGAAATCATTTCTTGACTATATTAATGTAAATGTTTCTACTATACTGATGAGAGCATTTGAATAAAAAACAGTATTAATTACTTGTATTTATTTTTTCTTCCCCTTGTGTAGCTTCCACTGTGAGTGCGTTTACGAATTTGCCCCAGGGTTACTCCTTTTAAAACCCGAATATTCGGTCATGTAAACGCCAAACAGAATATCCCCATCAAACGGAACAGGAATTTGTTTTCTGCGCATGCTCTGTTCACAAGGAATCCTGGTCTTTTGAGTCCAGGAAGTTCTTATAAACATGGAGAAACACAAGACCAGGAGGAGACTAATCACTTCATAAATGTAATGAAGGATATGAACATTTCTGCATTTGTAGACGCTAGAAAGTACCGGGATACCCAGATTTAAAAGAAGATGAGCGAAAAGTTGCGCAAAGCAGAATTTGTTTTGAGTTTGGATACAGGAAGAAGAAGCGGAAATGACGGTAATTGCGTCATCACGTTCTCCGTGCGTCGCTGTTTTGATCGAGATATCCCAAATGATTAATTACCATGTAAACGGAATATTCCGAATGTTTCAATGTTTCAGAATATTAGCAATAACCCGAATTTGGACTGCATGTAAACGCAGTATGTGTTGCTGTGTAGGTTGCATAATGTACCTGTCATATTCACCCAGAACTGATTTGTTTGGGTTCTTGCCGGGCTTTTCCCAGCTTGTTGTTGTTGTTGTTGTTGTAGTTGTTGAAAGGTATTGCTGTTTCGTCTGGTCCTGTCTTTTGTATGTTTGTTTATGAAGAAAATTAATAAACACATTTAAAAAAAAAAAAAAAAAAACTTAGACCAAAGAGGAGTGGTTGGTGCGGCCTTTTTAGACCTGCACAAGGTATACTGTCAATACTTTGATACTGTCAATCATAATAAACTGTAAATTAAACTTGGTAATTACAATCTCTCACTACACACCTGGATTAAAAACTGGATTAAATCATACCTTAGTGACCGTCACCAGTGTGTCCGTGTAAACAATACACTTTCTCCATTTAAAGTATATGAACATGGTATACCACAAGGGTCAATCTTGGGGCCATTACTTTTTGGATGTCAGCATAACAATGTATGCAGACGATACTGTTATACATAGTCATGGTAAGAGCACTACAGAGGTTGCCAAGAAATTAACAAAGGCAATGCAAATGTTTGCTGCCTGGTTTCATAACTCATGCCTCACTTTAAACTTAGAAAAAGCTGTAACCATGTTTTTCATGTTTTTCTTCCGGCTCTCAGCGAAGGCAGACGCTTTTTCTGCTCCTCTCCCTTATCAATCTGCCCTGCTACTGCTTTTGTCCTGTCTTGTCTTCAGAGCCTCTCATTTTCACTCCTCCGAAACTCTACAATCATGGAATTGATTAACTGGTCTCTCAGCACAATTGACCAAATTTTTGCGACGAGAAGTCAGGGGGTAAGGGAGCCTTCTTGTCCTGATGGGACATTTTTTGCTGGATACACAATGGATTCCTACAAACACTGGAAACCGTTGTGCCTCCAGATTCTGTCTGTCGAGGACGTTGAAGATGCCTTCATAATTGGATTTATGATAGCAGGATTTCTTCTAATTGGAGTGGGGATTTTCCTGGCCTATCGTCAAACGTGTAAGTCGTCGACAGCTGCTTTGGCCCTTTCTGAGCTGCCCGACGTTGCTGAAGGAATAAGCACGGGGATCAGCACTCAAACTTTAACGCTGGGAGAGCAAAGCCGCAAGCTGGATGCGATTCTTGAACAGAATCGCAGGCTGGCGGCGGTTTTTGAGCTCATTGGCAAGATGGATAAGACCTTGGAGAAGTCGGAAGCTCGGCTTGGCGGGAACTGATCACAAATTCGTCTGTTTGGAGTCGCCATTGAGGAATCAGAGACTTAACGGCAGACGGAAAATTACTGGAGTCTTCCTGTTTCCTTTCTTTCAATACAATTGTTGATTCTATAATCTGACCTTGACAGAGCAGCTTGGCCTGCTGCTCCAGTCACAATCTCCCTGATGGAATGTAAACAAGTGGCTTTGGCCCCACTAGCCCTCCCCCTCTCTCAAAACACCTGTG
This sequence comes from Cololabis saira, assembly GCF_033807715.1. Classification (NCBI taxonomy): domain Eukaryota; kingdom Metazoa; phylum Chordata; class Actinopteri; order Beloniformes; family Belonidae; genus Cololabis; species Cololabis saira. The sequence continues at coordinate 1,963,463 of NC_084587.1, read as the reverse complement.
GACCTTTCAGAACTGTACCGGGCCGTCTGAAAACATGAAGGAAAATGGCTAAGGAGCAGCTCTGGGGCGAAGTTTTCACAGACTTACCGCTCACACACACACACTTACTGATAACCACACAAACACACACACACACAGACCCCCCCCCCCATCTTCAACGCCTTCCCTGGCTCCCCTCTTATCAGCCCCCCTGACACGGACGCCGGGTTCGAGCGCCACGAAGGCCGCGGCCCTCACTTGGATGAACTGTGCCGGGATCTCCTCCCCCGACCTGCCCACCCCCCATACCCATGTAAGTTATGATGTTGTTTGCTGTGTGTATGTTGCTTTTCTGTGCTGAGGTGTTTTTTTGCACCTTGACACTAGGTATTAATACACAGTGTGAAGATGCCTTTTTTTCCCTCCTCCCTCCATCACAGTGTCATCCTTCCTCTAAAAAACGTTGTCCGTATTAACGGTGCCATCGGTGTAAACCGGAGTCAAGTTCTCTCGTCTGATTTATGTCTGACTTGGCAATAAAGCTTTTTCTGATTCACCAACAGGCGCGTAGTGAAAGATTGCCCGGACGTCTCATTAAATGGGCAAATAAACAATGTGGATAAATTCAAGTATTTGGGTGTTACCCTTGACCCAACTCTCAGCTTTAAAAACCATGTTAAAAAAACTGAGAAACACACTGAAATTTAATCTTGCTAACTTCAGATACATATTAGGAATTCACTCACAGTTGAGGCCACTAGTATGTATCTGAATGCATCGATTATACCGCATGTTTTATATTGTATTACAAGCTGGTCTCAGTCAAATAAAACAGTTCTAAAACCACTTGAATCATTATACAAAGGTGCCCTAAAAATCCATGATAAACAAAACCATGTCGCTACCATCACTGTCATGTACTCAACAAATATGACATTTTAAACCTTGAGAATCTGATAAAGAACTCCATAATGCTGCAGCTACCCCCTTGAAAAAATGTGTTGCTCTCTGCTCTGAGAAGTCAACACCAACAACCAGATCTGTTACCAGGGGGGAGTAGCCTATAGCGGACCCCAACGCAAAACTGCATTTGGGAAGTCATCATTCTCCTGTATTGCAATGACTCAATGGAAAACCCTTCCAACAGACATTATTTCGATGATAGAAATCCCCACACCTTCTCACATCTGGCCAAGCATTGGTTACTTTCAAGACAAGTGTGTGTGTACGTTTATGAAGTGTGTTGTGTTGTGTTGGGGGGGGCAGCCTAGCTTTAAATCTTAGCTGCCAACATCTGACAGATCCCATGCTCTGTTGAATCTGTTTCCATGTTTCTATTTATCTATTTTATCTATTGTCTCTTTGCTTTGTTCTGCTCTTTTACTTATTTTTTTCTTTTTTCTATACTAATTTTTATGTACTATTCCATCAACTTGCCCAGGGACTACAGGTGGAAAATAGCAAGCCGCTACAACCTGGAACAATGCATATTCTCTTGTACAAGATTAATATCTTATTGTGCACTGTCCCTGTTTTATATAAACTACAATTACAATTACAATTTAAAATGTTTCACCTTCTGTCTCGAAGGAATACTTAGATATTTGAGAGCTTCATGTAAACAAAGAAGGATACAATTATTCTTAAATCACCACAAGAGAATTCTCTTTGTCTGTCAGTCATGAGTCAGAAACCATGGTTGCTCGTTGCTAATGAGCTCATTATGCTACTGTGGATGTCAGCTGACTGCAGGGATAAAGGTGGTGACATTGAGCTTCAGGCATTCACACAGCTCCTCCTGAACCCACAGCATCATGGTTAACTCTACTCAGGTTGTATATTTTACACTCACTGCCTACGTGGACATTGGTCTTTATAAATACTTGTGTTTTTTGATGCTCTTGTATTTATACGTGCTCATCATCTGTGCTAATCTACTGTTCATCGTGGTCATCTGCGGCACCAGGAACCTCCATGAACCCATGTACATGTTCCTGGTCAGTCTGTTTGTGAACGAGCTGTACGGCAGCACCGGCTTGTTTCCTATGTTGCTGGTCCAGGTCCTCTCTGACGTTCACACCGTCTCTTTCCCTCTGTGTTTTCTGCAGATCTTCTGTGTTTACTCTTATATAGGTACTGAAGTTTTAATCTTGGCCGTCATGTCTTATGACAGGTACCTGGCCATCTGCTTTCCTCTGCAGTACGTCACGTGTATGACCCCTAAAAAGGTGGTTGTCCTCATTGCTCTGACCTGGTTGATCCCTCTTTGTGCCATCGTGGTTCTGATATCCCTGAGTGTATCGTTACAGCTCTGCGGGAACGTCATTAACAAAGTCTGTTGTGGAAACTACTCCATTGTCAAACTGGCCTGCTCTGACACTACAGTTAACAACATTTATGGTCTCATCTACACCGCCATCTCCATGGTCTTTCCTTTCATTTTGATCATCTTCACTTATGTGAAGATTCTAGAAGTTTGTTTTTCAGGATCCAAACAGGCCCGAGAGAAAGCCATCAGTACCTGCACGCCTCATCTGGCCTCCATCGCCAACTTTTCCTTCGGTGTCTGTTTTCAGATCTTAGAGGGCAGGTTGGGTTTTAGCAGACTGTCACCTGTGTTTGACATTTTTTCATCGCTGTACTACCTGACGTGCCAACCGCTCCTTACTCCGCTGATATACGGGCTGAAACTCAGTAAAATACGAGATACGTGCAAACGTCTGTTAGGTGGAGGGAAGGTGCTCCAGATCGTTTGACTGCACTCCTGCAAATATCCAAGGATGTCTCCCCAGACGTCATCCGTGCATGTTTAGCACAGTGCAAAAGTCTAGGTTTTCTTGATGCTCATATTTGTTTTCCAGTCACGTTCAGATTCCAACAGAAAACCCAGGAACCCAGCCGTCCATCATCCCATCAGACATCTGGACGGGTCGGGCTGACGTCTGCTCTGCAGGCCTGATTCTGAACACTGATGGTTTTATTTTATCTACATATGTATAATTAAGACGTTTAAGCTACATTGTTTTTTCTTTGATGCAGATTATTTAAAAATGGCCAATAACTATCCAAACAATTAGTAAGTTGTCAATATTAGGGCAAATGTAATCTCTGTATTTCCTGTTTGTTTGTCAGACTGAAAGATAAAGAAGTGTGGTACACACACGTATATGTATATATGTATATATTAAGGCTGGGACTTTAGCGCATTCATTTCGATTAATTAATTACAGAAAAAATAGCGCGTTAGAAAAAATAGCGCATTTTTAATCGCATTAGTTTTTTCCCCTCGGAACGTTTCTCACGGGACGACTGTCACAGGGACGGCGCACCAACCAACCAGACCCTTGAGAGAGAGGCTGTGTCCGAAATCGCATACTTCCACCCTAATGATATTTATTGATATTTACTGATATTTACTCAAAAGTGTGCCGAACTTAAGTATACTTTTTAGTATATAATTTTTAGTATGGCATTTCGGACGCACCGAGAGAGTTATGACACTTACGTGGACTCCCATTGTAAGCTCGGCGGCGAGAACAAAGCGTTTTACAACTCTCTCTCTCAAGGTTCTGCAACCAACGTGCATTAGTGTTACAGCGAAGTGCGGCCGTCGTCATAACACAAGCTAAGTTGTTACCACACACGTTAAAGATGAATGAAGTCGCAGACAAAAAGGGTCTCGTTGGTCCCGTGGATGGGAAATTTTGTTTTAAAAAACGGATGGATGGAAGCGTGCTCTGTTTTCTAATGTGTTTCCATGTTCTGGAATGTACTTGAAACAGTTGAAATGATTTTGTTATAAGTGTTGTTTACAGAAGGTCCTTGACTATAGGCTACCTGTCTCATTCAATGTGCATACTGCATATATTTAATTTACTGTACTTTATAGCAAATTGCACTGATTTGTTCTTGGTGAAGCACCACCTTGATAAAAATAAACTGTTTCATAAATTGAACATATGTTTTCACTAGTCAATCGTATACAAAAATCCATTTGAAACAAACAAAAAAAGGAAATCTCATTGTTCTCAGGTCTAAAATTGATATGCGATCAAATTGCGATTAATTAATTAGAAAGCCTGTAATTAATTCGATAAAAAAATTTTAATCGAGTCCCAGCCCTAGTATATATATATATATATATATATATATATATATATATATATATATATATATATATATATATATATATATATATATATACAGTACATATATAGTTTTGTGTTTATTAGTAGAATTATCACTTTAAAAGTGAATTGTTCTTCAATGTGATTTTGCTCCATTTTTCTCTTTTTTTAAATCCACACTACATCTTTGAAATAAAAGCGCTTTTATTACAAAACAAGATCATTTTGTCTCCCGTTTGTTTCATTTTCCATGCTGCAGTCCTTGAATGCATCAGCACACTCTGATTAGTGATTGAACTGCACATGCTGTGGTTTCATGAGCGTAGTACTGTTGCATTACACTAAAACACTCATTAGTGAGCCCAGGTTGCTGCCACTGAGGTATCCAGGCCCCTTAGCCTACTACTTTAATTATCATATTCCCCGAAGCACGGGCCAAGGTAGCGGCGATCTATAACTCCAGTCTTGTTAAATGTGATTATAATACGTTCAAAAGTGTCACACTTAGTCTGAAATTCCTGAGCTGGAAATCAGAAAAGCCAGTTTTGTTAGTGGTAGTGTACCGGCCCCCTGCTGGTACCAGTTTTGTTAGTGGTAGTGTACCGGCCCCCTGCTGGTGCTTATTTAGAGTCTCTGTCTGAGTTTTCAGATCTCCTATCTGGTTTATTGATCAGTACAGATAAAATCATCATAGTAGGTGACTTTAACATCCATATGGATGTTGACAGCGATAATCTTAAATTAGCTTTTAAATCTCTTCTAGAATTGATGGGCATTTCACAAAAAGTGAACAAACCAACGCGCCGTTTTAATCATACAGTGTAGAACCCAATAATCTGTGTCATTTGTAAAGTCCCTCCTATCCGATCACTATTTAACAACGTTTGAATTTAGTATCGATTTTGAAGCGCATAAGAGGAGGTATTACTTCAGCAGATATTTATTCAATAAAGTTACTGCTAAATTTCGGGAGGCCATTGCTCATCTTACCACAATGGAACATAGTGGTGCAGTTGAGGCCAGTGACCTCAGTTCTTCCTCAGCAGATGTTGATATCATTGTTAGTATCAATGCATATTTACTGCACTCAGCTTTAGATGCAGTTTCTCCTTTTAGAAAGAGGGTTTCCAACCATAGGAGCTTAACCTCCTGGTATAATTCAGATATCCGCACGCGGACACAAAAAGTGCGTACAATGGAGAGGAAGTGGTACTCCTGTAAGTCTGTAGACTCTTATTGTGAATGGAAAGATAGTCTAATAGTATAGTAAAAAGCCCTTCACAAAGGGACAACAGAATATTATTTATCATTGAAAGAGGATGATAAAAATAACCCACATTTTCTGTTCCTCCATTGGCTCCACGTAAAACTCAGAATCCAATTCAAAGTTCTGTTACTTGTGTATAAAGTATCCTGGTTTCTCCAAGACCTGGTAGGTCCTTATGTTCCTAATATATTTCTCCGTTCTCAGAGTGCGGGTTATTTTGTATTTCCTATGGTACATAGGTACCAGGGTACATAGATACCAGGGTATATAGGTACAAGGATACATACACAGATACTATAATACATAGATAATAGGGTACATTATAGATACGAGGGTACACAGATGCAAAGGTACATAAATACTAGGGTATACAGTGTATATATATATATATATATAACAGGGAATATAAATACCAGGGTACATAGATACAAGGACACATAGATACCTCGGTACATAGATATCAGTATACATAAATACCATGGTACATACTGTATGTAGCAAGGTACATAGATACCAGCGTACATAAATACAACAGTACAAAGACACCAGCACACATATTTTTAACATTGGTAAGTCTTATCTTTTCTCTTTTCTTTTCTACCCAGTTTTACTTTCAGGCAAGACAAAGGGTGGTGGAATATGCTTCTACATAAACAAAGGTTGGTGTACGGATGTCACAGTGTTAAAAGACTCTTGCAGCCCTCACTTAGAGACACTTTTTGTGAACTGCAGACCTTTTTATTCACTGCAGGAGTTTTCCTCCTTTGTTCTGGCGGGCGTTTACATCCCACCGCACGTGTGTGTGACTGAAGCCACTCAGCTGCTGGCCGACCAGATAACGGACTTGGAGAAAAAACTTCCGAACTCACTGTTCATTGTTTTGGGGGATTTCAACAGAGCAAACCTCACTCACGAACTTCCGAAATACAGGCAACATGTTACGTGCCCCACCAGGGACACGCAGACTCTCGACCATTGTTACACTGTTATTAAGGACGCATACCGCTCTGTTCCCCGTGCAGCTCTAGGACACTTTGACCACTGTCTGGTTCATCTGATCCCGACCAACAGGCAGAAACTAAAAACCTCTAAGCATGTAGTAAGGACTGTGAAGAAGTGGACAGAAGAGTCAAAGCTGAAGCTTCAGGCCTGCTTTGACTGCACAGACTGGAGTGTTTTTGAGGCTGCAGCCTCAGACCTGCATGAACTTATTGACACTGTGACGTCCTTCATCAGTTTTTGTGAGGACATGTGTGTGCAGTCTAAGACCTTCTGCACATACAACAACAACAAGCCCTGGTTCACACCAAACCGCAGGAAGCTGCGCCGAGCCAAGGAGGAGGCCTACAGAAGCGGTGATGGAGCCAAGGAGGAGGCCTACAGAAGTGGTGATCGAGCCCTGTTCAAACAGGCCAGGAACACGCTGACAAGGGAGATCAGAAGAGCAAAGAGGATCTACGGAGGAAGACTCGCCTCTCTGCCAACCCTGACCCCTCTTCTGTGTGGAGAGGTCTGCAGAACATCATCGGGTTCAGAAGAACAGCTCCACGCCCTGCAGGCAGTCTCAGGCTCGCGAACCAGCTGAACAGTTTTTACTGCAGGTTCGATGATCAAGCCAGCTGCACCACCATCACCCCCCAAACCCCCAGCTGCACCACCATCACCCCCCAACCCCCCAGCTGCACCACCATCACCCCCAGCTGCATCACCATCACCCCCACCTGCACCACCATCAGATGAAGATGTTAATGATGTTTTTTTTTTATTCACATCTTTGATACCAATCTCTGCAACATCATCTTGGGGTTTTAAACGATGCACCAGAAAATTGTTCCATCAAGGCCCCACGACGGGTAAAAGCAGCGAAAAAGACTCATTTCCTTTTCATCCTGATGAAATAACGTCAAAATGAAGCTATTGCTCAAACGTCCATTTGAAATGTTTGATCCCCTAAAGAGGACAAACGGGACCAGGAGTCCTGGATGTGTCCAGGCAGCTTCAAAGGTAACCGTTTCCATGTGGCAAAAACGACGGTGTTTTCATGCGTTTTGGCCGTTCGTTTACACGAAAACGAAGCTCAAAGTCTCCAAAAACCATAATTTCTGAAAACTCCGGCCAAAGTGGAGATTTGCAAAACCTGCGTCTTCACGTTTGCTTGTAAACGGAGAGAAACGGACATTTAGGCTTCAGAACGTCACATTATGAGACAGAAACGTCACCAGCGTCATAAGTGCGACCTGTGTTTACAATTTGTTTGGCCACCATCAATATTTTCTTGTATTTTACCTGTTTTATATTCTAAAGTCGCACGTAAAAGTAACTCCAAAGTGCTTTACATCAACATTAAAAGCGGCAAGACACAATTAAACAGTAAATAACAAATAAAATGAGATAAAATGATGATAAAAAGTGGTAAAATAATAAAAAGCACACGTTGTTAAAAAGTAAGGGTAGGTAAGTATTTAATTTAAGAGTACGCTTCAGTAAACAGTAATGTTTTTAGCCCTGATTTAAAGGAGATTGAGGCTCCTTTTAAGAAATGAGACTCTCTAGCGCCACCCTTCACCACGACGGCCGTCGGGGGTACTGCAGCCAACAGCGAAGCCGGCACGGGAGAACGGGGAGAACGTGCATGCAGCGTCATGTGACGTCACATCCACAGCCCAGCGCGGGAAATTTGGGCCCGAATTGCAGCACATTTTGCAGCACACAGCCTGTTCAAGGCAACAGAGAGATACACTAGACTAGAGGAAACATTCTTTTGGGTTTGGAACGCTTCATCTGACATTGTTACTAGAAAACTTAAAACGTATACAAATTTTTTTCATAAATCCTGCCTCAATCCGGCCTCAAGCTCCTTTAAAGGAACTGACAGTTTTTTTTGTTTGTTCGTTTATTTCGGTCATTTCCAAAATAATAATTCAAATACAAAAGAAACAACAACTAAACATGAAGTTAATGGTAATATTGCATTAGACCAAAATATATAAACAAAACGAGACCGAAAACGGTGAAGGCTGAAGGTGAGTTTATTACCCTTTTATAATCAATTTCTATCAGCTCCTACATATACAGATACAGAGCAGTAAATCAATTAAAAGAAAAACATTTCATATGCTTTTTATATAATGAAAACATTCAATAAACTGCATAGACCTATTATCTATTTAAGTTTTGACACTTGCATAAACACTCAGACAATATGATCATACTTAATGAGCATCTTGTTCTTCTATATTTTTTTTTATTATTTGCTATATACAGCATTCTTCAAGTTCCATTTCCAAAACATTCCACAGATTAACTCCATAAATTGAAACATCCGCTCTGATCATTGTTTTTGTGAACATACAGCTTCCTCTCAAATGTTTTCTCCTGCATGGCCCTAATATTATTCCGTAGAGACTTAATGAGTGGAGATCAGTAATGCAGGACAAAAATGTAAATCTATATTTTATCCTCATCAAAACCTTTGTTTATATCACATGGAGCGGAAGTCTGAAGCCGCTGACCAATCAGGACATAGACATCTCTCCTCCTCCTTCCATGGAGCTGCTGATACGTCAACGTCGCCGCCATATTGGATGTTCAAGACTGTTCTGTAAACTAATACAAGTAAATGGACTTATTTTCATAAAGCTCCTTTCTACAAAGAAATGTACGTTTTACGTCTCATATTCATTCACACACACACTAATATACTTGGGAAACAGTTAGGCACCAAATATAATATATTTAATTTTCTCAGATGGCAAAAATAAGAACTGTATTGATCCCACATAGGAGTAATTCATGTTATATCAGCTATAGAGAACAAGGTAGTGCCGAAAAACAATATATATCCCCCTCACAAAAATAAGAAAAATACAGAAACATATTTTCTCATCAACAAAACAGATTTAAAATTTTTCAAATAACAAAATAACATATTTGAACCATTTTTCAGACAATAAAATAACATTTATCCCCCCTCACAACAATATGAGAAAAATAGAGAAACATATTTGATTTGATTTATTTTATTTTTGTACATGTAAAAAAAAACAACACTTCATGAGAAGTTTAAGAAAACAAAACAACAAAACAAAGAATTTCATCACTTGCTATCTTGATTTACATGTGCCAAAAAAGGAGTAGGAAGAAGTGTAAACTTATTTAATCCTACCCCCATTCACTGATCATTTAACCTGTATATATAAATACTCACACACTGTACTCACACTGCTAAATAACAGTATTATTATTATTATTATTATTAGTATTATTATTAGTATTATTATTAGTATTATTATTATTGTTATACATACATACACATAGTTAAATATTTCTATATATTTGTACACACATGGCCATATAAATATTTATATAAATATACTTATTTACACTATACTGTATCTGCTCTATATCTATATACGCATACACCCAGAAATACCTATATATATATATATTCATTCATTCATTCATTCATTATCTTACCCGCTTTATCCCTTGCGGGGTCACGGGGGTCTGCTGGAGCCTATCCCAGCTCATTTTAGGTGAGAGGCAGGGGTTACACCCTGGACAGGTCACCAGTCCATCGCAGGGCCACATAGAAACACACAAACCATGCTCACAATCACACTCACACCTACGGGCAATTTTAGAATCATCAATTAACCTAATATGCATGTTTTTGGACTGTGGGAGGAAGCCGGAGTACCCGGAGAAAACCCACGCAAGCACGGGGACAACATGCAAACTCCACACAGAAAGACCCTGCCGGGCCTGGGAGTCGAACCGGGAACCTTCTTGCTGTGAGGCAACAGTGCTAACCACTAAGCCACCGTGCTGCCTTATATATATATATATATATATATATATATATATATATATATATATATATATATATATATATATATATATATATATATATATATATATATATATATATATATATATATATATATATATATATATATATATATATATATATATATGTATATACACACCTACCTATCAATACACATGCATACATACACATATAATTTGTAATAGTGTTATCTGCAGGCCCCCAAAAACCCACTAAACCATATTTTCAGTATTCCAGTTATTTTATTGTCCCAAAAAGGGTTCAAATGTTATTTTATCATCTGAAAAATGGTTCAAATGTTATTTTATTGTCTGAAAAATGGTTCAAATATGTTATTTTCTTATTTGAAAAATTTTAAATCTGTTTTGTTGATGAGAAAATATGTTTCTCTATTTTTTTATTTTTGTGAGGGGGATATATATTGTTTTTCGGCACTACCTTGTTCTCTATAGCTGTGTGAGAAAGTGAGCAACCCCTCCCCTTCTCACCTTCTCACCGGACTTTTTTTTAATGTTTGTGGCAGAGTGTAGGATTGGGCGTGGTCTGCAGAGGAGCGGCACACAGGTGTGCCTGGTTCTGTTGATTGTGGCACACCTGTGTCCAATCAACCTCTCCACCCTGCCTGGGGTTAAAAGCAGCGGCTGGATACCAGAAAGGAGGTCTGCTGGAATGGGATAGCTTGTTGCGAGGCTATGCCCCATGTGCCATTTTTGAAGACTATTGTTTTTGCCTTCCCCTGTATGTCTTTGTGCTTTTTTATAATAAAAAGCCTTATTTTTTGGCATTCTACGCTCTGCAAGGTTTTTTTTTACATCTCATCACCCATCTCCAGTTTTGCCTTGTCCCCTTGTACGTGGGGATGCCGCTCTGGTTCCTCACAAGCTGATATAACATGAATTACTCCTATGTGGGATCAATAAAGTTCTTATTTTTGCCATCTGAGAAAATTAAATATATTATATTTGGTGACTAACTGTTTCCCAAGTATATTAGTGCGTGTGTGAATGAATAAATGAGACGTAAAACGCACATTTCTTTTTAGAAAGGCGCTTTATGAAAATAAGTCCATTTACTTGTATTAGTTTCCAGCGCAGTCTTGAACATCCAATATGTCGGCGACAGTGACGTATCGCAGCAGCTCCATGGGAGGAGGAGGAGAGATGGATATGACAAGTATAGTATTCCTTAGTTTTTGATGCTATACCTTCTGGTGTCTTAATGCTTCTTAGGAATTCATTTGAACTGTCTTTACCTCCATTGGATCCTGCTGTTACTAGTGTTGGTCAGATATGTTTCTCCTCTAAAAAGAGCAATAACAACTGTGATATACGTGCCTGATTTCAAAGAGAAGTAGTCTCTGTTCCAAATGTCGTCTCTTACTGGAATAACTTCACTTCAGATCTGAACTGGAAGAAAATGTGGTGTTTTCCCTCTAAATATCTGATTATAAATAAGGTTAAAGAAGTGACTCTGAAAATGATTCATCATTTTTATCCTTGCAAGGTATTTCTACAAAGATACAAAAAGGACATTGATGTGGTCTGCTCGTTTTGTAAACTGTCTGCAGAGACTTATGTCATTTATTTTGGTCTTGTCCCATCTCATGTATTTTTTGGCCAGATATCTGTTCGGTAATTTCACAACATATTGACTCTGATTTCTCCCTTTCATATGAAAATGTATTGTTTGGATTTGGATTCTTTTCTTACTTGTAGCCCCCTCCGGTTGATCGATTCAGACACAAGATGTTCTTGGTGTGTACAGACATTTATTATAAACAAATGCCGTGAGAACTGAATAAATAAAACATAAACAACAAATAGTTACATATTCTTAAACGACAATAATCTTGAGAAAACATACAAACAAACACAGTGCAAACAAATACCTCATTGGCCGCATCAACTTTAGGGAATGAAACTTCTCTTCTTTAAACGTGACTCTTGACAGCACACAGTAAATTACAGCTTGACTGTAATGCTTAAACTGCATACATCTTGCTCTTAATTGACAGGAGCAATGCTCTCTCTTTGCTGCACAGAGGAGTAATGAGGGCCCCTCCTTCCACACTTTCACTTACGGCAGTCAGGCATGCCCTAACATGTACCACGCAGCTCCTTAAAGGGGCACACACGTGTAACTTATACAGCAGCACATATGAACTTAAAGTGATATCCCCTTACAATGACAATACAGAAAGAAAATAAGAACATGAAATGTGGCCAAACCAGAAATATTATGAACTTCTTAACTTATATATTTATGCACTCTACTTATTTATAAAAATGAACTTTTAATTCTGATGGCAGCAATAGTGATGACAGCTACACTCCCACCGAACTCACTTGTGATTTCTTTAATAGATAGGCCTCTCTAGGTAGACTGGCTTGGAGAGTCTCTTGCCGTGGCCATCTAGGGCTGTATTTCCAATCAGCAATTGTAACTTCCTCACACATCCATCTTCACCAGGATACACATCCGTGACCTTGGCTAGTTTCCACTCATTTCTTGGTACAGTGTCGTCTTTCATGATTACTATATCATTGATCTTTGCATTTCTGCGGGTCTTATGCCATTTTTGCCTCTGTTGCAGGTTCAACAGGTACTCCTTCTTCCACCTAGACCAAAACTCGTTGGCTAGTTATTGAACTCTCCGCCATCTTTTGCGAAGATAAAGGTCTTCCTTCATAAAGTCCCCAGGTGGTGGCAAGACTATTGAAGACTTCATCGTCAGGATGTGGTTAGGCGTGAGAGGCTGTGGCCCAGCCGGGTCACTGAGTAAGTGTGCTGTTAAAGGCCTGCTGTTTATGATTGCCATAACTTCGTACAGGTAAGTTCGCAACGATGAACTGTCAAGTCTTTGGGATGACTTATCCAGGATGGATGTCAACACACTCCTTATTGTCCTGATTTGCCTTTCCCAGGCTCCACCCATATGGCTGGCGGATGGAGGGTTCATGACAAATTCACAGCCTGGTTGCTTTAGGGATTCTTGATCCATGTCCTTCACAGCCTCCAGGAACTCACGTCTTGCACCAACAAAGTTAGTACCCTGATCAGACCTTAGTTGACGTACATTTCCACGTAGGGCAATGAAGGAACGGATTGCATTAATAAATGCATCGGTCGACATATCATCAAGGAGTTCAATGTGCACGGCACGAGAGCAAAGACAGGTAAGTATTAGGCCATAGCGCTTGAGCTCCCTTCTTCCATCTTTGACATGGAACGGACCAAAGCAGTCCATACCGCAATAGGTAAAAGGAGGAGTTGTTTCCAAGCGTTCATGGGGCAAATCTGCCATTCTTTGATCTTCTGTACACCTTCTGAACTTCCTACACTTGACACATTTGTAGATGTAGGAGGACACAGCTTGACTACATCCAAGGATCCATATGCCGCTTGATCTCAGCTCATTCATTGTTATGCCTCACCCTTGGTGTTCCACCCTTTGATGGCAGTGGTCGATCAATAACCTTGATAAGTGGCTGGTCTTCGGCAAGATTGCTGGATGCTTGATATGAGGATGCAAATCAGCATGTTCTAGTCGTCCTCCCACCCTGAGGATACCTTGCTCATCCACAAAGGGATTCAGACGATGGAGTCTGAAGGTCTTATCCTTGCTTATCTCCTTCTTGTGTTGAAGACTCTGGATTTCCTCAGAGAAGTTTGCTCTTTGGACAATGCCTATGATGGTTAGTTCAGCATCCTTTCTCTCTTCGAGACTTGTGGCTTCATTGGTTCTTGATGTCAACCCTTTATGCTCCTTGACATATCGCTTAAGTCTGGCAATGGCTTTGACCAAACGTGTCCAGCTGGAGAACTTCAGGAAACAATTGAGCAATTTAACTTCCTTTGCCATGGTCTTATGCACAATCTTACGAACTTCAGGGTCTTCAACTGCTATGTCTCCCACCTTAACATCTCTGCTTTGAAGCTCTTCACACCAGAGAAAATCTGGACCAGTAAACCAATTGGACGCAATGAGATCCTTTGCTTTAAGGCCTCTTGACACGTGGTCTGCTGGGTTTTCTTCAGAGTTTACATGTCTCCATTGACTTGGATTTGAGCTTTCTTTGATTCGTGTAATACGGTTTGCCACGAATACATGGAATCGCCTGGCGTCATTGTTGACATAACCTAGTACAACCATTGAGTCGGTCCAGAAGAACTCCTTGACATCTTCTATATCCAACTCCTTTCTGAGCAGATCACTTGTACGCACAGCAACAACCGCTGCCGACAGCTCAAGACGTGGCACTGTGGTGACTTTCGTGGGTGCCACTCTAGACTTGGCCATGACTAAAGAACAATGGATTTGTCCCGATGCACTGGTTGCTTTTAGGTAAGTACATTCTCCATACCCTGTAACACTTGCGTCGGAGAAGTGATGGAGTTCAAACTTCTTGACTTCTTTGAAAGTTTCTGGCAGGTAACATCGCTGAATCTTGACATCAGCTAAGTTCTGCAGGTCCAATAGCCAGGACTCCCATCTTGGACGAAGCTCCTCAGACAGTGGTTCATCCCATCCAATCTTGTCTCTGCACATTTGTTGCAGTATTAGCTTCCCAACTAGAATGAAGGGCGCTACAAAGCCAAGTGGGTCGAAGATGGACGCTACTGTCGATAGGACTCCTCTTCTAGAGAGTGGGCGTTCATTCACCACTACCCTGAACTGGAACTGGTCCGAAACAACACACCATCTAACACCTAAGGCTCTCTCAATCTGTGGCTCACCCAAGGCTAGATCTAGATGTCTTACTGTTTCAGCACATTCTTCTTTAGGGATGGATGCAAGCACCTCCTGGCGGTTGGAAATGAACTTGTGGATTCGCAGCTTGCCAGTGCTGCAGATCTGCCTTGCTTCACTGACCAGCTTTATTGCTTCATCAACAGTTGCGACACTAGTCAGGCCGTCATCTACGTAGAAGTTCCTTTCGATGAAACAGATGGATGCTTCACTGAAGCGACCTTGTCCTTGTGCTGCAACGTGCTTGAGGCCGTAGTTTGCACAGCCCGGAGATGAGGCTGCTCCGAACAGGTGCACTTTCATCCTGTAGACTGATGGCTCTGATAGAAAGTCTCCATCATCCCACCAGAGAAATCTCAGATAGTCTTGGTCTTCTGCTCTCACGTGAAATTGATGGAACATACGTTCAATATCGCACATTATTGCTACTGGAGCCTTACGGAAGCGACAGAGAACACCTACTAGGGTATTCGTCAGTTCTGGTCCGGTAAGCAGATGGTCATTCAACGACACGCCTTGGAACTTAGCAGAGCAGTCGAACACAACCCGTATCTTTCCGGGTTTCTGAGGGTGATAGACCCCGTGATGAGGGATGTACCAGACAGGACTTCTGTTGATTTCTTCTGCTGGAACCTTCTCAGCATCTCCGCGAGAAATCGTTTCACTCATGAAGCCTATATAATCTTTATGGTACTGCTTGTCCTTCTCGAATCTCTTTCTCAGACACTTGAGACGGTGATTTGCGCATACTCTGTTGTCTGGTAGACTCGGTCTCTCTTCTTTAAATGGCAACGGCATTTCACAGTGACCGTCTTCCTTGATATTGATTCCATCCTCCATAGTGGTTATGAAACGTAGATCCTCTTGGGAGAAATGAGCATCTTCTGCCATTCTCTCGTTGAAATCTGATTCCAGCACCCTTATCACATCTGGCGGAGTGACTACTTCTTTGACTTGTGTACGGCAGATGTATCGGACTTCACTTGTTAGATGATCAGGTGTGTGAAGATCTGGTGTCACTTCTTTGACAACAATCCTGTGACTGCTACCAATCACATCACCATAGTCGACGCAGGGATCAACACAACCGACTATACTCCAGCCGAGGTCTGTTCTTTGTGCAAATGGCTCACTGTCTTTGCCTGACACCACTTCTCTTGGTAACAGGGCCTGGGAACAATTATAGCCAATAAGCAGACCAATGTCACAGTCGATCAAAGGTGCAATCTCTTCAGCAAGGTACTCTAGGTGAGACCATGCTCGTGCGGTCTTGGGTGTAGGAATATGACTGAGATTGGCAGGAATGAACTCTCTTGAATAGGTGACTGGGAGAGGGATTTTCTTGGATGAATAAAACCCTCTGACTTGCAGCCCAGTTATCTTCTGACATGAAATGAGAGTACTTTTGGATGACAACGTGGATAGTTTCAGCTGCACTGACACCTTCTGTGTGTCCAGAGTGTCAGCTTTCTCTTGCAAGATGAAGGTGGTATCACTTTGGTTGTCCAGTAGTGCATATACGAGAACTTCATTCTCTGGATTACTTGTAGTAGATAACCACACTGGAACAACTGTGGAAGTGCAAGTGGTGCTCATGTCTTGCACTACACGGTTGGATATTGCTTCCCTTGCTGTTTCATCTGTCTGTTTAAACCTTTCTTTGTCCTTTGAGTGCTTCTCACTCTCTTTTCGTTTGTCATCCTTCTGTTCTTTCTTTCCATCGTCCTTGGCACGATTTTCATGTAAACAGGTGGGATGCTTCTTCTTACATGTGTCACAGACACTCTTGTTTTCACAGTTCTTTGAATGGTGACCTGTTTTCAGGCATCCAAAACATAATCTGTTAGTCTGCACAAACTTGACTCGTTCGGCAACTGTCTTGGCCATGAACTGTCGACATGTGTGAATACCATGGTTTGACTTTCCACAAAAAACACAGCCTTTAACATCTGCTTTCTCTTCAGATGTGCTTGCCAGTACCTTTGCACCAACACTTCTTGTCTTTGGTGGTGCCTTCCCCTTCTCACCATCATTCGACTTCAGAGCATGAAGAGAGGTCACTGGATTGCAAGCGGTCTTGGCTTCTTTTGCGACAAACTTCACAAATTGTTTGAAGCTAGGGAATTCCTCAAACTCCTCTAGATTCTCCATGACTTTTCTGTTCCAACTGGCTGTTAGCCAATCAGGAAGCTTGGTAAGTATTTTTTGATTTTCAGCACAATCACTTAGGACTTCAAGGCCTTTAATCTGTGACATCACTGATTGACAGCCTTGCAGGAAGTCTGCAAACTCTCGTAGTTCAATGCTGTCTCTGGGTCCTATCTTTGGCCATGACGTAAGTTTATCCCTGAAGGCTTTAGCGATCACGAATGAGCTTCCATATCTCTCTTCAAGTATGTCCCACGCTGAGTGATAGGCTGCTTCTGTGCCTAACAGGAAATAACCTTCTATGGCTTTCTTTGCAGGTCCACCGACATACTTGCGGAGGTAGTAGACTTTCTCATTTACTGGAATGTTCTTTCTGCCAATCAACGTTTGAAATGACATTTTCCAATCCTTGTACCTTAGTGGATCTCCACTGAAAACTGAAGGCTCTGGTACAGGGAGACGGCTTGCATTGATGGACTCTGCAATTGCTCTGGTGATTGCTGCAGCACTATCCTCTTGCTGTGCATCAGAAGCAATGTCATGTTGAAGTAAAGCTGCTCGTTTCTCTGGAATAGGTTTTGACTTAGGTGGGGATGTCCGTTGCTGAGATTTGTTGTCTTGGAGCAACTCTGCTATCTCGTCATCTGAGCCCACTTCTTGTTCATACACTTGTAGTCTTGCCTTTGCAGCATTCATTTTCTTAACTGCTTCTAAGCGCTCTAGCTGTCTGCGCTTTTCTTCTAAAGCACTTTGTCTTGCAGCAATTTCCGCTTCTTGCTGTGCAAGCCTTTGCCTGTTCTCTTCTTCAATGGTTGCAAGCCTTTGTCTGTTCTCAACTTCAAGACTTTCAAGCTGTTGTTTCTCATATTCCATTAGATCTAGAACTTCCAAAGTGGCTTGAGTTGCAGCTAGCTCTGCTGCTGCTTCTTGTTTCCTTGCAGCGGACAGGTCTGATAATCTTGACCTTACAGTTTGCCTACTTGCAGACACTGAACTTTCTCTTGTACTGAATGTGAGTTTTGAGCTACCCTCACTCAAATCATCTTGTTCGTTGTCTTTGCGATTAGATGCACGTTTCAGAATCTTACCTGACACCTCTACACAAGTGTCTACACGACGGCGGTGCTGATTATCAGGGGTAATGTGCCGGCGTAACTCTCCATAAGCATGTGTTACATCTGCCTTAGCACAGATGATCTTGGTCAAAATATCTTGTAGTGTGTCACTTCTCAAAGGTCCACTAAGAGCTTTCTTCGCTTCCTTGGCAAGAGGTTTCCATTTCTCATAGGAAGTTGTGAAGCGATGCTTAGCATTTCTTATTTTGCTGTCTTCGAGTGCTTGACCCTTTTCAGTAAGTGTTCGGGTTCTCCGACTTCGTCGTAATTCTTCTGTGTCATCTTGGTTCTCTTCTGTAGCACCGTGGGCCTCTTCTCGTACCTCAATTTCCATGTGTGTGTTAGTGCATAAAGGTGCGTTATTAGTGGTTTCAGACTGGTGAACTGATGGTTCAACATTAATGTTACTGGTTAAAGTAGTTTCTTTGACTTCTTGCTCAGACATCTTTAAAATTATTCAAATTGCCTATGAGCTTTCTTATTTAGTAGCTTTCAGCCTAAACCACAAAAAACAACAGTTAAATTAACTGGCTTAACTTAAACATCACTGTGATCAAAATACAACGCCACTTATAGTAATTAACTTAGATTATAGTTTCACCAAACAATGTCCTTAGAATGACTTAAATGTATGAAACACCCTTTTACAAACAAATTAACTTGTTTTCACTTGCAATGAATTGGAAAAGTAGGTTATAGAATGTCCAACTGTGCTTCAGAATGACTTATGTATCATATCACAATACTCTTGAATTTAAAATGAAATAACCCAATGAATTGAGAACACTCCTTTTAACCCTTAGTAACTTATTTCACTCTTTTTAGCACATAAGAGTCTTTAAGATGTCATTTACACTTCAAACTACAGCGAGGTCGTTTCACACTTGAGCATAGAAAACACATGCAAACATGTCCCTTTGTAGCACTTAATGAGTCCTTTAAAGCAATTGGCGAGGCTACTCCACTTAAACAACATTTAACTTGTTTTAAATGCAATATTTCTTGTTGGCTTAACCACGCAAAGCTCCCGACTCTACTTGCTGGGATACTAATGTAAGCACAGTCTTATCTGTACGACGCTGAAGTCACTGTAGGTAGACCATGGAACTTGCTTCCAGCTCGGTCGACGGCAGGCACAGACGGGCGCTGTCTCTTCACCTCGTGTCGAGCAGGCTGAGTTCTCACTGTAGCCCCCTCCGGTTGATCGATTCAGACACAAGATGTTCTTGGTGTGTACAGACATTTATTATAATTAATTATAAACTCTCATTATAATAATTATTATTGGGGCGGCAGTAGCTCAGGTGGTAGAGCGGGTCGTCCAATGATCGGAAGGTCGGCGGTTCGAATCCCGCTCTATCCCAGTTTGCTGTCGTAGTGTCCTTGGGCAAGACACCTTACCCACCTTGCCTCGTGTGAATGTGTTTGAATGTGTATGAATGTTGGTGGTGGTCGGAGGGGCCGTTAGGCGCGATATGGCAGCCACGCTTCCGTCGGTCTGCCCCAGGGCAGCTGTGGCTACAAATGTAGTTTACCACCACTGGAGAGAATGTGTGTGAATGAATAGTGATTTCTGTAAAGCGCTCTGGGTGCCTAGAAGGGCGCTATATAAATCCAAGTCATTATTATCATTATTATTATAAACAAATGCCGTGAGAACTGAATAAATAAAACATAAACAACAAATAGTTACATATTCTTAAACGACAATAATCTTGAGA
The DNA here is from genome assembly GCF_033807715.1 of Cololabis saira. Classification (NCBI taxonomy): domain Eukaryota; kingdom Metazoa; phylum Chordata; class Actinopteri; order Beloniformes; family Belonidae; genus Cololabis; species Cololabis saira. Next base: position 1,943,507 of record NC_084587.1, on the reverse strand, counting down.
AAACATACAAACAAACACAGTGCAAACAAATACCTCATTGGCCGCATCAACTTTAGGGGGAATGAAACTTCTCTTCTTTAAACGTGACTCTTGACAGCACACAGTAAATTACAGCTTGACTGTAATGCTTAAACTGCATACATCTTGCTCTTAATTGACAGGAGCAATGCTCTCTCTTTGCTGCACAGAGGAGTAATGAGGGCCCCTCCTTCCACACTTTCACTTACGGCAGTCAGGCATGCCCTAACATGTACCACGCAGCTCCTTAAAGGGGCACACACGTGTAACTTATACAGCAGCACATATGAACTTAAAGTGATATCCCCTTACAATGACAATACAGAAAGAAAATAAGAACATGAAATGTGGCCAAACCAGAAATATTATGAACTTCTTAACTTATATATTTATGCACTCTACTTATTTATAAAAATGAACTTTTAATTCTGATGGCAGCAATAGTGATGACAGCTACATTACTCCTCTAGCAAAACAAATCAATTTTACATCATCAAAGTAATTTTGTTACTTTCAAAATTTCATATTCACAAATCTAAATTCTCTAATCACATACCATCTTTCCCGGCCTTTAAAAATGAATTCAAACAATACATTGCAACAATCCAATATTCTAAAAAGAAGAAAAGCCATTCAAACCACTAAGTTATACTATGTATAACATTTTTTTGAACTGATCTATAATTTCTGTCTGTGACTAATCCCCTGGCATCAACTGCTTCTATGTATGTTTTGTTTGTTTTATAATGTACTGTTGACAATTTGAAAAAAAAGAAAAAAAAAAGAAATGAATGAATGGCGGCCATTTTCGGTCTTCCATCCAGTAATATTATAGATCCATGCCATTAGTTTACAGCGCAGTCTTGCCACATCCAATATGGCGGAGCGGAGGTCTGGAGCCGCTGACCAATCAGGAGCGGAGGTCTGGAGCCGCTGACCAATCAGGAGCGGAGGTCTGGAGCTTTAATGAGCAGCGCGTCTCCCGCTCACTGAACGTTGTTATTGTTGTGAGAATCATCAACATGGCTGGAACTAAGATGACCCTCCGTAGATCCACCCGAGTAACACAATCCAAGACCAAAAAGATGCAGGAAATATTAAGCCCCGAGTTATTCATCCGTCGGGAAAGTGACGGTTCAGGAGGGGAGATGTCGGAGAGCGAAGAGTCTGTGGACTCGTGTGAAGAGGAAATGTTCGCGCAGGGAGAAGACTTTCTTCTCCATAAGTACGTGTTTCTTTATATAATGACTTATATTACAGCTTGTGCGCATGTGTAACGGATTTGGATCAGGTGTGAATAAAGAGGGTCGGGGGTCGTTTTCCTGCATGTATTTGCTGCTGCAGAAGAAGTAAAAAAAAAAACCCATTTAGCAACAATATAACACGTGTGGAGGTGACGTCACGACCTACGGAACACCAGGAGGGACAGAAAGAGGCGACGGCCAAAAAGGTAGTTACGCAAATAAAAATAAAGCAACTTATTGATGTAAATTTCACAAATAGTCAACAAAATAAATAAATGATAAAGAAAATTCCCCAAACAGTTTCTTTCTTTCTTTCTTTCTTTCTTTCTTTCTTTCTTTCTTTCTTTCTTTCTTTCTTTCTTTCTTTCTTTCTTTCTTTCTTTCTTTCTTTCTTTCTTTCTTTCTTTCTTTCTTTCTTTCTTTCTTTCTTTCTTTCTTTCTTTCTTTTAAAACAGTTCAATTCTTTCTTTTTTTTAAAACAGTTCAATTCTTTCCTTAAAACAGTTCATTTCTTTCTTAAAACTGTTAATTTCTTTCTTTAAAACTGTTAATTTCTTTCTTTAAAACTGTTAATTTCTTTCTTTAAAACAGTTCATTTCTTTCCTTAAAACAGTTCATTTCTTTCTTTAAAACTGTTAATTTCTTTCTTTAAAACTGTTAATTTCTTTCTTTAAAACAGTTCATTTCTTTCCTTAAAACAGTTCATTTCTTTCTTTAAAACTGTTAATTTCTTTCTTTAAAACAGTTCATTTCTTTCTTTCTTTAAAACTGTTAATTTCTTTCTTTAAAACTGTTAATTTCTTTCTTTAAAACTGTTAATTTCTTTCTTTAAAACAGTTCATTTCTTTCCTTAAAACAGTTCATTTCTTTCTTTAAAACTGTTAATTTCTTTCTTTAAAACAGTTCATTTCTTTCTTTCTTTAAAACTGTTAATTTCTTTCTTTAAAACTGTTAATTTCTTTCTTTAAAACAGTTCATTTCTTTCTTTCTTTCTTTAAAACGGTTCAATTCTTTCTTTCTTTAAAACAGTTAAATTCTTTCTTTCTTTAATGAAATAGAAATAATTTTTTCTCTCTCTGTTCCCGGAACCAAATGACCCACGGCCCGGGGGTTGGAGATCACTGTTGTAAATGACGGTTATTTCTTTGTTTTCTCATAATAGTCAGCCATCTGAGGATTCAGATGTGGATTGGGAGCCAGAAGTTTCCGGCCCAGCCAGCAAGCGCCAACGTAGAGACGATGGCAGCTCATCGGATGAGGAGAGAAGAGGGGGAGACGTCGGTGCCAGTTCCAGCCCTGAAGAAGAGAAGTGGAACGACGTTGACGAGCCCGACATCACGCCAGCACAGCCCACCTTCAGACCCACCTACTCCCCAGGACCCCAGCTCGTACACACAGCCTCGTACACACCCCTGCAGATCTTCCAGATGTTTTTCTCCAACTCCGTTCTGCAGACCATAGCAAGAAACACCAACGCGTTCGGCTCCACTCACCACTCCACGCCCTCCGCCCCGTGGGTGGACGTAACGGTGCCGGACTTGTTGTCGTACATGTCTCTGGTCGTCTTCATGGGCGTCGTCAAATGCTCCGCGTTTACCGACTACTGGCGAGGCGGCAAACTGTACAACCTCCAATTCCCGAGGCTGGCGATGAGCGGGAAGAAGTTCCTCCGGATCTGCCGGCCCCTTCACCTCAGCAACCCGGCGGACGACGCTGATAACGAGCAGAGGAGAGGCACGGCGTCCTTCGATCGGCTGGCCAAGATAAAGCCGCTCTACGAGGAGATGCGGGAAGCCTGCAAGAGGAACTACCACCCCTACCAGGAAATCTCCATCGACGAGAGGACGGTCGCCTCCAAAGCTCGCGTCGGCCTCAAGCGTTACATGAAGGGCAAGCCTGTTCGCAACGGGTACAAACTCTTCGTTCTGGCCGACTCCAGGAACGGCTACACCTGGGACTTCTTCGTCGACCAGAAGAAGGTAAATAAAACCTATTTTCTTATTACAGAAAAGAGCTTTAAGGATAATTAAAGCTGCAAGCAGCGAACGGGCTCTCGCGCGTGCAATTGTCACCAATAAAGGTCAAGGACTCAAAACTAAGTCCAATGACACCACCCACGACTCTATGTCAAACCATTCAAAAGTTATTGCAGAAAATAGGAACTATCAAATATGGACCAATCAGGTGAAGGGGGGGCGCTTTTTGGTGTCTAGCGTCGCCACGGTAACACTTTGAAAGAGAAAAGTAATGCCCGTCGTCGCAGGTTGGAGACGCACATTTTGATGTATAACACACCTGGGTGCACGTTACGGTTCGGGCAAAGAAGCGGCTGAAGAAATGGCATAAATTCCGCCACAATGACACGATTAATTCAAAATGGCCGACTTCCTGTTGGGTTTGGGCCATGGCTCCAAGAGACTTTTCTTTAAGTTGTGACATGATACAGGTGTGTACCGATTTTTGTGCATGTACGTCAAACCGTATTATGGGGCTTGAGGAACAAAGTTTTCTAGGGGGCGCTGTTGAGCCGTTAGGCCACGCCCATTAATGCAAACCATTAAATATCACATTTTTCGCCTGGCTTGGTGAAAAATATGGTGACTTTTGGGGCACGTTTAGGGGGAAAAAAGGCCCCCATTTTGTCAGAAAAATAACAATGAAAAAAACGAGAGAAAAAATAAATCCTACAGATACAATAGGGTCTTGGCACTGTAAATGCTCGGGCCCTAATTAATAGATCTGACTATTATGAACCAACAAATAATCTCTTTATTAAATATAATACAGAAACTGCTTCCAAACTGCATTCAGGATTTGTTCCAAGTAAAAGAAACTCTGACCTGAGGGGGAAACTCATGTTTGAGACGACGACAGTAAGAACTAATATTAAAAAGAGATGGACATCAATTAAGGCAAGAGAAATATGGAATAGTTGTGACAACGACCTAAAGATGTGCAGTTCTATCTGCAAGTTCAAAAAAATGTTTAAAGAAAATATTGTAAATAAATATAAAACACTAAAATATACAGGACTGTCTCAGAAAATTAGAATATTGTGATAAAGTTCTTTATTTTCTGTAATGCAATTTAAAAAAAACCCAAATGTCATACATTTTGGATTCATTACAAATCAATGTAATGAATCCAATCAATGTGACAGTCCTGTATTATCAAAAACATTCTAGAATGTGAAACGTCAATTTATATATTTTTTGTCTTTATTTATTGTTTGTTTTTCACGGATTAATGCTAATATCAGATTTAAGTTGATCACAAGATAAAAAGGGTAGAAGTGTAGCTTCAGCTACACCTTTTCGGTAAAAGCAATTTTATCGTTTATTTTACTTCATTTAGTTTTGTAAAATAACTTCTTCTGTTCTCTAAGGCCCAGGGAACCAGCGGTAAGGGGCTGAGCTACGACTCTGTGATGGCGCTGGTGGACACGCGGATCCTCGGCACCGGCTACAAGCTCTACGTGGACGACTTCTACACCAGCCCGGCGCTTTTCCGCGACCTCCTCCAGAAGAAGATCTGGGCGTGCGGCACCGTCCGGGCCAACAGGAGCGGCTTCCCCAAGACCAGAGTCAACGGTATGGGGTCCAAGTCTCCCCACGGCAGCATCCGCTGGATCAGGGAGGACTCGCTGCTCTTCGTCCAGTGGAGAGACACCAGGGACGTCTCGCTGTGTTCCACCGTCCACACGGCTCATTCGGACGAGCGGGTGCAGAGGAGATCCAAAGGTGCAGACGGAGTCTGGGAGGTGAAGGACGTCTCCATCCCACCGGCCGTGAAGGACTACAACCGGTACGAGCTGCAGATTCAACTCTGGATTCAATCAGTGCCTTTACATGGGAAGTTTAATTCCTCTTTAATTCAGAATTAAAATTAAATCCGATTTTTAAAATGAGTAAAAATTACCATGTAAACACTTAATTCCGAATGAAAATGGTCATTCCAAATTAAACTTAATTCCGAAGTAAGTGGCTGGTTTATTCCGATTTTAAATCCGAAAAGAATAATTCCACGATCATGTTTACACTCATTCCACTTTAAATTAATTCCGGTCTTTCTGCGCTGCTCGTTCCCTCGCCCGTCCTATGACGCTTATATTCCGCGCTGGGCTTGTTTTCCAAACAAAGTTTCAAGATGGCAGCACGCAGTAAACGCTTTTTATTACCGTATTGACCCGAATATAAGACGACCCTGATTGTAAGACGACCCCCTCTTTTTCAAGACTCAAATTTGAAAAAAGCCTTTCTTAACACCAAATTAAATTTTTATACAGAAAATAATTAAAGTACATCTGAAACAAATGATTATAACAATATATTTGAGAGAAAAAGCATGTTATTTTGCCTCATTTAAATCATGATCTTGAAGTTTGCATCATAACTTCTTCCACTCACTTTTCTCCAGATTGTCGCTACGTTTCACAATTTTCTGTTATCTCTTCTGTTATTTCCTTGTCTTTTCTTTCTTACCACTATTTTTTATTTTTCTTCTTCATGCTACTGCTATTTTTATTTTTCTTCTTCGTGACAGGGGTTTGCTTTGGCCTGGGAAGTTAAGTTCAGCATTCGCTTTAAAGATATCTGGCGCCATCTAGTGTTGTGAATTGGTATAACGTCTAGACCCCGAATGTAAGACGACGCCCACTTTTTCAGTCTTATTTCAATGCAAAAAACCCCGTCTTATATTCGGGCCAATACGGTAAATGTTGAGTGTGCAGTGTCTACAGTGTTATTAAAACCGTGAGGCGGGGACTGCCGGGCCATGCGGGACAATACCCCCCGCCCCCTCAGACCTATGTGCGTGTGAATCGTGTAGGGGGGGCAGGAGTGGGAACGGAGGCCGAAGCCAGAAGGCAGGGCCAACAGAGCCGGCCCTGGAAGGACGCCCACGCTCCCCCGTCGGCCATCCAGGTCGACGGGCAGGGCCGGGCCAGGGCCACACCGTACCTCCATGAGCGCCCCCGGCACCGCCGGAGCCCCCAGGCGGAGGGGCAATTGGGGGCAAGAGACAATTAAACAGTAATGTTGATGTAAAGCACTTTGAATTACCGTATTTTCGCGACCATAAGGCGCACATAAAATTCTTTTTTTTTTTTTTTTAATGTGCCGCGCGCCCAATGAAACGGTGCGCCGTATCTATTACCTGTATTACGGTAATGTAAGGTGGACGGCCACCATGAGAACGGTAAAGGGAGAAGGGGGCGTGTGAAGCACATCATTCAACTAAAAGCAGTAGTGCTGGCGGAAGAAATGAAAATTTAACATTTTCATGGAGGTCTGTCTTGGTGCTTTCGCTTCATGAAACGGTGCCAGCGCAGCAGCAGCGCCCGGCGGATTATATGGAAAAGATGGAGTGCTTCCGCTCATTCTGCAGCCGACACATCACCGACATGGACGAGGTGCCGTTTACGTTCCACATCCCGGAATCACACGGTGGAGTTAACGGGTACCAGCGCGGGGGGGCGGACCGGGACCCGGGACCAGCGCGGGGGAGCGGAGCGGGACCAGCGCGGGGGAGCGGGACGCGAGACCAGCGCGGGGAGAGCGGAGCGGGACCAGCGCGGGGGAGCAGAGCGGGAGCAGAGCGGGAGCAGAGCAGGACCAGCGCGGGGGAGCGGGACGCGGGACCAGCGCGGGGGAGCGGAGCGGGACCCGCAAATGAAAAGGGCTGGATGGATGAAGAGATGATCGAGTGGCTGAGACAGGTTTATGTGCGGCGACCCGGTGTTTTTTAAAATTCTTTAATGCGGAAACAGAAGATGAACCTTTGAAGGGTTTGATTGATGTGAAAAATGAAATAAAATATCAAACTAAGTTTTGCTCCCGCTCTATTTTTAAATAAGCCCTCTTGTGTGTGTGTTCTGCAGCGCGTGCGTGTGTTCTGCAGCGCGTGCATGTGCAGCTCCGTGTCTGTAGACTGCGCCTTTTGGGTCGGTGCGCCGTATGTGTGTTTAAAATCCAAAAATGACACACAAAACTGAGGGTGCGCCTTTTCACACGGTGCGCCGAATGGTCGTGAAAATACGGTACCTTGTGTTGAATTGTGCTCTACAAATAAACTCTAACAGATGGTAAACACTCGAACAAAAAATGTTAAAAAAATCCCAATTTTCTTCGCTGGTGCGTCTTTGGAGTACCGTAATTTATTTTTTTAGCTACTTCTGGCTTCATCGAAAACACTAAAGTTGAATTTTTTTAGCCACTGGACTCAAAAAAAGTATAGAAGATTAAACAGCAAACAGAATGAAATATGCAAAATAATGAAGCTGCAACACTTCTTATTTGACCTCTTTTCTTATTGTTTTATTTGTTATTTAAAAGGAGCAAGACACAATTAAACAGTAATGTTGATGTAAAGCACTTTGAATTACCTTGTGTTGAATTGTGCTGTACAAATAAACTTGCCTTGGCTTGAAATAATTTTAGTGCTGCATAAATGAATGTTTTTGTATGTATTTTTCTACATGTTCCAGGTGTATGGGTGGAGTATTAATGTTTTATATCTATTTTCTCCATTGTTCCAGGTGTATGGGTGGAGTGGACCTGTCCGACGCGCTGACCGGCTACTACAACATCCTCCACAAGACGCAGCGGTGGTACAAGACCTTCTTCTACCACTTCATGGACATCGCCATCGTCAACTCCTTCCTGCTCCACAAGGAACACGCCAAGGGTAAAGGAGAGGCTCCTCTGCACCAGAAGGCCTTCCGGGAGACGCTGGCCGAGCAGCTGGCGGAGGCCGGGTGTCCCTCCAGCGCCAGGCCCGCCCCCCCTGCCACTCCGCGGGAACCCCATCACAGACTGGTCCACATCAGCGGCAGCAGCACCAACGGCAGGCTCAAGTGCCGGCGCTGCCACGCTAAAACCCCGGTGAAGTGCTCCACCTGCAACGTGCCACTGTGCTTCATCCCCACCCGCGACTGCTACAACGACTGGCACGTGGACAAGAAAAAGTAGTGGGTCGTAGTTGTAAATGTGTGTAAATATGTGAATAGTTTCCTGTTTTTTAAAAGGTAGTTGTTTTTTATATAAATTGCATTTTCCACAACAGCACTTGCTTTGACTCTTTTTTCGTTTTTTTTTTTTTAATATGCAAAGTTTAGCTTAATGTTTGTTTTGTTTCAGCCGTGGTAGTTAATCCCTGCTAGCATCGTTCCCTTTTGTTTTGTTTTGAGGGGCCTAAAGAAGTTTGAAGTGACACGATTTATGTTGAAACAAGATTGGAGGCAAGTTGCAGCTCACTGAAAGCAGTGAGTCGTCTGCATAAAGTGTTTTATACCAACTTTATTCTATTCAGGATTGTGGGAAAAATTTGCATTATGAAGTATTTTAATCAAGTTTATTAATATTCAGTGTAAAATGAAGAGTTCCCAGAATCGAACCCTGAGGAACTCCTGAGGTTAATCAAGGTGGATAATCCTGATTCCTTCTGCCTGAAGATGCTGAGATCTGTCTTAACATGTTAAATAAGTCTGTTCAGAATGCTACATTCAGTGTGTTTACCTGGGAAGTTTAATTCCCCTTCAATTCAGAATTAAAATTAAATCCAATTAAATGAGTAAAAATTACCATGTAAACACCTAATTCTGAAGTGGCTGGTTTTATTCTGATTTTAAATCCAAGTGGAACAATTCCGCGACCATGGCGATCAGGGAATGCGCATGATGTCGCAGATGCAACTTCACAGTGGGTTTCGCCCACTGAGTGGCAGAAAGACTGAGTCTGCGTCCGAAATCGCATACTTCCACCCTAATGAGTGTGCGAGATTTTTTAGTGCGTCCGAAACATTAGAACGTACTCAATAGTAATACTTCCCACAATGCAATGCAGCGGTGTTTGGTTGCTAAATGATACGTATATGTCATAAGTATATTATAATATTCAGGTTAGTTTGGGAGTATTTTAATATTATATAATGTCATCTTGTTTCGGCCAGAATAAACGGGAAAGAGCGGAGCTGCTACTGCTGCTGTGACAGGTTACCATGGTAACAACCCTCCCCCTCCCAACGGCAGGAAGTGCCATGTGCGCTCTTAATAGTACGTCCAAATTAATGCACACTACTGATATTTACTTAAAAGTGTGCCGAACTTAAGTATACTTTTTAGTATATACTTTTTAGTATGACATTTCGGACGCACAGTGAGTGTCAGAAAGACTGAGTGTCAGAAAGACTGAGTGTCAGAAAGACTGAGTGAATAAAGACTGAGTGTCAGAAAGACTGAGTGAATAAAGACTGAGTGTCAGAAAGACTGAGTGTCAGAAAGACTGAGTGTCAGCGTAAACTTTCAGTTTGAGCAACTGGAAAACATCTAAAATGGGAAAGAGCTGTTGTGCGATCGACTGTACTCATAGATTTAGCAAGAAATCAGAGTTATCGTTTTACAGACTGACGAAAAATAAGCTTAAGAGAGACAAATGGATCGCTGCAATTCACAGAAACAACTGGATTCCAGACACCGAAACGTGGATTTGTGGTTCCCATTTTGTATCAGGTAATGTTGGATTTTTGGGTAGCTAACGTTAAACGGTCAAATCATAAAGTTCGGTGTCCTCATCACTTTAATTTCACCAACAAATCCTGCCTTGAAGTCGGACCAAGCGTCAAGACTTTTGTAAGCCTTCAAGCTTTGCTTCGTGTATTTCCCCGGAGTAGAAATTAAGTACATATAATATCAGGAAACTGGATTAGTGGCTAAATATGAATGTCCATGGACCACTGGTTCTTGGTAACTGTACCAAATATTAATGTCCATGGACCACTGGTTCTTGGTAACTGTACCAAATATTAATGTCCATGGACCACTGGTTCTTGGGGTAACTGTACCAAATATGAATGTCCATGGACCACTGGTTCTTGGTAACTGTACCAAATATTAATGTCCATGGACCACTGGTTCTTGGTAACTGTACCAAATATTAATGTCCATGGACCACTGGTTCTTGGTAACTGTACCAAATATTAATGTCCATGGACCACTGGTTCTTGGTAACTGTACCAAATATTAATGTCCATGGACCACTGGTTCTTGGTAACTGTACCAAATATTAATGTCCATGGACCACTGGTTCTTGGTAACTGTACCAAATATTAATGTCCATGGACCACTGGTTCTTGGGGTAACTGTACCAAATATGAATGTCCATGGACCACTGGTTCTTGGTAACTGTACCAAATATTAATGTCCATGGACCACTGGTTCTTGGGGTAACTGTACCAAATATTAATGTCCATGGACCACTGGTTCTTGGGGTAACTGTACCAAATATTAATGTCCATGGACCACTGGTTCTTGGTAACTGTACCAAATATTAATGTCCATGGACCACTGGTTCTTGGGGTAACTGTACCAAATATTAATGTCCATGGACCACTGGTTCTTGGTAACTGTACCAAATATTAATGTCCATGGATCACTGGTTCTTGGTAACTGTACCAAATATTAATGTCCATGGACCACTGGTTCTTGGGGTAACTGTACCAAATATTAATGTCCATGGACCACTGGTTCTTGGGGTAACTGTACCAAATATTAATGTCCATGGACCACTGGTTCTTGGTAACTGTACCAAATATTAATGTCCATGGACCACTGGTTCTTGGGGTAACTGTACCAAATATTAATGTCCATGGACCACTGGTTCTTGGTAACTGTACCAAATATTAATGTCCATGGACCACTGGTTCTTGGTAACTGTACCAAATATTAATGTCCATGGACCACTGGTTCTTGGTAACTGTACCAAATATTAATGTCCATGGACCACTGGTTCTTGGTAACTGTACCAAATATTAATGTCCATGGACCACTGGTTCTTGGTAACTGTACCAAATATTAATGTCCATGGACCACTGGTTCTTGGTAACTGTACCAAATATGAATGTCTATGGACCACTGGTTCTTGGTAACTGTACCAAATATTAATGTCCATGGATCACTGGTTCTTGGGGTAACTGTACGGGTCACTGTCAAGTCCAACTGACGCTAATTTAAGCCCATAATGGCTGTTATCCCGTCTAACACACTTGTTGCAGCTGTTTTTGTTGATGTTTTGCCACTCAGTGAGAGTAAGTGGGGGCGTAAGTGGGGAAGTGACGTCAATGCAGACCCTCTATTGGCAGAAATACTTTCAGATTTCATCTCAGCAGCAACATTTGTATCAAAGGTGTTTGGACATTTTTGATAAGAATTAAACTAATAATAATCCAAAACAGCCCTCTTGTGGCTCGTTCCACCCGTCTACAACGAGGTGCCCGCGTTGTCCAGTTCTTCTTAGGTTGTTACAACTTATAGTTTCAAGCTATCGCTAAATTCTAACATTGAAATATAGTAGTCAACATTTCAAGTGGACCTGAAGACGCAAAGGACGGTTACCACGGTTACCTGGATACCAGGGTGTCATTCTGCACACAGTATTTATTCATTTACGGGTTTCTGTTTATTTATGTCAACGACTGATTCGGCTTTTCCGTCAGAAAAGAAAAAAAGACCCAACAACTAAATTACTAAATTACTTTGTATTAAATTACATTCATAAATTAATGTATTTTTAAATCATTTACACATCTGTAACTCTGAGCTTCATTTTCCCTTCATCGTCCGGTGACTCCGGTGTGTCCGGTGTGTCCGGTGACTCCGGTGACTCCGGAGACTCCGGCGTGTCCGGTGACTCCGGTGTGTCCGGTGTGTCCGGTGACTCCGGTGACTCCGGAGACTCCGGAGACTCCGGTGACTCCGGTGACTCCGGTGACTCCGGTGACTCCGGTGACTCCGGTGACTCCGGTGACTCCAGTGACTCCGGTGAGTCCTCGTCTACTTGGCGGCGAGTTTCTGCTGAATGTTCTGGTACCGCAGCAGCTCCTGGTCCGACACGGACGGCTTGAAATGATCCAGCGCCGCGGTGAAGTCCTCGGCGGCGAGGAGGAGGGGGGTTTCCTCCGAATCCAGACCTGAGGATCAGAACGGCCACGGTTACATGATGTTTTGTAATTAGACTTTTTTCTCGACATTTCGACTTTTTTCTCGAAGTGCATAATGAAAGAAAAAATCTTCCTCTAAAATATTATTTTTATTTTTCTCCTGCCTGGCCCTAATACTCTTCCTTACCCACAGACTGAAATAACACCTTCTTTTAATAATTTTATGCATCTTACAGCATGTTTATTATTCTTCTTCTCTTGATTTGATGGCGGCGGCGCCCTAGCGCCCCGTACTGGAGAACGCGTGTGCGTCGCCCCTGAGATCCGTCGTGTTCTTACCGTCGTTGATGAGGCCGACCTTCCGCTTGATGGCGGCCGTCATGGCGTCGGAGACGAGGGCGTACAGGTCGGCTCCGGTCATGTGGGGGGGGCAGCGGTCCACCACCTGCTGCGGGTTCACCGCCGCGTCCAGCTGGAACCTGGAGACAACGTTAGTGTCAGTTCACTGCCAAACTAACCTGGAGCCAACGTTAGTCACTTTACTCCCAAACTAACCTGGAGCCAACGTTAGTCACTTTACTCCCAAACTAACCTGGAGCCAACGTTAGTCACTTTACTCCCAAACTAACCTGGAGCCAACGTTAAGTCACTTTACTCCCAAACTAACCTGGAGCCAACGTTAGTCACTTTACTCCCAAACTAACCTGGAGCCAACGTTAGTCACTTCACTCCCAAACTAACCTGGAGCCAACGTTAGTCACTTTACTCCCAAACTAACCTGGAGCCAACATTAGTCACTTTACCCCCAAACTAACCTGGAGCCAACGTTAGTCACTTTACTCCCAAACTAACCTGGAGCCAACGTTAGTCACTTTACTCCCAAACTAACCTGGAGCCAACGTTAAGTCACTTTACTCCCAAACTAACCTGGAGCCAACGTTAGTCACTTTACTCCCAAACTAACCTGGAGACAACGTTAGTCACTTTACTCCCAAACTAACCTGGAGCCAACGTTAGTCACTTTACTCCCAAACTAACCTGGAGCCAACGTTAGTCACTTTACTCCCAAACTAACTTGGAGCCAACGTTAGTCACTTTACTCCCAAACTAACCTAGAGCCAACGTTAGTCACTCCCAAACTAACCTGGAGCCAACGTTAGTCACTTCACTCCCAAACTAACCTGGAGCCAACGTTAGTCTGTCCCAAACTAACCTGGAGACAACGTTAGTCACTTTACTTCCAAACTAACCTGGAGCCAACGTTAGTCACTTTACTGCCAAACTAACCTGGAGCCAACGTTAGTCACTTTACTCCCAAACTAACCTGGAGACAACGTTAGTCACTTTACTCCCAAACTAACCTGGAGACAACGTTAGTCACTCCCAAACTAACCTGGAGCCAACGTTAGTCACTTTACTCCCAAACTAACCTGGAGTCAACGTTAGTCACTTTACTCCCAAACTAACCTGGAGCCAACGTTAGTCACTTTACTCCCAAACTAACCTGGAGCCAACGTTAGTCAGTTTACTGCCAAACTAACCTGGAGCCAACGTTAGTCACTTTACTCCCAAACTAACCTGGAGACAACGTTAGTCACTCCCAAACTAACCTGGAGACAACGTTAGTCACTTTACTCCCAAACTAACCTGGAGCCAACGTTAGTCACTTCACTCCCAAACTAACCTGGAGACAACGTTAGACACTTTACTCCCAAACTAACCTGGAGCCAACGTTAGTCACTTTACTCCCAAACTAACCTGGAGCCAACGTTAGTCACTTTACTCCCAAACTAACCTGGAGCCAACGTTAGTCACTTCACTCCCAAACTAACCTGGAGCCAACGTTAGTCACTTTACTCCCAAACTAACCTGGAGCCAACGTTAGTCACTTTACTCCCAAACTAACCTGGAGACAACGTTAGTCACTCCCAAACTAACCTGGAGCCAACGTTAGTCACTCCCAAACTAACCTGGAGACAACGTTAGTCACTTTACTCCCAAACTAACCTGGAGCCAACGTTAGTCACTTCACTCCCAAACTAACCTGGAGACAACGTTAGACACTTTACTCCCAAACTAACCTGGAGCCAACGTTAGTCACTTTACTCCCAAACTAACCTGGAGCCAACGTTAGTCACTTTACTCCCAAACTAACCTGGAGCCAACGTTAGTCACTTTACTCCCAAACTAACCTGGAGCCAACGTTAGTCACTTTACTCCCAAACTAACCTGGAGACAACGTTAGTCACTTTACTCCCAAACTAACCTGGAGCCAACGTTAGTCACTTTACTCCCAAACTAACCTGGAGCCAACGTTAGTCACTTTACTCCCAAACTAACCTGGAGCCAACGTTAGTCACTCCCAAACTAACCTGGAGCCAACGTTAGTCACTTTACTCCCAAACTAACCTGGAGCCAACGTTAGTCACTTTACTCCCAAACTAACTTGGAGCCAACGTTAGTCACTTTACTCCCAAACTAACTTGGAGCCAACGTTAGTCACTTTACTCCCAAACTAACCTAGAGCCAACGTTAGTCACTTTACTCCCAAGCTAACCTGGAGCCAACGTTAGTCACTTTACTCCCAAACTAACCTGGAGCCAACGTTAGTCACTTTACTCCCAAACTAACCTGGAGCCAACGTTAGTCACTTTACTCCCAAACTAACTTGGAGCCAACGTTAGTCACTTTACTCCCAAACTAACCTAGAGCCAACGTTAGTCACTCCCAAACTAACCTGGAGCCAACGTTAGTCACTTCACTCCCAAACTAACCTGGAGCCAACGTTAAGTCACTTTACTCCCAAACTAACCTGGAGCCAACGTTAGTCACTTTACTTCCAAACTAACCTGGAGCCAACGTTAGTCACTTTACTCCCAAACTAACCTGGAGCCAACGTTAGTCACTTTACTCCCAAACTAACTTGGAGCCAACGTTAGTCACTTTACTCCCAAACTAACTTGGAGCCAACGTTAGTCACTTTACTCCCAAACTAACCTAGAGCCAACGTTAGTCACTCCCAAACTAACCTGGAGCCAACGTTAGTCACTTTACTCCCAAACTAACCTGGAGCCAACGTTAGTCACTTTACTCCCAAACTAACTTGGAGCCAACGTTAGTCACTTTACTCCCAAACTAACCTAGAGCCAACGTTAGTCACTCCCAAACTAACCTGGAGCCAACGTTAGTCACTTCACTCCCAAACTAACCTGGAGCCAACGTTAAGTCACTTTACTCCCAAACTAACCTGGAGCCAACGTTAGTCACTTTACTTCCAAACTAACCTGGAGCCAACGTTAGTCACTTTACTGCCTAACTAACCTGGAGCCAACGTTAGTCTCTTTACTCCCAAACTAACCTGGAGCCAACGTTAGTCACTTTACTCCCAAACTAACCTGGAGACAACGTTAGTCACTCCCAAACTAACCTGGAGCCAACGTTAGTCACTCCCAAACTAACCTGGAGACAACGTTAGTCACTTTACTCCCAAACTAACCTGGAGACAACGTTAGTCAGTCCCAAACTAACCTGGAGACAACGTTAGTCAGTCCCAAACTAACCTAGAGACAACGTTAGTCACTTTACTCCCAAACTAACCTGGAGACAACGTTAGTCACTCCCAAACTAACCTGGAGCCAACGTTAGTCACTCCCAAACTAACCTGGAGCCAACGTTAGTCACTTTACTTCCAAACTGACCTGGAGCCAACGTTAGTCACTTTACTCCCAAACTAACCTGGAGCCAACGTTAGTCACTTTACTCCCAAACTAACCTGGAGCCAACGTTAGTCACTTTACTTCCAAACTAACCTGGAGCCAACGTTAGTCACTTTACTCCCAAACTAACCTGGAGACAACGTTAGTCACTTTACTCCCAAACTAACCTGGAGCCAACGTTAGTCACTTTACTCCCAAACTAACCTGGAGCCAACGTTAGTCACTTTACTCCCAAACTAACCTGGAGCCAACGTTAGTCACTTTACTCCCAAACTAACCTGGAGCCAACGTTAGTCACTTTACTGCCAAACTAACCTGGAGCCAACGTTAGTCACTTTACTCCCAAACTAACCTGGAGCCAACGTTACTCACTTCACTCCCAAACTAACCTGGAGCCAACGTTACTCACTTCCAAACTAACCTGGAGCCAACGTTAGTCACTTTACTCCCAAACTAACCTGGAGCCAACGTTAGTCACTTTACCCCCGAACTAACCTGGAGCCAACGTTACTCACTTTACCCCCAAACTAACCTGGAGCCAACGTTAGTCACTTTACTCCCAAACTAACCTGGAGCCAACGTTAGTCACTTTACTCCCAAACTAACCTGGAGCCAACGTTAGTCACTTTACTCCCAAACTAACCTGGAGCCAACGTTAGTCACTTTACTCCCAAACTAACCTGGAGCCAACGTTAGTCAGGTTAGTCCCAAACTAACCTGGAGCCAACGTTAGTCAGGTTACTCCCAAACTAACCTGGAGACAACGTTAGTCACTTTACTCCCAAACTAACCTGGAGCCATCCATCCATCATCCATCCATCCCTCCCTCAGATTTAATGGTCTAGTTTCATCCAGGTGAGTCTCTTACTTCCTCAGAACTGCCTGCAGAACCTGCAGCTGAGATTCATCCATCCATCCATCCATCCATCCATCCGTCCATCCCTCCATCCCTCTCCATCATCCATCCATCCCTCCCTCCAACCCTCAGATTTGATGGTCTAGTTTCCATCCATCCCTCCATCCATCCATCCATCCAGTCTCTTACTTCCTCAGAACGGCCTGCAGAACCTGCAGCTGAGATTCTCGGTCCTCGTTGATCCCGACGTAAACCAGCTTATCAAACCTGCGGAGACCAGAGACGTTCAGAACATTTAACCTCTGCTGAAGCTCTGCTGAAGCTCAGCTTTACTACCGACGGTGAAGAGAAACCCAGAGGAACAGCCCAGGACACGTTACCTGCCGGGCCGGAGCAGCGACGGGTCCAGCAGGTCCGGCCGGTTCGTGGCTCCGACCACGAAAACCCCGGCGGACGACTGCAGTGTGTCGAGCTCTGCCAGCAGCTGAGACACCACTCTGAGGAGAGACGCACTCTTAGTTTCACTGTTTCATCAGGATCCCCGTTAGCTGCAGCTATTCTACCTGGGCTCCAACAACATTTCAAAATTAAAGCCGCAAGCAGCGATGAACGGGCCCTCGCACCCTTGTGCACGTTCAGGCTGCAGTGGAAGCTTGTATGACTTGCATGTAGATTCTTCAGGACATTTAGTGGATGAAACCAGCCACGACTCTCTATGTCATACCATTTAAAAGTTATGGCAGAAAATAGGAACTATCAAATATCAACCAATCAGAAGAAGGGGCGGGGCTAATTCAGGCCAATGAAGGTCAAGCACTCAATACTAAGTCCCATGACACCACCCACGAGTCTTTATGTCAAACCATTCAAAAGTTATGGCAGATAAAAGTATTCTAGGGGGCGCTGTTGAGCCGTTAGGCCACGCCCATTCATGCAAACCATGAAATATCAAATTTATCACCAGGCCTGGCTTGGTGATAAATTTGGTGACTTTTGGGGAACTATCAAATATGGACCAATCAGATGAAGGGGGGGCGCGCTTTTTGCCGTCTAGCGTCGCCACGGTAACACTTTTGAAAGAGAAAAGTAATGCGTGGTGTCGGAGGATGGAGACGCACATTTTGATGTATAACACACCTGGGTGCACGTTACGGTTCGGGCCGTATTAACAGCCGAAGAAATGGCATAAATTGCGCCAAAATTACACGATTAATTCAAAATGGCCGACTTCCTGTTCGGTTTGGGCCATGGCGCCAAGAGACTTTTCTTTAAGTTGTGACATGATACAACCGTATTGTGGGGCTTGAGGCACAAAGTTTTCTAGGGGGCGCTGTTGAGCCGTTAGGCCACGCCCATTAATGCAAACTATTAAATATCAAATTTATCGCCAGGCCTGGCTTGCATGCAAAATTTGGTGACTTTTGGGGCACGTTTAGGGGAAAAAAAGGCCCTCCTTTCGTCAGAAGAAAGAAAGAAGAATAAAAATTCCTACAGATACTATAGGGCCTTCGCACTGTGCTCGGGCCCTAATAATACAGTACTAAACATAACTACGGAAGAGTATCAGGGCCAGACGGGAGAAAAATAAAAATAATATTTTAGAGGAGTAAGATTTTTTTTTCATTATGCACTTCGACAAAAAAGTCGAAATGTCGAGATTAATGTTGAAGTACAATTTTATTGTCCACCACGCCCCCCCCAGGTAAACTCACCTGTCCACCCCCCCAGGTAAACTCACCTGTCCCCCCCCCCAGGTAAACTCACCTGTCCATCACCCCCCCGGAGTCCCCGCTGCGCCCCCTACTGGGGGCCAGAGAGTCCAGCTCATCGAAGAAGACGACGCAGGGAGATGCTGAGCGCGCTCTGCGGAAAACTGTCCACAACATCCACATCAGTCCAGACGTCGCTACTCACATCTTAAATAATAAACTACATCTCAGAACAAATATATCATAAAGTCAAAGTTGTATATCACTAAAAACATTAATGTATCATTCTGAACAGACTTATTATACATGTTAACACAGATCTCAGCGTCTTCAGGGAGAAGGAATCAGGCTTATCCACCTTGGTTAACCTCAGGAGTTCCTCAGGGTTTGATTCTGGGAACTCTTCATTTTACACTGAATATTAATAAACTTGATTAAAATACTTATAATGCAGATTTTTCCCACAATCCTGAATAGAATAAAGTTGGTATAAAACACTTTATGCAGACGACTCACTGCTCTCTGAGCTGCAACTTGCCTTCAATCTTGTTTCAATATAAATCGTGTCACTTCAAACTTCTTTTGGACCCTCAAAACAAAACAAAAGTTTTTTTATGTAACGTAAAGTCATTCATCTTTTACCAATTACAAATACTGTATTATTGTGCACGTATCTCATCAATAACTTCAACTTTAATAAATGTTTATTTTTTTATACCTAGCTTTACATGCGGCGCAGCGGTTCAGGGAACGATGCTAACAGGGATTAACTACCACAGCTGCAGCAGATCACCAATTAGTTCTGTATTTTACAGTGTACTAGGACACAGAGCTGGTCCTAACGCTTCTGGACACATATTTGAAGTTGGATTTTTATTGTTTCTGTCTTTTTTCCAAGACTAAAACGAGGCTTGTAGGTTCCTCTTGTAAGTTTGTAATGGATTATCGTGAAGCCACTTCAGAATAATCATTCTCAGGATGTTCTAACATCTATCTGAGCTGTGGTCTTACATTAACTGAACATTTCCTGCTAATGCGGCTTTATTTTGGACTGTGTGATGATCTTAAAGATCTTGATGTTTGTTTTTAAATGAAAAGAGGAACAAGTCAAACCTTCTCTGATGTTTTCTTCACTCTGACCCACGTACATGTTGATGAGCTCGGGACCTTTGACGCTGAAACACAGAGACACGACGGTGAGCAGTCGGGGAACTGAAGGTGATGAGACAGAACCTCCATTAGCTGAACGTTTCCTACCTGAGGAAGGTCATGCTGCACTCGGTGGCCACGGCTTTGGCCAGCAGGGTCTTGCCGGTCCCGGGCGGTCCGTAGAGCAGCAGTCCGGTCCGGTTCAGACCCAGAGCCAGCAGGTCCGGTCTCTGCAGCGGCAGCTGCACCGTGTCCAGGATCTCCCTCTTCACCTGCTGCAGACCCCCGATGTCGTCCCAGCGCACGCTGGGAATCTGATCAGACCAGGATCAAAATTGTCGACAATGAATTCCATTGTCAATACAATCTCTGCTGAGAGTCGTGCAGCACGATAGCGTCTCAACAGCTGTAGGTAATAAAACTTCAAAAGTTTGGGAGCATTTTAACCTTGATACGGAGAATAAAAAGATACTTGCAAGGTTTGCAAAGCCAACGTTTCTTTTCAGGGGAGCACGTCGGTAATGAATTTGAAAAGAGAACACGTCGGAGTGCTGACCGAAACGAACTCACCTTGGTAAGATATTAAGCCTATTTTCATTTGTTAAATTATTTCGTTTCATTTGTTAACTTTGTTTATTTCATGTTATTTATTAGTATTATTTGAGCCACTCACAGCTACTCTCGTTGCTATAACCTCAATCATAATTGATGTGTGTATGAAAGGTGAAAAGGCTTGTGCGATGACAATGATGGATCTGCATCTAACTTTCAGTCAGGTGTCTATGAACTGTCAATCATCCATCAAACTCCACAATGATCATGTTAACATTAAATCAGACATTTCTCTTGCGGGACGGGAGAAGACACTAAATCAATGTGTCTCTGTCTCTATTATTGTGCAGCATGAATTCTCAGAGTTTTGCAGATGCGGGCGGGAGCAGGATGAAGGAAACAGTCCTGTTATAGCAGGATGAAGAAAATCAGGGCTCTAGTGCCATCTTTCTGGTGTGTGAGAAAGTGAGCAACCCCTCCCCTTCTCACCATCACCGGACTTTTTTTTAATGTGTGTGTCAGAGTGGAGGATTGGGCGTGGTCTGTGGGGGAGCAGCACACAGGTGTGCCTGGTTCTGCTGATTGTGGCACACCTGTGTCCAATCAACCTCTCCACCCTGCCTGGGTTTATAAACTGCAGCTGCATACCAGAAAGGGGTCTGCTGAATGGAGGAAGCTTGTGGAGAGGCTATGCCCCATTGTGCCTTTTTTTTTTTTTTTTGGAATACTGATTTTGCCCTCCGCCTGTATGTGTATTTTTTACATGGAATAAAAAGCCTTATTTCTTTGGCATTCTACGCTCTGCAAGGTTTTTTTTACACCTCATCACCCAGGTCCAGTTTTGCCTTGTCCCCTTGTACGTGGGGAGGCCGCTCTGGTTCCTCACAGGTGTTTATTATCATTTGCAACATAATTAAAGCAACCTCATACTAAATTTTAAAAAAAATTACTAATTATCCGATTAGTCGACTAATCGTTTCAGACTAATCGTTGACTAGTCGACTATTCAAATAGTCGTTTATTTCAGGGGGGATGATTTTTACCGTTTTTATTTCAGGGGGGGATACCGTCCCCCCTCATCCCCCCTCAAGTCCAGTACTGGTTATAACTTGGAACGACTAAGAAATCTGAAAGGCATTGTTTATCCGTTTGCCTGTGAAATATTCAGCCTGGTCTGAGAGTCAAACAGCCGACGCCAGAAACTTTCTCTCGTCTCTCTGTGTTGGGGTTAGGTTCACCTTGGGGGCCCCCACGGCCTGGGACTGGGAGGACTGGGAGGACTGGGAGGACTGGGAGGACTGGGAGGACTGGGAGGACTGGGGGGACTGGGGGGACTGGGGGGACTGGGAGGACTGGGAGGACTGGGAGGACTGGGGGGACTGGGGGGACTGGGAGGACTGGGAGGACTGGGGGGACTGGGGGGACTGGGGGGACTGGGAGGACTGGGAGGACTGGGAGGACTGGGGGGACTGGGGGGACTGGGGGGACTGGGAGGACTGGGAGGACTGGGGGGACTGGGGGGACTGGGAGGACTGGGAGGACTGGGAGGACTGGGAGGACTGGACTGGGAGGACTGGGAGGACTGGGAGGACTGGGAGGACTGGGGGGACTGGGAGGACTGGGAGGACTGGACTGGGAGGACTGGGAGGACTGGGAGGACTGGGAGGACTGGGGGGACTGGGAGGACTGGGAGGACTGGGAGGACTGGACTGGGAGGACTGGGAGGACTGGGAGGACTGGGAGGACTGGGAGGACTGGGGGGACTGGGGGGACTGGGGGGACTGGGAGGACTGGGGGGACTGGGGGGACTGGGAGGACTGGGAGGACTGGGAGGACTGGGAGGACTGGGAGGACTGGGAGGACTGGACTGGGAGGACTGGGAGGACTGGGAGGACTGGGAGGACTGGACTGGGGGGACTGGGAGGACTGGGGGGACTGGGAGGACTGGGAGGACTGGGAGGACTGGGGGGACTGGGAGGACTGGGAGGACTGGGAGGACTGGGGGGACTGGGAGGACTGGGGGGACTGGGAGGACTGGGAGGACTGGGAGGACTGGGAGGACTGGGGGGACTGGGGGGACTGGGGGGACTGGGAGGACTGGGGGGACTGGGAGGACTGGGAGGACTGGGAGGACTGGGAGGACTGGACTGGGAGGACTGGGAGGACTGGGAGGACTGGGAGGACTGGGAGGACTGGGAGGACTGGGGGGACTGGGAGGACTGGGAGGACTGGGAGGACTGGGAGGACTGGGGGGACTGGGGGGACTGGGGGGACTGGGAGGACTGGGAGGACTGGGGGGACTGGGAGGACTGGACTGGGAGGACTGGGGGGACTGGGAGGACTGGGAGGACTGGGAGGACTGGGAGGACTGGGAGGACTGGGAGGACTGGGTCTCTCACCTTGGGGGCCCCCACAGACTGGGACTGGTTGTCCTGCAGAGTCTCCAGGGCTGAGCTGAAGTCCTGGTTCTGGACGGAGACGCCGCTGCAGCAAATGTCCTGCTGGGACCGGCCGGCGCTGCAGAGACACAAAGCATCGGTCAGGGTCTGCTGAGCCGCATTTTATAATAACGGTGCATTTTGTAATAAACGTCCAAAATCTAATAACTTTGTCATTTCATTTTGTAATAAATTTTGCCACATTATGTAATAAGTTATTGCATTTTGAGAAGATTATTATAAAATGCACTTGCAACTTTTTTATTCTCTAGGAAATGTAATAACATGGTCACTTAAAATAATAATAATAATGTAATACCGTATTTTTGCGACCATTTGGCCCACATAAATTTTTATTTTTTTTTAAATGTGCCGCGCGCCCAATGAAACGGTGCGCCGTTTCTATTATCTGTATTACGGTAATATAAGGTGGACGGCCACCATGAGAACGGTAAAGGGAGAAGGGGGCGTGTGAAGCCCCCGTGAGTTGCGGACGTGATAGAGACGCGATAGAGACGCGATAGAGACGCGATAGAGACGCGATAGAGACGCGATAGAGACGCGATAGAGACGCGATAGAGACGCGATAGAGACGCGATAGAGACGCGATAGAGACGCGATAGAGACGCGATAGAGACGCGATAGAGACGCGATAGAGACGCGATAGAGACGCGATAGAGACGCGATAGAGACGCGATAGAGACGCGATAGAGACGCGATAGAGACGTGATAGAGACGTGATAGAGACGTGATAGAGACCATAAAGGGGGAAGGGGGGCAGGGGGTGTGAAGCACAGAGCGGGTGGAAAGAGCGTTTTAGCGTTTCATTCAACTGAAAGCAGTAGCGCTGGTGGAAGAAATGAAAATTTAACATTTTCATGGAGGTCCTTCCTGGTGCTTTCGCTTCATGGTGCCAGCGCAGCAGCAGCAGCGCCCGGCGGATTATATGGAAAAGATGGAGAGCTTCTGCTCATTCTGCAGCCGACACATCACCGACAAACACATCCAGCCCAGACACATCACCAACATGGACGACACCCCCCTGAATAACGCGGCGGAGAGGACGGGGACCAGCGCGGCGGAGATCCGCACAACGGGGTATGAAAAGTCGTCATTTACTGTTGTGCTTGCCTGCCACGCTGATGGACAGAAACTATGGTGATTTTTAAAAGAAAAACTTTGCCAAAGAGACTTTTCCAGCCGGAGTCATTATAAAGGCGAATGAAAAGGGCTGGATGGATAAAGGGATGATCGAGTGGCTGAGACAGGTCTATGTGCGGCGACTCGGTGGTTTTTTTCACACATCATGTGTGGGCTAACGTGTCTGCTGGGACTGTTGCTCGGGCTTTTGCAAAAGCCGGCATTTCCAAGGGCTGCACGGCACAGAAAGTGACTCTGACAGCGAGGAAATTGGGACTGGCACAGCTGAATTAGCGGAGCTCTTTAATGCAGAAACAGAGGATGAAGACTTTGAAGGGTTTGATTAATGTAAAAACTGAAATAAAATACAATCAAACTAAGTTTTGCTCCCGCTCTATTTTTAAATAAGCACACTTGTGTGTGTGTTCTGCAGCAGGTGTGTGTGTTTTGCGGCGCGGGTGTGTGCAGCTCCGTGTCTGTAGACTGCGCCTTTTCAGTGGGTGCGCCGTATGTGTGTTTTAAATCCAAAAATGACACACAAAACCGAGGGTGCGCCTTTCCAAACGGTGCGCCGAATGGTCATGATAATACGGTAAATGTCACTTTATTTCTCCTGGGTCTCACCAGACGGGGGTCAGTCTCCTGCAGGCAGCTCTTCCAGCCTCGGCCAGAAGAACCACCAGATCTCCCAACACCAAACCCTGAGAGGACGACACGGAGACCAATGAAAAATCTAATCTAATCAAATCAAATGAAGACTCATCAAAGAAGTCAAAGGCGAGTTAATCTCCTTTAATCTCCTAAAGCAGGGGTGGCCAACCCTGGTCCTTGAGAGCCACACTCCTGCATGTTTTAGATTTTACCTTGCTTCAACACCCCTGATTCTAATTAAAGGTCCTAATTAACTTGTCACCAAGGTCTGCACAGTTCTGTTGATGACACAGGTACTTTTATCACGGTGTGCTGAAGCAGGAAACATGTAAAACATGCAGGAGGACCAGGGTTGGCCACCCCTGTCCTAAACATCTGTCCACTAAAGACACATTAGTGAATGTTGACGTACGGCGGTGACGTTGGCGAGTCTGTCCAGGTCCACGTCTGTCCCCAGCTGGACGTCTCGGCTCAGACTCGTCAGCATGTCCCGTCTCTGCTGCTCCGTGGGAGCCTGCAGCTCCACCTGGTGGACGAACAACGCCACCACGCCGGGGGACAGGTCTGCAGGTCTGAGGACGGAGGACACCACGGCCACGCTGGGACAGACAGAGACACGTTAGTAACTCAGGTCTGCAGGTCTGAGGACGGAGGACACCACGGCCACACTGGGACAGAGACAGAGACACGTTAGTAACTCAGGTGTGAGGACGGAGGACACCACCGCCACGCTGGGACAGAGACACGTTAGTAACTCAGGTGTGAGGACGGAGGACACCACGGCCACGCTGGGACAGAGAGACAGAGACACTAACTCAGGTCTTTTTTTCATCTTTTTTCCCCACTTTTTTATCTTGTTTTCCTTTTTTCCTCTTTATTTACTCTTTTTCCTATTTCTTCCTCTTTTTTTCCCTCTTTCCTTTTTCGTCTTGTTTTCTTCTTTTTTCCTCTTTTTCCCTCTTTTCTTTCTCACGCTGGGACAAACACACGTTACATTTCCTCAGGTCTTTTTTTCTTTCTTTATCTTGTTTTCCTCCCTTTCCTCTTTTTTTTCATCTTGTTTTCCTCTTTTCTTTCTATTTTTTCATCTTTTTTTTATCTTGTTTTCCTCCTTTTTTCCTCTTGTTTTCCTCTCTTTTTCCTCTTTTTTCCTCTTGTTTTCTTCCTGTTTTCCAGACAGAGGACACCACCACGCTGGGACAGACACGTTACATTTCCTCTGAAGCGCTTCGTTAACCCGTTCTGATGCGGAGCCCAGTCTTCGCCCTCGCCCCCTCAGCCCTCGCCCCCTCCAGCCCTCGCCCCCTCAGCCCTCGCCCCCTCCAGCCCTCGCCCCCTCCAGCCCTCGCCCCCTCCAGCCCTCGCCCCCTCAGCCCTCGCCCCCTCAGCCCTCGCCCCCTCAGCCCTCGCCCCCTCCAGCCCTCGCCCCCTCCAGCCCTCGCCCCCTCCAGCCCTCGCCCCCTCCAGCCCTCGCCCCCTCAGCCCTCGCCCCCTCAGCCCTCGCCCCCTCAGCCCTCGCCCCCTCCAGCCCTCGCCCCCTCCAGCCCTCGCCCCCTCAGCCCTCGCCCCCTCCAGCCCTCGCCCCCTCCAGCCCTCGCCCCCTCAGCCCTCGCCCCCTCCAGCCCTCGCCCCCTCCAGCCCTCGCCCTCGCCCCCTCCAGCCCCCTCCAGCCCTCGCCCCCTCCAGCCCCCTCCAGCCCTCGCCCCCTCCAGCCCCCTCCAGCCCCCTCCAGCCCTCGCCCCCTCCAGCCCCCTCCAGCCCTCGCCCCCTCCAGCCCTCGCCCCCTCCAGCCCTCGCCAGCCCTCGCCCCCTCCAGCCCTCGCCAGCCCTCGCCCCCTCCAGCCCTCGCCAGCCCTCGCCCCCTCAGCCCTCGCCCCCTCCAGCCCTCGCCCCCTCCAGCCCTCGCCCCCTCCAGCCGTCGCCCCCTCCAGCCGTCGCCCCCTCCAGCCGGCGCCCCCTCCAGCCCTCGCCCCCTCCAGCCCTCGCCCTCGCCCCCTCGCCCCCTCCAGCCCTCGCCCCCTCCAGCCCTCGCCCCCTCCAGCCCTCGCCCCCTCCAGCCCTCGCCCCCTCCAGCCCATATCCGGTGCACACTCACTCCAAAATTTACAAAACCAGGTCATTTACAAATCGTACAAATCTTGTACAAACCAAAGGTATATTAGATTCTATCCAGTAAAGTATTTAGTCCAAAATACATTATTATACCAGTAAATATCCACAAACAGCCTCTTCATCTCCACCGTGGTCGGAGAAGCACATGTTGTTATTTGTTTACACTCAGTAACTCCTCCGTCCTGCACATCTTTTTTCATCTTATTTTCCTCTTTTCTTTCTCTTTTTATCATTTTTTCCCCTCTTTTCATCTTGTTTTCCTCCTTTTTTACCTCCTTTCTTTCTCTTTTCTTCATCTTTTTCTTCTCTCTTTTTCCTATTTTTTCCTCTTTTTCTCATCTTGTTTTGCTCCTTTTTTCCTATTTTCTTTGTCTTTTTTTCCCCTCTTTTATCTGATTTTCCTCCTTTTTTCCACGTTTTCAGACGGGAGAGTGCGATGCTAAAATGCAGCATTCGCTCTCCTTTGATTGACAGGTCATCCAGCCAATCAGGAGCTTCCTGTCCCCTCATAGCGAATGAGACCTGTGTTGGGGCGGGACGAGCACGTCCGGCTTTTGTCATGAGAAAAACCTCTGCAATTGCAGCATTTGCCCAGAAGATGGTGCAGTTGTAGATCAAATGATATATCTTTATTTTCTGTAATGCAATTAAAAAAACTAAAATGTCATACATTCTGGGCTCATTACAAATCAACTGAAATATTGCAAGCCTTTTATTATTTTAATATTGCTGATTATGGTTTACAGTTTAAGATTAAGATTCCCAGAATATTCTAATTTTTTGAGATAGGATATTTGAGTTTTCTTAAACTGTAAGCCATGATCAGCAATATTAAAATAATAAAAGGCTTGTAATATTTCAGTTGATTTGTAATGAATCCAGAATGTATGACATTTTTGAATTACAGAAAATAAAGGACTTTATCACAATATTCAAATTTTCTGAGACAGTCCTGTATTTGTTTTGTGTGTTTTTGGTCCAATACGGCTCTAAAACATGTTGTGTCCCCCCCCCTGCCCTAAGGGGGTGTGAGGTGTCCACTGACCTGGAGGGGGCACTGCTGAGCAGCCGGCTGAGCGCGGCCGTGACCCGGCCGTCGTCGTTGGGCCCCCGGCCCCGGAGCAGCACCTGCAGGTTCCTGAGCAGCAGCAGGCAGGGCTGCAGGGCCTCGGCCCGCTGGAACACCAGGGCCAGCTTGGCCTCGGCGGCCGCCGGCGTGTCGGCGCAGAGCGTCACGCAGTCCACCTTCAGCAGGTGCAGGTTCAGCCGCCGGCTCGCCGCCCCCACCGCCGTCGTCTTCCCGCTGCCCGCCGGGCCGTGCAGGAGGACGGTGGCGCCGGACAGAGCAGCGCTGGAGGAGACGAGGATGATGTCAGGGATCACATGACTGGATCTCCCATCATCCCTTTCTACACGTCAGACTAGGGCTGAACGATTTTTGAAAATAATCTAGTTGCGATTTTTTTCCTCAATATTGCGATTGTGATTTAATATGCGATAATTTTTTTCAAGGTCCTGTTCTCATGTATTTTTCAACTACACAAGCAATAAATCAGTCTGTTTTATAATAAACAATGTCAGATTTATTTAAAGCACAGATTACAACAATAAAGAAAACAGATCTGTGTCTTTCCCTCTTTAACACGTCTACACACGTCTGTACACGAGTGTTACGGGTCGTTCTCTGAACCCAATCACACGACACCAAACCGGGTTAAACTTTAGCCAAAACGAGGCGTAGTTTAATAGAAAAACACAGAAAAACTCCCACAGGAAACAAAAAAACCTTCCTCACAGGAAACTCAGAACTTTTTCACAAATTACTCAAAAATCACAGAGAGAAAAAAAAACCACCAGCAAACTAACAAACAAACCAACAAAGCTCAGAGTTAACAAAACCAACCAGCAATGAACAACTGGCAGCTCCGCTGTTTAACCTCTCCTCCTGATGAGCTGGCGAGCTGCAGGTGTTGTTTAAGCCTGACATATGGTTCCGCGTTACACCAACGCAGAGCCTACGCTGTAGGGGACGCGGTACGTGCAACGTACGGTCGCGTCGCGGCGTAACCTACGCCGTAGGTTCTGCGTCGATTTAACGCGGAACCATAAATCAGGCTTCACAGCGCGACTCCACTGTCCGCCGGTGCGCGCCCGGCTCCTCGCCACGACTCCGCGCTCATATATTTAATACATTTATAAAGCCCCGCCTGGCCGAGCCCTAACACTGAGGCCACGGTAGATTTAGGTTACAGGCGGACACGTGGCACTTTTGACTTTTTTTCGCTGCCGGCAACGTGACTAGATCACGTGATCTGGTCATATCACAGCCTTTGCGATTAGAAAATCTCGTTTTATCACATCGCGATATCGCAAATGCAATAAATCGTTCAGCCCTACGTCAGACCCTTTTACACAACATTTAAACCATCAGTGTTTCTGACACTTCGGCCCCAAGCAGCGGACCGTTGTGGTTTCTGCCTCTGTCCAGAAGGATCCAGAATGATCCAGAAGGATCCTGGCCTTCGGTAGTGATGTCATCACCCTACATTTCGTCGTTTTGAAACACCAACACAAACCCCAGCCGTGGTCTGAAGGACAAACTGGAGGGTTGAGACCGACAGAGGAAGCTTAATTCTTCTCTCTGCGTTCATGTCGACTGTTGATGAGCAAGACTCAAATGATCTACGACCAGCAGTCAGTAGCGGTAAACAGCTCCACCAAGGTTGTTGTCCTTGAGCTGCAGGACCGTGTTACCTGTGCTGCAGGTGTGGCAGGTGCTTATCTGTGCAGGACCGTGTTACCTGTGTTTCAGGTGGGGCAGGATGCTGCTGCTGATCAGCTCCACGGTTCTGCTCAGGCCCGGTGGGGACGAGCTGCTCCACAGAGACGGTTCCTCCACGGAGCCGTAGGGGACGAAACTGTTGGTGGACGATCCCTGCAGGACAGAGACACCGGGATTATTATTAATTATTATTATTAATATATATATATATATATATATATATATATATATATATATATATATATATATATATATAATTATTAATTATTCCTGCGGTGACACCAACTAGCAGCTAGCACCGATATGAGAGACAGACATAGAGACAGAGAAAACGATAGATAGAGAAGGAAAAAGAGCGAGAGAGAGACAGAGAGATAAAAGTAGAGAAAGAGAGGGAGGGAGGGACAGACAGAGAGAAGGTCTGGATCCCCCCTTCAGAACTTGGTACTTTCCTCCCCATGAAATTAAATCATGGACCAATCAGAGTTTAGCCGTACGGACTAATGCAGCCCGACTTCTGCAGACGGTTAGTTTTCACACAGATAATGCTGAAGGAGCCGAGGTCGGAGGTCAAGAATTTAGAATTTAGAATGTATTAAAGTTTAGCCCCTTGAGATGTAACATCTCATTTTCAAGGGGGTTTCATAAAACATACAACATTACAATATATCACATTACAGTACAGACATACATGACATAAAACACACCCTTCCACACACAACCCCTACACACATTAGTCTAGTTACAAAGAAGACTAATTGAATAACCGGAACAATGAGATAAATATAACATAACAGAGAGAAAAGAAAAAAAAAATAAATAAAAATAAATAAATAGAAAAAAGGACAAAAAAATACATAAATAAATTAAAAACATAGGCAATTTGTTTTAAGATGAGAATATAATGCCAACAACAAAAAGAGGAAGATTATTCCAATCTGATGGAGCTTTAAAATAAAATGATCTTTTACCAACCTCTTTTAAAATTCTAGAAACAAAGAAAAAAGGAAAATTCATATGTCTGAGTATGGAGAGTTCTATGGAATCATGAGTTCTTTTAAATATGGAGGAAAGTGAAAAGGGTTTACCAGGTAGAGGGAGGTGTGGATCCTGTCGGCCAGGTGAGGAGCTGCTGATGAAGACGATGATGATGATGATGATGAAGATGATGATGAAGAACGCACCTCCTGCACTCTGAAGAACAGCACCGGACACCTGACAGAAGGAGTTACAGCATCAGCAACTCTGCCCTACGACTCGGTACTGAACTCGGTACCGAGCTGAAGCGGACCAGAACCTGGTGGTACCTGTGGACTCCGTCTGTTCCGTTCTCCAGCAGGTCCGGATGGTTCCCGGCTGGAACCGCCAGGACGTCTCCCTGGGAAACCAGTCTGGAACAGGGAGAAAATAAATCAGGGGGGATGGTGGATTTTATCATATGGGGACAGATAATTTGTGCTGATTACAAATAATATAATATATTACAAATAATAGCAGTGACCAAAACAGCTGCAGAAATACTGCAGGAATGACATAGCAGCAGTTAAATGCAGCCTTCTGTAAGCTTTAAATATCCACTGGGCTTACATCAAATACATCAAAACACAACAATAAAAAACACTTTTCTGAACTTATCAATATGACTCTGTCCTTCACAGGATAAGTAACATGGATCACTGCAAAAACTCACAATCTTAACAAGAATATTTGTCTTATTTCTAGTTAAAATGTCTCATTTTACTAAAATAAATCTCATTACACTTAAAACAAGACTCATCACTGGAAAAAACAACAATTTTCACCTGTTTCAGGTACTGTATTGGCCTGAATATAAGACGTGTTTTCTGCATTGAAATCAGACTGAAAAAGTGGGCGTCGTCTTCCAATCGGGGTCTAGACGTTATACCATCACAACGCTAGATGGAGCCAGATATCTTTAAAGCTAGTGCTGAACTAAACTCCCTGTCACGAAGAAGAAAAATAAAAAATAATATAAGAAAGGAAAGAGAAGAAAATAAGAGAAGAGATAACAGAAAGTGGAGAAACGTAGCAACAATCTGGAGAAAAGTGGGTGGAAGATCGGCAGGTGAGGAGAAGTTATGATGCAAACTTCCAGATGAAGATCTGAATGAGGCAAAATAACAGGCTTTTTCTCTTGAATATATTGTTATAATCATTTGTTTCAGATGTACTGTAATTATTTTCTGTATAAAAATTACAGTAGATTTTCACTTGAAATAAGTAGAAAAATCTGCCAGTGGAACAAGATTTTTTGCTTGTAATGAGAAGATAAATCTTGTCCCACTGGCAGATTTTCCTGGATGATTTGGACCGTTTTTATTTCAGGGGGGGATGATTTGGACCGTTTTTATTTCAGGGGGGGATGATTTGGACCGTTTTTATTTCAGGGGGGATGATTTGGACCGTTTTTATTTCAGGGGGGATGATTTGGACCGTTTTTATTTCAGGGGGGATGATTTGGACCGTTTTTATTTCAGGGGGGGATGATTTGGACCATTTTTATTTCAGGGGGGGATGATTTGGACCGTTTTTATTTCAGGGGGGATGATTTGGACCGTTTTTATTTCAGGGGGGGATGATTTGGACCATTTTTATTTCAGGGGGGGATGCCGTCCCCCCTCATCCCCCCTCATCTCCAGTTCTGGTCGTAGCGCGGCTCCTGTCTGCGGGTCCTGCCTGCACCAGGTCGGTGTCACTGACCTGGGGGTGGAGAAGTGCTCCGTCAGCAGGTCGTCATAGCGACCGAGGCTGCTCTGGCCCGGAGAGACGACCGGCTGCAGCTGCAGCTCGCCGGCCCAGGACGGAGACGCCGAGCGGCAGGAGCTGTCGGACCGCCGGGCCGCCGAGGCCGGAGGAGACGGATTCCACCTCTGAGGAAATACAAATACATCTGTTTCATCCAGGGCTGGGATCCAGTCACATGTCAAGAATTGATTTGATTCTAAAGATTCAGAATCGATTATCAAGAAGAAGAATCGATTTCGATTTGATTCCGATATTAATTTGGGTTAGTGTTATTAAAACAGTTTTTCAGCTGTTGCATGAATTATATGACTGTAGTTCTGCAACATATTAATACTAGTATTATATTGAGATTAAACGGCAAGTATTGCAGCTAATGATGCTGTAAGGACCAATCAGCTCCCAGAATGCTGATAGAACTGAAACAGAAACATCGTGTAGAATTACCAAACAGATCCAGGAGGAAACAGAGACGGAGGAAATCACTTTTAGTTTTTTCCCCCATTTATGAGAATTTGGTTTTTAACATTTATGTAAATATAACCCCAAGACGGTATATAAAGTAATGAAATATGGACAATTTATGCAATTATAACTGAAAACTTTACTGTTTTCATACCTTTAAACTAGGGATTTTTTTCACACCAAGTACTTGTATTTTAATTTGGGTACTTGTCGATACCGAGTACCGATCCGATACTTCTACCACAAAAATAACTAGGCTAAAAATGCAATGAATTGGAAGACAGGTTTTATTTGCAACAGAAATTCAATTTTAAACAAAACTCAGCCGACTGGGCTTTCCTCCACGCATTAGTCTCATCGCAGGAACATCAACTGAGCATGTGCGGTGCTTCACCTGAAGCCGTCCGTGTGAAACAACATAAACAATCAAATAGAGTTTAAAAAACAGGCTAAATGAAATGATGTTACACACTCTTGTACAGTAGGTGGCGATATGCTCCTTAAAGTTGGTTGCCATCCGCCAATAAAACAGAGAAGAAGAAGACCATAAACAATCCCATTACAGTCCCATTCTTACAGTCCGGTTAGCCGCTAGGCGGCGTGGTGCGTGGTGATGAGAAGAGAGTGATACATGGGTGAGACTGGCAGTGCCGTTTCAGTCAAGATAGCGACAATTAATGCAGCGGGATGTCAGCAGGGTGGACATATTTCAAAATAAGGGACGACGACAGAAGCAAGACAGACTGCAGGCTGTCGGCGCGGCTAACCGGCTAACGCGGCTAACAGCTAACCGGAATGTAACAATGGGATTGTTTATGTTGTACTGTGAGTTACGTGGAGTGTTTAATAAAGTTCCCTGTGAGTAAGTGAATACTCAACCGTCCAGTTTGTATAATTAAGGAAGATAGAATTTACTGAATCAGGAACAGCTGGCTGAGCAGCGGCGGCTCGGCGGCTGCTGCTCAGCCAGCTGCAGACTGACCCGGGGAGCCGCGGGGCGGCTCAACATCTCCCCCTAGCGGCGCTAACCAGTAACTACAACAACAATGAAGTATCGGTGCGTGGTATCGGAGGATTTTTGCGAGTACGAGTACGAGTATATGAGAGCAATATCGGCCTTGATACCGATACCAGTATCGGTATCGGGGCATTCCTACTTTAAACATATTTAAAGACAAAAACATGGCACCAGTTATTCTGGTGTCCAACAAAACATTCCTTTTTTGGGCATAAACAAAAAAATACCAAACGTTGTAATGTAATGATGAAAAAATAATAAATTAAAATAAATAAATTAAATAAAAAAACAAAAAAAAAAAATTTAAATCGATCTTTAGACATATGAATCGATTTTCAGGAATTAATATGAGAATCGATTTAGAATCGGAAAATTTATTTTTTCAACACAGGCCTATGTGCGCGAGCGCAGAACCACGAAGTAGCAGTTCTGGACGGGTAGCACCGTACATCTGTCTACGTTTAAGCCGTTTTTATGTTTAATCATTTAGAGGTTAGTGGCGGTGCGGTTGTGTGTTCGTCGTGTTGGTGTTCGGACCTTCATCCTCAGCGTGCAGCCGTTCCCCGGAACCGTCTCTCCGTCCGTCATGTTGAACCACAGAGTCGGCGACACCAAACCCACATCGTCGTGGAGATCAGGACTCGTGGTGGGATCCACGACCACCACGGACACCAGCCGCTCCCTGCAGGCCCTGGAGGGCCCGGGTCCTGGTCCTGGTCCTGGTCCTGGTCCGGGCCCCGATCCCCCCGGGCCCGGCCGCCACACCGTCACCCACTCCCCGTTGAACAGGCCGAGCCGCAGCAGCAGCGTCTTGCTGAGGAACACGCAGCCGTCCACGTCCACCACCTCACCGTCCACGCTGCACCAGCACCGTGACGACGCCACCCGGACCTCCATACAGCAACATTTAAGATAACAGTGAGAATAAATACAAAGGGCAGATGTTTATCTGATTTAGGAGTAAAACTGTGGAACTCATTACAGGACTGTCTCAGAAAATTAGAATATTGTGATAAAGTATTTTATTTTCTGTAATGCAATTACAAATACTAAAATGTCATACATTCTGGATTCATTACAAATCAACTGAAATATTGCAAGGCTTTTATTATTTTAATATCGCTGATTATGATTTACAGCTTAAGATTCCCAGAATATTCTAATTTTTTGAGATAGGATATTTGAGTTTTTTTCTTCATTACACTTAAAACAAGACTCATCACTGGAAAAAACAACAATTTTCACCTGTTTCAAGTAAATTTTCACTTAAAATAAGTAGAAAAATCTGCCAGTGGAACAAGATTTTTTTGCTTGTAATGAGAAGATAAATCTTGTCCCACTGGCAGATTTTTCTACTTATTTCAAGTGAAAATTGACTTGAAACAGGTGAAAATGGTCAAATAAGTTATTTTTCTGGTGTTATTTTTCTGGTGATGACTCTAAATGTTGAAATAGCAGTAAAACCACATTCATTGATGAAATGACATAAGGGATGGAAAGGAGGGATGGCAGTTTTACAGGGGGGATGATTTGGACCGTTTTTATTTCAGGGGGGGATGATTTGGACCGTTTTTATTTCAGGGGGGGATGATTTGGACCATTTTTTATTTCGGGGGGGATGATTTGGACCGTTTTTATTTCAGGGGGGATGATTTGGACCGTTTTTATTTCAGGGGGGGATGCCACCCCCCCTCATCCCCCCTCAACTCCAGTACTGATTATAATTTACTGAAATAAAGATTAACTAAATAACTAACTGACCTCCAGCCGGCACTCCAGCGCCTGCAGCGCGGCGGGGAACCCGGATCCCAGCAGCCGGCTGCTGTCCAGCAGGGAGCAGCCGCCGCCGCCGCCCAGGCCGTCGGCGTAGTGGGCGAAGTCCGACACGCAGAGCCGGGGGGGCGGGCGGGGCCCCGGACCCCCTGGGGGGGCCGGCGGGTCCCAGTGGTCCGTCAGAACCACGGAGGTGCTGGGGGTGATCTGGCCCTGGGAGACGGGGCTGCAGTCCAGCAGAACCAGCTCCATCAGCTGCTGCTGCACCTGCACACACCAGGACAAACACCCTGATTCTCTAAAGTTCATCCATATATATGTTTCTATTGTCTCTGTGCTTTTATGCTTTTACTTCTTGTTTTTTATGTGTCTTGATTTTATTCCTTTTTGTTTATTTTGTTTGCTGGTTTCTGTAGCACTTTGAGATTATTTTATGAAAAGTGCTTTACAAATGAAAAAGTATTATTATTATTATTATTATAATCTGTCCCCGGTCCTCCCCCAGCTGCAGTATTAATAATAATAATAATAATAATAATAATAATAATAATAATAATAATAATAATAATAATATCTCACCAGCACTAGATTGTCCCCCAGCACCGGGTCCGGGGGCAGCCCCAGCGGTTCTAGTATTATTATTATTATTATTATTATTATTAATTATTATTATTAATTATTATCAGTACTAGATCCTCCCCCAGTATTATTATATTATTATTAATAATTATTATTAATTATTACCTGTACTAGATCGTCCCCCAGTACCAGATCCGGGGGCAGCCCCAGCCCCAGCGGTTCCCCCTGCCGGCCCAGCACGCACCGTCCCGGGCCGCAGAGCTGCAGCAGCCCGGCCCGGAACCGCGGGCCCGCGGCCCAGCGGAGGGTCCGCGGGCCGCGGGCCCCCAGCACCACCCGGTCCAGGGGGACGGGGGCCAGGGCCCTGGCGGTGCCGGGGGTCCCGGGGGGCAGGCGGAGCTGCTGCAGGAGGAGACGGCTGGCCAGCAGCCGGACCCCCGGGGTCCCGGCTCCGGTCCCCGCCGCCTCCTCCTCGCTGGCCCGGTGCACCCGCAGCAGCAGCCCCCGGTGCTGGAGCCCCCGGTCCCGGAGCCCCCGCCGGGGCCCAGGCTCCTCCTGCGGGACGAACAGCACCGTGGGCGGGTCCGGGTCCCGGAGGAAGCCCGAGCCCGGGGGCGGGTTCACCAGCAGGACGTCCAGCGGACTCAGGTGAGACGGAAAACTCTCACAACAACCCAGCTCCACCTGCACCGCCATACTGCTGCCGCGCATGCGCACTGGCTGTTTCCCGGTGCCTGACTATTTTTTTTATTTTTATTGAAAGACAAACTGCAAACAGCACAATCCACCACCAGGGGGCGACACACACTCAGCATGCGGAAAATCAGGACACCATGAACTACAGAAATACAGGACTGTCTCAGAACAACTGAAATATTGCAAGCCTTTTATTATTTTAATATTGCTGATTATGGTTTACAGTTTAAGATTAAGATTCCCAGAATATTCTAATTTTTTGAGATAGGATATTTGAGTTTTCTTTCTTCATTACACTTAAAACAAGACTCATCACTGGAAAAAACAACAATTTTCACCTGTTTCAAGTAAATTTTCACTTGAAATAAGTAGAAAAATCTGCCAGTTGAACAAGATTTTTTTGCTTGTAATAAGAAGATAAATCTTGTCCCACTGGCAGATTTTTCTACTTATTTCAAGTGAAAATTTACTTGAAACAGGTGAAAATTGTCAAATAACAGAGATAGATCATGGATTACAGTTTAAGATTAAGATTCTCAGAATATTCAAATTTTTTCAGATAGGATATTTGAGTTTTCATAAGCTGTAAGCCATGATCAGCAATATTAAAATAATAAAAGGCTTGCAATATTTCAGTTGATTTGTAATGAATCCAGAATATATAACATTTTTGTTTTTGTAATTGCATTACAGAAAATAACAATATTCTAATTTTCTGAGACAGTCCTGTATATTAAAAAAAAAGACACAAACTCAAGGTCTTGATGGCCTTTGCATTGGTGGAGAGACTAATGGTTCTAATATATTGTTTAACCTCATTTTCAAAAATACAAAAAAGAGGCTTTTGATTAATATAACGGGATTTGTGAATAAACAATTTTGCCAATAGTATAATAAGATTAATGATTTAAAATTGTTTTTTTTTAACAGATGGATAGTCAATGAAGCCAAACAATACATGTTTGACCTGTTCCAAATAAAAGAAACCGCTCTGACCTGAGGGGGAAACTCATGTTAGAGACGACGACAGTAAGAACTAATATTAAAAAGAGATGGACATCAGTTAAGGCAAGATAAATATGGAATAGTTGTGACAACAAACTTAAAATGTGCAGTTCTATCTTCAAGTTTAAGGAAATGTTAAAGAAAATACTGTAAATAAATATAAAACACTATAATTATAAAGAATATTATCAAAAACATTCTAGAATGTGAAACGTCAATTTTATATTTTGTCTTACTTATTTTTGTCTTCTTTATGTATTGTTTGTTTCCACGGAGTAAAAGCTAATGTCTCATATTTAAGCTGATCATAAGATAAAAAGCGTAGGCACTATAAGCTACGGCTTCAGCTACACCTTTTCGGCAAAAGAAATGTTTATTTTACCTTTTCATCTTGTTTTTTAAAAAAGTGTGTACAAGCCGAAATAAAGATTCATTCATTCATTCATTCATTCATTCATTCATTCATTCATTCATTCATTCATTCATTCATTCATTCATTCATTCATTCATTCATTCATTCATTCATTCATTCATTCATTCATTCATGTTCAAAGCAAAGGGAGAAATGTGGTTCAACACAAACACAAATCAAGTTACAGATAATGTCCCATAATGTTGTAGTGAAAGGGCAACTCCAAAATAAATGAAAAACATCTTCATTGATCCTTCACAGAAACAACAAAAGACTATGTCTTTTTTGAAGGGTTGAAGAAAAAATTTACATGGGTAGACTCTGTGAATTATTTTAAAAGATACTTCTTTCATTTTATTAGTGATTAAGTATTTTGCAGGTAACGACCAAATCTTTTTCCAGTCAAGATAGTTAATAAAGTTATTCCAATAAGAAACCACATATGGAATTGATACAACATCCTTCTGAAAAAATGCACGTAAATCACGATTATTATTATTATGTCTTGAGGAGAAACAAATCTCACCAATTTCAAGTTTGGTCGGATCAAAAGACAAATTTAAATTCAAGTTCCCGGTGACTGACTACCGCTGCTAATCTGCATTATTTTTTCTTTTTTTTTCTTAATTGAATTGAATTGAAATTGTATTTCTAACATAAAACAGTAGTGGAAACCAAACAAAACAATAATAATCAAAACAAAACAATAATAATCAATAATAAATAAAT
Source organism: Cololabis saira (assembly GCF_033807715.1). Taxonomy (NCBI): domain Eukaryota; kingdom Metazoa; phylum Chordata; class Actinopteri; order Beloniformes; family Belonidae; genus Cololabis; species Cololabis saira. Next base: position 1,904,768 of record NC_084587.1, on the reverse strand, counting down.
GTAAATAAGAAAAAAAAGAGAAACATATAAATAAAAACATCCATCCATCATAATTAACATGCTTGAAAAGGAGTAGGAATAAGTAAAAACGTATTAAATCATTTACAATTCAAACACCCCGAAAGACCAACACCCATATAAACATCAAAAGATTAAAAAAAAAAGAAAAAGAAACATAAAAATAAAAGTAAAAAGGCAAAAATGCTGCTCCCGCGCCTGCGCAGTGGCTGTTTCCGGTGTTTCCTGACTACCGCCGCCTGGTGGCCGAGGTGCGGAACCGCAGGATACATCTGGCTATTTTTTTTAAAATACTTTTTATTTTGTCTTTTTCAAGTTTCACAGAAAGGAAAGAGAAAAATAAATAAAAATACATACAAATAAAGAATGATAGTAACAATTATAACATCATAACTTCCTGGGGGAGATGTAGTATTTTGCCATTTCGTATATTTCTTCAACAATGTCCAGCCATTGTCTCAGCCCTGGGGCTTCTCAGTCTTGTCAGGGCCTTTTTAGCAGCAAGAGTCAATATTTCCCTATATAAAACAGATTTATATGAGGGTAGGGTGATTTAATATTGCTGATCATGGTTTACAGTTTAAGATTAAGATTCCCAGAATTTTTTAAGTTTGCTTAAACTGTAAGCCATGATCAGCAATATTAAAAAAATAAAAGGCTTGCAATATACCCCATATGTACCCCATATTGTACATCTCTGTTTATATAGTTAATTTCTGTTTATACATTTTATCTGTCATCTGTCATCCTACGTCACTTTTTGTAAAGACTCATATCCGGCACTTTTTAATCCTCATATTGTACATTTCTGTTTATTTCTGTTTATACGTTTTACTTTATTCTATCTCTTATTTTATCTCCATATATTTGTTTGCTTTTATATTTTTATTTTTATTTTTACTGTATTGCACCAATCACCACAACAAATTCCTTGTGTGTGTTAACAAACTTGGCAATAAACCCCTTTCTGATTCTGATTCTGAATATTTCAGTTGATTTGTAATGAATCCAGAATGTATGACATTTTTGTTTTTGTAATTGCATTACAGAAAATAAAATACTTTATCACAATATTCTAATTTTCTGAGACAGTCCTGTATAATGTGCTTTGTTTTTTGTAAACTCAATGAGAAAATAAAGAGAGAAAAAAAAAAACATTTGGGGGTGTTTCCTCCCTCCCCGCCAGCAGGGGGCGCTGCGGAGCTGCGGCTCCATCACAGACTCCGAGGATCCGCGTGTTTGTGGTGCTGATGCTGCGGAGATGAAGATGGAGATGAAGATGGAGATGAAGATGGAGATTACGGAGCAGCAGCAGCAGCAGGAACAGATGGAACAGATGGAACAGATGGAGCAGCGCGGATCTGGACGGGAATCTTCATCCAGGTAGGACCGGGAGAGACACGAGCACGAGCACGAGCAGGGGGGCGGCGGGAGCGCGCATCAAAGGCGGCTCAGCTGGTTCACCGGGCCTGGAGAGGCGTTCAGGAACCTCTCTCAGGGTGGGAATTCGGGGCTCAGCCCGCCTCATTGTTGCTTCTTCAAAATAAATCAGGATTATGTCAAAACTGATTTTTGATTTAAATCAATGATTTAGGAAACTGGGAGTGTAGCACCCTATAATGTAATAATTTCCTATAATGTAATAATTTCCTGAAAATGTAATAAAACCCAATAATGTAATAACTTCACCAATAATGTAATTAAATATCCTGACGGATATTGTAATTTATTACGTTTTCAGGTGGGTCTTTGAGTACCATGTAATAAATTCCCAATAACGTAATAATGTATTACATTACATTACATGATTACATACATATCTATCTATCTATCTATCTATCTATCTATCTATCTATCTATCTATCTATCTATCTATCTATCTATCTATCTATCTATCTATCTATCTATCTATCTATCTATCTGTCCTATATATAAATGGTTACAGTATATATACATAATATACAGCATTTTTTGTTTGTTCTTTGCTAAGTTCTGATTTGTAAAAAACAGAATTCGTAAATAAGCATTTTTATTTGTAAATATACACGTTTATTAGGTCAAAATCCTTTTAATCTGCATATTGAGAGATTATAAATTCACAATTAAAGGGTTATTTTGTTTTTTCAACTAGAGACACTCTAATCTTTCTAGTCTCTTTCTAGTCACTCCAGTCTCTCTGTACTCTCCATAGTCTGTCTCTAGTCTTTCTAATCTCTTTCTAGTCACTCTAGCCCAGGGGTTCTTAACCTTTCTGACCTTGGGGCCCAATTTTTTCAGTACAGAGTGGCCCGGGGCCCATTAAATATAAACACTGTATAGCAGGGGTATTCAACTAAAACTTTAAGAGGTCCATTTAGAGAAAATTTACTCAAGCGATATAGATATATATATATATATATATATATATATATATATATATATATATATATATATATATATATATATATATATATATATATATATATGTGTGTGTGTGTATATTCAAGTAGCCTCATAGTTGTATCAACATCTGCATCTGACTGTTATATTAAAAAAAGTACATATTTGCCCATTAACATGTTTAACTTGAATTAAACATATTTTTTTCTCTTAAAAATAAAGTAGATTTTATTTTATTTTTCAAATGCTATCTTATTTTATTTCTCTACCAGCAGTTTGAATTTCCCCTTTTCTTTGTTAATTGTCTCAACACATTTTTATACTAAATTAATATAAACACATCTTAACAATTTAACAGTTTTGCAGTTTTTCTTTCTTCCCCTCTTATAATCTTATGCCTCCACTTTCTGTCGTTCAGTGAGAGAACTGAGCTCTAACTTCTCCTGTCAGGACTTTAAATCTGGGCTGGATGGTGTCAGGTTCTCATATGCATGTGGAGGTGCTCATTGATGAGCCAGGAACGATATTTAGTTTTAATTATGTTCTCTGTGGAGAAAGCTGCTTCACAGCTGTATGTGGACCCAAACATGTTTAAGATGGTCAGCTTATTTTTCTGTGACTTCAGTTCAGACTTGAGTGGATATGTTTGATGAAAAACTTTGTTTTGTTTCAGTGGCGTTTCACTTTCGCACTTTGAACGCCACAGTCTCTGAACGTATGAGACACTGGTTTTGTCCCAGTGGGAAGACTGAACAGGATGAATTTGTCCATTCCGGGTTGCATATTTAAAAATACAGCGAGGACAAAACTTAGTTTGATTTTACTTTAAGTTATTTATATTAATAAGTTGTCAGGACTCAGTGTGTCGGGTTCATCCGAGCCTGATCAGCTGCGACGGGCACAGCCCGCACCGCAGCTCTCTGGTCGCGCTGCAGCAGTTACTTTCCGATGCTTTTTCGAAAGCCCGAACAGTCCAGTCCAGCAGACACGACAGCCCACGCATCTACATCTACCATCCTTCAGCAGTAACGACGGAGCCCACCGCCCGAGCGGAAGCCTCAGCCGACCTCCCCGGCCGCGGGAACGCGCCGGGATAAATGATCACGCCGCGCTCGCTCGCTCTGGGCGCAGACCCAATTAATCGATCCCTAATCCTGGCGGATCTAAACCTACTCTGTGCAAAATGAAGGATTTTCTCTGTAAAGACACACCATTTCTCTTACTATTACACGTACAGCTAGCTGAGTGTCTTCTTCTCCTCATTTGGTTGGGAGTTGCTATGCAGTCCCGCGGCCCTCGCGGCCCACATGTACAAAACTGAATTTTTTTTGGCGGCCCACTAGATGGCGCTCGCGGCCCAAGTGTGGGCCGCGGCCCTATGGTTAAGAATCACTGCTCTAGCCTCTATCTAGTATCTCTCTAGTCTGTCTGTAGTCTCTCCAGTCTCTCTCTAGTCTCTCTGACCGGATGTTGTGCCCACCTCGACGTCCCTGTGTTATCGACGCAAGAAGTGTTTTATTGTGAAAGGTCTGACCGGATGTTGTGGCCACCTCGACCTCTCTGTTAGGGAAGCGAGAAGTGTTTTATTGTGAAGGCGCTGGCCGGATGTTGTCGACATCAACATCGACGTCTCTGTGGTCATTTTATTTATTTATTGTTTATACGGCCTCAGCAGCGACTATTCTTCCTGGGGTCAATTAAAAATTACAATGCAATTAAAAAATACACAAAAAACAATTGAAGAACAAATGTAATATATACATTCACACATCTACCAAAGGTAAAAGAAAACCAGAACTATTATCCTACATGACAAAGAATGATAAATTAAAATATAACATACATAAAATACATAGAAAAGTAAACAAAAATAAAACATATATCAATATAGTAATGATAACCTCACTCAGCACTGGAAATTAAACCATAAAAGTATAAAGAAAATCAAACATTCATAACTCCTAACAGATTACAATTAACTGACAAAGACATTAGTCACATTCTACAACAACCTCTTTCTGTATTACAGCTCTTCTAAGTATTTTCTTAAAATCAACTGTATTGGAAATTAAAACTAAATGTTGTTGTGTTATCGACGCGGGAAGTGTTTTATTGTGAAGGGTCTGACCGGATGTGGCCACCTCGACCACTCTGTGTTATGGACGTGAGAAGTCTTTTATTTTGAAGGATATGACCGGATGTTGTGCCCACCTCGACATCTCAACGTTATAAGCGTTTTATTCTGAAAGATCTGGCCGGATGTGGTGCCCACCTGAACGTCCCTCGTGCGTCCGAAATGCCATACTAAACAGTATATAGTAAAAAGTATACTTAAGTTCGGCACACTTTTGAGTAAATATCAGTAGTATGCATTCATTTGGACGTACTATTAAGAGCGCACACGGCACTTCCTGCCGTTGGGAGGGGGAGTTGTTACCATGGTAACAGCAGCATTAGCAGCACCGCTCCGTAATTTCCCGTTTATCCTGGCCCAAACAAGATGATATAATATTATTATATATGAATATTATAATATTAATATTATATAATAATAATATTATTATACTTAATATTATACTTATGACATAAACGTATATGCGTATCACTTAGCAACCAAACACCGCTGCATTGCATTGTGGGACGTTTCTGCTTAGCTAGTGTCCATCAATCCACACTAATACATTTCTCCAGAATGAGTATGGATAGTACATACTATTGAGTATGGACTAATGTTTCAGACGCACTAAAAAATCTCACATACTCTCACATTTTTGCTACTCATTAGGGAGGAAGTGTGCGATTAAGTGTTTTATTCTGAAGGTGCTGGCCGGATGTTGTGCCCACCTCGACATCTCAATGTTATAAGCGTTTTATTTTGAAGGATCTGGCCGGATGTGTTCACCTTGACGTCTCTGTGTTATCGACACGAGAAGTGTTTTTTTTTTTTTGTTAAACTTTTTTTTTGAGTAAATCCCTTATCCAGTGAGTAAAGGTGGGTTTGCCTATTTCCATTTGAATAAAATCGATCGCCTGGAGCAGAGTGGCGAAAGCGACGCAGTCAGCTCTGCCTTTGAAGGTACAATTGTACACGACAAGCGTTTTATTGTGAAGGGTCTGACCGGAAGCGGCGGCCCACGTGTCTCCATCTTGACTGGTTCAGTTCAGCTGCAGTGCGGACATCAGGAACCACATCAGAACCAGGCGGGACCAGAGACCCGAACTCGGATAGAAGGACTAGCCGACCCGGTTCTGGACCTGGACCTGAACCCCGAGCCCCGGTCTCTGGGGCCGGATCCTGCAGAGAACCGAGAACCGAAGGCCGGTGTGGTCCAGCCGGAGGAGGAGGAGGAGGAGGAGGAGGAGGAGAGGACGGTCCTCCATCACCAGCATCAGGACCGGGAGGAGGATCCGCATCTCCCTCATCAGGACCAGCATCCTCATCCTCAGGGAGGAGGAACCGGGACCGGGACCGGGACCTGATGGAGCCCCCCGGACCCCGGGGACCGGCTCTGGTTCTGATTAGGGACTAGGCGTGTCCCGGACCGGACCGGACCGGACCGGACCGGACCGGAGGGGTGAACGGTGACTCCGGCCCGGCCCGAGCACGGTGGGTTTCGTGGACCGGACCGGCCCAGATGAAGATTCCCAAACGGCGGAAAAGGAGCGCGCGGGTTGCCAGGTAACGAACCGAGCCGGGGTGGACCGGACCGCTGGTTTGGTTATTATTATCGATCTGTGATTGATTATAATCCGGTTCAGTTCGGGATTCGAGGTTTATTTGATCCGGATGGATGTGATGGTGCGCATGCGCACAGACGACCCATGACTGTGCACTGCAGAGAGAAATAGAGATGCAGAAATGAGAGGATGATGTGAGAGGATGAAATTATGAGAGGATGAGTCTCTTTCTAGTCTCCTTAGTCGCTTTTTGGTCTCTCTCCAGTCTCTCTACTCTCTTTCTAGTTTCTAGTTTTTAGTTTTTAACGCCGTCTTGAAGTGTTTTATTACTAACAGATCAAACGTTGCAGGAAAAATCCTTTTTTTGTGGGCCTCAAATGACTTTAGTTTGTCTCTAGTCTCTCCAGTCTCTCTGTAGTCTCTTTAGTCTCTATCTGGTCTCTAGTCAATTCAATTCAATTCAAATTGGCTTTATTGGCATGAATGGTAATTCATGCCATTGTTGCTGAAAGCTACATATACATACAATAAATCACAATACAATTAATACATGAAATATTAAGACAATTACAATCAATATTTAACATGAAATATCTAACATATGCATACAATATATATATATATATATATATATATATATATATATATATATATATATACAGAACTATTTTACATGAATAGGCAGGGAGACTGTATGAGGATAAGGAGACTGTGTTGTCTGGTTGTGTTTCTCTCCATCTATGACATGCGCTGATGTATTTAGCCTTTATTTAGTCTCTCTCTAGTCTCTCCAGTCTCTCTTTAGTTTCTATGTAGTCTCTCTAGTCTCTCTCTAGTCTCTCCAGTCTCTCTTTAGTTTCTATGCAGTCTCTCTAGTCTCTCACTAGTCTCTCTCTAGTCTTCTGTTCTCTTCTACCTGCTTTGTTTTTAACTCAGTTCGTCATCACTTAAAGTATTTTATTACTAATGGATCAAATGTTGCAGGAAGTGATGGAGTTTAGAGCGAAAAATCCATCAATCAAAAGGATTTTTGTTAAAGTTTATATTCATCAGCTTCAAAAACGTTGATAAAGACGATATAACTGAAATCCTCTCAAACGACCTTGTTTTGTTTTTAGTCTTTAACCGTCCCTGATTGGATGCAGGGTTGCTGTTTCCACAGCGATTATTCACCTGAGCAGGAGACTAGTTTGGTGTTGGTTTCTGAGCACAAACACGTACAAAAACGTGTCGCAGCTCCGATCGTTTCACCAGAGTTTGATTCTTTAAATGTCTTTATTCTTATTGTTTCCATGAGCCGCCGACGCGTCATGTGACTGTTCAGACTTAAACAGGCGTAAACAGGAAGCAGTTTCCATCTGATGTCAGATTCACCAAAACAAAAGCGCGTGGGTGCACCTGAGACCCCCCCCCCCACCCAAAGGTGGGACCCGCGTCAATTAATCGTAATTAACATGATAAAGTCCCAGCTCTATTTACAGGACACCAGTACTAAGGCCCCGTTTACACGTAGAAAAAACGGTGGTGTTTTCATGCGTTTTGGCCGTTCGTTTACACGAAAACCAAGCTCAAGGTCACCAGTCTCTTTCTAGTCTCTTTCTAGTCTCACTAGTCTCTTTCTAGTCTTTTTCTAGTCTCACTAGTCTCTCTCTAGTCTCTTTCTAGTCTCTCTCTAGTCTCTTTCTAGTCTCTCTCTAGTCTCTTTCTAGTCTCTTTCTAGTCTCTTTCTAGTCTCTCTAGTCTCTTTAGTCTCTCTCTAGTCTCTTTCTAGTCTCTTTCTAGTCTCTCTAGTCTCTTTAGTCTCTCTCTAGTCTCTTTCTAGTCTCTCTCTAGTCTCTCTAGTCTCTTTCTAGTCTCTTTCTAGTCTCTCTAGTCTCTTTAGTCTCTCTCTAGTCTCTTTCTAGTCTCTTTCTAGTCTCTCTAGTCTCTTTAGTCTCTCTCTAGTCTCTTTCTAGTCTCTCTCTAGTCTCTTTCTAGTCTCTCTCTAGTCTCTTTCTAGTCTCTCTCTAGTCTCTTTCTAGTCTCTTTAGACTCTTTAGTCTCTCTCTAGTCTCTCTCTAGTCTCTTTCTAGTCTCTTTAGACTCTTTAGTCTCTCTCTAGTCTCTCTCTAGTCTCTAGTCTCTCTCTCGTTTACACGAAAACGAAGCTCAAATTCTCCAAAAACCATCATTTCTGAAAACTCCGGCCAAAGTGTAGATTTTTCAAACCCTGTCTTCACGTTTGCTTGTAAACGGAGAGAAACGGACATTTATTCTTCAGAACGTCACATTATGAGACAGAAACGTCACCAGCGTCATGAGTGACACCTGTGGTTACAATTAGTTTGTAAGCGTCAATATTTTCTTATATTTTACCTGTTTTATATTCTAAAGTCACACTTAAAAGTAACTCCACTTCTCTGTCACTCCAAACCAAAGACTCTGGTTCATCTTGGAAGTAACTGGAAGTTACTCGTGTCATTTGTTGATGTTTTTTTCCAGGATTCTGATTGGCTAGCATGACTTTATCTTCTCGTTACACTGCCCCCTGTAGGTTTGGCTGCTCATAGCACCTTAACAGATATTCATGCAGGTTCCTGGAAATGATGGGATTTTTCAAAACGTAGAGGGGGAAATGTCAGTTTTTGTAAATACCCGGCTCTGTGGAAACGTGGCCTAAAAGAGCTTTGGTTAACGTCTGGAAAGCTTCGCCGTAAATACCCAGAACCTTCGTGGTTCAGGACCGGGTCCTGGGACCGGCAGCTGAACCGAAGTGTCTTAGAGGCTTCCTCCTCGTTGAATTGAATTTCTCTCTAGTCTCTCTCTAGTCTCTTCAGTCTCTCTCTACTCTCCATAGTCTGTCTCTAGTCTCTCTAGTCTCTCTCTAGTCTCTCTCTAGTCTCTCTAGTCTCTCTCTAGTCTCTCTCTAGTCTCTCTCTAGTCTCTCTCTAGTCTCTCCAGTCTCTCTCTAGTCTCTCTCTACTCTCCATAGTCTGTCTCTAGTCTCTCTAGTCTCTCTCCAGTCTCTCTCTAGTCTCTCTCTAGTCTCTCCAGTCTCTCTCTACTCTCCATAGTCTGTCTCTAGTCTTACTAGTCTCTCTATAGTCTCTGTAGTCTCTCTCTAGTCTCTCTCTAGTCTCTCTCTAGTCTCTCTCTAGTCTCTCCAGTCTCTCTCTAGTCTATCTCTAGTCTCTCTCCAGTCTCTCTGTACTCTCCATAGTCTGCCTTTAGTCTTTCAAATCTCCTTAGTCTCTCCCTAGTTTCTCTAGTCTCTTTTTAGTCTATCTAGTGTGTTTCTCTATTCTCTTTAGTCTCTCTCTAGTCTCTCTCTAGTGTCTTTAGTCTCTCTCTAGTCTCTCTCTAGTCTCTTCAGTCTCTCTGTATTCTCCATAGTCTCTTTCTAGTCTTTCTAGTCTCGATGTTGAGGTTTCCTCCTTGTTGAAAATCGTTCCCGTTATTCCGAGTCCGGCCAGATGTTTTGGGTGAGTCCGACATCGCAGGGAAACGACCAGGGCCGGCCCAAGCCTCCATGGGGCCCTAGGGGGCCCTCTATTACTGCCAATAATACTGATTATTGATCATTCACACACCCACTATAGACTTATTTCATGTTCTTCCCTGTCATTACAAATACACTTGTAAAACTAGATGTAAGAACTTTTTGTTGTAGTTAGATCGTAATCCACAATCACTGCGTTTACATGGAAAGTTTAATTCCTCTTTAATTCAGAATTAAAATTAAATCCGATTTAAAATGATTAAAAATCACCATATAAACACCTAATTCCCAATGAAAATGGTAATTCCGAATTAGACATAATTCCGAAGTAAGTGGCTGGTTTATTCTGATTTTAAATCCAAATAGAATAATTCCACGATCATGTAAACACTCATTCCTCTTAAATCAATCCCGGTCTTTCTTTCTGCTCGTTCCCTCGCCCGTCTGTCTCCATGACGCTTGTATTCCGCGCTGGGCTGGTTTTCCAAACAAAGTTTCAAGATGGCAGCACGCAGTAAACGGTGGTCAAGAGCAGAGACCAGATTCAGATTCAGAGAAACTTTATTCATCCCCGAGGGGCAATTCAGGACAACTAAGCAGCAGTACAAGTACAGTAAATCTGCTCAGCTGCCGGCCGCTCGACCACAACGAGCAGCGACCCGAAATAAACCCGAACAAAGCAGAGAAAGGGTGACGTTGGTGGGTGGGGGGGAGGGAGGAGGGAAAAAAAGGCATCTTCACACTGTGTATGTACACAGTGAGAAAGTGCAAAAAAACACCTCAGGACAGAAAGCACATGACTTTACATCAACTTCACAAGACTTATAGCCAGGAAGTAGGGGTGTAACGGTACACAAAAATCTCGGTTCAGTACGTACCTCGGTTTGGAGGTCACGGTTCGGTTCATTTTCGGTACAGTAAGAAAACAAAATGCAAAATATAAACATGCTAGTTGTTTATTACACACACACAAAATAACATTGGCTCTACGTGTGCCGGCGCTAGGACCCCGCGGACGCACGGTGTGTGGTCGGGCTGTGTTTTCCTTCATGCTTCCCTGCAGCGTCACATGCAAACACAAACACACGGACCTGGCAGAAACATTTCTTTATATCATGTTGTCTGTCGCCCGCGATATTTTTCCTTTTTTTGGCCGGCGCCATAGTTGGCTGGCTACAAACTCTATAAATCCCATAATGTATAATAATATGCCCGCGCTCTCAGCAGCGGTACTCGCATCGTTAGGGCTGATTTATGGTTCCGCGTTACACCAACGCAGATCCTACGGCGTAGGGTACGCAGCGAGCGGCCGTACGGTGCACGTCACCGCGTACCCTACGGCGTAGGCTCTACGTCGATTTAACGCCGAACCATAATTCAGGCTTGACTAGGCAACGAAGCAGGTTGACCCGTTGCAGAACAGCTGCAGAGGCGCTCATAAACTTAAATGATCACTGTTTTTTTTTTTTTTAGGCCTGGTGGGGGGTCTCGATGGTAGGGGAAACACTGGACTTGTCACAATTATGTGCTTAGCTCTTTAGTTCTTCATTAGTTAGTGCTTTTTTCTTTAATCTTAATACTTTCTTGGTGTGAGCGCAACTGCAGCAGCGCTCTGCTCCACAACGTGCGGTCCTCTACTTAATATGTCCGTGTGGAAACTCGTTCGGTACGCCTCTGTTCCGAACCGAACACACTATACCGAACGGTTCAATACAAATACATACCGTTACACCCCTACCAGGAAGGCATTGAGAATAGGGAGGTGTGGTTATCAGCAAGTGTGTGTGTAGCGGTGAGTCCATGAACTTCGCTCAGAGCTGCTCCTCAGCCAATGTCCTTGATGTTATCAGACGGCTCGGTCAGTTCTGAAACAGGTCCACAGATGTTCCTAAGAGGGGAGGGCTAGTGGGGGCAGAGTCACCTTGTTTACATTCCACCAGGGAGATTGTGACTACAGCGATCAGCCAAACCGCTCTGTCAAGGCCAGATTATAGAATCAACAATTGTATTGAAAGAACAGGCAGATCCCAGTAATTTTCCGTCTGCCTTTAGTCTCTGGTTCATCAATGGCGACTCCAAACAGACGAATTTGTGATCAATTCCCGCCAAGCCGAGCTTCCAACTTCTCCAAGGTCTTATCCATCTTGTCAATGAGCTCAAAGACCGCCACCAGCCTGCGATTCTGTTCAAGAATCGCATCCAGCTTGCGGCCTTGCTCCCCCAGCGTTAGAATCACGGAAAGGGCCAAAGCAGCTGTCGACGACTTATGCGTTTGTCGATGGACGAGGAATCCCCCCGCTCCAATTAGGAGAAATCCTGCTATCATAAATCCAATTATGAAGCATCTTCAATGTCCTCGACAGACAGAATCGCCAGGCACAACGGTTTCCAGTGTTTCCAGGAATCCATTGTGTATCCCGCAAAAAATGTCCCATCGGGGCAGGAGGGCTCCCTTACCCCCTAACTTCTCGTCGCAAAAATGTGGTTGATTGTGCTGAGAGACCAGTTAATCAATTCCATGATTGTAGAGTTTCGGAGGAGTGAAAAGAAGAGACTCTGAAGACGAGACAGGACAAAAAGCAGTAGCAGGACAGATAGATAAGGGAGAGGAGCAGAGAAGCGTCCGCCTTCGCCGAGAGCCGGAAGAGAAAAGCTTAGCTTAGCTTGGAGGACCTGGAAATAATTAAAAGAACAGATGGAAACAGGAAACATCAAAATTGTGAGGTTTTCAAAGTTGTAGCGGCTAAGTTAGTTTTTCTTCCGGTAGTTTAACTTCCGGTCCGCCCCCCTATCCAATCAGAACCTTCCCAACCCCCAGACCTGGAGAGGAATTGGAGAAAGACCATCAAACGTGTTTTCCATGTAAACCTCATTTCAGAATTACTATTTCCATGTAAACTCAAAGGAAAATAGTTGAATTCTGAATTATTTAATTCGGAATAATTAATTCCGGATTAAAAAACATCATGTAACCGACCGTGGCCAGTGTAGGCCTAGTAGTTTTTGTACAATAACATACCTTTGATAATGTATGAATCATCACTCACACATAAAAAACTCTTAACTCTTAAGGGCCCCCTAGTGGTGACGGGGCGCTAAGCAGCCGCGTAGTTGGCTAATGCCTTGGGCCGGCTCTGGAAACGATAAACGACCCCGGTTCCTGAAGGTGTAAACATGGCGTCCGAAGCGCCGTCAGCTCCAGGCTCCGCCCCCTCTGTGATGTCGGCTCCAGGCTCCGCCCCCTCTGTGATGTCACGCCGCCGCTGTCGGCTAACTGTGCCCTCTGTTCTGGCTTGTAGGCTAACAAGGGAACGGGAAGGTTTTTGTCCCGCTCAAGATTTGTTGTAAACCGTCAGGTTTTCCAGGAGCTCAGAACGATGGTGAGCTCTGACTGATTCCTCAGGTCTGAAACTGGAATGATGCGGCCCCCCAGCTACTGGCCGACCCCCCCAGCTACTGGCCGACCCCCCCAGCTACTGGCCGACCCCCCACACCCCCACACCCCTGGTCAGCTGGTTAGATGCAGATGGAGGTTCCAGGGTTAGAGTCGGTGTCTGTTTCTCTCTGAACTGGTGCTGAGACTCGGAGACGACGCCGGACCACAGAGTTCCCCCCAATACATTGGTGGAGATTAACGCACTGGATGTTACCGTCCTAAACAGTACCGCCTTTCATAGAAACTAGCTAGGCCTGTGTTGAAAAAAATCTAAATCTAAATCTAAATCTAAATCTAAATTCTAAATCGATTCTTATATTAATTCCTAAAAATTGATTTGTATGTCTTAAGATCGATTTCCCATCCTTCAGCGAGTGGACCCTAAGTTTTAACCCCGTGGTTATAAGTTTAGCTACCAGGAGCTTTTCTACGGGCTCCTCCCCCGGGGAGAGAACCTGGAAACGTCTGGGAGAGACTCTGCTCTTTGATTTAATCTTTCCCTACGAGTCGGTCTGAACTGCTCGTAGTCTGACCCGTCCCACCCCAGGAGAAATTAGTCCTAGACGTCGTAGGGTCCGGGATTATTACAAACGCCTCCACCGCAACGAGGTGGCAGTTCAGGGAGATGGCTGTTCTGTTATTCTTCTCTTTAACAGTATAAATATTACCATCCATCCAACGAGGTCTGCTTAACGAAGACCGGGTCCCAGACCGCCACCTCCTCCAGCCCCGCTAGGACACTAATCTACACTAAATCAAATCAAATCAAAGTTTATTTTAGTCGGGACAATGCATATTAACGAACACTACATTAAGCAGTGTAAATACACCGGATTTGAGCAGAAATGCTAGTTTCCACCCGCAGTCCCCACAGAAAACCAAAACAATTTGGTCAAACAATACAATCAAACAAGGGAACAAACATAAAACATACATAGTAGCAAAATAGATTTAGCAGCATTTAAAAGCAGTACGGATTGTATCTAAAGTGACTTGAGTTTAAAGTGCCAAAAATGCATATTACAATAATGAAATACCAGCAATGGTGATATTATGGTACTGAGAGTATCCAAGTTGTGTGACATACGAAGTGCGTGTTGCATTGCACATTGCCCTGGTACGTATGAATTAAATCAGATAATTAACATTAAGACAAACTACACAAGTTTAAGCCGGGTTGTGATAACTAGAGATGCACCGATTGATCGGCAACCGATTGGTATCGGCCCGATAATGCTAATGCTAATGATAATGGCTATCGGTTTTGATCGGAGATCGGAAAATAATAGTTCAAAACGGGCCGATCGGATGACTTTTGCAAAAACAAACGCCGCCCGCGCGGGCGTTCCTACATCGTAAGGTAATGAAGATAAGCTTTGCTCATTAGCCACTTTCTGTTAGATAAGATAAGATAATCCTTTATTTCTCCTTCAATGGGGGAACTCACTTGGAGCAGCTTGGATCCGCGGTACGCGCTGCTGCGTCGTAAATATTTAACTGATAAATGTCCGTCAGAGTTATACCAGATTATATACAGTCACATCCAAACCCTCACGCAGGACGACAGTCGTGTCAGTCGCTTCACGAGTGACATGTGGAGTTCTAGTGTGAAGAGTTTCCTCACACGCGGCGGATGCTATCGCTAAAGCTTTCACAAAGCTTAATAATTCATAATTAATTTTTCATTTTAAGATTGAATTCCTCTTTCCACAGGAAAACTAAGGTTTATAGTTCAATTTAATTCAATTTTATTTGTATACCGTCTAATACAACAGTTGTCTCCAGACGCTTTCCAGAGATCCAGAACATGAACATAAACCCCCGAGCAATTATTACAGAAACAATGGCAGGTAAAAACTCCCATAGTGGGAGAAAAGCCTCAAGCCAAACAGTGGCAAGAAAAACTCCCCTTTAGGAGGGAAGAAACCTGGACCTGGACCTGGACCAGGACCAGGTCCAGGTCCAGGTCCAGGCTCATAAGGGAGGACCCTCCTGCCGAAAGCCAGACTGGGGGAGTCGGGGACGTCAGCAGCACACAGCAAGCAGGTGGAAGCAGCAACGGGATGACCATCAAAAATGATGGCTATGAGATACTTATAATAAATAAAAACGGAAAAAGGAAAAGAGAGGAAGGGAAGAGGAGAAGAGAGGAGAACAGAAGAAGGGTGATGTTCACCGCCCAGCAGATCATGTCCCCCCTGCAGCATAGGCCTATAGCAGCATATCTACCACCAAGCTATATTTGAGACTAACTATTATAGTCTTGTTCTATAGCTGCAACTATGACTACTGACTCTAACACACTAGAGTTTACACTACCTAGAGATTTACCAACACCAGCTAGAGGTTTACTAAACACTAACTATAGGCTTTACTAAACAGAAAGGTTTTAAGTTTAGTTTTAAAGGTGGAGGTGGTGTCAGCCTCCTTAACCCAGATTGGAAGTTGGTTCCATAGTAATGGTGCCTGATAGCAGAACGCCCGCCCTCCAAATCTACATTTAGATACTCTAGGAACTACGAGTAAACCTGCACTCTGGGAGCGGAGAGCTCTGCCAGGAACATAAGGCACTATCAGGTCTTGTAAATACTGCGGAGCTAAGCCGTTTTGGGCTTTATACGCAAGTAATAAAATTTAAATTGGATTCTGAATTTTACGGGTAACCAATGGAGCGACGCTAACACTGGAGAGACGTGGTCTCTCCTGCTGATTCCTGTCAGCACTCGCGCTGCTGCATTTTGGTTAACAACTTTTATCAACTTTTAGAGAGTGACATGTCTGCTGTTGTCTGTGTTGCTGCACATGTTGTACAAAATTATTACAACAGGAAGGTTTAAGCTAGTAGCTACACTTTCTCTTTGTAAGCCGAGTCTAAGTCGTCTCTAAGAGTCTCTAGTGTGAAAAATTGCTCATTGCCTCAGGCTGCAATAAAACAGACAATTCATGATACTTTCTCATCTCCTAATTTTTATACCTAATAATACAATGTCAGTGTTGTGCATGAGACAACAATATTGAAGAATTTATGGATTTCTCGCTGCGATCTGTGATCGGCAAAATCTGGATCGGTAGATACTGGTTTTCAAGATCGGTGATCGGTGATCGGTGATCGGCTCTCAAAATCCTGATCGGTGCATCTCTAGTGATAACAGCGTTTTTCCTCCAATAGCCGTGATTTAAAATGTTTGGTGAAAGAGGTCAGAGTCAAATCACATAATAATGTACTTAAAAAACCTCAAAATAGGAACCAATGGATTGTAAATTGCAGGTGAATGTACCAATATTCGTTTATTATGTACGACAACATCCCAGTGCGTTATAAGGAAGTGACGGCGGCTCTGATTGGCCCGTTACTCCCTGCCGCCGCGGCGGCTGCTGTGCGGGACCGCCACAGGCCGCCGCGGTGCATTGTGGGGGAACTGCGTGGCCCCGCCCCCTCTGCAGTGGTTGGCGTCTCAGCATCACGTTCAGGTAGGTGTGCAGCAGGTTTCTGCATCTCCAGTGTTACGGTGTTGAGGATTAGATGAAGATATCGAGCTGTATCACTGAAGATGCAGAGACGCCCCCCCTCCACACCCCCACCAAACCCCCCTCCCTTTGCAGTCCGGCCCTGACTGGCCTGACTGGAAACACGATGGACTCTCTCCATTACTGCCGTCGGCCTGAGCTCTGCATGCACCGACGGCCGCCGCGGCTCTGCATGCAGAATCGCATGGTTTGGACTGACATGCATCACTCTGGACTGAAGACACGCCCCCTCCACCCCTCCCCCACCAATCACGAAGCTAAAAACTAACGACTGTTCGGGGTTTGTTGTATCTGAGCTCAGTTTGAGTGACAGGAGAACACGGACGACTGATGGAAGTAGCTGGAAAGAAAAGCAGAGGCCAGATGCATAAACGTAGGTTCTTTTTTTTTTACGGAAGAGTATCAGGGCCTTGCAGGAAAAAAATATTTGAGAGGGGAAGATTTTCTTTTATTGTGCACTAAACAGAGCACATTCATTTTTTTTCGTTAAAACTTTTCTCAGAATTCTGAGAGAATGAACTCGTTAATTCAGAAAAACAGAGCAGATTTTTTTTTTTTATTAACATTTTTCTCGGAATTCTGAGATAATTATCTCGTTAATTCAGAAAAACAGCAGATTTTTTTTATTAAAATTTTTCTCAGAATTCTGAGGTAATTATCTCTAACTTTCTCCCTCTGGATTTTTAGAGAGAATGACAACTTTTCCATGACATATATTTCATATATTATTCCTATCCATTCATCTACAGTATAGTGGGGGATTCAGGTTTTAACCACCTCCTTGTAACAGGGAGTTTCTGTAGTTTCTTATCTTTGTTATTCCACCCCTCAAATTGGACGTCTCCCTTATATAGAGTATCCAACTGATAAGGAATTTTGACTCCAAATATATTATTAATGTGTTTGTGAATTTCCCCCCAATAGGCTACAATAACCTTGCAATCCCAAAATACATGGAAGTGATTGGAATCCTGAGTCCCACCATAAACGTATGATCAGAACCTGAACTGTTTATGCAGAAACAAAGATATGTGCATATAAACATATATATATTCCTAAGTCTTGATGTATGTGGTTCTATAGATCTATGTCCTTGTAGAACTGCACTCGGGTAGGAACCTGATGTCCACTACGATTTTCTCAGCTAGGCAGTGGAAGGAGCGATAAACAGAAAGCAGTAAAGCCGAGACTCGCCAGCGACGCTGAGGGATGGAAATCAGTTTGACTTGGTGATTTTAGTTAAATAATCACAAAATACAAAACTTCACCTGAGAAATGTACGGAAAAGTGTTAGGGCCAGGCAGGAGAAAAAATATTTGAGAGGGGAAGATGTTTTTTTATTGTGCACTTCGAGAAAAAAGTCGAAATGTCGAGAATAATGTTGGAATACAATTTTCGTTGAAATGTTGAGAAAACTGCAAAATTTCGACTTTATTCTTGAAATTGTATTGCAACATTAATCTCGACATTTTGACTTTTTCTCTCGATATTTTGACTTTTTTCTCGAAGTGCACAATAAAAAAATAATCTTCCCCTCTCAAATATTTTTCCTCCTGCATGACCCTGATACTCTTCTGTAGAAATGTGACCGAACCAGTCGGCTTTTAAACGTCCTCCCAAACCGCCGGAGCAGCCACGGTTGCGCATGAGTTTGATGCATGAATGCTCCGTCTGTCCTATGCATCTGGCCTCCGCTGTGGCGGCGACGGTCATCATGTACCGGGTTACTCCCCCCGTAAATTCACCGGTGTTCGTGAGCAGAGGTCTTGATCGGCAGGTACTGACGGAAAAAACAACCGGAGGTCCTTTGTTAGATGGTAAACTTGGGTTCGGGACCAAAACGATGTGAATTGAAACCAGATTTTAGTCCGAATAGACAATATGTTTGCAGTAAATGGACGGCCCTAGTGGGGGTAGCGAGACTCCACTCTCTGTTTAACGGCGTATTCATGCTCCCATACGTACGTAAATAGGCACAACCGTTTCAAGCGCTCTCATATGGCCCCGCCTTGTTCCTTGACGTTACTGATACTGCTCAACATCGCCCCCACCAGTTTCTGGTGGTACTCTCTGTTTGCTCCGTTTGCTCCGTTTGCTCCGTTTCCTGCATCAACCGCCGGAACAGCAACGGCCCTGAAACCGGACCAGATGACGCTTGTAAACGACAACAGGAGACGGACCAAATGGTTGAGCCTCTACAGGTTCTTACTCTCAGTTTTACGGAATCTTGTCATGTCCACTTTCACCCCTTTTCCACCAAACTGGTTCCAGGTTCTGTTCCCACCCCGACTGCGGCTGCAACAAGTTCAATTTCAAACAAGTCCTATTAGAGCAGATACCTTGTTGTTGCTTCAACTTTCACGCAAACGCAACGATGTAACTGACGTTTGCAGAGACGTAACTGACGTTTGCAGAGACGTAACTGACGTTAGCAGAGACGTAACTGACATTTGCAGAGACGTAACTGACGTTAGCAGAGATGTAACTGACGTTAGCAGAGATGTAACTGACGTTTGCAGAGACGTAACTGACGTTTGCAGACGTAACTGACGTT
This sequence comes from Cololabis saira, assembly GCF_033807715.1. Lineage (NCBI taxonomy): Eukaryota > Metazoa > Chordata > Actinopteri > Beloniformes > Belonidae > Cololabis > Cololabis saira. The sequence continues at coordinate 1,885,697 of NC_084587.1, read as the reverse complement.
AGCAGAGACGTAACTGACGTTAGCAGAGACGTAACTGACGTTAGCAGAGATGTAACTGACGTTAGCAGAGATGTAACTGACGTTTGCAGAGACGTAACTGACGTTTGCAGAGACGTAACTGATGTTACGTCAGCTGGTTCTTAGTTGAACGAGTTGTGAACCAGAACCAGATCTGGAACCAGTTTGGTGGAAAAGGGGGTTTATGGTCCCTGATGAAAGTTTACACACTTTACCATCTAATAACAGCCTTTAGGTTGTTTTTAACTCCGGTACGTTCCTTTAGCTTTACAGTCTGACTGGTGTTAAAACCAGATTTCGATGTGAACAGTTGGCGTCTCTGCAGAGTTTGGATCCGTCAGTCGAGGTTCAGGGCAGCGTAGCGTTAGCACAGCGTTAGCATAGCGTTAGCACAGCGTTAGCACAGCGTCCCTCTACGTCCCTCTACGTCCCTCTACGTGTCTCCTCGGAGAGTTCACTCCCCGTCTGGTCGCAACAATCTCCTGCAGCTTTCATGACCTTCTAACCCGCAACCCAAACTCATCCAGCTCACCCTGGATCCCCCGATCCAACCCGTGATTCCGGGAGGTTGTTGGGAGCAGAACTCGAGCTCGGAACGTACGACACTCTAACGGCTTCAGCTTCACGGATGAAAACCAGGTCCTGGACCCAAATAACAGATCACGTTATTTGTTATGGCTTTTGCAACATGTTGCCCAGCAGGATTAATGTTTGCTTCCACTTTAACGTCTGACGAGCTTCTGTAGCGACGACGGGAACGACAGGTTCCTCTGCTAACGGCTAACTGGAGACGGTTCAGGCTATGAAGAACTAGCTTTTCCACTCAGATTGTTCATGAACCGCGGCCACACGTGTCCTGTTGACTCAAATAACAGTTCAACACTTTAGGAAATACTCATTCTTGCTGAGAGACGTTAATTAAGATTAAACCGCTAGCTGTGAGCCACGTTTTGTAATTTTGATCAGAAACAGGATAAAAATTGGGGATTTTATGGCGACGGTCAATTTCCGCCCCTAGCAGCGATCTGTCGGCTCTCGGCAGTTATTATATGAACTTTACCAGCGTCTATGGGTTTATTTTATTATTTTGGGACAGATTGAGTCTAGGCCTTTGTTGAAAAAATCGATTTTCCGATTCTAAACCGTTTCTCATATTAATTCCTTAAAATCGATTCGTATGTCTAAAAATCGATCGATTTTTTTTTCATCATTACAACCTTTGGTATTTTTTTATGCCAAAAAAAGGAATGTTTTGTTGGACACGAGAATAACTGGTTCCATGTTTTGGCCTTTAAATATGCATAAATTGTCTATATTTATGTACTTTATATACTGTCTTGCGGTTACATTTGCATAAAATGCAAAAAACGAAATTCTCAAAAATTGAAATCCGAAATAGACCGAAAATGGAAAAAATTCAAAACGGAATGTGGGAAAAAATAAAACCGATGTCATAGTTCTGCTATTGAATCTCAATATAATACTAGTGTTAATATGTTGCATTAACTACACAGTCATATAAGTAATGCAACAGCTAAAAAAACAGTTTTAATAACACGAACCCAAATCAATATCGGAATCAAATCGAATCAAATTGGAACAGATCAAATCTGATTCTGAATCTTAAGAATCAGAATCAAATCCATTCTTGACATTTGAATTGATCCCCAGCCCTAATTGAGCCTAGTCTTGATGCTAAGCTAACGTACTCTCAGCAAGAAGGTGAAATGTGAAAAGTTCCCCCCGTTTATCCTGCACTTTGAGCTCCTTCCTGGTCCGGGGCGGTTGGTGGCGGGAAACGTCCCGAGCTGACGGATGTTGAGACGGTGAAATTAAAGCAGCATGATCTGATTTATTCACCCGACTTCATGGCTGCCGGGCTACGGAAGAGAATCAGGGCCAGGCAGGAGAAAAATACAAATATTTTAGAGGAGGAAGATTGTTTTTTTCATTACGCACTTCGAGAAAAAAGTTGAAATGTTGAGAAAAAAGTTGAAATGTTGAGAAAAAAGTCCAAATTTTGTGAATAAAGTTGAAATGTTGAGAAAAAAGGCGAAATTTCGACTTTATTCACGAAATTTTTACTTTATTCTTGAAATTGTATTTCAACATTAATCTCGACATTTCAACTTTTTTCTCGAAGTTGCACAATAAAAACAAATCTTCACGTCTCCAATATGTTTTCTCCTGCATGGCTAATCCTCTCCCGTAGCCGCTGCAGCGTTGAACCTGCAGCCGCCGCGGCGTTGAACCTGCAGCTGCCGCAGCGTTGAACCTGCGGCCGCTGCAGCGATGAACCTGGGGTCGCCGCAGTGTTGAACCTGCGGTCGCCGCAGCGTTGAACCTGCAGCCACCGCAGCGTTGAACCTGCGGTCGCCGCAGCGTTGAACCTGCGGCCGCTGCAGCGTTGAACCTGTAGCCGCCGCAGCGTTGAACCTGTGGTCGCCGCAGCGTTGAACCTGCGGTCGCCGCAGCGTTGAACCTGCAGCCGGCGCAGCATTGAACCTGCAGCCGCTGCAGCGTTGAACCTGCGGCAGCGTTGAACCTGCAGCCGCTGCAGCGTTGAACCTGCAGCCGGTCGGGGTGGGAACAGAGCGTCTCGCTGCTTCCTCCTGATATGATATTTGCTCCGGTTACTGCAAATACCATCACCCCCTTCACCTCCGCGCTAGTGCAACCCTCTACGGCCTGTAGCCTGATCCAGCTGAGGAATGGCTTCTCTGGCAGTCGGACACGTTTTTATTGCCTGTTCTGTTCTGGACTGACCGACCCGCTGGAGTCTCCCGGTGCTCAGATGGTAAAGTTCTCTGTCTTGCTTCTCCACCTCCCTCTCTCGCAGATAAATGGCTCTTTCAAGCAGGGAGCTGCTCGTGTTCTGTCCGGCTGGCAGGTGCCGTGCTTAGTCTCCAGCCTCCAAGACAACGCCAACATGAACGGGACGTCGGAGACGGCCGACATCCTGCTGACCAACGCCATGGTCAAGGACCGGTGGAAAGTGGTGAGTTCTGGTGTTGTTTCTGTCAGCCTGCTGCAGTTTCAGTTTCAGTCTTTGAGACTAACTAAATACCTAGATATTGATCGCCAAATCAGATTTATTCAAAGTTAATATTGACAGCATTGGCCCTTCTTGGTCAAAACATCTACAATTGGCTCTGGCCAGCTGGATATCATGCGCAGGGGTCGGCAACACGCGGCTCTTCAGTGCTGCCCTCGTGGCTCCGGGAGCTTTTTCAAAAATGTTTGAAAATGGAAATGAATGGGGGAGGGAAATTGTTAGGTCTAAATCAACATTACATAAGTTCGTAACGAGGAAAGACACAGAGACTGGCTTGGAATAGTTTTAACGCACTTCTGCAGAAGGGGGAGAGCAACAGCAACAGGGGCAGAGCCCCTGACAGCAAAATGCTTCCCAAAGGTCTTCCTCCTGCATGATGGTTTTATTGAGAAACTTGACAGGAATTGACCATATAAGGACAGTGAACACTGAACAGTTGATAATGGGTGGAAGTGATAACGTGTGATTGAGTCCATCACACTACAGTAGACAAATGTCACCAAAACAGTCCAAAACCTGAGTAGATCAGGTAGTGGCTGTTGTGACATCTGTTAGCCAAGCATGACAGTTTCATAAGGACGAAACAAGTTTAAAGGTTGAATAACCTCACAATTCCCTCCTGTTGTCCTTTTGAAACTTCATCTAATATCCGTCCATTAGGCTTAGGATAGTAGCATCATAAACATTTAAAAAAATAGCAAGGGGAGCTTATGACACACTTAATGCAAGCTTGTTAACGAGTAATTATACGTCAAGGAAGAGGCAAAAACCCCAGGCTATATGGGGCAAAATTCCTCTCCGACCCCCCTAGTGAGCGATTACCCATTCTGAAAAGGCCAAGACACATACAAGTTTAAAACATTTCACAGTAAGCAAAATGAAACACTCCAGTGTCATCATAATCATCCTTGTCATCAGTTGGAGTTGTCGGTAATAGACTTCAGAAGAGGTCAGCCAGGACCAAAAAAGTGGTGCCTGCTGAGCGTCTGTCTTCTGGCACGACTTTGGCCAACTGACGTAATTCGGCTATAGCTTTGGTAACATTCAGCACCAGTTTCATCAGGGATGAACGTACAGCAGTGTTCATAAATTACAACAACACTGTAAGTAAAGAGTTTTGAGGAACAATTCCTAACATGTCAGCATGACTCATTAGTGGAAAAGTTTCTTCCATCTCTCGGACTCCTCTCCAGTCTGTTGTAGGTTTTGATACCGTCCGACTTCCGGCCTACTCAGGGTCTGGAAAGTTTCTACCAGCTTGCACTGTGACTGGTGAGCCCACGTAGATCGTTCAGCCACCTTTACTGCTGTTGGGGTTGCAATCTGGACAACAAAGGGGCCGTCCCAATGGGGTGATGACCATGTTTTTCGTTTCACCCATCGAATCAGGATCCGGTCACCTGGTTTCAGCAATTCCTTCGTAGGAGAGAGAGGAGAAAGCGGCAGCTTACAAGAACTTTGAACATCTGTTCAGCAAACAATTCACTCATCCACATCGAGAGTGGATTTCTTTGGCTTTCTTTTGCCACCGTTCCCCTTCCCATAGAGGGAGCTGGAACGGGCAACCATGCACTACCCAAAGAGTGTGACAAAACTTTTTAAAGTAGGTATTGAAATACTCTTATTTGGTGTACTATACCCTGCCTCCCTCCTGTTCGAGACACGGGACTTCCCATGGCTCAATTTAGCCACCAGGGGGAACAGGTTTTCTGGAAGTACTGGTTTGCTTCGCACTGCATAAAGGCCTTCTGAAGTTACAGTAGCACCTTCATTTAGCCAAGTGTCTTTTTCCTGGAAGGGTCAGGGCTGCCAGAGTCATGACTTCTCCCCAGATAAGTGGTTCTCCCACTTCTTGACCTTTGCCTCCTGGCAAGTCGGGAGTCTGACTTAATGATTCTCTACGGTCAGTTATCTCTATGTCCCTCAGATCCCCCCGCCGTAAAATTAGATTAGATCTAATCATGGGTGGTGTCATCGGACTTAGTTTTGAGTCCTTGACCTTTATTGGTGAAAATTGCACGCGCGAGGGCCCGTTCATCGCTGCTTGCAGCTTTAATTTTTATAATGGCAGTGTTTTAGTTAGAACTGTAGGTGAACCTACATTTGATTTTTGTACAGAACAAGACTGTCGCAGAGTTATTTACTCAGATTTACCGCCCTCCCCTCCGTTTAATAGCTGTTTAATAAACCTGATTGTTGAAGGTTGTGGACGGCCTTGAAAGTTTGGAGCAGCGTTTTGAAGTCAATACGAAGTTTGACAGGAAGGATTTGTTGGAGAACATGAATGATGTGATTGATAGATGGAGTTATGGAGACGATACGAGCGTCTGAGTTTGTGTCGCTGCCAAAACCTCGACCACCGCTGTGGAAGTTTGAGAGACGGAGTTGGAGAACAGACCTGAAAACCTCTTACAGATAGACAGAGAACTAGACCGTCCTACACAAGTACACAACAACTACTACTAAGATAGTACGCATTAGGGATAAACCGTCACATACATAAAACTTGCGGCTACAATAAAGACGGGACTTGATTCTGAATAGAAACAATAAACAGCACAAGCTAGAAAGTTGGTAAAAGATTCAGTGACATACATATATATTTAATGAGAGAAGAACTTTAAACGTTAAAACACATCACATTTAATTATAGTAAAAGGAAGTTTCAGCTCGTTGTGTGTTGGTGTAGAGCAGTAAAACACAGGATTACCGGCTGAAAAGATGTGAAGGTTTACATTAGAAATAGTTTTATAAAGACGATTCATCCTGAATTTGAACAGAGGGAGCCCCACAACTGAACCCTGGGGAACTCCTGGGGAGTTATACATTCAAAGTGAAACCATGAAAATGAAAGAGACTCACATGCAGGGAGTGAAAAGAATACTCAAAATGTCTCAAATGTATATTGTTTTTAAGTGTTTGCAAATAAAATGGCCAAAAATACACTGTATTCCAGAAAAACAGATGAGCTGACTCAGATCTGAGATGCTGAGTCATGCCAGTTAAAAGCTTAACACGTCTAAAGCTCAGTTTTTCTGAAGGAAGACGTTACATAACGCAGCTCCTGTCTCAGTAAATCAGGTTGCGGCATTGCAGCTTTGTGGCGTTGCAGCGGTGCAGCTTTGTAGCTTTGCGGCTTTGCAGCTTTGCAGCTTTGCAGCGGTCGATTCTCACGTCACCGATCGTCTCTGAGCTGCTGAGCTTCGACACATCAGCTGAAAACTGAAGGAGGGCGGGATGAAATGACAGGAAAGATGGTAGACAGAGCAAGACTGAAGAAAAAGAGGGATTTTCTGTTATATTATAGTTTTTTTTCCCTTATTTTAAATAATTAAAAAGTTAAGAAGGTAATGTAAAGTATTGAATTGAAATTTTTATTTCGAACATGAAACATTAGTGAAAACAAAACAAAAATCAATAATAAATGTAAATAAGAAAAAAAAAGACAAATATAAATAAAAACATCAATCCATCATAATTAACAAGCTCGAAAAGGAGTAGGAAGAAGTAAAAACTTTAAATCCTACCTCCTACACTCTATTTCATTATAATCCAAATTAATTTCTATACAAAAAACAAAACATATCTATATATGTGGCAGGGTGGAGGAGCAGCCACTCAGGTGATTGGGCACAGGTGTGCCCCATCAACCTCTCCACCCTGCCGGGCTTCATAAGGCGTGGCTGCACAGCAGCAAGGGGTCTCTGCTGAAGGTGTTGGTGCACGTGTGTCTGCAGTGAGAGTGAATAAACGAGTTCCTGCACAAAACCCTGTGTCCTCTGTCCTGTCGGTCGACCCCTGTAGCACTAGCCCTGCTACAACCTATAACAAGCACACACTTACATATATACACATACACATGAACTGTTTGGATAGGACATACATATATACACAGGTACATATATATATTTTTGCGGTCTCCACACAAATAGATCACACACACACACATATATATATATATTTGCATCAGCCACCAAACTAGACAGGCACAGACTGCAACGGACCATCAGGTCTGCAGAGAGGATAGTTGGGACTAACCTCCCATCTATCGACGACCTGTACCGGTCCAGGACCAGGAAACGGGCAGGTCGAATCTCTGCAGACCCCTCACACCCGGGACACTGCCTGTTCCAACTCCTCCCCTCTGGACGGCGCTACAGAGCACTGTACGCCAAAACCTCCAGACACAAAGACAGTTTCTTCCCGCAAGCGGTTGCTCTGATGAACTCCCACAAATAATAAGTCTCAGAGTAACCAAACACGTGCAATAAAAAATCATCCAGCACCCTCTTTAATAATCATGTCTGCCTCACTCTGCTGCACCTCTGCACCTCTCACTTTTGTACTTCCTTTTGTATAATTTTTTGTATTTTTTGTATAATTTGTCTGTTAAATTGTATATAGGTTATACTTATACTTATTCTTATTTTTATTCAGAACTATCCTTCTTTTATCACTACCTCAAACTGCTGCACCTTAAAATGTTAAAATGTTAAATGTTTATACTGTAGATAGTAATACCACATTTGTTTATTGTTTATTTGTTTATTGTTATTTTTTTACTACCAAAGAGCGAAATAACCGAATCAAATTCCTTGTTGGACAATGTTCGAACCTGGCCAATAAAGCTGATTCTGATTCTGATTCTGATTCTGATATATATATATATGTATATATATATATATATATATATATATATATATATATATATATATATATATATATATATATATATATATATATATATATATATATATATATTACTCCATTTGTTATGCAGAACCTTTTCATTGTAGATTGATATTGCTGAATCTTGAAATGTAATGTTTCCCTTAAATCATCCCCTCCCTCTCTTTCATGAAACAGTTTCTGTAATTGATTTGGTAATGTTGAAGAATATTATCAAATCCAGTTCAGAAGTCCGCTGTGGTGTAGTGAGTTTTAGTCTGTGGTGTAGAGAGTTTTAGTCTGTGGTGTAGAGAGTTTTAGTCCGTGGTGTAGTGAGTTTTAGTCTGTGGTGTAGAGAGTTTTAGTCCGCTGTGGTGTAGTGAGTTTTAGTCCGCTGTGGTGTAGAGAGTTTTAGTCTGTGGTGTAGTGAGTTTTAGTCCGCTGTGGTGTAGAGAGTTTTAGTCCGCTGTGGTGTAGAGAGTTTTAGTCTGTGGTGTAGTGAGTTTTAGTCCGCTGTGGTGTAGAGTTTTAGTCCGCTGTGGTGTAGAGAGTTTTAGTCTGTGGTGTAGTGAGTTTTAGTCCGCTGTGGTGTAGAGAGTTTTAGTCTGTGGTGTAGAGAGTTTTAGTCCGCTGTGGTGTAGAGAGTTTTAGTCTGTGGTGTAGAGAGTTTTAGTCCGCTGTGGTGTAGAGAGTTTTAGTCCGCTGTGGTGTAGAGAGTTTTAGTCCGCTGTGGTGTAGAGTTTTAGTCCGCTGTGGTGTAGAGAGTTTTAGTCCGCTGTGGTGTAGAGAGTTTTAGTCCGCTGTGGTGTAGAGAGTTTTAGTCTGTGGTGTAGAGAGTTTTAGTCTGTGGTGTAGTGAGTTTTAGTCTGTACTGTAGAGAGTTTTAGTCTGTGGTGTAGAGAGTTTTAGTCTGTGGTGTAGAGAGTTTTAGTCTGTGGTGTAGAGAGTTTTATTCTGTGGTGTAGAGAGTTTTAGTCTGTGGTGTAGAGAGTTTTAGTCTGTGGTGTAGAGAGTTTTATTCCGCTGTGGTGTAGAGAGTTTTAGTCTGTGGTGTAGAGAGTTTTAGTCCGCTGTGGTGTAGTGAGTTTTAGTCTGTGGTGTAGAGAGTTTTAGTCTGCTGTGGTGTAGAGAGTTTTAGTCTGTGGTGTAGAGAGTTTTAGTCTGTGGTGTAGAGTTTTAGTCTGTGGTGTAGTGAGTTTTAATCCGCTGTGGTGTAGAGAGTTTTAGTCTGTGGTGTAGAGAGTTTTAGTCTGTGGTGTAGAGAGTTTTAATCCGCTGTGGTGTAGTGAGTTTTAATCCGCTGTGGTGTAGAGAGTTTTAGTCTGTGGTGTAGAGAGTTTTAGTCTGTGGTGTAGAGAGTTTTAGTCTGTGGTGTAGAAAGTTTTAATCCGCTGTGGTGTAGTGAGTTTTAATCCGCTGTGGTGTAGAGAGTTTTAGTCTGTGGTGTAGAAAGTTTTAATCCGCTGTGGTGTAGAAAGTTTTAATCCGCTGTGGTGTAGAGAGTTTTAGTCCGCTGTGGTGTAGAGAGTTTTAGTCTGCTGTGGTGTAGTGAGTTTTATTCCGCTGTGGTGTAGAGAGTTTTAGTCTGTGGTGTAGAGAGTTTTAGTCTGTGGTGTAGAGAGTTTTAGTCTGTGGTGTAGAGAGTTTTAGTCTGTGGTGTAGAGAGTTTTAGTCTGTGGTGTAGAGAGTTTTAGTCCGCTGTGGTGTAGAGAGTTTTAGTCTGTGGTGTAGAGAGTTTTAGTCTGTGGTGTAGAGAGTTTTAGTCTGTGGTGTAGAGAGTTTTAGTCTGTGGTGTAGAGAGTTTTAGTCCGCTGTGGTGTAGAGAGTTTTAGTCCGCTGTGGTGTAGAGAGTTTTAGTCCGCTGTGGTGTAGAGAATTTTAGTCTGCTGTGGTGTAGAGAGTTTTAGTCTGTGGTGTAGAGAGTTTTAGTCCGCTGTGGTGTAGAGAGTTTTAGTCTGTGGTGTAGAGAGTTTTAGTCTGTGGTGTAGAAAGTTTTAATCCGCTGTGGTGTAGAAAGTTTTAATCCGCTGTGGTGTAGAGAGTTTTAGTCCGCTGTGGTGTAGAGAGTTTTAGTCCGCTGTGGTGTGGAGAATTTTAGTCTGCTGTGGTGTAGAGAGTTTTAGTCTGTGGTGTAGAGAGTTTTAGTCTGTGGTGTAGAGAGTTTTAGTCTGTGGTGTAGAGAGTTTTAGTCTGTGGTGTAGAGAGTTTTAGTCTGTGGTGTAGAGAGTTTTAGTCCGCTGTGGTGTAGAAAGTTTTAATCCGCTGTGGTGTAGAGAGTTTTAGTCCGCTGTGGTGTAGAGAGTTTTAGTCTGTGGTGTAGAGAGTTTTAGTCTGTGGTGTAGAGAGTTTTAGTCTGTGGTGGAGAGAGTTTTAGTCTGTGGTGTAGAGAGTTTTAGTCTGGGGTGGAGAGAGTTTTAGTCTGTGGGCGAGAGAGTTATAGTCCGCTGTGGTGTAGAGAGTTTTAGTCCGCTGTGGTGTAGTGAGTTTTAGTCTGTGGTGTAGAGAGTTTTAGTCCGCTGTGGTGTAGAGAGTTTTAGTCTGTGGTGTAGAGAGTTTTAGTCTGTGGTGTAGAGAGCTTTAGTCTGTGGTGTAGAGAGTTTTAGTCTGTGGTGTAGAGAGTTTTAGTCTGTGGTGTAGAGTTTTAGTCCGCTGTGGTGTAGAGAGTTTTAGTCTGTGGTGTAGTGAGTTTTAGTCTGTGGTGTAGAGAGTTTTAGTCTGTGGTGTAGAGAGTTTTAGTCTGTGGTGTAGAGAGTTTTAGTCTGTGGTGTAGAGAGTTTTAGTCTGTGGTGAAGAGAGTTTTAGTCCGCTGTGGTGTAGAGAGTTTTAGTCTGTGGTGTAGAGAGTTTTAGTCCACTGTGGTGTAGAGAGTTTTAGTCTGTGGTGTAGAGAGTTTTAGTCTGTGGTGTAGAGAGTTTTAGTCTGTGGTGTAGAGAGTTTTAGTCTGTGGTGTAGAGAGTTTTAGTCTGTGGTGTAGAGAGTTTTAGTCTGTGGTGTAGATAGTTTTAGTCTGTTGTGTAGAGAGTTTTAGTCTGTGGTGTAGAGAGTTTTAGTCCGCTGTGGTGTAGAGAGTTTTAGTCTGTGGTGTAGAGAGTTTTAGTCCGCTGTGGTGTAGAGAGTTTTAGTCTGTGGTGTAGAGAGTTTTAGTCTGTGGTGTAGTGAGTTTTAGTCCGCTGTGGTGTAGAGAGTTTTAGTCTGTGGTGTAGAGAGTTTTAGTCTGTGGTGTAGAGAGTTTTAGTCTGTGGTGTAGTGAGTTTTATTCAGTAGCCGGCGGTGAGCAGACCTACAGAGCGTGTCTGGGTTGGTGTGCTGACCCAGAGTGGTTGGAATCATGACTCTTTATACAGTAAGTTCAAAGTACAAAAGGCAGGAATAAACAAGCCAAGTGAGAGACAAAAACAATTTAAAGTCAGATGTGATCTGTGGCCAAATGCCGTTATGGGGCATTTGGCATGACTGTCACTAAGTTGTAAACTACCCCATAGGGAGTTCTCGTGATTCAAGTCTGTGGCCAAATGAGTTGGTATTAACATATGAGTCAGTCAGGAACTTCATCATGTGGAGTTGGTATTAACATATCAGTCAGTCAGGAACTTCGTCATATGGCATTCCCGTGGTTCAAGTGTTTGTTGAAGCTAGTTCCAAGGTGTCGGCCCTGCAGGGGTAGGAAGCTGGAGTTTCATGTCAGCCACAGTGTCACAATGCCTCATCAGTAACAAATTGTTCCAGGCTTTGTATAGAAATGGTGCTGTTTGTAATCCTGTCTGAATAAAACCTGAACTGTGTGTCCCAGCTGAAGAAGATCGGCGGCGGCGGGTTCGGGGAGATCTACGAGGCCCTGGACCTGCTGACGCGGGAGAACGTGGCCCTGAAGGTGGAGTCGGCCCAGCAGCCCAAGCAGGTGCTGAAGATGGAGGTGGCGGTGCTGAAGAAGCTGCAGGGTGAGAGACATTCACACGTTCATCCACGCGTTCATCCACTCCTTCATCCACGCTGTCCATCACTCAGACGTCGGGTGTAAAGACACCTCTAGGTGGCAGCCCTGCCCGCCGGACCAGACCGTAGTCCTGGCTCTGGTTGGTCAGAGTTTACAACATATTTATTTTTCCACATTTTCTCCCCATCTCTTTCTTTTTCCACGATACATTGAGTTTTCTTTTCCACGTCTATGTAGGAAAGTATTCCATTCTGCTCCCGTCGTTACGGAACCAAAATGCGATTTACATAGTTTGTCCTCCGATGTGTGAAACCACGCCCACAACTCACTCCGCCGGCCGGAGCTTCCACCATTTTTCCGTAGCGGTGTATCGTGTCATTCAGGCAGCCAATCAGCACAGAGCCTCATTATCATAGCCCCGCCCACTCAGAATCCTGCATAGATAATGAGGTTAGAGAATGGGAAGATAAAGACATGGATCAGAGGCTGAATTTCTAATTTACAGTATTTAGCAAAAACAATCAAAAGCTTGTTTTTAAGACATTCAAGGCCTGTTTAAAATAGGGATTAGATCCATAATAGGTCCCCTTTAAGGATCTTTGTTAGAACATTTCGTCTCGTTTTGGTCAACGAAAATGAAGACACATTTTAGCAGAGTTTTTATTTTGTAATCTACATTTTAGTCTGGTTTTTATTGGGATCAGAGGACAGGCCCAGCGTAAGGCAATAAAAGAACTTGCCAAGGCGGCAGAACGGAGCGGTCACTGGCTGTGGCTGAAACGGAGGGATCAACATGGGCTGCTAGATGACCACGGGGGGCCACCATGTGACACACCCAGGTCTGATCAGTCTGTGGTGGGCGACCTTGGCAGAGGGTGTATTGTGTTAAGAGGCCGAAACACCTGATGAAGACAAGGCACACGACTGATGACGTGTAGATTTGGTGGCTCCCGCGATCCTGCCCAAACTCCTCCCCATCGACATGTGCGCTAGGAGTTATCGTGCTGATATATTTAGGGATGGGTCAAAGACGTATAAGGCCTCATTTGGGGCGACCGTAATTTATCTCAAAATTAATAGATTTCCATAACAAAATGTATATTTTAATAAGTATCAGTAATTAAATTAACTTTTCAAGAAAGATAGACACATGTTTCCTTTCATTTTTTAAAAAACATTTTTTTTTTTTTCCTCATTTTTTTTATCCCGTTTTTTTTCCCATTTTTACCACCCCGTGCTCCTACCTAAGTGACAGTCCTGGGCATTGCCATCCTCTACCAACCAGAAAAAACCATTAAAAACCATTTTTAAATACATTCTATCCATAATGGCAGTGTCACCCTCTTACTTACTCTAAAATTCATAAAACTGATTTAAAATGTGTACAAGGTGTATCCACTTATGCATGCTATACCAATAATTTATATTTGAACCAAAACTGATAGACATTCAATTTTGAATTTGATACAGAATTGCCATTTGTTGGTTACCCCACATGACAGGTGGTCACCCCACATGATGCTTTCAAGTTTAATCAAATAACACAGGCTAACAGTTAGCTATATGATCTAAGCTAGCTACTTCTCACCACATATCACTAACAAATTTACCTTCAAAATATAGATTTGCAAATAAAACAAATTATTTACAGTTTTAGGGTGGTCACCCCACATGATATCAAAATGTGACGTATACACTGCAGCAGTTAGAAAGAGGATTTATTTGTAAAGGAGAGAGAGACTACTGACCTGCAGGTTGTCTCTCTGGGACCCTCATAGAGTAACTGGCTGATGCAACATCCTCTTTGAGATGATTGTCAATATAAAAGTCCCTCAATTGTATTTTTTTCATGGTCACCCCAGATGATAATTCAGACAATGAACATATTCGGACAAGATTAGTTTGTGTATTATGATTGAAATGTGTGTAAAAATGTTCCATAACTTTGTCAATAAGTCTAAAACAAGTTTGAAAGTATGCCCAATAGGGCAAGCATTATTTTAAAATTGTTTTAATGTGATTTAAAACCAGTTGTCCAAACAGAAGTCAAGGCCGGACGGTCACCCCACATGATGTTTTCACACTTCAGATGGCAGAAAATGACCAATAACCAACATGTTTAAATAAAATAAGAGTGGGCACATGTAGAAGGAACGTATTAGACATACATGTTATATTTTTTATTCATTTTTATGTTTATTATTAGGTAAAAAGTTCCATCGGACAGAAAAAGTAAGCGTCACGTCTTTGACCCGGATATTAACAGCTAGTCCTATTAAGATTCCTCTACGATATTGCATTATATATTTAATTACCGTTATCGTCACATGACCAGCAGTTTCTACCGGGCTAATTTTAGTAAAAGGAAGTTTCAGCTTGTCGTGTGTCGCTTTAGAGCATAAAAACGCAGGATTACCGGCTGAAAAGATGTGAACGTTTACATTAGGAACAGTTTTATAACGACGATTCATCCTGAATTTAAACAGAGGAAGCCCCAGAACTGAACCCTGGGGAACTCCTGGGGAGTTATACATCCTATGTGCTTGGAACAGAAACCTCTCGGTGTAATCTTAAGAGGCCAATGGCAACGGTTACCTGATGTTTTTTAATTCGGAATTAATTATTCCGAATTAAATAATTTTCCTTTTCCTTCCAGTTTACATGGAAATAGTAATTCCGAATTGAGATTTACATGGAAAACACGTTTGATCTTTCTCCAATTCCGGACCGGAAGTTAAACTACCGGAAGAAAAACTAACTTAGCCGCTACAACTTTGAAAAGATCACAATTGGAATGAGTGTTTCTATGATCGCGGAATTATTCTATTCAGATTTAAAATCGGAATAAACCAGCCTCTTACTTCGGAATTAAGTTTAATTCGGAACGGCCATTTTCATTCAGAATTATGTGTTATTTTTAATCATTTTAAATCTGATTTAATTTTAATTCTGATTTACAGGACTGTCTCAGAAAATTAGAATATTGTGATAAAGTTCTTTATTTTCTGTAATACAATTAAAAAAAAAAGTCATACATTCTGGATTCATTACAAATCAACTGAAATATTGCAAGCCTTTTATTATTTTAATATTGCTGATTATGGCTTACAGTTTAGATTAAGATTCCCAGAATATTCTAATTTTTTGAGATATGATATTTGAGTTTTCTTAAACTGTAAGCCATGATCAGCAATATTAAAATAATAAAAGGCTTGCAATATTTCAGTTGATTTGTAATGAATCCAGGATGTATGACATTTTTGTTTTTGTAATTGCATTACAGAAAATCACAATATTCTAATTTTCTGAGACAGTCCTGTATGTTTAATTCGGAATGGCCATTTTAATTCGGAATGATGTGTTATTTTTAATCACTTTAAATTGGATTTAATTTTAATTCTGAATTAAAGAGGAATTAAACTTCCCATGTAAACGCACTCATATCTGAGTGGAAAAAAACCCAAAACAAAACAGAAAACAAGAGCCACTTTAATAAACTGAAACAAGGAAATGACTGAAAAACAGAATATTTCAAAAGGAAACCCTGTAAATCAAATGTTTCTCGTGACCTCCAGGATTGGGAGGTTGCAGGAAACATCTCCGTTAGGATTTCTGCAGGATGTCGAGGCCCAACAGAGACGTACCAGAGTCATCGTTAAACCAAAAACAAATTAAGCTGAAACTGCTTTCATGTCCCGTTACGTTGGAAACGCTGAGTCATTAACGCTGAGTCATTGATTGATCAGCAGAAACTTCCTCCCGAGGTGTTAAAACTCCTCCAGGCATTAATCAGCACTCAGGCACACAGAGAACTGGAATTAGAATAGAAATCTTTATTTCGTTGGTTGAGAGATACCGGCTAGAGATAGTCGGGCTCACCTCCACACATAGCTTGGGCTCTGGAACCAGCTCCTTGAAGGGGGCTGGACCCTCCACTACTCTGGAACCAGCTCCTTGAAGGGGGCTGGACCACCCAGGGCTCTGGAACCAGCTCCTTGAAAGGGGCTGGACCCTCCACTACTCTGGAGTTGCCCAGGGTGAGAGGCGGCGGGCTGGTGTGGGCTTGGTTATAGCCCCCCAGCTCAGCCGCCATGTGTTGGAGTTCACCCCGGTGAACGAGAGGGTCGCTTCCCTGCGCCTCGGGTCCCTCACTGTTGTTTGTGCCTACGGGCCGAACAGCAGTGGGGAGTACCCGGTAGGGCTGAACGATATGGACAAAATTTCATATCTCGATATTCATGCCAGATATCTCGATATCGATACGATACGATATGACTTCGGTTCGGTGAAAACCAAGCATTTTTCAGAAAAATAAAAACATCAGAAATCAAAAGAGTGCAGTTTTATTGATTAGAACTCACTGCCAGTCATCAACATTAACATAAAGTCACTCAATAATAAATAATAATCAAAATATTTTACTGTAGCTCCGCTTTAACGATAAATAACCAATGCAGTTAGAGTTAGAGTTCAGTACATGTTATTGATTATTGATTGGACGCTGCAGCTGAACGGACTGTCACAACATCACTGCAGTTTCATGATGGAGTGAGGACAGATTACAGATTAAACTCATGTTTCACTCCCAGGTTTCATATTTGATTTATTTTCTGTTTCAACAATTAAATATCTAAAAATGTTAACTTTCAATCTGATCAACAAAAGAACCAGAAACAACTTTCTTCATTTATTACTGCGCATGTGCAATCCCCCCATTTGTCCAATCCTTGTTTTTCAGTAAACGAATAGGAAATAGAGAAAAGAGTTTTCCACTCGCTGTTTTAATTCCCAATTTCGATTTTCAAACACATCAATTAATTTTTTATTATCAAAACAAAAGATGGGGAACGGATTATTTTGGTTTATTTCTCTATTTTTATTTTGTAATTTCAAAACTAAAAAGGGATGGCCGCGAAATACACGTCGCAATTTTCACCAAACACGACTTGCACAACACCTCGCTCTGGTCGATATCATCCTTTCTAAATCCAAAATACCTCCAAATAATGGAGGATGATTTATGTTTTGGCACAAAATTAGATTCTGCACTGCCACCGGCCGCATTATCCTCCGCACTCGTCTCTTTTCTTCCGTTTGGATTTCTCCGCTCTTCTCCGCTCTCCTGTGCGTGTGGCTGTGTGCGGCTCACGTCTCCCTCCCTCCCTCCCTCCTATGTTTGTCATTGGTTGGCTTCAGTTGTCGATCAACAGCAAGCATGAAATAAGCTTTGTGGTTGGCTGGCCGTAGTGGTGCGTTCAAGGGCAATCTTAAAAGTAATGTTTATGGAGACTGCTCGAGCTGTACAAGCAGGGCGAGCCGAAATATATCGTTTATATCGTTGCTTTTCCGTTATTAATGTCTTGAATGTTCATATCTCGATATAGATACGATAACGGTATATCGTTCAGCCCTAGTACCCGGCCTTCTTGGGGTCCCTGGGAGGAGTACTGGATGGTGCTCCAACTGGGGACTCCATTGTTCTACTGGGGGACTTCAACGCTCACGTGGGCAATGACAGTGATACTTGGGGAGGCGTGATTGGGAGGAACGGCCTCCCCGATCTGAACCCGAGTGGTGTTTTGTTGTTGGACTTCTGTGCGAGTCACAGTTTGTCCATCACGAACACCATGTTCAAGCATAAGGGTGTCCATCAGTGCACGTGGCACCAGGACACCCTAGGCCAGAGGTCAATGATCGACTTTGTTGTCGTTTCATCTGACCTTCGGCCGCATGTCTTGGACACTCGGGTGAAGAGAGGGGCTGAGCTGTCAACTGATCACCACCTGGTGGTGAGTTGGATGCGCTGGCGGAGGAGGAGGTTGGACAGACCGGGCAGACCCAAACGGATTGTGTGGGTCTGTTGGGAACGTCTGGCCGAGCCCTCTGTCAGGGACATCTTCAACTCCCACCTCCGGGAAAGCTTCTCTCGGATCCCGGGGGAGGCGGGGGACATCGAGTCCGAGTGGACCATGTTCTCTGCCTCCATTGTCGACGCGGCGGCTCGAAGCTGTGGACGCAAGGTCTCCGGTGCCTGTCAAAAATCTCAAAATCATCGGGCCGCTCGGTGGCGCAGTGGGTTCAGCAGCGGCTCATATACTGAGGCTACAGTCCTCCTCCTGCAGCGGTCGCAGGTTCGAATCCCGGCTTGCGCACCTTTGCTGCATGTCATCCCCGATCTCTCTCTCTACCCCTTTCATATCTGCAGCTTGAATAAAGGGCCACTAGAGCCCAAAAAAATCTTTAAAAAAAAAAAAAAAATCTCAAAATCATAACACAAATTATAATTTTTTTTTTTTTAATAATCGATATAAACGATATTGTCTCATACCATATCGTGTTTGAAAATATATCGATATATATTAAAATCTCGATATATCGCCCAGCCCTAACGTACATTATGATGAATCCCCACACAAGAAGGAGAAGGAGAGAGAAGAGAACGGAGTAGAAAACCACTGAGAGCCACGTTGGTCATTTATCTGCTGGTTCAGCAGATAAATGAACGTTGTGTAACAGAACGACATCACAAGTTAATGAGGCGTTGGCGTCACGGCGGCGCCTGATTGGCTGCTGGGGAGAAGGCCGGAGCAGCTGACTGGCTAACGCTCCAGCGGATTCACCGTCCCTGAATTATTTACAGCTCTCTCTCTGCCCCGTCCCATGATGCACCTGGGGAAACGGCTCTCTCTCTACCGTCCCATGATGCACCTGGGGAAACGGCTCTCTCTCTGCCGTCCCATGATGCACCTGGGGAAACGGCTCTCTCTCTGCCGTCCCATGATGCACCTGGGGAAACAGCTCTCTCTCTGCCGTCCCATGATGCACCTGGGGAAACGGCAGAGCTGTCCATCCTTCCACCTAATGAGGAGCAAAACCAGTATTTTTTAGTGTGTCTGAAACATTAGTACGTACCCAATAGTATGTACTATCCATACTCATTCTGGAGAAATGTATCAGTATGGATTGATGGACACTAGCTGAGCAGAAACTTCCCACAATGCAATGCAGCGGTGTTTGGTTGCTAAGGGCTGCACAGATACTAATAATAGAATAAAAATAATAATAATAATAGAATAAAAATAATAGGTGGTAAATAATAGAGTAATATAATAATAGAATAAACTAAAAACTAGAAATGTTATTACGAACATGAAACAGTAGTGAAAACAAAACAAAACAATAATAATTAATAATAAATAAATGTGAATAAGAAAATAAAAAGACAAAATATAAATAAAAACATGCATCATAATTAACAAGCTCGAAAAGGAGCAGGAAGAAGTAAAAACGTATTAAATCCTAACCCCTAAACTCTATTTCATTATAATCAAAATTATCAAAATATCAAAATTAATTTAATTTCTATACAAAAAACTAAAATATTTATATATACATATATACACACACACTTGCACTTTTTGGATATGACATACATATATACATATCCATATAAAACACTATAACTATAAGGTGTATTATCAAAAACATTCTAGAATGTGAAACGTCAATTTTATAATTTGTCGTATTTTTTTTTGTCTTTATGCATTGTTTGTTTTTCACGGATTAATGATAATGTTTCAGATTTAATTTGATCACCAAATAAAAGGTTATAATCTTCGGCTTCAGCTGCACGTTTTTGGCAAAAGCAATGTTTATTTTACTTTTTCATTTTTTGTTTTGTAAAAATGGCTCGTACAAGACTGAAATAAAGACCATTCATTCATTCATTCATTCATTCATACATACAGTACTGGAGTTGAGGGGGGATGAGGGGGGACGGCATCCCCCCTGAAATAAAAACGGTCCAAATCATCCCCCCTGAAATAAAAACGGTCCAAAACATCCCCCCTGTAAAACTGCCATCCCCCCTTTCCATCCCTTATGTCATTTCATCAATGAATGTGGTTTTACTGCTATTTCAACATTTAGAGTCATCACCAGAAAAATAACTTATTTGACCATTTTTACCTGTTTCAAGTAGATTTTCACTTGAAATAAGTAGAAAAATCTGCCACTGGGACAAGATTTATCTTCTTATTACAAGCAAAAAAAAATCTTGTTCCACTGGCAGATTTTTCTACTTATTTCAAGTGAAAATCTACTTGAAACAGGTGAAAATTGTTGTTTTTTCCAGTGATGATTCTTGTTTTAAGTGTAATGAGATTTTTTTACTAAAATGAGACATTTTAACTAGAAATAAGACAAATATTCATGTTAAGATTGTGAGTTTTTGCAGTGATCCATGTTACTTATCCTGTGAAGGACAGAGTCATATTGATAAGTTCAGAAAAGTGTTTTTTATTGTTGTGTTTTGATGTATTTGATGTAAGCCCAGTGGATATTTAAAGCTTACAGAAGGCTGCATTTAACTGCTGCTATGTCATTCCTGCAGTATTTCTGCAGCTGTTTTGGTCACTGCTATTATTTGTAATATATTATATTATTTATAATCAGCACAAATTATCTGTCCCCATATGATAAATTCCACCATCCCCCCTGATTTATTTTTACAACTCGAGTACTGGCTACATATATACATATACACATACACACACACAAATGTTATATGAATATCAATAATAACATCCTGACAGAGGACTTAACGTTACCTGTTTTATTCCTATTTACCCGTATATATACACATATATATATATATATATATATATATATATATATATATATATATATATATATATATATATATATATATATATATATATATATATATATGTGAGTTATTACCACCTAAAATGAAAACATCTGGAACTCACAGAAGAACATGATTCATTCTGCAAAGATTGAGGTTTTTAGAGATCACTGAATCCAGATTCAGTGGGATGACGTTAGATGAATCATTTTGTGAGGATGACGTCTGCGTTTAAACGTCTGCGTTTAAACGTTTAAACGTTTAAACGTCTGCGTTTAAACGTCCTCGTCTAATCGTCTCTCGTCTCCGTCTCTGCAGGGAAGAACCACGTGTGTAAATTCATCGGCTGTGGGAGGAACGAGAAGTTCAACTACGTGGTGATGCAGCTGCAGGTGAGTCTCATCATCTCTGGGTTTAAACAGAGTCACATCATCTCTGGTTTAAACACAGAGAGTCACATCATCTCTGGTTTAAACAGAGAGTCACATCATCTCTGGTTTAAACAGAGAGTCACATCATCTCTGGTTTAAACACAGAGTCACATCATCTCTGGGTTTAAACAGAGTCACATCATCTCTGGTTTAAACACACAGAGTCACATCATCTCTGGTTTAAACAGAGAGTCACATCATCTCTGGTTTAAACAGAGAGTCACATCATCTCTGGTTTAAACACACAGAGTCACATCATCTCTGGTTTAAACAGAGAGTCACATCATCTCTGGTTTAAACAGAGAGTCACATCATCTCTGGTTTAAACAGAGAGTCACATCATCTCTGGTTTAAACAGACGCTGCAAGTAGTGGAAAAGAAATAACCAGGAAATCAAACAATTTCAGGATGGATAGAAATAGTTAGAGAAATCCATGATATGGAACAACCAACGTTCTCCCTCAGACATGAATCAGAGAAACAAGTACTGGAGGAAATGGAGACATTAATTGGATTTGGGACGACGTGTTATAAGAATTTATGGAAGAACATGATGAATGTAAATACTAGGGCTGGGGATCGGTTCAAATGTCAAGCATCGAGTTGATTCTTAAGATTCAGTAGTTCTGCTGGTTCTGCTGGTTCTGCTGGTTCTGCTGGTTCTGCTGGTTCTGCTGGTTCTGCTGGTTCTGCTGGTTCTGCTGGTTCTGGTTCTGGTTCACAACTCCTTCAACTAAGAACCAGCTGAGAACCGGTTTGTTTTCCACTAAGAGGAGTCACGTCATTACATCACTGTAAACGTCAGTCACGTCTCTGCGTGAAAGTTGCAGCAGCAACAAGGTATAATAATAATAATAATAATAATAATAATAATAATAATAATAATAATAATAATAATAATAATAATAATAATAATAATTAATAACTAAGGCGCGGTTATCTCATGCTTAAATGCTTGAGGTATCTGCTCTATCGGTGCTTTTCCACTAGTTCCTACTCAGCCCGACTCCACTCGACTCGCCCTCATTTGTTTTCAACACCAGATCAGAAGTAGGAGGTTGGAGAAGCTGCTGTGACGTATTTGATTGCGTATCTAAAGGAAGAAGAGAACAACACTAAAGATGTAGAACCTGGAGGAGATGATAGATAAAGATGGAGAACCTGGAGGAGATGATAGATAAAGATGGAGGAGATGATAGATAAAGATGGAGTAGATGATAGATAAAGATGGAGGAGATGATAGATAAAGATGGAGGAGATGATAGATAAAGATGGAGGAGATGATAGATAAAGATGGAGGAGATGATAGATAAAGATGGAGGAGATGATAGATAAAGATGTAGAACCTGGAGGAGATGATAGATAAAGATGGAGGAGATGATAGATAAAGATGTAGAACCTGGAGGAGATGAAAGATAAAGATGGAGGAGATGATAGATAAAGATGTAGAACCTGGAGGAGATGATAGATAAAGATGTAGAACCTGGATGAGATGATAGATAAAGATGGAGGAGATGATAGATAAAGATGTAGAACCTGGATGAGATGATAGATAAAGATGTAGAACCTGGATGAGATGATAGATAAAGATGTAGAACCTGGAGGAGATGATAGATAAAGATGTAGAACCTGGATGAGATGATAGATAAAGATGTAGAACCTGGAGGAGATGATAGATAAAGATGTAGAACCTGGATGAGATGATAGATAAAGATGGAGAACCTGGAGGAGATGATAGATAAAGATGGAGAACCTGGAGGAGATGAGCTTTAAACGGCAATGCTTTTTTTTTGTCTCTGCGCTGCTGAAAAGTGTATTGGTATCTGAGCAGCTATGAAGAGACAGAGTTCCTGGTAGATCTGGTGGTTCCTTATCTCCTCTAGATCTTTTTAATTCTCTCCTGGTAGATCTGGTGGTTCCTTATCTCCTCTAGATCTTTTTAATTCTCTCCTCAGCACCAGGTTTATGAACATCTGACCCTCAGAGTTGGATCATGAAACAGACTTTTTGCGTGCATTGCTTGTCGAATAAAATGAAGAATCCGTCAGAGTCTCTTTCTCTGATGTCACATCCTGATTCAGACGTCTGACTCCAACCCCCCGACCAATCGGTGGCCTGTAGTGTGATGACATCACAGCCCGACTCAGCCGCTTAGAACCTCTGCAGAATAGTTACAGAAAAGTATCTACTCTGCACGTTAGACCCCTGGTGGGAAAGAACCAAACTGAATCGAGTTGCGCTGAGTAGGTGCTGGTGGAAAAGCGCCATAAAAGACAGGTCGTCTCCTCCTCCCATGATGCTTTGCTGCATCCAGATTCATTCTTATCTGAAAATGTCTCCGTCTCCCAGTCTTGCTGTTCCGTTGGTCTTAATAACTCCTCCCCCTCCGCTTACGTAAGCGTTCTTTCCTCTAAACCGGTGGCCCGTGGTCCTCTGGTGGCCCGTGGCCCTCTGGTGGCCCGTGGCCCTCTGGTGGTCCGTGGCCCCCTGGTGGTCCGTGGCCCCCTGGTGGTCCGTGACCCTCTGGTGGTCCGTGGCCCTCTGGTGGTCCGTGGCCCTCTGGTGGTCCGTGGCCCTCTGGTGGTCCGTGGCCCCCTGGTGGTCCGTGGCCCCCTGGTGGTCCGTGACCCTCTGGTGGTCCGTGGCCCTCTGGTGGTCCGTGGCCCTCTGGTGGTCCGTGGCCCTCTGGTGGTCCGTGGCCCTCTGGTGGCCCGTGGCCCTCTGGTGGTCCGTGGCCCTCTGGTGGTCCGTGGCGGTATTGCAGGTGGTCCGTGAAATTGTAAATAAAAAACAATAATAATTTAAAAAATATATATTTATTCTTTAGACTCAATTTATTTTCCATTTACTATTCATTTGTGTGAATAATTTACCCATCCAAATTAGGTCAAATGAGTGAGTGAATTTTGTAGATTATAAGCCCTCTATTGTTCATTTTTCATTGACTATTTTTTTTTTTTTTTTTATAGTAAAAAGTGCAAATAAAAATAGACAATGATGCAAATAAATAGTCTATATACATATATATACATACTCTTATTTAAAATCAAGGTGCAAAATAAAACAAACATCCCGGGCAAGTAGATGTTTAAAATTAACTTTTCTACGACTATCTTCATTATTTGAACTGAAAGTAAACATGTATTGTAAGTTTTCTGGTGATGCTTTACATTTATCTGTATGAATGAATGAATGTGTGTCTCCAGGGCCGTAACCTGGCCGACCTGAGGAGGAGTCAGCCCCGGGGAACCTTCACCATGAGCACCACGCTGAGACTGGGGAAGCAGATCCTGGAATCCATCGAGGCCATTCACTCCGTGGGCTTCCTGCACCGAGACATCAAACCGGTACCAGTTATTATGATTTAATTATCCTGCACCGGGACATCAAACCGGTACGAGTTATTATGGTTTATTTCTGCTGCACCGAGACATCAAACCGGTACCAGTTATTATTATTTCTCCTGCACCGAGACATCAAACCGGTACGAGTCTACGACGCTCCAGTTAAAGTCTTGTTAGGGTTTAATTCTCCTGCACAGAGACATCAAACCGGTACCAGTTATTAGTTCCTGCACCGAGACATCAAACCGGTACCAGTTATTAGGGTTTATTTCTGCTGCACCGAGACATAGGGCTGGGCGATATGGACCAAAAGTCATATCTCCATATTTTCTAGCTGAATGTTGATACTCGATATATATCGATATTTTTTCTGTGCCATAATTGGGGTTTTCCCCAAAGCATTATAGCATAGCATCTCTGTTAGCATCTCTGTTAGCTTCATTTTTTTCTGATCAAACCCTTAAAAAAACAGTCAGTTTTAATACAAAGCCTCGTGCCAAATGTCACACAGGTTCCTTTATTAACAGAGGTCTGCACAATATCAAAATGTATAAAACTAATGAAATAAAAATAAACTGCTGCATATATAGAATAAAAATGCTTCTTGAATAAAATAAAACAAATAACCCTTTCCTGCATAACAATTAAATTAAAATACACTGCAATTAATACAATGTAGACAGTAACAGGCAGACTTTTCCACTGAGGTTGACAGTTGTGCAAATAACAAAACATTTGTGACAATCTCAAATAAAACATTCAAGTCAATTTGTCACAAAATAAGCTAGAAAATCATAGAATTTTTTTTTTTTTTTTTTTTTTTTTTTAAATCGATATAAAAGATATTGTCTCGTACCATATCACGTTTGAAAATATATCGATATATATATCGCCCAGCCCTACCGAGACATCAAGCCGGTACCGGTCCACACGCTGCTGCAGTAAAGTCTTGTTAGGGCCCGAGCACTTGGCAGTGCCAAGGCCCTGCTGATAATGGTTTACAGTTTAAGATTAAGATTCCCAGAATATTCTAATTTTTTGAGATATGATATTTGAGTTTTCTTAAGCTGTAAACCATGATCAGCAATATTAAAATAATAAAAGGCTTGCAATATTTCAGTTGATTTGTAATGAATCCAGAATGTATGACATTTTAGTTTTTTTAATTGCATTTCAGAAAATAAAGAACTTTATCACAATATTCTAATTTTTTGAGACAGTCCTGTAGACAATTTATGCAATTATACCTTTAAACATATTTAAAGGCAAAAACACAGCACTAGTTATTCTCGTGTCCAACAAAACATTCCTTTTTTGGGCATAAACAAAAAAATACCAAAGGTTGTAATGTAATAATGAGAAAAAAAAATCAATCTTTAGACATACGAATCGATTTTTAGGAATTAATATGAGAATCGATTTAGAATCGGAAAATCGATTTTTTTCAACACAGGCCTAGTCCCATGTTTATAAGCTGTAAAGCTGCTGAGTCAGCAACACGACTGATTGTTCTTCTTTCTCCCGTCACGTAAACCACTGGGATTCAGACCGGACAGTTTCATGACCAGGAAGCCACAAATACAAATAAATACAAATAAACTTGCCTTTCCTGGAGTGGGGCTGAGTAGGTTCTAGTGGAAAAGCGTCATTAGAGGATTTAGTTCTGAGCAGAATAGATTTGCATATAAATGAGCAGCGCTGGAACAAAGGCTGGAGGTGAAAGATGACGAGCATCGTTATATCAGAGGAGGAAACTCTGCAGAGCTCTCTGGTAGACGTTATGAACCCGTCTGAGCAAACAACCAGGAGAAATGTGGGTTTCCTTCCAGTCGGAGGTGAAACTTTGGGGCTTTCTCATGAAAAGAGGAATTTTTTTTCATTTTTGTGTGAAGCAGAAACAGTTTCCTGAGGTTTTAATAACTGAATATCACAGTAATACGACTAAGAAGACAGTTTTCCATCATGTAGGTGGTTCAAAGGAGGTGAAGTCACTGACTACGTTTCCATGCAGTCAAAACTCGGGTTATTGCTAATATTCCAGTTACTGAAACATTGGGAATATTCCGTTTACATGGTAATTAATCATTCAGGATATCTGGATCAAACCAGCGACGCACGGAGAACGTGATGACGCAATTACCGTCATTTCTGCTTCTTCTTCCTGTATCCAAATTCAAAACAAATGCTGCTTCACACAACTTTTCTCTCTCCTTCTTGTAAATCTTCTATCCCGGTACTTTCTACCATCTACAAATGCAGAAATGTTCATATCCTTCATTACATTTATGAAGTGATTAGTCTCCTCCTTGTCTTGGTTTCTCCGTGTTTATAAGAACTTCCTGGACTCAAAAGACCAGGATTCCTTGTGAACAGAACATGAGCAGAAAACAGATTCCTGTTCCGTTTGATGGGGATATTCCGTTTGGTGTTTACATGACCCAATATTCATCCCTTCCCATCTTCTGGCTCTGGAAGAAGGCGGACGCTTTTCTGCTCCTCTCCCTTATCTATCTGCCCTGCTACTGCTTTTGTTTGTCTCGTCTTCAGAGTCTCTTCTTTTCACTCCTCTGAAACTCTACAATCATGGAATTGATTAACTGGTCTCTCAGCACAATTGACCAAATTTTTGCGACAAGAAGTCAGGGGGTAAGGGAGCCCTCCTGCCCCGATGGGACATTTTTTGCTGGATACACAATGGATTCCTGGAAACATTGGAAACCGTTGTGTTTCTGTCTGTCGAGGACGTTGAAGATGCTTCATAATTGGATTTATGATAGCAGGATTTCTTCTAATTGGAGTGGGGGGTTTCCTGGTCTACCGACAAACGCGTAAGTCGGTGACAGCTGTTCTGGCTCTTTCAGAGCTGCCGGACGTGGCTGAAGGATCAAGCAAGGTGATCAACACTCAGACTTTAACGTTGGGGGAGCAAAGCTGTAAGCTGGATGCGATTCTTGAACAGAATCGCAGGCTAGCAACGGTCTTTGAGCTCATTGACAAGATGGATAAGACCTTGGAGAAGGTGGAAACTCGGCTTGGCGGGAATTGATCACAAATTGGTCTGATTGGAGTCGCCATTGATGAACCAGAGACTTAAGGCAGATGGAAAATTACTGAGTCTGTCTGTTTGTTGATTCTATAATCTGACCTTGACAGAGCGGTTTGGCCGATCGCTCTAGTCACAATCTCCCTGGTGGAATGTAAACAAGGGGCTCTGCCCCCACTAACCCTCCCCTCTCAGGAACATCTGTGGACCTGTTTCAGAACTGACCGAGCCGTCTGATAACATCAAGGACATTGGCTGAGGAGCAGCTCTGAGCAAAGTTCACGGACTTACCGCTACACACACACTTGCTGATAACCACACCCCCCTCATTCTCAACACCTTCCTCGGCCCCTCCTCTTATCCAACCCCCCCACAACACAGTCAACAGGTTTGAGAGCCGCGCCACTGGCCGCGGTGCTCACTTGGGGTACTGTGCCGGGATCCCCCCCCCACCCGCCTTCCTCACCAGTTTGTGTGAGTCTGTGCCCTGATGGGTTGTACTGGTTGTCATCTCACTGTGCTGGGACGCCAGACCAGCGTCAATAAAGCTATTCATTCATTCATTCATTCATTCGGGTTTTAAAAGGATTAACCCAGGGCTCATATTGGGGTTTTTAAAAACCCCAATATGAGCAAATTCCGGTTATTCAAAGGGGTTATTGGTGTTTACATGGCCGTGCAAAACCGGGTTATTGCTAATATTCCGGTTTTAAAAGTGTTATTGACTGCATGTAAACACAGTCAGTGTTTTACTTCCTCTTGAGCCCGGTTTCCACCGATCAGTTCGGTCCGGACAGTTATTTTGTGTGTTTCCATAAATGGTCCCGTTAAACCGAACCGTGCCGTCCCATTTTTTAATCCCCCGTTGTTCGTAGATCCATAGAAAAGGGTCATGGTACCATAAGGGGCGGAGCTAAGGGCGTTATGCGGTACAATCCGTTGATTGGCGGACAGAAACTGTCGCTACTCACGACAAAAGTAAGGCCACGTTTACACATAGCCCGGTATACTCAGTCTTTCTGACACTCAGTCTTTCTGACACTCAGTCTTTCTGACACTCAGTCTTTCTGACACTCAGTTTTTCTGCCAGAGCAACATTGATCTGTACTTGTCATGTTGAGAAATGTAATTGGTCATAAAGCTTTTAATTTAGTGGCAGAAGAAGCGGAATATTTCTCTGTGAATGCAGTGATCGAAGCCTAAAATGTCTCTCTTTGCTGACGACTCTGTGTTTTGTTCCCACAGTCGAACTTTGCGATGGGCCGTCTCCCCTCCACCTACAGGAAGTGCTACATGCTGGACTTCGGCCTGGCCCGGCAGTACACCAACACCACGGGGGAGGTCCGGCCGGTAAGAGCCGCCGCCGCCGCCGCCGCGCCGCGGCTAACTACGGGCCGCTAACTAAGGGCAGCAGGCCGAACGGCTACACCGGGACATCAGCTGGGGGACAGGAAACACTCAGGGGTCGCTTTCTGTACATCATTAAAAACAAACAAACATATATAAACATAAATATAAAAAATAAATATAAATTAAATTAAATTTTAAAAAAATCAAACATTTAACAGTGTTTAAACATTTAACAGTGTTTAAATTGTGACTTTTAGATGAAAAGCAACTAAATATATTATTAGACATGTGCATATTTTAATTTGGTAATTTGGATGGTCCTCCTCATCTGTTTTCTGGTCTGTTTTCCCTTAAAATCCAGATTTAAAACCCTCTCAGGTCTTTTATTTACAGAAGAGTATCAGGGCCATGCAGGAGAAAATGTGGTAGACGCAACTTCCGGTAGATGTAACTTCCTGAAAAAACATCAGGTAACCGTGGCCACTGTGTTCTTGCAGCAGAATCCTGACTTTCCCAGATACCTCTCCGGTCGTCCTCAGATATCTCCAGGCCAGATCCCCCCACATTTCTGCTTAACCTGGAAAGTGGAATGTTTTGGTCTCTTTATTGAAAGTTTCCTCCCGTCTGATAATCCCAGGATTGTTTGAGAGCCGTCGCTGCAGCTCCTGCAGCTCCTGCAGCTCCTGCAGCTCCTGCAGCTCCTGCAGCTCCTGCAGCTGCTGCAGCTCCTGCAGCTCCTGCAGCTCCTGCAGCTCCTGCAGCTGCTGCAGCTCCTGCAGCTCCGGCAGCAGCAGCTCCTGCAGCTCCTGCAGCTCCTGCAGCTCCGGCAGCAGCAGCTCCTGCAGCTCCTGCAGCTCCTGCAGCGACGGCAGCAGGGTGTGTTTGCTGCACTGCAGCACGTTATCAGGTTATCGCCTCCCCGTCTGCACATCTCCCCGTGTCCTGCCGGATCAATACCCTGATCGATCAGATCGTCTTACAGCAGATCCGACGCTGACGGGGAAACTGGCCGGACGTGGATCCGAGTGTCGGGGAAACGTCTGCAGATATTAGTGATCGGGAGGAGATCAGAGTTTCTCCAGGATTTATCAGCTATTTTTAGATCCTCCATTCACTCTCCCTCCTCTCCCTCCTCTCCCTCCTCTCCCTCCTCTCCTTCCTCTCCATCCTCTCCTTCCTCTCCTTCCTCTCCCTCCTCTCCATCCTCTCCTTCCTCTCCCTCCTCTCCATCCTCCCCCTCC
This sequence comes from Cololabis saira, assembly GCF_033807715.1. Lineage (NCBI taxonomy): Eukaryota > Metazoa > Chordata > Actinopteri > Beloniformes > Belonidae > Cololabis > Cololabis saira. The sequence continues at coordinate 1,855,966 of NC_084587.1, read as the reverse complement.
TCTCCCTCATCCCTCCACCCTCCTCTCCCTCATCCCTCCATCCTCCTGCGGTGTTGTGTTGCAGCAGAGAGATGAATATTTGATGCTTTAGCGCGTCCCCCCCCGTTACCCATCATGCATTGTTTCCCCCTCATGAACAGCTGAGTCAGCTCTAGAGATCTGAGCAGTCGCCCCGCCCTCCTCCTCTCCTCCCCCTCATCCCTCCATCATCCCTCCATCATCCTCCCTCAGCTTCAGCATCAGCTTCAAGGGGGCCGTGCTTTGATCCGTATCATGGTCTGACGGGACGCTCCAGTCCGCCGTGAAACCGTAGCGGTCCGGTCTGAATCCAGCCGGCAGGTTTATTCCCGGTTTACGCTGGTTCTCCACGCGCAGGTCCTTTACAGAACAAGAGCTTCAGTCATGTTGCAGCTTTAATCTTATTTCATTTTTCATTTCCATTTTTTTTTTAAACAGTGCATGGAGGGAACTTGCACAGAGTTCAGCTCCCCATCAACAACTGTGATGAAATAACAAAGATAATGTACAACAAATAAGAAAGAATTATAAATATAAACGTAAAAGAAAACTCAAATATCCTATCGCAAAAAATTTGAATATTCTGGGAATCTTAATCTTAAACTGTAAACCATAATCAGCAATATTAAGATAATAAAAGGCTGTTGGACATACATTTATGAAATCAACAGGATATTTTCACATTACAGTAAAAAATATCTTTACGAAGTTTGAAGTTAATTGGACATGACATGACAAAGTTATGATTTATTTGAAAATGAGTTCATATTTTGAAAAAAGTGAGTGACAAACTTTTCCAAATATGATATGTTCGGGTGTATGATTTTTAAGTCCTGTCGAAAGGTATCTGAATCTGAAATGTAATTGTCCTAAGACAAAACCAGTGATTTTTAATGATTATTTTACCAGAAATCCAGAGTGATGTAGAATTGCAATTTCGTTCAAGTTATGACCACGATACGCGATGCAGTCAATAAGGACCTTATGACAATAATATGTGTCGATTTCATTATGGTTGGATGAACGAAACAGTAATTACAGCACATAATTTGATGAAAAAAGTATACCTGACCTTCAGTGCTCGGGCCCTAAAAATTACTATAAATCTATATATCGTCATATCTACATATAACTATAAATTAGTATATATTAATAGAGATATAGATACACAATTACTATACGTATAATACAACTAAATATATCCATTTACATACCTACATATAACATATCTATATCCATAATATACATCTATATATCTACATATATTAATAAATGTTCATATCTACAGGTTTATTCGCATCTGTATTTTGAATAGAAAGTTTCTTTGTATCTTTTTTTAAATGGTGATGTGTTTTGACTTTGTTTTAGCTCCACAGTTTCATCCGTAGGTCGACATATATAATATATATATATATATATATATATATATATATATATATATATATATATATATATATATATATATATATATATATATATATACATATATAATACAGAAGCTCTTTATTATTTGTGTTTCTGTTGAGAACTTTTAAAATTAAACTGACCCCTGAGTTTGTTCCTCCCTCTCTTTCAAAAAATATCCCCAGTATTTGTCCCGGGAATGAATTATTCTTTGCTTTGAACATTAGTTTTGTATTGAAACTGACAAGATCCAGAAATGTTATTGATTTGGATTGTAGAGATAATTGATTAGTGTGATCCCGGTCACCCTGTGGATAAATCTAGCTGGAGATCTTTCCTGCAGGAGGAGAAATACGAAACTTTCCTGCCAAACATTCAAAAGTGTGTTATAGCTTTGTTAAAGGTTTAGATGTAATCAGATTCTCTCATCATCACGGTTCATGAAAACAGAGACTGGTTTCATAAAGTTTACAATAATCGCACGTCAGTTTAAAGATTATTTAGAGATCCAACAACCGTCAGATAGTTTACAAAATATAAACGTGACGAGGGATTATTGAGATCAGTCTTCTCTTTATCCACCAGTTTAAAGGCTAAATTACTAAAACGGAGTGTTTTTTCTTCACAACTCAGGGAATGAGCTGGACGAGAAACTTTCACTTTCATTTCAGCTATTTGAGCAAAATGTTTTGTGTATTTTTTATCCCCTGCCATTATTTTTCTTTTATCAATTATTTCTGTACTTTTGGCATTTTTCTGTTTTATGTCTTTTTTATGTTTTGCTTCTGTGGTTTGAGTTTGCTCTTTTTTGTGTTTTTCAGTGTTGTTTTTGTTTTTCTTACAGTTCCTTTGGATGATTTTGATTTTGCCGTGCATGCCCCCGTTTCTGCGTCAGCTCCGTCATTTCCTGCAGATGTGAGTGTTTTCTCTGCAGACCAACCCGGGGCGGAAACACCAACCCGGGGCGGAAACACCACGGTGTTTCCATGTTTACAGCAGGAATGATCATGATGTTCATGTTTACAGCAGAAACTGGGAGGAGGAAGGATGAACGTCTGTAGCGTTAGTGAAAGGATGAACGTCTGTAGCGTTAGTGAAGGAAGGATGAACGTCTGTAGCGTTAGTGAAAGGATGAACGTCTGTAGCGTTAGTGAAAGGATGAACGTCTGTAGCGTTAGTGAAAGGATGAACGTCTGTAGCGTTAGTGAACGACACGAGACGCTGCTGAAGTCAGAGTGAAACAACAGGAACGACTGACGCAGGTTTCTACACGATGAAGCTGCTGGATACGGAAGAATATTACAGAAGAGAATCAGGGCCAGGCAGGAGGAAAATATTTGAGAGGGGAGGATTTGTTTTTATTGTGCACTTCGAGAAAAAAGTCGAAATGTCGACATTAATGTTGAAATACAATTTCACGAATAAAGTCGAAATTTCATGAATAAAGTCGAAATTTCACGAATAAAGTCGAAATTTCATGAATAAAGTCGAAATTTCATGAATAAAGTCGAAATTTCATGAATAAAGTCGAAATTTCACGAATAAAGTCGAAATTTCATGAATAAAGTTGAAATTTCATGAATAAAGTTGAAATTTCATGAATAAAGTCAAAATGTCGAGATTAATGTTGAAATACAATTTCACGAATAAAGTTGAAATTTTGTGAAAAAAGTCGAAATGTCGAGAAAAAGTCGAAATGTTGGAATGAATGTTGAAATACAATTCCGAAAAAAAGTCGAAATATGGAGATTAATATTGAAATTCAATTTCGAGAAAAAAGTCAATGTCGAGATTAATGTTGAAATACATTTTCAAGAATAAAGTCGAAATTAGGTGAATAAAGTGTAAATGTCTCCTCTCATCAAATCCAGTTAGGAGTGACTGACAGCTGCAGCAGCCGTAATTAACTAACTAACTAACTAACTAACTAACTAACTAACTAACTAACTAACTAACTAACTAACTAACTAACTTACATCCTTGGAGTGGAACGTTAACGTACGTTTCAGCTGCAGATGTGTTTCAAATCAATATCGTACATTTTGACTTTTTTCTCGAAGTGCATAATGAAAAAAAAATCTTCCTCCTCTAAAATATGACTTTATTTTTCTCCCGCCTGGCCCTGAAACTCTTCCGTAGCTGACTGACCTCAGATCTGCTTCAACGAGCTGAACTGACCAGCAGAGTTGGTTAAATCCTCCTCTCGGCTCCAGTTTCCGTCTGAAGCTTCACGTTGATTCATTTTATTTTTATCGGCCAAAATTACACAATCAGGCCAGAAGCGCTGGAATCTGGGCCGAGGTCGTTGCGTCACGTCGGGAAAGACGAGAGGTTAGACGGTCCCTGAACTGCTACAGCAAACCGTTTTAACATTTAATGGCTGAGTTTAACTCTCCGTAATTCACATTGCAGATTTCTACAACTGCATTGTGACTATAGTAGTAATTACATTGTGACTAGTCAGAATTGTTATTCAAGATATCTATAACGTCATTTTGACTAGTCAAAACTCTGATTCAAGATATCTGTAGTTACATTTTGACTGGGCAGAATGGAAGTTAAAGATATCTCCAATTTGAGATATATCTAATTAAAATTCATTTCAAGATATCTATAACTTGATTACAGATATCTACAATTAATTATCCGTAATTCCATATTTGAGATATTTACAACGTCATTTTGACTCGTCATAATTCCAGTTTGAGATATCTACTACTTTGTTCTGACTAGTCAAAACTTAATTGAAGATATCTAAAAAGGACCATGTAGAATTCTTGAATTGAGGGGAATTAAAGATATCTTGAACTGAAATTATGACTATAGTCAGAATTAAATTGTAGATATCTGAAACTGTAATTGCAGCTAGTCGTAATTCAGTTGCAAATATCCGGAATTCACATTGCGTATATATAATTTCGTCATTTGTCCTGGGCAGAATGTCGTTGTGGATATCTGAAATGACAATTGTGGACAGGAAGAATGTAATTATAGATATCTGAAATGCTCTTTTTGACTAGGAGGAATTGAATTGGGGATATTTGCAACAAATATCCAGTCTGGCTGTTAAATATTAAAACGGCTTGAGCTACCGTGTCCGGTCAGTTTGATCCGAACAGGGAATAAGGTTTGAACATATTCTAAAAAACCTTTTCTAAAACCCTTGAACCGGCTTCACTCTGACTTTAAACAGTTGTTCAAGACAAAATCTTGTTTTTAAACGGAAACATCCAATCATTTGCTGCTAGTTTTTCTTTTTTGTCACAGCGGACCAAATCCTTTATTCCTCATTATTTAACAACAATTCCGATTTGTTCTGTGGTGTTTTCAGGCTGTTGACAATTGATGGTTTAATCTTAAATTAAATTAATCTTAAATTTTGGACATTTAGACCCAACGCACACCAATGGCCACATGCGTGTTCTTGTTGGAGCATCACACTCAGGTTTGAGCTTCTGCTCTCGTTGCCGTTTGGTCCTTAGTTGGTTATTTTTGGTCATAAGTTCATCTGTTTCCAGCAGAACCATCAGTCTCAGCCACGACGGCACATTTATCTAAGTTCCGTAAAGTTCGTAAAATGAATAGAATTGTAGTGGAAAAGAAACCGGGCCAAGTAGAGATGAGTAGGTTCTGGTGGAAAAACGCCATAAGAGACAGAGCCGGGACCGAATCGCCGCACAGACACGTTGGGTAGAAGTAGAAGCCTCATGGAGCCGAGATTAAAACCAACAGAGACGGTTACAGAACTCCCAGTGACTCCTTAACCGTCTCTCTTTCCTGCTGGACTTCATCCCAGAATGCAGCAGAAGTAACAGCCAAAGAGAGTAAAAGATAAAGTTTTGATACCGGTTTGATTCTAGTCTGGTAAAAGTTCTCCCTGACTGGTGGTACGTATGTTCGTCCGGTACGGGGCTAGAACAGTCTCATAATTCACAAATGCACACGCCGATCCACAAATGTCCAGGACAAAATTCACAAATGCACAGAACAATTCACACGTGCGTAGGACAAGATACACAAATGTATTTTTGATGCTACACACAAATATAACCTGATTTACAAAAGTTTTTTTTTGTCTGTGAGCGGCGCTGGATTTGCGTGTGACTCCACCAACTGGAAATATTGAATCACTTTTCTAAGCGAACGGCGCGACGCAGCTCAAACAGCAGGTGTATCCGCCCCTTTAATCTGATTGGTTTACGAGTAAATCGTCCCCCACGTGGGGTGCGCTCTTATGATTGGCTGAAACAGAGGAAGATATCTGATTTGTTGCAGATCCTTCCGTGTTAAAAAAAAAATTTTGTGGATCGAGTCACGTCAGGGGAATCTCAGGCCCCGTTTCCACGTAGCAAACACGGTGGGGTTTTCATGCGTTTTGGCCGTTCGTTTACACGAAAACGAAGCTCAAAGTCTCCAAAAACGATCATTTCTGAAAACTCAGACCAAAGTGGAGATTTGCAAAAACTCAGTTTTAACGTTTGCTTGTAAACGGAGAGAAACGGAGATTTATTCTTCAGAACGTCACATTATGAGACAGAAACGTCACCAGCGTCATGAGTGACACCTGTGTTTACAATTTGTTTGTAACCGTCAATATTTTCTTGTATTTTACCTGTTTTATATTTTAAAGTCACACTTAAAAGTAACTCCACTTCTCTGTCACTCCAAACCAAAGACTCTCGTTCCGTCTTGGAAGTAACTGGCAGTCAAGGCTGATTTATGGTTCTGCGTTACACCAACGCAGAGCTACGGCGTAGGCTACGCGGCGACGCGCACCGTACGTACGTAGGCTACGCCGTCGATTTAACGTGGAACCATATTATTCAGGCTTCACACGTGTCATTTGTTGATGTTTTTTTCCAGGATTCTGATTGGCTAGCATGACTTTATCTTCTCGTTACACTGCCCCCTGCAGGTTTGGCTGCTCATAGCACCTTAACAGCGTATTTATCCGGGTTCGTGTAAACGAGGATATTTTTCAAAACGTAGAGGGGGAAATATCCGTTTTTGTAAATACCCGGCTATGTGGAAACGTGGCCTCAAAAGTCACACGCAAATCCAGCGCAGCTCACAGACAAAAACACGTTTGTAAATCAGGTTATATTTGTGTGTGCATCAAAAATAAATTTGTGTATCTATCCTACGCACGTGTGAATCGGTCTGTGCATTTGTGAATCGGTCTGTGCATTTGTGAATCGGTCTGTGCATTTGTGAATTATAAGACTGTTCTAGCTCCATAGTCCGGTGGCTGGAACAGATCAAATCCAGACTTTACCTCCGATATTCTGAAGAAACAGATATTCAGAAGAGCCGATGTAAACAGATCCCAGCCCCGAGAAAACAGGATAATTATCTTCAAAAACTTGTTATCCAGCGGTGGGTTGTGGGTTGTGGGGAGGAGCCGGCGTTATCGGGACTAACCTGTCTCTGTTGGCGTTAGCGGGGACTAACCTGTCTCTGTCTGTCCAGCCGAGGACGGTGGCCGGATTCAGAGGGACGGTCCGCTACGCTTCAGTCAACGCCCACAAAAACAAGGTCAGTGTCGTCTTTGCCGGATGGAAACGAGCCGACAATCTGCAACTGTGCCGTTTCTGACTGATTGTTTGTTTTGTTTCTTTTATTGTTTGCACTCGTAAAAAGGAACATTACACTACGGAAGAGTATTAGGGCCAGGCAGGAGAAAAATAATAATAATATTTTAGAGGAGGAAGATTTTTTTTTCATTATGCACTTTGAGAAAAAAGTCGAAATTTTGAGAATGAAGTCGAAATGTCGAGATTAATATTGAAGTACAATTTCGAGAAAAAAGTCGAAATGTATTTCAACTTTATTCTTGAAATTTCAACTTTATTCTCGAAATTTCGACTTTTTTCACAAAATTTCGACTATTCACAAAATTTTGACCTTTTTCACAAAATTTTGACTTTTTTCACGGTAATTTCAACTTTATTCTTGAAATTGTATTTCAACGTTATTCTCGAAATTTCAACTTTATTCACGAAATTTTGACTTTATTCTCAAAATTTTGACTTTTTTCACGAAATTTCAACTTTATTCTCGAAATTTCAACTTTATTCACGAAATTTTTCGACTTTGTTCTTGAAATTTTGACTTTATTCTCGAAATTTCGACTTTATTCACGAAATTTCGACTTTATTCACGAAATTTTGACTTTTTTCACGAAATTTCGACTTTATTCTTGAAATTTTACCTTTTTTCACTAAATTTCGACTTTATTCACGAAATTTCGACTTTATTCTTGAAATTGTATTTCAACATTAATGAGAGAAAAATCTTCCTCCTCTAAAATATTTTTCTCCTGTATGGCCCTAATTCTCTTCCGTATTACACAGAGGAAAAAAATTAAGAAAAGATGAGCAGGAGAAGGTTATAAAAACCTGAAAGGCTTATAAGCGATAGTAAGCAATAGTTTAACCATATAAGCACAATACATAGGCCTATAGGGTATAACTGATAACTCGGAGTTATACGATACTTCAGAATACAATTAAATAGTTTAGAAATATATCTGAATAATGGTGAATGAAAAACAGATCATCTATAGAAAAAATCTATAAGCTTTTTTTCAGCTTTCTTTTGAATGCAGATAATGTTGAGCCTGTTTCACTTAGATGTTTTAAACTGTTCCACAGCACAACCCCTTGATACGTAAATGAACATGTAGCCACTGCGGTTCTACAGAAGGGGATAAACAAATCATTCTTCTTGTGGAGTATTTTTACTGACGTTCGGACTGGAATCTTCCAGAACTACTGATCTAAAGCTCAGCTGGCAATTCTTTCACTGGAAAGTTTCAGATGACAAACATCACAACACTTATTTTATATATCTGCGCTTTTTTAACCTACTTGTTGTTTTTACTTTAATTGTTTTGCACTGATCCCAGGAGATTTGAGTTAATTAATGTATTATGACAATAAAAGCTGTTCAGTTCAGTTCAGTCCAGTTCATTCCAGTTCAGTTCAGCTCAGTGTTTTCTTGTTCCTCCTCCAGGAAATGGGTCGCCATGACGACCTGTGGTCGTTGTTCTACATGCTGGTGGAGTTTGCTGCTGGACAGTTGCCGTGGAGGAAAATCAAAGACAAGGTCAGTGATTTCACCTGAAACAGAAACAGAAACACCCGCCTCCATTCACACCCGGGCCGTCACCATAGCAACGGAGATGCAGGGCCGTCACCATAGCAATGGGGATGCAGGGCCGTCACCATAGCAACGGGGATGCGGGGCAGGGCCGTCACCATAGCAACGGAGACGCAGGGCCGTCACCATAGCAACGGAGACGCAGGGCCGTCACCATAGCAACGGAGATACAGGGCCGTCACCATAGCAACGGAGATACAGGGCCGTCACCATAGCAACGGAGATGCAGGGCCGTCACCATAGCAACGGAGATGCAGGGCCGTCACCATAGCAACGGAGATGCAGGGCCGTCACCATAGCAACGGAGATACAGGGCCGTCACCATAGCAACGGGGACGCAGGGCCGTCACCATAGCAACGGGGATGCGGGGCCGTCACCATAGCAACGGAGATGCAGGGCCGTCACCATAGCAACGGAGATGCAGGGCCGTCACCATAGGAACGGAGATGCAGGGCCGTCACCATAGCAACGGAGACGCAGGGCCGTCACCATAGCAACGGGGATGCGGGGCCGTCACCATAGCAACGGGGATGCGGGGCCGTCACCATAGCAACGGAGACGCAGGGCCGTCACCATAGCAACGGGGACGCAGGGCCGTCACCATAGCAACGGAGATGCAGGGCCGTCACCATAGCAACGGACACGCAGGGCCGTCACCATAGCAACGGGGATGCGGGGCAGGGCCGTCACCATAGCAACGGAGATGCAGGGCCGTCACCATAGCAACGGACACGCAGGGCCGTCACCATAGCAACGGAGACGCAGGACCGTTTTTCAAGTCGGAATTAATTATTCCCAATTAAATAATTCCGAATTAAACTATTTTTTCCTTCGGGTTTACATGGAAGGTTTCAGTTTATGGAACAATCTGGATACAAAAGTTAAGAATGCAAATCAAACATCACATTTAAAAAAATAATAACAGCCAGTTTGATGAAGAAATATCATGATAATTGTTAAGTTAGGTGGATTTTCTTTTTTCTCTCTCTCTCTCTCTTTTTAGCACCATTGTCATATTTTTTCTTTGAATCAAAAAAGAATACGACTATATGTGTTTGACGACAGCTATTTGGTGTTATTTTATAACTTTGTTGTAGTTTTGGTTTAGTTTTTTGTTTTTTTGTTTTTTTTATTACATAATTTGTAATTAGTTTTTTTATTATTACATTAATTGAAATTTGATTTCTTAGGAAAAATCGACAGATAAAATAAGCTTAGTCTTCTTTCTGTTCCCTTTCATTCAAGGAAAGAGATTTGTTGTAATTGTATTGAACTGCTTTGTTTTTCTTTTAATGAATGAAATAAAGAATAGAAATGAATACCTTTGTGAATAAAGCTTTAATAAGAGAAATAACTGTGTTTTTTCTCCGTCTGCAGGAGCAAGTGGGTCAGATTAAGGAGCGGTTCGATCATCGGATGCTGCTCAAACACATGCCCCAGGATTTCAGTGTCTTCCTGGATCATGTTCTCACGCTGGATTACTACACAAAACCGGATTACCAGGTACAGAACCAGAACCAGAACCAGACCAGACTAGCAGGTACCGGTCTGGGGTCCGGGGTCTGGGGGTCGGGGTCCCGTTTAGTCCAGGTTTAGGCCACGTTTACACATAGTATTTACAAAAACTGATATTTCTACGTTTTGAAAAATCCCATCATTTCCAGGAACCTGCATAAATAGCTGTTAAGGTGCTATGAGCAGCCAAACCTACAGGGGGCAGTGTAACGAGAAGATCATCATAGTCATAAAATCTCCACTTTGGCGAGTGTTTTGTGTCTTTGAGCTTCTTTTCGTATAAACCGGGGATCAGCAACCCGCGGCTCTTTAGCGCCGCCCTAGTGGCTCCTGGAGCTTTTTCAAAAATGTTTGACCTTTTTTTTTCCCTTTGTCTTCTTTTTTTCCCATTTTTTCTTCTTTTTTTCTTTTTTTCTTTTTTTTCTTCTTTTCTTCCTTTTTCCTTTCCTTTTTAATCTCGACATTTCGATTTTTTTCTTGACATTTTGACTTTTTTCTCGACATTGAATTTTTTCTCAACATTTCGCCTTTCACCATTTGCCTTCATTCTAAGGTTTATACAAGACTTTACATTTTTGCGGCTGCAGACATATTTTGTTTTTTGTGTTTTTGGTCCAATATGGCTCTAAAACATTTTGGGTTGCCGAGCCCTGGTTTAAACGAATGGCCAAAACGCATGAAAACACCAGCGTTTTTGCTACGTGGAAACGGGGCCTTAGTTTAGTCCAGGTTTGGTTTAATCCAGGTTGGGGGCGGGGCCTTGGGGGCGGAGTCTCAGGGCCTCCATGTTCCCGGTTCAGGGGCGGGGTCTTGGGGGCAGAGTCTCAGGGCCTCCATGTTCCCGGTTCAGGGGCGGGGTCCTGGGGGCGGGGTCTCAGGGCTCAGGGGGGGCGGAGTCTCAGGGCTCAGGGGGGCGGAGCCTCAGGGCCTCCATGTTCCCGGATCAGGGGCGGGGTCTTGGGGGCGGAGTCTCAGGGCCTCCATGTTCCCGGGTCAGGGGCGGAGTCTCAGGGCCTCCCTGTTCCCGGGTCACCAGTTCTGTTCTGTTCTGTTGCAGCTGCTGATGTCGGTGTTTGAGAACAGCATGAAGGAGAGAATCATCACGGAGAACGAGCCCTTCGACTGGGAGAAGGCAGGAAGTGATGTCACGCTGTCCACCAGCGCCTCCACCGTGCAGCCGCAGTGCAACACCCGGCCCACGGCGGCCATGGTGGGGTGAGGACCGGCCCGCCGTCCAGAACCGAGGCAGAACAGAGCTACATATAATACAACCCAGATACATATAATTGCGTGTCATCAGCATAAGAATGATATTGAATATTATGATGGACCCAAGTGGTAACATATACACATTGAAAAGTAGGGGACCTAGAATTGACCCTTGTGGGACTCCATATTGAATGCTGACATTATCAGATCATAGCTGCCGACCGAAATAGAGAAAGATCTACCACTCAAGCCTGGATTATGGTTCTGCGTTAAAGTTACGGCGCACGCGCGCAGGCCTGTAGTTCTCAACAGCGAATGGATCAAGGTTATTCTTTTTTATCAATGGTGTTATAATTAGGTTTGTCACGGTCAGAATTTTTTAACTCCCGATCACTTCAGTTCTACTGGTACATCTGGTACTACTGGTACTACTGGTACACCTGGTACTACTGGTACTACTGGTACACCTGGTACTACTGGTACTACTGGTACTACTAGTACTACTGGTACTGGTCTACTCCCACGGCCTGGTGGATGGGTGGAGGAGGATACACGCAGTGTGCATCCTCCTCCACACATCCACCAGGCCGTGGGAGTGGATTAGTAGTACCAGTAGTACCAGGTGTAACAGTAGTACCAGGTGTACTGCCTGCAGTCTGCGTGCATCCTCCTCCACACATCCACCAGGCCGTGGGAGTGGAACAGTAGTACCAGTAGTACCAGGTGTACCAGTAGTAAAAGTAGTACCAATAGTACCATGTGTACCAGTAGTACGAGTAGTACCGGTATTACCAGTAGTACTAGTAGTACCAGTATTACCAGTATTACCAGTAGTACCAGTAGTCCATGTAGTACCAGGTGTACTGCCTGCAGTCTGTGTGCATCCTCCTCCACACATACACCAGGCTGTGGGAGTGGAACAGTAGTACCAGGTGTATCAGTAGTACCAGTAGTACCAGTAGTACTAGGTGTACCAGTAGTACCAGGTGTAACAGTAGTACCAGGTGTACTGCCTGCAGTCTGCGTGCATCCTCCTCCACACATCCACCAGGCCTTGGGAGAGGAACAGTAGTACCAGTTTTACCAGGTGTACCAGTGGTACCAGTAGTACCAGGTGTACCAGTCTTACCAGTATTACCAGGTGTACCCGTAGTACCAGTAGTACCAGGTTTACTCCCTGCAGTCTGCGTGTATCCTCCTCCACACATCCACCAGGCCGTGGGAGTAGACCAGTAGTACCTGTACTACCAGTATTACCAGAAGTCCCAGTAGTACCATGTGTACCATTAGTACCAGTAGTACCAGGTGTACCAGTAGAGCTCAAGTGATCGGGAGTTAAAAAATTCTGACCGTGACAAACCTAATTATAACACCATTGATAAAAAAGAATAACCTTGATCCATTCGCTGTTGAGAACTACAGCGAATTCCCAATTTTTCCCGATCCGATCGCTTTTTTTGGCTCCCGATACATTTCCGATACTTTTTCCCGATCAGATACATTTTGGCAATGAATTAAAAAAAAAAAGAAAAAGAGGACTAAAACTAAATGATCCCAAGTTTCTTTTCTTGTCCATTGGAGAACAACATGGACATATATTTCAACAAAGATTATCAGCTCTGGTGCCACAAAATGGAAAAACATGAAATTGTACACTAAAACAAAAAGTGCAGAATAATGCAATAACAAAAAATAAACTAGAAAATGTCAGGATATTTTGATATGGGCATGCCCTACTGCCCATCCGTCCCCTCTTGCTGCTTTGGTTTGGGGCTGTAGTGTTTGTGTTTGGGGGGTTCTATGTCAGTTTTAGGTGTTTACGGTTGTATTGCATTCATTCCTGTGCTCCCAATAGTTATTAATGGCGTGCGCCTTTTGGCATCTAGCGTCCCCACGGTAACGCTTGACTGAGAAAAGTAATGCCCATCGAGGCACGATGGAGACGCATCTAACGGTGTATGCCATGCATGGGTGCATGTTCCGGTTCAGGCTACGTTAACGGATAGGTTTTTTTTTCACCATGGTAAAAAACCCCATCCAAATGAATGGAGCCATTTGGCCTGGATTTTGACATAAAATTTCCTTAAATCACAGCTTCATGAAATTTGAATATGTTGAAGTTCATAGCGTGCCGAGTCGGGAAACATTTGAACGATGTCTCTACGATAATCTGTTGCCTAGCAACAAGCGTCCAAAATCAAATGTGTGTGAAAGTTTGAACGATGTCTCTACGATAAAGTCCGGCCAAGCAATAAGCATGCGAATTTTCGCCTTTTTTTTGCTTTCTGGCGTCCCCACGGTAACACTTTTGACTGAGAAAAGTAATGCCCATCGAGGCACGATGGAGACGCATCCAACGATGTATGGCATGCATGGGTGCACATTGCGGTTCGGGCCGTATAAACAGACGAAAAAAAGTGCGGAATAATAAGAAAAGGGAAACCTTTTCTGTATACCATTATATCGCCTTCATTTTCATGTTTTTCCTCATTTTTTCGGGCGTGTTTTATTTTTTGGGGATTTTTTTTTCCACATCAGAGCGGGGTCATGCTGTACACCCGCTGGTGAGACGTGGGACTTTTGCGACTTTAGCTTGTTAGCAAAATGCTAGCAACATTGCCCTTTGGGCCATTCTGGACGATTGCAATATGGTCATGCCACTACTTGGCATGCCCATAATAAATTTAACTTCAAAAGAGGTAGTTGAATGACATCCAGTCAAACTCACAAACACAAGAAAATTAAAATACTTTTTGGCTTAACCTTAGCGCAACATTCTGAATGGATGAATGAAGAGCAGCAGCTTAACTTAGACAACTTAACAGTTCTAACGTCTCCGTGACGACTGCTAACGTCTCTGCTTCCGCAGGGCCATCGTGACGCCGGGCCCCGGTGACCCCCAGAGGGAGAACACGGACGACGTGCTGCAGGACGAGCACCTGAGCGACCAGGAGAACGCCCCGCCGGGCCCCCCGGCCCCCCCGGGGCCCCCCGGCCGGGCCCCTGCCGAGGCCCCGCCGCAGCACCCCGGGGAGCCGGGCGAGGCCTGGGAGGACACGGACTTCAACCGCAACCGGCTCAGGATCAGCCTCAACAAGGTCCAGAGTTAGCTCCGCCTAGGGCTGGGCGATATGGACCAAAAGTCATATCTCGATATTTTCTAGCTCAATGGCGATACTCGATATATATCGATATTTTTTCTGTGCCATAATTGGGGTTTCCCCCAAAGCATTATAGCATAGCATCTCTGTTAGCATCTCTGTTAGCTTCATTTTTTTCTGAGGCAAACCCTTAAAAAAACAGTCAGTTTTAATACAAAAACTCGTGCCAAATGTCACACAGGTTCCTTTATTAACAGAGGTCTGCACAATATCAAAATGTATAAAACAAATGAAATAAAAATAAACTGCCTGCATATATAGAATAAAAATGCTTCTTGAATAAAATAAAACAAATATCCCTTTCCTGCATAACAATTAAATTAAAATACACTGTAATTAATACAATGTAGACAGTAACAGGCAGACTTTTCCACTGAGGTTGACAGTTGTGCAAATAACAAAACATTTGTGCAAATCTCAAATAAAACATTCAAGTCAATTTGTCACAAAATAAGCTATATCAAAAAAAAAAAAATTTAAATCGATATAAACGATATTGTCTCGTACCATATCGCGTTTGAAAATATATTGATATATATTAAACTCTTGATATATCGCCCAGCCCTAGCTCCGCCCACTCGTCATTGCTGAGTTTGATGGTTTATGTGAAGTGATCGTGGCTCTAACCGCCGTGTTTGTGTCTGTAATCCCGGTGTCTAACCCTCTCCCTCTCCAGGGCCAGGAGGACGAGCCGGGCCGAGGGGTGTGTCCGGTGTCTCCGGTTCGAGCCCCGGAGTCGCCCAACGGTCAGGGCCGGTCTCTCCGGTACCGCCGGGTCAACAGCCCGGAATCAGACCGGCTGTCTGCGGCTGAGGGCCGGAACGACGGCTACGGCCAGAGGTAACGGGCAGTGGTGGACAGTAACGGAGTAAATTTACTTGAGTACTGTACTTAAGTACATATCCAGAGGATTTGTACTTTACTTGAGTATTAGATTTCTTTGGTACTTATTACTCTTACTTGAATACATTTCCAAGACAAATATTTGTACTTTTACTCAAGTAAATTTCTAGGAAAGCTGAAAAGTACTCGTTACTTTCAGGTCTGCTTTTTTCTTCTTCCCTAAAATCCTATTGGACACAAGCTGTTTTTGTCAAAGGAGGAGACCTATCACAGTGCACGCTCTCCACTGGGATGTACGTAAAGCGGAAATACGTCAAGCCTCCTCAAAACCATACCGCCAAAGTAGCCTGCGTTTGTCAAGACAGAGCCGCAACAAGTCAAGACATAGCAATGGCTACGAGTTAAAAAGTTAAAGAGTTAAAGAGTTAATTCTCAGAAACAAGAGTTAAAAGATCCTTAAATTAATTTCGAAAAAATATAGTAATTTACTGATGTGGAAAATAAGAAATTTACTCTTACTCTTACTTTTACTTAAAGTAAATTTAAAAGCATTTACTTTTGGATACTTAAGTACCTCTAAAAGCAGGTACTTTTCTACTCTTACTCAAGTAATATTTTGACTGAGCTACTTTTACTTGTAACAGAGTAAATTTTGACCAGTAGTATTTGTACTCTTACTCAAGTACTGGGGTCGAGTACTCTGTCCACCTCTGGTAACGGGGGAGGGGGGGGGTCCAGAACCAGATCTGAGAGTCCAGAACCAGATCTGAGAGTCCACAACCAGGTCTTAGGGTGCTTTCAAACCTGTGGCCCGTTTGTTTTGTTCCGATTCAGGGGCTAAATCGATACAGTTGTTTCGTTTCTCGTTCGTGGGGTTTGTGTTCACAAGTCTGTACCGTTTCAAAGCTGTTAACAACTGCCATGAACCAACTGTTCTCTCATTGGTCAGAAATGAACGTGGGAGGAGTTTCCTCTTCCGTACCCCGGGAAAAACAACAAGCTCCTTTCACAGAGAGGGCGCAAAGCGCAGACCGCGAGAGGCCGCCTGCCGCAGGGTTAGCGCTGCGCAAACCCTGCCCCAATTGAACATTTTTAAATTTCCCCGTGCCGCGCTGGGACGACGTCTCGGCACGTCCAATAGGAGAGAAGGGGGCGGAGTCTCAGTACCGACTCTTCTCCTTGCGCTGATTCTTCTCCTTGCGCCGCGGTCGCACATACACAAGAATGGAGTTGTGTCGGTTGCTGTGTGGATTATGTTCTCACTACAAATAAAAAAAAATGCACCGGTCCAGGTCTGGAATGGAATCGGGCCGAGACCACCTCTCCTAGGAGATCTCGGCTCGCTTGTTTTGTGCCGCATCCAAGCGCGATTGCTGTGTTCACATGTCCCAAATGATCCAATCTTTAGGGGGAAACGCTCCCTGTTCCGGAACAACTGCTCCAAACGGGACAGAGGTGAAAGCAGCCTTAGAATCCAGAACCCACATCTAAGAGTCCGTCTGTTATCCCAAGTTTAGACTTGTCTTACGTCCCTAACGTCCTAAAGTCGAAATGTCGAGAAAAAAGTCGAAATTTTGAGAATAAAGTTGACATTTTGAGAATAAAGTCAAAATTTCATGAATAAAGTCGAAATTTCGTGAATAAAGTCGAAATTTCGAGAATAGAGTCGAAATTTTTATTCTCGAAATTTCGAGAATAAAGTCGAAATTTCGAGAATAAAGTTGAAATACATTTCGACTTTTTTCTCAACATTTCCACTTTTTTCCCGACATTTCCGTAGTGTAATGTTCCTTTTTACGAGTGCAAGCAATAAAACAAACGTGTGGTGTTGAAGCTAACTCCGTCTCCGTGTCTCCAGGTCCCGCATGGACATCCTCGGGTCTCCGTCCCGCCACGTGTATTCGTCCCAGCCGGCCCAGATGTTGTCCGTGGACCCCGGTTTCCGCGGCGACCGGCAGGCCAGCGGCCGGCAGGAGGTGTCGGTGGCGTCGGTGGACCAGGAGGCGCACAGCAACGCCTTCATCCGCTCGGTGCCGCTGGCCGAGGAGGAAGACTTCGACAGCAAGGAGTGGGTGATCATCGACAAGGAGGCGGAGCTGCGAGACTTCCACCCCACCACGTCGGCCACCACCGACGAGGAGCCGGAGGAGCTCCGGCCGCTGGAGGAGACGGAGGAGAGACGGAGGCTCCGGGCCGCAGGTACGAGCCCCGGGTCACAGTCAGGGTTCACATCTGTAGCAACCTCGTGCTACCGGGGTTCAACCGACAGGGAAAGAGGACACGGGGTTTTGTGGAGAAATTGTGGTTATTCCCGACTGGCAAGACAGCTCCGGAGGCCGCCCCCTGGGCCGGGCCGACCGGAGAGACAGTTCGGGGGGGGGGGGGGGTCGCCCTCGGGGCCGGGCTGACCGGCGAGACTGTTCGGGGGGTCGCCCTGTTGGGTCCCTGAATCAACATAACATAAATTCATAACTTAGGAAAGACACGGAGACTGTAGAATGATTTTTAAGGCCTTCTGCGCAGAAGTATGAGGAGGAAAGCTGAGGAGCTGCAGGCAACGTGGCCTCATTCGAGAACTCGTCAGCTCTTCTCCCAACATGCTGCTTCTGCAGGACGCTTTTATTTGAGAATGGGAAACAGGAAATGACCATATACGGACTGTCAGTGTATAGATAATGGACAATGAACAGACGATGGGGGTAAAAGACACACATGTGACATTTCAGTTAAAGAGCAACTAATCTGTGGTATGCAGAAACAAACAGACATCCTTAAAAAACACAAAGGGTCAAGGGGTCAACTAAAAACAGGAACTCTGTTGGGGGTTTTGAACAGATGGTCCAACTGACAATGGGACAGTTGTGGGACAGCCGAATTTCTCATACTCATGATTCAGTCCTTCGCTGAGCTGCTGTCCCGTTTAACTGTCGTTTAAATGACTCCCTGCAGGGGAGCTGGTGGTGCGACCGAAGACGCACACCCGGGACAGCAGCCGGGGGATGCTGACGCTGACGGAGGAGGAGACGTCCAGGAAGAGCGGCGGGAGCCCCGCCCAGTCGCCCTGCCACTCGCTGCCCTCGGGACGGCCTCGCCGGAGAGAGTCGGACCCCACCGGACCCCAGAGACCGGTAAGAGCCAGACCCGGGCGAAGGGACGGCATGGGGGCGGGGAGGTGGGTGGAGATGTGGGAGGAGATGTGGGCGGAGATGTGGGAGGAGATGTGGGCGGATCCGGCCGCCAGGCCTCAAGTTTCCACCTGCTGACATTGAGCTTCAAGGACAAATCCAGCATGAGTGGAGATCCAGTGACCCGGTGTCACCGGCAGGTTTTATTCAGTAAAGGCTGATTTAAAGTCCAGGAGTGAGTAAGCAGAACTCCCCAAAGTGTCCACAGAGGCTAGAAGTGAAACACTGCCAAGTGGAATTAGACTTTAAACAGATTAAGCTTCTGCGATGGGACAATCAGGCTTTTATTTTCTCAGAGAGTATCAGCGCTGCTGGAGTTACAACTTCCTGTTGGGGTCTCATCGGTCCAGTGATGGACGTCCGTCATCACCTCATTCGTCACACATCCGTTGTTCTTTTATTATGTCAGAAACTGGACAAGAAAACATCAACATTTACGACATTTACCAAAATAAAAGCACAAACGGCCGTTTTATACTCAGGAGAAACCTGAACCAGAGACTTCAACTTTCTGGAAAATAACCTCATAACTCCTTCAGATCAGCGGCCACTTTCCTCCTCCATTCTCGCGACCGCAGCAAGTTTGTTCAGTAAATAACAACTTTGTCACGTTGTTGTTGTTGTTCATGTGCGGCTGTTTTCATTTACACCGCGAGACTCTTGAAAGCTTTTGCTTTAGTCGAGAACAGTTCAGGTCTGAGTTAGTCTGTAAACACGGGTGAGGATTCCCTTCATCCTGGGAGGAACTGACCCAAGATTCTGGACTCATGCTGGAGTTGTCCTTCCATTCACGAGGAGCCGCCGGCAGGACTCAGACTCTCTCATTCGCCGCACTCTTGCCGGACTCTTGCCGAACTCCTGCCAGACTCCTGCCGCACTCTTAGTTTAGTTTAGTTTAGTTTTATTTAGCACATAACATAAAAATTAACATTACACAAATAAGTGCAGTTAAAAGAAACTGTGCAGGGAGGAGCGAGCAAGCCAGTAGGCTTATGAGGAGCCCCCACCTAATAACATTTAACAAAATAGTTATGAGGATACAAAATCATAAAAATAAAAATAAATAATATATCATAAAAATTGCATGTAGAACATGAATGAAAATAAAAGAAAAAAAAGAAAAAAAGAAAAGAAAAAAAACTACTGTAGACATGATCATGAAAATATGAGTGTTATGCTGAACAAATGGCAACACACAATATGAAGTGCAAAAGAACATTAACAGTGGGAAAAGCAAGAGCTTTCTTGACTACATTGTTGAATTAAATGTTTTCTTGAGCGACTTTTGAAAATGGATAGGGACCTACAATTGTTTGCAATATGGTACCAACTATTCCAGACTTTGACATCTCTAAATCTAAACAAAAATTGGCTTCTAGATTCCAGACATTTAGGCGGCACTCTTGCCGGACTCTTGCTGGACTCCTGCCGCACTCCAGCCGGACTCTTGCCGGACTCCTCCCGGACTCTTGCCGGACTCTTGTCGAATTCCTGCCAGACTCTTGCCGGACTCTTGCCGGACTCCTCTTGGACTCTTGCCGGACTCTCGCCAGACTCTTGCTGGACTCCTGCCGCACTCCTGCCGGACTCTTGCCGGACTCCTCCCGGACTCTTGCCGGACTCTTGTCGAATTCCTGCCAGACTCTTGCCGGACTCTTGCCGGACTCCTCTTGGACTCTTGCCGGACTCTCGCCAGACTCTTGCTGGACTCCTGCCGCACTCCAGCCGGACTCTTGCCGGACTCCTCCCGGACTCTTGCCGGACTCTTGTCGAATTCCTGCCAGACTCTTGCCGGACTCTTGCCGGACTCCTCTTGGACTCTTGCCGGACTCTCGCCAGACTCTTGCTGGACTCCTGCCGCACTCCTGCCGGACTCCAGCCGGACTCTTGCCGGAGTCTTGCCGAACTCCTGCCGGACTCCAGTCGGACTCTTGCCGGACTCTTGCCGGACTCTTGTCGAATTCCTGCCAGACTCTTGCCGGACTCTTGCCGGACTCCTCTTGGACTCTTGCCGGACTCTCGCCGAACTCTTGCAGGACTCCTCCCGGACTCTTGCCAGACTCTCACCGAACTCTTGCCAGACTCCTGCCGGAGTTTCGTCGGACTCCTGCCGGACTCTTGCCAAACTCCTGCCGGACTCTTGCCAGACTCTTGCCGGACCCTTGCCAAACTCCTGCCGAATTCCTGCCGGACTCTTGCCGGACTCCTGCCGGACTCCTCTCGGACTCTTGCCGTACTTAGATGTGCAGAAACACATCCTTAGCATCGGTTGTTCCTCTGGTGTCGGTGGTTTGTCCTCCTCAAGCTCCAACGCTCCCGTCCCAGGATTCTCTCACAAGGGTTTCAGTGTCTTGCTGCTCAAGAGAGTCTCTTTATTCTGTGTGTCGGAGTCCGCAGTCTGCAGCAAGCTTCTACTGCCGTCTCTGTAATCACTGCCTGATTCAGTCCCGGCTGAGTTAAACTCTCCGCTCTGTTTCCTCCACGCTGCTG
The DNA here is from genome assembly GCF_033807715.1 of Cololabis saira. Classification (NCBI taxonomy): domain Eukaryota; kingdom Metazoa; phylum Chordata; class Actinopteri; order Beloniformes; family Belonidae; genus Cololabis; species Cololabis saira. Next base: position 1,834,979 of record NC_084587.1, on the reverse strand, counting down.
GCATTTGGAGCGCTGACGCGGCACAACTGATCAATAATTAGACAATCAATAATTAGAATCAGGTGTCATGATGCCGGGGAACATCTAACTCATGCAGGACGGTAGTTCCTGAGCACCGGGATCGATGACCTCGTCTCTACAAGTCAGAAACCAGCTTGTGGTGTTTTATTGTGAAAGTCCACCATGTTATTCCTCCGTCTGACTTACGTTTTTTTCTTGGATCTATCAAACCATCTCTCTATAAATTATTACACATGCTTATTCATTTATAGAAACGTTTTTTTTGCTTGAATTAATAGCGAGAGACTCATCTCGGGTTGCTGTTTGTTGACATCGTACTGACTCATCACCGCCCCCTGGTGGAGGTGTTGCCAAGCAACCACACAAATGTCGCTTTTCCACTAGAACCTACTCGACTCAGTTTGGTTCTTTTCCACTAGGGGTCTAACGTGCCGAGTAGACACTTTTCTGTATCTATTCTGCCGAGGTTCTAAGCGGCTGAGTCGGGCTGTGATGTCATCACTCTACAGGCCACCGATTGGTCGGGGGGTTGGAGTCAGACGTCTGAGTCAGGATGTGACATCAGAGAAAGAGACTCTGACGGGTTCGAGTTCATTTGATTCCAGCAGCAACGGCAGCAGAAGTTGGTGATCCAACTCTGAGGTGCAGATGTTCATTAACCTGGTGCTGAGGAGAGAATTAAAAAGATCTAGAGGAGATAAGGAACCACCAGATCTACCAGGAGAGAATTGAAAAGATCTAGAGGAGATAAGGAACCACCAGATCCACCAGGAGAGAATTAAAAACATCTAGGTGGAGATAAGGAACCACCAGATCTACCAGGAGAGAATTAAAAAGATCTAGACGGAGATAAGGAACCACCAGATCTACCAGGAGCTCTGTCACTTCATAGCTGCTCAGCTACCAATACACTTTTCAGCAAAAGAGACAAACTAAAAACATAGCAAAGCAAAGCGTTGCCGCTTGAAGCTTCTCTCACTCTCATTTTTTAACTTGATATGAAACACAAGCCACAGACGCAGCAGCACAAACCGCATTGGCCCAAATATAAGACGGCCCTGATTATAAGACGACCCCCTCTATTTTCAAGACTCAAGTTTGAAAAAAGACTTTTTGAACATCAAATTCAATTTTTATACAGAAAATAATTACAGTACATCTGAAACAAATGACTATAACAATATATTGTAGAGAAAAAGCTTGTTATTTTGCCTCATTCAAATCATTATCTTGAAGTTTGCATCATAACTTCTCCTCAGCTGCCGATCTTCCACCCACTTTTCTCCAGATTGTCGCTACGTTTCTCCATTTTCTGTTATCTCTTCTCTTATTTTCTTCTCTTTTCTTTCTTACCGCTATTTTTTATTTTTCTTCTTCGTGACAGGGGTTTGCTTTGGCCTGGGGAGTTAAGTTCAGCGTTGTGATGGGTATAATGTCTAGACCCCGAATGGAAGACGAATTTGTCTTATTTCAATGCAAGAAACAGCGTCTTATATTCGGGCCGATTTGGTATATCATGCAGGGAAAAGCGCCATAACACAACTTATACCGTCGGTATTAGGGGTGGGCAAAAATATCGATATGGCAATATATCGCAATACTTTTCCAGCCGATTCAATATCGATATTCAAAATTTGAATATCGATATTTTTTTTTTGTATTTTTTTTCTTTTTTTTTTTGTAATTTTTTTTATTTTCTTTTATTTTATTTTTTTTATCCCCGATCTTTTTCCCATTATATCACCCAGTGCTCCTACCTAAGTAACAGTCCTGGGCATTGCCACTCTCTACCAACCCCGGGAGGGCCCTGCACTGAGCTCAGGTTTTATTTCACGTTTTATTTCATTTTATAATTTATTTTTTATATAACACAATTGCCTGTCCTTAAAAAATGAAAAATAATGGACAGAGGTTTATTTATTTATGGATTTGTATCTATACTGACTGATCACTGTGCCTGTCCTTGGTTTTAGTTCCATCTTTCTTGTGTTTATTATCATTTGCCACATAATTAAAGCAACCTCATACTAAATTTAATGTTAATTTCATATGATGTAAATAATATGAAAAACATATACAAATATGTTGTAACTTTAGCTTGTATAGTTATAATAAAACATTGTTTTGATTGTCCCATGAATTGTCACTATAATCTGATGAACGTGCAACTCGGATTTTAAGATCCATCACTATAATCTGATGTACATTTATACAACTTGGATTTTAAGATGTGTAATGCATTTTTAAATTTTTCGGTGAACTATGTAGAATATAATAATCGGGATATCGCAATGTGTATCGTATCGTGGCTCAAGTATCGTGATGCGTATCGTATCGTGAGGTCCTTCCCAATACCCACCCCTAGTCGGTATGATCAGAGTTCGTCCTTGTGTAGCTCGGCCAGAGATGCTGTTGCTAGGAAACCAGACGCTGGCTGCTGTCAATCCGCCCCACTTTTGTTTCGGCAGAACTTCCTGTAGCAGGTTTCTGTTTTCACAACGGTGGAAACCACCGAGCCGCCTCATATCTGGTAACCGTGGCGACCTTCAGAGTCACGTGACCCGGAACGTTGCTGCTGATTCATCCTGACCGCATGTGACCTTTGGGAAAAAATGCTTTTTTATCCGTGTGAAGGTGCCGCCATGCCGTCCTTGTCGTTTGATCTTTCCCATCTCTGCTCTGAACCATGCTTTTATTCTGAAGGAATGAATGTGAATGAAACAGGAAGCTGCATAACGTGCCCTGTGTTGTCCAGTCGCCATTTCAACGTAGATCTGGGTATCATCTGCATAAGCTGTGACGAGAGACCCAATGTGTCGTCCGAAAAGAAAAAGATGGGGAGAAATGCGGAAAAATAAATATGTTGATTTGCTGATGACGTTTTCACATGTCTGACACACACACACACACACACACACACACACACACACACACACTCACACACATTTTTGCACGTAAGCGACCTCTTTCTGGTGAACTTGACTCCAAAGCCTCTTTACGGTGACACCACAGGTGCATGATGGGAGTTGTAGTGGACCTGCTGGTGGTGGGATTGTTGGTTCTGGCCGGGGAGATCGGGATCTGGGTTGTGGTTTCACAGACGCAGGGACGAGGTCTCACGGTCTGCACTGCCCCCATCAGGTCGGAGGTGGTATTACTACATAGAGTCTAGCGCCCGTCTAGAGTCTAGAGTCCGATAAATCTAAATCGGTTCTCATATTAATTCCTAAAAATCGATTCGATTTTTTTTTCATCATTACATTACAACTTTTGGTATTTTTTTGTTTATGCCCAAAAAAATGTTTTGTTGGACACCAGAATAACTGGTGCCATGTTTTTGCCTTTAAATATGTTTAAAGGTATGAAAACATTAAAGTTTTCAGTTATAATTGCTTAAATTGTCTATATTTCTTTGCTTTATATACTGTCTCAGGGTTAAATTTGCATAAAATGCTAAAAACCCAATTCTCAAAAGTGGGAAAAACTAAAAGTGATTTCATCCGTCTCTGTTTCCTCCTGGATCTGTTTGGTAATTCTACACGATGTTTCTGTTTCAGTTCTATCAGCATTCTGGGAGCTGATTGGTCCTTACAGCATCATTAGCTGCAATACTTGCTGTTGAATCTCAATATAATACTAGTATTAATATGTTGCAGAACTACAGTCATATCATTCATGCAACAGCTCAAAAAACTGTTTTATTAACAGTAACCCAAATCAATATCGGATCGAATCGGATCGTGATAATCGATTCTGAATCTTAAGAATCGGAATTGAATCGATTCTTGATATTTGAATCGATCCCCAGTAGGGATGGGCGGTATGGACTAAAACATGTATCACGATAATTTCTGGCATTTATCCCGATAACGATAAAAAAATACCAATTCAACTTCACCTTTGTAACTATAAATTTATCTCGCTCTCAGATCCGCCATGTTTGTTACACAAAAACGTATCAACGGGAATTTATCTTTCTTTCTTTCTTTCTTTCTTTCTTTCTTTCTTTCTCTCTTTCTTTCTTTCTTTCTTTCTTTCTTTCTTTCTTTCTTTCTTTCTTTCTTTCTTTCTTTTTCTTTCTTTCTTTCTTTCTTTCTTTCTTTCTTTCTTTCTTTCTTTCTTTCTTTCTTTCTTTCTTTCTTTCTTTCTTTCTTTCTTCCTTCCTTTCTTTATTTCTCCCTTCCTTCCTTCCTTCCTTCTTTATCCCCTTCCTTCCTCCTGCTCTCTCCTTCCTTCTTCCCATCCTCTTTTCTCCCTTCCTTCCTTCCTTCCTTCCTTCCTTCCTTCCTTCCTTCCTTCCTTCCTTCCTTCCTTCCTTCCTTCCTTCCTTCCTTCCTTCCTTCCTTCCTTCCTTCCTTCCTTCCTTCCTTCCTTCCTTCCTTCCTTCCTTTACAGTCACACCAAGCACAGCCGGGACATTAATAAAGCGCTGAGGGGTAAATAAATAATAATAATAATAATAATAATAATAATAAATATCTCTTATACCTCTAAGTAATTACATAATTTCATTTTATTTATTCAATTTATATTTAGCACAAATAGAAACAGTCTGACAGGAGTCATGATATCTGATGTTCTCTGGTTTCAGGGACCAAAACAGTTCAGAACGATTGCAGATCACTACACCGACTCCAAAGATAAATAACTCAGTAAAATTATAATTTGGTCAAGTTTAGCCTACAAAAATAAAGTGGACTCTTTCCAGAGAACATAAAGAGAAGCAAGTGTAATAAAACTAAAACTCCTCTGGAAGATGATTTTGTAGAATTAGCTTTTAGCTCGAGATGCTGTAATTGCAATTTACATATATATTTTATTTTATTCTGTAAAGGTTTGACCTGCCGTTGAACTTTTTCTCTTTATTTTTAGCTTCTTCATCTTATTTAGCTCCACAGCACGGAGAACGCTCTGCAGGGCGATGCTTGTTTTACTTTGTTCTGGTTCTTGTTCCTCCACAGGCTGTATTTACCATTTACTTTCTATTTTATACAGTTAAAAAAAAACAGAAATTAAAGGATTTCTCACCACTCTGATGAATTTACTGACCCACTTTAAAAAAGATGTTTCAATTCCGGGCAAATGATCAATTTACTGAGTGGAGAAAAAAAAGCACACCAATAAAAGTTGTTGATACTGTCCCTGTAGTCTGTAAACTTTATGGTATTTAAAGTTTTATTCAGTACTTACAATATATTTATGAATTTAAATAGAAAAGACTTCTCTCTTTCTAGATTTTTACAAATATTTACCTAATTGAGCACGTACATTATTTTCGTCTTAAATGTGCCGATTTTGTTAGAGGTGATGATGATGATGAAGGTGTGTTTTAGCAGGTTTTCTGTTCGGTGATCGACTGCGATTTGTCTGTTTTTCTGAGATTTTTCAGTGTTTTCTGAGATTTTTCAGTTTTTCTGGGAATTTTCAGTTTTTCTGAGATTTTTCAGTTTTTCTTTCTGTTTTCAGGAAGTTTTCTTCCTCTTGACGCCCTGAATCGTCACAGATATGAGCTCCGTTTTGTTGCTAAATAGATGTGATTTGTTGTGCTGTTTTATCAGGAATTTAGTTAAAGGTAGGGTAAGACATTTCTGAATGACATCACATCAGTCTGTTTAAATTGGTGACAGTATTTGTAGTGTTGGTTCTGTTGTGGTGGAACTGATTTAAACTGAATCTCATGCAGGATATTGTGGAGGTGAAAGTCCTGCGGTGATTCATGTGTGCTCTTGTTGACAGTCTTTGCTCATTTATATCGTATAAGGATCCAAACGTTTGTATTTCACCTTGTTGCCGCCGTCTTAGAAGATTCAGACCCGCGTCTGATGATTAAATGTGAATCCAGTCTGGTCTGTCTCAGGTTTCTCATTTTCAGGTCCGTCTGAATGCAAAACTCTTGACGGTTGGTTGTTGAAGGTAAAGCACGTTAAACATCATGTTCACTCAAAGATGGAAATAAGACTTTAAAGGCAAAGACTACTGGTTTTGATTTGAACTTGGCACCAAAATTAAAATGCTTTCCTAAAAATGAGAAGCCTGTGGTTAAATATTGTTGTGAATATTCACATCAATTCAGACAGAGTTTATAAGTTAATGGTTCCATTACATGTGTGTTTACCTGAGGTTATAATTGTTCCAATGCCACAGAAAACGCAACAATACCCGCAAAAGTAAAGCCACCCTATGTAGTAACAGCCCTTCTGACCATGTGGGGGCAGATAATCACTAAAATCAAGTGCTGAACTGTGCAGTTCCCCGAATGACCACTAGGGGCTGGCTAGCAACTGAAATTAAAATGATATAAAGCCGAAGATTAACACGTAATTAGGGCTTTCAATGACACTAAAGTTTACAAAAAGTAAAAACTAAATAAAAGCTAAAATGAACAACAAAGAACAAACTGAAAAAAAAAAAGGATTGATGGTAAAATTAACCTATTTTTCACTTTTGTTTTGCTTCATGATGTTTGACACCCGTTGTTTTTGCACTGCATTCTGGGTACTTTTGACCTTTGACCTGCTATACGGCGTAGTTGCAAGGATCATCTTCATAAAAACTAGGAATATTTGATGATTAATTTTTCTTTATCCACCATTGCCTTCACCTTCCTGTGACCATTAACGCACTCTTTTATTTATTTATTTATTTATTTAAATTTTTTTTTGTCTGCATATGTATGGTGTATAATGGTTAATACCATGTTGGTAAAAATCTAAGGCATATATTAGGGTTGTCCCGATCAAGATTTTTTAGCTCCCGATCCAAGCCCGATCATTTGAGTTTGAGTTTCTGCCGATCCCGATTTTTCCCGATCCGATCACTTTTTTTGGCTCCCGATACATTTCCGATACTTTTTCCCGATCAGATACATTTTGGCAATGAATTAAAAAAAAAGAAAAAGAGGACTAAAACTAAATGATCCCAAGTTTCTTTTCTTGTCCATTGGAAACAACATGGACATTTATTTCAACAAAGTTTATCAGCTCTGGTGCCACAAAATGTAAAAACATGAAATTGTAAACTAAAACAAAAAGTGAGGAATAGTGCAATAACAAAAATAAACTAGACAATTTCCTTGCAGAAATTTCAAGAGTGCCACGGCGGGCTGCTGCCCATTTGTGTACATTGTTTGATTTTGCAAGCAATAAAGGTGAAGGACTCACATATCGGCCAATCAGACGAAGGGGCGGGGCTAATTTGCACCATTGAAGGATAGGACTCGATACTGAGTCCAATGACACCACCCATGACTCTCTATGTCAAACCATTCAAAAGATATTTGACTATAACATATCAACCAATCAGAAGAAGGGGCGGGGCTAATTTGTATATATAATATACAAATGTATATATTTATATATACAATAATATATATATATATATATATATATATATATATATATATATATATATATATATATATATATATATATATATATATATATATATATATATATATACCATGAACCGGTTCCCAGAAGGACTGGTGATCATCTAAGGTCAAAAGGTCAGGGGTCAGATTTATCCATTTTCCAGGTTAAAGTATATGAAGTCTGTACTGACTCAGTCATGTGACAAGTTCTGGCTCAGGCAATGAGCTCTGGTTGCTAGGGGCAACAAGAACCTCGACTTCAGGAACATTCCGGGTTGGCTGTGAGAAAACCCCAGCTTTTTCCTTCTCAAATAACTCCGATTTGTGAGAAAACCATAGCTCCTAGCAGAAAAACAAAGACATTGTGACCGCAGTTCGAAAACAATGTGAGTATTTTTTTAAGAAAACTTTTGATTACATTACAGTCAATGGAGACCGAGGCATGAATTGCCACCGCTTTAGCCCCGCCCCCCCCCCCGTTAAAATTTTGTGCATACCCCGCCTGTCAACGTCACATTTTATGAATCCCAACATCTATGTCTACATTCTGACCAAAAATTATTCGTCTAGCTTTCACATTTGGCTGTGAGCTCGAGTTACAAATAAAAATTAAGGTTATTTTTTAACTTTTATTTTTTGTCTCCCGCACTCTAAAAAATGAGAGCTCCACTCTAAATTTGACAAAAAAGTGATTTACAGTCCTCGCTTGAGGGCTCATATCTTGAAAAGTGTACATTTTAGGAAAAAACTGTTTGGAGAGAGAAGAGAAGTTTTCCTCCGTTTTGAAGTTTGAATGACATTTCTACGTGCAAGTATGAGAAAGTTAGATGACTCAGAAAAAAGGAGAATTTGGCTTTTTTTTACCTCCTCCCATCCACAGTGTTACATTGTGCGCCATAGAAATACATGGGAAAATGAGTTCCCTATTAGTTTGGAAATTTGGAAATGTTTTTGCACTTCGTGCAAAAACTATTTGTGCCATCGCTCTGAAAATGCACAGGACTGTAGTTAAATTCAGGGCCTACAACTTTCTAAATCGCTTCAGAATTTTTCGAGTAACGGTGTGTGAGTGATGAGGCCCCAAATTTCTCGCAATGCGTTCCGGATGGCGCCAAAAGCGCAAGTTTTTGCACGTTGCACAAAAACGTGCACGCCAATCGCTAATAAAAGTCATAGCACACGATTCCCGCTTAAGGCGCAAATTTCTACGTTTTTACTTTTTCGCGTTTTCTCAAAGCTGCGGGACTAGTAGCGAACCGAAATTGGCCGGAAAATGAATAAGATGAAGATGAAATCCACACAATAACGAAGTGCCTCTGGCGAAGCCAGAAGCCAGAGGCACTCCTCCTCCATTGCATAGCTTTGGAGGAGGAGTGCCTCTTGGCGCAGCCGTGGCACTAACTAGAAAATTTCCTCGCAGAAATTTCGAGAGTGCTACGGGGGGCTGCTGCCCATTTGTGTACATTGCTGCATTTTTCAGCAATAAAGGTGAAGGACTCAAAACTAAGTCCGATGACCCCACCCACGACTCTCTGTCAAACCATTCAAAAGTTATCGGACTATCACATATCGACCAATCAGAAGAGGGAGCGGAGCTAATTTGGACTAATTATGGTCAAGGACTCAATATCAAGTCCAATGACACCACCCACGACTGTATGTCAAACCATTCAAAAGTTATTGCAGAAAATATGGATCGACCAATCAGAAGAAGGGGCAGGGCAAATTTGCAGCAATTATGGTCAAGGACCCAAAACCGAGTCCGATGACACCACCCACGACTCGATATGTCAAACCATTCAAAAGTTATAGCATTTATTGTGGGTTATTTACTGTGTGTGTGTGTGTGTGTGTGTGTGTGTGTGTGTGTGTGTGTGTGTGTGTGGGTTGTGTAAGGGGGGGTATTTAATATATAGGTCAAAGGTCAGGGGTCAGATTTCACAGAATTCTTTGAGGCGTCTCCATTTTCCAGGTTAAAGTATATGAAGTCTTTATTGACTGAGTCATGTGACCAGTTCTGGCCATATGCAATGAGTCAGCAGCTGACTTCTGGTTGCCCCAGATTTTGGCTTCTGACAAGGTCTCAAATAACTCTGATTTGAGAGAAAACCATAGCTCCTAGCAGAAAAACAAAAACATCGTGAGAGACACAGAACCCGGCAGATTCTGACAATCTTAATTTTATTCAGATATTCCATACCCCGCCTGTCAAAGTCACATTTTATGAATCCCAACACCTATGTCTACATTCAGACCAAAAATGATTTGTCTGCCTTTTACGGTTTGGCCGTGAGCTCGAGTTACAAATAAAAATTCAGGTTATTTTTTTACTGTTTCTCGCACTCTACCAACTGACACCCGCACTCTAGATTTGACAAAAAAAGTGATTTCCAGTCCTCGCTTGAGTGCTCATATCTTGAAAAGTGTACATCTTAGGAAAAAACTGTTTGGGAGAAGAGAAGTTTTCCTCCGTTTTGAAGTTTGAATGACATTTCTACATGCAAGTATGAGAAAGTTAAGTGACTCAGAAAAAAGGTGAATTTTGGCTTCTTTTTTTTTTACTTTTCTGCTTTGAATGGGTTTTTTTGGCCGTTTTTTTGGGAATAACTTTGGGAAAAATGGGAATTTCAACACCAAAATTCATAGCACACTATTCCCGACGGAGATACACGTTTTCATATATGATTCACCTGGGTTCTCCGAAATCTGTAGGAGGAGTAGCGAACCGAAATCTGGCGGGAAAATGAAAAAAAATAAATAAACGCGCAGGATAACAATAGTGCCTCGGGGCTGCGCCACGAGGCATTGCTATGGCATAGCTATGGAGGAGACGTGCCTCTTGGCGCAGCCGTGGCACTAATAAATTTAACTTCAAAAGAGGTAGTTGAATGACATCCAGTCAAACTCACAAGCCGAAGTGACGTTAAATGCAACGATATATAAAACGATTTAATATATATTAAAAACATTAATAACTAGGTATGTCCCGATACTTTTTTGGGCGATACCGATGTTTTGAAAATGCCGTGATCGGGACAACACTAGCTATATATATATATATATATATATATATATATAGCTATATATAGCTATATATATATATATATATATGTGTTTTTATTCGTTTTATATATATTTTTTAATTACATTTTCTTTATTTCCTGCTCACTCGGGTTTCGTCCTCCATCCTCGCTGGCCTCGATCACCTCATCACAAATCTCCTCCTCTGCCGTTTCCTGTCGTTTAAGAGCAAAAAACGTGCACAGATTTCCCGTCGTCGATGTTATTCTAGCTTGCTCTGCTTGGAGCTCATCCTCCACCGTCGTCGCCGCCGCTACAACCATCGAGGACATTGAGCCATTCTCTCTTTATTTTTATTTCCATTTTTTTACCCTTCTCCAGCCCCCCCTCTCCTTCCACATAACACTGATGCCTTTGCCCCCAACATATCGCTTTAAAAGTACAGTATGTCAAGTTTGACTCACCCGAGGAGAACAGAGCGCGGGTGCCATTGGGACAACAGGAGAAGAAATAAAGTGATGTTTCGGGGTAAGCACAGTTTAGGAATAGTCCTCTTTGTTCTCTCACTCACTTTCTGTTCCTCCTCCCTGGAGCTCCTATAGTGGAATCATTTCCTGAAAATGTAATAACGCTGAAAATGTAATAACATTTGCACTTAACTCAATCGAAAATGTAATAAAACCCAATAATGTAATAACTTCACCAATAATGTAATAAAATATCCGGACTGAACATTTTTACCGATAATGTAATACCTTATTACATTATTAGGAATTTATTAGTTTTTCAGGTGGGTCTTTTTTTTCCCAAAGCTGATAATGTAATACTTGACAAATATACATTTTATTATTATTATTATTATTATTATTATTATTATTATTATTATTATTATTATTATTATTATTATTAATAATAATAATTGTTAATACTTGTTAATAATTATTACTTATTAATAATTACTAATATTATTTTTTATTATTTATGTTATTATTTTATTATTATTATTTTATTATTTTTTATTATCATTTTCAGTCCAGAGTTCTACATTTTGTGTATCTAAGAATGTTATATACGCTGGATTTGAAACACCAGAATTAAATTGCAGAGTACCATGTAATAAATTGCCAATAACGTAATAAGGTATTAGATTATTGGTAAAAATGTTATTACAATATCCGTCAGGATATTATATTAAGTGCAAATTTTATTACATTTTCAGGCGTTATTACATTTACAGGAAATTATTACATTATAGGAGCTACAATCCTCCTTTTGCTTCTGTTCAGACATGTTTCTCCCCCCGTTTTCCTCTCTGGTGTGTCCGTGGTGTGTCTGCCTGACATCTCTCTCTAGTTCCCGTTGTTCTCTCTAGTTCCCGTTGTTCTCTTTAGTTCCCGTTGTTCTCTTTAGTTCCCGTTGTTCTCTCTAGTTCCCGTTGTTCTCTCTAGTTCCCGTTGTTCTCTCTAGTTCATGGTTTTAGCTCGGCCAGCTTGGCTCAGACTGTCGTAGACTAGTTAATTGTGTGCAGTGGTCGTGCTGGTGACTGTCTTCTTCTTCTTCTTCTTCTTCTTCTTCTTCTTCTTCTTCTTCTTCTTCTTCTTCTTCTTCTTCTTCTTCTTCTTCTTCTTCTTCTTCTTCTTCTTCTTCTTCTTCTTCTTCTTCTTCTTCTTCTTCTTCTTCTTCTTCTCATCGTTGCTAGTCTTGTCTGACGCAACAAACCATATCCATGTCTCCTCCTTCCATGGAGCTGCTGCGATATGTCAACATCGCCGCCATGTTGGATGTGGCAAGACTGTAAACTAATAGTAAAAGAAAAGTAAACAGACTCATTTTCATAAAGCGCCTTTGTACAAAGAAATTTACATTTTACGTATTATGGTCAAGTACTCAAAACCGAATCCGATGACACCAGCCACGAGTCTTTATGTCAAACCATTCAAAAGTTATGGCAGAGAAAAGTATTCTAGGGGGCGCTGTTGAGCCGTTAGGCCACGCCCATTAATGCAAACCATGAAATATCAAATTTATCGCCAGGCCTGGCTTGCCTGCAAAATTTGGTGACTTTTGGGGAACTATCAAATATGGAACAATCAGATGAAGGGTGGGCGCTTTTTGGCGTCTAGCATCGCCACGGTAACACTTTTGAAAGAGAAAAGCAATGCACATAGTTGCAAGATCGAGACGCACGTTTTGATGTATAACACACCTGGGTTCACGATACGGTTCGGGCCGTATTAACTGCCGAAGGAATGGCATAAATTGTGCCAAAATTACACGATTAATTCAAAATGTTCAAAATGGCCGACTTCCTGTTGGGTTTCGGCCATGGCGCCAAGAGACTTTTCTTTAAGTTGCGACATGATACAGGTGTGTACCGATTTTCGTGCATGTACGTCAAACCGTATTGTGGGGCTTGAGGCACAAAGTTTTCAAGGGGGCGCTGTTGAGCCGTTAGGCCACGCCCATTAATGCAAACCATTAGTTATCACATTTTTCACCAGGCCTGGCTTGGTGCAAAATTTGGTGACTTTTTGGCGCACGTTTAAGGGGGCAAAAAAGGCCCTCCTTTCGTCAGAAGAATAAAAATAAAAATAATGACAAAAATTCCTACAGATACAATAGGGCCTTCGCATTGTCAGTGCTCGGGCCCTAATTACTCCTGTGTGGGATCAATAAAGTTCTTATTTTTGCCATCTGAGAAAATTAAATATATTATATTTGGTGCCTAACTGTTTCCCAAGTATATTAGTGCGTGTGTGAAAGAATAAATTAGACGTAAAACGTACATTTCTTGGTAGAAAGGCACTTTATGAAAATAAGTCCATTTACTTGTATTAGTTTACAGTGCAGTCTTGAACATCCAATATGGCGGCAACGTTGACGTATCGCAGCAGCTCCATGGGAGGAGGAGGAGAGATGAATATGCAACAAACTGCCAAAGTTAATGCATCTCCCGGCTCAGCTGCTAGCGCGGGGGTCGGCAACCCGCGGCTTTCTAGCGCCGCCCTAGTGGCTAAAAATCTTTGAAAATGGAAATAAATGGGGTGGGAAATATATTTTTTTGTTTTAATGTGGTTTCTGTAGGATAGTGGAGCGGCTAAGAGTGGATTTTAGGCAGAATCGTGCATTTGGTGATACAAGCATGCAAATTGGCATGAGCAGTCTCCATGAGTCACTTGACAAGAAAATTGTCCCAGCCACTTGAAATTTCAAGTTGGCGGCCATTCTTTGAGATTGCCACCTTGTTGTTTGCATCCCGTAGGAAGCTTTGCCAGTTTGATGGACTTTTGCCTGCGCCTGTTGTCCAAAGATTCCAAAAGTCCAAAATGTCCGCCATCTTGAAATCCCAATTGGCTGTGAGCAGTTTCTTGTCAGGGGAACAATGAGACCGCTCATGCCAGTTCTCATGCTTGTATAACCAACTATACATCACTTAACTGCTCCGCTAAGGTGGCGGCCATCTTGAAAAATGGCTGCCATCAAGTGGCTGGTAGCATTTTCTTGATAAGTGACTTGTGGAGACTGCTCATGCCAATTGTCATGCCTATATCACCAACCAAACAATTACATCACTTAATTGATCAACCAAGGTGGCGGCCATCTTGAAAAACGGCCGCCAACTTGAAATTTCAAGTGGCCCGAACAATTTTCTTGTCAAGTGACCCATGGAGACTGCTCATGCCAATTGTCATGCTTGTATCACCAAATGCACGATTATGTGACTTATCTGCTCCACTAGGAGGACAAACATGGCACAAACATTCTGAACATTTTCCAATGGTGTAAAAATGTGTAGAATAAATATTACATTTCAACATTTCTGTTAACGAAGATTTGTACGGAAGAATATCAGGGCCATGTGGGAGAAAAAATATTGGAGAGGGGAAGATTTTTTTTTATTGTGCACTTCAAGAAAAAAAGTCGAATTGTCGAGAAAAAAGTCGAAATGTTGAGATTAATGTTGAAGTACAATTTCAAGAAGTCGAAACTTCGCCTTTTTTCTCAACATTTCAACTTTTTTCTCGACATTGCGACTTTTTTCTCGACATTTCAGCTTTTTTCTCGACATTTCGACTTTTTTCTTGACATTTCGACTTTTTTCTCAAAATTGTACATCAACATTAATCTCGACCAAAAAAATCTTCCTCCCCTAAAATATTATTTTTATTTTTCTCCTGACTGGTCCTAACACTCGCCAGGCAGGGGATTGTTTCCATAGAGAAAAAGAGAAAAATAACTGAGGAGAAAAAGAGGATTCAACGTTTGTTGGAGCGAATCATTTGCACTCGTTGCCTGAATGTTTGCTCTGTAGCGAGAAGTTGTCCAATAACAAAAAGAGTCATGTGGAAAGACATTAGCAGCTACATTTGCAGCCGCATTTCTAACTACCGTATTTTCCGCATTATAAGGTGCACCGCATTATAAGGCGCACCTTCAATGAATGACGTATTTTAAAACTTTTTCCATATATAAGGCACTACAGTAGAGGCTGGGGTTACGTTATCATCCATTAGACCAGGGGTCTCAACCCGCGGCTCTTTCATCCTTATACTGCGGCTCCGAGTGGCTTGGGAAAATAAATTACAAAAAAAACACAACTAAGTATTTAATTGAAGTGTATTTTATTTGTGTTAGTTCTTTAATATTTTAGTTCTAAATTGGAAGATTATTGTGATCTTGACATATTAGAATAAATATATTTTATTGTTTTTCGTCGCTCAAAATACGTATATATGTCTATGGTTGCGAGACCTGTTGCAGCTCAATATTGATCCACATATAAGGCGCACCGGATTATAAGGCGCATGGTCAGCTTTTGAAAAAATGTAAGGCTTTTAGGTGCGCCTTATAGTGCAGAAAAAATACGGTAACATAGAAACATGCAGCATGTGTTGTCTTCATTCTAAGGCTCATACAAGACTTTTAACTTTTTACGGCTCCAGACATATTTGTCTTTTGTGTTTTTGCTCCAATATGACCAAATGTTGAAGTACAATTTCAAAAAAAAGGCAAAATGTCGAAAAAAAATAGTCGGAATGTTGAGATTAATTTTGAAATACAATGTCGAGAAAAAAGTCGAAATGTTGAGAAAAAAGTCGTAATGTCGAGAAAAAAGTTGAGAAAAAAGTTGAAATGTCGAGATTAATTTTGAAATACAATTTCAAGAAAAAAGTCAAAATGTTGAGAAAAAAGTTGAGAAAAAAGTTGAAATGTCGAGAAAAAAGTCGAAATGTAGAGAAAAAAGTCGAAACGACGAGTTTAATTTTGAAATACAATGTCGAGAAAAAAGTCGAAATGTTGAGAAAAAAGTCAAAATGCTGAGAAAAAAGTCGAAATGTTGATATTTATGTTGAAACACAATTTTGAGAAAAAACTCTAAATGTAGAGAAAAAAGTTGAGAAAAAAGGCAAAGTTTCGCCTTTATTCTTGAAATTGTACTTCAACATTAATATTGACATTTCGACTTTTTTCTCGACATTTCGACTTTTTTCTCGAAGTGCACAATAAAAAATAAGTAAAAATTTCAACGTTTTGTGTTGCCGATCCCTGCGCTAGTCGCTAGTCTATCCTTGTAGCTTCTAACTAGTGTTTGATTAGCGTTGATATAGATTTACACCAACCCCCCTCAGGCTCCGCCCCCTCCCTGGCTCCGCCCCCTCTGGCTCCACCCCCCACCCCGTAGGCTCCTCCCCCTCACAGCCTTGGACCAATCAGCTGAAGGCGTTAGATACCCGAGAGCCCCAGCGGTCTCTCCGGTGTCTAACGCCCGTCAGGGAGGGGGAGGAGGCGAAGGCAGGAGGTGTTGGGATTATAAAAACTTTTGATAAAGATCTAGTTACGAGCTTAACCTCACCTCCCTCCCTGTTTCTGATTGGTCTGTTTGCAGCTGGAGGAGGACCGGCACCAGCAGCGGTCCAACCAGCTGCGGCGGCTGGCGTCCTACGTGTTCTCGTCCTCCACGCTGGAGACGGAGCAGTATCCGCACGGCTTCCACCGCAGCCGCTCGGCCGAGAGCAGCCCGTCCCACAACGCCAGCGCGGCGGCAGTCGCCGCCGCCGCCTCAGCCCGGCGCCGGCACGCCGGCACGCTGCCCACGCCGGGCAGCCCGCGCAGCAGACACTCCATGCTCAACACGTCCAAGACGCATCTGCAGCAGATGCTCGCCAAGCTCATGAACAAGAACAACAGCTGAAAAAAAGGACTGAGAGACGGACTCAGAAACACACACACACATGTACAGCCGTGCACACACACACACATGTACAGCCGTGCACACACACACACACACACACACACATGTACAGCCGTGCACACACACACACGTGAGCTAGCAGGGCTGGTCGGACCAGGAGTCGTCACCAGGAGCCGGAGCTTTGGCCACGCCTTCCTCCGTTCAGCTTTGTTTACCAACTTTCAGCCTTTTTTTAAACTCATAATTTGAGCGGAATCAGTTTGTTTGATCGATTCCTAATGCTGGATTCACACTGAAAGCGTCAAAAATCTCCTGACGCCTGCATCGCGCTGCTTGTTGGATTCACACTGAAAACTGCTGCACTGTCGACGCCTGCAGGGGGCGGGGCTAAAGCTGCAGCGGGCGGGGCTAAAGCTGCAGTGGGCGGGGCTAAAACTGCAGTGGACGGGGCTAAAGCTGCAGAACTGGAGGGAACAAAGTGTATATAGTCTACACATATCTATATATAACTGCACATCTTCAATTCAATTCAATTTTATTTATATAGCGTCTAATACAACAGAGTTGTCTCTAGACGCTTTCCAGAGACCCATACCCAGAACATAAACCCCCGAGCAGTTGTTACATAAACAATGGCAGGTAAAAACTCCCCTAGTGGGAGAAAAACCTTAAGCCAAACAGTGGCAAGAAAAACTCCCCTTTAGGAGGGAAGAAACCTTGTGCAGGACCAGGCTTGTAAGGGGGGACCCTCCTGCCGAGGGCCAGACTGGTGGGTCAGGGACGGCAACAGCACAGCAGGCAGGTGGAAGCAGCAACGGGATGACCAGGGGTGGGGACCGCAGGCCAGCACGCAGCTCCTGAAGCTCCGGCATCTTCAGTTTCCTATTTCACCATGGGTCACACTTTGGGAAGCCTTCTTTATATTTTAGCGTTATTTCCGCGTAGATAAGAGTGAGTTTGATGCTCCTTAACCAGGTTGGTCCTGGATCAGTAAGAGTCGTTGCACCTGGTCAGAGCGGCTTTGGTCATATTCTTTAAACTGTGTTTTGTGATTAATAAGCACGGTTTTTAATTATTTTGCGTTGGATCAATGTAGCAAATAAAATCGTTGGGACCATCCAGCTCCTCAACCATCAGTTACGTGTTTCACATGAGCAGTTCAGGTAAAAACGGCAGTCAAATCAGCAAAAAATGTCAGTTTGCTGGATGAAATATATTCATTCCTGATAAAATAAAGTACAATCTGCATTGAGGCTTCTCGCTTCGGGAATCCCGGTCTGTGATTGGACGCTGCCTCGGCGTCCAATCACAGACCTGTTAATTTGCATAAAGTTGAGGTTTTTCAACTTCAAATTGACGCTCAGCGAGTTCTCATAGACACAGAATGGAAGCAGCTCTCGTACACGATGAATAGCAACCAGTCGCCTGTGACTCCTGTGGTGTTTTCAGTGTGAATCCAGGGTACGACCTTTGACCTTTGACCTTTCTGGGTGCAGACGTGTGTCAGACTAAAGCTAAGAAAAATCCCCCACGTTTTTGCTTTTCGATGCTGGCCAGCTCTGCGTGTACGTGACGCTAACACGGACGAACACCTTAAAGAGAGAAGAAGACGCAGCCCAGCGACGCCAGGTCACACGAGAGCCGTAAACTGGTGGATAAACTGGTGGATAAACTGGTGGACATGAACACGAACCCGGGACGGTTTCTCATGCAATAAACTCTGAAGATTCTCTCTCTGCTAACGGACGCCGCCGCCGCGCCGCCAGGGGAAATAATGTGAAAGTGAATTGTTGTTGTCTATGAGGAGAAGAGGAGTGAAACCCGGCGGGGAGCTGCTAAAAAAGACTGTTAAGCTTTACTTCTTTTTCATTTCCATTCATGTTTTTGTGCTGAAGTGAGCGATCGTGGAGGAATGCAGGCCGTCCCAGCGATCACACCTTCTTTTTGTTCTTTTATTTGTTCTGCACTGAGCAATACGCCGCCGTCGTCGTCGCTTCACAACAACGCGCCTTCAACCCGCTCAAAAACAGAGACCCGCGCGTCTCACCTCGTTAGAATATCGGGAAAATGTGCCTCCGAAGGCGAAAAAAATCATCACATCTTCACAAAACACGACAGAAAAAACACTTTTGAAGTGGAAATATCTCCTAGAATAAAAAAAAAAAAAAGCAAAATAAAAACCGGAAAAGTCTTCAAAAAAATAACAATAATAAATAAAAAAGTACTAAAAAAAAAACCCACTGGCAGTTCAATAAAAAATAAAACATTTCAGTCATTTCTTTCACATTTTAATAAATAAACATTGCTAATTACAAACATGCAAATTATTAATATCCTGCAGAGTTTTTATTTAAACTATTTATTTTGTGGTGGATGTAGCAGCTGCTGGTTTTAGTGGAATAATTTAGTGGGTTCGGGTCGTTCTAAAGGACCTTCTTCTCTTATTCATCCATGGTTCTTCACGTTTCCTGTTTTCCAACCATCAGTAATAGCTGGGAGGGAATTCATGACAATCCTGCACTTGGTGACAAGTTTTTGATATTTGGCATGTTAGTTATGGACACAAAGTTTTCAAAAACCACCGCAAACAAATTGGGAAAATGGCCCCCTAGTGGCCGGTTTGCAGAAAATTCAAAATGAATCAATAAGCAATAAGGCGATAGAGGCAGCATTGTTGGTGTTGAGTTTAAATATGCACAGCTGATGTTTTTTGTGTGTTATTTTAATAAAATCCTATTCTTTCACTGTGATTTAGTTCTGAGGTTATTGTTCATCTTAAACCTGAATGAAGAGATTATTGACACTACAGTGATAGTGACCTGTCCAATAAATAGAAAATAACATTCCTTGGGGGTGAAAATAGGCGTCTAGATCCCTATATAATCTTTCTATGCGACTTAATTCTAGAGATATGGAGTTTTTGGGGGGGGGAAAATGACCTTAAAAATTGAATTTGACCTTCAACATGACCTTGAAATAGGAAATTAATCTCAGAATTTAATTCATAGCACCAAAAAAGTAGAAAAAGTGACAATATACAACAATCTAGGACTAAGAGAAGCTGAGATTTGACCTTTGGTCTTTTCGGCAGGAGCCATTTAGCATGTTCTGCAAACCGGCCACTAGGGGGAAAACCTTATGTCCATAACTAACATGCCAAATATCAAACACTTGTCACCAAGAGCACAATCTTTATGATTTTTGACAGATTCCCTCCCAGCTATAAGTCCCTCGTCACAAACCCGGAGCGTGTTTGGGCTAGTGTTAGCGTGTTTGGGCTAGCGTTAGCGTGTTTGGGCTAGCGTTAGCCCGCATATGCACCCGTCACTTGTAATAATCCGGGCTGGTTGTTGGGGACGGCGTCTTGGTTCAGATCTGGGCTGGGCCCTTTGTCGTGTGTCTGGATGTGGGCCTGGGATGGAGCCCAGCGGAACACCGTAACCCTGAAGGGGCCTGGGATGGAGCCCAGCGGAACGCCGTAACCCTGGACGTGGGCCTGGGATGGAGCCCAGCGGAACACCGTAACCCTGGACGTGGGCCTGGGATCAAACCCAGGGGAACACCGTAACCCTTAAGGGGCCTGGGATGGAGCCCAGCGGAACACCGTAACCCTGGACGTGGGCCTGGGATGGAGCCCAGCGGAACGCCGTAACCCTGGATGTGGGCCTGGGATGGAGCCCAGCGGAACGCCGTAACCCTGAAGGGGCCTGGGATGGAGCCCAGCGGAACGCCGTAACTCTGAGTAGGACGATAATGGAGGGATGGACGTAGCCGGTTTCAGGATGTTTGCTGCTTCTTCTTTATAACTGCTTTAAGACTTTTGGAGTTTTACTTGTGATTAGAAACCACAAATCACTTTGTGAGAGCAAACTACTCCCAAGGACACGAGTTAAACAGTTTTAGATTCTCACCCCTGATTGAAATACTGATAGGAGTCTCTAAGACAGGAAGTAGAACCCGTTCCTGCAGGAGACTCTGTCTGGACTAGTTAAAGACACATGAATAATATATTGTGTCGTGTGTCTGAGATCATGTATTTGGGAGTTTGATGTCACAACCAACTCCACAACTCTGAGCCGGTGTTCTCTCAATCCTTGCTCCCCGCTGAGAAATGCTACTTTGTGGTTCTGCGCATGCGCACAGTCGATTTTCAAAGTTTGATTGTCCATCATTTCTTGAACGATGTAAAATGTATAATATGGGATGTTGAGTATTTGATCCTTCAGGGGGGCAGAGTCATCTTGTTTACATTCCTCCAGGGAGATTGTGACCCGAGAGGCCTGCAAAGCCGCTCTGTCAAGGGCAATTTAAGAATCAACAATTTCTTGAAAGCAGGCAGCCCAGTAATTTTCCGTCTGCCTTTCAGTCTCTGGTTCCCCAATGGCAACTCCAATCAGACGAATTTGTGATCACTTCCCACCAAGCCGAGCTTCCAACTTCTCCAAGGTGTTATCCATCCTGCCAATGAGCTCAAAGACCGCCGCTAACCTGCGATTCTGTTCGAGAATTGCATCTAGCTTACGACCCTGCTCTACCAGCGCCAGAGTCTGTGCATTGGTCGCCTTGCTTGACCCTTCAGCCACGTCCGGCAGCTCTGAAAGAGCCAAAACAGCTGTCGACGACTTACGCGTTTGTCGATACACAAGCAATCCCCCTCCTCCGATCAAGAGGATGATCAGGAGAAATCCTGCTATCATAATTCCAATTATGAAGCATCTTCAACATCGTCGACAGACAGAATTTTGAGACACAAAGGCTTCCAGTTTTTGTAAGAATCCATTGTTTATCCTGAAAAGAATGTCCCATCGGGGCAAGAGGGCTCCCTTACCCCTGGCTTCTTGTCAAAATTTTGGTCAATTGTGCTGAGAGACCAGTTAATCAATTCCATGTTGTAGGGTTGTAGAGTTTTCGGAGGAGTGAAAAAGAAGAGACTCTGAAGAAGAGACAGACAAAGCAGTAGCAGGGAAGGTTGATAAGGGAGAGGAGCAGAAAAAGCGTCCGCCTTCGCTGAGAGCCGGAAGAAAAAGTGCTCTGCAAAAGTATAAAACCATTAGGGAACATTTTTTGGCAAGGTAGCAGAAATTGGCAGAACACCGGCACAACCCTGCTGTCTGAAAATCATCTGCAGAGCAGTTCTGATGTTCGGGTCCCTGTGACATCACAGACCTAAGCAAGAGTATCAGGGCCAGGTAGGAGAAAAATATTTGAGAGGGGAAGATTTTTTTTATTGTGCACTTCGAGAAAAAAGTCAAAATGTCGAGATTAATGTTGAAATACAATTTCAAGAATAAAGTCGCAAATTTTGACTTTTTTCTCAACATTTGAACTTTTTTCTCGACATTTTGACTTTTTTCTCAATATTTCGACTTTTTTTCTCGAAATTTCGACTTTTTTCTCGACATTTGAACTTTTTTCTCGACATTTCAACTTTATTCACGAAATTTTGACTTTTTTCTCAATATTTCGACTTTTTTCTCAAAATTGTACTTCAAATTTTTTCTCGACATTTCAACTTTATTCACGAAATTTAAACTTTTTTCTTTACATTTCGGCTTTTTTCTCCACATTACAAATTTTTTTTCTCGAAATTGTAATTCAACATTAATCTCAACATTTCAACTTTATTCACGAAATTTTGACTTTTTTCTCAACATTTCGACTTTTTTCTTGAAATTGTTATTCAACATTATTCTCAACATTTCGACTTTTTTCTAGACATTTCAACTTTATTCACGAAATTTCAACTTTTTTCCTGACATTTCGACTTTTTTTCAACATTTCAAAATGGTTTCTCGAAATTGTAATTTAACATTAATCTCAACATTTCAACTTTTTTCTTGAAATTGTAATTCAACATTATTCTCGACATTTCGACTTTTTTCTCAAAGTGCATAATGAAAAACAAATCTTCCTCCCCTAAAATATTATTTTATTTTTCTCTTGCCCTAATTCCGTTCAGACTCAGATCACAGAAATATCTCCAGCTTCCTCATCCTCAACTTCACATCTTTATGCATTTGCTGAATCTCAGAATTGCTTGATTTGTTTCAGATTTTTAAAAGAAGTGGGCGGAGTTAAGATGCTAACTCCGCCCACTCAGGCTGCTGTGAACAGAGATGGAAAGACGTGGCTGAAGACGGCGCTTTAATACCGTATCTCTGTGGCGTTTTGACCAAAACACTGGAGTTTTCCTTCTTTTTTGAGTCTTCTAAAGACTTACTGGGACACAAGTCTTTGCATATCAGATGAACGTTGAAACGCCTTAAAGAGAAACTGTTTTGTAGCAATTATTCGGTATTTAGAGTCGCCTGATTGGTTTAACCTGCAGCACGTCAAATCTTACGCTCCCAAAACCATTTAACGAGAACCTGAAACAGACACATCACAGTTTCTGTCTGACGCACTTTATTGTTTGAGAATAATCACATTTTAACGACGTGTTTCAAAGGGAGAGTCATGATCGTTGTCATGTGACCTCATGCTGTTTTTGCTTTTGTGTTAAAGTTAAATCCAGGTCTTCCAGACGATCCTTTGCTGAGCTTGTTCCGCTCATCTTTTGCCTTTTACAGTTCAATCAAACGTAGTATTTTATTGTGGGATTTATATTTGATTCTCTGGTGTTGATGAAGGTTTGAGCTCCGAGTGACGGAGAGTTGTTGGTTTGATAAGAGTCTTGTTGTTGTAAATGTGAGACGGTTCTGGCTCTGATCGCTGCGTTGGGACGACCGTCTCACGCTCTTCATGCTTCCATCTTCATCACCGGTTAAAAACCGCTGAACTTTACTGTTGCACTTTATTTCTGAGCAAACCAGACCGAGATTTATGAATGCAAAACGCTGATGCAATAAGTGAAAAGCCAGATATTATTGAAAGGTCAAGTTTAGTCTTTTTTCTTTCCATTCTGGTGAAAATTATATTATGGTGAAAATTATATTATTTAAGCACATTTATAATATGTTTTTGGAGGGATTGTTTCCCCCTTCCTATCATTTTTTGGTTCAGTTTTCATTTAAAACTAAGTTAAACAAAAGGAAGTAGCAAAACTGCTGAATGACTGTTGTTGGATTTACAGTAAAAGCTTATTGATCCGAGGTTGATATTAATAATTCCTTCATCTTGGTTCCTTTAAAAAGTCATTGGTTCGGTACGTTCTGTACCGGTGGGAAATGCTGTGAATTGGACCCATTTGACCTTAAGGAGCTTTTACAAAGTGAACGGTGCTGATTGGACGACAGTCGACCCGACGACAGTCAATAATGTGCTAAAGTTAAAAATAATGTGCTAAAGTTAAAAATAATGTGCTAAAGTTAAAAATAATGTGCTAAAGTTAAAAATAATGTGCTAAAGTTGATAAATCCAGTGTGAGTTTTTCAAAGGCGACAACGTCGCTGTAACAGCTACAGACTCTAGGAACCGTAAAGTAAAAGTAGCTCCAGTCTGAACCGGTTCTTTTCAGGAGAAATCCAGTCTGAACCGGTTCTGTTCAGTAGAAATCCAGTCTGAACCGGTTCTTTTCAGGAGAAATCCAGTCTGAACCGGTTCTGTTCAGGAGAAATCCAGTCTGAACCGGTTTCTGTTCAGGAGAAATCCAGTCTGAACCGGTTCTGTTCAGGAGAAATCCAGTCTGAACCGGTTTCTGTTCAGGAGAAATCAAGGGGAAAGTTGGTGTTTTGTTCTTTAGTAGCTCTGTAAATAAAAACAAAACATCTGTACAATCACCAGGCGTGTTGGCGTTTGGGAGATTCTGCCAGTTCTTCTTTAACTCCAACTACCAACCAATACACCAAACAACCAAACAGACAAACAACCGACCAACCTGTGGGGATGGGAAATGATAAGATTTTTTCGATTCCGATTCCATTTTCGATTCTGCTTAACGATTCGATTCTTTATCGATTCTCATTTGGAAAAAAGGAGAAGAAACAATTTTAGAATCAACTTTGTTTTATATCTTTGAACAAAAAAATACAAGTGAGGTGTTAAGATGCCCCCAGCCCTTGGGCTCCTCGATGGTGCCAGGGGGTCCCCAAAAAAATATTTCTAATATGAAATATGTATTTAATATAAAATAATAATAAAATAAATATTCTTCTGTAGAAATTAACTAAATACAACAAATTATTTTGTGGCAATTACACAAGAATGTCCAGTAACATGTTCAACACCACAAACTTAGTCACTGCTGGTGACATTCATCTATTCTGGCCTGATACTCTTCCCTGCCTTGATGAAAGGAGAAGCTAGCGCTAGAAGCTAGCGGTAGAAGCTAGCGGTAGAAGCTAGCGGTAGATGCTCTTTAACTTCTCCATAGATGAGCTGACGAGCTGCAGCTGTGTCGCGTAGCTCTTCTAAAGCCTGAATTATGGTTCTGCGTTAAATCTGCGTTGGTGTAACGCGGAACCATAAATCCGCCTTACCACACGCCGGCTGACTCCGCGCTCCCAGTGATCAGCCGGCCGAGTCCTAACAGTTTCCCCCCTTTGTTGAAATGTCCACATTGCAAGAATTGTCGGCCTGTTGTCATCCTTTTTGGTAAAATGTAACCAAACTTTCGAGCGTTTATGCCGCTTTGTCCCCGTGTTTTCCTGCTGGGCGCAAATGCGCACGTTGCACAACGTGCTTGGTGACGTCATTCACGCCCACTGGAATCGACAAGGGAATCGTTTGGGAAAAAGGCAAACAATTCCAAGGAATTGAAACACTGGGAACCGGTTCTGAACAAGAACCGGTTCTCGATTCCCATCCCTACCAACCAAACAACCAACCAACATACCAAACAAACAACCAACCAACAACCCTTAAACCATTACAAACATTACTCCTGTCAATCACCAACTCCAGATGTTTGTTCCACATAAACACCAGTCTGAAAATTCAGCTTTTGTTCTGAATGATCGTAAACTGGCGCGTTGATCGCTTTAGAAAAAAACATCCGAAAATAAAACCATCATAACGAATAAAAAACACCAAGAATGATGAGTTTGCAATACCTTCATCTCGTTAGCCTTTATTACGTTTGTTCATCTGAAAGTGATAACGATGTTTGTTTCCTGTTGCGAGACGTAAACGGCCCTCGTAGAGACTCGGTCGTGCTGTGGGAGAGAAGAGTAGAAGAGTCACTGCTGCGAGCATCGTCCAAACCAGTCCCGGCCGCGTCTCCCCAAAAACCAGTCCCGGCCGCGTCTCCCCAAAAACCAGTCCCGGCCGCGTCTCCCCAACAAACCAGTCCCGGCCGCGTCTCCCCAACAAACCAGTCCCGGCCGCGTCTCCCCAACAAACCAGTCCCGGCCGC
This sequence comes from Cololabis saira, assembly GCF_033807715.1. Taxonomy (NCBI): domain Eukaryota; kingdom Metazoa; phylum Chordata; class Actinopteri; order Beloniformes; family Belonidae; genus Cololabis; species Cololabis saira. The sequence goes on along the minus strand of NC_084587.1, from coordinate 1,809,083 downwards.
GTCTCCCCAACAAACCAGTCCCGGCCGCGTCTCCCCAACAAACCAGTCCCGGCCGTGTCTCCCCAACAAACCAGTCCTGGCCGCCTCTCCCCAACAAACCAGTCCTGGCCGCGTCTCCCCAACAAACCAGTCCCGGCCGTGTCTCCCCAACAAACCAGTCCCGGCCGCGTCTCCCCAACAAACCAGTCCCGGCCGCGTCTCCCCAACAAACCAGTCCCGGCCGCGTTTCCCCAACAAACCAGTCCCGGCCGTGTCTCCCCAACAAACCAGTCCCGTCCGTGTCTCCCCAACAAACCAGTCCCGGCCGCGTCTCCCCAACAAACCAGTCCCGGCCGCGTCTCCCCAACAAACCAGTCCCGGCCGAGTCTCCCCAACAAACCAGTCCCGGCCGCGTCTCCCCAACAAACCAGTCCCGGCCGCGTCTCCCCAACAAACCAGTCCCGGCCGCGTCTCCCCAACAAACCAGTCCCGGCCGCGTCTCCCCAACAAACCAGTCCCGGCCGCGTCTCCCCAACAAACCAGTCCCGGCCGCGTCTCCCCAACAAACCAGTCCCGGCCGCGTCTCCCCAACAAACCAGTCCCGGCCGCGTCTCCCCAACAAACCAGTCCCGGCCGCGTCTCCCCAACAAACCAGTCCCGGCCGCGTCTCCCCAACAAAAGTCGCCAATCCGTCCGCGTGAGGCCGGCTAGGATTCCTCCGCTAGCACTCCTTTGGCTGGACGACGAAAGCCAAACAGTTCTTTCCTAAACGCGTTTAAAGGGCTACATTTCCTTAATATGCACCGCTGCTCGCCGGTTCACGGAGCTCGTCGGCCCGACTTCGCTTCCATGCTGCTTCGCGCTGAGTTCAGGGCGCCGTTGCTCGTTTTTATACTTTGCATCGTTTTTTTTTCAGTCGAAAAACCACTCGGAGAATGTAAGAAGTGGACTAGCTGCTAACTCTGAACTTTATTTTGCGAGCTTGCAAAATGATTCACCTGCTGTAAAAAAAAAAAAAAACGATTGTCACTGGAACATCTCACTGTTTTTAATCCTGCGTTGCCTCGAGTGCAGTTGCCACACCAGTCGCTGCACTGCAAAAACTCAGAGTCTTACCAGGAATATTGGTCTTATTTCTAGTTAAAATGTCTCATTTTTAGTCAAAAAATCTCATTACACTTAAAACAAGAGAAAGAAAAATAACTTATTTGACAATTTTCACCTGTTTCAAGTAGATTTTCACTTGAAATAAGTAGAAAAATCTGCCAGTGGGAGAAGATTTAGCAAAAAAATCGTGTTCCATTAGCAGATTTTTCTACTTATTTTAAGGGAAAATCTACTTGAAACTGGTGAAAATTGTTGTTTTTTCCAGTGATGAGTCTTGTTTTAAGTGTAATGAGATTTTTGACTAAAAATGAGACATTTTAACTAGAAATAACACATATATTCTTGTTAAGATTTTGAGTTTTTGCAGTGCAGCGGAACGACGAGCTTGCGCCGCTCGCTGTTGCATGAGATCTACCGTTGTACATTTGCACAAGTCTGACTGTAAATGACCTGAACCTGCACTGTACTGTAACTACAACGAGAACACGGTGAATATAAAACCTCTGGCTGAAATAAGTCTGTGATTTTTCTTTGTAAATAATTCACACTGTTACTTGCTCACGGATCGGAACAGCGGAGCTAGCTAGCCTTTTATACCGCGATGTCGTTGAGCTGGTGACGTAGCGGAGGAACTTCCTGCCGAGGTTTCTCCCCCGATCGTTACGCTCAAAGGTCGGGGAGATGTTTCTGGTTCTTTTGCCTCGTGTTGGCTGTTGTAGCTAAAGTCTCCGTTAATCCTCACAGTCGGAAACGTCTGTTTTATCGACGCTACTACCAACGTGCACTTTTATTTTTGAATGTTTGTTACTCACCGTGCGACGGAAGAGTGTTAGGGCCACGCAGGAGAAAAAATATTTGAGAGGGGAAAATTGTTTTTTATTGTTTCGAGAAAAAAGTTGAAATGTCGAGATTAATGTTGAAATACAATTTCAAGAATAAAGTCGAAATTTCGTGAATAAAGTCGAAATACAATTTTGTGAATAAAGTTGAAATGTCGCGATTAATGTTGAAATACAATTTCAAGAATAAAGTCGAAATTTCGAGAAAAAAGTCGAAATTTCATGAATAAAGTTGAAATTTCGAGAATAAAGTTGAAATACAATTTCATGAATAAAGTCGAAATTTCGTGAATAAGGTCGAAATTTCTCGACATTACAACTTTATACACGACATTTCGACTTTTTTCTCGACATTTCGACTTTTTTCTCGACATTACAACTTTATTCACGAAATTTGACTTTTATCTCAATATTTCGACTTTTTTCTCGAAATTGTACTTCAACATTATTCTCGACATTTCAACTTTTTTCTCGACATTTCGACTTTTTTCTCAAAGTGCATAATGAAAAACAATCTTCCTCCTCTAAAGTATTATTGTTATTTTTCTCCTCGCCCTGATACTTCCGTCGGTCGGCGCTGCTCGACCCGTGAAGGGTTTTGTTCTGGTTCTAGTTGAATCAAAGCCGTTTCTCTGGTCAGCGTTCCGTTAAAAATGTGTCTGTTCATCTTCGTTTGTTCGTTTACTGGAGATTCGAACGATTGAATCATGACGTTTGGCCTTTAAAGTAGTTTCCATTGTGAGCATTTAGTTATTCTTTCAATAAAGAACAAAATAAAAACAAAGGAACGTTATGTTGATGTGCCAAAAGTGTTTATTGGCGTTAAAAAAGTTTTATTTGTGCATCGATGCTTATCAAACCATTCTTACTCAACATGCACATTAAATATTTATTCAAACGACGGGAGTCAGAAATGGAAAATGTTTATAATTTTAACATTAGTTCACGTGATTTTATACAAAGAGGCATCAGTTAGGTGTGATGTTAACAGCACTTCCCCGAGGTTTAAACCTATGAAAAATTGGAATTCTCAAGGCTTTTTTCTTTTGTTTTTAATGGCAAAATTAACTTTTCAAACTGTCAAACTATCCCACATTTGAAAATAGTTCAGGTTTGGATGAAACATTGACTCGGGTGTGGCTGCCTAAACGCTGCCAGATCCTCCGGTTACTCGGGGCCCGTCCGGGACTTCCAACCCTTAACGCAACAAACCGGTGCTGAAGTTCGTGGCCTAATCTGCTCATGCAACAAGTTCTGCTTCGAAACAAGTTCCACCCAGTTCCTGAACTTTGGGAAACTTCTAGATCAGGAGTCTTCAAGCTTTTTTATCCTTTGGATGAGAGAAAAAGAGAGCAGGGACCCGCATGAAATTCTTATTTTTTCCCTTTTTTTTTTTTTTTAAATGTGTCCCATTTTAAGCCTGGCTTCTAATAACTTTTGAATGTGTTTTATTTTGCTTATTTCACCTTATTCACCAATTCCTGACTGGGTTATTAGCTACATGTCTTTACGGTTGATGAAACTTTGGCCTCGTCAGACGTGGAAGGAGTAACGTTAGGCCGAGCTGGAACGTTACAATCTCCAGCTTTAGGCTTCGTTATCGTCACTAATTTATCCATCAGGTCTAACTAGCGTTTAATGTCAATTTCACAAGAAATTGTCTTTATTTAAACAGCTAGCTAGCTCGTTTTTCCGCTCTAAAGTTGACATTAGTCACATGACTAACGAGATAATTATCTTGTTAATTCAGAAAAACAGAGCAGATCTTTTTTTTCTCAAGTGAATGCAATGTAAACTCTCACATGTGTTTTATTCTGTTTATATCACGTTATTAGCCAATTCATGGCTGGGTTATTAGCCTAGCCGAGGTTATTTGTCCTCGTCAGACGTGGAAGGAGTAACGTTAGGCCGAGCTGGAACGTTACAATCTCCAGCTTTAGGCTTCGTTATTGTCACTAATTTATCCTTCAGGTCTAACTAGCGTTAAACAGGAAATAGCCAAGTTAATTTCGCAACCAATTTTCTTTTCTTAAACAGCTAGCTAGCTCGTTTTTCCGCTCTAAAGTTGAGATTAGTCAAATGACTCACGTCAGGGGAATCATTTATTGTTTAGTTGTAGACTAAATAGTTGTAGACTGAAAATTATTTAACCAAATTATTTGGTTATAATTGCCTTTATTTCTTGTTAAGCTGCAGGACCCCCTGCAGTCCCTCCGCGGCCCCCTAGGGGTCGCCGACCCCCGGTTGAAGACCCCTGATCTAGAACACTTAGCACTCTGAGCCATTTGGAACCAAAACTGGTCCAGATTAAGTCCCAAATCTGTCGGGAACTACACATTTATACCTCATAAATCACAGAAGAATCATAGAAAGGGGAAAAAAACAAGCCGCTGCGTATCGAGCTTCTCCCAGATAAACCTCCGTTGCATCGTTTAAATGTTCTACTTTATCTTTATGGAACAACAGGGTGACATTGTATAAATAATGTGTCTGTACGAGTATTTAAAAGTGAACACCGTGTCCACGCTAAGTCTTACTCACTCCGTATTCACCGGTTTGGTAAATCACTTCCGTTAAAATAGTTCTGGTCTCGTACGAATCACTCCACGTTTGCACCGGTTCCTCTGGAACACTCACATACGTTTAGAGATCCTTCACAACTTTTAGTCTTAATATAAGCCATCTTTGTGCTAAGCTAAAGGCTGCGCGGCGTCTATCCGACCGGACGACGAAACGTCAACGAAAAAAAAAGGATTTCATAAAACTTTTGAATGTTCCTTCAACATTTTTGCAATAAAAGCAGAGTTTCTGTTGCCACGGCGACGGGAACTGGAGGATGATCCGTGGGTCTTTCACTTGTATAAAAAACATGCAAGCATTTTTTTCTATCACTCTATGATTGTACAGTTCTTTGCTTGTATAATTTACAAAAAAAGCATGTATTTTAAAACTCTTTTGTAAAATCCAAAATGATTACTGTGTAAATATATACAGAAATGTAGAAAGTAATTAGGATTGCAGTTAATCTCAAATAGCATGATCGTTAGCGGGGTTTAGTAAGTATGTACAGGCTTATGTTAAATCTTTATGAAGGGAAACACTTGAAATCCACCTGAAATCAGACTGCGTGCTGTCTAAAGATGAACTCTGCAATGCATTTTTTTGTGCCTTTTATATCAATGTATGTAATCTAGACAATCTTGAAACGCTTGTGTACGACCAAAATGACAATAAAATGGTTCTGAGGGCAACGACAACATTTGCTGCCAATCTTTCTTTGGAGTGATGGGACGATAAGCGAAAACACCGAGAACAAGGATCTTCTTGATTCTCTTGGAAGAGTATCAGGGCCATGCAGAATCGAAATGTTGAAATTAATGTTGAAAAACAATTTCGAGAAAAAAGTTGAAATGTCGAGAATAATGTTGAAAAACAATTTCAAGAATAAAGTCGAAATTTTGCCTTTTTTCTCAACATTTTAACTTTATTCACGAAATTTTTGACTTTTTTCTCGACATTTCAACTTTTTTCTCGACATTTCAACTTTTTTTCACAAAAATTGTATTTCAACATTAACTGTTACATATTTTTTGACGGTTACAGCAGGGAGCAAAAAGTAGCTGGTGTTAAAGTGTATTTTTTATTTTCATTAACAATTAATGAGCCATGTTGACGGTAAACGTTGATCTCCGGGGAGGAGCTAACGTTAGCGGGGAGGAGCTAACGTTAGCAGGGAAGAGCTAACGTTAGCGGGGAGGAGCTAATAATGGATGGATGGACGAGTTCCTTTCTCCGACATGTGGAGCTACATCTGGAGAGATGGGACTATTGTTTTTCCACAGTGGGATATTTTTACTGGATAATATGTATTTCTGATTAATTAAAAACTACATAAAATAGATTGTGTATTCTTCTTTCATATTTACATTATTGGTAACCGTTTTATAAAAGCAATACATCACGTCGCCCCTCAGCTGTGATATAATGAGCGTATACCACGGCCGGTCGTGATGTATTGCTTAAATATTAATATTTAATGTATATTATATCAAACTCTCCCACTCTGTTAAAAACGCCCTGTGTTTATCTTCATATTTTCCCTGCGCATTTTTCCCCTGCCATTTTGAGAGCAGATTTTTTTCCCTCCTAGTTATTTACATGACAAATGCTAAATTCAACACAAACGCAAGCGCTAGCACCTGTATAGCTCCACGGGTTGAGCAGGCGACTTATGTAAACCTTCCCCAGTACTAATTATTATTATTATTACAGTGACGCTGGTTCGATTCCAGTCGCGCCATATTTTGTCCCTATTTCCTACATGTCTGTCTTTCACTGCACCATCAAATAAAGTCGCCAGAGCCGCATGACACCGGGAAAAGAGCCGCATGAGGCTCGCAAGCCGCGGGTTGGCCATCCCTGAACTAGAGGTTGTAAATATTTGCTCGTGAATGTCTCATTAACATGTAAATATTCGTTTTTACGACCAAATTTCTTTTTTTATTTACATTTTGTTAGTTAAAGATGTGCTGAAAGGTGTGACTGTGTCCCCTAAATCAGTTCTCTTCAACCCTGGACTTGTTTTAATTGGGCATGCTAGCGTAGAGCAACGTCTAAAACAAAACCAGGACAGACCGGACAGGCCGGACAGACCGGTGTTGTGATCGAATTGATCACCCCGGGTTTGTTGATTGAGCTGGAAAAGTTAAATAAAGACACAAGACTGGGATATAATTAAAGAGGGCCTCATGAGGGAGATCGGCAGAGCAGAGCTCCTGCAGCCTGCTTGTTCAATCGTCCCGTCAGATCTGCCCTCTCTGTCCTGAGAACAAGTTTTATTACTCTTAGAGAAAGGGGGAGAGGGGTGGCCCAAGTTTATGGCTCGGGGGCCCCTCTTATCTGTGTCTGGTACAGCATGGTAGTTTCAGTGAAAAAGTCAGAGGAATGCACATTAGTTTTACATACAGAAACATTTAGTTAATGAGCACATGCAGTTTACATATTCAATTTGGTTTTGAATTATTTTTTAGTCAACACCGGACAGACCGCACAGTTGCTCTGCGGTTCAGGACTGTAGACCGCGGCCCGAAGTAACAGTTGTTGTGAAATTTTATAAATGACACAAAGTAAAGTACAGATCCTTAACAAACTACAACATCTGTGAGCTCCAGATTACCAAAATGTATTTTAACTGACAACGCTGGACAGTCGAGTCTGAGGTAACGTGTTTTAAGACTTCTTTTATCCGGGAATGGGTCGGACTTGAAACACCATTGGAAGCTAGAAACATAAAAGACAGGAAACCTTACAGATTATTCAAGGGAAACTGTGTCCCCTGCACCCATAGGTGCTAGTTCTCTTAGGTCCCGTTTACACGTAGCAAACACAGTGGGGTTTTCATGCGTTTTGGCCGTTCGTTTACACGAAAACGAAGCTCAAAGTCTCCAAAAACGATAATTTCTGAAAACTCCGGCCAAAGTGTAGATTTTTAAAACCTCCGTCTTCACGTTTGCTTGTAAACGGAGAGAAACGGACATTTAGGCTTCAGAACGTCACATTATGAGACAGAAACGTCACCAGCGTCATGAGTGACACCTGTGGTTACAATTTGTTTGTAACCGTCAATATTTTCTTGTATTTTACCTGTTTTATATTCTAACGTCACACTTAAAAGTAACTCCACTTCTCTGTCACTCCAAACCAAAGACTCTGGTTCATCTTGGAAGTAACTGCAGTCCAGGCTGATTTATGGTTCCGCGTTACACCAACGCAGACCCTACGGCGTAGGCTACGCAGCGACGCACACCGTACGTAGGCTACGCCGTCGATTTAACGCGGAACCATATTATTCAGGCTTCACACGTGTCATTTGTTGGCGTTTTTTTCCAGGATTCTGATTGGCTAGCATGACTTTATCTTCTCGTTACACTGCCCCCTGCAGGTTTGGATGCTCATAGCACCTTAACAGATATTTATGCAGGTTCGTGTAAACGAGGATATTTTTCAAAACGTAGAGGGGGAAATATCCGTTTTTGTAAATACCCGGCTATGTGTAAACATGGCCTTAGAGCAGTGTCTCCCAACCTGGGGTCCGGGCCCCCCTGGGGGGGCGCCAGAGTTCTCTGGGGGGGCGCGAAACGTTGTCTGCTTTGAGGATATGCATTTGTAAAAATTATATTTGCGCATGTTAAATTAATAAAAGATCATAACAACACACCTAATGGAGTACTGTAATAGCTCGTTTTTTGTTACGTTCCAAAAACAACCCGGTGATATCCGCGAAGTAGCAACCTTTTTTTTTTTTTACAATTATTATATAAGGCTTCAAATTGCGGAGATCAGCCCCACCATGACCCGATTGATTGGATTTGAACGGGAGAAAATGAAAAAGGATTATGAAAAAATAATACAATAAGTACAGTTGTCCTACTGTACTTATTAATTGTGACTGTATTTCACTGCTCTTCTGAGCCGCTGCATCCTGACTCCGTCCGCGGTGCAGGTGTGTTTTTTCCAGAGAAGAACATAGTTATGGGTAGTTTTTGTTGCTCTTTTTTCTTTCTGGGCAAAAAGATTCTTATAAACCGACACCATGGATTATATCTGAGACTGTAATGAACGATTCATCAAAGGGTCCCGCTCTTGAGCTGCTGCTGAAGCTCATTGGCAGTTCTCAGCTTGTTGCTAAGCAACCAACGATATTGATACAGGAAGTGAAGAAGTGGGGAGACTGTTTAGCCAATCAGAATGCAGAACACGATGCATGAATCATGAATGAACAGAATGACAGAGTCATTCATAAGACATTGTTAGGAATCATTTATGAAAGTCTTTGAATAATTTATGTCCTTGCAATTATTTTTGTGCATATTTTATACATTGGTGACACAAAATGAAGGTGAGAAAAACAAAATCATCTGTACACAGGGTAAACCATAGATAAATGTATCAAAAAAACATAATTAATGTTCATTTTTTCAATTAAGGATTTGTAACGAATCACTTTACTCTTTTGGTGCCAGTACGTACGGGTCGGGGTCCCGGCTGGTCTTAGACACAAGTAGGGGGAAACAAGGAAAAAAGGTTGGGAACCACTGGTTTAGAGGAAGCCATACATTACAAAAGAGATGTAGCATTTTCATCTGCATCTACATCTTCTATATCCCCCTCTTCTAATTCCTTTCTCGCAGCTATCTGGCCTTTTGTTGGTATTTTGCATTTACACAGCTGTTGACCTTTCATTATAAAGTACCTCATGTTTGAATTTTTTTCATGACACAGTCAAATTCTTCAATTCCCCTCCACGATATATAATGGTAGTTTACAAGGTACAGATGTTTATTACAGTTTGTGCATTGGTTTTGTGGGTTATGGGGATCTCAAAGGGAGTCCCGCAAGGTTCTATTCTAGCCCCTGTCTTATTTTCTATTTTTATAAATCACTTTGGGAAGGACGTGCTCACAGCTAAAGTGCATCTTTATGCAGATGATACAATAATCTACTCTGTTGCCTCTCGGCTGTTGACGAGCTCCAGACTGGATTCCAACAGCTGCAGGCCTCATTATAGGGTCTAAAGTTGGTTCTTAACGCTAAGAAAACCAAATTTATGGTCTTTTCTAAAACTTGCTCCCAGATCTCAGATAATGTTGGCATTCATACCTTCAGAGATTACTCAATGGAAAGAGTTTCATCCTTCAAATACTTGGGTTTTTGGGTGGATGACAGAATCTCTTTTAGAGAACCTAATGAAAAAACTAAAGGTTAGGCTGGTTTTTATTATCGAAACTAGTGATGCACCGATTGTTCGGTAACCGAAATTGTTCGGCCGAAAATGGCAAAAAAAAACCACTTTCGGTGTTCGGTGGAATAAGTGGGGAAAAAAACCGAACAATTAATAAACGGCATTGTAAAATAAGGAAATAGACTGGCCGCTCCGTCCCGTAACGTTGCGCACTACATAAATCGTTGGCCAACCAAAAACTAACCCCATAAGAATTTGACCTAACATTCACCAGGAGGTGGAAGCAAAACAACATAATGCTGGGAAATTAAAAAATTTTCAGTTTTTTATGTTCAATAAATATTTTCTACCTTGTAAATTTGTAAAAGATTTTTTTCTTTGAAAAGCATGCCTAAATCAAATTTATTTGATTTATGCAATGGTGAAAAAATTGGCAAAATAAATGAAAAACTGCTGAAGAACCATGTTCGGAATTCGGCCAAGTGTTTATTATTATTTTCGGTTTCGGTTTCGGCCACAAATTTTCATTTCGGTGCATCACTAATCGAAATAGGGCCGGCCTTAATTTAGCAGTTAGGAAAACACTTATACAGGCTACGTTCTTAAGAGTTCTAGACTATGGGGATATTTATATGCATGCTGCCTCCTCTACACTTCGCTCCCTAGACTCTGTGTATCACAACGCTTTTATATCCAACTCCTTGTCCGATAAACATCACTGTACTTTATGATTTGGTTTTCTGGCCTTCACTAAGCCTAAGGAGGAAGCAGCATTGGTATGTTTTTATGTACAAAGCCATACTGGGTAAACTAATAACCAACAGCTCATCTAATTTTCGTTCACTAGATTCTGCTCTACCAGGTACCAAGGATTTAACAGAGCTTGGTAGAACAGCTTTCTCCTATTTTGCACCCTGGTCATGGAACAATCTCCAGAAACATTACAGATTAATGAATTGGTCCCTTGGAGACATCAAATAAAATACAAATAAAATATGTGTACGCTTTGCCCGCTTCATCAGTATGTGATTGTTGTGCAGATGTTGATGGTGCCCCGTGTGAATCTGACTCTCTTGTAACGAGTATCGTTCCCTCGTTTCCAGGTGGTGTTGTCCCCGACGGAGCAGAGCGTCCCGTCTCCTCCGTCTCCAGACTACCGAACGAAGGGCCAGAGGGATGAAAAGGAGCATTTCCACATCCTCCCTCAACTTCAGGCCAAGAGGGCCGACTTCCTCACCGTCATGTTGACGGGAACGTTGCCCCAACGTCGAAGCTTCCCCCCGCCGGAAGAGGAAATCCCGGAAACTCCCGGGCCGAAGGAGGACGACGTCACGAAGAGCGAATCCAACAGCGAGGCCAGTCAGAAAACCACCGAACGAAGCCAGGAAGCCGCACCTTCCACCCTCATGGCCGAGGACCAGCGGGGCCAGAAGGAACACGCCTCGGCCGCCGACGCAGACCAGGACCTGGAAGACGCGTCCAAAACCCTGGTCCTGTTCTCCCCCGGAGACACCAGGAAGTCTCCGTCTGGTGGAGATCACGGCCTAGAGGGAGAGTTAGCCACACCGTCGGGTCTAATCTCTCGTAACGACCGTCTCCTGGTCGGGGAGGCGTTTCCTCCCGACCCGTCTGAGACCGGTAGACTCTCCCCGCTTCTCCGGTCCGACCTGAGACCGAACCCTCCCATCGCCCCCGCATCGCCGCCCTTCACCAAAGTCGAACGCACTTTCATCCACATCGCAGAGACGTCGCATCTCAACGTCATGTCTTCCAACGGTCACTCTTCGAAAGACAGCGACCGGGAAGTTTTGGCCATCGCGAAAGAATCGGCCGTCAAGTCCGACGAGCTTGAGCTGGAGGGAGAACCGGCGACGGAAGAGGCACCTCCTCCGGAGGAAACTCTAATGGCTGAAAAACAATCCAAAACTGAAAATGGTCCATCGTCTTTGGAGCTTCTCCCAAAAGCTACCTCACCAGTTCACGAAGATCCGTCCCCGGAACGTAAGAAAGAGCCGTCGCCCAGCGAAGAAGCTCCCAAGCTCCGACCGGACGGACCCGAGCCGTCCGTCGCCGTAAAGCCCAGAATCCGTAGTCGGATCCCGATCCTGATCTCTGAAGAGGACTCGGGCTCGGAGCAGTCGTCCTCCCTGTCGGCCCGGGCGCGGCTGCAGCAGCGGGCCAAGCAGCTGGACCTGGCCCGGATGCTGGTGCAGAAGCAGCAGGGCCGCTGGATGAGGAGGAGGATGCTGTCGGGGACGTCGTCCTCGCTCTCCTCCGGGGACGACGAGCGCCGCCGGGCCTCGGAGACTCTGTCCACCACCGGCTCGGAGGAGGACGTGCACACCTCGGACGAGTCCAGGAGGAGCTGCCGCCTCAAGCCCACCGAAGAGCAGGGCACCCTAGGGTGCAGGAGCAAGATCCCCAGGCCCGTCACCCCCGTCAAACCTCCCGCCGTCGAGACCGCTCAGCTCTCCCTGCCCGACTCCAGCAAAGCAGCTTCCTGTGTCATTAATGGGTATGAGAGAGTTTTATTCCCTTTATTGTAATTTATTTATTTATTTTAAAACAGCGACACAATAAGACATTAACCTTGTACAAGAGAATATGCATTGTTCCAGGTTGTAGCAGCTTGCTATTTTCCACCTGTAGTTCCTGGGCAAGTTGATGGAATAGTACATAAAAATTAGTATAGAAAAAAGAAAAAAATAAGTAAACGAGCAGAACAAAGCAAAGAGACAATAGATAAAATAGATAAATACATTTTGCGTGGTTTACTGTTGTCACAACCCTGGCTCAAAGGCCATGACAAAAGAAGGGGAAAGGACGCAACGTACTAGTAAATTAAGATATTTATTAAGGTAAACAAATAAGATAAGGAATGGGATGTGTAAAGTCAGTAAAATCTTAACGTAACTAGAGCTGTCCTCAAGGCTCAAAGACGAATAAGCCTCCTGCGCTTTCCCTGAGAGGACACACTGTAACATCAGGGCGCAGTCTGCATCAGACCAATTTCTAGCCTTGGACACACGCTCAAACAATAGAAAAAAAGTATCTGGATCCCTTGCATTAAACTGCGGCAGCCAACGCAAATTGTTTATATCAAAGCGATCCACAGAAGACTTAGACCCCTGCTCGCCCTTAACAGACACATGCTTCTGCAACTCCAACTGTGCCATCTCTGACTCATGGCGAAATCTCGCTATTTCAATCCGTGTTTTACTTTCCAATTCATGTGTTTTACTTTCCAATTCATGCGTTTTATTTTCCAATTCATGTTTTCTAAGTTGTAACAACAAAATCTCCCTCTGCTGCTCAAAAGTTAACCCGTGTGCAGGCACAGCCACCGTAGGTGCAACAGAAGCAGTGGCCTCACCAAAATTTGAATCAAAAACCACTTCTTCCTCGCCTGACATGAGCTCAAGCGACACCAACTTAGATTTTATAGCAGTTTTAATATTATCCTTGAGACGCCTGTCTCCCACAACCTCCACTGAAAAATGATCTGCAACCGCGAGCAACTGCTCCTTTGAAAGCGCATCCAAAGCCTCCTGAGACGGATTGGCAATAAATGCGTCCACCACAGACATGATAAATACTCAGACCGAACAACAAGAACAAACTTTACGCACACAACCAGACCCGACAAGCAACTGTGCGCACCAAAGAGGAATAATCCTCCGCTCGGCTTGGAGTTCCCCGCTATTTTTTCCAAAACAAAGGGAAAAGGTTAACCCAAAAATAATGAAACAAAAAGGAGATGGAGATCCCAGCCAAAAAGAACAAAAGAAGGGTCAGCACAGGGCCAGCCACGCAATGGGCCGTCGGACCACGTACTTTCCCCACTAAATAAGAAAAACCAAGGAAAACCTATAACCAAACAAAACCGATAACAGGACCACCGGCAATCTCCAACTCAAACTAAAATAAGAAAAACTCCGCACCAATTCACAGACAACTACGCACAGCCACCCTGTCGGTCCAGCTGAAAATAGCGAAAACAGGACAGACAAGCCAAAAAGCTCCCTCAAAAGAAACAGGTAAGTAACCCAAAACTTCGTGCAAAGCCACAAACAAACTTAGTTACTTACCCTGCAAAAGCACTCCAAACTTAAAGTCCTTTCCCTTAAACAAACAAACAACCGTGCAGCCACCTGCACTAACAAACAAAACTGTGGGCGCGCACTCCAAACTAATTACGCACACCTGTGCCAAACCAGACTGCAGCCCAAAACAAGCTGCTACAACTTTATCAAACCTAAAGCTGCAAGCACTAAACTGCACAACTAGGTATTAAACAATGGCGCATACTTCACTCATTAAAGCTTACCTAGATGCAAAATAACCGGGAAAAACACGGCACGAGCCCCCATTTGGCATGCCGGTTACTCACCAAACAGCTATGGACGAGCCCCCATTTGTCACAACCCTGGCTCAAAGGCCATGACAAAAGAAGGGGAAAGGACGCAACGTACTAGTAAATTAAGATATTTATTAAGGTAAACAAATAAGATAAGGAATGGGATGTGTAAAGTCAGTAAAATCAGTAGTATGCATGTGGATGTGTGTAAATGTGCTGTATGGTGTTGTGTGTGCAAAAGGCTCAACAAAACCAAAAGGAGTGCTGCCAGGATGAAAAGAGAGAGGAAGAGAGACTGAAGCCCCAGCCTTTTCTCTTCCTGAGGAGCACCCAGCCCAGGTGCTCCAGATCTAGCAATCAGCTGGCTCCACCTCGAAGAGGAAAACAGAGAGAGAGGGACTGAGACACAATATAACATAGGCCATCACACTGTCCCATAGTTTAAATACAAGCCCTTATAATTTATTTTTCAGTGGAGGGTGGAGGGGCTATGACTGTTCTGATTCCATGATGACTGGTATACTTTTTTTGGGGGGGTGGGCTGTCTTCTCCCTTTTTCTGGAGAGGACTTTGGATGGTCAAGGCAGAGCTTTTTTTTTTGTTTGTTTTTTTTTTTCTTGTTTTTTTTTTGTTTTTTTTTTGTTTTTGTGTGTGTGTGTGTGTGTGTATGTACGTATTGGCTCATGTGGGGGGTGGGTGGGGGGATCCAGGTGTCCTTTGTATTTCCAACCCTACCAAACGGGATTTATTTATTGTATTCGTGGATCTGTATGCCAACCTTCAATCTAAATAAATATGAATAATATTAATATTCTGTCATGGAATTCACGGGGCCTTAATTCACCCCAGAAGCGTACTAGTACTCTGAAGCTCCTTTATAGGAAGAATATCCACTTTGCTTTTATACAGGAGTCACACCTTCTTGAAGTTGATGTACACAGATTTAAGAATAAATACTATCATGTGATTGCCTCCTCCTGTTACACCAAAAGGAGCAAAGGGGTTTTTATAGCTGCAAAACGTAACCTAAATTATACTAATTTGGGTACAGGAGGATCTGATGATGGTCGAATCACTTTTTGCAAAATAGCTTATAATGGTATTAAGATTGCTCTGATCTGTGTTTATGCACCAAATTGTTTTGATCAGCATTTTTATGACTCACTAGCCTCTATATTAATAGATCTTCCAGAGTACCAGCTTTTGATAGGGGGTGATTTCAATGCTGTATGGCTCCATGACATTGATAGAACAGGAGTAACAGAAAGTAGAGATCAACAGCTGGCATCTATAGCATTACAGAAATTGTCTACAGATCATGGTGTGATTGATATTTGGCGCCTGATGAATCCTTCCACCAGAGAATTTTCTTTCTTCTCCGCTCGACATAAGACTTTTTCAAGAATTGACTATATTTTTGCATCCAAAACTCTTTTTAGTGATATTCACAGAACTGGAATGACTCCAATCTCATTATCTGATCATAGGGCTGTTTTATGTACTTTATCATTAAGAGCCAGTCAATCTAAGGCTGTCCGCTGGCGTTTTAACACGTCTCTACTTCAGAATGACACTTTTAGACGAGAGCTTGAGGCTGAATTGAACGAATTCATCACAATAAATAGTCCATCAGTTGATGATCCTCGTGTGTTATGGGATGCGGTTAAAGGTTGCATTAGGAACAAAGAGATTTCATTTGCATCAAATCTCAGTAAATCTAGAAAACATCGCATTGAATCACTGGAATCTGAAATTGTAGCACTTGAGCAAGACATGATAAATAATATTTCTTGTGAAAATACCTGTAAGCGACGGAAATTACTTGGTGAACTAAATAGTCTGTTAAGAAGGGAAGCAGAATTTATTATCCACCGCACTAGGCAGAATTATTATATGAACAGTGCTCGACCTAGCCGATTGCTTGCACATAAAATACGAACAAATGATAATCTAGCAAATATATCAGCAATTAGGACGAATGAGGGGGACATAACATCTGATCCCATAAAGATTAATAGCACCTTTCAACTGTTTTACCAAAATCTTTATAAGTCAGAGGTGCTTCATGATGATAAACTCTGCTCTGAATTCCTTAGGCCATTGCATTTACCTACGCTAACTCAGGAGGCCACTTGTCAGTTAGAGGCACCTATCACTCTAGAAAAATTAAGGAAAGCCATCCAATCAATGAACAGAGGAAAATCTCCAGGCCTGGATGGATTACCACCAGAATTATATGATGCTTTCTGGCCTCAGCTTGGTCATTTGCTGTTAAATATGTTTAATTTTGCTATTAAAAGAGGCTCCTTCTCTGTTAGTTCTAATATTGCAATTATTTCTCTTTTACTAAAAAAGGACAAACCATCTGATGACTGCAGTTCCTACAGGCCTTTAAGTCTCCTGAACTGTGAAGTTAAGCTTTACGCTAAGGTTTTAGCTACCCGTTTAGAACAGCATATGCCCCGTTTGGTCCACCATGACCAAACTGGGTTTATTAAATCCAGATTAGCATCTGATAATGTCCGTCGCTTACTCCATATTATAGATTCTGCCTCAGATTCGGAAGATCAAAGTGGCATTCTCTCATTAGATGCCGAGAAGGCTTTTGACCGGTTGGAATGGTGTTATTTATGGTCTGTACTCCAACACATGGGCTTCAGTGATAGTTTTATTTCTATGATTAAATTATTGTATGTCAACCCTTCTGCAGTTGTTATAACGGGCAACACTTGCTCATCTAGGTTTCCAGTCTCCAGATCCTCTCGTCAGGGCTGCCCTTTATCTCCACTTCTATTTTCTTTATCTCTGGAACCGGTTGCTCAGGTGATACGACAGTCAGAGGTTCTTGAACCAATTATTATTCACAATACTCCACATTATATCTCTCTGTACGCAGATGATATTTTGATTTTTACAAAAAATCCATCTAAATCTCTCCCACATCTCTTTAAAATGTTTGATGTCTTTAGCAGTATATCAGGTTATAAAATAAATTGGACAAAATCAGCCTTAATGCTATTGGGAAGACCGGGTGATCAGACTCCCCTCTTTAATATTCCAGTTGTTTGTGAATTTAAATATTTAGGAGTGTCCATCCATCCCTCCCTTACCTCACTAACCTCTGCTAACTATAATAAAGTCCTAAGTGATATTGATGGTGACTTGAAAAGATGGGGTATGCTCCCAACCTCCTTTCAATCCAGACTTTCAGTCATCAAGATGAATATACTGCCTCGCATTAATTTTATCAGTCCCTGATTCCTCTAGCTCCACCGGGTGGTTACTGGAAGAAGCTCCAGTCCATTATTAGTACATTCTTATGGAACAAAAAGAAACCCAGAATCAAAGCTGCTACTCTGCAAAGGTATAGATCCTCAGGAGGTGTTAATTTGCCCAATTTTGAATGGTATTCATGGTGTTTTATTTTGCGTCCACTTACTACTTGGCTGAACTCAGAGACTCTAGTGTCATGGCGCCCTATCGAAGAGCATCTAATCTATCCACACAAACTGTCTAATCTGATATACTCCAATATACCCCAGAGGACAGTAAAACGCGATTTTGGGCCAATAATTTCGTATCTTTTTATAGTTTGGCATAAAGTCCAGCGATTTGCCAAAATTCACAATCAATTCTTTGCTCAATCCCCTATTTTTCTTAATTATTCTCTTCTAATCGAGAAAAAAACAATTGTTTTCCCAAAATGGAGGGATAAAGGAGTCTGGGTTTTTAAAGACATCATAGGAAGAAGTGGGCTTCGTGAATTCCATGACTTAGATAGGTCTTACAACCTACCAGGTACTTTTTACTTTTATTTACAGTTACGTGCAGCAATGCGCGCTCAAGGTGTTCCGTGGGGCACTGAGTTGGAAAACCATCCTCTCCATGCTCTTTTTGACACTAAAGGCAAAAACAATGGTATTGTCTCTGATTTATATAAATTCATAACCAAAGCGTCATACAAACCTCTATTTCTTAATAGACTCTGGAAGACGGATATTAGTACTCCCTCAGATCTAGATTGGCAAACTATATGGTCAAATGTATCTTTGTCTTCCAGAAATCCTGATCATCAAATGATACACTACAAATTCATTCATAGGTCTTACTTAACTCCTCGGAGACTACAACAAATGAAATTCAGAGATAATCCGTACTGTGATTTTTGTCCAGACAATACCATTGCTACTTTCTATCATATGGTTTGGCAGTGTCCGGAGGTAAATAGTTTCTGGAATAATGTTTCGTGTATCATGTCTAACTTAACTGGAAAGGCCATTCCTCACTCACAAGCTTTGCTTTTACTTAATGACACCTCATCTCTAAAACTAACTATAAACAACAAGCGTTTATTGTTGGCTGGTGTTACAGCCGCTAAAAGAATGATAGCCTGTCGCTGGAAACCACCACATGCACTGTCAGTGAGGGAATGGCTTTTTGCTTACCGGGATATTGCACAGCTTGAGCTTTCTACAGCTCGCCTACATCATGCCAAATCACCAAATATCAATTGCTGGTCAAATCTATTAGAGAACATTTCTGAGAGGTTATGAATGTTTGTGGTCAAACTCGTCCATGGTTTACATGATCTTTGTCTGTTTGGTTTTATGTTTAGAATGGCTTGTTTAAGTGAATGGGAATGTCATGGGATTCCTGGATGGCAAGGGCAGGGGGTTGGGAGTGGTGTACGTGCTTTGTGTTTTGTTGCTGCTGTTGTTTTTGTTTTGTGTGTTCTGTTTTGTGCTTCTTTTTTTTTTTTTTTAATTTATTTATTTATTTTTTTTTTTTTTTTGGCTCTCTGCATTTGGATTCATTATTGGGGGGGGTATGGGGTGGGGGTGTAGTGGGTTGGTGGGAGTGGGAGGGTGTGGGAAGGAAGGGGGAAGAAGCATCTGAGCAGGTGGTGTTTTGTTGTATTTTTTTTTTTTCTCTCCCTGGACTGTGGGGACGCTTCTCTATATATATAAATGAAAAATAAATAAAAAGTTGATCACAAAAAAAATAGATAAATAGAAACATGGAAGCAGATTCAACAGAGCATGGAATCTGTCAGATGTTGGCAGCTAAGATTTAAAGCTAGGCTGCCCCCCCCAACACAACACAACACACTTCATAAACGTACACACACACTTGTCTTGACAGTAACCAACGCTTGGCCAGATGTGAGAAGGTGTGGGGATTTCTACATGAAATAATGTCTGTTGGGAGAGTATTCCATTGAGTCATTGCAGTCAGGGCCTCCATGGGGCCCTAAGCAAAATGTGATTATATGGGCCCTCTATTTCTGCCAATAATACTGATTATTGATCATTCACACACCCACTATAAACTTATTTCACGTTCATCTCTGTCATTACAAATACACTTATAAAACTAGATGTAAGAACTTGTTGTTGTAGTTAGACAGCACAACAGATTAACAAACTTGCAGAAAAATCTCAGCAACTGCCCCTACTGGCCACGCAGAGAAGCAACAGGTCAAAGGTCAAAGGTCACAGTTGCAGCAGTGTTTTTTCCATCATCCTACTGTCAGCCTGGCAGGTTTTTACCATCTATGGTTTTTAATCTGAAATGGAGCAAATTCAGCTACAAGAGCGGCCTGGGGTTGATTTACACTTAATATTTAAAGTGATATAGTACTAAGTGATACTGAGTGTCATCTACAGTGCAGGCCTACTAAAAGAAACAAAATAATCAAATAGATAATACACCATTTACTGTAAACACTTTATCTACTTTATATAACAGCAAAGTGCAACAACAATTTGAAGTGGAAAAACAACAAATAAGTGCAACAACAAAGTACTACAAAAACAAACTATAATTAAACTGTAATTAAACTTAGATAAACAGTACCTCGTCAATATGTGTTTTTATGTAAAAATAATTAAAAAAAATTATATTATGGATACTTTTAAAAAGTAAGCAGACATATGGGTGTTTTATCTACGGAAGAGTATCAGGGCCAGGCAGGAGAAAAATAAAAATAATATTTTAGAGGAAGATTTTTTTTTTTTTCATTATGCACTTTGAGAAAAAATTTCAACTTTATTCTTGAAATTGTATTTCAACATTAATCTCGACATTACGACTTTTGCACAATAAAAAAAAATCTTCCCCTCTCAAATACTTTTTCCCCTTAATGGTCCTGATTCTTTTCTATATTTATCATATTCTCAAAGTTTAAAACTTCATATTTGTTGAGTATATGACAGTGATGGAATTTATCGTAGATGGAATATAACGTTGAAGCAGTTTCATTGATCTTAGTAAAATAATCTTCAACCCTTGTTTCCGCAGAACTCCGAAGATCGGACTGAGCACGCTCAGCAGCCAGCGTAAGGCCAAGCCGGCGTCGGCGCGGTTCTCGTCGTCGTGCCCGCGCCCGTCGGCCTCGGCGGCGCCGGGCAGCCCCCGGATGCCCCTGCGGGTCCTGCTGGGCTCGCGGCGCAGCGTTAGCTCCAGCGGCTGCCGCACCGACAGCCCGTCGCCGCAGAGAGCCGGCCCGTCGCGCCAGCCGCTGTCGGTGCGCGCCCCGACCGTGCCGGTGCTGGCGCCCAGGACTACAGCCACCATGCGGCGCAGCGCCTCGCAGGACGCCGCCGCCGCGCCGTCCGCCGCCGCCGCCACCGCTACGCTAACCAGGACCAGAGCCAAACCCGCCGGCTCGGCCAGGGGGAAACCCAACACCAGGGAAAAGCCGCTGCCCGCTAGATAATACAAATAGACTCACGTCTACGATTGCGTTGGTGTATAATCAGTCCTCGGACAAGCTACGCCTCAAAGGTTTTCACCTAAAACTGGATCAGGGGTCTTCAACCTTTACTAGCCCTCGGAGGAGAGAAAAACACAGCAGGTGCCGCTTGGAATTCTTACTTTTAGGGCCCGAGCACTGACGGTGCGAAGGCCCTACACTGCAAAAACTCAAAATCTTACCAGGAATATTTGTCTAATTTCTAGTTAAAATGTCTCATTTTTAGTCAAAAAATCTCATTACACTTAAAACAAGAGTCATCACCAGAAAAATAACTTGTTATTTGACAATTTTCACCTGTTTCAAGTAGATTTTCACTTGAAATAAGTAGAAAAATCTGCCAGTGGGACAAGATTTATCTTCTTATTACAAGCAAAAAAAATCTTGTTCCACTGGCAGATTTTTCTACTTAT
The DNA here is from genome assembly GCF_033807715.1 of Cololabis saira. Classification (NCBI taxonomy): domain Eukaryota; kingdom Metazoa; phylum Chordata; class Actinopteri; order Beloniformes; family Belonidae; genus Cololabis; species Cololabis saira. Next base: position 1,787,893 of record NC_084587.1, on the reverse strand, counting down.
TTCAAGTGAAAATCTACTTGAAACAGGTGAAAATTGTTGTTTTTTCCAGTGACGAGTTTTTTGGCTAAAAATGAGACATTTTAACTAGAAATAAGACAAATATTCTTGTTAAGATTTTGAGTTTTTGTAGTGTATTGTATCTGTAGGAATTTTTCTTCTTTCTTTTTCTTTTTCCGACAAAATGAGGGCCTTTTTTCCCCCTAAACGTGCCCCAAAAGTCACCAAATTTTGCACCAAGCCAGGCCTGGTGAAAAATGTGATATTTAATGGTTTGTATTAATGGGCGTGGCCTAACGGCTCAACAGCGCCCCCTAGAAAACTTTGTACCTCAAGCCCCACAATACGGTTTGACGTATATGCACGAAAATCGCTACACACCTGTATCATGTCACAACTTAAAGAAAGGTTTCTTGGCGCCATGGCCCAAACCCAACAGGAAGTCGGCCATTTTGAATTAATCGTGTGATTTTGGCGAAATTTATGCCATTTTCACGTGTCGTACTTTAATGAACTCCTAGCAGGATCGTCCGTTTGACATAAAACTCGCTCAGGAGACACAAAAGACGTTAATAATGAAAAGTTATCAAAATCGTGAGTTTTCGTGAAATGGCGTGGCCGTGGCGCCGCGTCAAACTTCAACGTTAAACAGGAAGTGATACTAGTAGCTGATTGGTCCATATTTGATAGTTCCTATTTTCCGCCATAACTTTTGAATGGTTTGACATAAAGAGTCATCGGTGGTGAAAATTGCACGCGTGAGAGCCCGTTCATCGCTGCTTGCAGTTTTAATTTCCCTTTTTTTTTAATGTGTCAAGTTTTATGCCTGGCTTCTAATAACTTTGGAATGTGTTTTATTCTGCTTATATCACAGCTGTAATGTTACAATCTCCAGCTTTAGGCTTCGTTATCGTCACTAATTTATCCATCAGGTCTAACTAGCGTTAAATAGGAAATAGCCAAGTCAATTTCACAACGAATTTTCTTTTCTTAAACAGCTAGCTAGCTAATTTTTCCGCTCTAAAGTTGACATTAGTCACATGACTCACGTCAGGGGAATCATTTATGTAGAGTTGTAGACGAAATAGTACAGAAGCTTATCGCATTCACTTGAGAAAAAAAAAATCAGCTGTTTTTCTGAATAATAAGATAATTATCTCAGAATTCGGAGAAAATTTTAATGAAAAAAAATCGTTTTCCGTCTGAACAACCGCCAAGTCCTGAAGTTCCTGCGCAAAGTCGACAAACTAATAACAAAACCATCTATATAAGTTGAAGACAAGAGTATCTCCCAATGTTTCAAACCGAAAGTAAAATAAAACTGGATTAAACTGGACAGGAATTGTTTGTTTCCATGAAATCGAGTTCTCAAGTGAATGACAGTTGTGAGGAATCTCGTTAATTCAGAAAAACAGAGCAGATTTTTTTGAATGCAATACGCTTCCGTAAAATAGTTGTCAAAAGTAGATTATTATCACCTGTTAATGGAGTTTTCTCAATCATATATTTATGATTTCTTGTGAAGTTGGACCCCTGCAGTTCCTCCGCGGCCCCCTAGGGGTCGCCGACCCCCGGTTGAAGACCCCTGATCTAGATCCATATTAGACTGTGATGTTACAACAGCCTTCCATTCATTTCACGTCTACGTTAAGCTTCTTATTTTTCCGAGGACAGAGAATCGAACTGTCTTTATGGGCTTCCAGTAATCCTGACTCTGCAGGAGCGTTAGCTGCCACGGTGCTACGATACATCTACGATACGGCTACGATACGTCTACGATTGGTCTACGATACGTCTACGATTCGTCTACGATTCGCCTACGATTCGCCTACGATACGTCTACGATTCGCCTACGATTCGTCTACGATTCGTTTACGATTCGTCTACGATTCGCCTACGATTCGTCTACGATTCGTCTACTTTTCGTCTACGATTCGTCTACGATACGTCTACGATACGTCTATGATTCGTCTACAATTCGCCTAAGATTTGTCTACGATTCGCCTACGATACGTGTACGATTCGTCTACGATACGTCTATGATTCGCCTACGATTCGTCTACGATTCGTCTACGATACGTCTACGATTCGTCTACAATTCGTCTACGATTCGTCTACGATACGTCTACGACACGTCTACGATTCCTCTACGATACGTCTACGATTCGTCTACGATTCGTCTACGATTCGTCTACGATACGTCTACGATACGTCGATACGTCTACGATACGTCTACGATTCGTCTACGATTCGTCTACGATACGTCGATACGTCTACGATTTGTCTACGATACGTCTACGATTCGTCCAAAATACGTCTACGATACGTCTACGAATCGTCGATACGTCTACGATTCGTCTACGATACGTCTACGATACGTCTACGATTGGTCTACAATACGTCTACGATTCGTCTACGATTCGTCTACGATTCGTCTACGATTCGTCTACGATACGTATGCGATACGCCTACGATTCGCCTACGATTCGCCTACGATACGTCTACGATTCGCCTACGATTCGTCTACGATTCGTTTACGATTCGTCTACGATTCGCCTACGATTCGTCTACGATTCGTCTACGATTCGTCTGCGATACGTCTACGATTCGTCTACGATACGTCTACGATACGTCTATGATTCGTCTACAATTCGCCTAAGATTTGTCTACGATTCGCCTACGATACGTGTACGATTCGTCTACGATACGTCTATGATTCGCCTACGATTCGTCTACGATTCGTCTACGATACGTCTACGATTCGTCTACGATACGTCTACGATACGTCTACGATTCGTCTACGATACGTCGACGATACGCCGACGATACGTCTACGATACGTCTACGACACGTCTACGATTCCTCTACGATACGTCTACGATTCGTCTACGATTCGTCTACGATTCGTCTACGATACGTCTACGATACGTCGATACGTCTACGATACGTCTACGATTCGTCTACGATTCGTCTACGATACGTCGATACGTCTACGATTTGTCTACGATACGTCTACGATTCGTCCAAAATACGTCTACGATACGTCTACGAATCGTCGATACGTCTACGATTCGTCTGCCGTTTCCTGTCCCGGTTCGAGTCACGGCCTCCAATCAAGTCTGTTTTCTGAAGCACCAACACTCTTCTCTCTTCACTTCTGCTTCTACGATTCGTCTACGATACGTCTACGATTCATCTACGATTCATCTACGAATCGTAGACGTATCGACGATTCGTCTACGATTCGTCTACGTAGACAAATCTATCGTAGACGAATCGGAGACGAATCGGAGACGAATCTATCGTAGACGAATCGTAGACGAATCTATCGTAGACGAATCGTAGACGAATCGTAGACGAATCGTAGACGAATCGTAGACGAATCGTAGACGAATCGTAGACGAATCGTAGACGAATCTATCGTAGACGAATCGTAGACGAATCGTAGACAAATCGTAGACGAATCTATCGTAGACGAATCGTAGACAAATCGTAGACGTATCGTAGACGAATCGTAAACGAATCGTCGATACGTCTACGATACGTCTACGATACGTCTGCTGTTTCCTGTCCCGGTTCGAGTCACGGCCTCCAATCAAGTCCGTTTTCAGAAGCACCAACACTCTTCTCTCTTCACTTCTGCTTCATCTATCAACCGTATCTCTGCTCGGTTCACATTGCATGGAAATGTATATCAAAAACGCGCTGAATCCCTGGAAGGAAAATGATTATCGGCTATAAACGGCTTCAATTGGACTGAATTGGTTTGAATCCCCAACTTTGTTGATATGGTAAGAGGTTCCTAAGTATATCCTGTATTCGTTATGGTCTTGGACTAAAAGAGAAAAGTAATAATGTGACCACAAAAAGAAGTTGCTCGGCCACCTTTCCTCCTCCTCCCGGTGTGAAGATGGGCATGCTTTAATCATTCTACTTTCTGAGCCTTTTATTTTCAATTGTACATAATAGAAATCATTTCCCATAAAGACATCTTTATTTTTTATCTTGCAAAGCAAAAGTGTAAATTAGTTCTTTAACGTTCTGTTCCGATTTGTTGGCACAAGGCCTGTTTTTTTACGCATGAGAAAAACAGGGTTAAACCATGAGTGGAAAGTTCTACCTGCTTGGATTCGGTGCAAAGCTGTGCTAGCTCTTGGAATTCATGTTGTTTGTTCGGAGTCGCTGGCACTGAGCTGTGAAGTAAAGTCTTGATCGTGTGGAACCGTGTCTTGTCTTTCTTTTTTCTTACGTTTTTCCACAAAAACAGTGACTTATGGACACTTTTTGCACAACACGATTTGAAGTCAACACAGGACAGGATGTTGCAACGGCAGGATTGCTAAACTTCCTGGGCTAATATTATAGCAACAACGATGAATCGGGATTCTGTTTATAATAGTCAAGGGGCAACTTTATAAAAAGCCTCCGTTAAGACTTTTGCTCACATGTCTGGGTAAAGTTTGACAACCTGTTTTTTTTGTTAGAACAAATCTATAGACGAATCCGGCGAAACCCGGAAGTCGAGCGGCCGCCATTACTGCGGTGGCGGCTGCGCTCCTCCGCTCCAGCCCATAGACATACATACGTATGGATCTATTACTCCGCTCCCTGCCAGGCTCTCTTAATGTATTTGTATCATCGGAAAACTCCTGTCCCGTCACGTGCATTTGTTTTGATAGTGAATGAAGACGGGACGGACTTTAAAAACTACTTTTCTGTTTCACCAAGTGAACAGACGGAACGCAAAAAAAGATGTTAAACTGCTGGAAAGGAACTGGAATTTACCGGGATACCTTAAAAAAGGAAGCCAGGGAGCGGTATATGGAGAAAATAATGATTATTAACGGTCTGGGTTCATATGAAATCACTACTAAAGAATGGAGCTGCGATGAGGATTTACTGCCGCAGTTCTGCAGAACCACCGTCTTACTACCTTGTTTAGTGTTTGGCAGCTGCTTTGGTAAATGTTTGACTCGCCATGTGTTTCAATAAATAAGTATAATATTACAACATACAGTCCATGTTTTTTATTACTCTTACTTCTCTTTTCTTTTTTTTTATGCTGAAGAGGCTCCGAGGCGTGAGCAATATTTTTCTTTTCCTCGTGAGATTATTTTTTTCTTCTGCAGCTACAAATAGAGTTGATATTTTTCCTCAACAAACTAGTTTTATCTGCAGATTGGGGTTATGTATGTATGTATTCTGTATCATCCGGAGCTGAGATAGTTCTGCCCTTCAATTAGAGACCTGTAATTGCGTTTTTTTTTCGTCATCGGACGCCAGGCGATCAATAAAATATTCTTGGATACCTAAAATAAAACAAAACATAAACAGGTAATATTTAATTGTGCAGACGTGCCTCGTAAGGAGAGGAGGTGGAGAGAGCTATATTACAGTGTTTAATCATACACTCCCTTATCTCCCTATTCCTCTATTCTTTCCTGCTTATCGCTCAAACAAATCATTATTTATAAATTAACATCAGCATTAATTTAAGATACCTTCATTATTTATGGAAGGCCACTGTCTAACATCATCAATCCAGCTATAATGATGCTGTAGAGCGTCAGGTTACAATAACAGCGCTGCGGTGGCAGATTGACACCTGCCACCGCAGCGATGGCGCCGCCGCAAGATGGCGGCGCACACAAACCGGTCGCCGGATTCGTGTATAGAAGGGATTTTAGGGGTGTTGTGATCTTGAATTGTTTAGCTGGTGACCACCAGAGGCGCTAGGATATTCAAGTTCTCAATTCAGGCATATGGTCAGTTTTGGTCAACGTGTACAATTTGTATGCATAATTGTCAAGATTAAAACATTGTATATCTAAGGAAATAGATAAAACAATACTAAAAAAGCCTTTATGAATCATATTGTAATATTTTAGCCAATATTGGATACAAAATATCACGTTTTTATAGATGTTTTTGACACAGGATTCCATAGAAAATGTGTTTCACTGCAAAAAAAAAAAGAAAAAAGATGCTTATTATGTGTGTGTTAAAAACGCCTATAAAAAAGTAATATTTTTTAACCAATATTGGACAAAATATAGCAATACAATTTGAAAAAAAATGTTTTTCAATTGATGTTTTATCCATTTCCCTAAATATAAAATCTTGAACATTGAAGATTCTGCATATAAACTGTACATTTTGACCCTTATTGTGACCATATGCATGAATTGAGTATTTGAATGTTACAGCGCCTCCAGTGGTCACCAGATGACGACACCGCTATTATTCCTCCTAGGGGTTCCTTCTAACTAAAAAATAAGGTTGTCAAACTTTACCCAGAAGCGTGAGCAGAGATCAATCTTAGGGTTTGCCCCCTGTCTATAAGAATAATGGCCACGGTTACGTGATGTTTTTTAATTCGGAATTAATTATTCAGAATTAAATCATTCAGAATTACAAAGAACTACAGAGAAATTTTAACATCCACCGAGCAAATGCTGAATTTGCGCAGCAGCATATTACCTTGGGCAGCTTGGGTCTATAAATATCTCTGTGAATGAATGAATGAATGAATGAATGAATGAATGAATGAATGAAGTTTATTCAAATCATGAAAACATAAACACAACACAACACCAAAAAACATTGTGCACAGCATTGACATTTCACCCAAAACCCATAATAATGTGTTTAACAACGACTGAAAAGGAGGAGGAACTTCTTCCCGCTCATCGCCAGCCTCGGGAATTGGAGGTTGTACAGTTTGCCGCCTCGCCAGTAGTCGGTAAAGGCGGAGCATTTGACGACGCCCATGAAGACGACCAGAGACATGTACGACAACAAGTCTGGCACCGTTACGTCCACCCACGGGGCGGAGGGCGTGGAGTGGTGAGTGGAGCCGAACGCGTTGGTGTTTCTTGCTATGGTCTGCAGAACGGAGTTGGAGAAAAACATCTGGAAGATCTGCAGGGGTGTGTACCAGGCTGTGTGTACGAGCTGGGGTCCTGGGGAGTAGGTGGGTCTGAAGGTGGGCTGTGGTGGCGTGATGTCTGGCTGGTCAACGTCGTTCCACTTCTCTTCTTCAGGGCTGGAACTGGCACCAACGTCTCCTCCTCTTCTCTCCTCATCCGATGAGCTGCTATCGTCTCTACGTTGGCGCTTGCTGGCTGGGCCGGAAACTTCTGGCTCCCAATCCACATCTGAATCCACATCTGAATCCACATCTGAATCCTCAGATGGCTGACTATTATGAGAAAACAAAGAAATAACAGTCATTTACAAAATTTTCATCCATCTAGAGAGAGGCTACAGGGAGACTAGAGAGACTGGAGAGATTAGAGAGAGACTAGAGAGAGACTGGAGAGACTACAGAGAAACTAGAGAGACTAGAGAGAGACTAGAGAGACTAGTGAGAGACTGGAGAGAGAGAGAGACTAGTCCAGTGTTTCCCAATCCTGGTCCTCAAGGCCCACTGTCCTGCATGTTTTAGATGTTTCCTGCTTCAGCACACCGTGATAAAAGTACTTGTGTCATCAACAGAACTGTGCAGACCTTGGTGACAAGTTAATTATGACCATTAATTAGAATCAGGTGTGTTGATGAAGGGAAACATCTAAAACATGCAGGACAGTGTAGCCTTGAGGACTAGGGTTGGGAAACACTGGACTAGAGGGACTAGGGAAAAACTACAGAGAGACTAGAGAGAGACATAGTTCCACTTCTCTTCTTCAGGGCTGGAACTGGCACCAACGTCGTCCTCTCCCTCTCCGGACAGTCGGAGGACGGGACTCCTCATCCGATGAGCTGCTATCGTCTCTACGTTGGTGCTTGCTGGCTGGGTCGGAAACTTCTGGCTCCCAATCCACATCTGAATCCACATTTGAATCCCCGCACATTACATCCAAGTGATCGCCGTCTGGCGCTCGAAACCCGCAGACTGTTGGGGGGGGCTGATAAGAGGGAGGAGCCGAGGAAGGCGTTGAATTGAGGGAATTGTGTGTGCTTATCAGTAAGTGTCTGTCTGTGAAGCGATGAGTCCGTCCGTGAACCTCCGCCCAGAGCTGCTCTCAGCCAAATGTCCTTGATTTTATCAGGCGGCTCGGTACAGTTCTGCAACAGGGATCCACAGGTGTTCGTGGGAGAGGGGGGGGTTAGTGGGGGCAGAGTCATCTTGTTTACATTCCACCAGAAAGATTGTGACCAGGAGTGATCGGGCTAAGACCTCTCTGTTGAGGGCAGATTATAGAATCAGCAGTTATTTTGAAAACAGGCAGCCTCAGTAATTTTCCGTCTGCCTTTCAGTCTCTGGTTCATCAACGGCGACTCCAATCACACGAATTGTGATCAATTCCCGCCAAGCCGAGCTCCCAACTTTTTCCAGGTTTTTATCAATCTTGTTAGTGAGCTCAGAGAACCCCGCCAGCCTGCGGTTCTGCTCGAGAATCGCATCCAGCTTACGGGCCTGCTCCCCAAACGTAAAACTCAGAGCGTTGATCACTTTGCTTGATCCTTCTGCCACGTCCGGCAGCTTTGAAAGAGCCAAGACGGCTGCCGAAGACTTATGCGTTTGTCGATACATCAGGAATCCCCCTCCTCCTATCATGAGGATAATCAGGAGAAATCCTGCTATCATAAAGCCAAATATCAAGGCATCTTCTACGTCCTTGATGGACAGGATTGCGATGCACAAAGGCTTCCAGTATTTGTAGGAATCCATTGTATATCCAGCAAAAAATGTCCCATCGGGGCAGGAGGGCTCCCTTACCCCCTGTCTTCTTGTTGCAAAAATGTGGTCAATTGTGCTGAGAGACCAGTTGATCAATTCCATAATTGTAATTTCGGAGGAGTAAAAAGAAGAGAACTCTGAAGACGAGACAAACAAAAGCAGTAGCAAGGCAGATAGATAAGGGAGAGGAGCAGAAAAGCGTCCGCCTTCGTCGAGAGCCGGAAGAAGAGGGAGGTGAAACCACCTGAAACCAAAATTCAGGGCTAAATTAATGGATTAAGGTTTCAGTTTATGGAACAATCTGGATACAGAAGCCAAAGAATGCAAATCAAGCATTACATTTAAAAAAATACTAAAAGCCAATTTTATGAAGAAATGTCATGATAATTGTTAAGTTTTCTTTTTTCTCTCTCTCTTTTTAGCACTATTGTCATATTTTTTTTTTTTAATCAAAAAAGAATACGACTATCTGTGTTTGACGACAGCTATTTTGTGTTATTTTATAACTTTGTTGTAGTTTTTTTTATTACGTTTATTGGAAAGTGTTTTTTTTTTAATTGCGTAATTTGTCATTTGTTTTTTTTATTATTACATTAATTGAAATTTGATTTCTTAGGAAAAAGGGACAGAAATAAGCTTAGTCTTCTTTCTGTTCCCTTTCATTCAAGGAAAGAGATTTGTTGTAATTATATTGAACTGTTTTGTTTGTCTTTTAATGAATGAAATAAAGAAAGCTAGTTGGGGAGTTGTTACCGTGGTTCATGTTTAAGCCCTGGTTTTTGTTTAAGTTAAATAAATCACTATTTCTGGAACTCCTGCCTCCTGCTCTCCTGCATCTGGGTCCTACTCCAACACCTTTCCTAACAATAATACTACTCTGGCTGCATAAGATATTATGGAAATATGAGCATTTTAGCTCAATAGCTCACAGGTCATGTGATCTATTGAATCAAAATCAATGTTGGATCTTAGTACCACTTTAGCTGCATGAGATACGCCTGGTTTTATATTTAAAATCTGTCATCATTTTTTATACATTTTAATATTTAATATATATAGCTTGTTAGCTCCTAATCAACTTTAAACACAGTATCTATGCTTATGTAACAGAGTTGGAAAATCCCACTTTAATAATTTTTGTTTTCAAATTATATTTAGGGATTTTATTTATCATTTATTTATTTTGTTGAATGTTTGTGAATTTTATCTAAATTAGTTGTTTTATTTTATTGTTTTATTTGCATATTTTGAGGAAACTGCCTTTTTGGCTCTACCCTCTTTCTGTACCTCCTGGGCTTCCGTAGCTCTTTACTTCAGCCAGAGACGTTCTATAAAGATAAAGTGTATAGAAGAGCTTTGCTTCAGCTCCTCAGTGCTGCGTTGCTCTGATGAGTGTAAGTTGTGTTGGGAACTGCTGCTGCTTTTCTTAACAGATTTCCTTAAGAAATTATCCATATATGTTGATATTTTTGGCGCATGTTGTATACTTTAAATACTACTGACATTACGTGGCTGTTTTGTGTTGTTTTGATGATTTAATATGTTTTTTGTGGATGTTTTATTTTCGCGCCCTTGGTGTACAGCGGCGGGCGGTAACCGGTTTAAACCAGTAGGTGGCAGTGTAAACCAGACGGCGCTGCAGAGCCTCGATCTGAGTGTTCACTTTCCCGTTTTTGTTTTGTTTGTTCAGGGAGCAGGGGTTTAAAAGAGGGTCCAGAAGACTTATTCTTGTGTTTTTCTGTCTTCTGCAGAATTAAACGTAGCAAAACTGATTCATGACTCATCATTTGTTGCAACGGATCCAAACCTGTTACACTTATATCTCACATTTTATTTTGAAAACATGAAGTCAGGACAGTTTCAGCCCTTTTCTGTGTCCCTGTTTACCGTAAAGTCTGTAATACGAGTGCATTTGAAATGTTGGAGCAGCTCAGAGCCCAAGGGTTCAAATATCCATCAGAAGATCCACCAGTGATCCATTAAGAGTGTGTGCAAAGATACTATTAATGGATACAAAATGGAAATGGACACATGAACCGACGGCCAACGACCAAAGTGCCCTGCTCAGCTGAACCACTTTGTCTTTATCTTTTATGCTTTTATTTTGGAGTTCTGTGAAATGAAGATATTGTAAAAACAGAACATTAGAACGGGCAGCATTAACATTTTTTTTTTTTTTTTTTTTTAACTTCATCCTACACCCTTTCAGGGAACAGGAAATATTTATCTACATATAGATTTGTCTCTTTAACATGCTTTGTTTTGCTAATGTTTTAGGTTTTTTTTTTTTTTTTTTTGGTATATACATTTTATGTATTCTGATTATTTTTTGTTCTCGTTTTAACCTGTTTGAAAAAATAAATAAAATAAAAAAAATCTAATTATGTTGCCTAAGTTAATATATAATAATAAATAATGTCAGTCAGTGGCCACGGTTACATGATGGTTTTTAATTCGGAATTAATTATTCTGAATTAAACTATTTTCCTTCCTGGAATTCATTTAAAGAGGAATGAGTTTACACATGATCGCGGGATTATTCTATTCGGATTTAAAATCGGAATAAACCAGCCACTTACTTCGGAATTAAGCTTAATTCGGAATGGCCATTTTCATTCAGAATGAGGTGTTTACATGGTCATTTTTACTCATTTTTAAATCGAATTCTGAATTAAAGAGGAATTAAACTTCCCATGTAAATGCACTGAGTGTATTTTTAAATCACCTCTGGTATTTTACAAGACGACAAAGTCGTGACTCAGAGCTCAAATCATGAACATGTGAGAAAGTTTAACAAATAAAAACATGACTTTCCTTCAGCGCTTTGGTTTGCTGCGTTTCCATGGAAACCAGTTACTACAGTAAAGATTCGGTCATCTTGTTTCCTAGAGTTGCAGTTCCACCAGTCCTCCAGCAGAGGGCGACCTTTCTGTAATAAATACCAGCTGCAGTTCCAGCAGTCCTTACATGAATTATATTATATTTAAAATCTTTAAAACTAATAGGAGAGAGAGGTGTGATAAACAAATAAAATAGGGAAAAATTGTATATTATTGAATTATTATTTATTTATTTATTATAATATTATTTATTTAATTATTTATTTATTATTATAAATTGAATTGAATTATTATACTTGCTTAAGATACGTTTAGATATTTATGTGGATATTTATGTAGTATATATTATATGTTGAGAGGGATAGTTATAATTATGTAATATCTTTTTTATGTATGTAGCATATATATATTTATAGGGATATTTAGATAGTGTATATTTATATAGATTTATATAATATTTGTATATTCTAGATATTGATATAATATTGATATTTTCTATATACTTACATGGATAATTATGTAAATAGGCATGTTTACGTAGTGTTTATATAGACTATATGGATATTGTGTAGATATAATAATAGCAGTAATATAAATTCATAGTTATAAAGGGGTGTTACTGTTTATTTTTATTTCATTTTTTATAATATTCAGGAACATTTTTTATAAATTCATTCATACATTCAATAACTGAAACAAAAGCACAAAAAATGTATGAAGTGTTAAGACATTTTCCCACTGATTTAGAAGACTTGTCCTCTTGTACGATGGACTTTGCTGTATTATTTTACTTCAATGTCATGTATTTAATGTATTTATTATATTTATTATTATCAGGGCCATGCAGGAGAAAAAATATTTGAGGAAGATTTTTTTTTTTTATGGTGCACTTCGAGAAAAAAGTTGAAATGTCGACAATAATGTTGAAATATAGTTTCAAGAATAGTCGAAATTTCGCATTTTTTCTAAACATTACAACTTAATGTCGAGAAAAAAGTCAAAATTTCGTGAATAAAGTCGAAATTTCGCATTTTTTCTAAACATTACAACTTTATTCAGAAAATTTCGACTTTTTTCCTCGAAGTGCATAATGAAAAAAAAATCTTCTTCCCCTGAAATATTTTAATTTTTCTCCTGGCTGGCCCCGATACTCTTCCGTAAACGTTTGACACGGATAAAAGAATAAAAGAATAAATAAAGCTGCAGTTCCACCAGTCGTCCAGCAGAGGGCGCCCCCTTGTAATAAATATCTGGTTCCCTTTGTCGCTTTTAAGTTCATCTTATCACAATGTTTCCTGTTTGGCATCGTACTTTTATAGAATCTAAAGCATTTATTGTCATTGAATGACTTGTAAACAATTAAATTATATTGCATTATGACACGTTATGTTCTGTTTAAAAAAAAGAGGAATAGCAACGTCCCCAGTTTGACTTTTCCTATAACTCATAAATGTGTTTCACAATCTTCCGCTGTGTTGCATAAGCCGGTCAAATTGCACAATATATCTTTGATAAAATGCATTTTGTAAAACTATTTTTCTCACGATCAAACCTTTTTACTTCCAGATGTTTTTTATTATACCAAACTGATGAAACATTATTCATACTTGTTTTATTAATCAATTTGCGTTTAATTTTCTGCTTGGCACCAAAAAACTTTGCACACAAAAGTCTGTGTAAATATTCTTTATAGGAAAGTACTGATGTCCTTCATGTTTGTACACAAGAGCTGCAGAAATACAAAAATATATATAAACATAGATACAACTCTGAGACCTGATCAAACTGTTGATGAGCGTCAGCTCGTATCATTTCAGGAACATGTGAAACTGTAAAAACGGACCAGTTCCCTCCGTCTGAGTTTCTGCCTAGGCAGAATTTCTGAGTTTCTGCCTAGGCCGAGTTTCTGCCTAGGCCGAGTTTCTGCCTAGGCCGAGTTTCTGCCTAGGCCGAGTTTCTGAGTTTCTGCCTAGGCAGAGTTTCTGAGTTTCTGCCTAGGCAGAGTTTCTGGCAGAGTTTCTGCCTAGGTCGAGTTTCTGCCTAGGCCGAGTTTCTGAAGAGTTTCTGCCTAGGCCGAGTTTCTGCCTAGGCCGAGTTTCTGAGTTTCTGCCTAGGCAGAGTTTCTGAGTTTCTGCCTAGGCAGAGTTTCTGGCAGAGTTTCTGCCTAGGCCGAGTTTCTGAAGAGTTTCTGCCTAGGTCGAGTTTCTGCCTAGGCCGAGTTTCTGAAGAGTTTCTGCCTAGGTCGAGTTTCTGCCTAGGCCGAGTTTCCGAGTTTCTGCCTAGGCCGAGTTTCCGCCTAGGCAGAGTTTCTGCAGAGTTTCTGCCTAGGCCGAGTTTCTGCCTAGGCCGAGTTTCCGCCTAGGCCTGGCTGAACGAAGGGTTGGCGAAGCTTTCGGCTCCCGGAGCTTCAGGGTCGTCGTTCTCCGCAAAGTCCTCGGGGTCCAGATCGGCCTCGAACATCCGCTGCAGCAAGGCGTCCACGGTCTTGTATCCTGAGAACAAAAACACAGATACACTAATGTAAACGATGTATTTGGGTGATATACAGTTAGAACATTGCTCTGTATTCTGTTGGCAGCAAGTAAGAAATCTGTCACAAGAAGATTAAGGTTAAAAGTAAAACCAGCCACCATTGAAGAATGGATTGATACTGTCCGCCAAATTTACATCATTTTCCCTCAGAATACAAAAAGAAAAGTTCTATGTGATTTGGTCTAAATCAGGTGTCGGCAACCCAAAATGTTGAAAGATATTGGACCAAAAACACAAAAAACTAATATATCTGGGCCCGCAAAAAATGAAAAATCTTGTATAAGCCTTAGAATGAAGGAAACACATGCTGCATGTTTCTATATTAGTTATAACTGGGGGAAGACTTTTTTTTAAATTATTATTATGCACTTCGAGAAAAAAAAAAAAAGGAAAAAAAATGCCAAACATTTTTGAAAAAGCTTCAGGAGCCACTAGGGCGGCGCTAAAGAGCCGCGGATTGCTGATCCCTGGTCTAAATGGACTGAGTACATGAAGCCTGTAAGATCTGACCTGCTCTCTGCACCTGATACCACTCTAATACTGCACTTTATTTCTTTATCCATCTTGTGAAGCTGTGACGATAACGAGAGAAAGAGCTCCCCCAGTTCTGTTGTTCATGTCACACAAACGTATTTAAAATCTTGGAAAAGCATCCTGATCAAAGACACTTAGACTTTTGTTGGGTTTTTTTGGATCCACCTGTTCCCAATGAAATTGGGAACTTTGTAGAAAGACATTTGCAACGGTCCAAGGAGTGAATGTAATACTGGATATGGAAACGATTGCTTTTTCAAATAAACAGAAAATACAAAAAAAACACCAACACACCGATCAATGACGAGTCTTCGGTTTGTATTCAGACGCTTCGTCAGTGTCTAATTCCCCATAAGGGGGTAATGAATTTCTAAAATAAGATCTACAACAGTTCTTCTTCTAAGTAAATAACGAGATCCTTTAAACTCCTTTCTCTGCTCGTTAATTCCACCTCGGCTATTTTAACTCACTTTTGGAGGCGATTTTAAACATGAGGGTGGGCAGGTTTTCTGCCGGGGGGCCGGTTCCCGCGCCGAGGTCGTTGTCCATGGTTTCCATGGCGTTCACCAGGTTATACTCCATCTTCTCCCTGGACAAAACAGACAAAAACAATCATCAAAAAAGGTATCTCGGGTATTTCCTGCAGGTTTTATGAACACACCGCCGTCCGAAACTTCATCACCGACATCGTGGATTATTTACGGCAAACAAAGTGAAGCCATTACCACAAAAACATCCAGCTGGGTTTTTAAACGCTGCACAGAATGATACGCTATTACAGAATGATGCAAACCAGCTGTCGAGGTGTGAAAGCCGCGTAACCTCCGAGCGACGCACAATTACCCTCAAAATAAACGCTAAACCTCATAAAATAAGGAAGAAAAAGAAAAAAAAAAGATTAAAGCTGCAAGCAGCGATGAACGGGCCCTCGCGCGTGCAATTTTCACCAATAAAGGTCAAGGACTCAAAACTGAGTCCGATGACTCGACCATGACTCTTTATGTCAAACCATTCAAAAGTTATGGCAGAAATCAGCTACTATTATCACTTCCTGTTTAGCGTTGAAGTTTGACGCGGCGCCACGGACACGCCATTTCACGAAAACTCACGATTTTGATAACTTTTCATGGTTAACGTCTTTTGTGTCTCCTGAGCGAGTTTTATGTTGAACGGACGATCCTGCTAGGAGGAGTTTGCTAAAGTACGACACGTGAAAATGCCATAAATTGCGCCAAAAAAATTACACTATTAATTCAAAATGGCCGACTTCCTGTTGGGTTTCGGCCATGGCGCCAAGAGACTTTTCTTTTAGTTGTGACATGATACAGGTGTGTACCGATTTTCGTTCATGTACGTCAAACCGTATTGTGGGGCTTGAGGCGCAAAGTTTTTTCTGTCTGAACCAATCAGATGAAGGGTAGGCGCGCTTTTTGGCGCCTAGCGTCGCAGCGGTAACGGTTTTGACTGAGAAAAGTAATGTGTGTTGTCGCAGGATGGAGACGCACATTTTGATGTATAACACACCTGGGTGCACGTTACGGTTCGGGCCGTATTAACGAAGGAATGGCATAAATTGTGCCAAAATTACACGATTAAGACAAAATGTTCAAAATGGCCGACTTCCTGTTGGGTTTGGGCCATGGTGCCAAGAGGCTTTTCTTTAAGTTGCTACATGATACAGGTGTTTACCGATTTTCGTGCATGTACGTCAAACCGTATTGTGGGGCTTGAGGCACAAAGGTTTCTAGGGGGCGCTGTTGAGCCGTTAGGCCACGCCCCTTTTTGACACTATTAGAATACGTAATTTTTCGCCACATGAGACGTGCGTGCCAAGTTTCACAAGTTTTCGAGTAAGTTATGTGAATCAAAAACGCAATTGTTTTCGGATAAAATAATAATAATTTATGAACCTACCGCCGTCCGAAACATCGTGGTTTTTTATTTACGGCAAACAAAGTGAAAACATTACCACAAAAACATCCAGCTGGGTTTTTAAATGCTGCACAGAATGATGCGAACCAGCTGTCGAGGTGTGAAAGCCTCGTAACCTCTGAGCGACGCACAATTACCCTCAAAATAAACGCTAATCCTCATAAAATAAGGAAGAAAAAGAGAGCAGAAACAGATGTATTGGACGTTGTTGAGACTAGTTTAGAGCAGCGGTTGCCGCGGTAACGTACTGCGCCACGGCGAGCTCCAGCTCCTTGATCTTCTTCTCCAGAGACGTCTGCAGGTCGCTCTTGTCCACCGAGTATTCCACGAAGAACGCTTCCAGGACGAACGCCACAAAGATGCTGGAGGAGGAAAGAAGAAGAAGAGAAGATGATGTGGAGAGACAAGTGTAGGGGGCGGAGCCTGATGTTTCTACGCAGCTAGTACACATGTATCAGCTACACACTTAGCTACTACACACGTAGCGGCTAGGTTGTAGCAACTACGCACTTAGCAATTACACACGTAGCAACTAGGACCTAGCAACTACGACGTAGCTGCTACACACGTAGCAACTACACACTTAGCGGCTACGCACGTAGCGGCTAGGACGTAGCAACAAGGACGTAGCAGCTAGGTCGTAGCAGCTAGGACGTAGCAGCTAGGACGTAGCAGCTAGGTCGTAGCAACTACACACGTAGCTACTAAACATGTAGCAACTACACACGTAGCAGCTAGGACATAGCAGCTAGGACGTAGCAGCTACACACGTAGCAACTACACACATAGCGGCTAGGATGTAGCAGCTACGCACTTAGCAATTACACACGTAGCATCTAGGACCTAGCAACTACGACGTAGCTGCTACACACGTAGCAGCTACACACGTAGCAGCTAGGATGTAGCAACTACGCACGTAGCTGCTACGCACTTAGCTGCTACGCACTTAGCGGCTACGCACGTAGCAGCTACAAACGTAGCAGCTAGGATGTAGCAGCTAGGACGTAGCAACTATGCACATAGCTGCTACGCACTTAGCCGCTACGCACGTAGCAGCTACAAACGTAGCAGCTAGGATGTAGCAGCTAGGACTTAGCAACTACGCACATAGCTGCTACGCACTTAGCTGCTACGCACTTAGCGGCTACGCACGTAGCAGCTAGGACGTAGCAGCTAGGACGTAGCAACTAGGACGTAGCAGCTAGGATGTAGCAGCTAGGATGTAGCAGCTAGGATGTAGCAGCTAGGATGTAGCAGCTAGGACGTAGCAGCTAGGATGTAGCAGCTAGGATGTGATGTTGAAGTGTCATCTGACAAACATCACCTAAACTCTCTAAAACCCCGGCATGCGTGACGTCGTTGTTCTTACTTGATGATGACGATGACGACCACGATGTGGAAGAGGACGAAGAAGATCCGGGCCGACACGTGGGTGACGGCGGCGAAGCCGCTGCTGAGCAGTAAAGTCACGTTAAGGAATAATTACTGACTCTTAGAGGGAAAAGAGGAGAGAGAACGACGTGCAGAATGTTTAATTGTACGTTTTGTTTTTCTCGTTTTTATTCAGACTAAATGAGGGCCTTTTTTCCCCTAAACGTGCCCCAAAAGTCACCAAAATTCTGCACCAAGTCAGGCCTGGTGAAGAATGTGATATTTAATGGTTTGCATTAATGGGCGTGGCCTAACGGCTCAACAGCGCCCCCTAGAAAACTTTGTTCCTCAAGCCCCACAATACGGTTTGACGTACATGAACGAAAATCGGTACACACCTGTATCATGTCACAACTTAAAGAAAAGTCTCTTGGCGTCATGGCCTAAACCCAACAGGAAGTCGGCCATTTTGAATTATTATTATTATTCCACACGCTTTTTTCGTCCGTTAATGCGGCCCGAACCGCAACGTGCACCCATGCATGTCGTACATCGTTGGATGCGTCTCCATCGTGGCCTGGATGGACGTTACTTTTCTCAGTCAAAAGTGTTACCATGGCAACGCTAGATGCCAAAAAGCAAAAAAAAAAAAAAAAGGGCGAAAATTCGGACGCTTATTGCTCGGCCAAACTTTATTGTAGAGACATCGTTCGAATTTACAAACACTCGGCCCGATTGGCACTAAAGGACCGCATCGTACAGACATCATTACAACATTGACAAACCCGGGACGCGTTGTACTACAACATATTTTAGTCTCATCATGCTAGCTATTACGGTTTTTGAGATATTCAACTATGCTCATTTTGATGCGAAACATTTGATATTTAATGGTTTGCATTAATGGGCGTGGCCTAACGGCTCAACAGCGCCCCCTAGAAAACTTTGTACCTCAAGCCCCACGATACGGTTTGACGTACATGCACGAAAACTGGTACACATCTGTATCATGTCACAACTTAAATAAAAGTCTCTTGGCGCCATGGCCGAAACCCAACAGGAAATCGGCCATTTTGAACATTTTGAATTAAATCGCATAATTTTGGAGCAATTTATGCCATTCCTTCGGCCGTTAATTCAGCCCAAACCGTAACGTGCACCCAGGTGTGTTAAACATCAAAATGTGCGTCTCCATCCTGCGACGACACGCATTACTTTTCTCAATCGAAAGCGTTACCGTGGCGACGATAGACGCCAAAAAGCGCTCCCCCCCTTCATCTGATTGGTCCATATTTGATAGTTCCTACTTTCTGTTATAACTTTTGAATGGTTTGATATAAAGAGTCGTGGTGGTGTCATCGGACACGGTTTTGAGTCCTTGACCTTTATTGGTGCAAATTGCAGGCACTAGGGCCCGTTCATCGCTGCTTGCAGCTTTAATTACAATTGCTCTTTAACTAAACTACTCGATTACTAAACTATTGGCTAGCTGCAGCCTAGCTCCACGTGGCTAGCTGGTGTTCCTGAAGGATATCGTGCCACTGGTTGACCACCGTCAGCTCCACCAGCAGGATGAAGGACGACGCCACGTTGTTGAAGTTGTTCTTGCAGTAGTCGAGCTTCGCGAAGTCCGTCCGGTTCAACAGAGGGTTCCCGCAGAAAACCCTGCTGGGGTCGTTGGGGTCGGAGAAGAACTGGATCTTGTTCTTGAACAGCTCCATCCCCACCATGGCAAAGATGTAGTAAATCACCTGAGGAAGAGGAGGAGGAGGAGGAGGAGGAGGAGGAGGAGGAGGAGGAGGAGGAGGAGGAGGAGGAGGAGGAAGAGGAGGAGGAGGAGGAAGAGGAGGAGGAGGAGGAGAATCAGTGCGTTTAATTCCTCTTTAATTCAGAATTAAAATTAAATCAGATTTAAAATGTAAACACCTAATTCTGAATGAAAATGTCCATTCCGAATTAAACTTAAGTCCAAGTGGATGGTTTATTCCGATTTTAAATACGAATAGAATAATTCTGCAATCATGTATACACTCCTTCAAAGAAAAATAATAAATAAATAAATAAATTAAAAAAAAATAATAATAATAAATTAAAAAAATGTATTAATAAAAAAAAATTAGAAAAAAGAAAAGAAAGAAAAACAAAAACACAAAAAAACATGACTAAAATAATAAAAAATTTAAATAAAATAAATAAATAATAAATTAAAGAAATAAATATATATATTTTTTTTAATTAGAAAAAAGAAAAAAAACAAACAAAAAACAACACAAATAAAAAAATAAAATAAAACAATTAAAACGTCAAACATCAAACGTGGTTTCCATGGAAACCTCAATTCAGAATGACTATTTCCATGTAAACTCCAAGGAAAATAGTTTAATTCAGAATAATTAATTCCATAATTAAAAACCATCATGTAAGCGTGGCCAGTGTTAGTTTTTAACAGTAAATCTTCCGTCAGATACTCACAACGATGAGCTGTCCAAACGTGAGGATGGCCGGGCCGATCCGGACCAGCGTGTTGATGATGGCGCGAAACCTGACGAGACAATCCTGCGTTAGTAAATTCAATTATCATTAAATATTTGACACCTTTATTCAACCTGACGAGACAATCCTGCATTAGTAAATGATCATTAAATATCTGCCACCTTTATTCAACCTGACGAGACAATCCTGCATTAGTAAATGATCATTAAATATCTGCAACTTTATTCAACCTGACGAGACAATCCTGCATTAGTAAATGATCATTAAATATCTGCCACCTTTATTCAACCTGACGAGACAATCCTGCGTTAGTAAATTAAATTATCATTAAATATCTGCCACCTTTATTTAACCAAGAGAGACGACCCTGAGGTTCAGAAACATCTTCTCTTAAAGGAGTTTTAACTCTGGAATGTACGGAAGAGAATCAGGGCCATGCAGGAGAAAAGATATTGAGAGGGGAAGATGTTTTTTTATTGTGCACTTCTGGAAAAAAGTCGAAATTTCAAGAATAATGTTGAAATACAATTTCAAGAATAAAGTCGAAATTTCGAGAATAAAGTCGAAATTTCGTGAATAAAGTCGAAATTTCGTGAATAAAGTCGAAATTTCGAGAATAAAGTCGAAATTTCGAGAATAAAGTCGAAATTTCGAGAATAAAGTCGAAATTTCGAGAATAAAGTCGAAATTTCGAGAATAAAGTCGAAATTTCGTTACTAAAGTTGAAATTTCATGACTAAAGTTGAAATTTCGTGAATAAAGTCGAAATTTCATGAATAAAGTCGAAATTTCATGAATAAAGTCGAAATTTCGAGAATAAAGTCGAAATTTCGAGATTAATTTTGAAATACAATTTCGTGAATAAAGTCGAAATTTCGAGAATAAAGTCGAAATTTCGTGAAAAAAGTCGAAATTTCGTTAATAAAGTTGAAATTTCGTTAATAAAGTTGAAATTTCATGACTAAAGTTGAAATTTCATGACTAAAGTTGAAATTTCGTGAATAAAGTTGAAATTTCATGAATAAAGTCGAAATTTCATGAATAAAGTCGAAATTTCGAGATTCATTTTGAAATACAATTTCGTGAATAAAGTCGAAATTTCGTGAATAAAGTCGAAATTTCGTGAAAAAAGTCGAAATTTCGAGAATAAAGTCGAAATTTCGTTAATAAAGTCGAAATTTCGAGAATAAAGTCGAAATTTCGAGAATAAAGTCGAAATTTCGAGAATAAAGTCGAAATTTCGAGAATAAAGTCGAAATTTCGAGATTAATTTTGAAATACAATTTCGTGAATAAAGTCGAAATTTCGAGAATAAAGTCGAAATTTCGTTAATAAAGTTGAAATTTCGTTAATAAAGTTGAAATTTCATGACTAAAGTTGAAATTTCGTGAATAAAGTTGAAATTTCATGAATAAAGTCGAAATTTCATGAATAAAGTCGAAATTTCATGAATAAAGTCGAAATTTCGAGAATAAAGTCGAAATTTCGAGATTAATTTTGAAATACAATTTCGTGAATAAAGTCGAAATTTCGTGAATAAAGTCGAAATTTCATGAATAAAGTCGAAATTTCATGAATAAAGTCGAAATTTCGAGAATAAAGTCGAAATTTCGAGATTAATTTTGAAATACAATTTCGTGAATAAAGTCGAAATTTCGAGAATAAAGTCGAAATTTCGTGAAAAAAGTCGAAATTTCGTTAATAAAGTTGAAATTTCGTTAATAAAGTTGAAATTTCATGACTAAAGTTGAAATTTCATGACTAAAGTTGAAATTTCGTGAATAAAGTTGAAATTTCATGAATAAAGTCGAAATTTCATGAATAAAGTCGAAATTTCGAGATTAATTTTGAAATACAATTTCGTGAATAAAGTCGAAATTTCGTGAATAAAGTCGAAATTTCGAGAATAAAGTTGAAATTTCGAGAATAAAGTTGAAATTTCATGACTAAAGTCGAAATTTCGTGAATAAAGTCGAAATTTCATGAATAAAGTCGAAATTTCGAGAATAAAGTCGAAATTTCGAGAATAAAGTCGAAATTTCGAGAATAAAGTCGAAATTTCGAGAATAAAGTCGAAATTTCGAGATTAATTTTGAAATACAATTTCGTGAATAAAGTCGAAATTTCGAGAATAAAGTCGAAATTTCGTGAAAAAAGTTGAAATTTCGTTAATAAAGTTGAAATTTCGTTAATAAAGTTGAAATTTCATGACTAAAGTTGAAATTTCGTGAATAAAGTTGAAATTTCATGAATAAAGTCGAAATTTCGAGAATAAAGTCGAAATTTCGAGATTAATTTTGAAATACAATTTCGTGAATAAAGTCGAAATTTCGAGAATAAAGTCGAAATTTCGTTAATAAAGTTGAAATTTCGTTAATAAAGTTGAAATTTCGTGAATAAAGTTGAAATTTCGTGAATAAAGTCGAAATTTCATGAATAAAGTCGAAATTTCATGAATAAAGTCGAAATTTCATGAATAAAGTCGAAATTTCGTGAAAAAAGTCGAAATTTCGAGATTAATTTTGAAATACAATTTCGTGAATAAAGTCGAAATTTCGTGAATAAAGTCGAAATTTCGTGAAAAAAGTCGAAATTTCGAGAATAAAGTCGAAATTTCGTGAATAAAGTCGAAATTTCGTGAATAAAGACGAAATTTCGTGAATAAAGACGAAATTTCGTGAATAAAGACGAAATTTCGAGAATAAAGACGAAATTTCGTGAATAAAGTCGAAATTTCGTGAATAAAGTCGAAATTTCGTGAATAAAGTCGAAATTTCGTGAATAAAGTCGAAATTTCGTGCATAAAGTCGAAATTTCGTGAATAAAGTTGAAATTTCGTGAATAAAGACGAAATTTCATGAATAAAGTCGAAATTTCATGAATAAAGTCGAAATTTCGAGAATAAAGTCGAAATTTCTAGATTCATTTTGAAATACAATTTCGTGAATAAAGTCGAAATTTCGTGAATAAAGTCGAAATTTCATGAATAAAGTCGAAATTTCGTGAAAAAAGTCGAAATTTCGAGAATAAAGTCGAAATTTCGTTAATAAAGTTGAAATTTCGTGAATAAAGTCGAAATTTCGTGAATAAAGTCGAAATTTCGTGAATAAAGTCGAAATTTCGTGAATAAAGTCGAAATTTCGTGAAAAAAGTCGAAATTTCGAGAATAAAGTCGAAATTTCGTTAATAAAGTTGAAATTTCGTGAATAAAGTCGAAATTTCGTGAATAAAGTCGAAATTTCATAAATAAAGTCGAAATTTCATGAATAAAGTCGAAATTTCATGAATAAAGTCGAAATTTCGAGAATAAAGTCGAAATTTCGAGATTAATTTTGAAATACAATTTCGTGAATAAAGTCGAAATTTCGAGAATAAAGTCGAAATTTCGTGAAAAAAGTCGAAATTTCGTTAATAAAGTTGAAATTTCGTTAATAAAGTTGAAATTTCATGACTAAAGTTGAAATTTCGTGAATAAAGTTGAAATTTCATGAATAAAGTCGAAATTTCATGAATAAAGTCGAAATTTCATGAATAAAGTCGAAATTTCGAGAATAAAGTCGAAATTTCGAGATTAATTTTGAAATACAATTTCGTGAATAAAGTCGAAATTTCGTGAATAAAGTCGAAATTTCGAGAATAAAGTTGAAATTTCGAGAATAAAGTTGAAATTTCATGACTAAAGTTGAAATTTCGTGAATAAAGTCGAAATTTCATGAATAAAGTCGAAATTTCATGAATAAAGTCGAAATTTCGAGAATAAAGTCGAAATTTCGAGAATAAAGTCGAAATTTCGAGATTAATTTTGAAATACAATTTCGTGAATAAAGTCGAAATTTCGAGAATAAAGTCGAAATTTCGTGAAAAAAGTTGAAATTTCGTTAATAAAGTTTAAATTTCGTTAATAAAGTTGAAATTTCATGACTAAAGTTGAAATTTCATGAATAAAGTCGAAATTTCATGAATAAAGTCGAAATTTCATGAATAAAGTCGAAATTTCGAGAATAAAGTCGAAATTTCGAGAATAAAGTCGAAATTTCGAGATTAATTTTGAAATACAATTTCGTGAATAAAGTCGAAATTTCGTGAATAAAGTCGAAATTTCGTGAAAAAAGTCGAAATTTCGAGAATAAAGTCGAAATTTCGTTAATAAAGTTGAAATTTCATGACTAAAGTCGAAATTTCGTGAATAAAGTCGAAATTTGATGAATAAAGTCGAAATTTCGAGAATAAAGTCGAAATTCCGTGAATAAAGTCGAAATTTCGAGAATAAAGTCGAAATTTCGAGATTAATTTTGAAATACAATTTCGTGAATAAAGTCGAAATTTCGAGAATAAAGTTGAAATGTCTGACAAAACTAATAATACACACAAATCAGATAATACACAAACACACAAATGTTTTGAATGTTTCTTCTCCATCTGGAGCCTCAACAAGCGAGTTCATCTCTTCACCAGAGTTCAAATGTCCAACTCTGGTTCAACACTCGACCTGACACTTCTCACGTACGAATGAGACGGCTGATCTGGACGTGAGATGAAGATATTTACACCATTCTTTCGTAATGTCCGTCGTTCATCTGTGACGGTGCAATTTATGGAGGAGAATAAAGAATATTCTGGTCAGAATAAAGAATATTCTGGCCAGAATAAAGAATATTCTGGTCTGAATAAAGAATATTCTGGTCAGAATAAAGAATATTCTGGTCAGAATAAAGAATATTCTGGTCTGAATAAAGAATATTCTGGTCAGAATAAAGAATATTCTGGTCAGAATAAAGAATATTCTGGTCTGAATAAAGAATATTCTGGTCAGAATAAAGAATATTCTGGTCAGAATAAAGAATATTCTGGTCAGAATAAAGAATATTCTGGTCAGAATAAACCAGGAACCTTCACGTCTGGGAACCTGTTGCAACTGCATTCTCCTCCATAACAGAATATTCCAGTAAACCCTCAAACACTTATTTTAAATAATTTATCCACAATTAATGCTTCACTATTTCAAAAAAACGAATTTTGCAAAACAGATAATTGCAGTAAGATTGAAACCACCAACACGCTTAACATCTCCCATTGGTGTTTGATTTTTCTTGATATTTTCTATCTGTAAATACCTACATTCCATATCCATGATGTAAAACTACTAAATATGTTATTTTGGTTTATGGCAGCAGATCAAATTAAAGCCAAACCTGAAAGATGTATTTATTAAAATTGATAAAGACGACCTTGTTGCAGCTATTCTTGTCCAGTTTTTGATATTACATTTTGCATTTGTTTTATTTTGCCCTTTTTTTTTATTGTTGTATTCTTTTTTTTTCTGTTTTCCTTATAATTAATTATTAATTGTTTTCATCGAATGCTTAGGTCCGAGGGGTGGGTTTGGAAGGGGGTGAAAATGTGTATAATGTTTGTTTGACATCATTGTGGATAACACCGTTTATAATTTAAAAAAATGATGAAACATAAATAAAAACATTTGATCACAAAAAGATTTAAATAAATCTGGTCCGTCGTGACCACAGCCACCTGTCAATCAAGGGAGGGGTTGCTAGGAGACCAGAACTGCTTCCTGAATCACTGTAAAGGTTTTTTCTGCTGTGAAACCTACGGTGGCCGAGACCCGCCATTGCTGAAAATTAAAAAAACGCTGCAAATATAAAGAAACGCCGCTGCAAATAAAAAAAAACCCACGCAAATAAAAAAGCCACAACGGAAGGGAATTACCGGGGACTATTTTTGCTGATGCACCGGTGTTTTTTACGTGAGAGGAGAAGAAGAAGACAAATACGTAAGTGAAACGGAAGAAATAAGAAGAGCGAGGAATAAGAAGAACAACGAACGAGAAAATAAGTGAAAAGGTTAGTGTTCAACGTCGCTACGTGTCATTTTTAATGTGCAACACCGGTGCATCAGCAAAAATAGTCCCCGGTAATTCACTTCCCTTGTGGCTTTTTTATTTGCGTGGTTTTTTTATTTTATTTGCAGCGGCGTTTGTTTCTGTTTGCAGCGTTTCTTTTATTTTCAGCAATGGCGGGTCTCGGCCACCGTAGAAACTGGACTCTTTAACACGGAGGTGGATGATGATGATGATGATGATGATGATGATGATGGACCTGGTGGTCAGGGAACTAGTCCTAGACCGGACCAGCAAGCTCTTGGTGGTTGCTATGGTTAGTGAGTGTTTGTAGTGTGAGAGTGAACAGACTTGTTGATGCTGTCCACCACCCGGATCAGTCTGAGGACTCGCAGGATGAAGACGATGTCCAGGATCTGCCGGCTGGTGTATCCCGCCGCTGCAAACAGAACATTTACTCAACAAACTCCCGCCGCTGCAAAGAGAACATTTACTCAACAAACTCCCGCCGCTGCAAAGAGAACATTTACTCAACAAACTCCCGCCGCTGCAAACAGAACATTTACTCAACAAACTCCCGCCGCTGCAAAGAGAACATTTACTCAACAAACTCCCGCTGCAAAGAGAACATTTACTCAACAAACTCCCGCCGCTGCAAAGAGAACATTTATTTAACAAACTCCAGCTGCTGAAAAGAGAACATTTACTCAACAAACTCCAGCCGCTGCAAAGAGAACATTTACTCAACAAACTCCAGCCGCTGCAAAGAGAACATTTACTCAACAAACTCCCGCCGCTGAAATCACAACATTTACTCAACAAACCAGCCATAAGAAACTTGATTATAACTCTTTTCTGGACCCTATAGTTAAACATGTTATGTGAGGACTAATGTTCAATACTACGGAAGAGTATTAGAGCAGGAGAAAAATACAAATAATATTTTAGAGTAAAAAAGTCAAAATGTCTAAAAAAAAAGTCGAAATATCAAGAAAAAAGTGGAAATGTCGAGAAAAAAGTGGAAATGTCGAGAAAAAAGTGGAAATGTCGAGAAAAAGTAAAAATTTCGTGAATAAAGTTGAAATGTTGAGAAAAAAGGCGAAATTTCAACTTTATTCTCGAAATTATATTTCAACATTAATCGTGACATTTTTACTCGAAGTGCACAATAAAAAAAAACAATCTTCCTCCTCTAAAATATTTTTCTCCTGCATGGCTCTGATTCTCTTCCGTACATTTCGGTTACACAAAGTTTGTGTGTTTTTATTGTTTATTGTGTGAAACTGATTAGTGTGAATATGTAGGATCATGTTTTTGTCAGTTACATGCACACAAGTTAAGTTGCATATAATGTAATGTAACCGAAATAAACCATTCATTCATTCATTCATTCATTCATTCATTCTCTCCGATCTTTACAGCTTCATGCAGAACTGAGCTGGAACTGAGAACGGAGCGTCAGACGTAACTAAGAATATAAGAATATAAGAATATAAGAATGTAACTAAGAACGTACAGGACTTCAGGGCCGTGTTGATGATGGTGGCGATGAGGGCGGAGACCACGATGATGGTGTCAAACCTGCAGGAGGAAACAGACTCTGTTACACCGAGGTCACGGTGAAGCTCAAGGTCACGGTGAACAGAGCTCTGTAACACCGAGGTCAAACTGAAGGTCAAACTGAAGGTCAAGCTGAACCACAGACACAAACCCGGGAGGAAGTAACAGAACCGGAACCAGCAGCTTCTGAACCCGAGGAGTATCAGGGCCAAACTAAGACAAAAAAAAAATGGAAATTATGAGAATAAAGTCATAACATTATGAGAATAAAGTCGTAATATTATGAAAATAAAGTCGTAATGTTACGAGAATAAAGTCATAATAATATGAGAAGTCATAATATTACAACAATAAAGTCGTAATTTATAAAAATAAAGTCGTAATATTACGAGAATAAAGTCGTAAAATATTATGAAACTAAAGTCGTAATTTATAAAAATAAAGTCGTAATAATACGAGAATAAAGTCGTAAAATATTACGAGAATAAAGTCGTAATATTACGAGAATAAAGTCGTAATATTACGAAAATAAAGTCGTAATATTACGAGAATAAAGTCGTAATATTATGAAAATAAAGTCGTAATATGAGAATAAAGTCGTAATTTATGAGAATAAAGTCGTAATTTATGAGAACTCTAACAGGATATTACAACTTCATTCTCATAAATTACGACTTTATTCTCGTAATTTCCTATTTTTTTGTCCTAGTTTGGCCCTAATATGATTTAACTCAAACTTCATTTACAAAAATAAAATGTGGTCCTGCGTTTTTGGTTAAATTGTGTGTTTTTTATTTAATATTTTCAGCCTCTGGGGCCAAACTCTGATTTGTCCGGTTCTGATAATTCATCCATGAAGCGTTCTAGCTTCTGTAGCCGCTGCCACCGCGTAGCCGTCCAGCAGGGGGCGCCACCCTGGAAACAAAGCAGCTGCTGCAGGAAAAACTCAAACAGCAGGAGCTGCAGCAAAAACAAGCTGGGTAGCTACTTTGAGGTTTTATGAATCTGAACACGAGAAAATTTAAATAAATCTGGTCCGTAACGGCTTTTAAAGGATGGCTAAGTCATTCTACACAGCTAGTAGCCAACAACGCTCATCATCCTCTGCTACTCTGCTAGCTGCCCTTCGTGTACGCACACAAAAAACAAAAACAAAAAAAACTGTCTTCATTGGCTCCATAAACCTTAATAAACATTGCTTCAGCCAATCACTGAAAGGGGGAGGAGCCAAGTTCGTGATTAGGGGGAGCTAGCTTCCTGTTTTGCTTATTTTTGGTTTCAAATACGAACAAACGTTACGTCGTCCAGAAATTCCTTAGCCTGACTTTAAATAAAGGAGCCAAATGTGACGTTTTCATCTGAAGTTGAACTCTTAACAAGTTTTTAATGAGTTTTCACCCGAGAACCGTCTTCTATCTGGACTGTAACAATAACGACCTTGAACCCTGACGACTAGGGAGGCCCCGATACCATTTTTTTCACACCGAGTACGAGTATTTTAATTTGTGTACTTGCCGATAACGAGTAGCGATCCGATACTTCTACCACAAAAATAACTAGGCTAAAAATGCAATGAAAAATGCCATGAACTGGAAGACAGGCTTTATTTTCAACAGAAATTAAATTTTAAACAAAACTCAGCCGGCCGGGCTTTCCTCCACGGCCCAGTCGCGCTGGGAGCGCTAGCCCCCCGGCTAGCGCCGCGCCGACAGCCCGCAGTCTGTGTTGCTTCTGTCGTCGTCCCTTATTCTGAAATATGTCCACACAGCTGACGTCCCGCTGCATTAATTGTTGCTATCTTGCCTGAAACATCGCTGCCAGTCTCACTCATGTATCACTCTCTTCTCATCACCACGCTAAGCTTAGCCGCCTAGCGGCTAACAGGAACAGCTGGTTAGCAGCAGCAACTCAGGCTGCACACTCACCCGGGGAACATCTCCCCCTAGAGTCACTAACCAGTAACTACAACAACAATGAAGTATCGGTGCGTGGTATCGGAGAATCTTTGCGAGTACGAGTATATGAGAGCAGTATCGGCCCTACCAACGACCGTGACGACGGGCTGCAGAAAGTTAAACGTGAGCAAAGTGGCCCCCAAGTGAGAGAAGTCTGAAAGAAAAAATTATGAATAAAAAAAAAAAAGAAAGGATTTTTCAACTTCCTGTTGTCATTTGTCCTTCATTGTTCCTTTTGTGACTTCCTGGAAACCAATCCCACAGTTTTCACTCTCAGACTCAGATTACGAACAACAAACCGCACAAAGCTGCTTTACTCAAGCAAACCAAAGAAAACCACCAACAAACCAAAGAAAACCACCAACAAAGCAATGAAAACCACCAACAAACCAATGAAAACCACCAACAAACCAATGAAAACCACCAACAAACCAAAGAAAACCACCAACAGACCAATGAAAACCACCAACAAACCAATGAAAACCACCAACAAACCAATGAAAACCACCAACAAACCAATGAAAACCACCAACAAACCAATGAAAACCACCAACAAACCAATGAAAACCACCAACAAACCAAAGAAAACCACCAACAGACCAATGAAAACCACCAACAAACCAATGAAAACCACCAACAAAGCAATGAAAACCACCAACAAACCAAAGAAAACCACCAACAGACCAATGAAAACCACCAACAAACCAAAGAAAACCACCAACAAAGCAATGAAAACCACCAACAAAGCAATGAAAACCACCAACAAAGCAATGAAAACCACCAACAAAGCAATGAAAACCACCACCAAACCAATGAAAAACACCGACAAACCAATGAAAACCACCGACAAACCAATGAAAACCACCGACAAACCAATGAAAACCACCGACAAAGCAATGAAAACCACCAACAAAGAAATGAAAACCACCAACAAACCAAAGAAAACCACCAACAAACCAATGAAAACCACCAACAAACCAATGAAAACCACCAACAAACCAAAGAAAACCACCAACAAACCAATGAAAACCACCAACAAACCAATG
Source organism: Cololabis saira (assembly GCF_033807715.1). NCBI lineage: Eukaryota > Metazoa > Chordata > Actinopteri > Beloniformes > Belonidae > Cololabis > Cololabis saira. The sequence continues at coordinate 1,757,093 of NC_084587.1, read as the reverse complement.
AAAACCACCAACAAAGCAATGAAAACCACCAACAAAGCAATGAAAACCACCAACAAAGCAATGAAAACCACCAACAAAGCAATGAAAACCACCAACAAAGCAATGAAAACCACCAACAAAGCAATGAAAACCACCAACAAAGCAATGAAAACCACCAACAAACCAATGAAAACCACCAACAAACCAAAGAAAACCACCAACAAACCAATGAAAACCACCAACAAAGCAATGAAAACCACCAACAAAGCAATGAAAACCACCAACAAACCAATGAAAACCACCAACAAACCAATGAAAACCACCGACAAACCAATGAAAACCACCGACAAACCAATGAAAACCACCAACAAACCAATGAAAACCACCGACAAACCAATGAAAACCACCAACAAACCAATGAAAAACACCAACAAACCAATGAAAACCACCAACAAACCAATGAAAACCACCAACAAACCAATGAAAAACACCGACAAACCAATAAAAACCACCGACAAACCAATGAAAACCACCAACAAACCAATGAAAACCACCAACAAACCAATGAAAACCACCAACAAACCAATGAAAACCACCAACAAACCAATGAAAACCACCAACAAACCAATGAAAACCACCAACAAACCAATGAAAACCACCAACAAACCAATGAAAACCACCAACAAACCAATGAAAACCACCAACAAACCAATGAAAAACACCAACAAACCAATGAAAACCACCAACAAACCAATGAAAACCACCAACAAACCAATGAAAACCACCAACAAACCAATGAAAACCACCGACAAAGCAATGAAAAACGCTGCTTGAAGCATCGGTGAGCGAGTCCGAGCTGCCGGACGAAGCCGCCCAAAGTGGCTAGCAGCGACTAGCAGCGACTCGCAGCGACTCGCAGCGACCGGCCGGACGGGAAAAACCTACCTGGTGCTCACAATCTGGGACGCAGACAAGCTGTGAGGGAGGGAGGCGACAGCTGGTTTTAGGTTCGTAAAGATCAGCAAACACAGAAGCATTTAAAGGTGACCTATTATGGCATTTAATGTATATTTTAAACAGGCCTTGAATGTCTTAAAAACAATCTAAAGCTTGTTTTTTCTACATAAATCATAAATCCAGCCTGTGGGCCCTGTCACTAGTTTTACCGCTTCTAACCTCTTTTTCTGTGCTCCATTCTAAGGGAAGGGGGGGGTATGATAATGAGGCTCTGTGCTGATTGGCTCCCTGAATGACGTGTAGCAGGGGAGGAGAATAAACCTCGCTCCGCCAGAGCAGCCCGAGCCTGTAAATTATCACAACACTGAATTTTCACAAATGGAAACTTTATTGTTAAAAAAATTAAATATGAGTTGTATATAAATAACATTTATGCACTATTTAAGCCGGATCTGCCCGGTGGATGCTGAACGCTGGCCCCGGAGCCACGCCGGGCGCCCGGGAGCAGCGCTGCTGGAGCAGAACGCATCACCGCGGCTTTAACGGGGGAATCTGACCGGTTCCGACCGGCTGGGACCGCAGGAACCGGCCTGGACTGATAGCAGGGACTCCCGGGGACCGACCAGCAGAATTTCAGCCGGATCTGCCCGGCGGATGCTGCGCGCTGGCGCCGCAACCCCACGGCGGGCGCACAGATCGGCTCCGGAGCGCATCCGCGGCGCATCGCCCGTTACCGGGGATCAAACCGACAGATTTAGCTGAAAATCTCGTAGGGTGAAGCTGGTCCGACCTGGGACAGACCCCCGAGGACCCAGCTCCCAAACCACCCGGGAACCTGGATGATTTAACCCGGATCCGCGGCGCTGCGGCGCCGCGTCCGACTGGCTGAAGGAAGGGCCGCTCCAGAGCTGGTTGTGGGCGTGGTTTCAGCAGCGGAGGCTGAACCTATGGAAATCTGCTCCTGTCGTTACGTAACGACGGGAGCAGATTTTAATCGGCTCAAAAAAAACCACGTGACACTGGGGGACTCAGTCCGGCGGGGGTCAGAGACCTTGCAGAAATTCATGGTATTTTGTCTCCCCTGTGCTGGCAGGGTGAGGGGAGACCACTTTATATATGTTAAAACAAGAAAAAACGTGTTTTTCATAATAGGTCCCCTTTAAGTGTCCAGGAGAGAACGAGGAGAGGACGTGTCCAGGAGAGGGCGCCCTGGTCGTCCCGTTCCACCGAGGTTCAGGACATTAAACCGGTTTCTGTTTAATCTTCAGAAGCAGCAGCAACGACCTCCGTGCTGGATCTCTCCTTCGGGGGAAACGTCGGCTTTCCGTACGACTACGTTACTTTATCACACAATTAAGCCTTTGTCAGCCTCCTGATTGGTCCCTGACCGACCAATCACAAACATCCGGTTTATCAAGTTGGACCAAACAGTCGTCTCTCTCGTTCACATCAGTGGAAAAAGTAGTTTTTACTTTCCTTGTATCAACATTTAAATCACTGGATTATTTATTTCAAAACTTTGTATTAGTAAAATGAACAGTAATAGTATTTTTATCCGATCCTTATTTCCAAAACAAAGTCGCTCGGCAGCAGCTACAACTGCAAAAGCTTTTTATTTATTCATCTTAAAATGGTTAAGTGGTGTGTAAAAGTGGTAAAAGTGACACCTGCTACCCAGAGAGAATCACAGGAATATATTTCATCCTAAAACCAACGGAAAACTACGATAAATCTACGTGTACGGCCGCACCTTCCACCGCTATCGCTATCAGCTAAACTCAGCAAAATATCTCATTTTCGCTGAAAACCTTTTTTTAACTCACTCCCCGGTACCTGAAGTAGTTTTTATTCATATCTAGTTGCTGCTGATGTCCTTTGGTCCGTTAATCAGAAATCCTCACCAGTTCCAGAAGCGGTGGCGGCGGGAGAAGAAGGCCTTGGGCTCGAACACGTACAGCTTCAGCAGCAGCTCCAGCACGTACAGCGCCAGGAAAACCCACTCCGAGTGGGCGATGAGAGCGCTGCCCTCGTCCAGCCCGATGAACACGGCGTTCACCAGGATGATCAGGTCGTACGTGATGACGAAGCCCCTGCAGGAGGAGGAGGAGGAGGAGGAAGAGGAGGTGAGGAGGAGGAGGAAGAGGAAGAGACGGTGAGGAGGAGGGAGGAGGAGGAGGAGGAGGAGGAGGAGGAGGAGGTGAGGAGTCGAACCGGAGACCGGCCCGGCTAGTGTTCTGTCCATCCTTGCTCCCCGTCAAGAAATGCTACTTTATGGTAGGGCTGTGCGATTAATCGATTTTAAATCTAAATCGGATTTATTAATCAAGACGATGTTAAAAAAAGGAAAATCGGAAAATGGATTTTCCTTTTTTGCAGCAGCATTACAGACAGAGCTCGTCTAGTCTTCTTTGTTTGGTCAAGAAAATGGTAAATGTTGTCACTTTACTAAACTCAAGGAGGATTTACAGTATCTTTCAATTGCACTTCATTCCCAATAGGGAAATTTGTTTGCTATTTTTCTTTAAAAATAAAGATACAATATTTGAAACAATTTATTCCGTTGTCTTTTGTAGTTTTACCAAAAAAATCAAAATCGAAATTCGGGTTTTCAGAGAAAAAAAAAAATGGGGATTTTATTTTTGTCCAGAATGGCCCAGCCCTACTTTATGGTTCTACACAGTCCATTTTCAAAGTTTGATTACCCATAATTTTATGCATCCCTGTAGCTCCTATAATGTCATAAATTCCTGAAAATGTAATAAAATTTGCACTTAACTCAATCGAAAATGTAATAAAACCCAATAATGTAATAACTTCACCAATAATGTAATAAAATATCCTGACTGATATTGTAATAACATTTTTACCAATAATGTAATACCTTATTACATTATTAGGAATTTATTACATTTTCAGGTGGGTCTTTTTTTTCTTTTTTTTCCCCAAAACTGACAGATAATGTAATATATATGTTCATTTTCAGTCCAGAGTTCTACATTTTGTGTTTTAAGAATCTAAGAATGTTATAAACGCTGGATTTGAAACACCAGAATTACTATTGGGTTAAATTTCAGACTTTGAGTTCCATGTAATAAATTCCCAATAATATAATAAGGTATTACATTATTGGTAAAAATGTTATTACAATATCAGTCAGGATATTTTATTACATTATAGGGTGTTACAGGGACAATTTGGGGGAAAGGAAGTGGTTTTAGGGAGTAAAACAGTAAAATTGTAGCTCTGCAAAAGGTAGAAAACCATTAGGGAGCATTTTTCGATAGGGTAGCAAAAATCGACAGACGCTATCGGTTTATGTAGCATTTTTTGGACGAAGCAGCAGAAATCGACTCCTCACCGGTGCTGCACCATCCTGCAGACCAGCCGGCTCGGCGCCGACCGGTACACGGCCGGGAACCAGCGGCTGAACGGATGAGGCCGACACTTGAGCGTGATCACCTCGATGTTCAGGAGGTCGGCCAGCTGGACGAACGCCGCCTTACCTGCAGGACGACGCACAAACACATCAGACTTAGGAAAACACAGAGAAACGACACCCGGGCTGGTCGGCGCCGCGCTAGAACCGCCAGCGGACGACCGCCAACGACGCCGCTAGTCTAAACTCCTGCGTGAAGCCCCGCCCTGGCGCAACTGCTTCGGTACATTTTGTACCGGGGGAGATGGCTGCGAGTGGGAGGGGCCATATCTGTCAAGTTTGGGATTTAAAAATAAGGGACATTTTCGGCAGTGGTCCCACCAGCCCAACCGAGGTCCAGTGTTACATTTCAAGACAAGAAATCTAAAGAAACTACCTGACAACCACTTACAAACTACAATCATGCGCTCATAGCCTGATAATCTTTGTTGACACTGAAATGCTGTGGACATTCCTATGTCTGTTATTCCTATATTAGAGCCTAAATGAAAACACAAAAGGGAATTAAAGCACATGTATTTATTTTAAATATTTTCAGTTTGATTGTCTTCAAGTGAAGGGTGAATGTTTCCACTTATGAGGCTCTGGCCTTCATAACTGGTTAAACAGCGCTAGTGCTGCGACGATCGTTCTTCCCCCGTTAGAGACATTAACATCGCAGTTACGAATCTTTCAGAACTCGTAACTGTTCCTCGTCCTGCTCCTCTTTCGGAAAGTAACTTTGGTTTCTCATTTTTAGAGATATTTACACAAAGTCTTCGCTTTTTGGCAGAAATGTCTTTTCTCTCGTTACATCCATCCATCTCTGATTTGTTGTTCAGATTTTGTTCCTTTTATCGCCGCTAACCTTGTGAGAACTGCCGCCCGAAGATACAGCAGAGTCACAGGAATGTCTTCTGATTGGTCCCTGACCGACCAATCAGAAACATCCGGTTTATCCGGTTGGACCAAACAGCCGTCTCTCTCGTTCACATCAATGGAAAAAATAGTTTTTACTTTCCTTGTATCAACATTTAAATCACTGGATTATTTATTTTAAAATTGTGTGTATTTTTATCCCGAAACTGGCCAAAATCCGATCCGTATTGGCAAAACAAAGTCGGCTCGGCTGCAGCTACAACCGCAAGTGTTTATGTGTTTATGGTTAAGTGGTAAACGTTGTAAAAGTGACACCCGCTACCCAGAGAGAGTCACAGGAAAACAGTTCATCCCAAAACCAACAGTAGATTAGGAAAAATGATGGATAAACCTTCCACCGCTATCGCTATCAGCTAAACTCATACAAAAGATCTAAAATCTTTCTAAAAATTGATTATATTATTATTAGTGGTGGGGAAAAAAAAATAAATAAAAAATCGATATTGCAATATATTGTTGCGCTCTCTGTCGCAATAAATAATCGATAAACTGACGGCAAATATGGATATTTTATTACAACACACATCATGGATTTACGTGGTTGACACTGCACTATTGTTTATGCACTTTAGTTAATCCAGCTGTTCAGACTTTACATTTATACAAATGCACTTTCTTTGAACATTGTATGAAGTTTTGGCATTGAATAAATGCATAAACAGACGTTTTCCTTTTTATGGGATTTTTATTCTTTTTCAGTCACATAGATCGTGATATATCGTTGATGAAATTTCTTACAATATATTGAATATCGTAATTATCGTGTATCATGATATTATCGATATCGTGGGCCACATATCGCCACAGTGTTGAATCGTGAGTTACCGTATCGTCCCAGCCCTAATTATTATACAAGACTGTATCAGAAAATTTGAATATTGTGATAAAGTTCTTTATTTTCTGTAATGCAATTAAAAAAACTAAAATGTCATCCATTCTGGATTCTTTACAAATCAACTGAAATATTGCAAGCCTTTTATTATTTTAATATTGCTGATCATGGTTTACAGTTTAAGATTAAGATTCACAGAATATTCTAATTTTTTGAGATAGGATATTTGAGTTTTCTTAAGTTGTAAGTCATGATCAGAAATATTAAAATAATAAAAGGCTTATTTCAGTTGATTTGTAATGAATCCAGAATGGATGACATTTTTGTTTTTGTAATTGCATTACAGAAAATCACAATATTCTAATTTTCTGAGACAGTCCTGTATTATATTATATATTTATTATATTATAAATCGGCAAATTTATGGGAAAATGCTAATACAGGAGGATGGCGGGAAAGAGGGTAAAATACAGTAGTTTCCCGGTAAAATCGGGAGATTGACAGGTGTGGGCGGGGCCGGCGGAGCGAGTGGGCGTGGCTAGTCGGGGTGGGCGTGGCTTCAGAAGGTCCAGCTGTCACTCAGGCGGGTTCAATGACCCTAACGAACCTCAACGTAGCGCCGCGGCGGCTAAACCTCATAAAAGCTGCCGCTCCAACCAGCGTCAGATTAATTATTCATCTGAACTTCTGCAGATAAACTTCACTTCTGCATTTGCGAGGCTCGTCTGCGGTAACTGCAGCAGCGTTGGCTTCACACGCGTCCGTCTACGATAAAAACGTTGCTCAAGCTGCAGCTGAACTGGATGATGAGGCGATTTAACTTCCCCTGCAGGATGATGAGCAGAACGACTGCCGTGTTTCTGCCTTTACATACGTTTAAAGGGATGAAAACATTACAGGTTTCAGTTATAATTGCATAAATTGTCTATATTTCATTACTTTATATTCTGTCTTGGGGTTACATTTACATAAAATGCTAAAAACCTAATTCTCATAAATGGGAAAAAATAAAACCGTTTATCTGTTTTCGTCTGTTTCCTCCTGGAAGCTAAAATTATTTGTTTACTGCATGAGCTGCTGCAATTTCTTTATTTTTTTTGCACTTTAAATGGATATTCAAAGACCTGTTATTTATTTCATACAAATAACTTTTGGTATTATTTTTCAAAAACAAACACTATACAATAACATAACTCAACACAACGGCCACGGTTACATGATGTTTTTTAACTCGGAATTAATTATTCCGAATTAAATAATTCAGAATTAAACTTTTTTCCTTGGAGTTTCCATGGAAATAGTAATTCTGAACTGAGGTTTCCATGGAAACACGTTTGATGGTCTTTCTCCAATTCCTCTCCAGGTCTGGGGGTTGGGAAGGTTCTGATTGGATAGGGGGGGGACCGGAAGTTAAACTACCGGGAGAAAAACTAACTTAGTACAACTTTGAAAAGATCACCATGTTGATGTTTCCTGTTTCCATCTGTTCTTTTAATGATTTCTATTTATTAAATAAATGTCTCTGCTCTTGACCAGCGTTTACTGCTGCTGCATCTGGAAACTTTGTTAGGAAAACCAGCCCAGTGGAATATAAGATCATGGAGACAGACGGGGAGGGAACGAGCAGAAAGAAAGACCGGATTAATTAAAAGAGGAATGAGTGTTTACATGATCACGGAATTATTCTATTCAGATTTAAAATCGGAATAAACCAGCCACTTACTTCGGAATTAAGTTTAATTTGGAATTAGGTGTTTACATGCTAATTTCTACTCATTTTAAACAGATTTAATTTGAATTCTGAATTAAAGCTGCGAGGAGCGATGAACGGGCCCTCGCGCGTGTGATTTTCACCCATAAAGATCAAGGACTCAAAACCACGTCCGATGACTCTTTATATCAAATCATTCAAAAGTTCTGGCAGAAAGAAGGAACTATCAAATATGGACCAACCAGATGAAGGGGGCGCGGTTTTTGAAAGATAAAAGTAATGCGCGTAGTCACGGGATGGAGACGCACATTTTGATGTATAGCGTTACGGTTCGGGCGAAGAAGCGGCTGAAGAGATGGCATAAATTGCGCCAAAATGACATGATTAATTCAAAATGGCCGACTTCCTGTTGGGTTTTGGCTAGGGTTGCCACCTTTCAGAAATAGAATTAAGGGACGCCCTGATTTCAGCAGCACAGGAGCCAAAAAAAAAAAGCCCTAAAACTTCTAAACTGAATAAAAATGTTTTTATTTTATATGAAAAACAAAATGCTTTGATTTAAAGTTTAAAGTGCTTTAATAGCACTTTCATGACTGTAGAGACAGAAAAACCATATAGTAACTGAAATAGCCTCCCATGCTACGTACGTCCACATCAGCCCAGATGTATAATATCGCTACAGGTGAAGAATATGGTGTAAAAGTTAATTTATTTCAATAATTCAACTAGAATATGGTGTAAAAGTTAATTTATTTCAATAATTCAACTAGAATAAGGTGTAAAAGTTAATTTATTTCAATAATTCAACTAAAATATGGTGTAAAAGTTAATGAAAATACGGGACAAATCGCGTCCCGTATTAGTTCAATACGGGACGCAACATTTTTTTCTCAAATAAAGGACAATTCCGTATTTTACGGGACGGGTGGCAACCCTAGTTTCGGCCATGGCGCCAAGAGACTTTTCTTTAAGTTGTGACATGATACAGGTGTGTACCGATTTTCGTGCATGTACGTCAAACCGTATTGTGGTGCTTGAGGCACAAAGTTTTCTAGGGGGCGCTGTTGAGCCGTTAGGCCACGCCCCTTAATGTAAACCATGAAATATCACATTTATCACCAGGACTGGCTTGGTGCAAAATTTGGTGACTTTTGGGCACGTTTAGGGGGAAAAAGACCCTAATTTTGTCAGAAGGAAAATAATTCCTACAGATACAATAGGGCCTTTGCACCAAACCCAGTGGATTATGAATTTAATAAAGCATCTATAAGTTATTCACCGATGGCTCCGCGGCTGCTGGAGTCGCTAACCCTCCACAGCAGCTCCCGGTGGCCGTTGCTGATGTCGGGCTGCACCAGCCGGACCAGCCGGTTCCAGCTGTCCTGGCTCACGGCTGGCTCGCCAACATCGCTGGTGCCGGCGTCGTCACGACGCTCCTGCAGGACGGAGAACGCTCGCACCATCTTGTGCCGCTTGGCCCGGACCAGCTGACGAACCTCCTCCTGTAACCATAGAGATGTTAGAGCTATTGAATATTTTAGTAATCGAGTATTCTATTGAAAATTCCATCGATTAATAGAGTAATCGGATAAAACATGTTTTTGTTTAGTTAAAGAGCAATTATAAATATACATAAGATGTTAGATGTTAATTGACATCAAGACTGAATTATATAATACAGTAGGTTCATGGATGTTCATTTAAAAACCCTGAATTTACACCAGTCGACCAAATTCACTGCCTTCACTCAAAAAACTAAAGATCTTACCAAGAAATATTCTTATTTCTAACCTAAAAATGCCATCACACCTGATAACACACATCACTTAAAATGTTAGGTGTTTTTCCACGTGTTAAAATTGAACTTTCATTTGTGTCAAGCTAATTTTAAGTTCTAGTTACGTTTTAAGTTAAAGTCTTGATAAGATTTTGAGTTTTGGCAGTGTTCAAAATAAAATTCTGAGCCCTGCTGTATTGGAGCACATTAGGCTCCAGCGCTACTTGATCCATCAATGACTACGGAGATGAAATTGAAAACTACCCAGTTAGGTTCATTACGTTTTTATTTTTTACCCTCATCATCTCCAGCTCTGTGTTTTTACAGATTAAATGCGTTAGCCTTGGTGTCCAGCTGGAAATCTCCCACACTTTTGACATTTTCTGCCTTTTCTTTTAGTTAAAACCAAACATATCCGCCGCCTCTTTCTTCTTCCTTTACGTCAGCGCGTTGTGCCGCATTAAACGTAGTACGGGCGAAATACGATGCTTTGAGCTGCAAAATTAAACAATTTCTCGAAGCAGAGAAAATTCCTCCATTATTTTTTGTAATCAAATTATTCAAGGAATCGTTTCAGCCCTAGATGTGGGCGGGAACCTCCACCTGGGCGGGAACCTAAAGCTTTTGTTATTTGCATCTTTAGTTGATCAGAAAATCCCCCAGAAAACCTCTGATGGAGAGAAAATCGACCCGAAACATTTGTGCGTATTATTAGATTTGTGCGTAGTACGGAAGAGTATTAGCGCTAGGCAGGAGAAAAATAAAAATAATATTTTAGGAGGAGGACGTTTTTTTTCATTATGCACTTCGAGAAAAAAGTCAAAATGTTGAGGAAAAAGTCAAAATTTTGTGAATAAAGTTTAAATGTTGAGAAAACTCCATCTTGTAACGAATTGTGAAAGATTGTGGGCCGGAGTAAGAAAGAATATCTCAGCACCCCATAGTTATAACACCTTTACTTTGTAATATTCTGAAATTCCTCATATGGACAGATCTGCATTTATGAGCCGTACAAATGTAATTAGATGTTTTAAAGCAAAAACTGCTAGGTGGAAAAACCGTCGGTCAAATCGGGAGGAAAGAAGACGGTGATGGCGGCATCACGGTGGTCTGAAGTAGGTTTACCTTCTTAGTGTAGGTACAGTAACTAAGTATCTAACTAATAACGCTGGACTCAGATGAAAACTCAGATGACCCAGCTTTCCACCAGTCCTTAAATGCAACATGTAGGACGAATCTGTGAGGCTTTTTGGAGGAGAAGAGTCTCAAATCATTTGTGCGTATTTAACGATTTGTGTGTGTAGGAGGCTTTTTGAGTTCATAATTATCATTTTGTGCGTAATGCACAAATCTTATAATACGCACAAATCACACACAAATGTTTGGTCGATTTTCTCTCCATAACCTCTGATCACCTGAGAACGGTCTCCACCGTGGTTTTTCTTTCTGGGCGTCTCGTTCTGGTTTCTAACAACAACCCGACATGAAACATATAAAAACGTCTAAAAAAAGTCTACAAACATCTAAAAACGTCTAAAAACGTCTAAAAATGTCTAAAAACATCTAAAAGCGTCTAAAACGCTGTACCTTCAGGTGCTTCTTGTAGTTGTTGTAAACGACCGCCAGGAACACCGACATGAAGATGTAGGTGTTGATGAGGATGTACAGGATGAAGAAGATGGCGAACACTGAGTTGGCGTTGTACGCCGGCATCCTGCCAACGAGACAGAATAATAATAATAATAATAATAATAATCAATTTTATTTATATAGTGCTTTTAAAAGATCTCAAAGACGCTTCAGAAGAACACAGTCGGGGTCAAAGACGCCGTTAATCACGTCCGACAGTCGCGTCTAAACCATAGCAAAGGTGTCGTGAAAGTGGTTAAACTTGTGGCATAATAAAAACATCAAGAGTTAAAAACACTAAACGCTTTATATCGGACAAGAAATTAAATCATTCAAATTATATGTATAAAGATATTAAAATTAATTCTAAATAAAATTTAGCAACATTTCCTTTAAAAGGTGGGCGGAGTCAGTTATTAGTGTGGAAGGAATTGACTCTTTGTCAGCCTCCTGATTGGTCCCTGACCGACCAATCAGAAACATCTGGTTTATCCGGTTGGACCAAACAGTCGTCTCTATCGTTCACATCAATGGAAAAAGTAGTTTTTACTTTCCTTGTATCAACATTTAAATCACTGGATTATTTTATAACCTTTGTTTTAGTAAAAGTAACACTAGTGTTGTGAGGGAGCAGCGTATTTTTATCCGTATTTTTATCCCCAAACTGGCACAAATCTGATCCGAACTTCCAAAACAAAGTCGGCTCGGCAGCAGCTACAACCGCAGCTACAACCGCCAACACTTATTTATTCATCTTAAAATGGTTAAGCGGTGTGTCTGGGGGACTTGTAAAAGAGAGAATCACAGGAAAACATTTCATCCCAAAACCAACCGTAAATAAAGAAAAATGTCTGCTTTGGATAAAGCTACGTGGACGGCCGCACCTTCCACCGCTATCGCTATCAGCTAAACTCAGCTAAATATCTTGTTTCTGCTGAAAACTTCAGTTTCTTTAACTCACTCCACGGTACCTGAAGTACTTTTTATTTCTATCTAGTTGCTGTTGATTTTCTTTGGTACATTAATTAGAAATAAAGTGATGTAAAACCCTGTTTTTACAACGGAAGTGGACGGGAGAGACGACAGTTTTGTCCGACCTAGCAACGACCTAGCAACGGGGGCGGAGCTTCACGAAGGGTCAACTCAAGTTTTACCGTCAGTTTCTGTTTTCTTTTAAGGAAATTTGGCCAGAATTTCTGGAAATTCCTGCAAAATTATAATTTATTATTAAAATAACTGAATCAACATTCGTAATAAAAGAGAAAAGACGGTTTTGTGAATATTCCTGTCGATGGTTGGGGTTATTTCCTTACATGACGTCGGGGCTGTTGGCCGTGGTGACGAGCACGTACAGCTCAAACACGATGTCCAGGTACTTGGTGAAGTACGGAGCTCCGTTGATCGTCTTCAGCTTTCTGGGAATTAAACACATTAACGGAACGTTGTGTTTCTGTAAAAGTATCAGTTTATGGAACAATCTGGATACAGAAGTTAAGAATGCAAATCAAACATTACATTTAAAAGAATAATAAAAGCCAGTTTGATGAAGAAACATCATGATAATTGTTAAGTTAGGTGGGTTTTCTTTTTTTCCTCTCTCTCTTTAGCACCATTGTCATATTTTTTTTCTTTGAATCAAAAAAGAATACGACTATCTGTGTTTGACGACAGATATTTTGTGTTATTTAATAACTTTGTTGTAGTTTTGGTTTTGTTTGTTGTTTTTCTTAAATTACGTTTATTGGAATTTTTTTTTTTTTTTTTTAAATTGCGTAATTTTTAACTTTTTTTTTTTATTAGAACATTATTTAGGGCCCGAGCACTTACTTGCATTAATGGGCGTGGCCTAACGGCTCAACAGCGCCCCCTAGAAAACTTTTCTCTGCCATAACTTTTGAACGGGTTGTGATAAAGACATGTTGGTGGTGTCATCGGACTCGGTATTGAGTCTTTGACTTTCATTGGCCGGAATTAGTCCCGCCCCTTCTTCTGATTGGTTGATATGTGATACTTCCGATTTTCTGCAGTAACTTTTGAATGGTTTGACATAGGAAGTCGTGGGTGGTGTCATTTCTGATATGCTTATGGGGGGCGGTGGCCGTGAGTGCGAGGGCCCGTTCATCGCTGCTTGCAGCTTTAATTGAAATTTGATTTCTTAGGAAAAAGGGACAGATAAAATAAGCTTAGTCTTCTTTCTGTTCTCTTTCATTCAAGGAACGACCGGACCAACCGTCCAGACCGGACCAGCTTGTGTCATAGCTGAGGGACCAACCGTACGGGCCGGGCTAGCTTGTGTCGTAGCTGAGGGACCAACCGTACGGACCGGGCTAGCTTGTGTCGTAGCGCAGCAGCGTTTTCTCACCGGCTGCCGTACAGACTGGACCGGGCTAGCTTGTGTCGTAGCGCAGCAGCGTTCTCTCACCGGCTGCCGTACAGACTGGACCGGGCTAGCTTGTGTCGTAGCGCAGCAGCGTTCTCTCACCGGCTGCCGAACAGACTGGACCGGGCTAGCTTGTGTCGTAGCGCAGCAGCGTTCTCTCACCGGCTGCCGAACAGACTGGACCGGGCTAGCTTGTGTCGTAGCGCAGCAGCGTTTTCTCACCGGCTGCTGAACAGACTGGACCGGGCTAGCTTGTGTCGTAGCGCAGCAGCGTTTTCTCACCGGCTGCCGAACAGACTGGACCGGGCTAGCTTGTGTCATAGCGCAGCAGCGTTCTCTCACCGGCTGCCGAACAGACTGGACCGGGCTAGCTTGTGTCGTAGCGCAGCAGCGTTCTCTCACCGGCTGCCGAACAGACTGGACCGGGCTAGCTTGTGTCGTAGCGCAGCAGCGTTCTCTCACCGGCTGCCGAACAGCTTCAGGGCCATCAGGGAGAAGATGAGGAGGCTGAACATGAAGAGCAGGAAGACGTAGAAGATCTGGGGCACGGCGTTCCGGATGCTCCTGAACGCTCGGCGGAGCTGAACACAAACAAACAAACAAACAAACAGAGAGAGAAACGTTTACGTCCGTCGTCCCGGGAGACGCCGGCGCTTGTGATCGTCCTCGCGGACGCTAACGATGCGTTCAGGCGCCTAAAACCAGCTGATGTTTGGCTGCAGGAACCTTCGTCTTCAAACACTCCAGATAACAACATCATCTGCACAAACATGCCGGTTAGAATCCTGATGGAAAACCAAGTTCTGGAATAAATCAAGGTTTTTATTTTTTTTCTACATTTTTTGTGTTCTTTTTTTTCATTTTTACATGATTTTACTCCAGGATTAACTCAGCGTGCAGAAACATTTTTTGTTGTCAAGTTGTTAAATTTCCTACATTTTTGCATCCTGACAAAACACATTATCAATAATCGATCAGTCACATTATTGAATCGATTAGTCGATTTTTTTTTTTTTTATAAATTGCGTAATTTGTTTTTGTTTTTATTATTACATTAATTTAAATTTGATTTCTTAGGAAAAAGGGACAGATAAAATAAGCTTAGTCTTCTTTCTGTTCTCTTTTATTTGTTGTAATTATATTGAACCGTTTTGTTATTCTTTTAATGAATGAAATAAAGAATAAAATTAAAAAAATTAAAAAATATAAAAATTATTAAATGCCTCTTATTTAATTCTCAGCTATGAAATTTTGCATGAAGTTGTTTAAATGAGGTGCTAATTAAAACTAAGCACTGGGTGATGAAAAATGGTAAAAAGAAAATCAGGGATAAAAAAATTATTAAAAAAATAAATAAAAGAAAGTAACTCCACTTCTCTGTCACTCCAAACCAAAGACTGGTTCATCTTGGAAGTAACTGGAAGTTACTCGTGTCATTTGTTGATGTTTTTTTCCAGGATTCTGATTGGCTAGCATGACTTTATCTTCTCGTTACACTGCCCCCTGCAGGTTTGGCTGCTCATAGCACCTTAACAGATATTTATGCAGGTTCCTGGAAATGATGGCATTTTTCAAAACGTAGAGGGGGAAATATCTGTTTTTGTAAATACCCGGATATGTGGAAACGTGGCCTAAATAGTTTAATTAGATAACGTTTGTTGTAGTTCCCCGTATCAAACTTCTAAACTTCCATCACAGCAGAAACACAAACACCATGATGGAACCAGATTACCAGATTCTCCGTATAACAGGAAGCTCATTTGAGTCAGAAGAAGCAGAAATACTTGAGTCTAGTCGGGGGGGTTTGGACCGGGGGGTTGGACCGGGGGGTTTGACCGGGGGGTTTGGACCGGGGGGTTTGGACCGGTCCGTACCTGCCGTCCCTCCGTCACGTTGACCAGCAGTAGAGGACGCAGGACCCGGGACAAGCGGATGCTGTAGCAGTCGGCCGCTTTCAGCGCTCCGTACACGATCATGTCCACCAGGGTGAGCTGGACGGAGACAAGCAGAGACACGGCTGATCAAACTGGTGGGATTACACCAACCAACCTGGTACCAGTACCAACCTGGTACCAGAACCAACCTGGTACCAGAACCAACCTAGGTCATGTCCACCAGGGTGAGCTGGACGGAGGACAGAGCAGAGAGGTGATAATAATCTACTTTTGACAATAACTATTTATTCTACAACTCTACATAAATGATTCCCCTGACATGAGCAGAGGTGGACAGAGTACTCGACCCCAGTACTTGAGTAAGAGTACAAATACTACTGGTCAAAATTTACTCCGTTACAAGTAAAAGTAGCTCAGTCAAAAAATACTACTTGAGTAAGAGTAGAAAAGTACTTGCTTTTAAAAGGTACTTAAGTATCCAAAAGTAAATGCTTTTAAATTTACTTTAAGTAAAAGTAAGAGTAAGAGTAAGAGTAAATTTCTTATTTTCCAAATCAGTAAATTACTATATATATTTTTCTAAATTAATTTAAGGATCTTTTAACTCTTGTTTCTGAGAATTAACTCTTTGAAACCAGCTGCACTGATGTGCTGCCGCAAGTCAAGACAAGTTGACTCTGTCTTGACTTGTTGCGGCTCTGTCTTGACTTGTTGCAGCTCTGTCTTGACTTTTTGACTCTGTCTTGACTTGTTGCGGCTCTGTCTTGACTTGTTGACTCTGTCTTGACTTGTTGACTCTGTCTTGACTTGTTGCGGCTCTGTCTTGACTTGTTGACTCTGTCTTGACTTGTTGCAGCTCTGTCTTGACTTGTTGCAGCTCTGTCTTGACTTGTTGCAGCTCTGTCTTGACTTGTTGCAGCTCTGTCTTGACTTGTTGACTCTGTCTTGACTTGTTGACTCTGTCTTGACTTGTTGACTCTGTCTTGACTTGTTGACTCTGTCTTGACTTGTTGACTCTGTCTTGACTTGTTGCAGCTCTGTCTTGACTTGTTGACTCTGTCTTGACTTGTTGACTCTGTCTTGACTTGTTGCAGCTCTGTCTTGACTTGTTGCAGCTCTGTCTTGACTTGTTGACTCTGTCTTGACTTGTTGACTCTGTCTTGACTTGTTGCAGCTCTGTCTTGACTTGTTGACTCTGTCTTGACTTGTTGCAGCTCTGTCTTGACTTGTTGCAGCTCTGTCTTGACTTGTTGCGGCTCTGTCTTGACTTGTTGCAGCTCTGTCTTGACTTGTTGCGGCTCTGTCTTGACAAACGCAGGCTACTTTGGCGGTATCGTTTTGAGGAGGCTTGACGTATTTCCGCTTTACGTACATCCCAGTGGAGAGCGTGCACTGTGATAGGTCTCCTCCTTTGACAAAAACAGCTTGTGTCCAATAGGATTTAAGGGAAGAAGAAAAAAGAGCAGACCTGAAAGTAATGAGTACTTTTCAGCCTTCCTAGAAATTTACTCGAGTAAAAGTAAAAATATTTGTCTTGGAAATGTATTCAAGTAAGAGTAATAAGTACCAAAGAAATCTAATACTCAAGTAAAGTACAAATCCTCTGGATATGTACTTAAGTACAGTACTCAAGTAAATTTACTCCGTTACTGTCCACCACTGGACATGAGTCATGTGACTAATGTCAACTTTAGAGCGGGAAAACCAGCTAGCTAGCTGTTTAAGAAAAGAAAAATTAATTGCTAAATTAACTTGGCTATTTCATATTAAACGCTAGTTAGACCTGATGGATAAATTAGTGACAATAACGAAACCTAAAGCTGGAGATTGTAACGTTCCAGCTCGGCCTAACGTTACTCCTTCCACGGTTTCATCAACCGTAAACACATGTAGCTAAAAACCCAGTCAGGAATTATAGGATAATAAGGTGATAGAAGCAGAATAAAACACTGATTCCGATTCCAATTCCAATTCTTAAGATTCGATTATCAGGATTTGATTCGATTCAATTTGATCCGATATTGATTTGGGTTAGTGTTAGACCTGTGTTGAAAAAACACAAAAATCGATTTTCCGAGTTTACAGTAAATCGATTCTCATATTAATTCCTAAAAATCGATTTGTATGTCTAAAGATCGATTTTTTCACAAATGAGCTGTTGCAATTTCTTTCTTTTTTTGCACTTTAAATGGATATTAAAGGGCATATGAGTTTTTTGTTAGTTATTTATTTCATACAAATAACTAAATTTGGAATTTTTTTAGTTTATGCCCAAAAAAGGAATGTTTTGTTGGACACGGGAACTACTGTCATGTTTTTGCCTTTAAATATGTTTCAAAGTATGAAAACATTCAAGTTTTCAGTTATAATTGCATAAATTATCTATATTTCATTACTTTATATACTGTATTGGCATTACATTTGCATAAAATGCTAAAAACCAAATTCTTAAAAAATGTACACAGAATGTGGGGAAAAAATAAAACCAATTTAAATTGGTGACATCATCGTCCAGCGTGAACAAACTGATTAAAGATTGAACTTTCCCCAACGATACGAGTGTTTTCATGAATGAGACAGAAACATCTCACCCCCCCCCCCCCCCCCTCCATCCCAGGGTGCCGAGCTCAGCAGAAGCGTCTCCATGGTAACCAGCTCCTCCAGGCCCCAGGAAGAGTTTCTGCTGACGCGACGACGA